>NW_027184080.1:13262500-14512500 GCF_041296385.1 Aphelocoma coerulescens | reverse complement strand
GGTCTAATTCTAACAATCGCAAGTCTTACACAAGTGTTACATTGGTATTACACAGATTTGCATATACAGTTTCTATCAGTTCTTATTGTTTATGTGAACACTATCTAAAAAATGTGAACAGTATAATTCTATCTATATTTTGTCTAAAGTAAAGAATTCTGTGAAAAGGTAACACTGCTGCAGCAAGAACTGTGTTTAAGGTCTCTGCTACAGCTTTTTAATGTTTAAGGCACTTAGCATATATTTCTACTAAAAGTTAAAAATCTATATTTCTATTTCACTTTGGTGTGGCTTCATGTATCTCAGCTTGTCCAAAGGTTTTAATTCAACGCCTGTGCTTTGGCTTCCCTCTGGGCCTGAATCCAGAGAAGCTTTCACTCCAACAATGGATAACCTGGGAGATACTGTCCATGGTTAGATCCACCCCTCGGTCTCCTGCCCACTTATAGGTGGCATCTCTGCCCCGATGGCCTGAGGCATCATGGGCCCATCGAGCTAGGATCAACTCTCTCTTGTATTTCCAATCCAAATCTATCTGTGACACTTCTATCTTTGCAGCCTGATCTACCTACTCGTTGTTTCGATGTTCCTCATTAGCCCTACTCTTGAGGACATGAGCATCTACATGGCGGACTTTCACAACTAGCTTTCTTACTCGGGCAGCAATGTCTTTCCACTCTTCAGCAGCCCAGATTGGTTTTCCCCTATGCTGCCAATTAGCCTTTTCCCACTTTTTCTGCCATCCCCACAGAGCATTGGCTACCATCCATGAATCAGTGTAGAGGTAGAGCTTTGGCCACTTCTCTCTACTCGCACAAAAGATAACAGAACATGGGATTTTAGTCAGTGTTGCAGTTCTTGAAAAGTCTCTTTCTTATGCTTAAGGAAAAAAGGGTTTTCTTCTGTTTCACTTGATTCCCAAACTGCCACCAACAGCAGACAGACCCGCCTGGAAAGAAACAATCTGCTGTGGTGTAAAACATGTCTTCCACGATAATCTCACAGTTCCTTCACACTGCCAAACATGGGCCATCACATGGGGTTATTAATCTTTTTAAGGATGAGTTATTTTGGCCTGAACACAAAGGCTTTCTTCGCCACAAGTCTCTAAAAAGCCTCTCAATGCTTCTATATAGCCTGGCATAGGCACTCTTCACAGTCTTCACGGGCCACATGTGAATTTTTCATCCGCCCATGTACTTCAAATGGATTAAAGAGACAGATTGTGATATTACGGTTTCTTACCACAGCATGCAAGAAGTATTTTTAAGCTACACGCGAGAAACGTAGCACCACCCTCTTTTCTCCCGTCGCCATTTTCAGCTTCGTTTCACGACTCACTTTCTGACTCTGAAGCTGCCATGTTGAAAAGTGTTCTTGTTCAGGCTTTACGGTGGAGAAAGCCTCACTCCCTTTGTGCTGCTGGCTGCATGGTGTCTTCTTCAGTTCAGCGCGAAGTGTGCTGACTGCAAGAAGGAGGCTCTGCTGGCCCTGCTGGCTCCGCATGGAGAGGAGAGGGACCCACCAGTCCCAAGAAGCCGCGCTGGATGGGTTTAGCTGTGTGGCAGTCCATGGCTGGTTTTAGCTGGTTGAGGCTCTGGGACAGTTCCCCCCCAGTGACCCAGGGTCTGTGCCACGGCGTTGGGAAAAGGGGAAAGGGGGCAGGGGCCCTGGCTCAGCTTGGCCCGGCCCGGCCCGGCGGGGTCTGGAGGCCCCCCCACCTTCCCACAGGCAAGCTGGAACGAAAGGAAATTCCCGCCTTTCTGCATGGTTTAAATATGTAAATTGTGAGAAGCGTCATCAGTCTAAAAGACTGTCCATCAACTCAGGTTCAACCCACTACATAAGACAAACACCATCTCTCTGAATGTCCCCCCCGTTCCTTCTTCTTCCCTCCAGCTTTATATACTGAGCATGATGTCATATGATCTGGATTATCCCTTTGGTCAGTTGGGGTCACCTGTCTTGGTTGTGTCTTCCCAAATTCCCATGCACCCCCAGCCTCCTCACCAGCATGGCAGTACAAAAAGCAGAAGTCTTGGCTCTGTGTAAGCCCTGCTCAGCAATAACAAAAACATCTCTAGATTATCAACCCTGTGTTCAGCACAAATCCAAAACACAGCTCCATGCCAACCACTGTGAAGAAAATTAACTCTACCCCAGCCAAAACTAGCACACACGTTGAAACCTTTTTAAAGATCATATTTAGTAGCAACATTTTCTTTAAATACACAAACAGAAAAAGAAGAGGAAAGTATTTCAGCATAATTACCAGGCATAGTATATCATTGCACTGTTGTTAATCGAGCTTCTACATTTTACCTGCAAGGGCAGCAAATTTTTTTGTTTAAATCCTCTGTAACTTTAGAAGTGTGGGTGTACTGGATTTGTGTGACCAGGTTTTAGTACCAGAGGAGCTACAGGGGTGGCTTCTGTGAGTAGCTGCCATAAGCTTCCCTTACATCCCACAGAGCCAATGCCAGCCAACTCCAAGATGGACCTGCTGCTGGCCAAGCCCAAGCCCATCAGCAACAGTGGTAGCACCTCTGGGATAACATATTTAAGAAGGGGAAAGAAATTATTGTGGAGAAGCAATTGCAGCCAAAGAGAGCAGTAAGAATATGTGAGAGCAACAACTGCAGACACCAAGGTCAGTGAAGAAGGAGGGAGAGGAGGTGCTCCAGGTGCCAGAGCTGAGATTCCCTTGCAGCCCACAGTGAAGACCATGGTGAGGCAGCTGTGCCCCTGCAGCCCATGGAGGTCCATAGTGGAGCAGATATTGACCTGCAGCACTTGGAGGATTCTACGCCGGAGCATGTGGATGCACTTGAAGGCAGCTGTGACCCCATGGAGAGCCCATGCTAGAGCAGGCTCCTGGCAGGACCTGTGGACCCTGTGGAGAGAGGAGCCCATGCTGGAGCAGGTTTGGTGGTAGGACTTGTGACCCTGTGGGGGACCCACACTGGAGCAGTTTATGGAGGTCTGTCTCCCATGAGAGGGACCCTATGCTGGAGCAGGGGAAGTGTGCAAGGAGTCCTCCCCCCCGAGGAGAAAACAGCAGCAGAAGCAATGTGTGTTGAACTGACTGCAACCCTCATTCCCCATCCCACTGCACCACTGTTGGGGAGGAGGTAGAGAAAATCAAGAGTGAAGTTGAGTCCAGGAAGAAGGGAGGGGTGGGGAGAAGGTGTTTTTAAGATTTGGTTTTATTTTTCATTATACTATTCTGATTTGATTGGTAATAAATTAAACTAATTTCCCCATGTCGAGTCTGTTTTTCCCATTATGGTAATTGGTGAGTAATCTCTCCCTGTTCTTATCTTGACCCATGAGCCATTTGTTATATTCACCACCACCACCATCACCAGCTGAAGAGAGGAGTCATAGAGCAGCTTTGATGGGTACCTGGTGTGCAGTCAGGATCAACATACCTGTTGTGGTTTAGTAATGGTACTCCCCAATTTGATATTCCCACTGAAACTCCAAACCACGTTGCTGTTAGCTTGTTCCCCCCCCCCCCCCCCCTTCCCCCTGCAGCGGGCTGGACAGGAGAATTGGAGGCACAAAAGGCAAAGATCATGGGTTGAGATAAGAACAATATACTGGAAGCAGCAATGAGATAAGAAGACGAACAGTAACAACAACAATATTAATGGCAGAGGGTACAAGAAAAGAAATGTTATTGCTCACCGTGGAAATCCCCGCCATGCTACCCCCGCCGCTCCCTCCAGCTCGGAACCGGGACCACCCCACTGCTCCCTCTGCCATGCTTAATTGACTGGAAGGAACCTCTCTCCTCAGAAGAGACTCCCTGCCCCTGGCAATGATGTGAGGTGGTATAGAATAACCTCCGGGTCTAGCCATGCCCCCTTCCGGCTACTGCAAAAATTAACCCTGTCCTGGACGGAACCAGGACAATACCACCGTGAAACCACAGGGTAACTTGACTGTTTTAATGCTGTAATTGTTTAGATTAATATCTCTGTTTATAAATGTTGCTGACTGTAAAATGAATTCTCAAAAAATGTCAGTGGAGAGGGAGGGAAAGGCAGGAGCTGCATTTGTGTCTGAATGGGAGTAGGGAATTAAAGGCAAGTCTGTTAACTAAATATTTCTGGAGACACTGTTCAGGAAAATTTTAGCCTTGTGAATGCTTGAATTATTTGCTTACAAATTGTGACAATATTGTTGGAGTAGGTGATTTGGCACATTTTAAAATATCTTTCTATTTTTTTCTATCAGAATTAATAGGAGTTTAGATACTGTGGTGGGCTGACTTTGACTGGATGCCCAGTGCCCATCAAACTGCTCTATCACTCCCTCTTCTAAGCTGGACAGGGGAGAGAAAATAAGATGGAAAACAACTTGTATGTTGAGATAAGGTAGTTTACTAAAGCAAAAGCGAAAGGCTGTGCATGCACAAGCAAAGGGGGAAACAAAGATATTATTCTCTACTTTCCATCAGCAAGCAATGTCTGGCCATGTTACGAACGAGTGTTTAAGATTGCTTAAAAAATCACTGGCAAGGGTATCAGTAGAAACCAGATTTAATATTAAGCGACAGCATGACAAAGTTCGTTGGCAAGGTTCACTCTACTACTTACCAGACAGTTAAAGCACACCAAGGAAAAAAGAAAAAAACCCAAACAAAATCCAGTCAATCAAAACAGAAATGAGCCAAGAACTATCTGTGTGCATGTGCGTGCGTGTATGTGTGTGTGTTTAGGTGCGTGTGACAAAGGATAGAAAGGGCAAGGATAAAAACGAATATGGCCTAAAACCATAACAGCACTCAAACTTAACTTATAACTTAACCATAATAATTTAACAAAGGAATAACACTTAACAGCATTTAACCTAACTTACATTAAACTTACTTACAGGCCTAATTTGCTTAGATATCTAAGGTACTTAAACATCTAAGAGAGCAGCATTTCTCCCATATTTGCTATAGCATATGCACACATGTATGCACACAGACATAAAGAGTCAGTGCAAGGTATCTGTGAAAAATTCCCCTTGAAGGTAGTAAAATACTCACTTCAAATGCTTTTGCATCTCCTCACCAGGCAAAGGGTTGAGTCTTGAGGAGTGGGGGTATTGGCCTAGGACTTGTTGTTCAGCGATGGTCCAAGTATAGCAAACTTGAGAGTTCGCTGGCTCTGAGAGGTGTCCCACTCAGAGGGAGGTTGCTGGTCACAGCCCGCTGTGGTCCAGAAGAGCTCAAAGGGTCTCATTTTGGACCACTGCTTATAGGCCACAAGAGAGTGGGCTTTAGCCAGAACAATGTTTCATTCTGGCCACATTTTGGATCAGGACACTTTCTTTGAAAGTGTGAGAACGAGGATGTTATGCCATTCAGGCAAGAAAAATAGTTTCCAAGGCTATTCATAAAGAAAACAGGAGCTCATTAGACAGCAGCAGTTCCTGGGTGCAGATAGTGTTTCTGATAAGCTCAAGAGGAGCTGAGCTCAGGTGCTGTTTGTCAAGGCCGAGGCCTAACGAGCATTTCTCAGATTGCAATGTGGCCTGAAAAAGGGGGGGGATGCACCACAACAGGCCATTTCCCAAGAAGCAGGGCTTCAGCACACATAGTGGTTGCTCCAGAAGGCAAACATTGTAAATAACAAATGCCCCCCCTTCCTCCTCATTTTCTTAGCTTTTATATCTGAGCTGACATCATATGGTATGGAATATCCCTTTGGTTAATTTGGGTCAGCTGGCCTAGTTGTGTTCCCTCCCAGGATCTTGCCTACCCCCAACCTATTGATGGGGTGGGGGAGAATATTGGAGAGACAGGACAGGAGAAACAGCACACTCAATTGTTGGGTGCTGACACTGGCCCAGCTTGGGTCATTGTTGCACTCCTTGTTCCTCACTAAATTCACTCTTTCTCAGTTCGTGTCATTTCTGCTACTTTGTGCAACATACATGTCATACCACAGATTATTTTCCCGCAAGGTTAAATCTCCTCAAGGCACACACCAGGTCTCCCCATCCTTCTGCATTACCCACCAAGTACACCATGGTCCTTGGGCAAAGAAAATCCAACAAACAGGTTTGCCTTTTCCTATGGGAGGAGAAATCCACACTGACTTCTCCAGCCACTTTCCTATGTGTAGTATGGGGACCTTATCTTCTCCCACAATGTGTAGGGGGTTTGTTTGGGCTGGACCAGAGTGGTTAGCAGATCCTCTGGTGTTAAGCAGCCAAGTGGCTTCTGCTAAATTTGTATCCCAATGCTTACGTGCCCCATTGCCTAATGCTCTTAACATAGTCTTCAGCAGCCCATTATACCTCCCAATCTTTCCAGAAGCTTGTGGGTGATAAGGGATGTGATATATCCACTCAATGCCATGTTTCTTTGCCCGAGTTTATAAGGTTATTTCTAAAATGAGTCCCATTGTCTGACTCAGTTCTCTCTGGGGTACCATGTCCCCACAAAATGTCTCTTAAGGCCTAAGATGGTGTTTCGAGCAGTAGCATGGTTTACTGGGTATGTTTCCAGCCAACCAGTAGTTGCCTTCACCATGGTGAGTATGCAGCTCCTGCCATGGCATGTTCATGGCAGTGATCCAATGTAGTCAATTTGCCAGGCCTCACCATATTGGAAACCCATCCACTGCCCTCTATTTCAGGGAGATTTCATTCACGTAGCTCCCTTAATTGCAGCACATTTCACATTCGTGAATAACCTGTGTGATAGCCTCCATGGTCAGGTCTACCCCTTGATCACAAGCCCATCTGTATGTTGTATACCTTCCTAGATGTCCTGATGTTTTTATACCAAAATCAGCCAGATAGAAACTTTCTAACACAGTTTTGAATATGAGAAAGCAGGAATTCTTTATTGCAGCATGCTGGTAACTCAGAAGATCCTTCCTCTAACTGAGTGCCCCGAACATCAGGTAAACAGTTTTTATCACACACACTGATTACATATTCATTAGCTATCCCCGCTTTCTTGATCTATATGTATTGCTTTATTTTACATAGTCACAGCTCTGTCGCTGTTGTACCGGTGACAGCGAGAAAAGCAGCATAGACTTGGTCCAGAGGAAGGGAATGGAATTATTTATTAATTTCCAAACTTGTTTATATAACCTGGTTTGCTTGAATGGCATAAGGTTATTGGTCCTTTGACCATCCACCTCTTAGAATGATTGGTTAAACCCTACAACACCCCTTTCAAAATATTTCTCCAGTCAGTAACATAACAAGCTGCATAACAAAACTGCAGCTGCAAGATAAGGTATTGGTTTACAAAAACCTCTCCCTGTTCCCAGCCAGTGTGTGTGTGAAAGCAAGACTCTCACAAGGATGCTGGCAGAAAGCTGGAAAATTTCTCTGCAATCAAGCTTTCAGCATCCACAACACCTCTTATCAGAAGTCCTTATATGGCTCTTTGGGGTCTTCTTTGTTGGTCTTCAACATCCGGTGTCCTTTTTAGGTGGTTGTTCCTCGACCCCCGCTTTTGAGTAAGTGCAATATCATTGCTTTGCATAACTTCTGCTTTGTCAGCCTTGCAAAGCTGAGCTGGCATCCTGCTTGCATTTTGCATGATTTCTGTTTGCCTGTTACATCCTTTATCTACTTCTCCAAGGCTGGACTGTTCTGTTCTACTGTCCTTATCAGTTTTGTGGGCCCATTGGGCTATAAATATTTCACCCTTCCCTTCCCAGTCTAAGTTTACCTGCGCTATTCCAATTTTGGCATTCTTATCTATCTGTTCATTGTTCTGATGTTCTTCAGTGACACAACTTTTGGGCATGTGAGCATCTGCATGACATATCTTCAGAGTCATGCTTTCTACCCATGCAGCAATGTCCCACCACAATGCAGCAGCCCAGATGGGTTTACCCTTGTGTTGCCAATTGCTCTTCTTCCATTGCTCTAGCCAACCCCATAGGGCATTAGCCACCAACCAGGAGTCACTATAAAGTACAGGCCACTTTTCCCGTTCAGCAATCTCTGGGGCTTGTTGGATGGCTTTCACTTCTGCAAATTTCCTTAACTCGCCTTCTCCTTCAGCACACAGCAGTTTTCCCTGCAGGAGCAGGACTCCGCACAGCAGTTTTCCCTGCTGATGGTTTCCTACGACATGACAGGATCCATCAGTAAATGGAGCGTGGCCCCTTTCGTCATCTGATAACTCATTTATCATGGTTTAATCCCAGTCAGCAACCAAGCCCCACTCAAGATGCTTGTTCACTCCTCCAGCAGCGGGATGGGGAAGAGAATCGGAGGGGTAAAAGTGAGAAAACTTGTGGATTGAGATAAAAACAGTTTAATAGGGAAAGCAAAAACCACACACACAAGCAAAGCAAAACAAGGGATTCATTCACTGCTTCCCATGGGCAGGCAGGTGTTCAGCCATCTCCAGGAGAGCAGGGCCCCATCATGTGTAACAGTTACTTGGGAAGACAAATGCTACCACTCCAAATGTCTCCCCTTCCTCCTTCTTCCCCCCTCTTTATATACTGAGCATGATGTCATATGGTCTGGAATATCCCTTTGGTCAGTTGGGGTCACCTGTCCTGGCTGAGTTTTCTCCCAACCTCCCATGCATTCCCAGCCCCCTTGCCACTGTGGCAGTACAAAAAGCAGCAAAGGCCTTGGCTCTGTGTAAGCCCTGCTCAGCAATAACAAAAACATCTCTCTGAAAAGGCCCAAGAGCTACTGAATGAGCTATTTCCTGTTTGATCTGCTCAAAGGCCTGTTGTTGCTCAAGGCCCTGCTCAAAATGGTTCTTCTTTGTAGTCACTCAATTGAGGGGGCTCACAAGCTGTCTATAACTTGGAATATGCATTCTCCAGAACACCACAAGGCCTAGGAAACCTTGTGATTCCTTTTTGTTAGCCGGTAGAGACATAGTTGCTATTTTGTTAACCACATCCATAGGGTCATGACGGCATCCATCCTGCCATTTTATTCCCAAGAACAGTATCCCCCATGCAGGCCCCTTGACCTTGTTTTTCTTTATGGCAAACCCAGCTTTCAGAAGAATCTGAATTATTCTTTTAACCTTCTCAAACACTTCTTCTGCCTTGTTGCCCCATACAATGATGTTGTCGATGTATCAGATGTTCAGGGGCATCACCCTGTTCCAGTACAGTTTGGATTAGTTCATGACAGATGGGAGGACTGTGTTTCCACCCCTGGGGCAGTCAATTCCAGGTATATTGGACAACACTCAACACAAAAGCAAACTGTGGCCTGCACTCTGCTGCCAAAGGCATCAAGAAAAACACATTGGCAATATCAGTTGCAGCATACCACTCGGCTGCCTTTGACTCCAGTTCATATTGTAGTTCCAGCATATCTGCTATGGCAGCATTCAGTGGTGGTGTCACTTTGTTCAGGCCACAATAGCCTACTGTTAGCCTCCACCCTCCAGCAGACTTTTTCTCTGGCCATATGGGACTATTAAAAAGCGAGTGAGTCTGTTAACTCATTGGCTCTCTAGTTGATCAATTAGCTCATGAATGAGAGTCAAGGGCTATCAGTTTGTACAATATTGCTGCCAGTACATTGTCCTGGTAGTAACTGGCACCTGCTGGTCTTCAACTTGCAGCAATTGCACAACAATGGGATCTCCTGAGAGGCCAGGCAGGGTGGATAACTGTTTGATCTTCTCTGGGTTCACAGTAGCTAATCCAAAAGCCTATTGGCACCTGTTATGAATGGATGATGTAGGTTTAAATCAGCTCTTGCTTTTGCCCAGGCCTCTGGCAGCAGGCAGTCGTGTTATTGAGGTGTCCAGCACCCCAAAAATGCACTCTCATTCACAAGTTCTTTAATAATGTCTGATTCAGTCTATTATAAAATGAATTATTTATTAATAGACACAACTAACAGACATAAGACTTAAAATAGACTATTAATACACAGGGATAAGACAAAAAGACAATACTAGTATTATACATGCGGAGTTAAAGATATCATTAAATTTACAGCTAGCTGAGAAATAGTATAACTTAGGATTCAATGTTTCTTGCCATCCAATCTTGATGGAGTACACATCGAAAAATCCTCTCTCTCAATTCCCAAGGAAAGGGACCTGGAGTTGTGTCCAAGGCTCCAGGGAGAAATCTTCTCACACCTTTCCGAGGAGTGTGTAAGAGACTTCTGCTCTGTGATAATTTGTGTGGGCTTTTATAGACATAAGAACCATGTCTTTTGGTCACCGATGTTTATTTTCCTTTATCTCTTTCCACATCTGCTTTCATACCAAGATGTGTACTCGGGGCTTGGTCTCAGACTCTCAGGAGCCTGGAGGTGACCTCCTGTTGGGCTCTCTGGCTCCTTGCTGGGCTATTAATCTGGCCTGAGTTATCTCTTCCAAATGCCCCAGCCATGAGAGAGGGGGGACGTCCTGCCACAGTACCCCTTTGGATCCTTGAAGTACCCTCTCCAGACGTAGTTGATGCCATTGGATACAAGGGGCCTCTGGCCCAGTCACAATGGGGTGCTTTTGCCACTTGTCCCCTGTTAAGCTCCACTCACCCTACAATACAGACAACTCCTAACATCCTCCCGTCACTCCAGAGATCCAGATGGGTTCTGTGCCCCTATACCCCGATGGCATCACTGTGCACCCGTGTCTACCAAAGCCTTGTACTTCTGTAGATCTGATGTGGCAGGCCATTGAATCCACACAGTCCAGTATGCCTGGTCACCCCTTTCCTCCTCCTGGCCAAAGACAGGGACCCTCTATTCCAATTCCTGGTCAAAGTATTCACTATCTGATCCTTGCAGTGCCAGACCTGAAGTCCCCTCACCAGGATCCAGGGAGGTGATTTCAGTCCTTCTGTGTCTGGAAGATCACTGATCTTGTGTCTCTACAGCAACTACACTGACAGCCTTCTTGGGTGGCCCCCTCTTAACAGCTCTCTTCCCTTCTAGCTTAAATGTGGTTTCACCATCCCACTTCCTCCCATCCTCCCCCTGGTCACACAGAAAGAACCAAAGTGCACCACATGGCCTGTGCTTGGCTCTTCTTTTCCCTCTGACTGGGGCAGGAGACGACTGATCTCTTGGGCTGCTCCTGACAGCCGAGGCGATGGGCCATAGGGATGTGGAAGTACAAAGACTATCTTCAAAGTTGTGGAGCCAGAAAGACACTATCTCTACAGTTGATGTATTCATTTTGTGGTCATACATTGCTGCCAAGCTGTTGGAATATGATGCAGAGGCACTTTGAATCACCTTCCTCTCCACATGGCCTGTGTGCAAGAGACATCCTCTGGATTTTAAGGGATATTATAATTTTTTTAGATCACTTTAGATTACTTCCAGCACTACTAATTCTCTCAAGTACTAGATACCTTTATCTGCAATGGTCCACTTTCCTGGAAAGTCCAAAAGATCTTCCTTAATTGAATATCTTGCCCTCATGCTTGAGAGGAGCTGTCTCTAGAGACTGCAAATTGATTCCTCTTTTCCAATTCCTCTTTCAATTCCCTGATTTCTATCAAGGGATCCCAGCTGCTTGGCTTCATGTCCTTCTAAGTGCTAACTGTCAGCCCTGTTATTCCAGCATCAAAGCAACCAGGTAGAAATCCACTCACCTGGCTGGCAGCTGCAATCTTTTCGCAAGTCTCGAAGTTCTCATGAGGTCGGGGACTGGGTAACTTCAGTTTCCTGTTTGATTTATCTCACTCCTTTCAATTTCTTTCTTGAAGGACTGGCCTCTTGATCTGACCCCTCCTCTCCTGATTTCCTGATTCTTCTTCTTCTTCCTCCTCCTCCTCCTCTGGACCTGTCTTTCTCCTTATCCATTTTTCTTTTTCACTACTGGGGCGATGACTGTAGTGGTTGTTTGGGTCCCTATCTCAACCATAGTGTCCTCAAATGCAGTTTGGGTTCCTGCCTCAACTACAGTCCTCTGAGAGTACTGAACTGTGGCTTGATAGGCACAGGCCAGGCCCCAGTACAGGGCAAGGAGCTTCTGGTTTTCATTGGGGTAGGCAAGGCACCCTTCTATCAGGTGACAGGTCAGTTTGTCAGGGTTGATCCCCTGTTCAGGTGCAAAGTCCCAGGTAATGGGAGGTGATTCCACATACCCTGCCACCCAGGGGCCAGCCACTTCAGGACACATTTCAATATCTCCTCACCTAAAATCTATTTTCTCTTGATGCCTGAAGATTTTTAGCTTTTTATATATTTTTCATATATTTGTAACTTTGTAGACTGTTAATACATAGTTATAATTTCTAGTACTATTCCTGCCCTCTCCCATAGTTTATCAAACCCTTACTAATACATTCTTGAAATTCTGTTTAGTTTTGCCTTTAGTCTAGCAAGGACACTGTTTTGCACTATATATCATAGACACAATAAAGCGTAGGGCTAAAAGATGGGGGGGGGGGGGAGGGCTTCAGTGGGACAGAACCTGGGGGAAAATTACCTAACCAACTGCTCTTCTAATTGGACAATATTTGATAGGTATACTAATCAACTAACCTTATAAAATTGTGGAAATACTGTATCACCTGTGCATATCTCCATATTGTGCACCTTGAAGGCTTTCAATTAAAGATTTTCTTTTATATTATCATTTTAATACTGTTTTGAAAAGACTTGTGTTTTATTCCAGGCAACACTCTTACACCAGGATGACACCAGTTTCCACAAACCCCATAGTATGCTAACAGTATTAATTGATAGTATGCAACAGCTCATGTAATGATGAACAAGGACTGTGGGAACCTGCATTATAAAAGCATTCACATCAATCTCAGGCAGGGAGAGGGAGATGTATTCCCTCATCCTCTCTGCAAGACAGCTCCCCCTGCACAGCAAGGCCATCAATGGAAAGACAAAGTACAGAGCCAGTGATTGTATTAACATGTTCCCAAGCTCAGCAAAATAAAGAGATAAGCAGTGCATCTGACAAACTCCATGTCCTGCACAGGAGCTTGCTATTTAATAACTACCATTACTATAGCATGCAATAGATATATAACTGCTTTTGTCTCACCCTATGTTGGGCACCAAAAAGGGCTGTGGTGGGTTAACCTTGGTTGGACACCAGGTGCCCACCAAGCTGCTCTATCAGTCCCCTTCCCAGCTGGACAGAGGAGAGAAAATAAGATGGAAAACAACTAGTACATTGAGATAAGGCAGTTTGCTAAAGCAAAAGGTTGCATGCACACAACCAAAAGGAAAAAACAATTTTATTCTCTACTTCCCATCAGCAAGCAATGTTCGGACACTTCCTGGGAAGCGGTTGCTCCAAAAGGCAAACATAAATAACGAATAACCCCCTTCCTCCTCCTTCCCTTAGCTTTTATATCTGAACTGATGTCATATGGTATGGAATATCCCCTTGATTAATTTGGATCAGCTGGCCTAGTTGTGTGCCCTCCTAGGATCTTACCCACCCCCATTCTATTGATGAGACAGAATGTTGGAGAGACAGCGCTGATGCTGTGCCAGCGCAGCTCAGCAGTAGCCAAAACACTGGTGTGTTATGAACACCTGTCTACCAATGCAAAGCATAGCACTGGGAGGGCTGCTATGGGAAAATGAACTTCAGCTCAACCAGACCCAATACAGCTACTTACTAAGAGCAGAAAGGAGTAGGATCAGGCCCTTTTTGAGTGTTCAAGGGTTACACTTTTCCTCAGGTCATAGATGAGACACTTTGATATATGCTTCATAGGAAAGTGATATTAAAAAAAGGTATCTCCTATACAATTTCCTTGAGACCACCAATACATCTATCCTTTACTGGAAATTCACCTGAAATAGAGCTGGATAAGTTTTAACAATGCCTCTTTATTGAGAGAGGGCACTCATGGGAGCATGCTATGATTACTTAAAAACCAAAGGGAAAGGCAGAGGAAGGAGTTCATTATTCAAGAGGCAATTGCCTTCCCCTTCTCTGTATAAGTGTTGAGTGGAGCCAAGAGCAAGAATGCCAAGTATGCCTGGGCTTCTTTGTCCTCCCCCCCTTCATCTCTGCACTTTACAGCTTACTGCCTCTTCAACTCCAACTACTTTAACTGATAAACAGGGTAGACTATCAAATTTCTGTAGCTGAACGAAATCCAAACAGTGATACTGACTGCACAACCTGCTCTGAAATGCACAGCATAAACAAATGGAAATAATTAGATTTTCCTCTTAATTTCCAGTAGATTGAAGAGTTTCTTAAAAACAATTTGAGATGCAATATTTTGGACTAGAGTGATGTATATATTTCTCTTTTTCCACCTAATTTTCATGTGATACTGCTTCCTACAACACACTTTTTTTTTTTTTTAAATAAAAGAATACTAAATCAGTTTTGGACTTTGAGGGAGTGTGGCTTTATATTATTTCCATTATAAGTAGTTAACGTATAGCACCTTACTTGTAATATCCATTCCAGATTTTATGTGTGCAGTCTGTTCAAGTTTAATACTGATAATATGTAATTTGTTTGTATTGCTTTGTAGCTATACCTCTGACTAAATGCTTGAACCAAAAATCAATGTAATGTTTACATAAAATCCAAAAGAAACACCCAAATTCTGCAGTGATAAAGTATTGAGAGCCAAAGCTAGGCCTTCATGTTGGGAAAATATTGCTATCTCTCTGGCTCTGTAGCTTCTGTGCTGGAGCACGAGGCGTAGCAATCTCTAAAAGGCACTTCCAAAGCAAAGCCGCTTAGCAGGACCAGCTATATACACGCGTGCACGCAGAAACGCACGGATAGCTTCAGTAATACAAGTCGACAGCAAAGAGGCAGGAAGGGTCTTTGCGTGGAGTTCCACAGGAGCAGATTATTGCTTCCACACTGTGAAGGGTTCTAGGGGCAAAGACCCAGAACAATGGAAAGCTCAGGGTTAAGTATGGGAGTGGAGCGAGTGCCAGGGACCAATGGGGAAGCTCTGGGGGAGTGGTGAGAGGCAAAGGCCAATGGGGAGAACAGGGAGGGGAGAACCTTCTAAGGCATGGGACATATAAGGTAACAAGGAGGTGGGGAGGCCATGGGCCAACCAGGGAAGCAGAACTCGGGTAGATTAACATAACAGAACAATGCATCCTGAGAGAGGCCTTTCTGATCACCCTAACCTGAGGAGGTTCTTTTGGTACTAGGGACTTGTCCCACCAGCGGACTCTCTTTGTCCCTTGTAATGTAGGTTCACCGGCCACCATAGAAAAACAGAGATGGGTTCAGATCTGATCTTCAGAGAACAGCGTTTGAGACCTTGGTTCAACAGGGTGCTTTGTAGAGTAGTGGCTGAAGTGAAAATCTTTCTTATGGTATACCATATGTTAAATAAAAAGAAAACCCAGTTCTTTTGCCTTGTGCTTTATCATGCCAAGTGGAAATGCACACTTCTGAAACAGTGTGTGCATGTCTCATTCACTATTATAAATCTGATATCCTGTGTATTGGTAACTGCAGCAGTTTCCATTTCCCAAGAGCTACCCAAACATACCTGCCCTACCAGATTGCTTGGGTTGATGATGAGCTTTAGCATCAGCTCAGTGGTGGGAGAGGTGAAAGCAATGAGGTTAAGTGACTTGTGTCAGTGAATTGGTGGCAGAGTTGAGATTAGGCCCAGTGTTTGTGTGCTACTAGAGTGCAACTACTTTCCTCTTATTGAGAGAATGGGTAAATTTGCTGGTAGGTGCAGACTCTGGTGTGAGGTTTGGAAAATTGCTGCCAGCTTGCTTAACTACTGGTAGTTTCACCTTGGTCTTAATTGGATGCAACTCTGCTTCTGCAGCTATCATTTACCAAGTAACTTTTTCTTACTATCAAACTTTTATGAATGTTGTGATGGAATGGCAAAGAGGGCTTGTAAACCAGCTCCTTTTGATTTTATTTGATATAAAAAGGGTATGACAGAAAGGGTTCATCATATTTGTAATTAAAGCAAGTTCTTTGAGATATATTCTTTCTCAGAAATACATGATGACTTTTGCTTAATTAAAGGTTATCCATAATGAGATATGGTATTTTATTTAAGAATGTAAGCCCTCCTTTTTTTCCCTTCACAGGTTTCCACTTGAGTGGCACTGTGACAGACCCTGCAATGCAATCAGAGCCAGAAACTGTTTGCAATGTAGCTATCAGCTTTGATCGTTGCAAGATTACCTCAGTTACCTGTAGCTGTGGAAACAAGGACATATTTTACTGTGCCCACGTTGTGGCACTCTCTTTATACCGGATCCGCAAACCAGATCAGGTCAAACTTCATCTTCCCATTTCAGAGACACTGTTTCAAATGAACAGAGACCAACTACAAAAATTTGTACAGTATTTGATCACAGTGCACCACACAGAAGTTTTGCCAACTGCTCAGAAATTAGCAGATGAAATTCTTTCTCAGAATTCAGAAATCAATCAAGTCCATGGTAAGTTTGATGCTTGTTCTTTTGTTTCATTCCCTCGCTGGTTTTTGATATTATTTTTTTTGTGGCACTCAGGAGTGTGACCTCCTGAAGTCCCTTCCAACCTAATTACTTTGTAATTTTTATGGTGTTTACATTATGGTGTTGTGGTCAGTTCATCACATGTTTCTGCCACTGCTTTCTCCTCAGGGGGAGGACTCCTCACACTCTTCCCCTGCTCCAATGTGGGGTCCCTCTGTCCTGGTTACAGGAGTAGAGTGCCAGTTTAGCAGTATGTGGGTGTAACCAAAAGGTGTATTCGACTCCTGTCTACCTCATATCTGACTGTTAATGATGGGTCATTTGCAGTAGCTGCCCAGTGCACACTTGACACCTCAGGCTACAAGATGGATGTTAAATGAGATAAGGAAAAAGAGGCAACCCTGCAAGGTGGGGTAGTGTTTCTTTTTCTTCACACCAATGACTCAGCTGTGATAACTTCCTCGGGGGAAGCACCAGCACAGCCACACCTATCCTGAGGTGGTCACCTCTGCTAATGGGCCGTAATGGACTCATAGGCACCAGCAAAATAGGCAACTGCAATGACTCACAGTATTACATCATTCCATTTTGAAACTCCCTGCCCTGGGGGAGGTACTGAGCATTTCCACCTGAACCTAAGCATATATAATCTCTGTTTTTGGGGATTTGGGACATCACCACCACTCGACAGATCCAGAGGAGGACCAAAACTTCCACAGGACCACTGCTTTTGACTGTAACCATCACTTCAACAGGAGTGCAACCACCACTTGATAGGACTGTGACCATCACCCTGACCAACAGGGTGCCAGGTTGTACTCTTTGTGGGTTTAAGCCAGTTTTCTGTGTATCATTGCATTTATTATAATCTCTCTATTAAATAGTAACTCTGACCCAAAATATCTCTTAAGGTAATTGAGTGGGGTTCATTTCTCCCACTGGTTTACTTTTCTACCAGCTCACTCTCCCACAGGAAACAGTTCTCCACAACCTTCTCCAATGTGATTCCAATTTTGACAATGTACGGTTCTTCACAAACTGCTCCAATATAGGACCCTTCCACGTGGTGCAGTCCTTCAGGAACAGGCTGCTCCAGTGTAGGTCCCCCACAGGGTCACATGTCCTGCCACCAAACCTGCTCCAGCATGGGCTTCACTCTCCACGGGGTCACAGGTCCTGCCAGGACCCTGCTCCAGCAGGGGCTTCCCACAGGATCACAGCCTCCTTTAGGCACATCTACCTCCTCCAGCATGGGGCTCCTCTGTGGGCTGCAGGTGGACCTCTGCACCCCTGTGGACTTCCATGGGTTGCAGGGGCACAGCTGCCTCACCATGGTCTTCACCATGGGCTGCAGGGGAATCTCAGCTTTGGCACCTGGAGCACCCCCTCCCCCTCCTTCTCCACTGACCTTGGTGTCTGCATAGTTTTCCCTCTCACATATTCTCATTCCTCTCTATGCTGGCTGCAATTGCTTCTGTGCAGTTATTTCTTTCCCTTTCTTAAATATGTTATCACAGAGGTGCTACCGCTTTCACTGATGGGCTCAGCCTTGGGCAGCAGGGGGTTTATCTTGGAGCCGACTGGCACTGGCTCTGATGGACATGGGGGAAGCTTCTGACAGCTTCTCACAGAAGCCATCCCTGTAGCTTCCCCACTACCAAAACCTGGTCATGCAAACCCAATACACCCATAGAAGCTACTGTGGAAAAAATTAACACTCTCAGTCAAAACCATCACACCAGTTCTTTCTTTACATTTTCTCGTATTAGCACTGTCTGCTTCACAGTAGTTTCTGTTTAATGCTATGCACTACTGAACAGTTGTTATATTTTACCCAAGAGTTATGAAATGAAACACAAGATGAAATTACTTATGTCCAAACTTTGAATCATTTGGGGAATAAAAGGCATAATATTTTGTAATAAGTAATTTTATCAGCTTTGTTTCTATATAAATGCTATTTAGAATAATTCTGAACACACTAAGTTTATAAAATCAGTTACTATTCTGTTGTGAATCAACATACATTATTGGTTTCTAGCTCTGACCATTTGATCTTTCCATAGTACACATGCTTTTAGTTGCAATTGTTTTCCCATATCTTCTTGATTCTGCCATGAGATTATATTTAATAAAAATTTATTAATCTACATTTCACTTGTATACTTAAATTCATAAGATTTTTATAAAATTAAGTTCAAAAAATTAAGCATGGCTGAGTAAATAATGTGGCATGGTTTCATCTGAAGATTAAAACAACTCTTGTGATACTTCCAAAATAAGGACCAGGGAAGTGGTTTACTTTGAAGATGCTATGTTCTGCCCTTATATTAACAAAAATTTAGAATCACAGAATCATTAAGGTTGGCAAAGACCTCTGAGATCATAGAGTCCAGCCTTTGAATGATCTCAAACTTGTCAACTAGACCATAGCACTAAGTGTCAAGTCCGCTTGTTTCTTGAACACCTCCAGGGATGGTGACTCCACAACCTCCCTGGGCAGCCCATTCCAATGCTTGACAACCCTTTCTGTGAGAAATGGAACAACTCTTAGTTAAAAAAAAAAAATTAAAATAATTTTATTGAAAACAGAAAAGCGAAAAAAATTACAGAAATTAGAAAAATATAAAAATTTGGGATCCTATGGCTCGATAGATGGTATACCCCAGGAGCGCAGGGATTTGAGATCTTCTGGCTGAAACAGCACTGGACCTCAGGTAGAGAAAAAGGACTTACAGTGCTAGGCTGGCTTTTGGCTGATCCAAAAGCAAAAAATTACTAAAGGCTCCTTAATAGGAGTAGGGCTTTCCCAGCACTGATGTCTACCCCAGCCTGCAGGGAAAGAGAAAAAAAAAGGGGCGTGTCTCTGTCTGGCTCGTTGTTTTATAGTGCCTTTGCTCTGCCCCAGTCCGCCCACAGCCTGCCCACAGCCCGCCCCTTCGGTTTAAAGTGATTGGTGTTTTCCCTTTGACAGATTATCTCTGTCCACCAATGGCTCATCGTTGTCAGAGGGGTGGTACTAGTTGAGATAAGGGTGCTACAATGCCTTCATTAAAATTCAGGTTGCCATGGAGCTTGCCTAAAGGGTAATGGCTATGGGGCTGGCTGTTAGAACTGGGGTTTTTGAAATTTGCCTTGGAACCAAAGTACAAGTAAAAACACCTAAAAAAAATATTAAAATACATCCAACACATCTTAAACCACTTGTAAAATATACAGTAAACACAGGAAAGATAACTCTTATGGTGTACAAGTGGTTTGAAGTTTGAAAAGGGAGCATTAAGTTGGGAATCTTAACTGGGAAGGATGCAACTCTCTCTTAATAAACTACTTTGAACAATTGAAAACACTGATAATGGAACTTGATTTTTGTACCTGGGCTGATGGGTTAATTTTAGCATTCAATTTAAAAATATTTAACTCAAAATTAATTAATTAAAGCACTTAATATGCAAAGACCAAGCACAAATAGGGATTTCATGTATGACACTTTCCACGGAGAAATTCTTTCTGATGTCCAACCTGAACCTCCCCTGGCACAGCTTGAGGCCATGTCCTCTTGTCCTGTTGCTATTTGCCTGGGAAAAGACACCTACCCCCACCTTGCTAGAACCTCCTGTCAGGTAGAGAGCGAGAAGGTCCCCCCGAACTTCCTTTTCTCTGACTAAACACCCCCAGCTCCTTCAGCTGCTCCTGATAGGACTTACTCTCTGGACCCTTCCACAGCTCCATTGCCCTTCTCTGGACACACTCCAGCACCTCAATATCTTTCTTCTAGTGAGGGGTCTAGAACTGAACACAGGATTTGATGTGCAGCCTCACCAGTGCCAAGTACAGAGGGACAATCTCTTCCCTGGTCTTGCTGGCCACACTATTATTACCGCAGGCCTGGGCCCTAGGGTATATCACCGTATCCCGCAGCCATAGGGAGGAGGAGGAGAGAAGATCCAGCAGGCAGGAATTGTGCAGCAAGATTGATTGATTTAATTATTTTACAAACTCTTTTATAGACTTTTTTCTTCATAGTCTAATTGGACAAGGATCAGCCACCCCTTGGGGGTGATTGGCTAAAATCCTAAAACATCCATTGTCAAAATATTTTTCTACTATACCATAAACAAGACTTTTCAAGGTTGCAGGTGGCTTGGTTGTTTACATACTCTGCTACCTCTTCTGTGAGAGTGAAAAGTCTCTCACGGACTTAGAAAATAGCAAGAAAATCCTCTCTAGCAGCATTTTTGTATCTACACACTATTGCTGATACAGGCCAGGATGCCATTGGCCTTCTTGGCCATGTGGGCACACTGCTAGTTAATGTTCAGCCAGCTGTTTATCAGCAACCCTAGGTCCAGCCACTCTTCCCCCAGCCTGTAGCACTGCATAGGGTTGTTGTGACCCAAGTGCAGGACTCAGCACTTTGCCTTATCAAATCTTATTTTGGCTTATTGAATTTACTATTCTACCCTGAGTAATTTTCAATATAGGCTATTCTTTGCTTATTTTAGTCAATCCCCCTTTTTGCTTCTATTTACTTTTCAAGATTACGTTCTTTATATGTGACACTAGTTCTTGAATGTGGCTGCTCAGTTTGAAAGTAGTTGCTTTTAAAATTCCTAATGTAATGATCAAAGTCCTTAATTTTGTTTTAAATGATGCTTCTTATAACTTGGGAGTTGATTATATTTAACATGTAACCTGCTATGGCCATAAATATAAAAGTCTTTTACCCTGTTTTCAAAATGTATTTGGGTGTTCAGTGTTACAAAAAAATTGTGCATGGTATTTCTGCTTTTATTACTAAGATTGCAATTTAGGAATTTTAGTAAAAGAGCAGGAGTATGTATGTATGGCTGTATCTATATACTGAGTGGAAATACTTTACTTATTGTATTTAACTGTAAATGCATGATGTTAAACCTATTTTAAAAACCAGTCATGACAGAAGTTAACAAAGCCAGAGGTGGAAGGAATGGAGATTAATCTGTTAGTGTCTATAAAGTGACACAGTTTAATTACAGGTTTTAATATTTAGTATACAGTGATTTCTCTTTCATAGTTCAAATGGGAACTAATTTATCCTCATAACATCCCTTTAAAGTGCATAAGTAATGAGAAAAATGAATTCAAGAGCTGAATTTTTAGCAGCATAATATTGAACATTTATTAGTAGAACAAAGGCATATCACAGCGCTGGGGGGCTTAGCAATATTGCCAGAGGCTCCGCTCCATTCATTTTACCATGAACTTAAGTACTTCTTTAAACTGTTACATATTCATTAAGCCCAGAAAGTAATTTCACTCAACTTTCCCCCCTCTGGTCTCTGCCCCCTTCCACCAGCATGATGCCGCCTCGGTCCTCTGGATAGCTTCAGAATTGAAGGCAGGCACCCCCCCCCCCCCCCTCCAGTGCCTCCTCAGCCTCCAACTAATTTGTAGTTGACAGTTTCCTTGGGAGGTGTGAGTTTTGATGAGATAACAGACTTCCTGTGATGCATGCGGTTTATCTTCATTTCTTTAAGATGTCCTGATTTCTGCCTCTGTAGTTTCTCAACTTAAAGGACATTTATTACCATGTGTTTATTACTACTTTTCCCAACATACTACAACTATTTCCAAGTTACAATTTACCCTAATCTTGTTTTACTTAACTATATTTTACTTTAACACTTTCTACATAGTACATTATCACTTATAAATGTTAAAATCATATATGCGAAAGACATTTATCATTCACTCATTTATCACAGTAACACTTATCCTCAGTTTAGAATTGGGGAGAGGGATTTGGTCATGATACCAAACTGCACTGCAGTGATTAAATTCAGGACTGCCCATGTTCCTCTCCCCAGCCAAACTGTCCATCTCCTGAAGCCTTGTGCTTGTTTGGGGCCGCACTGCACCCCAAGTGAGGCCGCTGCCTTTGGGTTGACCCTTCAGATCTACTTGCCAGGTATTGCTAGGACTTCATTTCACAGCTCCTAAGGCAGCTCCCTTCTGCAGTCCTGTTGCTTGTTCAGATTGTGTGGAAAAGCCACGCTATGAAAAGCCAGTGTCCACAAAGAAGACAGAGGAGTCCTGCAACTTTATTCAAATAAAGGGACAGATTCCACTAGGGCATACCCCGTGGGGTCTCTCTCAAGGTTTTGGAGGGCACAGCCTCCTTTTATCCTAAACTCCTGGTTGCATGTTGCCCTCTTCCTTTCCCTATTGGCTGAGGTACTAGGAAGGTACAGCCTTCCCAAACCTCCTACCACATATTCCCCCTTGAACATGTATTGTCATTTCCCCCCAAAGTTCAGAAGTTCAGGCCATCTGGGTTCTGCAATAGACTTTGCGCGGACCCATTTGTCCTATTACCCTAAAGTTCAGGTGTTCAAATTGTCTAGGTTCTGTAACAAATTTGTGCAGCTTGATGTTTGTAGAGACATTAAGACCCATTTCGAAGACATTAACACCCATTTCTCCTAAAGACCCTCACCCATCGAGTCGTTTGTAAAGACATTAGCACCCATCTTTCCTATCAAGATGGTTCCCATCCCATGTCTTCAGAAGAAAAGCAGCAGTGTAGAAATCCTATCTGTTGCTCAAGAATGATGGGTGTGATAGAGGGAGAGGAAGCAGACTAGATCAATCGGTGTTCACCTTGTTGAGGAATACACCTAGGGCCGGTAGGTCGGTGTGTAGGTGCAGTGCAAGCTGCAAGGTGTGCCCTGGGTGGGGGAAATGGTTGGAGCCCCAGGCAACGAGCCATGATCAGGCACTGACCCTTTGCCGAACTAAGGGCAAGTAGACCTGTGGCGCTGGCCCATCAATCACCCAGAGACCCTGCAGAAGCCAATGAACAACAAGAAGACCCCAGACCCAAAATCACCACTGGAACAGGTGCACAGACTGTAGTAAAAGTCCAGGGATTCCTTTGTTCAGGGTCCCTCTCCAGAGGCACCAGTGCCAGCTGTTATTGTGTCACTGCACCATGATTAAATTACTTAAAGGAAGCAGAGGTCTGAGACTCTGCAATGGGAAACCTGGGGTGGAGCCAGTGAGGGAACCTGGTCTGACTGTGTGTGGTGTGTGTAGGGAGTCAAGTAGGGCACCCATCGGTTCACTGGAACAACCTGCTGTGAAGGGGCTTCAGTCACAGCAGTGAAAGTCTCGGGTCAATGGTCAGACTGGGAAATTTCCTTAATGACCTGACTGTAAGTGAATGTAGTGATCTGGAAAAGTGCCTGGTTGAGAGATGTGGAGATGGTCATGTCTCAACCCCAAAACAAGAATAACATGGGCAGTGGGAGCTGAGGCTTCTCCAGCAGCAACACTGGGATGCCTGGCTGCTGCCAGGGCTGCAAATGGGGTTTGGATTTGTGCCCAATCTGACATGCCATCTCCTTGCCTTGTTAGTTCATGGCTATTGCTGAAGACTGCCAATGATGTTGAAAGATCAGCAAATTACAAACCATAGATAGTGCCAGTTACATGTATATTGAAAATTCTTTATACATTCTGGTTAAAAATTTTGATCATACTGAGTGTAGCCTATATATGATCTTGTGAGAAAATAGTGTTATGAGTCAGAAGTACTTGTAGTACTGTGCTGAATAGCATTGTAGAGCTAAGACCTTCAGCTTGGTGTCTTGAGCTTTTATAGTCTTCTTACCTAGTGGCATGAAAATAGCACTGGTGTAAGTATAGCAATGCTGAGCCACTGGGGAAGGTATAGCACAAACTGACTGATGAGTTTTTTATAAAATGTAAACAGTTATGGAAAGAATTTGGGTTTTTTCCCTAAATAGGGAAGTGTAGCTGATAAATCTTAGGCTTTTTAAAATACAAGTTAAAAGTAGCCATACTGTCACCAAAAGCGTAGTGGTTTGGTCCAAAATACTCATTACTGTTTACCTTCTGTGAGATAAGAATTAGGAGAAACTCAAAGCAGGCACCAAACTTGAAAGAATATAAAGAAGTTGATTAACAGACCTAAAAGAAGAAAAAAAAAATCATACCACACCTTCAGAACACTTCTCCTCCCCCCACCTTTCTCCCTTCTCCAAGTGACAATGTGAAAAGACAACCCTTCAGATGTTCAGTCTGTTTACCACTTCCATAATAACCTTGTTCAGTCCATTTAAGAAGAGGAGTCTCTCTTGTCCATGCTATGAAAGCATTATGACAACGAGACAGCCGCCCGGGTTGGTTCTCTGCTCGCATGCGAGTCCCTTCCCCCCAACTTGCAGCTTTTCCCACAACTGCTTTCGAGGGTCCACTCTTGAAATTACTGGGGTACAATTTTAAGGTTGAGCCGTTCAGAAACAAAAGTTCTCTTCACCCATCGCTGGGAGCATTTCATCTCTAAGAACAGAGGCCCTTCTTCCCTGGGAGCAAAGGGTCTTCCTCATCTTCATCTTTAGGACTATCTCTGGGAGCATCTCTAGGAACAGAGGTCTTCTCCTTTCCCATTTGGAGCAAAAGTCCTCATCGCTTCCATCTCTCCCTGTTCAAACTCCTCATGAAATTACAGCTGCGTCAGCATCTGCCTATCTCAGCGCAGGTGCTTTTGCTTATGAGTTGAACACTCCACCCCCCATGCCTTCATGAAATTACGACGAGTACTCTGATATATCATAGCTTCACAACAGACTTTCAGCTTTAAGCATCTCCTCTTTCTCTTCCCTCAGGTTTTCAGCTCTTCACAGCAATAAAAGGGTTAATCTCACCTAGGCCTTGCAGCTGGAATGAAGCTTATCGCTGTTGGTCACATGATCTCTGCAGGACAGCAGTGCAGCTTTAGCTGAATCTTGGCCGCACTGGAGGGAGGGGGGAAGCCGAGCTGCTCTGTCTGCCCACAGCAGGGATGGGGGGGGCATTCCACGGATGGAACAGGGTCCATTGGCTCCAGGATGGCTGTGGCCCAGCCCGGCCTGGCCCGAGCAGGGCTTGGACGGGGCCTGCCGGCCCCCCCACAGGGCCCGCAGCCACCGGTCCCAGCACCGGAAATGAGACCGAGCCTCTGCCTCAGGGTTTTCTTTTCTTAAGTGTGGATCACAGAGGCGGTCACAACTTTAAGTGACTTAAAGAATTGTCCATATTCAAACTGGCCAGCTGATAGGTTCTATCAGGTCACAGAGGAAGCTGTAAGCACCCCTTAGCAAGAACATCACTTCTGGGACTATGCTTGCTAACCCATGACAAAAAGTCAGGAAATAAACTCTCCAACCAGTTTGTTAGGTTAGAAAGTTGGCATTGCTGTATTCAGCGCTGAGGTACATGAGGGATCAATCCACCTATAATGTACACCAGTTATAAAAACTTTTAACTATATATACACTTTAGCAAACAAAGGAATTAGTGTTCATTGGCTACAAGTTACATAGTTCTCCTACAGATTAGAATTCTATCTTCTACTGGTTAATGATTTCTTGCTTCTCCTGCTAATTAGTCCACATTATTTGTCTTTTTATTATCCTTTCCCCAGATAGGGAGAGTTTCACTACAATTGCTGAATTGTCTTTTTTAGTTTCTTCCTTATCTCTGGTTTCTGTAAAATGTCCTTGTAGTCTATAAATTCTGCATTCCTGGTGTCCAGTTCTCAGCAATATCTTTCTTCCAGGCTTTAACTTCCTCTCCCAAGTCTGAGAGCACCAAAGCATGTCAAGTGCTAACTTTAATTGTTTTTCTAATACATGGACATCACCCAGAGTTTGCCCGTCAGCCACTATTTGTTTCACAGATTAAATCTCCCTTCTTGTTGTTTAGGTCCCAATATTTACATTTTCCCCCACTACTGCATAGACTCCTTTTTAAAGAAATAGAACTTGTTTGGTAACAATACCAAGATTATTTAAAGATAAATCTCCTTTGAAGTGAGGGATAAATATGTGTGTTTTGTATATTGGTGCTTTTATATATTTCCTTTTCACAGGTCTTTCCTCTGTTTTAGAGCAATGAAATATTTAAACTATTTGCAAGGTGATACTACAAACTTGGGTCTGTTCTGAAACACAGGACTCCTTTGACATAAGCACCTTAGTATAAAGTATAGATTAATAAAAGTTGGGTGTTGGCTGCTATGCTTGATGGCAACTGCTTTTGCAAGACAAGAAGCCTAGCCCTGGAAGGGGCTATGATGATAAGTGAATACTAGGTGCTATGCCTAATGCTAACTGCTCTTGAAAAAAACAAACCCGAGTGGACTAAGATGATAAGGGAAAGGAATGCGAGCTAATGGGTTTGGCTAACCACTTTTCTGCAGAACAAGGGCTTAGCCCCTATGGGCTAAGTGATAAGAAGGAAGACGCATGCTAACTGCCATTTTAATGACAAATAGAAGAACTGTCAGAAAGAGTAGAAAAATGTAATAAGAGAATAGGAACATAATCAATGCATGATTACAGATGGAGTATAACTAAAATAGCAACAAAGTGTGAAATAGCAAAATTAAGTGTGTATTAGCAAAATAGGCATGTGATGAATGTATTAGATAAGAATAGCATGCCATATTTGCAACCCTAAGATAAGGAACCCACAAGTTATGTAAGACCCCAACCCCTTAAGACTGTAACTTTTAGATAAATGAACAAAACAAGGGTGGATGCCGAACTTGTAAATATATAAATAACCTCTGTAAGATGAGCATGGCAGACAGACATGCACATGGAGGTGTTAACCCCTGCATGCTCCCCCCAGCCAGGCCAATAAAGGTGTGCTTTACTTTACAGTACCTTACTGTGGAGTAGATTCCTTTGAATCAGTTTGGCCAGCCAGCCAGGAGTGACTCCGTCTGGCTGTGGGACCCTCCGAAGCCGGGATGGTCTAGAAGGTGCCTCTGGAGACTTCTCCGGATAGACCACCCGTGCTCCGGTGGATCATCGCGGGGACGGACAAGATCCTGACATTAAGGTATGCAAACTTTAAGCACCCTTTACCTGGTTGTAACCTGACTAGTCAAAGTAATACACTCCGTAAACCGTGCACTGGATATTGGTTTATTGGGTTACTAGCACCTTTTAAGATATACACGGGGAGTGTGGTTTGAGCCCCTGGGGGGGAGGGACACATCGGGTCCCTCTTTGCAGAAATTTGGAAAATTGTGTGTTTTGTTGATAACAAGTTCTGACTTTTTCCCCCACCTTTTTAACATAAATAAGGTCGCTTCGCTTATATGACTTTTGATTTGAATGTATTAATCAACTTTCTCTACCTTGTATGATGCTGGTATTGGAGCAGTCTTAGCAATAATTTTTTATTTTCTATTTCATTATTCTGTTGGATATTGCCTTTGCATTTCACATACTTCTGTTTCCTCAAACTGCATTTATGTTGTGGTCCGAATTTGGGTTAGGGATTGAACTGGCAATTTTATTAAGCCTTGTGATTTACTTTATCTATACTTGCTTCAAACTGTCTGCCGCCACCCCCTGTGTGTGTTAAATGTCAGTAGAGGAAAGCCTGGCTGAGGTTGTGGAGGGGGAAGAGGAAGGACTGTCCCCTTCATTGTGTGGGTTGTGTGGAGAATGCCATCTGATATTCCTATGCATCTTTTGTAGGCAGTATGGTTTCACTGGCAGATTTGACACAAAAGAGAGGATTTGTTGGTTTTGTCCAGGCTGCCGGAAGGACAAAATCTTTGGTGACTTTTCTGTTAGACCGCGTAGTGTACTCTGCAGGAAGGAATTAAATCGGTTTAATTTGGAAGAAGGAATTTCTGAGGAACAGGCAGTATATATACTCCAAGAATCACTGTTGAATGAGATGGTAAACAAGGAAATACTAGAATTATTACAGGGACTGTATTTAATTGCCTTAATTCAATAATAAAGAGGCTTATGGGAGGGTTCCCTTCTTCAATCAAATAAAGTTGTTTTTGAAAACAACCCTTTCCTACCTTTGACCTCTGTTGGGGTGCTAAAAGCAATAACGCTATCTTTTCTCCCCCTTTCTTTACTATTACACCTCTGCAAAGTGCTTTGTAATTCTATTTTTTTTTTGTATTGGTGAGAGTGAATGAAAGTGTGAGTGACTGAGACGTGCAACTGATCATGAGGCAAATGGGGAGCTCTAACCTGTGTTTCCGTTATCCCATGAGGGGAATGGCCAGGGATGAGTGAAGCGAGTCCCGAAATGATTGTGTGAGAGCAAAAGACACGACTGAGATGCACAAATAAGTGCGAAGTGAGTGGGAGCTCTCATTTGTGTTTCCATAGCTGCACGAGGGGAGCAGCTGGAGAGGAGCAAAGCAAAAGGAGAGTAAAATGGGAAACAAAGAAAGCCAAGATTTAGTGGCTAAAAGCCCCTTAGGGTGCATACTAGCCCACTGGAAGGAAATCGGGGGGGCACCAGGGACAACTGTTAATAAAAAGACTCTTATCAGGTACTGTAATTTGTGGTGGCCGCTTTATAAACTTTGGGGGGGGGAGAGAAATGGCCAGAGAATGGAATGTTAAACTATAATACTTTATAATACTTTATTACAGCTCATCTTGTTTTTACATAGAGAGGAAAATGGAATGAAGTGCTTTACATGGACATGTTTCTTAAACTCAGGGACCACTCTGAGTGGCAAAAAGAAAGTGGTATTAATTTAGCTCCAAGAGACTCTTTTGTTTTAACTGTAGAGAAAGAGAATTTGGAATGGGGGATAAGAAAACTGACGCGATGTTGCTCGGCTTGTTCCATAGGAAAACACTGTTTCAAATATCAAAATAAGCAGCCTGAGGAGAGAATTGAGGACTTTGTCAGCCCACCTGGGGTGGATGGGGGGGTGGAAGTGGGGAGGGGAATGAACTTTCTCCCCCACCATCACCAGAAAGGGGAAGGGAGATGGAAAGAGGAGGACATCGGGCTTCCCCTTTACTATCATTTTCTCCTCCGAGCCTGCGAACTCGAGGGAAACTGAGGGCCCTCTCAGTTTCTTCTGAGAATCGAACTGATGCCTTGAGAGGCCACCTAAAAAGAGAGACTAGACAGGAGTAAGGGAATAAAGGGAGGTATTTATCATGGTGTTCCGCAGTGGTAGGGAGGAGAAGAGAGATCCAACAGGCAGGAATTGTGCAGCAAGATTGATTGATTTAATTATTTTACAAACTCTTTTATAGACTTTTTTCTTCATAGTCTAATTGATCAAAGGATAAGCCATCCCTTGGGGTGATTGGCTAAAATCCTAAAACATCCATTGTCAAAATATTTTCCTACTGTACCATAAACATAGTTCTATAAGGTTGCAGGTGTTCATAGTTTATAGAACTCTACTAATATCTTCCATGAGAGAGAAAAGTATCTCACAGGACTGGAAAGAAGCAAGAAAAATTCTTGCTAGCAGCAATATTTGTATCCACAATTCCCCCTTTTTGTTTTATAAGATAACAATTCTAGTAGGTATTAATCCTAAATAGAATTTGCATCAGTTATTAATTCTAAATATAGCCTTAAGGGCTTTAACTATCTGACTCCATAACAAGTAATTTAAAGTTCAGTCTCTGCTTGTGGAAGGGCCATCCACCTGACAGTTGCCATCCGGGTCATCATCAGAAGAGTCATTAGGCTGATGATCTACATTCTGGTCACCATTTGGATGGTCTGCATTCTGGTCATCGTTTGGAGGCTGCCTGTTCTGCCTCTGGTGCCGTAGGTCAGGGCAAACACATTTTGCAGGTAGCCACCGTACCCCAGTATCTGTGGAAACGCAAGCATACCCACGACCCCAAACGATAAGCTCATGCGGGCCTTCCCACTGGTTAGTGAGTAAATTCTGTACCCAGACTTTTGCCCGGGGCAGTTGTGTCTCGCCTGAAGATTGCAATGAGAGAAAATGATTCAGAATAACAGGATTATTTGAATTTTGTGGTACTGTAAGGTGATTAATTGTATACAAAGCTTTTTCTAGCTGGCTCTGTGAGGTTTCTCCATGCATTCCCCCTTTTTGTTTTTCCAAAACACACTTCAAAGTGCCACGAGTGCGTTCGACAATGGCTTGGCCAGTAGGAGAATGTGGGATACCAAAGGTATGGTCTACACCCCATAGGTGCAAGAACTGCCGCGTCTTCTCCGAGGCGTAGGCAGGACCATTATCAGTCTTCACAATAGTCAGCACGCCCAGGACCGAGAAAGCCAGTTTCCAATGGGCAATGACATCACGGCCCTTCTCTCCAGTGTGAGCAGAAGCCCACATAGCTGAGGAGAAAGTGTCAATAGACACGTGCACATATTTAAGCCGGCCAAATTCGGGGATGTGCATTACATCCATTTGCCAAATCTGCAAGGCTTTTAGCCCTCTGGGGTTTACCCCCAGTGGCAAAGGCACAGTGAGCCCGTGACAGTCAGCACAAGCGCTGACAATGTCGCGCGCTTCGGTTGGCGTTAAATGAAACTGCTTCTGCAGGGTATGTGCACTTTGATGGAAGAAACCGTGCGATGCCTTGGCTTGTGCAATTTTTTCAGGCTGAGGCCCTACCCACGCAGGGTTGGCCAGCATGTCGGCCCTGGCATTGCCTTCTGTTAGAAAACCTGGTAAATTGGTGTGGCTTCGAATGTGCAGAATGTAATATGGATGCATTCGAGCCTGAATTGCAGAGTACAAGGTTTGCAATAGTGAAAACAGAGCTGCATTGTTCACCTCCTTCAGAAATGAACAATCTAAGCGTTGGGTTATATCTGCAACTTAAACAGAGTCAGTAACCAAATTCAAAGGATCCTGTGAGAATTGTTGAAAAGCCATGGTAACAGCCCTTAACTCAACTAACTGAGCAGAGCCTGACTCATGGCCCTTCAGCACCTGCCATTCCGATCCCTCCTTCCAGGTAACAATGGCTTTCCCAGTTTTCCCAGAACCATCCATAAAGACGGTGGGTTCTTGCACTGGCACTCGACACTTGGCCACAAGGAAAGTATGGTCGATTTTGCTAACTGCGGTAATTTATGGCTGAGCAGATGGTAAGTGATCTGCCCTGAAAAGTTTTGCAGCGTGCTTTGCAAAGGAGCACTATGGATAAGGCTCCACTCAAAGTATTCCCTTGAGATCAGAATGACAATTACTGCAGGATCCACCGCCATCAGTTGCAAACATCACTGACGGTATTTGATTATCAGAGAAGCGACCAATTCAAACACCGTGGTTGCGGTCCTTTTTGGCTGATGAGGCAAAAAGACCCATTCTAGGATATGCAAAGGATCAGGCCATTGTGCATTCCACTGGCAAATGATACCTGTAGGATGGAGGTCTGGAATAGTAATGAAAACAGTGATAGCAATGGAGGGATCCACTCAATAAACCTGACGAGTGGAAACAGCCCGTTAGACTTCTTGCAGCGCTCGTCGCGCTTCCGGAGTCAACTCGTGAGGTGAATTCAGATCGGGGTCCCCCTTTAATATATTAAAAAGTGGAGAAAGTTGCTTCGCAGTTAGACCTAAATAAGGTCGTAACCAATTGATGACACCCAGTAGTTTCTGAGCATCATTCAAGGTTTTAATCGAATCCGAGAATTGCACCTCTTGGCGTTGGATATTTTGGTCCAAAATTTTCACTCCTAAATATTTCCAAAGAGGAAGCTGTTGAACTTTCTCTGGAGCTACCTCTAATCCATAGGCATGCAGAGCAGCGAGCAGCTGACACTGTATTCTCCGCAGCTCATCCCGGGTGGATGCTGCCACCAGGATATCATCCATGTAATGGTAGCAGCATGCATCAGGAAACTGCTCGTGGACTCCGGATAAAACTTGGGTGACATACCACTGACAGATAATTGGGCTGTTCCTCATCCCTTGAGGGAGGACCTTCCATTGGTATCTCTTAGCAGCTTCAGCATTGTTAATGGCAGGCACATAAAGGCAAATTTTGGTTTGTCATCAGGATGCAAAGGAATTGTGAAAAAGCAATCCTTCAAATCAATGATCAGTCTGTCCCACCCCATAGGAATCATGGTGGGAGAGGGCATGCCAGGCTGCAATGCCCCCATACCTTCCATTACTGCATTAACGTTTCGGAGATCCTGCAACAGTCTCCATTTCCCTGATTTCTTCTTAATTACGAAAACAGGAGTATTCCAGGGACTAGTAGAAGGCTCAAGGTGCCCCTGTTGTAACTGTTCCTGAACCAGCTGATGAAGGGCATCTAACTTCTCCTTTGGTAGGGGCCACTGAGGTTCAAAGATTGGTGTGTTAGTCAGCCACCGCAAAGGCAGTGTAGGATACTGTGCGCCCTTACGCACAGTGACCCCCACTAAAAATTTGTCCCAATCCATACCCCCCAAGCTGCCAACACGTACCGCCCCCAAAGGTTAAGGGAAGTGGTAGTGACATAAGGCCTAATTGTAGCTGTGTGCCCCTCTGAGTCCTTCACCACCACAGGCCGTTCACTTAAATAGCTCTGTGTGGTTCCTCCTAATCCTGTGATGGCCAATCCCACAGGGGCTAAAGGCCATGAGGGAGGCCACGCAGAGAAGGAGATGACAGTTACATCAGCACCCGTATCAATCAAACCTCGAAGCTTAATCTGGGGCGGATGGGCGTTCGGCAGGATCAGGGTACATGTCATCTGTGGCCTTTGGTCAGAGATGTCTGCAGTCCAGAAGGCCTGCGGAAGTCCCATAGATCCACTGCCGTTATCTCCATGAATTGGTTGTTCTATCCTGGGGACACAAGACTTAAAAGACACTAATTTAGCAAGGCAGGTCTTTTCAGGAATAGTTACAGGGGGTTTTTGCGTGGATACCATAGCATGAATCTGACCTTGAAAGTCAGCGTCAATAACTCCTGAGTGCACTAGGATTCCTTGATGGGTAATGTCAAGTTTTTCCACCAGCACTGCACTGGATCCCTGGACTAGGGGTCCATATGCATCCAAGGGAACCTTATAAATACCCCTAGAGTCTAAGACAACTGCTGCTGAGGTGTGGACGTCAAAACCGTCTGATCCCTGGGTGCTGTCTCTAGGGTGGCTTAGTAGGCCTGTGCCTGTACCTGTGCCACCCTCTGGGGGAGCGACTGCATTGGAGAGCAATTCCCCCTCCTTGCACTCTGGTGGAAGTTTCCCGACAAAGGCCAACCATTGGCATGAGTCAGGGATCTACAATAGTCTGAGCAATGCCCTGGTCTGCCACACCTCTTGCACTGGGGGATCGGTGTGTTCTCTTTTTGGCTCGGCTTAGGCCGCTTCCGTTTTTCGCGCGTTTGGGTTGCTTTGGTTCACAACCAGAAGATGCGTGAACAGGCTGCAGAAGTGCAGCCAAAGCAGACCTTTTCTGGTTCCCAGATCCCACCTTAGAGCAGGCCTCAACCATGTCTGTGAGCTCAGGTTCTCCTGGTAAGGCGTCTATGATTTTTCTGCACTCCTCGTTTGCGTTATCTCTCACTAACTGCCTTAACAACAGCTGCCTGAACCTGTCATCGTCAACCTGCTTCTCGAGAGAAGCAGTGACTTTTTCCACAAAAGAGAGATATGTCTCTGATCTCCCTTGAACTATTTCCGTATATCGGTTTCTGGGAGCAACCATCTCTATGGTTTTCAACACAGCCGTCATGCCGACCTGCTGAGCTTGCTGCAGGACGCTAGGCAGAAAGGTACCCTGTAGATTGGGATCAGAGAAGGGACCAGTCCCCATAAGAGCATTCGTCCCCACTGCATGTCTAGGATCGTCAGCAGGGAGCTGCATAATCCCTAATGCGGCCTTATCAGCCAGCTTTCTCCAGGTAGTCTCAAAAACTGCACATTGTACAGGTTGAAATAGGATTTGACCTAAGTGTCTGATATCAAATGGAGCAAGCAAATCTGTATTTATCACCCTTATTATTTGCATAACCTCAGCAGAACCGAGCCCATATTGTGCAACCTTGGATTGCAGATCCTGTGCAACCTTCCAGGCAATTACCTCATGCTTATCATGCTGGCCTGAATTTGGGAGAGCCTTATACACTGGGAAATCTTGGATGTCCCCTTTCAGGGTGTCACTACCATCCTGAACTTCTGGCACAGCCTGTGGATGCATTGTAACAGCTTCCTGAGTACTCTCAGTATCCTCAAATCTGCTTAGCATCCCCAGTATTTCCAATAAATCCCAATCGCCTTCCTCCAGAGCCTGCATCTTAAGCGACTCCCAGAAACGGTTGTAGTGGGTCGGGCATACTGTCACAGTGCAGTCCGGGAAGGTCCAGGGGAGAGACTGGAGCAGCCTTTTCTTTCGCTGCCCAGCTACCGCGGGTTTATGCCCTGGGGCCAATGCCTCCTCTGCCTCACTGCCCGACGATGAATCGTTGGGTATGGGCAGCTTTGAGGAGCCGTGAATGAACAGAGGCGGGCGGGGAGAAATCGGCTGACCAGAAGAGGAATTGACAGCAGAGGCTGCAGTCGGCTGTGCAGGGATTTGAACCGCAGCAGCTGTCGGGGATGCAATCTCGGGCGGTTTTGACCGATCCGGCGCTGGGGCTGCTGCGGCCATCTCCTTTGCCGTGGCAGCGCCCGGAGCCACCGCTGTCTCCTGTGCCGCAGTAGCGCCCAGAGCCGCCGCTGGCCGGGGAACAGCCTCCGCAACTGCCGCTTGTTTCGCCGGTCTCGGCTCCACCGGCGGCTGGGACCCCGGCGCAGTGCCGGTCGCTGACACCATGACCGCTGCCGCCGCTGCTGGTTCCAGGTTGGGAGCAGTCGGCCGCGCCACTTCTGGGTTCGCCACGTCTCTTGCGGGCGGCGCAGGCCTGCGATCCCCGCGCGGCGAGGTGTCTCCGGCAGCTGCAACAGCTGCTTTTGCAAGCTGAGCAGCTCTGCCGGCTGCCGTGATACGTTCAGCAGCTCTGTCAACAAGGCAGATGCCGTATTAAAAGGTCGAATGCTTGGTTCTGCTTTTGCGCGAACCAGTCTGTTGCTGCGGAGGGTGACGAGCCGCATCCGGGCATTCTTGGTGCAGCAGGCGCATGCGCAGATGGGCTAGGAGCCGCCATAGGGGTCCAAGACGCAAGCCCACTGAACCGCAGTGCTGAAAAAGCAGCGACCGCCGCTGAGCCGAAAGGCAAGGTGGGCTGCGTGCCCTCCCGCTGCCCACCCCCCCGCCCGCCAGTTGCTCTGACGGCGTGGGGTCCGCGGGGGGCGTGGGGTCCTGTGGCAGCGCAGGACGACCCGGTGCAGGCTCCAGGGCATTCTCCGCCCGTGGAGCCGGGGGGATTTTTCGGATTTGCCACCACACGCCCCTAGAGCCAGGTCTGTGGGGTCTCCTTCAGGTATCTCTCCGTCACACGCCACCGAAACAGGCGAGCCAGCTCTGCTGCCACAATTAAAGTCTATCAGCAGATTAAACAAACCCCGCCACATGCGTAGTAATTCCAGCACTGGCTGATCCCCAGATGGAAACTCGCGCCAGAGTGCAGAGCCAAGTTCTTGCCACAGCCCAAAATCTAGGGCAGTGTCTCCATTCGGGGAGATGCCATGTAGGCCAGCCCGGTCCAATAACTCACAGAGTGAGTTCTCAGAAATGGAGGTGTTCATTAAACTGAAAACACCTCTCCAGACCGTTAACACAGCGTCAGTTTTTAAGCCGCTGTTTGCCATTTTTTCAGTCCCGTCGGACATCCCGGTCTGGGGGAGGGGGACAACAGCATACCTGTAGAGAAATTTGGCTTGGCTCACAGCGTGAAGGACACATCGGGGTTCACCAAATATCATGGTGTCCCGCAGTGGTAGGGAGGAGAAGAGAGATCCAACAGGCAGGAATTGTGCAGCAAGATTGATTGATTTAATTATTTTACAAACTCTTTTATAGACTTTTTTCTTCATAGTCTAATTGATCAAAGGATAAGCCATCCCTTGGGGTGATTGGCTAAAATCCTAAAACATCCATTGTCAAAATATTTTCCTACTGTACCATAAACATAGTTCTATAAGGTTGCAGGTGTTCATAGTTTATAGAACTTCTGCTAAAATCTTCCATGAGAAAGACAAGTATCTCACAGGACTGGAAAGAAGCAAGAAAAATTCTTGCTAGCAGCAATATTTGTATCCCCAGGTATTTATTTGAAAGGCCTTCAAAGGTACACCCTGGGGAGCCAGAGGCTATTCTCAAAATGGACCCCAAGATGGACGACAGGTCACGAGTTCTTCACACTTTCATAGGTTTGGTTCATTTGCATATCAGGGTTAATTCTCCAGTTAAAGCTTCAGTTTAATGATGTAATTTCCCCTCAGCTTGGCCCCCCCTTTAGAGGCCTTTTGGTCTATACTTTTTGGGCCTAGAATGGTCTGAGCGTCCTCGAAGAGCAGGCCCAGAGAGGCTTTGTTATGTCTACCTAGCATGAGAGAGCAGAAATTAACAGGCTACAAGAAACTTCTGAGTTACACACTAATCAGTACAGGATGTGAAAAATATAAAAGTTAAAACCTAAGGCATCAGAGTGACTGCTCGAGAGGTTTTGCAGGCCCCTCTGAGAGACGCTGATGGACCCACAGAGGCAATATGGCTAAAAGCAAACTTTTCAATGTGGGATTTGGATAGTTAGAAAGAGACGGCTAACAGATATAATGATGATCTATCAGGAGTAGCTTAAAATTTGGAGGTTTCATAAAAGCATTGGACCCAGACTGGGAGAATATTGATTTAATGTTGGATGCATTAACTGATACAGAAAAGGAACTTGTTTCAAAGGCAGCCAGAATCCATGTTCAGGCACAGATTGCTGCACAGACTTTGCAGGGCACTGTAAATGATTATGTGCCCATGGTAACACCTAGATGGGACTATAATAACCCAGATCATTACCAACTATGAAAAAGGTATCAGGGATGGATTAAATTCAGGTTGGAAAATGCAATACCTAAATCTGTGAATTGGGGGGATCTGTATGCAGTAAAACAGAACGTAACAGAAACTCCTGCAGAGTTTCTCAATAGATTACGAGAAGCAATGCAGAAGTATACTACCCTGGACCCCTCAGGGGAACAGGGAAAGCAACAATTAATTTCTCCATACCTAGGCAGTCCTCAGAGAACAATAGAAAAAAGCTGCAAAGGATGAAATCTGAGGACCAAAGGAACCTAGTGAAATTAATTGAAGAAGCATGGCAAGTATATCGAAACAGAGATCTCCTAAAAAAAAAAGAAATTAAGTAAAACCTTAGCTAATGCAGCTATTGCAGCTCTGGGAGAACACGGAACGGGCAGTAGGGGGCCCTTCAGGCCAAAGTCTGGAAATATTCAGAGAGGAGAGGGAAGACAGGCTGGAGCAAGAAATCCTTTTCCTCGGCTGGCAATCAACCAATGTGCTTTTGTAAACAGGAAGGACACTGATAAAGGAATTGTCCACAAAACAAAAATAACCTGTGGATACAAAAATGCTGCTAGCAAGGATTTTCTTGCTATTTTCTAAGTCCGTGAGAGACTTTTCTCTTTCACAGAAGAGGTAGCAGAGTTATGTAAACAACCAAACCACCTGCAACCTTGAAAAGTCTTGTTTATGGTATAGTAGAAGAATATTTTGACAATGGATGTTTTAGGATTTTAGCCAATCACCCCCAAGGGGTGGCTGATCCTTGTCCAATTAGACTATGAAGAAAAAAGTCTATAAAAGAGTTTGTAAAATAATTAAATCAATCAATCTTGCTGCACAATTCCTGCCTGCTGGATCTTCTCTCCTCCTCCTCCCTATGGCTGCGGGACACGGTGATATACCCTAGGGCATTTTAATAATAACCCTTCAAATAATCCCCTTCCCTTGCAGAGATGCAAGAAGATTGAAGGGTACTGGTGGACCCCCACCTAGCAAGCCCGCTGGTTATAATTGAGCTGAGAAAACAAGGAAAACAATTAGAATTCTTAATCGACATGGGTGCTACTTATTCAGTATTAAACCAATGTTTGTCTTTACAAGATGAAACCTCTATAAATGTAGTAGGGGCAACTGGCCAACCACAGAAAGCACACTTTCTGAAGCCACTCAAATACAAATTGGGAAAGAGCATTGGCATACATAAATTCCTGTACATGCCAGATACTCCAAAATCATTATTAGGCAGAGATCTGTTAGAGAAGCTGGAAACTACAATTGAATTCAAAGCCAGTCAAGTGCAATTTAAAGATGACAAATTCATTGATATTCTAAGCCTTGCCCTAACAACACCTGAAGTCAAGACTATAGTACCCCAAGAAATATTAAATCAAGTGTATCCTGGAGTATGGGCAAGTGGAAAACCCAGAAAAGCTAAAAATGCAGACCCAATTATAATTAAATTAAAACCTGGAATGGGACCGGTACGTATAAAACAATACCCCCTAAAATTAGAAGATCGTAAAGGTGTTAAACCAATTATAGATGACTTTTTAAAATACAAATTAATAATAGAGTGTGAATCAGAATATAATACCCCAATCTTACTAATAAAAAACCCAAATGGGGTAAATTATAGATTGGTCCAGGATTTAAGACCCATCAGTAAAATCTGAAGATCTCCACCCCATAGTGGCAAATCCATACACATTGTTAACCAAATTAAATTATAAACAAGTGTGGTTTACCGTTTTAGATTTAAAAGATGCCTTTTTCTGCCTGCCTCTGGCCCCGGACAGTCAAAAGCTTTTTGCCTGTGAGTGGGAGAACCTGGAAACAGGAAGGAAAACACAACTAACCTGGACCGTGTTACCACAGGGATTCAAAAACAGTCCAACCATCTTTGGAAAACAACTAGCAAAGGATTTGGAGAAATGGACATCACCAATGGAAACTAGAGTATTATTGCAGTATGTAGATGATCTCCTGATTGTAACAGAAACGGAAGAGGAGTGCAATGAATGGACAGTAAGTTTACTCAATTTCTTGGGACTTAATGGATATAAAGTTTCTCAACAGAAAGCCCAGATCACAAAAAAACAAGTGATGTATCTAGGATATGAAATTTCGGGGGGGCAACATGAGCTGAGATGAAACCGAAAGGAAGCCATTTGTCAAACTCCCCAACCACAGACGGTGAAAAAGCTCCAAACCTTTTTAGGTATGACAAGATGGTGCCAGTTGTGGATCTGTAACTATGGAGTTTTGGTAAGACCCTTATATAATATGCTAAAAAATGAAAGTAAACACTTAGTCTAGACTGGAGAGACCAAAAGAGCATTTACTCAACTTAAACAGGAACTGATGAAGGCACCTGCATTAGGCCTTCAAGATGTGACAAAGCCCTTCTAATTGTTTTCCCATGAACACCAAGGCATAGCCCTAGGGGTATTGGCCCAACAAATAGGGTCATACTGGAGGGCAGTAGCCTACTTCTCAAAACAACTGGATGAATTGAGCAAAGTTTGGCCGGGGTGCCTCAGGGCTGTTGCTGCTGTGATACTCAACATACAGGAAGCCCGAAAGTTCACACTGGGACAGAAAATATCCGTCTTTGTTTCACATACGGTATCAGCTGTACTGGAGCAGAAAGGGGGACACTGGCTGTCTCCCTCTCGGTTCCTTAAGTACCAAGCCATACTAGTGGAGCAAGACAATGTGAATATCATCACAACTAACATTGTGAATCCAGCTTCTTTTCTCAGTGAAACAATCAGCAACCTGGGATCCCGTGGTCCACTATTGTTTAGAGACTATGGAAACCATTTATTCCAGCTGACCAGACCTGATAGAAGCACCTTTAGAAGAAGCTGAGGAAACATGGTATACTGATGGAAGCAGCTTCGTCAAAAATGGGACCCAGAAAGCAGGATACGCAATCACCACTACTAAAAAAGTAATCAAAGCCCAACCCCTTCCAGCAGGAACTTCAGCTCAAAAAGCAGAGATCATAGCTTTGATCCATGCACTGGTATTACCGCAGGCCTGGTTCCTACGGTATAGCACCGTGTCCCGCAGCCATAGGGAGAAGGAGGAGGAGAAGATCCAGCAGGCAGGAGTTGTGCAGCAAGATTGATTTATTTAATTATTTTACAAACTCTTTTATAGACTTTTTTCTTCATAGTCTAATTGGACAAAGGACCAGCCACCCCTTGGGGGTGATTGGCTAAAATCCTAAAACATCCATTGTCAAAATATTTTTCTACTATACCATAAACAAGACTTTTCAAGGTTGCAGGTGTCTGGGTTGTTTACATTCCCTGCTACCTCTTCTGTGAGAGAGAAAAGTCTCTCACGGACTTAGAAAATAACAAGAAAATCCTCGCTAGCAGCATTTTTGTATCTACACACTGGAAGTGGCAGAAGGGAAAATTATTAACATCTGGACTGATTCAAGATATGCATTCAGTGTGGTGCATGCCCATGGAGACGTATGGAAAGGGAGGGGACTTTTAACATCACACAGAAAACAAATTAAGCACACAAAGGAAATCCTACGACTACTAGACACTGTCAACCTACCCTCACAAGTGGCAATTATGCACTGTAAAGGACATCATAAAGGTAACACGGAGCAGGAAATAGGAAACCGATTGGCAGACTTAGAGGCCAAAAAGGCAGCAGAAAAAGAACAGGTACAGGCATTCGCCCTGATACCAGACAGTAAGCCCATAACCTGGGACACTAATATACCCTATTCAAAAGAAGATATTAAACTTATGCAGGATTTAAATGCTCAGTTAAAAGACAATTTTTATGTTATCCCTAGTGGGAAAACTGTAGTACCAAGTAGAATACTGTGGAAAATAGTACAAAAAGACCATAATAAGGCTCACTGGGGAGCAGATGCCTTGTATAGTGACCTAACCAAGAAAATAGTAGGAAAACATTTATACTCTACATTACAGCAGGTCACTAAACAATGCAAAGTGTGTCTGCGGAATAATCCACAGACCACTAACAAGGTCCAGTTGGAAACTATAGGAAAAGGTACACTCCCAGGGCAACAGTGGCAAATGGATTTTTCAGTATTGCCCAGAAAAGGGGGGGTACCAATACCTTTTGGTACTAACTGATACTTTCTTTGGTTGTCCAGAAGCCTTTCTGTGTCAAACCAATAAAGCAAGGGAAGTTACTAAAATTTTGCTAGATCAAATCATTCCCTGATTTGGGACACCTGCAACCATATCCTCAGATAGAGGATCACACTTCTGTGCTGTCGTAGTTAAAGAAATCAGTAAAATACTTGGCATAGATTGGCAACTACATACCCCTTACAGACCACAAGCAAGTGGCCAAGTGGAGAAAATGAATCACTTAATCAAACAACAGCTGACTAAAATATGCCAAGAAAATAACTTACATTGGCATCAAGCTTTGGGCCTTGCTTTATTAAGGATAAGAACTAAACCATGACACAAAGAAGGACTCAGTCCGTTTGAAATGTTGTATGGGAGACCATACCAAACTGAGTATCGTGGTAAAGACCTTCACCAAATGGGAGAAGGACATTTAACAAATTATCTAATCTTCTTGGGAAAACATATTGATCAAATATCTAAAAGAGTGGCTGGAACCAGGGCAAGGGGCCTGGATCAACCCATACACCCTCATAAATCTGGAGACTGGATTTTTGTTAAATCCTTTGCAGGAAATCCCCTGGAGGAGAAATGTCAAGGACCCTTCCAGGTCCTTCTAACCACCTTTACAGCTGTAAAAATCCATGAACTACCTTCCTGGATCCATTACTACAGGATTAAGAAAGCGCCTGAAGGACAATGGTGGACAGAACTAATAGGACCAACATCCTTAAGATTAAAGCGCTGCTGCTGATAATTGCATGGACAAATGGACAGAACTGGAAATGTGATGAGCACACAGAATTAGAACATGAGAAATCACAGCTGACACAGAATGATTGGAAAAAATATGGATATGATAGAAACTCGGGCCTAAATAACACGGGCCAGTGGGAACAGGTTTTTAAGAAAATTACTATTGTATTAATGATAGGTGAAACAAAAATTGAAAAAGGTGAGTGGGAAAGTAAAGAACAGAATTCTCCATTCCAAATACAGGAAAGTGAAACAGTAACAATAGGATGTAACTTTAAGCCCAGGGAACTGCTTTATCCAATAGCCCTGATATCATTTCATATAATAGATGCCACAAACAAACATGACCCACTGCTTGTCCTTCATAACCTATATTCACGGAGAAACATGTAGTTATGATTTTACTTTCACCCATGATGTAATTCAAATTGTACAAGATATACAATGGAAGACAGACAGCGGAGACAAGCCTATAAGTGTCACCTTACTCCTGAAAGAATCACAAGTCTCACAATCCCAAATAACACGATCCCCTGATAGAATGAGTAAGGAACCCACAGCAAACGATCCTATGGGGACAATCTGTCACTATAAAACCTCAAAAGACTCACATCTTCCCCTATTTATAAATAGTTCTTTTGTCTTTAATTTTGATGGGAAACCTCTACAGGGTTCTGGCTATTCAGGACCATCAGGGACAATCCTCCCGGATGAAGGAGAAAACATCTCTATTTGGAGTAATCAAGCCGAGAGATAACAGAGAGCGAAGGAACAGTGACATTCAAAGAGAGATCATAATGGAATCAAGATCACCAAATAACTACATTCTATATACCAATTAATGAGGCAGTAATTGTAGCCTGCATATTTTCAACAACTGGTCATGCCTCTGGATTTACATAGACATAAAAATTGAAAGCACACATGATGCTCCTACATGTAGTATCTTCTCGTGTACCGAAAACATTTGTATACAAACCACAATAGTTACCAAACCCACAAAAATCTCCTATACTGGATATATGCTAAGAGCAGGAGATTTGAGTTCCTCCTACCAAAAAGCCTCTCGTGCTTGGTTACTTGAAGAAATAAAACCCACTACCACACATATTCCCACCACAATTACTGCAACAAAACCACCAAAATGTGCAGTTAGAAATCACAACCAAACTTTTATTGGACCGTATGTAATAAAACAATCCAACGAACAAAAGTTATTGTGGAATTCTCAATACTCCTTAAAGAGGGTTCAAATGAAAATTCAAACAGATGTATCAACAGTAAAACCAGAATGCACTCCTTTTATTAATGTTGCTCTACAAGTGTAGAAAACTTGGTTAGGTCCTCAAAGCAAATCAAGCAGACAAAAGAGTGGGTGGTTCAGATCAGGATTAGGAATCCTAAAGTCCATTGATCAAGAAGTACTTCTCAATAAAATTAGCACTGTAACTTCAGAATTACCTACAATAGTGTCATAGGTTAGCAAGCATAGTCCCGGAAGGGATGTCCTTGCTAAGGGGTGCTTACAGTTTCCTCTGGGACCTGATAGAACCTATCAGCTGGCCAGTTTGAATATGGACAATTCTTTAAGCCACTTAAAGTTGTGACCGCCTCTGTGATACACACTTAAGAATAGACAAACTCCCCCCCCAAGCTCTCTCTTGTTTCCGGTGCTGGGACAGGTGGCTGCAGGCCCCGTGTGGGGGCCAGCGGGCCTGGCCAGGCCCTGCTTGGGCCAGGCCAGGCCGGGCCACGGCCATCCTGGAGTCGATGGGCCTGTTCCAGCTGTGGAACCCCCCCCCCCCACTGCCTTGCCGTGGGCAGCCGGAGCGGCTCGGCTCTCCCCCCTCTCCACTTCGATAAGAAAAATTCAACATTCCAGCTGCAAAGCTGCAAGGCTGAGGTGAGATTAACCCTTTTATTGCTGTGAAGAGCTGAAAACCTGAGGGAAGAGAGAGAGGAGATGCTTAAAGCTGAAATTCTGTTGTGAAGCTATGATATATCACAGTACCCGTTGTAATTTCATGAAGATATGGGGGGTGGAGTGTTCAACTCGTAAGCAATAGGCAGATGCTGATGCAGCTGTAATTTCATGAGAAGTTTGGACAGGGAGAGATGGAAGCGATGAGGACTTTTGCTCCAAACGGGAAAGGAGAAAACCTCAGTTCCTAGAGATGCTCCCAGAGATAGTCCTAACGATGAAGATGATGAAGACCCTTTGCTCCCAGGGAAGGAGAAGGCCCTCTGTTTTTTGTTTCTGAACGGCTCAACCTTAAAATTGTATCCCAAAAAACTTCAAGAGTGGACCCTCGAAAGCAGTTGCAGGAAAAGCTGCAAGTCGGGGGAAGGGACTCACATCGCAAGCAGAGAGACTCCTCTTCTTAAATGGACTGAACAATATTTGGAAGTGGGCGGCTGTCTCGTTGTGATAATGTTTTCATAGCATGAGCAAGAAGAGACTTCTCTTTCTAAATGGGCTGAACAAGGTTATTATGAAGTGGTAAACAGACTGAACATCTTAAGGGTTGTCTTTTTACATTGTCAGTGGGAGAAGGGAGGAAGGTGGGGGGAGGAGGAGAGTTCTGAAGGTGGTATAATTTTTTTTTCCCCTTCTTTTAGGTCTGTTAATAAACTTCTTTATATTCTTTCAAGTTTGGTGCCTGTTTTGCGTTTCTCCTAATTCTTATCTCACAGAAGATAAACAGTAATGAGTATTTTAGACCAAACCAATACAAATAGACACTCCCTTACAATCCTCTTTGCTCACATTAACAGATACTCAGCATTTAGCTGCAAACTTATGGCATAAATTAGAAGATATAATGAAACAAAATTTTACTAACATGGCAACAGCCTTAGGAATAGTTCAAAATTATGTATCTGTAGCCTTGGGATGTGTCCAAGCACAGCAATAAATGCAAACAGTGGTATCCAGTGTAATTAGAGAAGAAAGATCAAGTATTTTGCCATATGAACTACAAGAAATAATTTCTAAAAATGTTACTAAATTTGAAAAACAATACCAGTCATGGTGGAAACTAGTCAATTTCACTTATGAGCCACATAGTGAAAACACTACAGCTTCTGTTCTAACTATACAAAATGCTTCTGTCACCAGCATTTTTCCTATTGCTGCTTTGGGAGCTGAACATAATAGAACCATAATCAGCCCTATAGGACACAATGTCTGGGGAAAATACAACAACAAAACTAGAAATTGGCAAACTGTAAGTACCTGTAGTGGTTTGGTCCAAAATACTCATTACTGTTTATCTTCTGTGAGATAAGAATTAGGAGAAAGACAAAGCAGGCACAAAACTTGAATGAATATAAAGAAGTTTATAAACAGACCTAAAAGAGGGGAAAAAAATTATACCACCCTCAGAACTCTCCTCCTCCCCCACCTTCCTCCCTTCTCCCACTGACAATGTGAAAAGACAACCCTTAAGATGTTCAGTCTGTTTACCACTTCCATAATAACCTTGTTCAGTCCATTTAGAAAGTCTCTTCTTGCTCATGCTATGAAAACAGTATCACAAGACAGCCACCCGGGTTGGTTCTCTGCTCGCGATGTGAGTCCCTTCCCCCCGACTTGCAGCTTTTCCTGCAACTGCTTTCGAGGGTCCACTCTTGAAGTTTTTTGGGATACAATTTTAAGGTTGAGCCGTTCAGAAACAAAAAACAGAGGGCCTTCTCCTTCCCTGGGAGCAAAGGGTCTTCATCATCTTCATCGTTAGGACTATCTCTGGGAGCATCTCTAGGAACTGAGGTTTTCTCCTTTCCCATTTGGAGCAAAAGTCCTCATCGCTTCCATCTCTCCCTGTTCAAATTTCTCATGAAATTACAGCTGCATCAGCATCTGCCTCTATCAGCGCAGGTGCTTTTGCTTACGAGTTGAACACTCCACCCCCCATATCTTCATGAAATTACAACGGGTACTCTGATATATCATAGCTTCACAACAGACTTTCAGCTTTAAGCATCTCCTCTTTCTCTTCCCTCAGGTTTTCAGCTCTTCACAGCAATAAAAGGGTTAATCTCACCTCGGCCTTGCAGCTGTGTGGCTTATTGCTGTTGGTCACCTGATCTCTGCCGGACAGAGGTGCCGCTTTGCTGAAATCTTGGCCTCAGTGGAGAGGGGGGTGGTTCCGACCTGCTCTGGCTGCCCACAGCCCTGCTGGGGGGGTCATCCTGGAGCCGTGGCCCAGCCCAGCCTGGGCCCCGCTCGGGCCCCCCAGCCACCTGTCCCAGCACCGGAAACAAGAGAGAGCTTGGGGGGGGAGTTTGTCTATTCTTAAGTGTGTATCACAGAGGCGGTCACAACTTTAAGTGGCTTAAAGAATTGTCCATATTCAAACTGGCCAGCTGATAGGTTCTATCAGGTCCCAGAGGAAACTGTAAGCACCCCTTAGCAAGGACATCCCTTCCGGGACTATGCTTGCTAACCTATGACAGTACCAAAGGGTGCATTCCCCATAATCACTTGGGATTTATTTGTGAAAATGCAGTGCTGGAGACAGAAGACTTATGTTTGGACACACAAGATAGCACATGTACCTTTGAGATCTTCCCTTCTGGGAAAAGTAAGTCCCAGGCATATTACATAGGAAAGGGGTTGCATATGTTTGAACTAATTGCCCAGATGTAACTATAGATGACTGTGTTGAACCTACTAATCATACCAATTTTTGTGTTTGTAATTTTACAAAGATAGTAGAATGCAACTTTAATTACAACACCCCTATTACCCCATAACAACTTGTGCGGGACGAGTATATATCCTACCATGAAGTCTCAACTGTAAAAATCAAGATGAATAATAGTATCTTAAAACAGATGCTGCAACATCCAGACCTGGATGCTATGGCAATACGTGTTAAAGAAACTGGTCAACGAGCAATACTAACTGTCAAACATGATCTGGAATGAATCAAGGAAATAGTGGATTCCATCAGAAAAACATGAGAACACCACTGATGAGATTTTTCTCGGATGGACTCAATCACCCATGACCCATCTGTTTAATTTCTTGATCCACCCAATTTTAATTTTGTTACTAACAACCATAGCCCTTACGGCCGTAAGCATATGGATGTGGTGTAAAATACGGACCTTAACATCACAAGTATGGATGAAATCACAATTGCAAAAAAATTTGCAAAAGTTATAAGAGAAGGAGGGACTTGAAACACAGGACTCCTTTGACATAAGCACCTTAGTATAAAGTATAGATTAATAAAAGTTGGGTGTTGGCTGCTATGCTTGATGGCAACTGCTTTTGCAAGACAAGAAGCCTAGCCCTGGAAGGGGCTATGATGATAAGTGAATACTAGGTGCTATGCCTAATGCTAACTGCTCTTGAAAAAAACAAACCCGAGTGGACTAAGATGATAAGGGAAAGGAATGCGAGCTAATGGGTTTGGCTAACCACTTTTCTGCAGAACAAGGGCTTAGCCCCTATGGGCTAAGTGATAAGAAGGAAGACGCATGCTAACTGCCGTTTTAATGACAAATAGAAGAACTGTCAGAAAGGGTAGAAAAATGTAATAAGAGAATAGGAACATAATCAATGCATGATTACAGATGGAGTATAACTAAAATAGCAACAAAGTGTGAAATAGCAAAATTAAGTGTGTATTAGCAAAATAGGCATGTGATGAATGTATTAGATAAGAATAGCATGCCATGTTTGCAACCCTAAGATAAGGAACCCACAAGTTATGTAAGACCCCAACCCCTTAAGACTGTAACTTTTAGATAAATGAACAAAACAAGGGTGGATGCCGAACTTGTATAAATAACCCCTGTAAGATGAACATGGCAGGACATGCATATGGAGGTGCAAACCCCTGCATGCTCCCTCCGGCCAGGCCAATAAAGGTGCGCTTTATTTTACAGTACCTTACTGTGGAGTAGATTCCTTTGAATCAGTTCAACAACTGCACTGCTTGATCTCATGTGGCTTGATTTCCCTTTTAATCTAGTTTTTTGCAACTGAAGACTTATCAGCATGTGTTACATGTAGCTGACTGAATTTAAAACCCCTTAAAACTAACATAGTAAAGATGGAAGCACTCATTAAAGGGCAAGTTTCTAATTCCTTGGGTTTTGTACTGTCTTGAACTTGATTCCTGTCTTCTGAGACAGTCTTATGGTTCCTGTGGAAGGCAGAAGAGTTCTTTCACATCTTCAAAGACACAATTTCTAATTAATCTAAAAAAAATATATGGACAACAGTGCATTGTTCACAGCTGTAGGCTCTGATCTTGGAGGCAGTTTAGGAAGTTGCTGAGCTGAAAGACTTTTTTTTTACTCTCTCAGCAACTAGTAGACAAGACATCCCTCTGACCCTCTAAATCTTCCGGTTGTATTTTCATTGAATAAAGATTCTAGCATTCTCTGCAACTAGTTAAAAGATTTGCTTACATGGCAGAGCTGCAATTGTGAAATAAAGGCTTAAATCAATAGAATCAATGTTTCTATACATCTTAAGAACTGTAGCTATCTTTGCTTTTCATGTTCTCAGGACTTCTTTGAAAGCAAGTTTTTACAAATCTGACCATGCAATTTTCCTTCCCTGCCAGTATCCTTCTTTTAGTATTGGCTACAGAGGTAACATTATCTGGGATTTAAAAGTGGTAGTGTGGTGCAATTCAATTTCTAACATCTTCTCAAAACCTAACAGAGAGAGAGATTACACAGTTGAGACAAGCCCAAAAACAAAATGTCAAGTTAACTTCAGTCTTGGGCATGCTTAAAATGCCTTACATCTGAGTATGGTGATGCACTACCATTTTTCCCCCTGACAGTCTAGATAAGTGCTTGTCTTGGTTTGAAAGACAGGTGTCTGCTAAGGAAGGCAGAAACCTCCCTTGGAATGGCAGATGCAACCCCTTTCCTTCCGAGTTATTATAATTTTGAAATCAAGGGCTTTTAGGCAAAGATGTGGGAAATAGGAATAACAGTTCTTTACTATTATATATCTATATGTGTATAAACAGTCAAACAAACAACAATAACTATGGCAGTAACAGCAAACAATCACAAACCCAGTCCCAGCCTTCTCGGCTGTCGGGCCCTTTTCCCCTTGGGTGCAGTTCTGCTTGCAGCCAGCAGGGGCGCTGCCGGCTCCCGGTGAGCAGGGCAGGTGGGATGGTTTCCCTGCGGCTGCAGGGGGCGCTCTGGAGCGAGCTTGGGGAGCACACGGCACTGGTGGTCTGGGGTCCCGGGGAAGGATGGAACAAAGGCTTCACAAACCCCTGGCCGGACCCTCGGGAACAGCAGGCTGGAACGGCAGGCTGGGGCAGCAGGCTGGAGCGGCAGGGACGAGCACAAATCCTGGGTGGCAGACACCATGTATCCAAGCGGGGAACCCCCCGGAGGTCGGGGAAGGTAGGGCGAGCACGGCTACAACGTAGCGAAGGCTCGAAGCAACGGCAGGGCAGGGCGGCCACAGCCTGGCCTCCAGCGGGGCAGGGAAGACGGCTTTGGGATCCCAGTGTTGTTTCCAGCAGAAAGAAAAACGGCCGAAAAAATAGAACCAGCAGCTCCTCTCTCTCCGAACGCCGAGACCCAACTGCCCACATCCCCAGGTGAAACAAAAAGAGCAGCCAGGTCCTTTGTCTTTCCTTAAGCACTCAGCGATCAGCGATTTGTTCCCTTAGCAACATGTACAGGGGGGGAAATTCCTTTATGTCTTGGGGTGACGTTATGATGTGTATCCCATATCGCTGCCTATGCCCAGAAATTAATTTTTTGTGCCTTTCTATGCCTCTAAACTGAGCCTGAGAGGGGGAAGGAAAAAAAAACTGAGCAAAACTTTCTCAAAGCAGTTTGCAGCTTCGTCAAGGTCACATAAAGATAGGAGGGTTTTTTTTCCCCAGCCGCGGCAGGGGAGCGAGGAAGCACCCGGCTTGCTGTGTTCCAGTCATCTTTTGTCCAGTTGTTTTCAGTTTCTGGTTCTCCGGAGAGAGACTGAGAGTTGGACTTTGCTTTTCCCTCTCTAGAATTCCGGATTTTCTCCCTTTGCTACTGGACTGCTTTCAACCTCAGAGCACATCGGGAGGACTTTCCATCGGGCACAGAGGGCCTGGCCCTGGGCCAAGCCCCAGGTCCGAGGAGACCAAAGGGAGGACTCTTAACGCTTTCCCAGGTTTTTCCTCCACAGCAAAAGATTTTACCATTTAACCTCATTTTCCTTTCCCATGTGTTTGTTAAATAAATAGTTTTATCTTCTTCACTTTCCTTCGAGGAAAATTTTTTTTCCCGAACCTGGTGGGGGAAGGGGTGGTTGTGCCTTCTCTCAGAGGATATATTTCTAAATTTGGCCAAACCGGTACAAATTTAGTGGCGCCCAACTGTGGGGCTCGAACCCACAACCCTGGGATTAAGAGTCCCATGCTCTACTGACTGAGCTAGCCGGGCCTGAGAGGGGGAGTTTGTCTATTCTTAAGTGTGTATCACAGAGGCGGTCACAACTTTAAGTGGCTTAAAGAATTGTCCATATTCAAACTGGCCAGCTGATAGGTTCTATCAGGTCCCAGAGGAAGCTGTAAGCACCCCTTAGCAAGGACATCCCTTCCGGGACTATGCTTGCTAACCTATGACATTCTAACAGAAAAAAAAAAACTAGGACTAAACTAAAACCCCAACAGTGCTTTTCAACCTTTTCAGTTAGAATACCTGTTAAAAATATCCAGTGAAGGTGCAGGTTTCTTCAGAAATATGTAGATTGTTAGATACTGCAAGAACTTGTTTTATTTTTGTCAGACTTTAGAAAAGGCCACAAGGGGAAAATCACTGATCTCAACTATAAAATTTTAGAGCAACCTGTGGCCAAACCACTGCCTGATGTAAATCCAGTCACTTCAGTTGGCACTAAGCTAATTCAGGTAGAGTTGCTTTGAATTGACTGTGTGGTGATGACATTGCCTATTGTAAAAATGCTTCTTCAGAAGCACCACAATCTTACACAGCTGTAACTTATTTATGCTAATGCCTTTAGTGCTTAAAGGCTTTGGATTTTCTTGGGGATTATTTTTTATTCTTTATTCTTTATTTAGCTTTGCAGAGCCATCACAGCTCAAAGGCACTGAAGTGATGATTTTCCTCATGTTCATCAATAGCAGTGCTCATTAGCAGTAACTTAAACCTGAGCAAGATTGCTGAAGGTACAGAAATCACACAGGTGTTCTGGGGAGAGTGGTTTTAACATTGCAGTTGTTGAAATTATTGTGTAATTTTGTTTGCAAAAACATTCTAGAATAACTGTTGAGGCAGGAGGAAAAAACTTTTCTTGATTTTAATGCTTTATTATAAAATACTGTTTGTTTAAATACCTTTTCATAGGCTGTCATTTCTAAGTGCTTAAGACTACTTAGGAGAAATTTAGGTCTATTTTAAAGAGCCTTTAAAGTCAAGACATCCAAAATGGGACAATACACAAATCCAAAACCCTTTGCAGTACTCATTTGCCCTGGACCCACAAACCTCTTTTCTTTATATAGAACATAATGATTTATCTTCTTGCTGTTTGTAGGTGCTCCTGACCCAACAGCAGGCGCTAGCATAGATGATGAAAACTGCTGGCATTTGGATGAGGAACAGGTCCAAGAACAGGTTAAACTCTTTCTCTCCCAGGGTGGATACCATGGATCAGGGAAGCAGCTCAATTTGCTTTTTGCAAAGGTATGTTGAATACTCAAACTTCCCTCTTTTCTCTCCCCCCACTCCCCCATCCAGTCTGTTCTTGTTCAGGTCTTACTCAAAATCCTGTTGTTCTATAACAAGACAAAGCCCTGGGAACATGATAGCAAGTTAATAATGCAGTGGGATGCAATCTGGTGTGTCTTGAGATTAGTTTAAGGATATGAAGTAGCATTTCAGCTGTCTGCAGCTTTGCTGTTCTCTTCCCTCCTACCCTCAAAATGTTGGAGAGACCTATAGAAATTATGGTCTTGCAGCAGCTTGCATAATACACCTGTGGATTACTTGTGGAAGAAGTGTGTTAGCAGAATTGCAATGGGATACTGAAACTAAAAATTGTTAAAATTGGGAAGGCAGACTTTTTTTTTCTACTTAAAAATTTCACGTCAGATATATAAATTATATTTTTTATTTAACAGAGATGGAATGTTTAACACTACAGCATATTGTCTGTACTGTGGTTTGTTTTGGGTTTTTTTCAAGTTTATATTAAAAGAATCATTTCCTAGGTGCGAGAGATGCTAAAGATGAGAGATTCAAATGGAGCTCGCATGTTGACGTTGATAACAGAACAGTTCATGGCTGACCCTCGTCTATCACTTTGGACACAACAAGGAACTGCAATGACTGACAAGTATAGGCAACTCTGGGATGAACTGGGTAAATGCATAGACTTCAAAATCATTTAGGTGTTCATGTGTATAATGAAGAAACAATTACATATTTGGGGTGTAAACTTATTGTGATACTAGGTAAAGCAAGTTAGAATTTTCTTAAGGTTTGCTTGTTAAGGTTGGATGAAATTGAATTTCTGATCTACTATATGAGACAATTACAGTTGAATGAGAGAAAGCACACTATGAAACAAGTATTATTGTAACAGGTTGTAAGTACCTGAGGAACTATAAAAAGAATAAAACAAAAAGTGGAAATGTAGTTACACAACTGAGGGTAAGTATAGGAGCCACTAGAGCTAAACTGGAAAGTTTAAGGAAGAAATCAATTAACAACTAGAGAGATATAGAAGGCAAAAAGAAAAGATTCATAAAGAGTATGAGAAGATAGCAACAAAGGAAAGCAGAAGTCCCTTACTGAGTAGGAAAGGAGATCAAGTAACAGAGGGCTATAACAATTAACACTGCTTTACAGGAAAGATCAGTTGTGACCCGATATAATATGTACTATGTAGAGAAGAACACATGCTGAAATGGGAAAGAAATTATTTAAGCAGTTAAAGTCTGAAGACACTTGCTTTAAAGTGTTCAAGAAACCCACTGAGACAGTTTTGAACTGCTGCTTCAGAAGTTCTCAAAATCTATAGGAATTCATGGTTAGGAAAGGGATGTTAAAAACAACTTGAAGGTAAATGTCACCAATATTTTAAAGGTGGGTAGGTGAGTGGAAAGAATAATATTAAGTAACCACCAGCATTGTTTTTTAGATGTAAGGTACTGGAACAAACCACTAAACAGTTGGTATGTAAGCATATAGAAGATAAAAGCGGTTATTTTCAATACAGTAGTAAATCTAATTTGTTTCCCTAAAAGATAATTCACTGAGTGTATGAGTGAAGGAATTAATGTGTATATCTTAGGTGTAGTAAAGTTTTGAATGCCGTCTTGGAGGCTTTTACAAAGCAAATTGAAAAGGTGCATCCTAAATGGAATTGCCTTGTGATTTATGGATCTTGGAGTAGTTACCTGTGCTGTCATTCAATCTGGAAAGACACTTCAACTCTAGACTTACAGGAATCTGTCTTGAGATATGTTCTGGTCAATATTGCTATTCCTGACTTATGTGGCATGGAATATTAAAATAAATATATATACATATAAAAGCAAATCAACAAAACCAAACAAAAAACCCAAAACAAAGAAACAAAACCCAACAAAAAAAATCCCCAAACAACTCAAAACTTACTAAAGACACCCCTTGGGACAATATGTAAACACTGCAGAGAACAAAGCCAAACCCATAATGCTCTTGGTACATATTAAAGGTCCAAAATCAAGCTAAATGTTGCATTAAGGGTATAGGAATTTAGCAGAAAATAAAGCCCCTTGTGTTCCAGCTGGTCTTCAGAGATCAGAGGGACTGGGTGCAGCTGGGCTTACTTTCTGATTAGAACCACTACAGTTCCTAGTCGATTTAATTCCTTCAGTCCCCCATGAGTTGCATTAGCCAATGTTTATATTTGTCCAGTACAATTATATAACATCACTCAATTCTGGAATGCTGTCAACTGGGGTGTGAAAATGGACTCCAGTACCCATCCCACCATGGTTCCAGCTATCAGGTGTTGCCATTGGTTTTATGATTCCCTTTTGATTTGTTCCCACAGAGCCAGTGAAAGAGGTTGCTTCCTTCAAAGGGGGCAAAGTGTTGATAGTCGCAGCATGTGTTGCCTTCTATTAGTAAGTCAGTAGACTGTGTTCCATCACTGCTAACCCACACAGTGTGCCCCATAGAGGTTATACTTGTTCTGAACAAATTATGTCAGACTCAGTATCACTGTTAGTCAAATGAGATCAAGTGTCATTAAGTGAGATGATATAGTTTCGACAAGTACAACCTAATCTGAGAGCTCAAGCTAATGGGCTCAATCTCTGAATTTCAGTTTCATTGGAGTTGCAATTATAAACTCCAGTACAATTCCAATTATGATATTTCGGGCTGTTTGAGCAAGAAACATTAAAATTTGTGTCCAGAACATCAACCTGTATGGGGCCATCTGGTAATCCAATTGTCCTTTCCCAATCTACCAGTTGGTAGTTGCATAGAATGCCAGTCACCATATCGTGGCCCTCCCCACCCCCTTGGAATATGCATTCCCCATGGTGTATCAGTACATGTATCCTCAGGAAGACAATAAATTGTCTCAACTGAGTCACTATTAGTCTCGAATTTCAATGATGATGTTACAGTTCCATATAGTTCCATATAGTTGTATTATTGTTGGTCCACTTTAAAGCACATTTTCCTTCCTCAGTTTGCCAAGTCAGATTTGTATGATTTTCCCACATAACCTCCCAAGTTTTAGTCAAACCCATAGTGAAATTCCCCAAGTTACTGGTGAGCTGGCAGATGGAAGAAAGGTAAACATGCGGTGATTTGACTAACATTATGTGTATGTCCAAAAACTTGGATTAACTGCAATGTAAGATTTCAAGCAATCCCTGAACTTCTGTCTAGTGACAGTGAGAATAATAAACAGCATTTTACCTGCATTATTATTAGAATTTCATTTTCCAAATTATCACCAAAACCACCACTAGTCCTTGCAGGCACTCTAGCTCTGTATATGACAGTGCTTCATTCCACATGCAGTTCATCCTGTTAAGACAAAAAGTGGACAGATGCTCGATCTTGTTAACTGGCAAGGTTAGGTCAAATTGAGGGTATAATCCAGCCATTATCACTCACACTAGGCGGCTTGCAAGCCTTATCAAGATCCGAGTATCTCATTTCAGTATCATTGAAAGAGTGGGAGCTAAACTCCAGTGGTCTTTCTGGCCCTTGTGGACCCTTTTGTCAAAGGTTACAATGAGAGCCATGTTCCCTGAACCCCCATTCTATATGGATTGGATCAGTCAGGTGTATAAGGCCAAGGTGTTGGAACAGCCTCAGTTCTCTTATTAACAATTCTAATACATTTGTGTGCCGTTCCATCCATTCCCACGATTTTCCTTTTCTGAGCAGATTGTATAAGGGATGGGCAATAATAGAAAATCCAGGAATATGTTTATGCCAGTAGACTAAAGTTCCCAGAATTTCCTGTAACTTCTTTACAAAAGATGAATTCTGCCTGTGCTCCATTTTTTTCAGGGTATCCATAGGAACAGAAGTTGCTCCTTTAATCCACCAGACTCCTAAGAATTTAACTTCTTGTGCCAGCCCTTGGCATTTTGATTCCAGAATTTCCAATCCCAATTCAATTAGTGTTTCACAAATGTTTTTCATTGTGTCTCTTACACTCTTGATCATCTCCTCCTATCAGGTTGTTGTCAATATATTGATATAATGTAATGTCAGGTGGAATAAGAATCTCTACTAAGACCTTAGCCAAGGCATTGTGAGAAATAGTGAGAGAATAGTTTATATCCTTGTGAAAGTGTATTGGATCCCCCTCCATGTAAAGGCAAACTGTGCTTTATCCGGTTCAAGGAGGGGAATAATGAAAAATATGTCCTTGACATCGAGGGCAGCCATCTAAGCATGAGCAGCACCCAGTATCAGTGTCACTATCTAGGCAATGTTTGGAACTGCAGCAGTTAAAGGTTCGGTATTAGCAGTTAACTGTCAATATACTGTGAAATGCCAGTGCCAGGTCAGTTTATTTACTGGCCACACCAGTGAATTAGAAAGCAAATTAGTCCTTTTAATGATGCCTCTTTTTTTCCAAATCTGTCACCACCTCATCAATCCCCATAAGTACTGCTGTTGGCAGTGGGTACTGTTTTACATTAGTAATTTTAGAAGGCAGTAATGGTATTGATGTCTCTAATGAATTGATAAAATTTTCAAGCCTGAATCATCCCACATTCTTTCAGATTCTATTTGTATCCCCAGCAACCCAGTGCCTTCCACTGCAAAGCTCCACAGAGTTCCATCTGGGAGTTTCCAGGTTTGCCCATAAAGTAAATCAAATCCTAAAAGTTTTAGTTGGGCAGCCCCCACAAGCACTTCAACCTTAGTAAATTGTTTTTCTCCCAGGAGCCAGATGGAAAATTTTGCTGTTGGACATTCCTTTATTATACCATCAATTCTGGTAAAATTTTCACGGTCACTGGATATAATTTCCAAAATATTTGCTGTTCCCTTTGTAATCACTGACATTTGGGCCCCTGTGTCAATTATAAATTCAACCATAACTTTTCACGGTCTTACTTTGTTACAGTGGGGATTACTGTAACACGCATATATCAAACCAGGAGTCCCATGGAAAAGAAATATATATGTGGACAGATTCTTGCTAGATGTTTCAGAGATGTTTATTTCTCCAGCTGCATGGCTGGAGCTCTGCCGAGGAACTCTCACAGTCTGGACTCAGGGTCCTTGCCCTCACAGTGAAACACAAACCAACCAATGGGGAACAAGGCTGACCAGGGGCAGGGAAACCCCGTGTCTCCCCTCAGGGCCCCTCTCCCAGGGCTACATGGCAGGGGAGGAGACCCCAACATTTCACCCATTTTATTTTAATAAAAGGAGAACGAAAACAACTGGATAAACATAACAAGAACAGTTTTAAAATAATACAAGCCACCCTCCTGAGCCTTTAAATGTCCAAACAGATTCTCTGGAACATCTTAAGGCTGACAGAAGGGAGACAGGACTCTCCGGGCATGCTTTGTGGGGAAACTGAGGCAGGAGAGGGTTTAATTTCTTCCCTCCCCCTTTTCATCCCCCCCTCGGCATCGGAGAGGAGTTGTAGGGAAAGGGAATGGTATAGGAAAGCCATGGGGTGAAAAACAGATTAGGAATAAACTGGGGATAGGGTAAACTTAGGAAAGGGTTCATATTGGGTATAGGGTAAAAGGGGAAAGTAGGCTGTGGGTAGGGAAGTTGCTGGGATGGATATCGTTTATAATTTTGTCCATAACAGCTGCCTTTGACGGGAATACCTTCAGGCCCAGTAACATTTGCTGCTTGTAAACCCTTCTTTCCTTGTACTATATCAAATTGTACAACTTCCCCATCTCCTACACTTTGCAGGTAATTTTTAGGGTTATTCCTTTTAATAGCAGTTCTATGGATGAATAAATCTTCCCCTGTATCATCTCGTGTTATAAATCCATAGTTGTTTTTTACACTGTACCATTTCACAGTTCCTGTGACTTTCGTGGCTACAACTTCTCCTATCACGTGCTTGCATGTTTGTCGTGGCTGCTGGTCCCGCGTGGCCGCCGCCTCCCTGACCCCGACGTCTGGGCCGGGTCCCCGCGTTGCGGCTGCTCCGCGCCCTCTGAGCGGCGCTCCTCCGGCGCGTGTCTGGGCTCTGCGCAGCCCCGCATTGCCATCGCCGCCGGTCCCACGCCCTGTGAGTGGTTCCGCTCTGCAAACTCCACTCTGCTTTGAGAGCGGCCTCGTTTCGGCTCGGCGCTGCGCGGCTTCTCGTGTCGCTGTGGAAACCGCCGCTTCTCCCTCCACAGGGCTCTCCGAGCTGTATGCTCAGAGCGGGCTTCCACACTGACCTCTGGTTCCTGGCCGCTCGTGGCCCACGGCACCCGTGGCGCCTGCGGCATCGCTCCCTCACTCGCGGTCGCGTGGCAGGGGACCCCGAGACAGGGATGGGGTCTGCGATAAGGCGCGCGCTCCTGAGGGGGCCGGGCACATCCAGCGCAGGCGCCTCCGCCGGCATGGCTGCAGTCACGCGCTCCTGGGATGGCGGCCGCGCGGCCTAGGCCGCGGGACTATGGCCATCCTTTGCTTTAGGGGTAATGGGACCATATAAATGCCTCTGAATAGCTTCACTGACCACAAGGGATCCACGCAAGTGTTCAATCACTAATGCATATTTCATTTGATCTCTTATCCCATCCCAGATCTCATGCCAAAAACACTCTTGACTAGTTCCAGGAGGTTCAATATCAAAAAGTAAGTCTCGAGAAATATAGAAGAAATTTTTGAAAAGCCAGTTAAAAAAATGTTCTAGATCTCCCGGTTCCAATACTTTTTTGTTTTGTTGTTCAAGGATTCCTTTAACTTCTAGATACATTTTTTTCTGTGGCTCAGAGAGCCACATTTCCCACGATTCTTCCATAGTCCAGAGAGAATATCCAAACCAAGGTGAGAAGAGAGAGATCGAGTGGTTTTTACTCATGAATTTCCTGTCCTTAGGGATCGGTGTCTTGCCGGCAATTCACCACCATTTGTTACAGTGGGGATTACTGTAACACGCTGTCGCGGGTTGGGTTTGTAACCGGGCAGAAACACCAATTTAGTGTAGTGGTTTGGTCTAAAATACTCATTACTGTTTATCTTCTGTGAGATAAGAATTAGGAGAAATGCAAAGCAGGCACCAACTTGAATGAATATAAAGAAGTTTATTAACAGACCTAAAAGAAGAAAAGAAAAAAAATTATACCACCTTTAGAACTCTCCTCCTCCCCCCACCTTCCTCCCTTCTCCCACTGACAATGTAAAGACAACCCTTAAGATGTTCAGTCTGTTTACCACTTCCATAATAACCTTGTTCAGTCCATTTAGAAAGAGAAGTCTCTTTTTTGCTCATGCTATGACAACAGTATCACACCGAGACAGTCGCCCACTTCCAAATATTGTTCAGTCCATTTAGGAAGAGGAGTCTCTCTGCTTGCAATGTGAGTCCCTTCCCCCGACTTGCAGCTTTTCCCGCAACTGCTTTCGAGGGTCCACTCTTGAAAGTTTTCTGGGGTACAATTTTAAGGTTGAGCTGTTCAGAAACAAAAAAAACAGAGGCCCTTCTCCTTCCCTGGGAGCAAAGGGTCATCTTCATCTTTAAGACTATCGCTGGAAGCATCTCTAGGAATTGAGGTTTTTCTCCTTTCCTCTTTGGAGCAAAAGTCCTCATCTGGTTCATCTGGTTCATCTCTCTCTGTCCAAACTTCTCATGAAATTACAGCTGTGGCAGCATCTGCCTATTGCTTATGAGTTGAACACTCCACCCCCCATATCTTCATGAAATTACAATAGGATACTCTGATATATCATAGCTTCACAACAGACTTTCAGCTTTAAGCATCTCCTCTCTCTCTCTTCCCTCAGGTTTTCAGCTCTTCACAGCAATAAAAGGGTTAATCTCACCTCGGCCTTGCAGCTGGAATGTGGCTTATCGCAGTTGGTCACCTGACCTCTGCCGGACAGAGGTGCCGCTTTGCTGAATCTTGGCCGCAGTGGAGGGGGGGGTTCCGAGCCGCTCCGGCTGCCCACGGCAAGGCAGTGGGGGGGGGTTCCACAGCTGGAACAGGCCCATGGCTCCAGGCTGGCCGTGGCCCGGCCCGGCCTGGCCCAAGCAGGGCCTGGCCGGGCCTGCTGGCCCCCGCACGGGCCCTGCAGCCACCTGTCCCAGCGCCGGAAACGAGAGAGAGCTGGGGTGGGAGTTTGTCTATTCTTAAGTGTGTATCACAGAGGCGGTCACAACTTTAAGTGGCTTAAAGAATTGTCCATATTCAAACTGGCCAGCTGATAGGTTCTATCAGGTCCCAGAGGAAGCTGTAAGCACCCCTTAGCAAGGATATCCCTTCCGGGACTATGCTTGCTAACCTATGACACACGCATATATCAAACCAGGAGTCCCATGGAAAAGAAATATATATGTGGACAGATTCTTGCTAGATGTTTCAGAGATGTTTATTTCTCCAGCTGCATGGCTGGAGCTCTGCCGAGGAACTCTCACAGTCTGGACTCAGGGTCCTTGCCCTCACAGTGAAACACAAACCAACCAATGGGGAACAAGGCTGACCAGGGGCAGGGAAACCCTGTGTCTCCCCTCAGGGCCCCTCTCCCAGGGCTACATGGCAGGGGGAGGAGACCCCAACATTACTTGAATATCAATAGAAGGTTCAGGGTATTTGCCTTGGAGCCACTGTACTGCTAATACCCACCAAGCAGGCTCAGGAGCTTTAACAACAGTTATCTGACCCATCCCGTCCAGCATCCATAATTCACTATTTCCTGCATAAATTCACTCCAGGTAGCTAAATGCATCATCTGCCCTAGCCCCCCAGATGCCCAGGAACTGCAGCATTTTGGACACGAACCTGATGCATTTCATCCTGAAAGTTTGCTACAAGTCTTGAGACTGTTCGGAAGACTCCGAATAAAATGGGTTAATCTGGCTCAATCAATAGGGGCTAACATAGGAGACCTTCTAAGCCTGTCCCTCTCATACATACTCTGTATACAAACTGCTTTCTGCACAGAAGCTGCGAGATCAGAGAATCGAGCAGTTTTAATAACCAGTGGATCTCCCCTATCCTGCAGATCTATTCCTCCTGCCCAATATACCACCTGTGCAGTTAAAGAATAATCATGATCTCTGGGAGTGATGATTAAAAACACGCCAGGACCCCAATATCCCCCCGCTTCTTCCTCACTGGATAAAATCCAATCCCCTCTGGTCAGAGAGACTCACCACACATATTCCATCTTGGAGAGAGTGATCGGCTCATTAGCAGTTCTATTTTTTTCTTGCAGATATTTTTCTTGTTTTTCTACTGCAGCCAATTCATTTTTCAAGTTTCCACCAAAAGGGAGTCTATGCAAATTTCCTTTTTTTTTCTCCAAATCCTTTTTCAAAGGCCAAGAATACTTTTAGCAGATTGTTTTCAAGTTGAATCACTGAATGTACCACACTTGGAATTTTTTGGATGGCAAGGATTCTTTAGCCTCTTCTTATGCATAGGATAGACAAGTACTTAATACAGCACAGATAATTCCCTTTCCCAGCTTTTAGTTTCTGTTGTTAGACACTGCTCAATATGCATTATTATCATAACTTTGTAAAACTTTTAACCCAGTCTTTCCTAGCTTGTGAGGGTGTACACTTATATTTCTGTAGCAGTTTATTCATGGCAATCCTGCCAACTACGCCAATTTTCTGTTGCATTAAGGGTACAAAAATTTGGCAGAAAATAACCCCCCTTTTGTTCTAGCTGGTCCTCAGAGATCAGAGGGGTTGGGTGCAGCTGGGCTTAATTCCTGATTATAACCAATTTGGCACTATAAGTCTAATTGAGTTCGATAAGAAGAACTTTCACAAGCACAGATGCACAAATAGTGGGATTTACCAATCCAATAATATAGGTCTGTTCGCTTCTGGGCTGTCTGACACTTGCTAAGCAGGTCTAGGCAGCTTCTTTGAAGCTGCTCCCTTGGCTTTTCTAATTCAGTTTTATTTCTTTGAACTACCTTTCCTCCTATAACCAGTCTTATTGCTTCTAGTCTTCACTAGATCTGCAAAACTCCTGGGGCAGTGTTTCTCATCTCAGATGTCTCTGGCCAGTGTGTGCTTGTCTTGTTGTTACAACATGGTTATTAAAATTATTAGAGAGAGGCCTCTGCCTGAATTAAGGTGCAAATGAGACCATATGCCAAAGTCAATAGTATGGATTTTATTTAACAGTAAATGTGAGGGGGAGAGAGAGAGAAAGAAATAGAAAAAGAGGTGGTGGTAGGGAAAGAGAGCGACAGAGACAGATTAAGTAGAAAACCTCACCACTCCATGGATCCTGATGGAGTCACGTTGATCCTCTTCTTCTGGTCTTCTCAGTGGTGAGGGTCCAGCAAAACATAGAGTTCAGTGGATTAATATAGGTTTGGGCTAGGTGGGAATGCCCAGGTACCTCCCCTGGTGGGGAGGCAAGTTTGACACTGTCTCTTGCAACAGACTCTGGATCTGTTGCATCACTTTGCATTCCATGCAGTCCTCTGGTGGAAGGCCTCAGGAATGAGTCGGGGGGGGGGAGGGGGGGGTGCTTCTGGGGTCTTTGATGGTTTATCACATCTCCTCAGCTGCCTCTCAACTGAATGTCCAGTGTGTATGTGGCCTTCCCGAGGTGGGGGTGTTTTACAACTGAGCCAGTTTGTGTAAGGGAGGACGGGTGTTAACTGCCTCTGACCAGAGGTTACACCACACACCCAGAAACTCTCCTCCTCCCCCCTTGGTTGGGGGGAGAGTGTGTGCAAACCTGGCCTCAGCAGATGAGTCTGTGGGCTGTGCACCCTTCCCTGCCCCCCAGTCCCAGCCAGAGCTGATTTCAGGACAGCGTCTGGGTTTGGCTTTCTTGTGGATACATTCTTCTCCCTCAGCCTTGTTTACTTCTCCCTAGACCTGAAATAATTGGACAATAGTGTCACCTTTATCTTATCTCAAGTACCCTTAGGCAGGGCTTAACTCAGTCCAAAGTTCCAGTCAGGAGGCATATTCAGGGAGGGGTAGGCTTCGGTGGTCACAGCTTCTTTATACAGTTTTGCCATAATGGGCAAAAAGTCCTCCATAACAATGTTTAAGCCATTAACCATAACATTTCGGTCTCTCACACTTCTATAAAGCAGTCTAATACTGTTCTAAAATAGATATATGTTGCAGGACTCCATTTAGAGTTTAAATATAAATACATGCTGGAACTGGTTTTCTAAGAGTATTCTAAGAATTTTATGAAGGAGAGGGGAGATAGAGAAAAATTCAAGAGAAGCCCTCTTCTCTTTGTTTTCCCACTTCCTATTCTGTGAGTCATTTTGCAGATGTAGGTAACATCAATATAGCTACCTGTTCCTAATAATAGAGACAAATGAGATAATATTCAACAGACTGGAGATAACAAACTTTGAAGCTGTTAAAAAGAAACTTGTTTGTTCAAGGCAACACTAGTTCATGAAATTCATTATCAGATGGTGTTGCATTAAGAGTATAGGAATTTAGCAGTAAATAAAGCCCCTCACATTCCAGCTGGTCCTCAGAGATCAGAGGGGCTGGGTGCAGCTGGGCCTAATTTCTGATTAGAACCAATTCGGCACTATAAGTCTGGTTGAATTCAATAGGAACTTGCATGAGCACAGATGCACAAATAATGCATTTTACCAGTCCAGTACTATAGGTCTGGTTGCATACTATAAATTTTTGGCCCGTCCCAATAGGATAGAAAAATCGGATGTTATAGGTGGTGTTTGGTGATGTCAACCATACATGTATTACATGTCTCATGCTGGTCCTCATTTGCATTCCAAGGGGTATGAAAGACAATATGCAAATGGGGCTTAATGAGGGTCTCAGTTACCTTTGGTCAGAATTTATAGTTGGCAAAAGAGGTACAATAAACACTTTGGTCATCCTCCACATGGTGAGGCAGCAGTGAAGGCTGTCTGACCTTCATCAGAGGGTCTTTGTGCGCATCCTTATCTCTTCAATGAGGCCATTTTTTTTCAGTGAAGGGAGTGCAACTATTGGCTAGTACAGAGATGTGGGTGCTCTTCTGTGTCTCACTGAAACAGCATCGGGCTGTGAGGCCTCTGCTTCACTCCAGACATCCTTCAGTTGTTAGGCCTTGCTCAAGTGAGGTGCAAGATTAGCAAGTGGCCCAGCTCATGTTTTTCTCAACCAGCCTCATCAATTCTTCACTGACTTAAAGAAACACTGTACAAATATTATCATTTACCACACTAAATGAAATTAAATCCAAGCAAGAATAACATGCTTCATTTAGAAAGGGAAAGTCAAAAGCAAAACCCAAGTTTTCCACTGTTAAAGGTTAAAGATGACAATGATTGATTGCATGTTGTCTGGTGGGGCTAAGACTGGGTATAACCTGTTTAGCATAAATTATGTTCATTCAAAATGAAGCATTAGACTAATAAAGCACTAGCTGTCTGTGGTTTATATAATAGAATTTTGTGATGGAAAGCCTTAATGTCAGAGTAGGCAAAGCTCTGTCAGAGAGTGTGGATATAATTACTTTGCCTTCAAGCATACCAATCCTTTTAGTATGTAATTTTTAGGATACCTTGGTTTTCTGGGGAATAATGCTTTTTGCCAAATTGGACATGTACACAGCAAAATTGTATCCCGCCATAATGAAAACCAGAGCCTCTTATGCTTCATTGCCAGTGTTTATGTGGGTTGAGCTGGTAGGTGATGGGAGAGGTAGAAATGTGTTGTCCATCTGTTACCTGTAGAAGTCTTACCACATGCTGACAATAAATATAAAAGCTTTTGTTAAATTTTTAGTGGCGCCTCTTCTTGTTTCATCAGTTCCATATTGTCATTTTCTTGGCAGCACCTATATGAAGAGGGAATGTCTCTGTCTGAAGCATCAAATAAGCAACACTTTAGATTAATCTGTTTGCCTTTTTTTAATCAGCGTTGTAGTTGCCACTCCCAAAAAGCTGCAGTGCAACCTCCAGCCTCACCACTATCTCAGCTGCTGTATTTGCAATCTGAGGCAGACCTTGTTGTTTCAGTCCTGAACTGCTCTTTCCCCTCTAACAGTATCAAAATATGTACCACGGTTTCAATTGCAAATACATTTCAATCACTTCAGGTGTGCAGTAGGCTAAGGGCAGAACTTAACTTGGTTCTTCTACCTCCAGCTTGTGTTTATGTTGCTAACCTGTCCATTTCTTCCACTGGTGCTTAACAAGTTCCCTGAAATTTTCTGTTAATTTGATGAATCTTTCCAACTTAAATCCTACCTTGTGTGAAAATTAGAAGCTGCTGCCATGTTTTTGCCAGGATTTCACTTTGAGCTTCATTCTAGTTAAACACATTTCTTTATTAAGATGAAACATGCATGTGAATGTGCAAAAGTTGAAGGAAGTTTTAAGGGAGACCAGAGTTAGTTACGATAGCAAACTACAGAAGGAAGAGCAGGATGTCCTTGACGACTCTTGATCTATGCTAGTAGTGGCAAAGAACTCAGACATTTGGTTTAAGGGGGCAATGGTATCACTCTGTTCTAAAATAATGTTGGTTTCCCATCTTGTCATCTTCTAAGATGTTGGAGAAATATCAATAAAGGGAGTGGACCAGGCCTTTGCATATTCCATTTTTTGTATTATCTGTTCAGAGTAATTGGGAGTGGCATATATGTATCTATTAAAAAAAAAAAAAATTATCTCATTTATTTCACAGATAGGTAGCATTGTAGTTATAGAGATTTTTAGGACAAGTAAAGTATGTAAACATAGATTCTGCTTAATAAAGGCTGTCTTGCTTGCACTGCTATGATGTCTACCAACATCTAGGCATGTGGCCACTCTCAGTTCTATTTTGGCATAGGTTTTTAACCATACTTAAATAACTTCAGCTTTGCTCCTTGACTGGGTCACTTGAGTCTTTCATTAGAACTTAACTGATGCTTCCTGCCTGCCATTGGGCATTAGCCAAGAATACTGGAAGGACACATTGGACTTTGATCAGAGTTTCTGCTGAAGTTTATGGTAAATTGTGTTGACTTCAGTAGAAGTCAAATTGGGTCAGTCAGTTAACCTTCTTTGTACTCTAGAGGGGGGAAAAATGGTTCTTGCAATCTTACTACAGCAGTAATTCATTAATAGTCATCCATCAAAAATTAAGTAAAAGTTTATTGTTCTCTATGAAAATGAAAAAATTTTCTTAATAAAAGGGGAAAATTTGACTTTGTGCCTAGCCCAGGGATCATGATGACTGCAAGCTTCTGCTTTGGAATTAAATGTTGAGCACTGCCAGATGCCAGACTTTGAGAAGAAGTTGAGTTTTGTTGGCAAATGGCATTTGGAAGTTAATTGGTGTTTTCCGCAAGCCTCTAGTTGTGAAATGAAATTAGAAGCCCTTTAGCTACATGGATAATACAGGACCTGTGTTACAGCAGGGACACTGCAACACGTATCAGACAACAAGGCCCGTGGAAAAGAAATATATATAGACTGATTCTTGATAGATGTTTCAGAGAGATGTTTATTTCTCCAGCCACATGGCCAGAGCTCTGCCGAGGAACTGAGGCAATCACGGGACCCGAGGGTCCTTGCCCGCGCAGGAGAACACAAAACAACCAATGGGGAACGAGGTTGACCAGGGGCTACGGAAACCCAGTGTCTCCCCCCCAGGGCCCCTCTCCCAGGACCACATGGCGGGGGGGGGGGGGGGGGGGGGGGGGGCCCAACAGACCTGAATACAAATGTCACATGTGACCATCAGGGCAACTGTGAAACAATAGGGTTCCCATTTGAACAGCCATTACAGATCATTTAAATACGGGGATTACATTTAAACTAAAAGCCCCATTTGCCTTTTACTGCAATTTAAATGTCATCTTAGTAAAAGTTAATGGACAAATTAAATGAGAAAAAGTGCCAATATTTTTAAAGCTGTAATGCAAAACAACCTTCAATTGCTTTTCATGTGCCACAAATGAATCATTATATTTGTCAACCCTAAACCGAGCCATAATTGAAGCAGCTATTGTTATCAAATTGGGCTGCTCTTGTGATGGCTTAATAAAGCTGAAATGGTTAAACTAAATCTGAGATACTTAACCTGATGAAAACAATCAAGGAGAAGAATCTAAGCCAAGTATCTACTACTTGGTGGAGTGAGGGAGCCAAACAGCTTGTCAACACAGATTAGAGGATCTGATTTTTTTTTCTGAACTACCATTTTCAATATCTTTATCTTCTTGCTTGCCTTTGAGGTGAAGAAACTTCACATTATTTGCATATTTCAAAACAAACATTTCTAGTAGATTTCCTCCATTTTTATATTTAAGAACAAACTTGACTTTTATAGTGTAAAGGGGTTGACTGCCAGTCATATGCCTTCAGGTCAGTTTAGCAGCTTATCTGCCAAATCTTTGCCTCACTATCGGGATGTTGATTTGAGGTTGGTGTGCCAGATGGGTTTTAGCATAATTCAACACCAAAAGCCAGCACATGATTCCCCTCTCAGCCCACCATTGATAGCTTACAAAATAGGGCATTGTTCGAGTTGTTTGACCACTTTCCAGTGCAGGGCATCCTGCAACAACTTCTCATCATCAGGTGATGTCCAGCCACTTCCCGAGAAGCAGGGTTTCAGTATGTGTAGTGGTTGATCCGGAAGACAAATATCAGAATACCAAATACCCCACCCTTCCTCCTTTCTTTTAGCTTTTATATCTGAGCAGATGTCATATGGTATTGAATATCCCTCTGGTTAATTTGTGTCAGCTGTCCTTGCTATGTCCTCTCCCAAGATCTTGCCCACCCCCAGCCTATTGGCCTTTGGGGGTGAGGGGATGTTGGAGAGACAGCACTGATGCTGTGCCAGCGCTTCTCAGTAATAGCTAAAACACTGGTGTGTTCTCAACACCTATCTGGCTCCCAATGCAGAGCACAGCACTGGGAGGGCTGCTATGGAGGAAGTTAACTCCATCCCAGACAGACCCAATACACGGGGAAGAGGATATATCCAGAGAGCTCTTGCAAGGCAGGGTAGTGGATAAAATTGGCAAACTTGCTCTCAGTTTTCCTCATGATGATCCTAATCTCTGTTGGTTCTTGTATTTCATTAATTTGAGGAGAGTTTAAAAGATATTCTGTACTTCTAGCTGGGTACTCTCCACATTTTAATGCATAACTTTCTGTCTATCTCAATTACTTAATTGTATCTAAAGTTTTTAAGTGTAGAAACCTTTCATTATATTGCTAGGAGCCTCATTCATGAGACAAAGCTTTTCTGGATGATGTCTTTACAATCTTTTTTTTAATGCATACTAAATGGCTTGTTCTCAAAGATATTTCCTGAGTGGAATAATATATCTTTGCTTTAGTAGTTCTATTAGTAGTTTTTTACTAGTACTTTACCCTACTGTGGGCTGCTTTTTAACTGTTAGAACAGCCTGATTATTTACTTTGAGTTCACATTTTCTGATATTTTGACATTTTCTGAGGTAGTGATATATTTTTGTGTGTCATGGTTTGACACTGGCCCAGTGCCAGGCACCCACGAGAGTCGCTTGCTCACCCTCCCCTGCCACAGCTGGGCAGAGGTGAGAAAGAAAAAAAAGTTAATGAAGGCTACATGAGTTAAGGACCCATGAGAAAAAAACACTTCAAGGGCAAAACAGGCTTAACTTAAAGTTACAAAGTGAATTTATTGCTAACAGAATCAGAGGAGGATAATGAGAAGTAAAATAAGCCCTTAAAACACCTTTTCCCCCCAGCCCTTCCCTCCTTCCCACCGACAGCACAGGGAGACAGGGCATGGGGGTTCGTGGTCAGTTCATCACCAAGATTCTCTTTCTCTGCTTAGGGAGAGGAGTCCTTCCCCTGTGAGACCGTGGGGTCCCTCCCACAGGAGACAATTCTCCGTGAACCTCTCCGATGTGGGTCCACTCTCACAAGCAGCAGTCCTACCACACCGGCTGCAATGTGAATTCCCCCCACGGGCACACAGTCCTCCCCAAACTGCTGCAATGTGTGTCTTTCTTTCACAGGGTGCAGTCCTCCAAGGACAGGCTGCTCCAGCCTGGAAGCAAGGGCCCTCTCTCTCCACTGGGTCTTCCACTGGCTCACAGCCTCCTCCAGGCATCCACCTGCTCCAGCACAGGCACCTCCCCCAAGGGCTGAGGGTGGATCTCTGCATCCCCCATGGACCCATGGACTGCAGGGGGACAACCTGCTTCACCATGGTCTTCACCATGGCCTGCAGAGGCATCTCGGCTCTGGCACCTGGAGCGCCTCCTCCCCCTCCTTCTTTACCGACCTTGGTGTCGCCATGTTGTTTTCCCTCACATGTTCTCACCTCCTCCTCTTCTCTGACTACAAGCAAAACCCCTGTGACTTTGTTTTGATTTTCTTCTTAAATATGTCATCACAGAGGCGTTACCGACCTCTCTCACTGGCCCAGTTTTGGCCAGCAGCATGTCCATCAGAGATTGGCTCTGCTGGACATGGTGGAAACTTCCAGGAGCTCCTCACAGGAACCCCCTCTGTGGCCCCCGTGCTACCAAAAACCAGGCTGTGAAAAACCAATACATTGTGTTAAAATTTATGGCTAAAATATAATTTTACAAGGTCATTCATGTAGAGAAATAGCACAATATTTTTCCTGAAGGATTATGCCTAAATTTCTGTTAGTAACACTTTGCTCCTCACCTAAAACTTAATTCTAAATTTTGAGTTTAGGCAAGGAATCATTATAGACCAATTAAAAGAGATTTAATTACCATTTTGCCATTAGCAAACTAGTGATTGAGTGTTTGTTGTGGTTTGGTTCAAAATATCCATTACTTATTTTCCTTCTGTGAGATAAGAATTAGGAGAAAGCAAAGCAGGCACAAAACTTAAACAGTTGCAGTACAAAGAAAGAGTTTTATTACTAATAGAATTTAAAGTAAAGAGAAATAACAAGAAATTAAAGCAAACCCCCTCCCCTTTTCCAGCACTTTCCTCCTTTTACCCAACTCACACAAAGGATAACAGAACATGAGATATTAGTCAGTGTTGCAGTTCTTGAAAAGTCTCGTTCTTATGCTTAAGGAAAAAAGGGTTTTCTTCTGCTTCACATGGTTCTCAAACTGCCACCAACAGCAGACCCGCCTGGAAAGAAACAATCTGCTGTGGTGTAAAACATGTCTTCCATGATAATCTCACAGTTCCTTCACACTGCCAAACATGGGCCATCGCATGGGGTTATTAATCTTTTTAAGGATGAGTTATTTTGGCCTGAACACAAAGGCTTTCTTCGCCACAAGTCTCTAAAAGCCTCTCAGTGCTTCTATATAGCCTGGCATAGGCACTCTTCACAATCTTCACGGGCCACATGTGAATTCTCCACCCCCCCCCATGTACTTCAAATGGATTAAAGAGACAAACAGATTGTGATATTACAGTTTCTTACCACGGCATGCAAGAAGTTTTTTTAAGCTATGCACCGCCCTCTTTTCTCCTGTCGCCATTTCCAGCTTCGTCTTACCTGACTCACTTTCTCCTTCTCTCTGACTCTGAAGCCGTCATGTTGAAAAGTGTCCTTGTTCAGGTTTTACGGTGGAGAAAGCCTCGCTCCCTTTGTGCTGCTGGCTGCATGGTGTCTTCTTCAGTTTGGCACGAAGTGTGCTGGCTGCAGACAGGAGGCTACGCTGACTCTCGTTGGCTCCGCCGGCTCTGCATGGAGAGGAGAGGATAAGGACCCGCCGGTCCCAGGAAACCGTGCCGGACGGGTTTAGCTGTGTGGCAGTCCATGGCTGGTTTTAGCTGCCTGCGGCTCTGGGACAGTCCCCCCCCCCCCAGTGACTCAGGGTCCGTGCCACGGTGTTGGGAAAGGGGGGGGGGGCAGGGGCCCTGGCCCGGCCTGGCAGAGCCTAGAGGCTCAGAGCCCCCCCCCCCACCTTCCGGCAGGTGAGCTGGGACGAAAGGCAATTCCCGCCTTTCTGCGTGGTTTAAATATGTAAATTGTGAGAAGCATCATTAGTCTAAAAGACTGTCTATCAACTCAGGTTCAACCCACTACAGTGTTAAATAATGCTTTTTTGATTCAGAAACCACTCTGAATTTTTCTGATAAAAGTTTATATCCATCTCTAGAAAATACCAAGTTAGATTCTTTTAACCTTAGCTAAATGAAGCTATTCTCCATCTATATTTCTCTCAGGCATTCCTTCCCTTTGCAATTAGAGAGGCAAACTTGCACGAATGGGACATGTCAGCTGTTTTAAACACATTATCTCTGCTTAGTACTTAAGGGAAAGGGAAAAAAGGACAAAAGCAGCTAGGTTTGTTGCCAGTATTCCCCTAGAGAAATTCCTTCCTAATGCCAGCTTTGGTGACTACTTCAGGGCTGCCATGAAAAAGAAGCACTAAAGTTAAGCATTTATTACAGGTTTTGTGTTCTAATATAATTTTTCTGGAGCTGCCTACTTCATACAATCCCATTTTAGAATCCACTATGCAGTAGAGAAAGTCACTTTTCCCCATATTTTATGGTCTTTCAAAAATGATACAGCAAGGCTCTAATTTTGAAATTTGAGTGCCAAGCTTATATCCATATTTACTTGATGTCTTTGGGTATCTGTAGTTGTAATTGAATCATGTTCTGTTTTAAAGCTAAGGAGAGTACAAAAGCCCTAAACCTTCAAATTTCAAAGTTTAGATTAATCAATTGCACATATTACATTTCTGGTCTTGAAGTGAAATGTTGAGCTTTTGACGGGGTACCCTTCCTTCTCAGACCAGGGTAAGAGAGCAGAGGAGGCTGCTGTTCTGCTAAGTTCTTTATTTCATAGTCTCATAGCTTTCTTGAAGGCAGAGTTCAAAGGGGATTACATGATAAAGGCAAGCAGCAACAGCAACAGCAGGCAAAACAGCTTCTTCTTCTATATGCTCTATATGCTCTATATACTCTATACTCCATACTCTATACTCTATATACTCTATTTTCTAGACTCTATATTTTTTCTTACAGAAGTGTGGATTGTATTTGTTAATTGGCCAATAAGATTAACACACGATTCTAGTTTTTTTTTTCTTAACCTATCCTGGTCTAATTCTAACAATCGTAAGCCTTACACAAGTGTTACATAGGCATTACACAGATTTGCGTATACAGTTTCTATCAGTTCTTATTGTTTATGTGAACACTCTATCTAAAAAATGTGAACAGTATAATTCTATCTATACTTTGTCTAAAGTAAAGAATTCTGTGAAAAGGTAACACTGCTGCAGCAAGAACTGTGTTTAAGGTCTCTGCTACAGCTTTTTAATGTTTAAGGCACTTAGCATATATTTCTACTAAAAGTTAAAAAATCTATATTTCTATTTCACTTTGGTGTGGCTTCATGTATCTCAGCTTGTCCAAAGGTTTTAATTCAATCCCTGTGCTTTGGCTTCCCTCTGGGCCTGAATCCAGAGGAGCTTTCACTCCAACAGTGAAATCTCTAGGAATACCTGTGTTTCAAAGGAGGTGGGATGCACCATGCTTTGCACCATTTCCATTGATCTTTCATTGTGGGACTTATGGGTGGAGTGATCTCTTGCACATACTTGTGTCTGTAACCGTGTCGTATCCAGTAAACTGTCTTTCCTTAATTGGTGGTCTTTTTCTCCTTGTAGGCTTTCTTAGTCTTAGCTGCCATGGTGTGGTTGCCATACAGTTACAAAACACATTTGCCTTCAGTTCATGTACTTAAGGTAACATCTCTTTCACAGAATAAGCTGTTAATATATGACAGTGTATTTGAATGATTTATGCTGTTGGAGGCACTAAATTAACAGTACTTCTAAGTTCACATCACAAGACAGTTATGCTGCTCTAAGGCCTGAGTTATGGATGAAAATTTGAAGAAATTGCTGTCATGGCCCTAGAGTGTTTCAATTGTTGCCAAATACATTTCCCCGGTAAATCAGGCCAGACTGCCATTGTGTAAAGATGAGTTCTGTCCTTTTTTTTTTTTTTTTTGAGGTTCATTTCCTTCCTCCTTCATTACAAACAGTAGAAGATTATTGGTATATGTCATAATGGCATTTGAAATTGAGTGTTAATGAGGTTGGAATATGACAGCAAGTGGGAGCTGTTTTCAAAGATGGTATTCTTTCCTGTAGTTAAACTGCATTTATTGGCTATGAGGAATAATGGTGAAAGTAATTAACTTTCCCAGTTTGAGACAAATTCGGAGGAATGTACAAAATGAACGTCCTCTGGCAGGTTTCAGCTGCCCCTCCCCCACCAGGTTTGGGAAAAAATTCCTCGGAGAAAAGTGAAAGGAAAAAAACCTATTTATTTGACAGACACAATGCACAATGGGGAAAGAATAATGCTAAATAATTCTCTCTCTAATGCTAAATAAGTTCTAAATGCTAAATAAGTTCTCTTGCTGTGGAGAGAACCTGGTAAATTTCCAGAGTCCTTTGTGGGTGTGGCTTTCTCCTCTTCGGAACTGGGTCGGCTTGGGCCCCTCTGGGCTGAGGTGTAAGGTCTCCCAGCTGATGTTTTGGTGTTCTGAACAGTCCAGAAGAGAAGAAGAAGAAACCAAAGTCCCAGGGGAAAAAAAGTTTAACTCTCCATCTCTCTCCAGAGAAACAGAGCCGAAAGCTGGCTGAAAAGTAGGAAAGGGTGCTTCCTCTGCTCTTGCTGCCACAGAAGCACACAGAGGAGATAGAATGACCTTGGAGCACAAACTGCTTTGAAAAGTTCGTCTAGCTTTTTTTTTTTTTCTTTCTCTCGCACCCAGTTTTAAAGACACAGAAAGGCACAGGAATCATGTCTGGGCATAGAGCAGCGATAGGGGATACACATCATAAAGTCACCCCAAGACAGTCTATAAGCATAGATTGAGTGGTTGGGGTTTAGGAGGTTATTTTTAATGCCATGCAGAAAGCTTGGGTTTCCATTTAATTCAGTTGGATAGAAAGTACTTCTACAGTAGGAGCCAAATTTCTTCAAGTACCCACATTAAAACAATTCTTGGAGTTTTTATTCCCTGTTGAACTGATTTATTTATAAATGTCCTAAAATGTTCTAAAAATTGTTCTGCATTGGAGCTGGTATAAAACTTATTGTGGCCCTAACTGTAGAGGCGTGACTTACAACTTTAAGGTCAGAGTTTTACTGTGAGCCCAAACTGGTACTTAGCTTTTTTTTTTTTACTTCCTCTTTTTTTAATACTTCAATAACATTAAGCTGCTATTTAATTTGTTGATGCCATTTCTAGTAAATATCACAGCTAAGGAGAAGTAATAGATCGATAGAGAGGAATTACTGAATCTTCACTAATCTCTACATTCCAGCAATCTGGAATTTTTCAGTTTTCTGTCTTGAATGGATACTGGAAAAAAAACTGAAAAATTGGAAAAGTAATCTAAAGTGAGAAATGCAAGAATCTCGGTCTGATCGGGCCTGTCATGCAAGACAAAGGAAGATGATCATTATTTAAGAGACCCACATACACTAAAACTTGATAATGAAGACCCTTCTACCATTCAAACAAAAGGCAACTGAATATTATAATTGGAGCTGGACAAATTTATCTAGTACTAGAAATAAGCTTAGAATTTTGAAGTCATGGTAGCCAGGCAGTAGATCAGCTGTGAAAAACGAGGTTCACTCTCCTGTGAGAATTTAAAGGGTTTAATATAAAGACAGTAAGAGACACATAAAATAAAGCAAAGAGGTAATGGCCGGGTGCCTTGGCGCTCTGCCAAGAGCACACCTGATGCTCGAGGTGAGTCCTTTTTTATACCATTTTTACTGTCTGTTCTCTATGCATATTCAAACTTTTCCCGGAGCTGTTCTGCATGGCCACTCCTTGGTTCTGCTTTTTAGAGCATACGTATTCTTCTGCCTTGCGGTTTTATTTCTTTTGATTCTTGGGGTTGGGCTTGCTAGGTAAGAGTCGATGGTAGGGTGGATCTCTTAATTCTCCAGACAGTCAGGGCTGATTGCAGCTTTGGGCCTCTTCGTCTCTCCGGGCAGAGGGGCAGAGCGGTGATAACGGCTCTCGAACTCTCCTGGCCGCCCGTTCTCCAGGCGGAGGGCCCTTTTGTTCTCTGGACAAAGTGTTGATTAGCAGCTCCTTGGGCCTCATCCTCTGTTCGCTTGGAGGTTATCTTACTTGCTCACACTTCCTAACATTCTTGCTAAAAAGAGAGAAAACTACATCCACACAGCAAAAAGCATTTCTAACATTATATAATATCTACCTTTATACTTTGCGAGAAGCCAATATTATAATATATGTTTATAACAATCCCCCCTTTTTCTATTTTATAAATCATTTGGCTTGAGCAATAATTCTTTTTTCTTGGCTTCTAATGTCCGTTCATTCTTTTCACAGATCAATTTGGCTTCTTCGAGAGGGTCTTTTATATCACTTTGTCTTTTTAATACCATAATTTTTTGTGCTGTTCCAGACATAGCCAACTTTGGGTCGGTAGGCATTGCCACAACTAGCATGCCTTGAACTACGCTGGTGATTAGCCAAATAAAGCAGGGGATCAAGCAAGGGAGAAATATTAGACCAGCTGTAGCACATAAGAGGAAGAAACCTAGCTTCTTCCACCATTCTTTCCCCAATATGCCATCCCACCAGTTAGCAGTCATCTTTGATTCCCATTTTTGGACCTGTACATGGGCTATTTTTCTGATATTGTTGGCGATATCTAGAACGGCATCCCCATTGTCATCAATTTTTAAACAACAATCCGATGTATTAAACTTCCCGCATACACCCCCTTCTTCAGCCGGTAAATAGTCTAAAGCCAGCCTATTTTGATATATTGCAGCTCTGGTTTGGCGTTGCTGGCTGACTATTAATTCCATAGCCCCAGCTGTTTCATTGGTTATGATTTCTACAAGAGCTTGGAGTCTGATGATACGATTCAGCATGTAAATTGGGGTTCGATATCCCCAACTTCCATCTTGTGCCCAGGTAGCTGGCCCATATGTTTCTAATATTCGTTCAGGGGGCCATTCCTCATCTTTCCATTTTTGGAATCCTCCAATTAAATCTCTTATTTCTTTTGAAGTCTTCATAGACAGGTATTCCTAATTGATCTCCCTCTGGTTCTGGTAAAAGGAAAAACCCTGGTTGAATGATTCCTAGTGTACAACTCCCTTTCCAATGTGAAGGGAGTCTTGGGTATGCCCTTTTCCCACATATCCAAAATAAGCCATCTGGTGCTTTCCAATAATCACCTTCTTGTTGATTTATGTTCTCCCAAAATTTGGATATTTCTGGGATTCCAAAATAAGGATTTTTCCTTGTGTCATTACACTGAAAGAGTCCAATTTCATTATCATAGACACAGTCTTTTCTTTTTTTCTGAGCCCAATACCAAGTTGGTTTTTCTGGGACCCACCACGTTGAAGTTTTATTACTCACTTTATACCTTTTACAGGGAATGTTTCCTACTTCATTAAGAAAGTTTTTCCCAGTTCGCCAGAGGCATTCTTCCCCTATCACTGTTGAACTTAAAATCCACCCCTCAGGTTGGTTCCCTCCTCTTATATTTGTCCGGTTCCATTTAAGGAGTTCTACCGGGCCTACGCTGCTACCTTTCCATGGCCATTCTTCTGTCATTAAAGCTCCTCCACAGACCCAACAGTTGGTTATGCTAAGTTCTTTACCTATCCTCTCCCCCAATTCCACAAACAGGTTTTTTCCTAACCTTGGGGTTTTTTCCTCTTTTAACTGTTGTTGGAGCTTTGCATACAGGTCCTGGCATGAGGTGAATATAGGGCGAGGTTGCTGTGCTGGCTTTGTATTTTTACTTACCACTTGTTCTTTTACCAAATCTTTGACTGTTCCCCTGGTGGCAGCTGTGAAGCAAATCCATTTTTCTCCTTTTGGACAATTATTTCCTAGTCTGTTTCCACTTGTTCCTAAATTTTCTGTAATCCAATATTTTTCCCCTTTATGCATGCAAATACCTAATTTGGATGAGTCATAACAGTGACTGTTGATATGGGTATGAGTAATAAGAAAGAATCCCCGGTGTCTTTCCATGTAGAGCTTTCGATAGCATTTGTAACATGGTCTTGCCGGTGTCCCGAAAGGGACCAGGATAAGTGACAGAAGAAGGAATAACAGAGGTCCGGCATGGCTTATACTCCCACCTCCCTTGCCTATGAGGTTGCAACCCATAGCAGGTGTATTGGATCTTCTCGGTGGCGAGTACAGTGGCCAACCTGGTCTTGCCCTCTATTTCCTTGTCACTTCCTTTGTAGCTTTTAGGCAAATTTCTTTTGGCACCTTTTTTTAACTGTAGTATCTTATTGTATCTTAGGTATTTCCCATTCAACAGGCACTAGTAATTCCCATCTGTAGAGCAAAGTTATTGCTTTTGTTGCTTGTGATTTTGTCTGGATAGAGGGTCGATTTTGTGCTTGACACCCTTTACAACTAGGGTGTTGATGGTGTGAAATGCCAATTTCCCTACAGATTAATTACTTATATTTGACCTGGCTGGCATGCCCCGTGTTAGAATGATTCAAACAGGGTATATGATGTGGCACTGATAGAAGTTGTGATTCTCCCCCTTCTTAAAACAAGTCACAGGCTAGAATCAGAACATGAGAGTTCCCTGTTTGATACAGTCCCAACCCTTCCTGTTTGAAGTGAGAATATTCTTCTCCAAGATGTCCCAGAATTTGTCCAGGGGGCACTTGAAACCACTGATATAAATTTGGCTTTTACTTCTCAGTTAGGTGTGATTCTTTGCATATCCCTTGGATTATTTAGATTGTTCCAGTTCATTGCCACCTGGCTTCCGTTTAAGAATCAATTTGGCATCACCTGGTTTGGATATTACAGTCCATTCTTCAGGTTCTTTTACAGGTCCTTTGATTCTGCTGGCATGAATCCACCCTTGTTCCTTGGTCCGGATTGCAGCCTCAGTTGTCAGCAGTACCTGAAAAGGACCCTCCCATTGTGGAGTCAAATATTGTTCTTTCCATGTTTTTACTACTACCCATTCCCCTGGATGGATATTATGAATTTTGAACTCCAAAGTTGTGGTTTGAGGGATCATTCCTTTCAGCCGCAAATTTTCAAGTGTTCTGGCAATTGTGGTGACATATTTTCTGACACTTACTTCTCCTACTTCATAAGTGGCTGTTTCATGTTGAGTGGTAAGGAAGGGTAATCCGAACATCATCTCATAAGGAGATACTCCCAGGTCTGACCTGGGCTGTGTTCGGACTCTCAACAGAGCCAAAGGTAAGCACTTTACCCACGACATTTGAGTTTCAATCATTAATTTTGTTAAAGTTCTTTTCAAAGTCTGGTTCATTCTTTCTACTCAGCCTGAACTTTGTGGGTGCCAGGGGGTATGTAATTCCCATTTAATCCCCAAGGCTTGAGTTATTTGTTGTAAGACTTTGGATGCAAAATGTGTTCCTCTATCTGAGTCTATTTTATTAACCATTCCATATCTGGGAATAATTTGTTCCAGAAGGGTTTTGCATACTATGTTAGCTGTAGCTCTAGTAGCAGGAACTGCTTCTACCCAATGAGTTAGGTGGTCTACTATTACTAATAGGAACTTCCATCTCTGTACTTGAGGAAGTTCAGTGAAATCTACTTGGATACTTTGGAATGGTCGCAGAGCTAACTCATGGCCTCCTAATGTTGTTTTTCTCATTATTTTCCTATTCACTCTTTGGCAAGTTATACAGTTCTCAGTTATTTGTTTTGCTACCCCAAAGATTCCAATACACCCATAATTTCTCAGAAAATGATCACACAAAGCTTGAGTACCCCAATGAGTTTTTTGATGCATATCTTCTAATATTCTCCTAGTGAGTGGCTTATTAAGTAACTGTCTCCCATCAGGGAGTTTCCATTTTCCAGATTGATCTTGTTCTCCCCCTATCTTAAATAATTCCTTTTCTTCTTCTTTACTAAATTTGGGGATTTCCAATTCTCCCCTTTCTGGGGTCAGGATTAACATAATTCGTTTAGTCCCATTTTCTGCTGCATCTTTGGCTTCTTGGTCTGCTAGATTATTCTCTCTTATTTATGGGGTCATCCCTTTTTGGTGTCCTTTGATATGCACTACGGCTATTTCTTCAGGCAATTTTAATGCCTCCAAAACTTCTGAAATCAGGCCTTCATGTATCAGTTCCTTCCCCTTTGAATTTAGTAAACCCCTTTCTTCCCAGATCTTTCCAAAGGTATGTACTACCCCAAAGGCATACTTTGAATCAGTATAGATGGTCCCCTTTTTGTGTGCTAAATGCTCCAGTGCTCTCTTTAGAGCGTATAATTCACAAGATTGCGCCGACCAATTTGAAGGTAGTTTTCCTTTTTCGATGGTCTGCATATTTATCCCATGACTAAGGCATATCCTGACATTCTTTTTCCTTGCAGGCATCTGGATGAATAATCTACATATATTCTTTCCCCTTCTAAGAGGGCTTGTTTTGCTAGATCTTCCCGAACTTTTGTTTGGTACTGAATAATTTCCAAGCAATCATGTGCCAGGTCATCTTTTGGTTCTCCATACAGGAATTGGGCCGGATTGAGGCTTTTGCTTGTTTCTATAGTTAGATCATTACTGTCAATCAGAATTGCTTCATATTTTAATATCCTGGAGTCTGTTAACCATTTTTCAGCTTTTTGATTTAGCACATTTCGGACCGCATGGGGTGTGTATACAATCAGTTTACTTCCAAAGGTGAGCTTACGGCTCTCCTCCACCAAAATAGCAGTAGCTGCTATGGCTTGAATGCATACTGGCCAGCCACGGCTTACTGGGTCCAATAGTTTAGATAAATAAGCTATTGGTCTTCTGACCCCTCCCCATTCCTGGACTAATACACCATGAGCTACTCCATTTTCTGCATTCACATATAAATGAAAGGGCTTTTCTAGTGAGGGTAAGCTTAGGGCTGGTACCAAGGCTAGTTTCAACTTCAGTTTTTCTAATTTATTATCATCATCTTTGGTCCATTGTATATTGTCTCCCCCTGTTAATTTTTCATATAAAAATTTTACTGCTTGTGTATATCCTTCAATCCATAATCTGCAATATCCCAGTAGCCCCAGCAGTCTCCTAACCTCCTTTTTTGAAGAGGGAGGAGGGAGGGATAAAATCCCTGTAATTCTTTCAGGACTTAGTTTTCGGCTACCTTTGCTTATCAGGTGGCCAAGATATTTTACTTCTGATTCCACAAACTGTAATTTCCTTTTTGATGCCCTTAGTCCCTTTTCCCCAAGAAAATTTAGAAGCTTTATAGTAGCTTCTTTAACTTTAATTTCATCTTCTCCTGATATTAGAAGATCATCTACATATTGGATAATTTGTATTCCTGGGGGAGTGGGGAAGGTTTGTAATATTTCTCCCAAGGCTTGCCCAAATAAATTTGGGGCCTCACAATACCCCTGTGGCAGTTTAGTCCACCTCAATTGGTTCTTTTTCCCTGTGTTTGGATCTTCCCATTCAAAGGCAAAAATATTTCGGCTTTCCTCTGCCAGTGGGCAGGCCCAAAAGGCATCTTTAAGATCCACCACACTAAACCACTGATGTTGAGGTGGAATTTTGCTTAAAAGAGTGTAGGGATTAGGAACCATAGGGTAGCAGGCCCGTATTCTTTTGTTTACTTCTCTTAAATCTTGCACTAATCTATAATTTCCATCAGATTTCTTTACTGGGAGAATAGGGGTATTATGAGGGGATTTACAAGGTTCTAGTGTCCCATCCTTTATTAATTCTTCTATTACTGGTTTTAAGCCTTTTCTCCCTTCTAAAGATATAGAGTACTGACATACACGAATGGGACATTCTTCTTTTTCAATTGTGACCCTTATGGGGTCAATATCTAGCTCACCCCTATTCCCTTCCCCAGCCCAAACCTCTCTGTTAATTTTTCTTTCATCTTCTTGGCTAAGTTTTAACACTTTGGCCATCATTTTCCTTTCTTCTGGTATGACTCCAATCCCCAGCTGGATCTGTAAATCCCTTCCCAATAAATTGCTGCCAGCACCAGGAACTAAGAAAACATCCCCTATCCCTATTTTTGTTTCCCCTTCAATGACCACATCTTTAATGACAGGGACCTTAAATCCTTCCCCCTTTGCTCCCGTTACTTTTACCATATCATTACTTACATCACACCCTTTTGGGATATTCATCACACAAGTCCTTTCTGCCCCAGTGTCAACTATAAATTCTAATACTTCCTCTTGGGGGCCTACTTTTAAAGTTATCAAAGGCTCCAGATGGTATTTATCCCCCCAAAAATAGAGCCCATGACTTCCCTATTTTTCTTCTGTGTGTGTCTCTTGAAATATTTTCAGATCCCTCCTCAGGTGGGGGCATTCTCTTTTATAATGCCCTTCTTCCTTGCAATAGAAACAGGCATCCCTGGGTTGTTCTTGGAATCTTGACCGTGCTGAGATTTTATTTTTCTCCCTTCCACCATTTCTGAACCCTGGTTGTTTAGGAGTACCTGAGGGCTTTTGATTTAGATTTTTTTGGAAGGTACTCTCTCGCATAGTGGCTATCATGATCTTTGCTTCCACTTTGGCTTTTTCTTGATCCCTCCGGACATATATCTTCTGAGCTTCTCTTACTAGGTCTTGTAATGGTTTCTCGTACCAGTCTTCTATTTTTTCCAATTTTTTCCTAATATCTGGCCAGGCATGAGTGACAAAGTTAACTCTTAGCAGGGCTTGCCCTGCTAGGGACTCCGGGTCTATCCCAGAATATTGTTTCATATTCTTTCGGAGCCTCTCCAGCCACTCAGTTGGGGTTTCTTCCTTCCCTTGTTGCCCCTCAAAGGCTTTTCTGACATTTTGTCCTCGGGGTGCCCCCTCTTTTATTCCCTTGATTATCAAATTACGATAATCATTCATATGTCCCCTCCCAGCTTCATCATTTTGGTTCCAGTTAGGAGGTGTAATGGGCATTTTCTGATCCCCGGGTGGACCCTGTTGGTTTTCTCTTTCCCAAATTTTTATTCCAGCAATTCTAATCATTTCTCTTTCTTCTTGCGAGAATATTATTTTCATTGTTGATTGCATTTCTTCCCAAGTGAAAATGTTGGGACCTAAGAACTGGTCCAACTGTTCAGCTGTACCTATGGGGTCTTCTAATAATCCTTTAATTTCCTTTTTGAAATTCCTAACCTCTGTAGAGGTTAGAGGGGCATTCACAAAGCTGGTTCCCCCTCCTCCCATAGGTACTTCTCTTAATGGAAATAAATGAATTTCTTGGCTTCCCTCTGTTTGTTTAGCAATGGAGGGATTGTTGGGCTGCCTCTGAGCCTTAATGGCACCTCTTGTATTCTGGTATGGTGCTCCTTCGTTAAGAAGAGGGTTTATTTGGGAAGAAAGCACGGGACTTCCCTGGGGAGGAGGGGCAGATTCAGAGTCTGGCGCTGAAGCCGAGTATTCTGGAGCGCAAAGGGTGGGGGTGGGGTATGGCAGTGAAGCCAAATATTCCGGAGCACAGGAGGCGGGGGCCGGCTCTGAAGCCGGGTTTCTCAAGGCAGGAGAGGTGGGGGCTGAAGCCGGGACGTGTGACGTTTCCCTTGATTCAATTGAGGGTGCTGGGATTCCCGAGATATATGGGAAGGGTGGGATCCCCGGCATGGGCGGGGGCAGGGCTCCCGCCCCGCTCCATTGGGGCGGGAGGGCTGCCAGGGGAAAGGCCCCCAGTGCGGGCAGAGGGATGGCTAGCGGGGGAAACCCCGGAGCCGGGGGGAGGGGGGCAGCCTCTGGTACTGGCGGCGGAGGCAATACTTCTAAAGGGTCCCAGCCTTTTTTCTCTTCTGTTTGCTTCTCCTCTGGGGTTTCTGATATTTTAAAGACTTTGGTTCCCAGAGGTTTTGTAATTCCTGTCCAGCAAGAAGCATATTCTCCCTCCTCAGGGTGAGATGGCTCTTTTGAATTTACAAATACATTTAGAGCCTGGCAAAGCCATGCCTCATCAGACCCATATTTTGGCCAGCACACATGATCAGATCTGATTTCCTTTTTTACCCACTCTTTCATGCAGAATTGAATCATTTTTACTTTATCTTTTCCTTTTGTAGTGTGAGGAATGAGACAACTCTTTGTAGAAATTAAAACAATTTATTAAAACAGAAAAATTTAAAAATTGCAAAAACTAACAAAATATAAAAATTTGGGATCCTAGTGGCTCAAGAGGTATGCCCCAGGAGCGCAGGGATTCAGGAGCTTTTGGCTTAAGGCAGCTCTGAACCTCAGGTAGAAAAAAAAAAAAACAAACTTGCAGTCTAGGCTGGTCAAAAAGAAATCTATTTCTAAAAGCCCCTAAAAAGGGGTAGGTTTCTCCAGCACTGCCTTAGCAAGCTGGAGAGGAAGGGAGAATGAGGAAGGCGTGTCTGTTTTGCTCCCTTTTATAGCTTTTGCTCCGCCCACAGTCTGCCCACAGCCCACCCCTTTGGTTCAAGGTGATTGGTGCTCTCCCTTTGACAGACCATCTCCGTCCACCAATGGCTCCTCCTGGTCAGAGGGGTGATATTAGTTGAGACAAGGGTCAGGTGCCTACAGGGTACGGCTATGGGGGCTGGGCTGTCCGTTGCAACTGGGGTTTTTTTAAAATCTGCCTTGAAACCAAGATACAAGTAAAACATAAAAAAAATACATCCAACACATGTAAAAGTATACAGTAAACACAGGAAGACCATAAAAACTTGATTAGTGTACCTGGGCTGATGGGTTAATTTTAACATTCAATTTAAAAATGTTAAGCTCAAAATTAATTAAAGCACTTAATATGCAAAGACCAAGCACCAATAGGGATTTCATGTATGACAGTAGAAGGATCAGTTTCCCAGTTTGCGAGTTTGACCCCGAGGTGACTGTCTTGGGGTATATCCTCTGGCACCCTTTTATAATTTGAACTTAATTTACTAGGTTGTTGTCCCATTTTTCCAGGAGTTCTCTATTCCAACTTACTCAAAATACCAATTTATCCCCCCCTTTGAAATACTAATTCATTCCTTTAAAACACCAAACTTCACTGCTGTAAAATACTAACCACTCTTTCACAGTACAAAAACAAAAAAAATTTATTATAGCCCACCTTCCCCAAAAACAAAGTTAACTTCTAATTACGCAGTTTTTCATTCACACATTCACTCTTTTTTTTTTTTAATATTTGTTCACTCACTCATTCTTACTCACAACAGAATAATAAGGTACCTCTTTCAAATCACTTGTTAGTATCCACCCATGGGTATGATATAATCCTTAGGATTCTGGGTGTTCTTAGATTTCCCTCAACCCAGCACTGCTAGCATCCAACCCCAAATTTTCTTGGGGTACCTTTAGACCCTGGGTGCTCTTGGAGTTTTCCTCAACCCAGCATATGGGGGGGGTTAGCTCCCACTTTGTAACCCCTTCCCTGGGACCCCGTCCCAGTCACCCCGGGAGATTCTTTCACTCCTCTTATCTCTCGCTTCGTCTCCTCGCTGGCTGCTGTTCTCACGAACAAGACGGAACCGCAGCACTCAGAGACTGCCACACTCTCTTCGCAGATCTAGGGGCAACCAGTCTGCGTCTCTCACACATACTCATCTCCCGTAACCACCCCCTTTTTCTTTGGACAATACTTACCAGTCCTGTTTCTTTTCCAGTGTCTGTGGGATTTTTGTCGAGAGCGCTCTCTTTCATTTGCTTTATTTTTGTGTCTTTCTTGTCCTCCGGGTGTTGCCCTGCTGCCACCAAACCGCGCCAGAGGATGCTAAGCAAGGATCCTGCCAACGTGGGCGGGAGGTGCCTTACCCTTACTTTTTGAATCCTCCCACGCTTTTCAGAGGCGAGGTGTAGATCCGGGATGAGCCCATAATTGTGAAAAACGAGGTTCACTGTCCTGTGAGAATTTAAAGGGTTTAATATAAAGACAATAAGAGACACATAAAATAAAGCAAAGAGGTAATGGCCGGGTGCCTTGGCGCTCTGCCAAGAGCACACCTGATGCTCGAGGTGAGTCCTTTTTTATACCATTTTTACTGTCTGTTCTCTATGCATATTCAAACTTTTCCCGGAGCTGTTCTGCATGGCCACTCCTTGGTTCTGCTTTTTAGAGCATACGTATTCTTCTGCCTTGCGGTTTTATTTCTTTTGATTCTTGGGGTTGGGCTTGCTAGGTAAGAGTCGATGGTAGGGTGGATCTCTTAATTCTCCAGACAGTCAGGGCTGATTGCAGCTTTGGGCCTCTTCGTCTCTCCGGGCAGAGGGGCAGAGCGGTGATAACGGCTCTCGAACTCTCCTGGCCGCCCGTTCTCCAGGCGGAGGGCCCTTTTGTTCTCTGGACAAAGTGTTGATTAGCAGCTCCTTGGGCCTCATCCTCTGTTCGCTTGGAGGTTATCTTACTTGCTCACACTTCCTAACATTCTTGCTAAAAAGAGAGAAAACTACATCCACACAGCAAAATTAATCGTGCCGCAACCGGGCCAGGAGACACTTCAGAGACAGAGTCAGAGAAGTGGGTATTTGCTTTATTCGGCGCGCCGGGTGTGTGGGGATCGCTCCTCCAAACACACACACCTGGTGCTCTCTACAACACAGTATTAAGGGTTAAATTATGAATATTCATCACATTCCTTGGGACAGGTGTGGTTATACAAATTATTTCTCGGAAGTCATTAGCATATGGGCCACGCATGCGCTGTGTGTCCTGGTGGTCGCGCTGAGGAAGGCCTCTCCTCTTCCTCGGGGGTCTTTCTGATGAAGGCCAGTACTCATTCTCGCAATGAACTTTTCACCTTTCTCCCTGGGCATGCGTAGTCCTTTGAGGGATGATTCAGCAATCTCTGAGATGATCCTTGTCCCCTCTATCTTGACAAGATTAGGGTGAATTCGGCTTCTCAGGCTTTGTAATTAACATCTTCTGTCTGAACTAACATTTGCTGTCTCCCAATAGTTAACTTGTGCTTACATGAGTTAGTTATTGACTGCCCCTTCTTCAAAAAAGCATTTCTAACATTATATAATATCTACCTTTATACTTTGAGAGAAGCCAATATTATAATATATGTTTATAACATCCACTAACCAGCTGTGCAAAATATCACACTGGAAATGTTAAATTTTTAAGTATGCTGTTTTTTGCAAAAACTCGGCCATCACTTTTGGACTTGAAGGTAAAATGAGCTCAGGAACTCTTAGAGTATGAAGGAATTCAGACTAGACAATCACAATGTGTTCTGGTTATTTATAGTGGATTATTTACTTTCTGTGAACATAGTTGTGGCAATCATACATTTCTCCTGACCTTTTCCACCATACAAGGGAGTGTTTGCACTTGCTCCACTCTTTTAAAAAATGAGATGTACTTTCATCCCTTTTTTTAATGAATATCTTGTTTTGTTTGACAAACTTCTCAAACTTGTCCAGTTTTGCATCTTCCTAAAAGGATTAACTGAGTAATTCATTCATCTCTATGATAGATTTAGATATAGAGTAGTGTATTTATACTTAGTAGTGACATTAACTTTTATTCTAAAAATAGACTGTGTATTGGCAGTTAAAATATCTGATAAAGTATCTAGTCTCTGTTTTGAGCAGGAGCATACTTTTTGTTCACTGCCTAGCTGTAAATGCTGACAACTACTTAAAATTGTGAAGAATAGTGTCGTTATTCATAGAGGAGTGTTTTTGTACTATTTGTGCTAGTATTAGCAGTGTTTTCACCTTCAATTGACTGTTTATGAGCAAATGAATGGTTTTGTGGATATTAAGGAAGTTAATCAGTGAGATTCATTTGCAGGTGCTTTATACTTTCCCCTAGCTTTATAGACTAATAGCCCATGCCTTGCTGTGGTGATTAGGTTATAGGGTATTATAAGTACATAGAGAGGCATCTAATGGACATGTGACAGATACCTAAATGCTCTCTTAGAGGATTGTAGTCTCAGGCTATGATTCTGTAAACTACACCTTTCAAGCAAATTTCTCTTCTTCTATGAAACCCTTTAGTCAAATGGCAGAGTGTCCACAAAGATGTGGCCGTTTTTAAAATAAACTGAAAAAGGCATAACCCAGAACAACAGGGTAATGCAAAATGTAAGAAGTGCTTTGTTAGTTCCTTTTCTCATTGTGCTGAATGCTGAAAATTCAGGAAGATGGGAGCAGGAGTTTTTCATTACTTCACACACACAGATGGAGCAAGTAGTTAATGATCATTTAGAATAGAATCTCAAAATGTAAATACTTGTTTTCTTTCAGCTGAATACAAATGTGCCTTTAACCCTTGGAGCAGATGTAGGCAGCAAGAGAGAAAGAGAAATTTAAGGAATTACACACTATTTTTGTCCCTGGTTTACACTATCTCTCCTAATGCACATTTGAATTTTAGTGTGCAGAAGGGCAATGATTCCCTCTTGCCATCAGTGCTGCAGGTAGTCTATTGTGTTAATCAGCCAGCTAGTGTGAAATGCATGGAGAGTGATTATACTATCATATACAATACAATCAGCATGAAGCACTTGTCAATACCAATACATCTAAGTTTAATTCAGTAATAGAATGAATCGAGCAAAATGAAACATTCTATTCTTAAAAAAAACCTCAGGACCCATAGCAAGCTTTTTTCCCCTGAAGACTGCATAGAGAAACCAGATTGCATTAAGGTATTCTTTTTATGAATACAATTGCAACTTGTATCCAACTGAATGCCAAGAGTGCTTTTCCTTGGGACTCCAGGGACTTGTCCAGGAGCACAGGTGGTGTTTTCTTCAATTCCTTCGGTAGCAGGGAAGAATGCTGAAAGGAACAGGAAAACACACCTGATCAACATGTGTCTTAAAGACTGGTGCCATTGGTGGAATTTTGGCTTTTTTGATCATGGGGCGGTTTATACAGCATCAGGCCTGCTGGAGACATGGGTTTTGCCTGTCTAAAAGGGGGAAAAGGATTCTAGTCCATGAGTTGGCAGGGCTGATTGAGAGAGCTTTAAACTAGATTTGAAAGGGGAAGGGAATTAGAGCAGGCTCGCTAGAGATGAGCCTGGGGGCGGCAGGCCAGTGTTGGGGATGAAATCAATAGCCCAGCTCAAGTGCATTTACACCAATGCAGCAGTGTGGGTAACAAACAGGAAGAACTGGAGGCCATTGTGCAGCAGGAAAGCTCTGACATAGTTGCCATCACAGAAATGTGGTGGGATGACTCGCATGACTGGAGTGATGGTGTTAAGGAATATATTTAGTGCAGGTAGCTTGGTTTGCAGCTGCAGTGCGAGCTGCAGGTTGAGCTCTGAGGGGCAAGAGCCAGAGCCTGAGCCTGAGCCTGAGGCAAGAGGCCATGAACTGCCAACCCTTTGTATAACAAAGGACACTGGGACCTGTGGCAAAGCCAGAGGACCGGACACTGAGAGACACAGCAGGAGCCGAGGACCCCCAGACTTTCCCGTGCTTAGACCGTGAGGGTATAAAAGCCCAGAGGTTCCTTTGTTTGGGGTCCCTCCTCAGAGGCACCCAGATGTTATTTTTTAATTTATTTATTGCACCAAGATTAAACTATCAGAAGGATCTGGATGTCTGAGAGCCTGCTATGGGAAACCTGGGGTCGAGCCAGTAAGAAAACCTGGTCTGACTGTGTGAGTGTGGGGGGTGTAGCTGTGAAGGGGCTTCAGTTCCAGCTCAGGTGGTGTGAGGGTGAGTACCAGAGTGGCTCCTGGATGGTCGGACAGGGAAGTTTCCTTAATACTGCAATGGATGGTTCCAAGCTCTCCAGAATGGACAGGAGAGGAAGGAGGTGGGGTAGTTCTGTATATTTAGGAGTGGTTTGACTGTATAGAGCTCAAGGATAGTGACGGTAAGCTCTAGTGCCCATGGGTAAGAATCATGGGGAAGGCCAACAAGGCAGAGATCCTGGTGGGAGTCTGTTATAGACCACCCAACCAGGATGAAGAGGTGGATGGACTATTCTAGAAGCAACTGATTGATGTTTCACGATTGTCAGCCCTTGTTCTTGTGGGAGATTTTAACCTGCCAGAAATCTGCTGGAAACTCAACACAGTGGAGAAGAGGCAGTCTAGGAGGTTCCTGGAGTGTGTGGAAGAGAACTTCCTGACACAGCTAGTGAATGAGCCTACCGGAGTGGGGCCCTGCTAGACCTGCTGTTTGCAAACAGAGAAGGACTGGTGGGAGATGTGGTGGTCGGAGGCTGTCTTGGGCACAGTGACCATGAAATTATTTTGATTATTGGTGAAGTAAGGAAGGGGATCAACAAAACCTCGACCTTGGATTTACAGAGGGCAGACTTTGGCATGTTCAGGACACTGGTTCAGAGAGTACCCTGGGAAAGAGTCCTTAATAACAGAGGCCCAGGAAGGCTGAACATTCTTTAAGAAGGGAATCTTGAAGGTGCAGGAGCAGGTTGTCCCTATGTGCCTAAAGATGAGCTTGTCTGAACAGGGAGCTTTTTCAGGAACTCAGGGAAAAAAGAGGGTTTATGACCCTTGGAAGGAGGGGAAGGCAACTCAGGAAATGTTTAAGGATGTTGCTAGGTCATGTAGAGAGAAAATTAGAAAGGCGAAAGCTCAACTAGAACTCAATCTGGCCACTGCTATGAAAGATCATAAAAAGTGTTTTTATAAATATGTCAGCAACAAGAGGAGGGCCAAGGAAAATCTCCATCCCTTATTGGTCGAGAGGGGGAATATTGTTACCAAGGATGAGGAAAAGGCTGGGGTACTTAATGACTCCTTTGCCTCAGTCTTTAACAGTAAGACTGGTTATCCTCAGGGCAGCCAGACCTCTTATCTGGTAGACAGAGATGGGGAGCAGAATAGACCCTCTGCAATCCAGGGGGAGGTAGTTAGTGATCTGCTGAGACACTTAGACACTCACAAGTCTATAGGGCCAGATAGGATTCATCTGAGGGAGCTGAGGAAGCTGGTGGAAGAGCTTACTAAGCTGCTGTCCATCATTTATCATCAGTCCTGGCTAACCATGGAGGTCCAAGGTGACTGGAGGTTGGCCAATGTGATGCCCATCTACAAGAAGGGTCAGAAGGAGGATCCAGGGCCTTTCAGCCTGACCTTGGTACCAAGGGAGGTTATGGAACAGATCATCTTGAGTGTAATCATACAGCACATACAGGACAACCAGGGCATCAGGCCCAGCCAGCATGGGTTTAGGGAAAGGCAGGTCCTGTTTGACCAACCTGATCTCCTTTTCTGACCAGGTGACCTGCCTAGTGGATGAGGGGAAGGCTATGGATGTGTCTACCTGGACTTCAGTAAAGCCCTTTATACTGTCTCCTACGGCATTCTTCTTGACAAGCTGGCAGCCCACAGCTTGGACAGGTGCACTTTTTGCTCGGTTAAGAACTGGCTGGATGGCCGGGCCCAGAGAGTGGTGGTGAATGGTGCCACATTCAGTTGATGGCTGGTCACTAGTGGGGTTCTCCAGGGCTCAATATTGCAGCCAGTCCTGTTTAAATAGCTTTATCGATGATCTGGACGAGGGGGTCAAGTGCACCCTCAGTAAGTTCGCAAACAACACTAAGTTGGGTGGGAGCATTGATCTGCTGGAGGGTAGGAAAGGTCTGCAGAAGGATCTGGACAGGCTGGATGGATGGGTTGAGAACAACAGTATGAGGTTCAAACAGGCCAAATGCCAAGTCCTGCACTTGGGTCACAACAACGCCATGCAGTGCTACAGGCTAGAGGCAGATTGGCTGGAAAGCAGCCAGTTGGAAAAGGACCTGGGGGTGCTGGTTGACATCTGGCTGAACATGAGCCAGCATGTGCCCAGGTGGCCAAGAAGGCCAATGGCACCCTGGTCTGTATCAGAAATAGTGTGGCCAGCAAACCAGGGAAGTGATTGTCCCCTCTGCATTAGTGAGGCCACATCTCAAGTACTGTGTCCAGTTCTCAGCCCCTCACTACAAGACAGACATTGAGGTGCTGAAGCATGTCCTCAGGGGGCAATTAAGCTGGTGGTCTGGGGAGTGAGTCTTTTGAGGAGTAGCTGAGGGTGTTTATCCTGTAGAAAAGGAGGCTCAGTGCAGATTGTCTCACTCTTTAAAACTACTTGAATGGAGGTTGTAGCCAGGTGGGAGTAGGCCTTTTCTCCCAGGCAGCCATAGCAACAGGACAACAGGGAATGGCTGTTGCCAGGGGAGGTTCAGGTTGGACATCAGAAAGAATTTCTTCACTGAAAGGGTATCAAGCATTGGAATGGGCTGCCCAGGGAGGTTGTGGAGTCACCATTCCTGGACATGTTTAAGAAACAACTGGATGTGGCACTTAGTGCTATGGTCTAGTTGATATGGTAGAGATTGGTCAAAAGTTGGACTCGATCTTGGAGGTCTTTTCCAACCGAAATGATTCTGTGATTCTTGTTGAGACCAGCACTTAAGTGCTTGGCCTATCTTCAGTACTCCATAAAATCAACTGTTCATTTGGAGCATTCTCCAGTGGGACTTCTCAGTATGCTTTGTTCTATTGAAGATCTCTCTGTTCCTCGAGGAGGGAGGTGGATTTGCCAGTCGTTCTGAAGGCATTTTTCCTTCTTTTCAAGAAGCAGTAAATATCATACACTACTTCTTTGAGGTCTCCAAGTGGCTGTTGCACTTTAAGAGGCTCCCACTTTAAAATCCTTTACTGACACTTCTTTTTTACAGGAATCACAGTTTCTGTCTTCTATTATTGTTTCTCTTCTGGCACTTCCAGTGCTGGAAAATTATACTTTTGTAATAGAATTGATTAGGCTCAAATGGGGCACAGTGGCAAGTGCTGAAGCCAATTTGTCTGTTGCACAAAGGGAATGATCTTGTTTGCCTGGATCTACTTTCTTTGAAATAATCAAATGTTACCAACCTGTTAGCTTTTGGATTTTTAGTTTTTTTAAGAGACATGCATTAACATGCAAACCATTCTATGATTAATGGGAAGAGCAAAGATATGTCAAACATGCATCAGTTTCTTGCATGTATTAATTTTGCAAATAAATAGATTGGTCTTAAGTATATAGTAAAATTCTAAGGCCAAAGCCAAGTTTCAGCCACTGATTACACAAGTATTGTAAATGAGGAAATGCTGACCCAAACCAGGGCTATTACAGTAGCCCTGACAAGATAGCATCATTTCTAGGAAAAGCATATTTCTTGAGAAGACTGCAATCAGTCTAACAGAGTTGTACACTGGATCTTCAATCATGCTCAGTATCCTAACCCCCACTAAAATTTGTTTCCACCACCACCCTCCCATTTACTGGGATAAGAGTAAAATATGAAAAGTGAGCAATGCTTAATCTCTTTGGAGAGTCTGTATACGTTCTTTGCACTTTCTTTGACTTCATGAATAAATGCATACACAAGATGTGTAATTATTACACCTATTTTTACAGTGACTAAATTCTTCTTAATGTTTTTCAATTTGCATGTTTAAATCCTGACCAGTGTAAAGGCATTCTGTTCCTTTCTCCCTCATGAATTCAGAGGTATGGATGTCTACTGAGAAATACAAAAGTACTGATGTTCCCTCTACAAGGCATGCATTCATTGTGTAAAGCAGTAATGTAACCTATTTCTTTGTGGTGTGAGGTCCACTAAAGATGAATGACAATCATGAATTTTCAAAGAGGGCTATTTGAACGAAAGGTCTGTTTTGGCAAAGCTGGCTTTTTCCGGGTCAAAAGGATTAGTGTTTTTTGAACCAAAATAGGCAATTCCTCACTCCATTATGACAGTTCTAATATTCATTCCCTTGTGAAATTAATATCAAATTGCAGTCACAGCATGACTTGTCTTCCAGTTATCTTCTGGGGGGGGAAATTTTGTATATTGTTTTGTGATATTTTGCCACTGTGCTGTGAGGAGCTTCACATTGGAAAGACATGGGTCACAGTCAATGGATCCAAATCAGAACCTTACTTTTGGTTTAGTTCGGGGGGTGGGAGAGAAGGGGATGTGTCAGCCTTCTGAGATCTGGTATAAAAAGATATTTGGTTCCTGGAGAAAGAGGAACAAAAAAGTGAGCTATGTTATAAAACCAGAATATGTAAAAACAAACACATTGTCTGTTTTGGTTTTTTTTCTTTTTTTTTTTTCCATTTAATGAGGCATTTGTTCATACTGCGGGTGACATCATTAAATCTAGTTAAACAGGTAAACTTACTTGAGAATGACAGGAATGTATTTTGGCAAACTTCTTTTGAGTATAGGCTGTTGCCAACAGCAGTTTCCAGGCTGAGGTCACAAGAAAGGGATTTAGATATGTTCCTGTCTCAGTTTGAGATAAGTTTAGGGGGAAAGACTCTGGAAGGAATGTCTCCTCCCCAGAAGACAGGTTTCAGCACTCCCTCCCCCACCAATATGAAAGGAATTTCTTGGATGAAAGTGAAAAAAATTATTTATTTAACAAGCAGAGTGCCGGCAGGACAAAGTAAAAAAAATAGTAATGTTAGATAATAAACCTCCTCGATGCTGAGAAAGCTGCTGGTTTTAGAGTTCTGTCTGTAGCTGGCTTGGCCCCTCCTGAGGCCCAAGGCCGGGATGTGGTGTCCCCGCAGCCTCCCTGCCGGTCCACGGGGTCCGATGATCTGGGACTCGGATCACAGCTAAGCCGAACAGTTCCAAAAGAAGAAGTAGTTCTGGAGGATTTCGGTATGCAGTCCTGGGAAAATTTCTTGCCTCAGCTAACAGGTTAGCTAAAAGCAGGAAGGTGCTCCCTCGGCTCTACAGCAGTGAGAACGCAGGGGAGTGTGTGCGTCTTTGAACACAAACCGTGCTGAAGAATTTGCTCGGCTTCCCCTCCCTTTCCCTCGGACCCAGCTTAAAGCCACGGGACCCATTTCTGGGCAATAAGCAGATGATAGGGGAATACAGTACTATCATAAAATCACCCTAAGACAGTTCCCCACAAATTAATTACAACTAGCTGCTGTTCATTTTTCCATAAGCCTTATCTGTAGTATGGGGTAAGTGTGGTCAGTAGTTTCCCCATATAGGGGCCATTAGGCAGAAAATAGAGAATCCTTTGATGACATTGTAAGCTTTCAGGCTGGTGGTGACGGCTTCTATAGATCAGCATCAGAGTGAAATAGGAAGAATGTCCTCCAGACTCCTTCCTTAAGTGGTTTGTGTGTGGTTCATAGAAATACCTTTGTCCTTGTGTTCATTTGCATAAAAATAGCATGGATTTCTGAGGCTTCCTCTTTAAACCAAAGAAGTTTATAAAGGATTTTGGTACTTTGGAGTATCTCTTCCCTTTTCTGCCTCTTAGATGTACCACATGCATAGTGAAGCCTCTGAAGAAGGCAAGTGAATTCCTTTGTTTCTAGTGGTGTTTCTGAGATGCAGAAAAAGGCCAGTCATTTTGTAGGGGCACACTGTAATCAGTGTGCACTCCACCTTGCTGGATGATTGAAATACTTGCTGCATGTGGTTAAGATATTTCACTTTGCTTTTGCTTCAGTCTCAAATCACTGGGAATCTGGTTACAAAGTATTAAATTGGCTTTTTTTTTTTTTTTTAAGATGCTGAGAGGTACAGTGACTCCTCAGTGCCCTAAAGTAATAATTCATTTATAAAATAAATAAGACCAAGATAGCTATTCTGCAAGGATTTCCAATATGTCTCATCTTCTGTTTTGTTTTTTATGTTGCAAGAAATATAGTCCTTTGTCTAGGGCAGTACTGAATGCATTGATGCTTAATAAGAAGAACCAGTTGTAATGCCATCCAGAATGACTTGGACAAGCTCAAGAAGTGGGCCCACGAGACCCTCATGAGGTTCAACAAGGCCAAATGTGAGGTTCTGCACCTGGGTCAGGGCAACCCCTGGTATCAATATAGGCTGAGGAATGAAAGGATTGAAAGCAGCCCTGCAGAGAAGGATTTTGGGGTGCTGGTGGATGAGAGGCTGGACATGAGCCAGCAATGTGCACTTGCAGCCCAGAAAGCTAATCATATCCTGGGCTGCATCCAAACCAGTGTGGACAGCAGGGCAAGGGAGGTGATTCTCCCCCTCTACTCTGCTCTGGTGAGATCCCACTTGCAGTGCTGCCTCCAACTCTGGGGTCCCTGTTACAAATGGAGAGGGGAGAGTTTAGACAAATCCCTGCCTTTCCAGGTTTCTGGCAGTAGGCAGTAGCTTTATTGAGGTCACCAGCACCCCAAAACCCACTCTTGCTAGCAAGTTCTTAATAATGACCAATCAAGCCTATTACAACATGAATTATTTATTTGAATAGGCTAAGGAAACAGACATAAGACTTAAACAGATTACTTACTACACAGGATAACACAAAGAACTACTAGTAGATAAAAATACAGCACACTATAATAATATGTTACAGCTAGCGAAGAAATTGTATAGATTAGGAGTCAATGTCACTTACCAATGAATGATAGCGGTGTGCAGAGAATCTCCCAGTTTCTCTCAATCCCAGGGAAGTAACTCAATGCCAACATCTTAACATCGAGAACTCTCTATGCACTCAGAGAGTGTATAAGAGATTTCTGATTTTCATGAAATCATAGTGGTCTTTTATAGTTGTAAAAATGCTTGTGCTCTGCAGTCACTACTTTTAGGTTTTCCATTCTCACCATTCAAGCCAGGATGTGCATTGCTGGCTAAGGAGGTTTTCAGTTGAGATAACTTATCACATGACAAACCATTCCGGCCTAACCTACCCATATGTTACAGGGAGATAAGTTTTTGCTGTATCAGGGGTGAAAGGTCCTGCCACAGTCCCCAACACAGGAAGGACATCGACCTGTTAGAGTGGGTCTAGAGGAGAGTCACAAAGATGATCAAAGGGCTGGAGAATGTCTCTTATGAAGACAGACTGAGAGAGTTGGGACTGTTCAGCCTGGAGAAGAGAGGGCTTCGAGGACACCTTGTAGCAGCCTTTCAGTACTTAAAGGGGGCTTACAAGAAAGATTAGGACAAACTTTTTAGTAGGGCCTGTAACAATAGAACAAGTAATAATGCTTTTAAACTAAAAGAGGGTAGATATAAGGAAGAAGTTTTTTACAGTGAGGGTAGTAAAACACTGGCATAGGTTGCCCAGAGAGGTGGTGGATGCCCCATCCCTGGAAATATTCAAGGTAAGGTTGGATGGGGCTCTGAAAAACCTGATCTAGTTTGAAGATGTCCCTGCTCACTGCAAGGGGGTTGGACTAGATGACCTTTAAAGGTCCCTTGCAACCCAAACCATTCTATGATTCTATTCTATAATTTGACTCTGGGGAGTGAAGTGTGTTGAACAGTGTGTCTAAATCATATGATTTGATTTTAAAAGAAGTTTTTTAAAACAGTATTTGCTTTTTTCACTCCCATGGCACTTAAAAAAACCAAAACCCAAAACTGAACCAAAAAAACACAAAGACAAAATCTCCCAAAAAATGCAAGCAAAAAACCAACAAGCTGCATGTTCTACTGTATGTAACTATTGTGTAGTAATAATGTGCATTAGAGTAGTGGCTCTCTGGTGTTCTGCACTATACTGTATCATATTTTGTTGTGGTTTCAAAATTTCTTTGATATTGCTTCCTCATTCCATGTCAGTCTGAATAGTAAGTGGACTTGAACCCTTAAGGATGAAGCTCTGTTTTTCCACTGGCTCCTGTGCTGTGGCATAACAACATACTGAGTTAATTTAGGAATGAATGTAATGTGATGACCTGTGTTTTGGGTATCCATTTTGCATTCTTAGTTAGCAAAAGAATGCTTAAATGTGAGAATTCTAGTTTCTTGGAAGAATCGGCTGCATTTTTATTCTTCTTTTTTCAGCCTGTCCTGAAGATTACGTAATTTAAACATATTCTTTTAATTTTATTCTTGGGGCCATCCTGTGCAGAGCCACGAGTTGAACTTTGATGATCCTAGTGAGTCCCTTCCAACTCAGAATATTCTGTGATTCTGTGAAATCTCTTGTAGTGTACAAGGCATGTTCTTAATGAGCAAATGAACAGTACTTTCAGATGTCTTCATGCTTGTGTCAAAGTTCACCCTGATGAAGAAACAGCTGATTTAGGGAAAAATCTTTCCATTTGAAAATTGTTGCTAAAGACCCTGATCTATTTATGCCTGCCCTGCTCTATAGTATCAGGAAGCAGGTTCTAAAGTGATGGTACATGTGAAATGTCAGTGCAAATTAGCTTTCCCTTCGAGCTCTGTAAACAAAAAATGTATGACATTTTCTAGTGTAACCAAATAGCTGAAGTAGGAGCAGCAAAAATATCTAGACTGCACAAATCTACTGGATCTCTACTTCTGCTGGGTTTCAGGTGTGGAAGTATATGTTTAGAAAATTCATGTCTTACTAATGCACTTATTTGGTTCCTGTAATGTGAAGCTGGAAGATACATAGTTTTCGTACAAAAATTAGAAGAAAAACTTGGTTAATTTCCTACTGTAACTTTATGTGAATTTTTGTTTACTTTTGTCTGATGGGCCATACATTATGAACTATGGATTTCCTAATAAAAAAGACCTGTTTAATGCCTTTTAATTGAGAAGATTGGCTTGATACAGTCTTTAAACTGCTTTGGATGGGCCACACCAGCTCCAAGATTCTGCATCAGGAATTCAGTCTGCCTGATGTCAGGCATAGTTGGGAAACAAGCAGTGTAGCCTTAGAGGGGAGGAAAAGTGTTACAGAATAAAAGTTTGAAAATAGCCATTGGCTGCTGCATTTTTATTAAAAAAACTAATTTAGCAATTTTCTTTAAAATCAGGTGGTCTATGGATGTGTATAGTCTTAAATCCCCACTGCAAGTTGGAACAGAAGGTCAGTTGGCTCAAACAGCTGAAAAAATGGAATGGTGTGGATGTTTGTCCCTGGGAAGATGGAAACCATGGAAACGAGCTGCCCAATTTAACCAATGCTTTGCCTCAGGGCGCAAATGCTAACCAAGGTGAGCCTAAATATATGCACTGACTGCAACACATAATATAGCCTCTATCTTATATAATTGAGCCTTGCAGCAGAATACAGCAGTCTTTCCTGGGACAAGTAACTTTCTTGCTGAGGATTGACCAGCCAGATTTATTTTCACTAATACTGTCCTCACAGAAAGGATAAATAGGATTTACTTTTGTGCTGGGGCTGCAATGTTTTTAAAGCAAGTTAGGTCTTCTAACTTTTCACTTGGTCTTTCTAAATACTTGTTGCATAAAAATTGAATGTCCCTGAAGTGTCATGTAAAAGCCTGTTGTTTCGTTGCTTGACTATAATCTTATATCCCTTCTGGTGTTGGGGGATTTATTTTTTGCAGTTACAAAGCCTTTGATACTTACTTAAAGGGAGATCTGTTGTGACTGCATTAAACTATGTGAGAAACTAAAGCAGCTATTTGTGGGATGTACTCTGTGTTGCACAGTCTGCATTGACAGGTGTGGGGGGGTGCAGAGGCAACACTGCCTTCTTGGAGGAGGTGTCTCTTCTTACTCGATATCATGCTTTCTAATCTAAAATGTGATTATCAAACCTGACAGAAGCCTTCTCTAGTCATCTTCAAGCAAAGATTGCTACTTTGCTAAAAACTGAGGAAAATGCAGGTTATTTACCTGGGAAAAAACCCCCTCATAATCATCAAACCTCTCAATGTTTTGATACATATTTAATAGAAGTTAAAATGAAATGCTTGTGAAAGGTGGTAGAGTTAGACTTAGATGGGTTTTTTCCTTGTTTCTCTTGGAAGTTTACCTCTGAAGGAAATAGACTTGGTTCATGTTTAAATCTTGCAGCTAGCTGGGCACAGAAGTTCATGCAACATGTAACTTCCTACAGAGGTGTTTGGCTTTCTGGATCTCGTGATGTTCAGACCAACCTGGGCATGCTAGTAGCAATTCTGACATGACATTTTGACATTCATAGACAGTGCCATGCTGACAGAGCACTTTTGCCATAGGAAGATGTGCAGTAAAGGATTGTCAGTCCCATGGCCTCAGTACCTTGCTTTCTTTGCAGTATTTGTATATGTTTATGGCAAAAATTTATACAAGTGCTCAAAGTTAATGTCACTTCTCAAAGAGAACAACTAAAAATATTTTATGTGATGTTTATCTGTCACTCATCCTAGCGGCTCTGGGTCTGAGAAGGAGAAAAGCTGGGGATGCTTGAGTAGCTGTGTGCCATATACTTTCTAGTCTGTTTTTAGGGGAATTCTGTATGTGCTGTTTAATGTCCTTCATATCTAGCTGTTCCCTTTGCAATGTCCTATTTAGCATTAGCCATGATGCTTTGTAGATCTTTCTGAATGCAAAGTGAATGGCACACACTTTGCCTGAGCTGTTGGGTAACAGGATGTGAAATGTCATCTGTGGTCTGCTCCTTGCAGAGTGGGTCAAGGTAGACTGCCATCAGTTAGGGGTTGGTGAATAGGCAGAAGAAAAGAATAGTGTGGATGACTGATTCACATATGAATGAATAAAAGCTGATGCAGCTTTCCGAATTTCTGAAAATGACAGATTCATCAAACAGGCCACATCGGACAGTGTTCACTCGAGCCATAGAGGCATGCGAACTGCACTGGCAGGACAGCCACTTACAGCACATTATCAGCAGTGACCTATACACCAACTACTGTTACCATGAACACACTGAAAACTCACTCTTTGACTCTCGAGGGTGGCCCCTCTGGCATGGTAAGTGGCTAAATCGTAAAGATGTTTCCATGACTTGCTGCTTTGTTCAGTTTCTATGGCATTATTTTTTTTCTTTTTTGGGGGGAGGGAGGGAGCTGAATGAAAAGCCTGGCAAAAAGAACAGAGGCTCCCTTGAAATGTTGGCTCAGAAATAGTCCTTTAACTCTCTCTTGAAAAGTTTTAAAAACAAATCAAAGGAAACAAAAAAGCCCTTTTGAGTAATCTAGCAAAACAGGCTATTGCAGACATGGAAGCATTGCTATTCCTCAATTATTGTCTCCATTTTAGAACATGTTCCTACAGCCTGTGCGAGGGTGGATGCGTTACGATCTCATGGATACCCACAAGAAGCACTGAGGCTAGCAATAGCTATTGTTAACACACTAAGAAGGCAGCAGCAGAAACAGCTGGAAATGTTCCAGGCTCAGAAGAAAGGTAAATGCGGGGAAGAGAGAAGGGCAAAGGACATGACAAGGTGACAATAACACCAGACTGGAACTTTGCATGAGAAAACTGCTTTTGAAACTAAAGCAAAAGAGGTGACTAACTCTTCAGTCCAAACAATCATAGTGGAAATGTCATATTCTGGATGTTGGAGGTTTTTTTTTAAGCTGGGTTGTGAGCTCTGCAGGGCAAGGGCCCTGTCCTGCCTTCTGCAATACATCTAACATGATGTGGCCTTTATTCCAATCAGAGGTTTTGGTTGCACAGTGTAGATATTCATCCTGTGTAATTTATAGGCTTTTAAACAGAGATTTGCATTTGGAATGTCAGGTATTTAAAATAATTTTTTTCCTCTGACATGTAATTTAGCAGGCCTATATATTTCTGAGGTGGAAGCCTAAAGTTGACAAGGTAAAGTCTGCACTACAGAAATTTATCAAATTTGGCAGTTTCTTCCAAAAGTCTCTGATGATGCTTAAACTTTAGAGGATTCACATCACTGGAAATCAAATTTTTGAAACACTGGCTTTATAAAGTGTTCTGTGGTGTTCCTCTAAACACTACCCCTATTTTTGGAAGGAACATTCTTCCAAAAATAATCCTTCACTGAACTTTGTCATAGGTTTGGAGAGGTAGTGGAAGAAGAAAGGGGTAACTTTGTGGTTAAAGAATGCATGTGGAAAATTTTGAATAACATTCTCAGCTACTACAAGAACACCTTTAATTCAAATTTTATTTTAGATTTTTGTTGCTACTTTTAACTATGTGTATCCTCATGCATTGTAGGCAAAAATACCAGTGTGAAGTCAAATGTGTAAATTTTTTAACTGTATGTGCAGGTGTTTTCACAGAAATGTTAATTTAGAAATTGAAGACAAGGTAGATATCTGACTGGAAAAAAAAATTATTTGTCAGTTCCTATGTGCCTTCATTTCACAATACCCAAGGAAGAAATTTTGAGCACTATTGTGGATCCTAGATTTCAACAAAACTAAAAAGCACTTTGCATTATTACTTAGGAGAATTTTTCCTAGTCTTTTTATTATGTAATATATCTTTACTTAACATGAAGTTTGTAATTTCTGTGTTGTTACTCACTGCTTTGTTTGGGGTTTTTTCACTCTTATGTTTGAAGTTTAAAAAAGTTTGTTTTAATAGTGCAAAATATGCTGGTCTTCTCTATAAGCAGAATAATTCTGCAGCTACAGTTTCAGTTCAGCAACCACCACATGCTTCTACTTATCTTTCATTCATGTGACTGATCTGACATTCGTGGAACTAGTTGCATGATTTAAAGTTAAATCTCTATATGAATGGAGGACTGAAGCCTTTGTTTGGCATGACACAAGTGAAGCTCATAAGTAGACATAATAGATGAAATGGAATATAAGTGAGTAAGGTCATTGATATTAATCCTTTTTGGTAATATTATGTTCTTCTGACTGTTGTTTTTAGCACATGCTATTTGTTAGTAAGACAAATATTTACTACTTTGTTTTTCATATCACATATCAGTTGATTCTTTAAAAAAAGCCACTGTCCTGAACACTGAGTTCAACAGTGTGACTGTTTCATTTTGTAGCTCCACACATTTAAAGGCAAGAAGCAAGCTTTTAAAGCTTTGTGATAATACTTATGATTACTCAGAAAGATGGCACTTTGTGAATGAGACAGAGCAGAGGAAGGTACAAGTTAGTGTGTAAAAAGCAGAGAAACAGAGCATCTGTAATGGCTTGTATACAATTTTTAAATGGTCATCCATAATGCACCTTATCTCTCATAGTTTAGTTGTATATGCGTCTAGGAGAAAAAGCTGGGGAGTTGAAGGGGAACTACTGCCGTAAGATTCTTAGTTAAAAAAGGGATTTGAGTCATCTCTAGCATCTTTTACCACAGCAACACTTCCTTCAATTCATTGTGCTAAACAATTTTTTCATGTTGTAACTGATTGATTGATTGATGAGGGCTACAAACAAAGTATCCATGAAGGTATTTGTTGACTGAAACTTTAGAATGACAAAAAATGCACTTAAAGGACAATTTTTTTCTTTTATACCTCATTTAAACACATTATACTTTTTTTCTTCTTTTTTTTTATTAGGAACTGTCATTGTGAGTTTATTGCTTCAATAAATATTTAGATGCAATAAGTTCATATTTTATTTATTAAAACTGAACATTTCAGAATATTTTATTTCAGTGCCATCAGCTTCACTTAAAATGTGAAAATGGTACTGCATTTTTTGAGTGAGGAAACAGTGGTGAATATTTTACCAAAAAAAGTCTTTGTAATAATTTTTCAGCAGACATTTCAGAAGTTACTGGCATCAAGTTAGAGATTTCAAAAGATACTGCAATTGAAATTTTTAACCCATAATGTACTTTGCTAGTGCTCAAAATGTTTGGCCTTTGTCCATTTTCTTTTTTTCCTCTTTTAACATATTTACAAAGGGCAATGAATTCACACTGAGATACTATTTTTTCCTTCTAAGCAGAAGAGCATTTTAATCAGTTTTACTTCTATAATTGTTTTGAGGGGATAATATGCACTCTCTTTCCCTCCCTCCTCCCTTCATCTTTTCTGTCACAGAACTTCTCCAAATAGGAGTAACCTCAATAACAAATCTTGAAGGTTGGGTAGGACATCCTTTGGATCCAATTGGCACCCTCTTCAGTAGCCTGATTGAAGCCTGCAGGGTGGATGATGAGAGCTTCCATGGATTCTCAGACTTCACGGGTAAGGCCATGCAAAGGGAGCAATCTTCTCTAAGTCTTCAGTAACCAGAGACATTTTTCTATCTTACCTTTCCTGATTAACTTCAAAGCCAGTGTCTTTACAGTATAAGAACTCACATTTGCGTTCCCTAAGAAAACACAAGGGAGAGAAAATGTTTAACGTAAAACTGTTATATGAAGCCTTCAAAAATTACCAGTTACTCATTCTTGAAGGCAATTCAGTATTTTACACTTGAAATAAAACTGCATAAGAGTTTATAGCAGCAACCCTCTTTACATACATTGCTCTATCCTCTTTTGGAGAAATCACAGGAAATCAGAGAATTGTTGAGGTTGGAAGGCTTCTCTGGAGATCATCTAGTCCACCTACTCTGATCAGAGCAGGGTCACCTAGAGCAAGTTTCCCAGGACTGTGTCCAGTTGAGTTTTGAATAGTCCCAAGAATGAACACCATACAACCTTTCTGGGCAACCTCTTACAGTGTTTGACCATCCTCACAGTAAAAAAGTGTTTTCTTAGATGGAATTTCCTGTATTTCAGTTTGTGCCCATTGCCTCTTGTCCTGTCACAGGATACCACTGAGAAGAGTCTGGCTCTGTTTTCTTTACATTCTCCCATTAGATATTTATATATTTTGGTAAGATCCCCCTGAGCCTTTTCTTTTCCCAGCTAAACAATCACAGCTGTCTCAGTATCTCATATGGGAGATGCTCCAGTCCTTTAATCATCTTTGTGGCCCCTCACTGAATCTGCTCCAGTAGGTCCATGGGGAGCCCAGTACTGAACATGGCACTCCAAGTGTGGGCTCACCAGTGCTGAGAAGAGGGGAAGGATCACCACCTCCGATCCTCCTACCTGGTCCAGGATATTATTTGACTTCCTAGCTACAAGTGTACATAATACTTCAAAGTGATGACAAAACACTTAAAATTTATACATGGTCTATAAAGTACATGGTTTATAAAGGTTATGAATTGGAAAATGGCATTGTAGTATTGATACATGATTTCGGACAGGATGGATATGCCCATTTTAACTTCAGTATTTGCTTCTCAGGAGCTTAACTGATTTATTCCTTATTCTTAGTCTCTTTCCATCTCAGTGGTAGTTTCTTATCACCTTCTGTGTGGTCAGAAACTTGATTCATTCCTCTACCTATAGATATGTACATCCCAAATCTCCTTGGGGTTTTTCCTCAAAACTAATTTTATTCAATTAGATTTTCTTTAATAGACTTCTAATCCCATATCCACCAGTTCTGGAAGAGCTTTAATTAAAAGAAATCAGATTCTTTGCAATTAGAAAAAAACACCAAAACAACCCCATGAAATAAAGGTAGTGTGTTGAAACGTAAATTCCCCCAACACGCATATATACAATCTACTAAATGCATTTTGCCATCTCATTTGCTGCAGCTGTCCATCTCCTTACATCTGTACATTGCAACTTTTTGTTCGCAAAGTAGACCATAAACTGTTAGAGGTTGATATAGCATTTTGTCATATGGTGTATTGGTGAAGTGCCAAATAAATCAATAGTACTCTTTAAAGCAATTTATGGCTCGGTCTGTGTGGAATTTACAAGTAATCTTTACTGAAAGTAGCATTTCTAGTGTTAATAAAAGTCAGAAACATTATGCCTGCTTATCATAAATGCAACTAACAAATAAAAAAGCATGAAGAGAGCTTTAGCAAACAGAATGCTTTAAAATTGTGGAGTTCCCAGGCCTACTGTATTTGCATAATCCTAATAGCTTCAACCGAAATCTATGCAGGTGTATAAGCACCTTCCCTTTCCACTTATACAGCATCAAAGCTTTAAGGAGATACAGAAATGGGTGGGGGAAAAAATTGAAATAGATCATCCAATGTAGGCCTTATTAACACAAAGCTAGAGAAACTGCCTTTCTCCAAATCATGCAGTTTAAAATGAAAACTTTTATTTTTACTAGAGTGGATTTTTTAAAACCTAATCGTTTTGTGTATTTCTGTGATGTGGAATTGGATCAGGTAGTTTATATTGGATAATTGGATATTGAGATTGCGCTCATAATTTAAATATTTTTTAAAAATGAATACTGACAGAGGAAGCATTTGAAAATGTGGCATTATAGGCAGATTATGGATTGTAATGATTTCCTGATGTGTTGTTCTTTGTGTCACCCTTTACAGAGAACATGGGGGAATGCAAATCTCTGGAGTACCAGCACCTGCCTGCACACAAGTTTTTAGAAGAAGGGGAATCTTATTTAACGCTGGCTGTGGAAGTAGCATTGATAGGGCTGGGACAGCAACGAATAATGCCAGATGGCTTGTATGCACAAGAGAAGGTTTGTCGAAATGAGGAGCAGCTCATTTCCAAGCTACAGGAAATTGAATTGGATGATACTCTGGTGAAGATTTTTCGAAAACAAGCAGTCTTCCTATTAGAAGGTATCTCAGTGTAGATGCTAACTGCTTTTTAAAACTGTCTTCACTTACACAAGCCCACGGAATTGGTATTACAGTATAAACTGCCTTATATACTTAAGATGTTTTTTGATGTAGAACTCCAGCAAAATTTTATCCAATCTCTTATGAAAATCAAACATACTTCAGATATCACATGACTGTAGAGATAAGGTATCTAATAACCTATAAGCCTTTATTTTTAAATTTTATTGCATTTTCTTCTTTAGATTTGTTCAGTATCCTAATTATATAACCCAGGCTCACAATTGAATAATATAGACATCAGTTATCATCAACAGTTCTTGGGTAGTAAATTTCTAAATGTCATTTGTATCCTGAAAAAGGACTGGCAGCTTTGTAAATGTTTGAAGATTTTTACCTCTATTCCCCAGTGAAGAACTCAGAAAATTCACTTAAATTTGCTGGGACAGAAATATAACATTTTCTTTGTCGCAATTAGGAATATGAGCTGCCTCTGAAGTTTGTATCATACCTGAAAATTTAAATATATGGACAAATATTAAGGCTTACAGCCTGGTCTTGTGACTAATTTTTGATTAAAACAAATAACTTGTGTTTGGGAATTGCAGTTGTGTATTGCAATAAAATCTGTACCCAAAAGTGCATGGTTTTGCCTTAGCTTTTAAAAAGGCTTGACATATAACACTTAAGCCTTATTTTCAAAGAGTAGTCTTGTGGGTTCTAAGATTGATATTCTAGTTTTTGGGGGTTTTTAACTGGAGGAAAAACTTTAAAGGAACTAGTTATCTAAAGGCATGGTCCAAGTTTTGAGCACTTTCTCAAGGGATGGTGGGGAGTTTGATACTGCTCTAGGTAAATTGTGAAGATTGTTACACAGCAGTCAGGTTTTGCTTTCTTTCTGTAAGACATTTGTCTTTTAAAACTATTTCTTTAATGGAAGAGATGATGCAGTATGTTGTTTAGGGTTCTCAGCTTTGAGTCACTATTATTGCCTGGATCCTTAAAGACTTTGGTAGCTACTGGTGGTGCAATTTGAAACTGTAGAGAAGCTGCACCATAAAGAGAGTATCTGCTTTATGGCCTTTGGACAAGAACAGCTTCTTGCTAGATCCAGCCATTCACCACCATAGAGGGATCCTATGGATTATAAAATCAATTTTCGGCATCTGTTTACTGGTCAGGATGCTGTATGAGGAAAAGGCAGGATTTCTCTCAAGTATTCTCTGATACTTCTAGTTTACAACTTTGATCAGTGATATACTTTTTGTTTTCTTAGAGTAGTAAACAAGTGATCATAGCAGGCAACCTGCTAAAATAGCTACCTACAAAATTACTGTGGTGAGCAGCATGCAACAATGGTCATGCATTACTGTGTGCTGAGAAATCTGGCTTTTCTGCAATAACTTCAGTTTACTCCAGGTTAGGCAGAAACTACCAGATCACATGGAGGAAAAACTGTGCAGTGATTTAAGATTCTAATCATATCAGTTGTGGTTTATAGTTGAAGTTCTGTAGATATAATAAAGAAAGTTTAATCCAGCATTAGGCTGATTTCTATGCTGTTAATGCAGATTAATGCATGCTGTGTGTAGCTACCGTTTGAATGCATGGGAAAGCAGAACATAAGACTGTTGCAAGAATTGTTCTATTTTTTTGCTTGACTGCTAAGTTAATGGCAGAATATATTTTCATATAAATGCTTTGTCATTTATTCTTTGTCTTCTAACTGAGTTTCTGAATGGACCACCAACTGGCAAACAGACACAAAATGGCTTCTTTCATACAAGCAATGCCAGCTAGTTTTGAACGGCTTTCAACTAAATAACTGAGACACACTGTCACCTACTTAATCTTCATTGATGTTTCCACTGTGATCAACCCCAGCCTTCAGAAATGCCCACCTATGGAGCTCAGATTTTTTTTCATGCCTAGTGATTTTTATCTTTGCATTTTGTACTAAGGCACCAGTCAAAAACATTGCTGAAACAGCTGTGCTGGTCCAAGTTGTTACCATCTCTCTCTCATGGAGTTCATCCCATGCAGCAGAAGTGGTTGAATACATTTTGTGAGTACTCATCTGCTTCAATGAAGGGTCAGTCATGTTAGTTTGAACCACTGCTGGAAACTACGACACATGTGACTGCAATGAAGAAGTGTGCTCACACAGTCATTCATCCATCCAAGTGTGGTGGGTTGGAATCTCTAGTAGAAGAGGAAGTGGTAACTTCTAGGACTGCCAGCTGCTATTTGTGCAATAATTGTCCAATAATACTATCTTGGGGTGACTTTATGATGTGTATCCCATATCTCTGCCCTATGCCCAGAAATTAATTCTTGTGCCTTTCTATGCTTTTAAACTGAGCCTGAGAGGAGGAAGGAAAAACTGAGCAAAACTTTTTCAAAGCAGTTTGCAGCTTGTTCAAGGTCACACAGAGATAGCGACTCTTTTTTTTTTCCAGCCAGCTTTCAGCCAGTTTTTCAGTTTCTTTTTCTCCAGAGAGAGACTGAGAGTTGAACTTTTTTTCCTTCCCTGGAATTTTGGATTTTTTTCCCTTTTTCTGTGAACTGCTTCAATATCAGAACACATCGGGAAGACCTTCCACCGAGCACAGAGGGCCTGGCCCTGGGCCAAGCCCCAGCTCTGAGGAGACCAAAGGGAGGACTCTAACACTTTCCCAGGTTTTCTTCTCCACAGGGAGAGATTTTATGATTTAGCATTATTTTCCTTTTCCCATGTGTTTGTTAAATAAATAGTTTTTATCTCCTTCACTTTCCTTCGAGGAAAATTTATTTTTCCCGAAGCTGGTGGGGGGAGGGAGGGGTGGTTGTGCCTTCTCTCAGAGGATATATCTCTAAATTTGACCAAATCAGAACAAATACTTAATGTAAGATTCTTATTCTCTATCTTGCAGTGTTTAACACCTGAGCCTCTAGCCACTGAAGTAAAAAACTGCTTGACACAATGTTCCTATTAATAGGAATAACAGTCTTAAGGTTGCAGGAAAAATGCAAAAATGGAATTCTTATGCACTATGAATATTCAGAACTCAGCAAGCAGTTTCATGTAATTTTTTTAAATTGTCATTTCTGTTGTCAGTCTTAACACTGCTGTTATGAAGTACTGCACTGTGAGCAAAATCTATTGCCCCAACAATGGGAATAGTTTCCCCACAACACATGTAATTTTTAAGATTGTGTGGTTATAATAGACTAACAAAAGCAGTTTTGATTCAAGATCTGACCTAGTCTTCTCTGGAGACCAAGTCTAGACCAAAGGGTTATTTAAATGCCTAATGTCAGGTGAGACATTAATAAGGATCAGGTGCTGCTGTACTGCTGTACTGATTAGTCATGTAACTTCAGTTAAAGATACCTGGTTTTCCACCATAGCCACTTTTTTTTTTTTTTGTGGTTTTATGATAAAGCAATTATGCACCAACAGAGGGTGCATAGGAATTCGTGTGCACGATATAACTACACAGAGGCAAAGCTAGGATTATCACCTTCTACTTTTGCATGCCATATATTTGCTGAATGAGCCCCATAGAGCCCTGGGACCATTCTGTCATTTGTATGTGCATTGGTAGTGTGCTTAGTACTATACAATTTACAGTGTGTCTTGTTGTCTCAAAGAATAGATGGCATTTAATATACTTGTAATATATTTCACAAATGAATCAATGTAACTTTACCTTTTGTACAGCAAGCTGTCTCTGAATACCAACTCTAACTCAAGGTGTGATGAATGGGTTCTAAAGGTCCAGACGTTAAGTTTTAACAGTCTGTAAAGACTGATATTCTCTTTTTCTTTCCCACAGCTGGACCATATAGTGGTTTAGGTGAAGTCATCCATCGAGACAGTGTTCCAATGCACACATTTGCCAAGTATCTTTTCACCTGTCTCCTACCTCATGATGCTGAATTGGCATACAAAAGTGCACTGAGAGCCATGCGGTATGTATTCACAAATCATCTAGGAAGAACATGAGTAGCGGTTTGAAAAATGGGAAAAAGCTTGGTAGTCAAGACCTAGCCTTTTTTTTAAAAGAAGCATTGTTCTGTTTAAGGAGAAATTACTTTGGTTCTGTCATCTGTAAAAGCAATTGATGTCTGTACTAACTACATTATAATTTATAAATGTACAATTAGTGTTTATATACAACTATAAACCAGCATTCTATGTTACAAATCCTTCTAGAATTCCACTATTGGGAAGTGTGGTTTTGCATTGAACAACAGCTTTAGCACATGTGTGTTCTTTTACTGATGTGGTTGTCTGTGTATGATGCTAGTGGCAAGGAAATGAGCAAAGAGGCATCTCACCAGCAGTCTTCGGATCATCTTCTGCTTAGCTGCTTCCGCCCACTTTATATACTGAGCGTGATGTCATATGGTCTGAAATATCCCTTTGGTCAGTTTGGATCACCTGTCCCGGCTGTGTCTCCTCCTAACTTCCCATGCACCCCCAGCCCCCTCCCCAGTGTGGCAATATGAAAAACAGCAAAGGCCTTGGCACTGTAAGCCCTGCTCAGCAATAACAAAAACATCTCTATATTATCAACCCTGTGTTCAGCACAAATCCAAAACACAGCCCCATACCAGCCACTGGGAATAAAATTAACTCCATCCCAGCTAAAATTAGCACACTCTAGAAAGCTAAATGAGGAGAAAATAGTCCCATGTTCAAAAGGCCTAAATGGGAGGGCATGCATAAGAACAAAACATAGCTACTTTTAAGTCAGGCCAAAGGTCTGCTTAGCCTGTTTGGGTTTTTTTGCCTCCAAGAGTATCTAATAGTGGGTGTTAGGGAAGGAATCTAAGAAATATGGAAAGCGACTTTGCATACTTGCTGTTTACAATTAGAATTTTTGAATTAGAATTTTTAGAATTAGAATTTTTAAAAGATCAATTTTATAAAGTACACTTGAGTCCTTGTATTCAATTTCAGTCACTACCTTAAAGTGTTTCACAGAGACTGTGGGGAGTTTTCCTCCTTAAACTAAACTACTGAGACCACATTGAAAGGCTAGAATAGACATCTGTCAGTAGCTTTGCACAGTGCACTGAATGCTTCAGTCAATGTGATAGCAGCATGCCATTCCTCTTGACAAAGTATTTGGGCTTTCCCCAGAAACAAATCATAACTGAGAATTGCTTTTCTGGAAATTTCCTTTCTCAACTGGAAAAACAAGCAAGGCACGGAAAAATCCAAATCTCTAGTTGATCATGGGGAGCTCCAGCCATCTTTGGCATGAAGATGCCATCTCAGCCAAAGAAGTTACTTCTCAAACAGACCAGTATAAGAAAGAGTTGTCTGTTTCTATCTGGTAAAATCACAGGAGACATCAGCATAATCAGGGCTGTTCTCCATAGCTCTCTTGGCATCACTTTTAAGGCAGATGGGACTTCAGTTTTTTTATATTATTTACTTATGCATTTTTAATATTTTTAATATATTTGACACTCTTAAGAAATGTGGACTGCTATCTTGAACTGCAGTGACAGAAGATGCAGACACTTTCTATTCCATGTCTGTCTGTGTTCCTCGAAACTTTTAAAAAATTCTTATAAAGACTGGTTACTTTTTCCATTCACGCCAGTGATACTTCAGTATACAAAGCACTCCTGATACAAACCAAATGAAAAACTAACTAAACCTAAATGTTGTTTTGAGGGGGGGAAAGAAGAAAGCAAACATGAAGATTGAATGTTATAGTGGGTTGATGCTGACCGGACACCAGGCACCCACCAAGGCTGTTCTCTCACTCCCCTCTGCAGCTGGACAGGGGAGAGAAAATATAACAAAGGGTTCATGGGTTGAGATTAGGGCCAGGAGAGATCACTCATTAAATACCATCACAGGCAAAACAGGCTCAACTTAAAGATATGCATTAAATTTATTACACTAACAAAATCAGAGCAGGATGAGAAGTAAAATAAAACCTTAAGAACACCTTCCCCACACCCCTCCCTCCTTCCAGCTCTACCTCCTACCCCAGCAGAGCAAGGAGACAGGGAATGGGAGTTATGGTCAGTTCATCACCCATGGCTTGTCCCACTGTTCAGGGAGAGGAGTCATTCCCTTGCTGCACCATGGGGTCCCTCCCATGGGAGACAGTTCTCCTCGAACTTCTCCAATGTGAGTCCATCTCATGAGCAACAGCTCTCTGCAAACTGCTGCAACATGAGTCCATCCCACAGGCAACAGTCCTCCCCAGACTGCTGCAGCATGGGATACTCTTCCACAGGGTGCAGTCCTTCAAGGACAGGCTGCTCCAGCATGGGAGCAAAGCCCCTGTCTCCATGGGCCTCCCACGGGGTAACAGCCTCCTCTCAGGTATCTACCTGCTCTGACATGAAGCTCTTCCATGGGTTGTGGGTGGACCTCTGCATCCCCATGGACCTCCATGGGCTGCAGGGGGAACAGCCTGCTTCACCATGGTCTTCACCATGGGCTGCAGAGGACTCTCAACTCCAGTGCCTGGAGTACCTCCTCCCCCTCCTTCTTCACTGACCTTGGTGTCTGCAGAGTTGTTCTTCTCACATGTTCTCACCCTACTCTTCTCTGGCTGAAATTACAACTGGACAACAATTTCTGTTTTTCTTTCTTCTTAAATATGTTACCACCATTTCTAATTGACCCAGCCTTGGCCAGTGGCACGTCCATCTTTGGAGCTGCCAGGGATTGGCTCTGCCAGATGTTTTGGAAGCTTGTACTAGTTTGAAAACAAACCAGTGGGAGGCACCAAGTCAGAATAACAATTTAATGGAAATTAAAGGAAAGGAAAAGAAAGGAAAAGAAAACACTGACAGAGTCAAGATACAACCTGAGTCCCTGTTAGGCAGGGTGGTGGTAGCAGTCCTCTGAAATAGTGATCCTGTAGTAGAAGGGGTCTGCTCTTCCTCAGAAAGTCCAGTGGTGGCTGTGTAGCTCCTGTACTCTGGAAATCCAGTGGAAAGCCAGTCTCTGGTGTTTAGAGTCCCAGGTTATATCCACGATGGGATGCTTGGTTCCTCCCTCTGGGTGGAGCATCTCACAATGGGGTAATGAGTAATGAGGCCAAGTGTTGATTAGGCTCATTAACAGGAGACAGTCTGGAGGGAGTTATCTCTGAGTCATGTGGCAGGACAATGATGGGCCATTAACAGCAAGATAGTCTGGGGGGAGGAGGCAAGGAAACACTGCCCCACCTGATTTCAACAGCTCATGAGGATGGTAATAGAATACACCTCAACCCAGGACAAAGCTTCTAGCAGCTTCTCACAGAAGCCACTCCTGTAGCCCCCCCCACTACCAAAACCAGGCCATGCAAACCCAATACAAATGTATGTCTCATGTTTGTGAGGTGGAATGGATCAGAAGAGGGAAATTCATGCATCTCTTCCTTTATGGCATGGGTAAAATGTTTCCACATAGAAATCTGCATGGTTGCCCATGCTTTTAGAAGTGGAGCATATTTTTTCACTTGAACATTTATGAAAGGTAACTTCCCAAGTCGACAGCTAGTTGGTCTCCAGACATAAGTGTTTAGTGTTAGTCTACACAAGTCATTGACCCATGATGGCAACTGGAGTATTTTGCCTCTTTGCATTCAACATCATCTTTTGCCATTTTGTTTTTTTTAAATCTTCTTTTAATGTGTGGAACACTCAGTGTGAAATCAATAGAATCTGAGACCATAAGGCCTTTCATGCATGCACCTCAGGTCTGCAAGGACAGGGTATGCTAACCTTGATGGTCACTTCTGTCTACAGTTCTCTGCTTGCAGCACTGAAACATATGGAGTACAGCCTTGGAGAATGTGGATCTGCAGTGACCTAGTTGACTACTCACTTGGAATCTGAACTCAAATGTTTGGCTTTGTTTGGCTAATTCCCTGTTAAGCCTGAATTTCAACCCAGGCTTTGAGTCAGCCTTTAATGGTGATGTTTAATCACAAAGTAGCTTTGATAAAACCTAGCAAAATACTTGATGTTTGAAAGGGCAAAAAAGTGAAGAATGATAAATCTGCCTATGCTTGTTATAATGTTCCCTAATCTTGCCAAAATTGCATGAAAGCCACCAATTCACAACAGCATTTCTTTTCACAGCAAAGGAACATAGAAACTGGCAATGAAATTCAAAGTGAGAACAGATTTTCCTTTCATGATCTTTGTCTATTTGCTGTTACTCATAACCTAAATCCTTTTTGCATTGTTAGTTAGGATTTTTCCTGTTTGTTGAAATTATTTAATAATGCATCTTTTTTATCCCCCTTCTGTGCTTGGAAAAAATCAGCTGGGGAATTTATATGTATTTTATTTTTACATACATAGGGCTATATAGCAGTGTCTCAGCAGTACTAGGGAAGAGATTTGACTCTTGATACAAAACAAAAGGGAAGTATCTTTTCATATTAACATCCACATTGTTATTGGTAGACTACAGTTTAAGGACTTTAAAAATTACTTCATATTTGAACAGTAAAATGTCTTTTTTTGGTATGTCTGAATTTATTGCAACGTCAAAACCCTTAGGACTTGTTGAATATCCTTCTCCCTTACTTTGAGCATATGCAAGTGAAGAAAGTATATTCCAAATATTGGAAAATACTTACATGTTCTCAGTATGATGGAGAACTACTCCACTTTCCTTACTGAGGACTGTGGTTCAAAGACTGAAATAAGGCAGGAGAAAAAAGCTTCAACTCTATGGATGATGCAGAAAGTCTCTGCTGCCTTGGCTAATGAATGGCTGTCATGGTTTAACCCCAGCCAGCCACCAAGCCCCACACAGTTGCTTGCCCATTGCCCCACCAGCAGGATGGGGGAGAGAATCTGAAGGGTAAAAGCAAAAGAACTCCTGGGTTAAGATAAAGACAGTTTAATAGGTAAAGCAAAACACATGAACACAAGCAAAGCAAAGCAAGAAATTAATTCACTGCTTCCCATGGGCAGTCAGGTGTTCAGCCATCTCCAGGAAAGCAGGGCCCATCACACACAATGGTGATTTGGGAAGACAAACGCCATCACTCCAAACATGTCCTCCCTCCCCTTCCTCCTTCTTCCCCTCGCTTTATATAATGAGCATGAGGCCATATGGTCTGAAATATCCCTTTGGTCAGTTTAGGTCACCTGTCCCAGCTGTGTCTCCTCCCAACCTCCCATGCACCTCCAGCCTCCTCACCAGCTTGGCAGTGCGAAAAGCAGCAAAGGCCACAAATCCAAAACATAGCCCCATACTAGCCACTGTGAAGAAAATTCACCCTACCCCAGCCCAAACCAGCACAATGGCTAAATTGTCCTGTGAATTCTTACAAATGCCCGCTGATGTAGGCAAGTTTGGCAAATGGACTTTTAAGATTCCCCAAGAAAAGAAATGTTTTTCCAATATCTTTATACCCAAAACTGCACATTTAATAAACAAGGTCAAGTGTTCTTGCAGCTTTAGTTTTGCTTATTAGTAACCTAATATAATGATGATTTCATGAAAGAGTATTTCTTTCTTATTCCAGGTTGCTAGTATTGGAATCTATGGCTCCTTTGGGAGATACGTCCCGTCCACACCACATTGCATCAGTTGTTCCAAACCGGTATCCCCGCTGGTTCACCCTAAGTCACATCGAATCCCAGCAGTGTGAGCTGGCATCTACCATGCTGACAGCAGCCAAAGGTACATTGCTGTCAATTACATACTCAACTAAGTGTATTCCTTTAATATTTCATGGAATAAACAGGTTATAAAACCTGTGTTTAGGAATTCAAATTGCAGTCTGACAGGAGCTTGAAATGGGAGCAACAAACTGAACTGACTTAAACCTGTTACTTAGTTTTCTAGAAAAGTGGTTAAACTAGTTAGACAGTAGCCAGATGGGCTTGATTTGAGGCTGATGAGGCAGCTTTTTGTTCTTCTGACACAATATAGACTGTGAAACCCAGGAGTAGACAAATCACTTCTAAAATTCACAAATCAGGATGACTTTTGGCCATGTACTACACTAACACCATCAGGCACTAGAGGAATTTGTGGTCTTATATCTTTTGTTCATGTAATTTAATTATGGAAGGTTTATAAAATCAAAATGTGTATAACTGAAATGTACTATTTCGTAGAAAAGGCAAGCTCAATTATAATGCATTTCTGTATGTTTTGGAAGCTTGTTCTGCTTTGGTGATTCTGTTTACACTTTGCAGGCGATGTTCAGAGGCTGGAAACAGTGTTAGAATCCATTCAGAAAAATATCCACTCCTCATCACACATCTTCAAACTTGCCCAGGATGCATTTAAAATAGCAACGCTCATGGACAGCTTGCCAGACATCACTCTTCTGAAAGTTTCTCTGGAGTTGGGCCTTCAGGTATTTCCTTCATTCATTATTACTACAGTAGAAGACAGGAATTGGATGCTGTGTTGGTGGGTACAGCTCTTTAAGTCACTGAGGAGCCTCTCAAAGACCCTCTTTGGGCTTTGTCTGGAATTTTTTGATTCTGTTTTCTGATGTAAAGCACAAGTGACTGGCAAATACAGAGCAAGGATCTGTGCAGTCCCTTTGTGCCATTTGAGTGGAAGAGAGAGCTTGGAGCAGCTGGCTGCACAGGGCATTCCTCTGTTCAGGGGTAAGAAAGGACCAATGCAATGGGTTTGGGAGTATAGGTAGGGATGGCTAGAGAGCAAAATTATTCTGCTTGCCAGAAATAATAGTACCATAAAATAATTTGGGTTGCAAGGGACCTTTAAAGGTCTCGTCCAACCCCCTTGCAATGAGCAGGGACATCTTCAAGTAGATCAGGTTGCTCAGAGCCCTGTCCAACCTTACCATGAATGTTTCTAGGGATGGGGCATCCACCACCTCTCTGGGCAACCTATGCCAGTGTTTTACCACCTTCATTTAAAAAAGCTTCTTCCTTGTATCTAGTCTGAATCTAATCACTTTCAGGTTAAAACCATCAGCCCTTGTCCTATTGCCACAGGCCCTACTAAAAAGTCTGTCCCCCTCCTTCTTATAGGCCCACTTCAAGTACTGAAAGGCAGCAATGAGGTGTCCCCAGAGCCTTCTCTTCCCCAGGCTCAACAGCCCCAACTCTCTCAGCATTTCCTGATAGGAGAGGTGTTTCATCCCTCTAATCATCTATATGTCCCTCCTCTGGACTTGCTTTTGCAGATCTCTTCTATGGCCTTGAGAGGTTTCTCGTCATTCCTTCCATTTTCCCTTCCTTTACCTCAAATGACATTTGGTAGGTGCTTGTTGAATTACTAGAGAAAGCCAAGGTCAACCATAATGACCTGTTTCAAGGCAGACTGTACTAACAGCAGCCCTCTCACTTCTTTCATCAAATACTGCACTCCACAAGCTGTGGGATGGTTATCTGTATCAGTCTCAGCTTGATGTGTACAAGAACCTGAGATCAGTTTTCAGGCTCTTATGAGAGACTTTACAGGTTAAAAGGAGACAGATAAGTTTTTAGGTATCTGGAGTAATATTGCCTTACACCGATGAATCTTGGGGTTTGCACAGTTAATTTCAACAAAAATAAATGTCTTTATCCCTCTTGGGGGAGTTCTTAAAAACAACAAAAAAAACCAAAACACAAAAAATTCAAAGATCAGAAAACCATTTATTACTCCGCTTCAGTAAATAAAGATAAGACTTCTGGGGAAAGGATATTATCTTGGTTGCTTCTCATGCCAAAGAAAGCTACTATTTGACTATTCTAGATTTTCAGAAGCTAAGGTTAGAAAGCTGAGATTATGTGCTTTGTTAGCTTTTCTTATTCTGAAGATTGCTGTGTAAATCTGCTCTCTTTTTTTCCTTCATATCACATTTCTGGCTTAAATGTTTGTTTACTTGAGAAAGATCCTTATGATTGACTTGAATGTCACCTCAAGCATTTACCAAGTATCATTCAGTGGTAGCAGCGCACTTTGGATATCACTGTATTCATGGATACCCCTGTGTGGATGATGGTGTCATCAGAATGTCTTCAGTAAGATCTAATGAAAGAAATATCATGAACCTGTACTTTCTCGTAAATCCAGTGTTTGGAATCAACTTGTATAGAACATGTCCACTGTCAGCCCCAAGCTTACTAAGGTGTTTTAAGAACCTTAAAGGTAGTTCACTTTCCAGAAGGAAGATGCATATCAGTTTTCTGGTAGTAACTCACAGCTGTATAGATTTTTACTGTAACTGAGTCAAGGTTTTAAAAGGTTAAAATTTTTCCTGTAAAAGTCTTACAGTATCAGCAATGTCTTCAGTGGCCTACAGATGCTTTCCCCTCTCCTGCCTCCCGACCTAATGGCAATTAGATTGTCTATGTTCGCTATCTAGTAACTGACTGCTTATGACATCTGCCCTATAAAACTCTATTTCTCCCCTCACATGGCAAACTGAACAGCAGTGTCCTCACCAGGACAACTTGTCATTGTTGGGCTGAGGAGGTGATACCAACAATTTCACAACTCTGTCACTGAGATTTCTGTGACAGAAAAGCCTCTTATATTGTTCTAGATTTGGGAGTAGCATTTGGACTCCTGGGTTCTTTCTCCCTATTTCCAATGGCAGCATGTGTTATGTGACTCAGCAGAGGGAAGGCATTTAAACTAGCTGTGGAAAGCATGGCCAAATGGACATGGAGCATCTCAGGTGTATTCTGTCCTTCAGAACCTTATTGGCACAGACACTGAGATCTGCAGGTAGAGGAGGGGCTTCTGTTTCTCCATTTTCTTGCTGTGTGCTACATCAATGTAAGTATTACCACACACATACAGACAGGTACTGCTGGCAGAACTGCTGAGCAAGTTAGTGCAGGTTATCACTTGATGAATATTTGGTGAATGTGCTGGTTTTAACACCATCCAGAAGTTAAACTCCAAATAAGCCACTTCCCTTCCCTCACCCCGCCCAGTAAGGGAGGGACAAGCAGACACTATTGGGTGAAATAACAATTTACTGAAAGCACAACACAATGGAATAAGACACACACAATAACAACGGCAATATTGATAGCAAAAGTATACAAAAAGAGAAGGTGTTTTACCCACAAAAAGGTGTTCACTGCCATGTTGGTTGGTTACAGGCTCCTTAGGAGGGATGGGCAGGGCAGGTAAGGTGAGGGGGTGGCTGACTGTGTAATGGGGGGGTGGAGTGTATGGAGCTGTTGTGAATGAGTGTTTTAAGGTCACTTAAAGAATCACTGGCAAAAGTATCAGCAAAAACAGGTTTCATATAAAAGCAACAGCATGACAAAGTTTGTGGCAAGGTTCACTCTACTACTTATTGGATGGATAAAACACACAGAGAAAAAAGCCAACAAAAATCCGAAATCAATCAATTCAAACCAAAATAAATGCCAAACTATCTATGTGGAGGCTGAGGGGGGGCAGACAAAAGGATAGGAAAGGGTAAAGATAAAAAGGAATACAGTCTAAAGGCCCAACAGCACTTAATTTAACTTAACAGCACTTAACAGCATTTAACTTAACCGATTACTTAAGTCAAACAATTTAGCAAAGGATTCATATAGGATTTACTATACCACAACAGTAACTTTCTTAGAGGCCTAACTTACAAATCTAATGTCCTTGAGAATCTAGGAGAGTAGCATTCCTGATACGTTTGCTGTAGCATATTCACACTCTCACGCACACAGACATAAGGATTCTGTACAAGATACCTGTGAAAAATTCCCATCTAATTCAGTGAAATACTCACTTCAGATGCCTTTGCATCTTCTCAGCGGGTGAAGGGTTGAGCCTTGAGTAGTGGGAGTATCGGCCCAGGATCCATTGTCATTGTTTGGCGATCCTCCAAGTATAGCAAATTTGAGTTTGCTGACTCTGAGAGGCCTCACTCAGAGGGAGGTTGATGGTTGCAGCCCACTGCAGTCTGGGAAAACTCAAAGGCTCTCACTTTGGACTGCTGTTTCTAGGCCCACAAGACAGTGGTCTTTAGTCATAGTAATTTTCCATCCTGGCTGCAATTCAGGTCAGTAACTTTTGTTAAAAGTTTGAGAACAAAAATATTATTCATTTTGGTTGCTTTTGCTGCTGAACAAGTTATATTTCTTTAAGAAGGAGTCTATGCAGCAGTGGGGGAAGATGTTGGAAAATTCTTTTAACTATAGCACTGTATTGGGTCTGACCAAGGTAAAGTTCACAGCCCTTACAGTGCTGTGCTTTGCATTAGTAGCTGGACGGGTGTTGATAACAGACCAGTATTTTGGCTACTGCTGAGCAGCACCGTCCCTCTGACATTCCTTCCCCCATCAAAGGGGAGGGGAGTGGGAAAGATCCATGGAGGGGACACAACCAGGCCAGCTGACCCAAATTAACCAAAAGGATATTCCATACCATATGATGTCAGTTCAGATATATAAGCTAAGGGAGAGAGGAGGAAGGGGGGGGTATTCGTGATTCCTCAATGTTTTCCTTCCGAAGAAACCATTAAGCATGCTGAAGCCCTGCTTCCCAGGATGTGTCCAAACATCGCTGCTAATGGGAAGTAGAGATTGACTTCTTTTTTCTTTAGCTTATGTGTGTGCAGAATCTTGCTTCTTTCTTTCACTGTAATAAAACTGCCTTATCTCACCCTGATGGTTGTTCTCCATCTTATTCTCTCCCCTCTTGCATTGGGAAAGGGAGTGATAGAGTGACTTAGTGGGCACCTGGCACCAAACCAAGGTCAACCTGCTACAAGCACAATTGTGTATGATCCCTATATCCACGGTTAATGCTTAGTTTGGTACCATGCAGTCCTTAGTACAAATGCCAGAGATTATGTGTTAACTCCCTACATTTGTGACTACTAGTCTTGTGTTAGCTAATGCTTCCTTGTTTACTTATATTAGTGATTAATATGTACTAGCAGATGTCTTAGTTTTGAGAACAGAGATGGAGTGCCAGAGCAAAGAATGATAAGAGAAGTGCATCATAACCTGATCACATATTTGAGATACTCTCAAGAAAAGAAGATTCATCAGAAAGATGCGGGACCATAAAAGGGAATTTTGAGGAATGGGATGTTCCCAAATGACCACCAAAGATCCTCCAAAGACCCCTACTCATAGCCAAATAAGGTCACATAAATAATTAGCATATATGCATGTATTCAGGAAATGTAATGAATATGTAATAAAATGTGATGAATGCATATTAGTTTCATTATATAACCAGATCTGTTAGGTTGCTGCTTATTCATGCTTTGAGGAGAAATCCCCATGCATCCAGCACTGTTAATAAAGTAATGTCAGCTTTCTAACAAAAAAAAATTGGTTGGAGAGTTTATTTCCTGGTTTTCAGTGAGAGTTTTGTAAAACTTCTGTTTTTAAGTTTTGTAACATGATGACATATTTTAGTACTTCTAAAGGAGTTGGAAATCCCACCAAGCAGGAGCTATACATTGATCCTACTGAATCCCCTGCACTTATGCAGGAGGATGAATTCATCACTTTCCTTGCCAATAATGCCCAGATGTTTCTGTCTTTCTCTCACTGAGGTAACATGGGTTGAAGACCATCGGCCTTAACCCTTGTTATTCCAGTCCACAAAACTACAATCAACAAAATTAATGTCTGGTTAACTTGAGGTACGTGGGTCCTGTGGCTTCAGCAGTCCTTTCTGGTGCTGGCAATGGTTTGATTTGGCTGTAATAGATCCATGAATCTACTCCTTGCACCTTCAGAGCAGTATTAACAATTAGCAGCACTTGAAATGGTCCCTTCCACTTTTGTTGGAGAGGTTCTTCAGTCCAGGTTCTCACGTACACCCAGTCTCTAAGGATGGGCTGCGGTGTCCAACGTCATGGGTGCTGCCAGCACAGCATATCTGTGGAGAGAAAACAACACCTTCCCTAGGGATATAATTGTCTTGGGGTGACTTGATGTTGTATTCTCTATTGCTGCACTATGCCCAGAAATTAGTATATATACCTTTCTATGCTTTTAAACTGAGCCTGAGTGGAGAGAGAAAAAAGACCTCAAGGACACAGACAGAGATAAAACATTCTCGTTCTCGGCTTTTTGTTTTTGGGCTTCTGTGTTCTGCTGCAGTGGGAGAGGAGCGGAGAGGCACCCTGCTTGCTTGTTCAGCAGTTTTTCAGTTTCTTTCCTCCAGAGAATTGAACTTTGGTTTTCCTGGAATTTCGGATTTTTTTTTTCCCTTTTTCTGCTGGACTGCTTCAATATCAGAACACATCGGGAGGACTTTCCACCAAGCACAGAGGGCCTGGCCCTGGGCCAAGTCCCAGCTCCAAGGAGGAGGGAGACCAAAGGGAGGACTAATATTTTCCCAGGATTTTTCTCTACAGCGAGAGGTTTTATTATTTAGCAGTATTATCCTTTTCCCGTGCATTTGTTAAATAAATAGTTTTTAGCTCTTTCACTTTCCTTCGAGGAAAAAGTTTCTTTTTCCCGAACCTGGTGGGGGAGGAGTGGTTTGTAACCTGCCTTCTCTCAGAGGATATATTTCTAAATTTGGCCAAATCGGCACAAATTCTGTTAGACTCTGATCCCCACTGATTTGGATATTCCCTTTGCTTTCTGTAACCTGATATGGTCGCCTGTACAGTATTTCCTATGGGCTCACCATTTCCTTGGATGTAGTTCTAATTCATACCCTCAGTAAGGCCAAGGGAAGGGTGTCTGGCCTTTTTAAATATGATTCCTGGAAAATCTTGCTAATTTGTCTCTATACTCCCATTCATTCTTTCTACTTTCCCACTTGACTGAGGTCTTCATGGGGTGTGCAAGTTCCATTTCACCCCTAATGTTTTAGCTGGGCTTTGCACTATTAGCAATGAAGTGCGAACCTCTATCTGATAACATTCCCACAGGCACTCCAAACCTCAGGATAATTTCCTTCAACAAAACCTTTACCACCTCCCTAGCTTTGTTGGTGTGACAAGAAAAAGCTTCTGGCCATCTTGAAAAAGTATCTACCAGTACCAGTGTCTCGATTTGAGACAAATTAAGAGGAAATATCCTGAGATGAACGTCTCCTCTAATGGAAGGCAGGTTTTGGCAGCCCCTCCCCCACAGGTTAGGAAAGAAATTTCTTGGAGGAAAGTGAAAAAAACCTGTTTATTTGACAAGCGGGGTGCATGCAGGCACAAAAGGGAAAAAAAATGAATCATGTTAGATAATAAAACCTCTCACTGTGGAGAAGACCTGGTAGATTCAGAGTACTTTCTGTAGGTGTGGCTCTGCTCTCTCTGGAGCTGGGGTATGGCGTGGGCCCCTCCAGGCCTTGGTGTGGGGCCTCCCAGTGATGGTGTTCAGGACTGGAGCAAAGCTGAACAGTTCCAGGAGAAAAAAAGAAAAAGCCACAGTCCCACGAAAACTTCTTGCCTCAGCTAATGAACAAGAAGCTAGCTAAAAAGCAAAGGAATGCAACTCTCTTCCCTGCTGCAGAGCCGAGGGCTGGGGCAAGAGTGAGCGAATTATCTGTGTTTTTGAACACAGCTGCCAAAAGAATTCCACCGCCTTCCCCCTCTCTGTCTCGGATCTGGCTTAAAGGCACAGGGTTTATGTCTGAGCAGTAAGCAGTCAATAGGGAATACAGTATCATACGGTCACCCCAGGACAACCAGTAAATATCTGTACCCATTTTGATGTGGAAGCTCTGCAAAGTCTATTTGCCGATAGTCTCCTGGACAATTTCCTTTCTTAGCAGTCCCAGGTGTAGGCTGTCTAATTTGATATGTATTGTTCTTTAAACAGGTCTGGCACATTTTAACAATGATTTTCATGATACCAGTAATTTGTACCCTCAACATTTGAGGCTTCCCTGCTTCTACCATAGACTCTTCCCCAGTGAGTTACCTTGTGTTGTTCCTCTGTGATTTTTCTTATAAGATGTTGGGGAATTATTACCTGTTTGCTGGGTGTTATCCACTGTCCTTCAGTACTCTTTTCAACATCTAACAATTTTGCCAATTTCTCTTCAGCCTGATAATCGGCAGCCTCCTTGTCCAAATGCTGATATTTCTCAGGTAAAGCTAATAGGGTGTTCCCACCAGCGGCCTCCTTGGCCACTCTATCAGCCAGACAATTTCCAGTATTTACTGGGGTGTGTCCAAATTGATGAGCTTTGCAATGCATTATTGCCACCTTTCAAGGTAACTGCATCCCTTCTAACAATCTCTGTATTATTTGTCCATGTTTCACAGGGGATCCCTGGTTCATCTGGTTCATCTGGTTCATCTCTCTCTGTCCAAACTTCTCATGAAATTACAGCTGCGGCAGCATCTGCCTATTGCTTACGAGTTGAACACTCCACCCCCCATATCTTCATGAAATTACAACAGGATACTCTGATATATCATAGCTTCACAACAGACTTTCAGCTTTAAGCATCTCCTCTCTCTCTTCCCTCAGGTTTTCAGCTCTTCACAGCAATAAAAGGGTTAATCTCACCTCAGCCTTGCAGCTGGAATGTGGCTTATCGCAGTTGGTCACCTGACCTCTGCCGGACAGAGGTGCCGCTTTGCTGAATCTCGGCCGCAGTGGAGGGGGGGGTTCCGAGCCTCTCTGGCCGCCCACGGCAAGGCAGTGGGGGGGGGGGGGGTTCCATGGCTGGAACAGGCCCATGGCTCCAGGCTGGCTGTGGCCCGGCCCGGCCTGGCCCAAGCAGGGCCTGGCCGGGCCCACTGGCCCCCACACGGGGCCTGCAGCCACCTGTCCCAGCGCCAGAAACGAGAGAGAGCTTGGGGGGGGAGTTTTCTGTTCTTAAGTGTGGATCACAGAGGCGGTCACAACTTTAAGTGGCTTAAAGAATTGTCCATATTCAAACTGGCCAGCTGATAGGTTCTATCAGGTCCCAGAGGAAGCTGTAAGCACCCCTTAGCAAGGATATCCCTTCCGGGACTATGCTTGCTAACCTATGACAGAGGTTAACAGCCCTCTCTCATTCTAAATGGCTCCATGGGCATGGACCACTCCAAAAGCAAATTTTGAGTCAGTCCAAATAATTAGAGTCTTATCCTGTGTGAGCTCTAACACTCTCATCAGTGCAATCAGTTCTGCTTTCTGTGTGGGGGGTTAGGGCTTTGTCTTCTATTACCTCATGCTGAGTTACCACTGCATACCCTGCTTTTCGGATTCCATTTTTCACAAAGCTGCTCCCATCCACAAAGAGTTCCCAATCCACTTTTTCCAAGGGAGTGTCCTGTAGGTCATCTCAACTGGACTACACCAGTTCAATAGTCTGCAAGCAATCATGGGTTGGTTCCCTGTTTTCCAGGTCAATTTCTAAGAACACTGCTGGATTCAGAAGGTTAGTTGCTTTTAACTACACATCATCTTGTTCTAACAATACTGCCCGGTATTTTAATATCCCGCTTGGTGATAACCAGTGCCCTCCTTTTTGTTCCAACACCGCTGTAAGTATGGGGCACAAAACCAGTCAATTGCTGTCCCAGGGTTAATTTTTTTGCTTTCTGGATTAGGAGGACTGTTGCCACTACTGCCCTAAGACAGGAAGGCCATCCTATGCTGACATCATCTAGTTGTTTAGAAAAGTACGCAACGGATCTCTCCCAGGATCCCAGCCATTGTGTCAATACCCCCAATGGCAAATGAGAACTTTCATGCACAAGCAGTTCAAAAGGTTTTTCTAAGTCTGGTAGTCCCAATGCAGGGGAAGTCATTAAAGCATGTTTCAATTCCGGAACGGCTTTCCTGTATTCAGGAGTCCAGATGAGGACTTTGTCCTTTTCATTAACTGCCTCATATAGAGGTTTAGCAATCAACTCAAAGTTGAGTATGCATAGGCGACCCCACCTGACCATTCCCAGAAATGCTCTCAGTTCTCTTTTAGAAAGGGGCTCAGGAGTGTAGTGGGTTCAGTTCTGTAACCAGGCGGAAACACCAATTTAGTGTAGTGGTTTGGTCCAAAATACTCATTTACTGTTTATCTTCTGTGAGATAAGAATTAGGAGAAACGCAAGGCAGGCACCAAACTTGAAAGAATATAAAGAAGTTTATTAACAGACCTAAAAGAGGGAAAAAAAAATTATACCATACCTTCAGAACTCTCCTCCTCCTCCCACCTTCCTCTCTTCTCCCACTGACAATGTGAAAAGACAACCCTTAAGATGTTCAGTCTGTTTACCACTTCCATAATAACCTTGTTCAGTCCATTTAGAAAGAGAAGTCTCTTTTTTGCTCATGCTATGAAAACATTATCACAACGAGACAGTCGCCCACTTCCAAATATTGTTCAGTCCATTCAGGAAGAGGTCTCTCTGCTCGCATGCGAGTCCCTTCCCCCGACTTGCAGCTTTTCCCACAACTGCTTTCGAGGGTCCACTCTTGAAGTTTTTTGGGGTACAATTTTAAGGTTGAGCCGTTCAGAAACAAAAGTTCTCTTCACCCATCTCTGGGAGCATTTCATCTCTAAGAACAGAGGCCCTTCTCCTTCCCTGGGAGCAAAGGGTCTTCTTCAGCTTCATCTTTAGGACAATCTCTGGGAGCATCTCTAGGAACAGAGGTCTTCTCCTTTCCCATTTGGAGCAAAAGTCCTCATCTGGTCCATCTCTCCCTGTTCAAACTTCTCATGAAATTACAGCTGCATCAGCATCTGCCTATCTCAGCGCAGGTGCTTTTGCTTATGAGTTGAACGCTCCACCCCCCATATCTTCATGAAATTACAATGGGATACTCTGATATATCATAGCTTCACAACAGACTTTCAGCTTTAAACATCTCCTCTTTCTCTTCCCTCAGGTTTTCAGCTCTTCACAGCAATAAAAGGGTTAATCTCACCTCGGCCTTGCAGCTGTGTGGCTTATCGCTGTTGGTCACCTGACCTCTGCCGGACAGAGGTGCCGCTTTGCTGAAATCTTGGCCTCAGTGAAGAGGGGGGTGGTTCCGAGCCTCTCTGGCTGCCCACAGCCCTGCTGAGGGGGGGTCATCCTGGAGCCGTGGCCCGGCCTGGCCCGAGCAGGGCCTGGGCCGGGCCCACTGGCCCCCACACGGGGCCGGCAGCCACCTGTCCCAGCACCGGAAACGAGAGAGAGCTTGGGGGGGAGTTTGTCTATTCTTAAGTGTGTATCACAGAGGCGGTCACAACTTTAAGTGGCTCAAAGAATTGTCCATATTCAAACTGGCCATCTGACAGGTTCTATCAGGTCATAGAGGAAGCTGTAAGAAGAACATCACTTCCGAGACTCAGCTTGCTAACCTATGACAAGGAGTTTGATAGATCTTTTCTCTTTTCTTTCCTGGCCCAGACTCTTTTGTCCTTGTGAAATAGTAAATCCCAAATAGAACACCTCTTGTTTTACAATTTGAGCCTTTTTCCTAGAAACTTGGTATTCAAATTGTCCTAGGAAATTTAACAGACTAATGGCCAGTTCCATGTATTCACTTGCAGTCAAGGAAGCTATTAAGATGCCATCCGCATACTGCAGCAACATTACACCCTCATGTTCTTTTTGCCATCCTTCTAATTCCTTAGCTAGCTGGTTACCAAAAATAATTAGACTATTTTTGAATCCTTGCAGTAACACAGTTCACGTCAATTGAGTCTTTTGCCCAGTCTTTGGACTTTCCCATTCAAAAGCAAACAGCTCTTGGCTTTCACTTTCCGAATGGATGCAAAAGAAGGCATCCTTTATGTCTAACACTGTGAACCATTGATCTGAATTCTTCAAGGTTATCAATAAAGTATAAGGATTGGCTACCACCAGGTGCACATCCTGGAGTATCTGATGGATAGCCCTAAGATCTTGTACTAACCTATATACATTTGAGTGTGGTTTCTTTACTGACAAAATAGGAGTGTTAAAATGGGACTGGCATTCCACAAGCAGTTTGTGTTCAAGAAAAGTTTCTATTAATTATTCCAGTCCTTTCCTAGTTTGCAGTTTCAGAGGTGTGCTGGTTTGGACAAATTTGGAGGAAAATATCCTCTGATAGAAGGCAGGTTACAACCACTTCCCCCACCAGGATCGGGAAAAAAAATTCCTTGGAAGAAAGTGAAAGTGATAAACTATTTATTTAACAAACACACAGGAAAAGGATAATAATGCTAAATAATGAAACCTCTCACTGTGGAGAGAAACCTGGGAAGATTTCAGAGTCCTTCTGTACATGTGGTCTCTCTCCTCCTCCTCGGAGCTGGGTCAATGTGGGCCCACCTCCGGGGCCTTGGTGGAAAATTCTCCTGATGTGTTCTGATGTTGAAACAGTCAGAAGAGAAGAAGGGAAAAACCAAAGTCCCAGGAAAACAAAGTTCAACTCTGTCTCCCTCCAGAGAAAAAGGAGCCAAAATCTGGCTGAAAAGGAAGAAGGGTGCTTCCCCTGCTCTTCTCACTGCAGCAGGAGAACGCAGAGGAGTGTGTATCTGTGTCCTTGAACAACTGCTTTGAAAAGTTCACTCGGTTTTTTTCTCTCCCCCCTCTCAGGCTCAGTTTAAAGGCACAGAAAGGCACAAAATTAATTTCTGGGCATAGAGCAGCTATAGGGGATACACATCATAAAGTCACCTGGAGTGACAAAAGGGTATTGTCTTACCAGTCTGGCATTTGGCTTCAAAAGGACCTTTACTGGTTCTGCATTCCTAGCTCTCTTGGAATTCAGGTGGCCCATACCAATGGGATGACTGCGTTGTCCACTTCCTCAGTATTTCTGCTTCAGATTCAGGATTCTGTAACAGACAGACTTGGGTCTTCAAGACCTTTTCTTCAGGAACATGAACTTGGATTTTTCCTTTTTCAAATGTAATTTGCGCATTTAATTCACTCAGTACATCTCTTTCTAGTACTGGTACAGGACATTCAGGTTTATAAAGAAATTGATGGGCTAATACCCATTTAATAATTCCAAATTTTAATGGTTGAAAGAAAGGCCAATTTTCCTTTTGCCCTGTTGCACCAACAACTGAGACTATGTGTTTGCTTAATTGTCCTTGTCAAGTATTTAAAACAGAGTAAGTAGTTCCGGTATCTACAAGACATTCTATTTCCTCATTCCCCAACTTTATTGTAACCAGGGGGTCTGTTGGGGAATATTTCAAATCCTCCCCCATCCCTTCAGTGCTCACTCCTATTTACCATCTCCATATCTTCTCTTGGCATTTGACAGTTTCCCTGATTCCTGTTTCTATTCCTTGGGCACTCTCTTTTCCAATGCTCCATTTGTTTACAAATTGCACATTGGTTCTTATATAGCCTCATTCAAGGATTTCACCCTGACATTCAAGGACTTTGTCCTGGTCTTTGTCCTCCAGTCAGTTTTCCCCCTCTATTCCTTCAGCTATTGCCAATGCCAAACATTTACAGTATTTACTTTTCTCTTTTCCTTTCTACTTCCTCTCTACTGGTATACACACTCCAAGCAACTTGCAACAGTTTGCTCAGGGTTCTGGACTCTTTTGCCTGTAATTTTTGCCATTTCCATTTAGTATCAGCATTTGATTGTCCAATAAATATATGTGATAATTGTGCAGCATAGTCCTTTTTCTCAAGGTCCAAACCAGTATATTTTTGATCAGTTTCCATGAGTCTATTAAAAAAATCAGTAGGGGGGTCCTCTTTTCCTTGTACAATCCGGTATAATTTAGACAAGTTTTTAGTTTTTGGGATAGCATGTTTCATTGCGAAAAAAATCAAATGCTGGTATTTGATTAACAAATCTTGCTGGACTTGATTATTTGGATCCCACTTTGGATACACAGAGGGTAAATGATCCTCTACTGACCCCTGATGCACACCCTGGCATGAATTCTTTCTGCTTCTTCCCTAGCCTTAGCGGTCACCAGACCTTTTTTCTCATGAGTTATTAAAGCATCCAGTATCACTTGAAAATCATTCCAATAATAGATCTTGTGTCCTAACAATTGTTTCCACAACCTTAGAAACCTTTTCTGGATCCTCCCAATAAGTCCCTGCCAACTCCTTCCAAGCTTGTAAATCCAACACCAAGAATGGCACTTTAAGAGTTACTGGCCCCTCAGATCCCATTGCCTGCCACAAGGGGCTTGTATAACCCATGTGGGCCCCCCTTGTCTGCCCTGCTATGGGGCTAAAACTTTCATGCCCTGATACAGGGCTAAGACTTTTACTACTACAGTCACTTTCTTCTTCTTCCATTTCCACATCTGCTTCCTGTCCTTCTCCTCTTTCTTATTTGGTCTTCCCTTATACACTAATAAATCCACATCCTCCTCCTTGTTTTTCTGTCTGCATTTATTTTACAATCCTGTTTAAACTCAGAAAAGCAAAGCAAGCTAGATCACTGTGCATAAACCGGAAAGAACTTAGAAGGTTTAAAATATTCCCAGAAATGAGATTAAAACCAAACGAGGTTAGATGTTGATGCCAAAAAATGGGTGTATTTTATTTAATAGTAAAAGAGGCAAAGAGAAGGGAAAAGAAAGAGAGAAAGAAATAGAAAAAAGAACAGGGAGAGGTGACAGGGGTTAGGTGGAAGCATATCACCCATCCGAGGGTCCCAACGATGTCTTGTTGCTCCCCTCCATCTGGTCTTCTGGTGGTGAGGGTTCCCCATCGCCACCCGTGGCCACACCGCCACACACCACACCACACCACCACACGCCACCACACGCCACCACACCACATGCCAAAGAGTACAGAATCCCGTGGATTAATATATGCTTTGGGCCAGGTGGGAACGCCCATGTGTCTCTCTTGCAGGGGCTAGCTTGACACTGTCCCTTGCAACACTGAGGGTCTGTTGCATCATCTCTGGTGCTCTGGTGCAGGGTCTGGGGACCCCTTTGTGGGGGGCCCCTGTGATGGGCCATGTCACTCCTTTTGCTGTGGATAAGCTTCTGACCACAGGCTTTTCCAAGATACCCAAAGCCTCTCCTCCCTCCACCCTTTGGTGCAGGGGGTCTGTGTGAGCCTGGCAGCTGATAGCCCTGGGGCTGTGGTCTCCACCTTGGAGGTGTTGAGCCTGTGCTTTGTGAATGTCCCCAGCCCTGAGTTGTTACTTTATCTTATCTTCATCAGCGAGCAGTGTAAGGCCTCAGTCAGGGCCCCATACAGGGTGTGGTAGTCTTTTTTGCAGCTTTTTTAATACAGTTTTTAAAATTCCTTCAAGAAAATGTTTAAATCATAAATTATAATATTTCAGTCTCTGACAATTTAATACAACATTTACCTATGCTACAGGCAGAACAACACCTTTTGAGTGGTTTCTTATCTTCCTTTTCTAATGCTAAAATCATTGGATCTCTAGGCACATGTCTACATTCCTTCTGCAAATCAGGATTGTTCTGCAAATCAAAAAATAAATCAACATCAGGGGCTTCATTTCACTTGCCTTCCCTTCTACAAAACAGCATTAGTTGCAAAATGGTATAATTTACAGTCCCATTACGAGGCCACTATTCCCAATCATCAAGCTTATACATCGGCCACCAATGATTACAATACTCCACAAGCTGTTTTCACATCAGGGGGTCATCCCCCCAACCTTTTTCAGTTCCTTAGGACACAACCCAAAGGGGAGCTTTTTGGGATCTCTTATCCCATGAACTGTCAAGATAGCCCTGCTCCCATATTTAACACTTTAGAAACCTTTTAACACCTTCAAAACATTTTAAAACTTTTTACAACCATTTTATAACCTTTTACAGCCTTTCCCAAAACTGAGATTGCATTCCAGGTGTCCCTGTAGTAGCGCATGATCTTAGCCAAGCCAGCAACCTGTTACATAAACCTCTCAGCCTCACACTGCATATTTTCTCTCAGCGTGACATGTGCAGGCAAAATACCTTAAAATAAAGTACCTTAATTCATTTCGTATTCTTTGTCCCAGAAGGGGAAGTGTGGTCTACTTACCAGATCAGTGAAACGGAAGATCTCCCCAAAAATACTTCAATGTGCACTGGAGTGCTAACGAGTCCTCTGGTCTGCTGAGTTGCCTCCACTTTGTCCCATCTGGGCTGCCAGACGCTGTCACCAAAAACCTGGAAATAAACTCTCCAACCAATTTTTTTTGTTAGAAAGCCGACATTACTTTATTAACAGTGCTGGATGCATGGGGATTTCTCCTCAAAGCATGAATAAGCAGCAACCTAACAGATCTGGTTATATAATGAAACTAATATGCATTCATCACATTTTATTACATATTCATTACATTTCCTGAATACATGCATATATGCTAATTATTTATGTGACCTTATTTGGCTATGAGTAGGGGTCTTTGGAGGATCTTTGGTGGTCATTTGGGAACATCCCATTCCTCAAAATTCCCTTTTATGGTCCCGCATCTTTCTGATGAATCTTCTTTTCTTGAGAGTATCTCAAATATGTGATCAGGTTATGATGCACTTCTCTTATCATTCTTTGCTCTGGCACTCCATCTCTGTTCTCAAAACTAAGACATCTGCTAGTACATATTAATCACTAATATAAGTAAACAAGGAAGCATTAGCTAACACAAGACTAGTAGTCACAAATGTAGGGAGTTAACACATAATCTCTGGCATTTGTACTAAGGACTGCATGGTACCAAACTAAGCATTAACCGTGGATATAGGGATCATACATGATTGTGCTTGTAGTTAAAAGAATTTTCTAACATCTTCCCCCACTGCTGCATAGACTCCTTCTTAGAGAAATATAACTTGTTTGGTAACATTAATCAGGCAAAAAAGTTTCCAAGGCTGTTTCTTAACAACCAGAAGCTCATTAGACAGCACCAGTTCCTGGAGCAGACAGTGTTTCTGATAAGCTCAAGAGGAGCTCAGCCACAGGGCTGTTTGTCAAGGCTGAGTCCTAAGGAGCATATCTGTGCTGGTTTGGACAAATTTGGAGGAAAATATCCTCTGATAGAAGGCAGGTTACAACCACCCCTCCCCCACCAGGATCGGGAAAAAAAAATTTTCCTCGGAGGACAGTGAAAGAGATAAAAAACTATTTATTTTACAAAAACACAGGAAAAGAATAATAATGCTAAATAATAAAACTTCTCACTGTGGAGAGAAACCTGGGAAGATTTCAGAGTCCTTCTGGGTGTGGTCTCTCTCTCTTCCGTCTTCAGAGCTGGAGTTCGGCATGGGGGGCCCCCCCTTCCAGGCAGGTGTAAGGTCTCCCGATGAGGTTCTGATGTTTTGGTGTTCTAAACAGTTCCAGAAGAGAAGAAGAAGAAGCCAAAGTCCTAGGAAAACAAAGTTCAACTCTCTATCTCCCTCCGGAGAAAAAGAGCCAAAAGCTGGCTGAAAAGCAAGAAGGGTGCTTCCTCCGCTCTTGCTGCTGCAGCAGGAGAACACAGAGGAGTGTTTATCTGTGTCCTTGAACAACTGTTTTGAAAAGTTCGCTCGTTTTTTTTTCTCTCCCCCCTCTCAGGCTCAGTTTAAAGGCACAGAAAGGCACAGAAATAATTTCTGGGCATAGAGCAGCGATAGGGGATACACATCATAAAGTCACCCCAAGACAATTTCTCAGATCATAGTGTGGCCGGGGGGGGGGAGTGGGGAGTTAGCAATTGCCGTTGGCAGTAGCACAGTTGAGAGTCTCTGGGTAAGGATTAAGGGACAAAACAATAAAGTGGATGTTATCATGGAAGTCTACTATAGGCCACCCAGCCAGGACAATGATGCCAATGAATTACTCTTTAAGGAACAGAGACACGTCTAAATCAACCACCGGTGTCCTTATGGGAGACTTCAACTTGCCATATGTTAACTGGGAACACCACACAGCTGGCACAAACAGGTCCAGAAGCTTCCTAAAGCACCTGGATGACAACATCATGAAACAGGTGCTAAGAGGAACTACTAGGAAAGGTGCCTTCCTTGATTTGTTGCTTGTTAACAGAGAGGGCCCCGTGAAAGAATGTTATGGATTAGCATAGTTTGGGTTTTTAGTTAAAATTGATGTTAAATGAGTTAAAATTTAGTTAAAATTTAGTTAAAATTGGCAATTGGTGGCCATCTTGGCCACAGCGACCACAAAGCAATTGAGTTTAAAATCTCTGGTTACAGGAGGAAAAGTGCCAGCAAAACTCCAACCCTGGACATGAGGAGAGCAGACTTCAGGCTGCTCAGGGAACTAGCTAGCAAGGTCCCCTGGGAAAACACTGTTGAAGGTGCTGGAGTCAATCAGGGCTGGTTACTTTTTAAGCACCAACTCCTAAGAGCACAGAGGCAGGCAATTCCAAAATGTTGGAAGTCAAGCAGGCGAGGCGGAAGACCATCTTGGCTGAGCTAAGGCAAAAAAGGAAGGTGTATGCCGAGTGGAAGCAAGGTCAGGTGATGTGGGAAGAATACAGAGATGCTACTTGCCACTGTAGGGAGAAAATTCATGCAGCCAAAGCTCAGTTGAAGTTTGAGCTGGACAGAACAGTGGGAGGCAATAAAAAGAGCTTTTAAAAATATGTCAGTAGCAAAAGGCAGTGCAGAAATAACATGGGCCTGTTACAGCATGAGTGTGGTCACCTCACAAACAGGGACATGGACAAGGCAGATATGTTCAATGCTTTCTTCACCTTGGTCTTCAACACTGATGATGGGCTAAGGGGGTCCCAGTGCCCTGAGCTGGAGGACCATGGCTGTGAGAATGCTAAACTCCCAGGTGATCCTGAGCTTGTGCAGGATCTGCTGCTCCAGCTGGATCCCTATAAGTCTATAGGGCCTGATGGGATTCATCCAAGAGTACTGAAGGAGCTGACTGATCTCATCATTAAGCCTCTCTCAATAATTTTTGAACAGTCTTGGGAATCTGGAGAGGTCGCAGTTGACTGGAAGATGGCAAATGTCCCAATTTTCAAGAAGGGCAAGAAGGATGACCTTGAAAACTACAGGCCTGTCAGTCTCATTTCAGTGCCTAGTAAAATTATGGAGAAGATTATTCTGGAAAGTATTGAAAAACACCTGAAGGACAATGCCATCATCAGTCACAGCGAGAACAAGTAATATAAATGTTTTAATAATCTATTTTTAACTAAAGAACCTTGATGGTATTAGTAACATCATGCTCAAGATTCATCTAGTAAATCAACTCAGGCTTAAGCCTGTGTCATGGTTTGCCACTGGCCAAATGCCAGACACCCACGAAAGTTGCTCGCTCACCCTCCCCTGCCACAGCTGGGCAGAGGAGAGAAAAATTTAATGAAGGCTTCATGAGTTAAAGACCTGGAGAAAACACTCCAAGGGCAAAACAGGCTCAGGTTAGAGGTACAACTTGAATTTATTACTAACAAAATCAGAAGAGGATAATGAGAAGTAAAATAAGCCCTTAAAAACACCTTTTCTTCACCCAACCCCTTCCTCCTTCCCACCAACAGCAAAGGGAGACAGGGCATGGGGATTTTGGTCAGTTCGTCACCTGAGATCTTCTTCCCCTGCTCAGGGAGAGGAGTCCTTCCCCTGCTACGCTGTGGGGTCCCTTCCCAGGGGGAACAGTTCTCCGTGAACTTCTCCAATGTGGTTCCAATCTCACAAGCAGCAGTCTTCCCAAAACTGCTGTAACATGAGTTCCTCCCATGGGCGAACAATCCTCCCAAAACTACTGCGGTGTGGGTCACTCTTCCATGGGGTGCAGTCCTCCAAGGACAGGCTGCTCCAGCTTGGAAGCAGGGGCCCCCTCTCTCCACCAGGTCTCCCACTGGACCACAGCCTCCTCCAGGCATCCACCTGTTCTGGTGTGAGCACCTCCCCCATGGGGCTCCTCCACGGGTTGCAGGTGGATCTTTGCATCACCCATGGGCCTCCATGGGTTGCAGGGGACAACCTGCTTCACCATGGTCATCACCACAGCCTGCAGAGGAATCTCAGCTCTGGCGCCTGAAGCACCTCCTCCCCCTTCTTCTTCACTGACCTTGGTGTCTCCATGTTGTTTCCCTCACATGTTCTCACCTCCTCCTCTTCTCTAGGTGGAATTCAAATTGCGCCCCCACTTTGTTTTGATTTTCTTCTTAAATATGTTATCAGAGGCATTGCCAACCTCTCTAATTGGCCCAGGCATGCCCATCTTCAGAGCCATCAGGGAGTGGCTCTGCTGGACATGGTGGAAGATTCTAGCAGCTTCTCACAGGAGCCACCTCCATGCCCCCACCCTCCCCCCCCCCCCGCTACCAAAAACCAGGCCTTGCAAAACCAGCACAGCCTGCTGTTCAGGTCTTAGTATATCAAACATCTTCATAAATGACTTGGAAGCAGGACTCGAAGGGATACTAAGTAAGTTTGCCAAGGATACTAAACTGGGAGGAACTGCTAACTCCATTGGAGGCAGAGACGGCCTGTAGAGAGACCTGGACAGATTAGAGGGTTGGGCGATCACCAACCATATGGAGTTTAACAAAGACAAGTGCCAGATTCTGCACCTGGGATGGGGCAACCCTGGATGTGTGAACAGACTGGGGAATGAGAGGCTGGAAAGCAGAGTTGCAGAAAGGGACACAATCAGAATAAAAGAACAGTTAGGGTTGGAAGGGACCTTTGGAGATTATCTAGTCCAATTCTCCTACCAAGGCAGGGTCACCTAGAACAGCTTAAGAAGGAATGCATACAGATGTGTTTGGAATGTCTCCAGAGAGGGAGACTCCACATCCTCCCTGGGCAGCCTGTTCCAATGCTCTGCCACCCTCAATGGAAAGAAGTTCTTCCTCATGTTGAGGTAGAACATCTTATGTTTTAGTTTATGTCCATTGCTCCTCATCCTGTCACTGGGCACCACTGAAATGAGTCTGGCACCATCCTCTTGACACCCACCTTTGAGATATTTGTATGTATTGATGAGAGCCCCTCTCATTCTTCTCTTCTCTAGACCAAACAGGCCCAGCTTCCACAGTGTCTCCTCATAAGAGACCAGGACCTGGGGGCCCTGGTCAATGGCAAGTTGAATATGAGTCAGCAGTGTGCCCTGGCAGCCAGGAAGGCCATCTGTGACCTGGTGTAACAATGCAAAATGACACGGACCCCCCAGGCAGGTGCAAAGAGGAATCAATTTATTGCAAAAACCAGGCCTTTTAAAGCAATTAGCCCTTTATCAGTTACATTCCTACAAAGCATAACAAACATAATTCAACCAACCACCATAAAACACGATGTGAACGTGCCATGGTTATATAATTTGTTTTCTACCTCTATTTCAGCTGAGTCATTCCCAGAGTCCTTTTCTGCTTAGCTGAAGTAACAGGAGTGAGCCATGATTTTACAAGGGTAACAAGGCCCTCATTTTGTAAGGTTTTACCTATTCGCAACATCTCCCCCTTCTTTGTTCATGTGTTCTATTGCTAAAACAGTCTGTACCGGTAAAACCATTACCTTATTAAGACTACTAGTGATCATTTGTTGCACGCAAGACAAAATACACGGGATTTATATCATAATCAATAAACACACACCAAGGATAACTATGCCATACATTACCAAGCATTTAAGCCATACCCCGAAGCCGAGGTCGTCAAACCATGAAAACATCCCTCACCAATCACCCTCATCATGTTTCTGTAGCTGTTTAGTAAGCTGCTTAAGATTATTGATGCTTTTGTGAATAAATTATGAATGATCACTTAAGTTCATGCAGCACAAGCTGTCGAATTCTTTGCATCCGTGGCCTTAAGCCAACAGCAAGAAGTCAATGGCTGCCCTGTTTTGCAGTGTTGCATGTCTCACCGAGTTAACATCAATTACCATTGCTGAGAGAACAGCACTAGTAGCATTAGCTTCCTTTGCAAGCCAGCAGCCAAGTTTGTTTAAGGAAGCCAAAGCATGAGCAGTACCTACTGATAGTATTATGCTGCCAGAGATGCGCTATTACCGCAGGCCTAGGCCCTAGGGTATATCACCGTGTCCCGCAGCCGTAGGGAGGAGGAGGAGAGAAGATCCAGCAGGCAGGAATTGTGCAGCAAGATTGATTTATTTAATTATTTTACAAACCCTTTCATAGACTTTTTTCTTCATAGTCTAATTGGACAAGGATCAGCCACCCCTTGGGGGTGATTGGCTAAAATCCTAAAACATCCATTGTCAAAATATTTTTCTACTGTACCATAAACAAGACTTTTCAAGGTTGCAGGTGGTTTGATTGTTTACATAACTGCTACCTCTTCTGTGAGAGAGAAAAGTCTCTCACGGACTTAGAAAATAGCAAGAAAATCCTTGCTAGCAGCATTTTTTGTATCTACAATGCACTCTGCAGTATTCCAAAAGGTTACCTTTGGATCACATTTTTCGTTAAGAACATGTGTGCTACACCCAACCCGACGCTGTGCTGCAATAATTAGAGCAGTCCGACTTGGGTGAAACAAGGTTAGTTGGCCAATGGTGCATGGTCTGCCAACAGCCCTGCCTGGTATACCTTTCCAGACACTATCTCCACATATTAAGAACAAGTCTGAAGGGAGAGCTATAGTGCTGATGACAGGTGTTAGTTGACTTTCCAAGGTCCGATTACACCACAAGGAAGCGTTGCTAAAAATACCTTTAGGAGAGACATCAAAGTTAGCACCGTTCATATAAATGCCACACGTATGATCAATATAAAAGCACGCAAAGTCCCTAGTGTATCTAGTTCTTGTGGCTGAAAGGGCAAAGCTGGAAATTCATGCATCCTCAGATCTTTGTACCACGTCTCATCCCATCCTGCAGTCTTCCACCAGGTGTCCTGTCACCATCACCTGGGCTGTAATGTACCTGGTGCCGTGCAGTTTTGCTGCACACTTTCATTGTACAGCTTACCAAAACACTTCTTGTCGATGGGCACTCCTACCAGGTGTGTGCGAAAGGGATCACTGGGAGTTGACATAGAAATGCACATTGTATCGGTATGCATAGCATTAGTGAGGTTGATCCATACGTTTGCTTCATCCATCCTAGGGGGCGATCGATGTTTGTCCAGTCAAGCAGATAACTACCTTAGACCTGTTGGTGATAAAACACATGAGAACCTTCTCTCCTAGGTTAGTAAATCAGCTAGGCCTTGCCGTTGTGGATCCTTACGTAAAACTTTTAGAAATTGGTTCTGCGCATGCAAATATTCAGAGCAGTATAGCTCTGCCAGGGATCAAAATTGATGATCTGCATTCAAAAAATTTAGTGTAAATATTGCATTATCTAATTGTTGTTGAGGAGTCATATTCCCCCTTTTTTGTTTTTTGATAACATGCACGTGTCTTACTATGAACATGAAGGCAATGCAAAAGTAGAACAATACATGTAATAAAACAATAAGCTCACACCAATCAAAAATAAGCAAAGTAATACATGTAATCATTAGCACACGTGAGAAAGGATAGTGATTTATAAAGATACATCATCAACTGCCTAAATACTTTACCATCACCCAGAGTCTGCAGTAGCTGGCAAGCCCTGTTTCACAATGAGGACCTGGAGAACCTTTCCCAGGCAAGTTTACCTTGAAAGGGGGTCCAGCTTTTATAAGACCAAATCAGCAAGTCAAAGTGACTTGACTACATTTTTAGTGCAGAAGCACCTGGGTCTGTTGGCATACTTCCCGACCAGCCAGGGCCAGGGCTTGGCCAGAGCCAAGGCCTTAACTGGAAGGGTTTCCTTAACATATCCTACAAACAAACCTCTATTAATATCAGTTGGGAAAGTTTCTTAAAATTATACATTCCTTGCAGATAACTACACAAGGTTATGATAGGTTCCAAAGTAGACAGTTTTCCTTGTCATCCATTCTTAGCTAAATAATAGATGGTAACATAATTTATGAACAATCTAAGAAATGCATATAAGTAATATTAAATAGTATCTTATGGCTAAATATCTTTATAAAAACTCTATGTATTCATGTTAGGATATAAACAACATATTCAGAATCCCCAATCATATTAACTGCTTCTTATGAAAAAATCCTTAAAGCTAACATTGCTGCAAGAAGTTTGCCCTGTTGAGTGTAACCATCTGTGTGATTCATTGCATATTTCCATTCATGATCCTCTTGCCATCGGTTTGATTTATTGCCTATTTCCATTCATGATCTTCTTGCCATGTAATGCCCACCTTCACTGCATATCCTAATCTGAAAACAAAAAACATTATGTGTACCAAGAACAAGGCTACGGCACACAATAGTTTGCTAGTGTTAAAGGCAAGTAAACAACATTTCTGCAACAATTTGTCTGAAGATAAAGAGAAAGAAAATCCATGTCACAAAATCTGCCAATGCTGTATGAAAAATATCTGAATTTTCTGAAGACACAGTGGTTTGGTATACAGAAAAACACAAATTACAACTCCCAGTCTATGATATTTAAAAGGGACATTATCAACTACAAACTAAATAACTTAATCTGGGCAAAAAATTTATTGATTAACCTCTGGCAAAAGCAAATTTTTGGTTCAACTTGTATACATGGATAGTTTAAGCACAGGCCCTCTGTAGGCACCAGTACTCTTAACATTGAGTAACTTGCATCTTCTGAGTTCACTTCTTCTCCAATGACCAGAATCAAAGTTGAGAGTGCCCCTTTAAAGGGTTTCAGATACAACAGAATTTAACTCATTTTGACTCCATCATTACAAGAAAGCTACTGATAAGTTGTCATACAATAGTTAAACATCAAGGAAGAATAGGCAAGTGAACGACTGATTTGAAAATGAAATGGCAGCAACATGGATTCACTAGAGAGATTATGAAAGTGTGGCAAATATGTTGTGGTTTTAGATAATTTAGTTTTGAGAACAGCTCATGGTAACTATAAACATTATTAAAAATGCCTGGTCATGGTCAGTACTTTTCTAGTATAAGCATAAGTTTGCCAGGGTTTTTCAAAGTTCAGCTTTACTCAGAAAAATGACAACACTGTAGATCTTGGCAAATTGCACTTAAAATCTGCTCAGTTTGCAGATGGTAAGATAACTGTCCCAGTGTGAGACAAACTAGGAGGAAATGTCCGAGATGAACTTCTTCTGATAGAAGGCAGGTTTTAGCAGCCCCTCCACCACCAGGTTCAGAAAGAAATTCCTCTGAGGAAAGTGAAAAAAAAACGATTTATTTAACGAGCAGGGTGCACCCAGGCACCAAAAAAAGAATGAATAATTGTCTCGGTTTGAAAGACAGGTGTCTGCTAAGGAAGGCAGAAGCCTCCCTTGGAGTGGCAGATATAACCCCTTTCCCTCTGAGTTATTATAATTTTGAAATCAAGGGTCTTTAGGCAAAGATGTGGGAAATAGGAATAACAGTTCTTTACTATATATATATAGATATATATATATAACTAGTCAAACAAAACAACAACAAGTATGACAGTAACAGCAAACACAAACCCAGTCCCAGCCTTCTCGGCTGTCAGGCTATTTCCCCTCGGGTGCAGTTCCGCTCGCAGCCGGCAGGGATCGCTGGCGGCTCCCGGTGAGCAGGGCAGGTGCGATGGTTCCCCCGCGGCTGCAGGGGGCGCTCCGGAGCGAGCTCGGGGAGCACGCGGCTGCTCTGGTGCCCTGGGATCCCGGGGAAGGATGGAACAAAGGAGCTTCACAAACCGGTGGGCAGCTGGTCCCGGGTTCCCGGAAACAGCAGGCTGGACTGGTAGGCTGGAGCGGCAGGCACAAACACAAATCCCGGGTGGCAGACGAGATGTATCCAAAAGGGGGGAACCCCCAGAGGTCCAGGCAGGCAGGGTGAGCACGGCTACAGCGTAACGAAGGCTCGAAACAGCAGCGGGGTAGGGCGGCCGCAGCCCAGGCTCCAGCAGGGCAGGGAAAGCAGCTTTGGGATCCCCGGTGTTGTTTCCAGCAGAAAGGAAAGACGCTGAAAACGGGAACCAGCAGCTCCTTTCTCTGCACCTTCTCCCTCCAGACCCTGAGAGCGAACTGAACTGCCCGCCAGGTGAGAACAAAAGCTTGGACGGGCCCTTTTGTCTTTCTTAAGTATGGCTATCTCCTCTCAAGTATGGCCATTTATCTCCTAGCAACATGCTATGGGAAAAAATTCCTTTAACAGAAAAAAAACTAGGACTAAACTAAAACCCCAACAATAATGTTAAATAATAAAACCTCTCGCTGTGGAGAAAAACCTGGTAGATTCAGAGTCCTTCGTAGGTGTGGCTCTGCTCTCTCTGGAGCCGGGGTGTGGCGTGGGACCCCCACGGGCTGCTGTGTAAGGCCTCCCGGTGATGTTCTGGTGTTGCTGAACAGTTCCAGAAGAAAAGAAGAAGCCAAAGTCCCAGGAAAACTCCATGCATCAGCTAATGAACAAGAAGCTAGCTAAAAAGCAAGAGAATGCAACTCTCTTCCCTGCTGCAGAGAGCCGAAAGCTTTAAAGGCACAGAACTCATGTCTGGCATAGGGTAGACGATAGGGAATACAGTATCATACAGTCACCACAGGACAACAACTTTTTGAGATTTCCTGTACAATAGATTTGAGCTTGGACTATTAAAGCTAATGACATATATATATTTAAGGATAAAACATCAAGGACCTAGTTATATAATACTGTCATGAGTTTTGCACATGCAAATCTGTTAGATGAGTGGGTCTATAAAACTGACGCATGTATATAACAGGTACAAAGTCACGGTTTCAGATGAATCTAAAGGAGCGTGCTACTGTTTGCTCCACTTGTGGTCCATCACTGTACTCAAACTGTTTTGATATCAAGTCCAATTTCAATTTATAAGTGGTAAGGAAAAATAATTACACTTGAATCACTGAACAGCTGTACCTGTTTGAAATGCTGTCACATGTTTCTTCATGGCGAAATATTCACTATTAAATTATCTTATTAAAGCTGTGGGGTAAAAAGCAAGCAAAGTGGTAAAGCTGGCACAATTCCATCTGCTTTTGCAGTGGAGAATTGTGAGCTAATTATATATAAACCTCTAATCGCTTCTGCAGATAATGTTAATGGGGAAGTGAGCAAAGAAATGCTTCGATTGATGAGTGGCTAAACCTACCATGGGCCTCACACAGCTAATTGTTCCCAGTAATTATTGTAAATCATTCAATGTTTTGACATCAGGCTTTAAAGGTAATTGCTGTGGTTTCACATTTTGGTCACTTAATATCCACCCTAAATATTTCCAAGGAGGGATCTACTGATGTTTCTAAGGGGCCACAGTACCTTACAAATATGAATCTTCTTGTCTACAAACGAAAATATTATCCACATAGTGATAAATGATGCTCTGAGGGCACTGGATTTGCAAATATCTTTCAGATATACAATTTTCTAATTTTATGGTAACATCTAACATCATTACTAATAAGCAAAAATCAGTATTATTTCAGTCCAATCAGAATCTTAAATCAAAGTTCTTGAAAAGGCAGTATACATCTTCTATGACAAAGTTACTAACCATACAATATATCAGCATTTTTTTGAAAAGTTTAGGCCTTGCTAAGCAGTTTTAAAGTAAAGAATTATATAATGCTATCTGGATTCAGGAACATACTATAATCACACAGCTAACCTTGAATTACTCTAATAAAAAGTCATGTCAAAATCTACAGCTTACTGAAAATACAGAGTTAGTTTTAACAAAAACCAAAAATGTTCTTGTGATATAGTAAAACATATTTTTAACATGAATAATTTGCATTCATAAAGACACTGAGGTTGGGACAAATTAAGTATTTCCCAGAAGCTCAAAATGGGATAGAAGTCTTCCTAACTGCGAAATGGAATGCAAACATACTGACTTCCTGTAGGTTATCTCTTCACTTACAAAATGACACATACAGAAAAGTTTCTCAGCTGTCTTTGACACAAAAGTTACATTTGTAATTATGAATATTATGCTCTTCAGATCCTTATGATCAGAACAACAACTAAACTACCTGCAGGAAACTTAACAATACCTAAATTTGCCAATTTTCCTTCCCAGAAGGTATATACAAGTTTATAAATCCAGGCCTTGGACATTACAATTATATTAACATTAATTCCCTAAGTGGTTTAGAAAGATACTTGCATTCTATCAAGGCACTACACAGTCATTAAATCTCTGGTAATCTCCAAGATGCACTGAAGAATATTGTGGTTGTGTTTGAGAGGGTTACTGTTTTTATCAAATGTTGATCTATAGGCTTCATTTCAGTGGTAAACTTTTCCACATCATGAACATGGGAAGGGGGGGAACAACGGCTTGGAAGTTGGAAGCTGGTCTTTCCTTTTCTTCGAATGGGACAAATTCTATGCAACTCAGTTTCATGAATTTAAAAAGTACTTTGAAAAAACATGCACAGATCGAGCTGCGTAGCCCTAAACGGGCCCCCCAGGCCCTCCCACGCGGTGTAGGTGTCCAAGTTCCCCGAGCGGAGTGTGGGGCGGGCGCTGGGGCCGGCCTGCCCCTCCGCCACCCTCTTCGGCTGGGTGAGACAGTGAGAATACAGCTCTGGGGAGGTATTACTGTATCCCGCAGTGGTAGGGAGGAGGAGGAGAGATCCAACAGGCAGGAATTGTGCAGCAAGATTGATTTATTTAATTATTTTACAAACTCTTTTATAGACTTTTTTTCTTCATAGTCTAATTGGACAAAGGATCAGCCACCCCCCTGGGTTGATTGGCTCAAAATCCTAAAACATCCATTGTCAAAATATTTTTCTACTGCACCATAAACATAGTTCTATAAGGTTGCAGGTGTTCATAGTTTATAGAACTTCTCCTAATCTCTTCGTGAGAGAGAAAAGTATCCCACGGGCTTAGAAAGAAGCAAGAAAAATTCTTGCTAGCAGCAATATTGTATCCACAATTCCCCCTTTGTGTTTTATAAGATAACAATCCTACTATTAATCCTAAATAGAAATTTACATCAGTTATTAATTCTAAATATGTCCTTAAGGCTTTAACTATCTGACTCCATAATAAGAAATTTAAAGTTCAGTCTCTGCTTGTGGATGGACCATCCGCCTGATGGTTGACATCCTGGTCACCATCAGAAGAGTCATTAGGCTGATGATCTACATTCTGGTCTCCATTTGGATGGTTGGCGTTCTGGTCATCATTTGGAGGTTGCCTGTTCTGCCTCTGGCACCGTAGATCAGGGCGAACACATTTTGCAGGTAGCCACCGTACCCCAGTATCTGTGGAAATGCAAGCATACCCACGACCCCAAACGATAAGCTCATGAGGGCCTTCCCACTGGTTAGTGAGTAAATTCCGTACCCAGACTTTTGCCTGGGCCAGTTGTGTCTCGCCTGCAGACTGCAATGAGAGAAAATGATTCAGAATAACAGGATTATTTGAATTTTGTGGTACTGTAAGGTGATTAGTTGTATACAAAGCTTTTGCTAGTCAGCTTCAGTAACCAAATTCAAAGGGTCCTGTGAGAATCATTGAAAAGCCATGGTAACAGCCCTTAATTCGACTAACTAAGCAGAGCCGGACTCGGATTGGTGTGTTAGTCAACCACCGCAAAGGCAGTGTAGGATACCGTGTGCCCTTACGCACAGTGACCCCCATTAAAAATTTGTCCCAATCCGTACCCCCCCAAGCTGCCAACACATCCGGTCCCCAAAGGTTAAAGGAAGTGGTAGTAACATATGGCCTAATTGTAGCTGTGTGCCCCTCTCAGTCCCTCACCACCACAGGCCGTTTGCTTAAATAGCTCTGTGTGGTTCCTCCTAATCCTGCGATGGCCGATCCCACCGGGGCTATAGGCCATGAGGGAGGCCACACAGAGAAGGAGATGATAGTTACATCAGCACCCTTATCAATCAAACCTCGAAGCTTAATCTGGGGCAGACGGGCGTTCGGCAGGACCAGGGTACATGTCATCTGTGGCCTTTGGTCAGAGATGTCTGCAGTCCAGGAGGCCTGCAGAAGTCCTGTAGATCCACTGCCATTATCTTCGTGAGTTTGTTGTTCTATCCTGGGGACACAAGACTTAAAAGGCACTAATTTAGCACGGCAGGTCTTTTCAGGAATAGTTACAGGGGGTTTTTGCGTGGAGACCATAGCTCAAATCTGACCGTTAAAGTCAGTGTCAATAACTCCTGAGTGCACTGAGATTCCTTGATGGGTAACGTCAGGCTTTCCCACCAGCATCACACTGGATCCCTGGGCTAAGGGTCCATATGCATCCAAGGGAACCTTATAAATACCACTAGAGTCTAAGACGACTGCGGCTGCGGTATGGATGTCAAAACCGTCTGATCCCTGGGTGCTGTCTCTAGGGTGGCTGGGTAGGCCTGTTCCTGTACCTGTGCCACCCTCTGGGGAAGCGACTGCATTGGAGAGCAATTCCCCCTCCTTGCACTCGGGTGGAAGTTTCCCGACAAAGGCCGACCATCGGCATGAGTCAGGGATCTACAATAGTCTGAGCAATGCCCTGGTCTGCCACACCTCTTGCACTGGGGGATCGGTGTGTTTTCTTTTTGTCTCGGCTTAGGCCGCTTCCGTTTTTCGTGCGTTTGGGTTGCTTTGGTTCACAACCAGAAGATGCGTGAACAGGCTGCAGGAACGCAGCCAAAGCAGACCTTTTCTGGTTCCCAGATCCCACCTTAGAGCAGGCCTCGACCATGTCTGTCAGCTCAGGTTCTCCTGGTAAGGTATCTATGATTTTTCTGCACTCCTTGTTTGCGTTCTCTCTCACTAACTGCCTTAACAACATAAGCCTTAATCCCTTTATCGTCAACCTGCTTCTCGAGAAAAGCAGCAACTTTCTCTACGAAATAGAGGTATGACTGATCTCCCTTGAATTATTTCAGTATATCACTTTCTAGGAGCAGACAACTCTATGGTTTTCAACAGGGCAGCCATGCCAACCTGTTGAGCTTGCTGCAGGACGCTAGGCGGAAAGGTACCCTGTAGATTGGGATCAGAGAAGGGACCAGTCCCCATAAGAGCATCACGTCTACGATCATCAGCAGGGAGCTGCATCTTCCCTAATGCAGCCTTGTTGGCCAGCTTTCTCCAGGTAGTCTCAAAAACTGTAAATTGTACAGGTTGAAATAGGATTTGACCTAAGTGCCTGATATCAAATGGAGAAAGCAAATCTGTATTTATCATCCTTATCATTTGCATAACCTTAGCAGAACCAAGCCCATATTGTGCAACCTTGGATTGCAGATCCTGTGCAACCTTCCAGGCAATTACCTCATGCTTATCATGCTGGCCTGAATTTGGGAGAGCCTTATACACTGGGAAAGCTTGGATGTCCCCTTTCAGGGTGTCACTACCATCCTGAACTTCTGGCACAGCCTGTGGATGCAGTGTAACAGCTTCCTGAGTACTCCCAGGATCCTCAAATCTGCTTGGCATCCCCGGTGTTTCCAATAAATCCCAATCGCCTTCCTCCAGAGCCCGCATCTTAAGCGACTCCCAGAAACGGTTGTAGTGGGTTGGATGCACTGTCACAGTGCAGTCCGGAAAGGTCCAGAGGTGAGACTGGAGCAGCCTTTTCTTTTGCCTCCTGGCTACAACAGCTTTATGACCTGGGGCCAAAGCGTCCTCTGCCTCACTGCCCGACAATGAATCATCGGTTAAAGGCAACTTTGAGGTGCCGTGAACGAACAAATGTGGGCAGGGAGGAGTGGACTGACCAGAAGGGAAACTGGCAGCACAAGCTGCAGTCGGCTGCCCTGTGGTTTGAACTGCAGCCTCTTTCCCAGACACAACTTCGGCTGGGTTCGACCGATCTGGCGGTGAAGCTGCTGCCGCCGTCTCCAGTGCTGCAGCAGCGCGCAGAGCCGCTGCCATCTCCTGTGCAGCAGGAGCGTTTGGAGCCTCCACCAGCCCCTGCACTGCGGCACCGTTTGGTGCCGCCGCTGGCCGGGGCACGGCCTCCGCGCCGGCTGCTTCTATCGCTGGTCTTGGCCCAGTTGGTGGTTGGAGCCCCCAACCTCAGCCCCGAAAAAGCGGTGGCTGCCACTGAGCCGAATGGCAAGGCGGGCTGCGCGCCACCCTGCTGCCCACACACCCCTGCCAGTTGCTCTGCCAGCATGGTGCCCTCGGGTGGCATGGGGTCCTGCGGCAGCACAGGGTGACCCGGTACAGGCTCTGAGGCATCCCCCGCCCATGGAGCCTGGGGGATTTTTCGGATCTCTCTCCTTCACATTCCACTGAGGCAGGCAAGCCAGCTTTACTGCTACAGTCAAGGTCTATCAGCAGAATGAACAACAAACACCAAGTGCGTAATAATTCTAGCACTTCCAGATCCCCAGATGGGAGCTTGTGCCAGATAGCAGAGTCTATCTCCTGCCACAGACCAAAATCCAGGGCGGTGTCTCTGTCCTGGTAAAAGCCATGCAGGGAAGCCCAGTCTAATAACTCACAAAGTGGATTTTCAGGAATGGAGGTGTGCATTATACTGAAAACACCTTTCCAGACCATTAGCACAGCATCAGTTTTTAAACCCCTGTTTGCTATTTTCTCAGTCCTGTCGGACATCCCGGTCTGGGAGAAGAAGGAGAACAGCATACCTCTAGAGAAATTCGGCTTGGCTCTCAGCGTGCAGGACACATTGCAGAGTGCAGATCACGTTGACGTGCACCAAATATTACTGTATCCCGCAGCCGTAGGGAGGAGGAGAGAGATCCAACAGGCAGGAATTGTGCAGCAAGATTGATTGATTTAATTATTTTACAAACTCTTTTACAGACTTTTTCTTCATAGTCTAATTGGACAAAGGATCAGCCACCCCCTGGGTTGATTGGCTAGAAATCCTAAACATCCATTGTCAAAATATTTTTCTACTGTACCATAAACATAGTTCTACAAGGTCGCAGGTGTTCATAGTTTTTAGAACTTCTGCTAATCTCTTCGTGAGAGAGAAAAGTATCCCACAGGCTTAGAAAGAAGCAAGAAAAATTCTTGCTAGCAGCAATATTGTATCCACGGGGGCGGGGAGAAGCTGCTGCTGTTCCTGGGTGCTTTGCCAGGGTCCCGCAGGAAGCCGCCGCAGCCGCCGCCAGGGAAGGAGAGGGGAGGGGGGAAAAGCAGCGGTGCCGTCGGACAAGCCTCGACCCAAGGTGAGAACATTTCTCCACGCCGGAGTATCAGAGGGTTCCAGAGACAGGGGTTAGGGTCATTTTAAGGCAGAATACAGGTCTGGCTTCTTCCCAGGAGTAAAAGGAGCTGCACTCCCTGCCTCAGCTATGCACAGGGGTTTATAACATCAAAGTGTCTCTCATTCAGAAAACAGTTTCAGGGTTCTTTAACCCATAATAAAAGTTGCTCCAATGTGGAGAATGTGTTGCAATATCTTTAAGCTGCACTGACACTTCTGGGACACCCCCGGTGCCAAGATAGCAACAATTCTGTGGTTCTTTGTCCAGCTGACCTAATCTTATAGGCTGTGCCTGCAATTTGCCCTCCATCAGATTGAGGTTTGCAAATAAAGTCCCCTGTCATTGTATCAGGGTCTGAGCTCTGCCTTCTGCCCCGGGACTGAGGGTCCAGGGTCTAAAGGACCACTTGGGTCAGGGTCCTTATCAAGGTCAAACATCCCCTTAGAGGATGACTTGCCCTCAGGATTATCCGGTATGTTGGGATTCGCTGCAGATACCCAGTCTATTAAGGCAATCAGCCTAGCAGCTGAAATGTCTCTTATCTGCCGATATAAGAGCTGTTGTAAATTTTCTAGGCTCTGCTTTTGCTCAAGTGACATTTTTCCTCACATGATTTACCCCGCTGCTCACCTTAAGATGATGTATGCGCACGCATTTTGAGTCCGTTACTTGAAGTTGATGATCGATCCACTCCCTGGTTCAGCGAGGCTTTGTTACTGGTTGCAGTCCACCTCTTCACTGCAGTCTGATATCCCATAGTTGGAGCGCCATTTGTAACAATGCGAAAAGACACAGACCCCCCAGGCAGGTGCAAAGAGGAATTGATTTATTGCAAAAACCAGGCCTTTTTAAGCAATTAGCCCTTTATCAGTTACATTCTTACAAAGCATAACAAACATAATTCAACCAACCCACCATAAACCACAATGTGAACATGCGATGGTTATATAACTTGTTTTCTATGGTTATAAAACTTGTTTTCTACCTCTATTTCAGCTGAGTCATTCCCAGAGTCCTTTTCTGCTTAGCTGAAGTAACAGGAGTGAGCCATGATTTTACAAGGGTAACAAGGCCCTCATTTTGTAAGGTTTTACCTATTCACAACAACTTGGGGTGCATCAGGCACAGCATTGCCAGTCAGTCAAGGGAGGTGATTGTCCTGCTCTACTCTGTGCTGGTGCAGCCTCACATTGAGTCCTGTGTGCAGTTTTGGGTTCCACAATAGAAGAAGGATGTAAAGCTATTAGAGAGAATCCAAAGGAGGGCTACGAAGATGGTGAAGGGTCAAGAGGGGAAGTCATATGAGGAGTGTATGAGGTTGCTTGGCTTGTTCAGCCTGGAGAAGAGGACACTGAGGGGAGACCTCATCACAGTCTACAACTTCTTCGTAACAGGGAGAGGAGGGGCAGACACTGATCTCTGTGGTGACCAGTGACAGGACCTGAGGGAATGGCATGAGGCTGTGTCAGTGGAGGGTTAGGTTGGATATCAGGAAACGGTTCTTCACCCAGAGGGTGGTTGTGTGATACATGAAGGGATGAGACCCACCAGCAGAGATACAAGTGAATCTGAGGTTTTATTTGGAAGTATCAGTATATATATCTCTACTCTTAAGAGCTTTTTTTTTTTTTGGTTACAGCTTACAGGCTTAATCACAGTTCTACAATAAAACTCTCCTCTTGACATCTTCTATTGTTCTCTCCAAGGCCATGGCTAGTAGAGCAAGAAAAGCATCCTGTTGATGCCTTAAGACTGTTCTTATGTGGTAGTAGAAGTAGAAACTCGTTTGTCCAGTTCTGTCTCAGGTACACGCTGTCCAGAGAGACACTGATGCTGCTGTTGGCACTGCTGGTCTTGCTTTCTGTTTAATTCTTTCCTTACACCAACACCTGTTACCCCAACAATTCCCTCTTTTCTATTTTTTGGGGTCATGGACAAAGCAAGTGCAACCATAGCTTGTTTTTGCGTGGCTTTAATGGCTCTAATTATGTTGAAAAGGACATGACAGAAAATTTAAAAAGATATCACTGCTAGATAACCTAATCCAATAAAAAACCAAACTCGTTAATTTATTCCTGAAAACCAATTTTTTGGATTTAGCTAAGTAAGATAATTTTTAAAGTCTGTCAGCACCTTTTGTTCCTCTAGAGTTTGCAAATCTCTGCATTGATCTTTTAATTGAGTGTGAAGTGAGTGGATATCTTGTCTTAGGGTTTTATCAAAGGCTCCTTGGTGGTGGTTTTTGATTGTTTCCCAATTTTGTCCCGTTTCATTCCACAGAAGAGGAGTGACACATATAGAGTTATGTATGTGTTCCAAATCACAATGTAAAGATATGCGTGTTTTTTGAGCATCAACTCTTTTGCCAATCCACAAAAGAGCACTTTCCAAGGCATCTAATCTGGTCATTATTTCCTTGTCAGTTTGCTCTTGTGTTTGTAATTCTTTTGTAATATTGGTTAGAGCTTGTCCCATGGTGTGGGCAGTTCAAATGGAATTAGTTAAAGCTGCAACAGCTGCAGAAGCTGTGGTTAAAACTATTACAGCAGAAATGATGGCAAAGACCAACCAACCCAGAAATTTGCGAACTCGTTTCTTACTCTTTTGGATTTCTTCCTGGAACAGTCGAGCCAATTGTGAAAGACCGTCTTGTCCTTCCCAAGTCCGAGTCAGATTTAGAGGTACCCAAAATTCTTGTCTTCTCTTAAATGGAAGAAGAACAGAAAAGTTATTCATATCTTCATTGGTTACACATGATTTAAAAACAAAAGAATCAGCAGACAGAAAATACAAGCCATTCCTATAATCAATTGAAAAATTAGCTAAAGCAAAAACATATGGGTGTGAAGTACAAGTCATTAGTGATTGTTTCTTTAGCACTGTCAAATTTGCAAGGGTAGCATTCTTGTTCAAGTTCACTTGGTATATCCTATTACCAAAGGCAGGTAACAGCATTTTCCACAGATGCTTATGAACACATGATTGATTACTACCTAGATAATATTGAATCAGTGGTCCGGCCATTCCACCATCATGCCAGATAATGCTGCAGTTTGCCTTTTGGAAGGGAAGGTTGGTTTTATTTGTCCCCTTTTCTCTAAGGACACTATGTCGTCCCCAGTCAATTATTCTCCCGATGCCTTGGAGTGGCTACCTGAAAACAGAGGCTAGACAAAATTAAGAGAATAAAAGCGGGTATTTATTGAAGGGCCTTCAATAAGGTACACTATGGGTAGAGCCCTAGGGATACACCCAAAATTGACGGCGGGTCACAGGTTTTTCACACTTTTTAAGTTTGGTCTATTTGCATATCAGGGTTAATTCTCCAAATACAATTTCAGGTAAGGAAGTAATTACCCCCAGTTTTTCCCCCCATCAGAGGCTTAGTTTACATATTTTGGGGCCTGGGACAACAAGGCATCCTTGAGTCCAGGCCTATAGAAGATTTGTTATGTCTAACCAGAATGTGAGAACAGTAGCTAACAGGCTATATGGAGTTTTAGGGTTACACACTAACTCAGTACAGGATCTGAAAAATATAAAAGCTAAATCCTAAGGCATCACTCCCATACTGTAAGAATTGCTGTTGTGGTTGTCCTAAACATGATGTCCATTCCAAACGTCGTAAATTGGAAATGGACGTAAAACGACATTTGGGATAATGAGGTGGGGTGGCATCCACAGGATTGTTGGAGATAGACAGAATGGTCAGCAATGTAGTAGCAGTCAAATTCTTTACAGTTCCTGGGGATTCATATATCAAGTGCAATTGCATAGAAAAATTGGCACAAGGCAAAGGTGAAAAGGTACTCGTTTGATTCCACATTAAGCAAATAGGCAGTAAATCAATAACATAAGAAGCATTGGTAGCATACGTATTTACAACATCCTGATCTAGGGGAGGAAGCCAAGTTCCTCCTACCCATTCCATTCCATTGTTGCTGAGGGGAGGCTCTGGATCCTATCAGGTCAGAGGCTGAAACAGCGGTGGCTTGTGTGCCCAGTAGATTCTTCCTTCCACCATTCGATGGCAGTATAGCAGAAGAAAGATGACATGACTCATTGTTGTCATCCTTGGCTGGGCTTGATGTATCTCAGTGGAAGCCAATATGGTCCTGTGGGCAAAGAAACACATCCATAACCTCTCTCCCAAGGTAACAGTGGAACTGGACCTTTCCACTGACCACTGTGCACATCCTTGTATGTAACTTCTGGGTGAACTCCTTCTCTATCAGTTGTCCGACCAAGGTGCCTTTGATGTGCTGTGAGGTCATCCCTAGTGGAAAAATTCAGAAATTTTCAAACATATGTTGCTTTATCAAGCTGCTCTTGAGGGAGCATGCCTATCAGATTCCCCCTTTTTTGTTTCTGTAGCATGTTTTTCAATGTGTAATATGCCATCTCCACTATGGCTTGGCTTGTTGGAGAATGGGCAATACCTGTAACATGTTTGATCCCCCAAGTGTGGAGAAAATCTTGTGTTTTTCGAGATGTGTATGCAGGTCCATTATCTGTTTTTATCTGTTGAGGGATGCCCATAGTAGCAAAGGCATGCAGCCAATGTCAGGTGGCATCTCTTGATTTCTCACCTTTTTGAGCTGTTGCTACTACGAAACCTGAAAAAGTATCAATGGAAACATGCACATATTTAAAAATCCCAAAACTTGATATGTGGGTAACATCTGTCTGCCAAATATCATTAGGTTTTAAACCTCGTGGGTTTGTACCTAATGTTTGTGGTAAGGAAAAAGTTTGCTGGCATTGTGAACAAGCATTCACTATATTTCAAGCTTGTGGCAAGGCTAAGCCAAATTTTTTTGCCAGTGCTTGGGCATTTTGATGAGAGAAATCATGAGAAAGTTTTGCCTGCCTGTTGGGGTCTCCTCCCCCTGCCATGTAGCCCTGGGAGAGGGGCCCTGAGGGCACAGACACGGGGATTCCTGAGCCCCTGGTCAGCCTTGTTCCCCATTGGTTGGTTTGTGTTTCCCTGGGTGGGCAAGGAGGGGCAGTCCAGACTGTGAGGGTTCCTCGGCAGAGCCCCGGCCATGCGGCTGGAGAAATAAACATCTCTGAAACATCTACCAAGAATCTGTCCACATATATATTTCCTTTCCACGGGACTCCTGGTTTGATATATGCGTGTTACAGTATCCCCGCTGTAACACCTGCCCTAACTTTTGTGGTATAGTGACTGTCATGGTGAGAGCATCTGCTCTCACATTACCTTCCACTATAGGCGGAGTGGTGTGTGACCTAAGTTGTAGGATGTAGTATTCATGAGACCTGTGAAGTAAAAGGTTATACAAAGTGGTTAATAACACAAAAAGATCTTTGTTAGAGACTTCCTTCAGAAATAAATGCTCTATTGTCGCGATGATTCCTGTACCATAAAGAGAGTCAGAAACAGTGTTAATAGGTTCCTGTGAAAAAAGACAAAATGCTTCTACTGCAGCTGCCAGTTCAGCTAGCTGGGTAGATCCAGGTTGGAAAGTTATTGAGTGTTACCCATTGTCCTGTATAATTTTTCCACAGGGTCACAGCTTTGTATGTTTTACCTGATCCATCAGTGAAAACAGTTTTTGCATCAGGAATAGGTGTCTTTGACTGTAAACATTGTGGTTGGAAAGGAAGTTTTTTGAAGGATTGTAGCAGGGCATGTCGAGGCATTGTGTGAATAAACTGTCCATTTTAGTCCATAAGAGCAATTTGAAATGACAGTGAATCCCTGAAAAGATCCTCTAGTTCTGCTGCAGTTATAGGGAGATGTATCATTGTCGGATCATATCCTGTCAGGCTCTGACATCGGAGTCGTCCCATTGACAGCAGTCGAATAATCATTTCAAGTTGAGTGGTTATAGTTTTTGAAAAGGTGTGTGGCAAGAAAATCTATTCTAATAACCAGAGAAGACGTTCTTGCACATCACATTGGCCAATAAGAGCATAGGGTTGGAAAGATTGCAAAATCAGGAACAGCCTCAAAGGCAAATCTGGGTTTCGACATGTGGCAAAGGACTTGTTGATTTTATCACTTACAGTCTCTCAAGCCTTTTGGGCAGTTTTTGTCAATTGCCTAGGGGTAGAGAGGTCTGGGTCCCCTTTTAGCAACTGAAATCAAGGAGATAATTCTTCTGTTGTAATTCCCAACAGAGGGCAAATCCAATTAATGGTTCCCAGTAACTTTTGCAAGTCATTCAACCTGTGTATGTTAGTTTTCAAAGTTACTGGCTGTGGAATGACCGTTGTTTCAAGCAGTTTAAAGCCTAAGTATTTCCAAGGAGGTTCCGTTTGAATTTTGTCTGTGGCTATGCACAAACCTCTGCTGGTGAGTGTTATTTTTAAAGCTGCAAGGCAATTGCTGGGCAATTGCCGTAGCAATTAGTCCTGCTTTATATTGTTCTGAGCCAATATTAGCACATGCTTTGATGTAACCAGCAAGTTCAACATCAGTGCGGTTGCATAGCAAATCTAAGGCTTTTTTACAGTCATTATTAGCATTCTCATAAGTGAGGGATTTTAAAACAGCATTGGCTGCCGCTTGCATTTCAATTTCCTGTTTGACCGCTGATTGCAGACAGTCAATAAAGGTGATATATGGTTCCTGGGCTCCTTGATGAATGGCCACAAATCCTGGCTCTAGATTTTTTGTATCAGGTACTTTCCTTAGAGCACGCAAAGCTATAGTTGTTGTTTGGTCTCGGGCCTGAGGTTGTAATTGCAGCTCGGCACGCGCGGTAGTATATATGCCGGTCCCTGAGAGCGGGGGTGCCATGATATTAAGTGGCGGATTTTGATTACCATTATTCAATGCCTGGGTTTGAGCCAAATCTACCAATTCCATCCACCACACAGAGTATTGCCCCCCTGTTAAAACTGTTTTAAAAAGAGATTTCCAGTCCACCGTTAACATGGTATGCAATTCAGCAATAGCATCTATTAAATTCACAGTAAAGGAGGAGTGCAAACTGTTTTCCTTCCCCAATTTCCTTAGTTTTTTAACCATTTCATAGGGCAACTAGTCATGATGCAGATTCTGATTGCGATATATTACAGGCATAGCTTGTAAAAATTCAATATCTCCCTCTTGTAATGCTCGCCCATGGCAGCTATGTATGAACTTTTCTGGCTCAGGTTCAATGGGTGACACATCCTCATAATCATTAGAAGTGTGAGATGTAGCATAGGGAGGAGGACGAGTGGATGAAATGGATGCAGCTGCCTTTCGGTGTGCTGTCTGTAATATTTCTTCCGCGCTAGGAGCTGTGGCTGCCATAACATGTACTGGGGTCAGAGGAGGGTATAAATCTGGTTCTTGGTCAGGATCGACCAGCCCTGGATCAAACGGATCTTGGCGTTCCAGATCATCCTCCTCAGAAGGAGAGGATAGTGGTGCATCCGAGGGGAGACAGTTCACTTCCTTAAATTGTTGCAAGGCAGAATAGATGACACACCAAGTCACAGTATCATAGGGGTGAACGTCATGGTGAGCAACCTGATGAGTCTGTAAGCATTCCCCAACTTTTTGCCAATGAATGAGTTCATAAGAACCATCAGAGGGGGACCAGGGGCAGTTTTGTCAAATCCAAATGAGCAAAGATATAAGTTTCTGAAGTATTACTTTAAATCCTTGCTCCCTGGTAATGCGCAACAGAGAGTCTTTGTGGAGTCTTTGAGATTTGGTTGCGCTTTGCTCCATAATTAAAGAGAAGTACTACCCAGCCGCTCGCTTTTGGCTAACCTGGTTCTATAGCCGCCATGAGACTAGCTTCTCAGTGATCTTTCAGGCACAATGGGATGGTTTGGCCGGGGTGTATCAGAGGACTGGATCACCGTAGCAGTTATCTGCCCACATATTAGGGCACCATTTGTGATACATGAAGGGATGAGACCCACCAGCAGAGATACGACTGAATCTGATGATACACGGAAAAGACTTGACTACTGAAATAAGTAGTAAAGTAGGTATGTTTATTCCAGCGCTGGGGCACATGTGGATTGCTCCACCAAATGCTTGCACACCAGCAATACCATTTGGCTTGGTATATATCGAGTTACAAGCTACATATTTATTAGGTTTCCAAATGTGCCTATACATATTCATTTCTTAGCCCCACCTAGCCCCGCTTCATATTATAATGAGCGCAAAGTCATTTCCATATGGCTTGCGCTTGCACAGTGCCTCGTGCAGGGGTCTCTGGGATGAAGTAGGGAGTCTTCCTCAGATGAAGTAAGGAGTCTTCCTTAATTTGAACTTTTCACCTTGCTTCCTTGCACATGCTCCCTGAGTCCCTGGCCCAAGTTCAAACCCCAAGGCTGGTTTGAACTGGTTCCTGGGTCCAAAGCAGGATCTCTTGGTCACGGCTGCTTCCCCTTATCAATAGTCTTGTATCATCTCTTTTTCTACCTGACAAATGTAATAAATGTTAGACAAGCTATATGCATTGTTTTAGCAAGCAGCCCCTTTAGTAATTCACTGCACCCTTGTTTCCCCGACTCACTGAGGTTTTATTTGGAAGCATCAGTGTATATATCTCTACTCCTAAGAGGTTTTTTTTTTTTTGGTTATAGCTTACAGGCTTAATCACAGTTCTACAATAAATCTCTCCTCTTGACATCTTCTATTGTTGTCTCCAAAGCCATGGCTAGTAGAGCGAGAAAAGCGTCCTGTTCTTATGTGGCAGTAGAAGTAGAAACTCGTTTGTCCAGTTCTGTCTCAGGTACACACTGTCCAGAGAGACACTGATGCTGCTGTTGGCGCTGCTGCTGTTGCTTTCTGTTTAACTCTTTCCTTACACCAACACCTGTTACCCCAACATGGTTGGGCAGTGGAACAGGCTCCCCAGGGAAGTGGTCACATCACCAAGCCTGTCAGAGTTCAAGAAACATTTGGACAACACTCTCAGGCACATGATGGGGTTCTTGGGGTTGTCCTGTGCAGGGCTAGGAGTGGGACTCAGTGATTCTTTTGGGTCCCTTCCAACTCAGGATATTCTATGATTCTATGTAGAAGTAGTAATTCACACTTTTTTTTTCCTTTTTTTCCTTCTTTTTTCATTCTTTCCTCCTTCACCAATAGCAAAATTCAGTCCATAACCCTGTGTCATGTGAAAAGGGGAGATTTCCTTGACCCTTAGTGTTTGATTTGACTGTCAGCTCCCCTGGAAAGTCAAGACCCTTGTGCTGGACCAGTCTGTCAGCATCCCATTAGGGGAACCCTTCACTGAACAGTCCTGCTGGATTAGAGGGCAATTTGAATGACTTATTCAGGGACACACACTAACATCTTAAGGGAGAGCCCTCAGCAAGTCTTCCACTTTATTTGAGTATGTTACCCGCTGCTGGTGACTGCTAGTGCCTGTGAAGGACTCACACTAACAGTTTATGGAATAACATTTTATTAATATAAAATTGGGACAGGTTAAGATTCAAGGATTGTTGATGATAGTATCTGACTGCAAAAATGTATTCAAAGCAATACAGAGACAAGGTCTAATCCTCAATAAAATAGTCAGTGCACATAGCCTATGGTTCTTACCCAATAGATGTCCCTGTGGGAGAGAAGACAGGTTCAGCCCATTGACGGATCCCAGTAGTTATGATGGAGTCTTCCCTAACTTTTCCCCTAGTCTCGACTTACTTTTATACTATTTCTTTATGTTTAGGTAGAGCTTGAGTGACTCATGTATAGCTTTTTTTCTGATTGGTGTAAATTCTCTGGCTTTGGTCTTAAAGATATAGTCAATAAAATCTAGAGTGCATGCCCAGTGGGGGGTGGTCGAACTTTGGAGGGAGGTAACTTTGGGATGGAGGTATGTGTTAATATCACAATTGGCCTATAATGAATCAAGTTCATCCAAGGAGAATGATTTCACCAGTTGTTGGCTCAGTAGCAAGACATCTCTCTCCCTTGGGTGACAGGTGCTATGGGGTTTATCAGCTGCAAAGTACCACTGAGTTCCCCTCCCTGCAAGGATTTCTACAGAGACTGGCCACAGTGTCTCCACTCTGCTCCACCCTCCATTTCATCCCTCTTAGCAGGTGCTATGGCTGCAGATTGTGGGTGTGAGGAATCATCATGGAATAGGTTTCGAGCATGCCAACCACATTCCATCCAGGGAGTAGCAGCTGCATTTTACCCTATAATTTCTGTACCATTATAACTTCTGTTAGAATGTGAATATAACTTCTCAGTTTCCTCTAATTTTACCCTCAGCCATCTTTCCACACCCTCTATTTTCTCTTGGATTCAGTCTACTTGGAGATGTTACGACGTGCTTCAAAAGGCGAGAATAACCCAGGTTCTTGCTAATAGATCCCTTGGGGTGGATTAGAGTGAAATGACACTGAATGGTTGGTGTTTGTAAATATATATATATGTAGGGTTTATTTTAGAACAATTTGGTTGCAATGGAAAGCAGGTCTGCAGTCATTTGGTTATTATCTATTGTAATATAGCAATATAAAAGCATAACACTTAAGGAAATATATTAAGGAAAATAAAGAGAAATAAAGGATAAGAGTAGAAAGGTATAAAATCACCACCTGTGAGTCCAGTGATGAGATTTGGTTGTTGCAATTGCAATGTCTGTTGGTTGAAGTGATGGTTGCAGTCTTGATCCATTTCCATGGGGAAAGCCTGAGAAATACAAAGTCCGGTGGGATAATATATCCTCAGGCTCAGCGGGGAGTTTCACACTTAATGTTGTAATGCTGTGAATCACTGGACACTTTGGGAGTCTTTGATGGTTTATGACACCTTCTACAACATTACAGCTGCCTCTTAGGTCAGTATAATTGAGTCAATTATGGGCCATCAGAAGGGATGAATACTTTCAGGCCTACAATGTGAATGTTCTGTGTGAATGTCCCAGTGCTTCTCCCAAAGAGAATTTTCACACCTGAGCCACTTGTGTAAGGACATTGGCATGATAAAAAGCACTATTCCACCTGGCAGGATTTACCTCTTATCAGCCTCTTCCCTTATCTTGTTGAACACCCAGCTTGTAGCCTGAGGTGGTGGGTGTGCACACCCTCTGCAACTAATTGGTTACTTTGCTCATCATCAGCAAAGCATCCTGCTGATTGTTTGAGCCATTAACAATTAACAGTCCACTCTCTCACAGGTGAAAGCTGAAAATTCTTCTTGGACATTGGAAGAGTGTTAGCCTTCAATTTGTGTGTGCATTGATACAGGAAGTCTCGTGTATTGGTTTTGCATGGCCTGGTTTTGGTAGCAGGGGGAAGGGGGTGGGCTACAGGGGTGGCTTTTGTGAGAAGCTGCTAGAATCTTCCTCCATGTCCAGCAGAGCCAGTCCGTGGTGGCTCCAAAGATGGATGTGCCACTGGTAAAGGCTGGGCCAATTAGAAATGGTGGTAAAGCCTCTGTGATAACAGATTTAAGAAGAAAGAAAAACAAAAAAATTGTGGTGCAGTTGCAATTTCAGCCAGAGAAGAGTAGAGTGAGAACATGTGAGAAGAACTCTGCAGACACCAAAGTCAGTGAAGAAGGAGGGGGAGGAAGTGCTCCAGGCACTGGAGTTGAAATTCCTCTGCAGGCCATGGTGAAGACCATGGTGAAGCAGGCTGTTCCCCTTGCAGCCCATGGAGGTCCATGGGGATGCAGAGATCCCGCCACAACCCATGGAAGAGCTTCATGTCAGAGCAGGTAGATACCTGAGAGGAGGTTGTTACCCCGTGGGAGGCCCATGGAGACAGGGGCTTTGCTCCCATGCTGGAGCAGCCTGTCCTTGAAGGACTGCACCCTGTGGAAGGGTATCCCATGCTGCAGCAGTCTGGGGAGGACTGTTGCCTGTGGGATGGACTCATGTTGCAGCAGTTTGCAGAGAGCTGTTGCTCATGAGATGGACTCACATTGGAGAAGTTCGAGGAGAACTGTCTCCCATGGGAGGGACCTCATGGTGCAGCAGAGGAACAACTCCTCTCCCTTATCACTATCCCTCTGGCTCTGTAGCTTCTGTGCCAGAGCATGAGGTGTAACGATCTCTAAAATGCGTCTCCAAAGCGAAGCCACTCAGCAGGATCAGCTATATGCACTCACACACGCGTGCATGCACAAACACACGGATAGCTTCAGTAATATGATCGGCAGCAAAGAGGCAGGAAGGTTCTTTGCATAGATTTCCACAGGAGCAGTTTATTGCTTCTACACTGTGAAGGGTTCTAGAGGCAAAGACCCAGAACAATGGAGGGTCTAGGTTTTTATACAGGGGCAGGGCAAAGGCAGGACTAGGAAATGGGGACCAATGGAGAAGCTCTGGGGGTGATGAGGGCCAGAGGCCAATGGGGGAACCTGGAGTGGAGAACTTTCTGGGATATGAAACATATAAGGTAGCAAGGGGGTGGAGGGGCCACGGGCCAACAGCCAACCACGAATACAGAACTGGGGTAGATTACCATAACCAAACAAGGCATTCTGGGAGAGGCTTCTTTCTTCACCGTGACCGAGACAGAAGTCTCTAGTACTAGGGACTGTCTTACCGAGAACTCTTTCCGTCCCTTGTACCACAGGCTAACAGGCCACTACACTCCCTGGACACCGGGACAAGCCATGGGTGATGAACTGACCATAACCCCCATTCCCTGTCTCCTTGCACTGCTGGGGTAGGAGGTAGAGCTGGAAGGAGGGAGGGGTGTGGGGAAGGTGTTCTTAAGGTTTTATTTTACTTCTCATTATCCTGCTCTGATTTTGTTAGTGTAATAAATTTAATGCATATCTCTAAGTTGAGCCTGTTTTGCCCGTGATGGTATTTGATGAGCAATCTCTCCTGGTCCTTATCTCAACCCATGAATCCTTTGTTATATTTTCTCTCCCCTGTCCAGCTGCAGAGGGGAGTGAGAGAGTGGCTTTGGTGGGTGCCTGGCATCTGGCCATCATTAACCCGCGACATCCCAGTTGGACCTCCTGGCTGACAGGACACACTGTTGACTGATATTCAACTTGCCATCAACCAGGATCCCCAGGTCCCTTTCCACAGTGTTAGTCTCCAGCCTCTCGTTCCCCAGTCTGTCCATACATCCAGGGTTGCCTCGTCTCAGGTGCAGAATCTGGCAGTTGCCTTTTTTAAACTTCATACTGTTGGTGATTGCCCAGGCAATAACTACAAGTGATATAAAATATGGGCACAACAATAAGAGCTTATAGTCCTTTTTTTATGATTCTGCTGGCTTTACGAGAGAACTTCTTTGTAGGTACTCCTTGTCCAGAGAGATAAATCATTGGATCCTGCCCCTCAGGTGTGTCAACTGCAGCATTCAGCTTGGTGTCATCTGAAAATTTGCTCAGGGTGCACTTGATCCCTTTGTCTATGTCATTATAGAAGATTTTAATTAACACTGGTCCCAATACAGATCCCCGGGGGGACACCAGTTGTCACCGATGTCCACTGGGACTCTGAGCCATTGACCACTACCCTCTGGATGTCACCATCCAATCACTTTTTTATCCATCAAACAGTCCACCCATCAAATCCATCTCTCTCCAATTTAGAGAGAGATGTTGTGGGGGACTGTGTCAAAGGCTTTACAGAAGTCCAGATAAATTACATCTGTAGCCCTTCCCTTGTCCACTGATGTAGTCACTCCATCATAGAAAGCCACTGGGTTGGTCAGGCAGGACTTGTCCTTGGTGAAGCTGTGCTGGCTGTCTTGAATCACCTCCCTGTCCTCCATGTGCCTTAGGATAGCTTCTAGGAGGATCTGTTCCATGATCTTCCCAGGCACAGAGGTGATGCTGACAGGGTGGTAGTTCCCAGGGTCCTCCTTTCTACCCTTTTTACAGATGGGTGCAATGTTTCCCTTTTTCCAGTCACCTGGGACTTCACCTGACTGTCACGACTTTTCAAATATCATGGAGAGTGGCTTGGCAACTACATCAGCCAATTTTCTCTAGACTCTGGGATGCATCTCATTGGGTCCCATGTACTTTTGCACATTCAGGTTCCTCAGGTGGTCACAAACCTGATCTTTACTTACAGTGGGAGGGACTTTGCTCCCCCAGTCCCCATCCTGCTGTCCATCCACTTGAGAGGTATTGAAGACTGAGGCAAAAAAGTTTTTGAGTACCTCAGCCTCCTCCTCATCATCCGTTGTTACCAGTTTTCCAGCATTGTTTATGGAGGGGGGTACACCTCCTTTCACCTTCCTTTTCTGGTTCACACACCTGTAGAAGCCCTTCCTGTTATTCTTTGCATCCCTTGCCAGGTTCAGTTCCAGTTTTGCCTTTGCCTTCCTCACCCTATCCCTACACAACTGAACTTCATCCCTATATTCTTCCCAGGATACCTGTCCTAGTTTCCACTGCCTGTGCATTTGCTTCTTTCCCTTTGCTTTGACCAGCAGGTCCCTACTCAGACATACCAGTCTCCTGTCTTCTTTGCCTGATTTCTTGATCCTGTGGATTGTTAGCTCTTGTGCTTTATGGAAGACTTCCTTAAAGATCTGCCAGTTCTGTTCTATTCCCTTGTCCCTGAGGGCAGTCTTCCAGAGGATCCCACTGACTATCTCCCTTAAGAGCTGGAAGTTTGCGTTCCTAAAGTTTAGGGGCCTAACTTTACTCCTTACCTGACCCATATCCCTCAGGACTGCAAATTCAACCAGTGTGTGATCACTGCAGCCAATCTTTGGCTGCCTCCAATCTTGACGTCCCTGATTAACTCACTTGAGTTGGTGACCAACAGATCCAGTAATACATCCCCTCTGGTAGGGCTATCACCTGGCTCAAGAAGCTATCCTCCATGCATTCCAGGAGTCTCCTGGATTGCCTACAGCTCACCGTACTACTTTCCCAGCAGATGTTGGGGTGGTTGAAGTCCCCCAGCAGGATGAGAGCTTGCAAGCGCAATGTCTCCTGTAGCTCGAGCAAGAAGGCTTTGTCAATAGGCTCCCCTTGATCAGGTGGCCTGTAGTAGACACCAACTACAAGGTTCCCTTTGTTGCCTTGATCTCTAGTCCTTACCCACAGGCTTTCAACCTGCTCATGGCTGTTCTTCAGAGACAGTTCATCACTGTTGGTAATGACATCAAATGCAAAGAAAAATCTAAATGTAAGAAATAATCTAAATATAAAAAATCAAAATATCAATATCAATATATCAGCAATGAGAAGAAAACACACTGATGCGGTGTTAATTGGTCTGAGCTCTGGTCCAGGTGTTGTTTTTCTCTTCTTCTTGTCTCCTTCCCATGTGAGCTCCCTTTTATTTTAATTTTGTTACAGATAAACAACTGCCTTCTGATTGGTCCTCAGGGCCTCTGCTAATTTTGTAATACACAAAACATGTCTCAAGCATTCCATGCATGTGATTGTTTTCAATCACAGTAAGTTACACACTCATATGGTGGTCTTCTACCAAAGCAATTTTTCACAGCATCCTCAGCAAACACACAAATTAGCAGCGCCTTTAGGGTTAATATTCTCTTGTTCTAATCTTGGTTAGGATGCCAGGTGTTTGGCACCGTTCCCACATCTCCCCCTTTTTTGTTTTTTTGCATAAAGGGTTCATGGTGATCATGGTGAACACCTGGGCTTCATCTCCTCGGAGGTGGTTGATGCTTCAGATGAGTTGCAGAACTATAAACACACAAAAGATTTAAAAACTTCCCACTGCCACAAAAACCCAAATGTGTAAATTAAGTCCCTCAAAGCAGTGTTTGGGGTTAAGCCATTGTACACTATTAGACAATTCATCCCATACATTTTGTTTTGCTAGCTTTGGCACACGTGCCATCTGCTGTTTTAAAGATTGGGTTAAATTGTGCACTTCGCTGTTAATGTTAGTAGCAAAGACACCCTGTTGATGCCTTAAGAGGCCTCCTAGACACAGAGACTAGACAGGAGTAAGGGAATAAAAGTAGGTATTTATTTGAAAGGCCTTCAAAGGTACACCCTGGGGAGCCAGAGGCTATTGCCAAGATGGACCCCAAGATGGACCACAGGTCACGAGTTCTTCACACTTTTATAGGTTTAGTTCATTTGCATATAAGGGTTAATTCTCCAATTAAAGCTTCAGTTTAATGATGTAATTCCCCTCAGCTTAACCCCCCTTAGCGGCTCTTTGGTTTATACTTTTGGCCTAGGACAGTCTTGTTGTCCTTGGAAAGCAAGCCTGGAGAGGCTTTGTTATGTCTACCTAGCACGAGAGATCAGAAATTAACAGGCTACAAGAAACTTCAGTTACACACTAAGCAGTACAGAATTTGAAAAATATAAAAGTTAAAACCTAAGGCATCACTGTAAATGGGCTTTAACATGTTCCCAGCCACAAGTGGTTTGATTGCAGTTGAGTGTTTTGCCAGTTGACAGGGGTGATCCAAAGGGCACAGATACCAATGGAATGAATGGTCTTATTTTACTATGAATATTAAAGCAACACAAAAGTAAAATGATACTTTTAATAAAATAATAAGCTTAGTATGTGCTCGGCTTTAACAACAAGCAATCATAAGCAAGGTAATGCACCTAATCATTACTACACAGGAGAAAGGATAGTGACTTAGATACATCACCAACTGCCTAAATACTTTACCATCATCCAGAGTCCGCAATCATTGGGGAGCCTTGTTTCATAGCAAGGACCAGGAGAACCCTTCTGGGTAACTGGGAAATTCCACACAGTGCATCCACTCGTAGGTAAGGTCTCTGAGTTTGCCCCGAAAGGGGGTCCAGCCTGTATAGGCCCAAATCAGCAAGTTGAAGTGACTTGATGATATTTTTAGCACAGAAATTCCTGGTTCTGATGGTCCAGTTCCCAACCAGCCAGGGCCAGGGCTTGGTCAGAGCCCAGGCTTTGGCTGGGAGGGCTTTCCCTAAAATATCCTACAAACAAGCCTCTAATAATGTCAGTTGGATACATTTCTTACAGATAGCTACACAAGGTTATGTGAAAGTTTCTAAAGCAGCTGGTTCAGCATCAAACAGCTAGCATAAGCGTTTTTGTCATCTATTTTTAGTTAAATCATACTGATGGTGTCAGTCACATAGTGCTCAGGATTCCTCTTGTAAGTCAACTCTGGCTGGGGCCTGCTGCTCAGGCCTTAGCACATCAGGGAGTAACACGCAACCCCTGATCCTGATGTTCCTAATCGTAGCAAAGTTTCAGGCGACTGCTTAAAGCTTCTTGTTGATCTCCTAACCACACTAGTGCTACTTCTAATGCATCTAATCTAGCTAATATTTGTTGATCAATACTTGTTTGCATGGCCATTTTTGCCTTAAAATTACCTAACACATCAGCAACAGCATGAGCAGTTTGCACAGCTTTTGTAAGCATCATCATTGCGATAGCAGCCGTAGCTGCTATTATTATGGCAGAGATAATAAAAGCTATTAGCTATCTGATAGGAAATGGGAGGACCAACAACATGAACCCAATATACCTGTTCTGCAGTCACCAAAGGCATGATAAAAAGAAAACTGAATAAACTTCTTACAGTACTGTTGCTAGCTACTATTGCTAGGTAGGCCAGGAAGGTGTTCTCCAGGGTTTGTGCCACTCCTATACCATGCATCGGGATTTCTGCTCTTTGCTGCAGTGTCTTCAGCATCCCCCATGTTATCTCTGGGTTCATCCACTTGCTGCTGGCTGGTGTCATGCAGCGCCTCTTCTTTAGGTATTGAGATTCTCTTCAGCTGGGGTATCGGGTTGTTGGACTGGTTTTTCCAGCTCATGGTATGGTTTTACCAGATGAGCAGATAACCACTTCGGGCCTGTTGGCAATAGAACACATGCATGCCTCCCCCCCCCCCGGGTTAGTAAATCATCTGGGCCTTGCCATTGCACACCCAATTGTGGAGCCTTATGTAAAACTTTTGGAAATTGATTCTGCGCACACAAACCTTCAGAGCACTGTCACTCTGCCGGGGAACGAGATTGCTGATCTGCATTCAAAAAATTTAGTGTAAATATTGCATTATCTAATTATTCTTGAGGATCCATATTCCCCCCTTTTTGTTTAATAACATGCACTTGAGGGTCAAATGACATCGTTCTGTCATGGCTTGGTCCTGGGGATTATATGGGATCCCTGTAACAGTTTTCATACCCCATTGGTGAAGGAATTACTGAGTATTTTTAGAGGTATAACCTGGGACATCGTCAGTTTTTAGAGTCTTTGGCAGGCCCATAATAGCAAAGCAATGTGTCCAATGTCTAAGGATATCTTTACCTTTTTCCCCTGTGTGAGCAGAAGCACATATTAGGCTAGAAAATGTATCAATGGTAACATGAACAAACCTCAAACAACCAAAAGAATGTATGTGAGTAACATCAGTTTGCCATAGCTCATTAGGCTGTAGGCCTTGGGGATTAACTTCCTGAGTGGGAGGATGTGAAGGCAATCTCTGAAAGTCTGGGCAAGCACACACAATATCTCTTGCCTGAAACAAAGGGATGTGAAACTGTTTACTCAGCCTTGCTGCATTCTGGTGAAAAAATGAATGAGATAAGTGGGCATAATTGAATTGTAATGTTGCTGCAGTTAAGCTTTCCACCTTGGCATTCCCCTCTGCTATAGGACCAGGTAAATTTGTGTGACTCTGTATATGAATAATAAAAAGAGGTTGGTTTTGGTTCTCAGTTAGTGACTTCAATTGAACAAAGCTCAAACAATATCTTATGGCTAATTTCCTTTATAAAAGCACCATGTATTCTCATTATGACATTAACAACATATTCAGAATCACTAATTATATTGACTGCTTCTTGTTTAAAAATCATTCAAGCTAACACTGCTGCATGTAGTTCAACCTATTGAGTGGAACCACCTGTTTGATTTATTGCATATTTCCATTCGTGACCATCTTGCCATGTAACGATTGCCTTTCCTGTGTTTCCTGATCCATCCATAAAAACACTATGTTCACCAGGAATAGGGTTATGGCACACAATAGTTTGTAGTGTTAAAGGCAAGTGAACAACATTTTGCAACTGTTTGTCTGAAGGCAAAGAGAAAGAAATCTGTCCTACAAAATCTGCCAATGCTATATGAAAAAGATCTGAATTTTGTAACAAATACTCATAGTTGCCAACAGACAGTGGTAAATTAATAACCTCCAGATCATATCCTGTCAATTGTATGATGTGGGTTTTGCCCTTCTTAATTAGAGACGCATAGAGCTCTATCAGGGTAGTGATTGTTTTCCTAGGTGTATTTGGTAAAAAAATTCATTCTAAGTAGATCATCCTGTCTCCCTACAATTGCCCTATTAAAGCTGTGGGATAAGGTGCGGTAGGGAATAAAAACAAGCTAACTGGTAAAGCTGAAACAATTCTGTCTGCTTTTGCAGTGGAGATTTGTGAGCTAATTATATCTAATTCTCGAATAGCTTCTTAAGATAATGTTCATGGAGAAGATAAATCAGGGTCTCCTTTCAACTGAGCAAAGAAATGTTTTAATTGATGAGTGGCTAAACCTAGCATGGATCGTACCCAGTTAATTGCTCTCAGTAGCTTTTGTAAATCATTCAATATTTTGACATCAGGCTTTAAAGTTAATTGCTGTGGTTTCACATTTCATTCAGTCAGTATCCATCCTAAATACTGCCAAGGGGGGTTCTCTGAATTTTTTCAGGGGCAATTTGTAGCCCATGCTGAGTAAGATTAAGAATGAGATACCAAATAGTATCTTGCAAATATGAATCATCATGTGCACAAACTAGAATATCATCCATATAATGATAAATGATGCTCTGAGAATGTCGAGCCTGCACAGGCACCAGGGCATTGGACACCAAAATTTGACAAATAGTAGGGCTATTTATCATCCCCTGAGGAAGCACTGTCCAATGATATTGACGCATGGGTTCAGCATTATTAACTGAAGGGACAGAAAAAGCAAAATGCTCCTGATCCTCAGTGTGCAGAAGGATAGTAAAAAAGCAGGCTTTTAAATCAATAAGAATCAAGTTCCAATCCCTGGGCAGTAAAGTAGGGTTTGGTGTACCTGATTGCAGGGCACCCATGGGTTTTATGACTGCATTGATAGGTTGTAAATCATGCAATAAATACCATTTTCCTGATTTCTTTGGGATCACAAAAATAGGTGTATTCCAGGGACTAGAAGAAGGAACTATGTGTCCTGTCGGTAATTATTCTTGTACTAGTTGGTTTGCCTTAATGAGCTTATCCCCTTTTGTCCTGGGGTGACTGTATGATACTGTATTCCCTATTGTCTTCCCTATGCCAGACATGAATCCTGTGCCTTTCTGTGTCTTTAAGCTGGGTCCGAGAGAAAGGGAGAAAAGAAAACTGAGCAGTTTTGTGTTCAAGGACACAGATATACACTCCCCTGCGTTCCTGGCTGCTACAGAGCGGAGGAAAGCACCTTCCTGCTTTTTCCCAGCTCTCAGCTCCTTTTTCTCAGGAGAGAGATGGAGAGTTAAACTCCTTTGGTTTTCAGCTAGTCTGCGAGCTGAGGCAAGAAAGTTGTTTTTTCCTGGGACTTCGGCTTCTTCTTCTTCTCTTCTGGAACTGTTGAGAACACCAGAACTCACTGGGAGAGCTTTCCACCAAGGCCTGTAGGGGCCTACGTTGAACCCAGCTCCAGAGGAGAGAGAGAGACCACGTGTTGGGGTGGGTCAGCCTGCTCTCGGTGGATGCTGACCCACCCCAACAACCACGCTCAAAGAAAGGACTCTAAAATCTTACCAGGTTTCTCTCCACAGTGAGAGGTTTTATTATTTAGCATTATTATTCTTTTCCCATATGTTTGTTAAATAAATAGGGTTTTTTCCTTCACTTTCCTCTGAGGAAAATCTTTTTTCCCCGAACCTGGTGGGGGAGGGGTGGCTGTAACCTGCCTTTTATCAGAGGACGTTCAAATTTGGACGTTCCTCCGAATTTGTCTCAAACCAGGCCAAATAATTAGTGGCGCCCAGCACGTGGTCCGGAGGAAAGTGAAAAAACCTGTGCTAATTATATTTTGGTTTGAATTTACATATTCTGTGTTGGGGTAAAGTAGTCACCATGTTGGTAGAGTTCATACTATCTTTCTGGTTTGAGGTATGAATGCCTTTCTGGTCCCTAGGCCAGTTTGGCTATCCACAAAGAGCTCTAATTTTGTCCCTGATACATAATTTTTACAGAACCGGGGCACGAATTGGGATTTTTATTTTGCTGTGCTCAATGAAAATGATTTATAAGAAGTTAACAGAGGTACAGGCAGTTGTTCAAAGTGTGTATGATATGCGGTTTCTCTGTCCTAACCCCAGTCCTAGTTTCAGTAGCCTGATTTGGGAGTTTATTAGTAATTGCACCCAGTTTGTTAGAGGAGGAGGGGACAGGGTTTCCCAGCCTTTCATTTCCCTCCCCTTTAAGTTTGACACGTTATGTTTTGAGAATGTTCAGTTTCCACTGGATGGTAAAGAGACCACTATTGCCACAGGCCTAGGCCCTAGGGTATATCACCGTGTCCCGCAGCCGTAGGGAGGAGGAGGAGAGAAGATCCAGCAGGCAGGAATTGTGCAGCAAGATTGATTTATTTAATTATTTTACAAACTCTTTTATAGACTTTTTTCTTCATAGTCTAATTGGACAAGGATCAGCCACCCCTTGGGGGTGATTGGCTAAAATCCTAAAACATCCGTTGTCAAAATATTTTTCTACTATACCATAAACAAGACTTTTCAAGGTTGCAGGTGGTTTGGTTGTTTACATAACTCTGCTCCATCTTCTGTGAGAGAGAAAAGTCTCTCACGGACTTAGAAAATAGCAAGAAAATCCTTGCTAGCAGCATTTTTGTACCTACAATTCCTCCTTTTTGTTTGATAACAACTCTACTATTAGTCCTAAGTAGAAATTTACATCAGTTATTAATTCTAAATATGTCCTTAAGGCTTTAACTCTCTGACTCCATAATAAGAAATTTAAAGTTCAGTCTCTGCTTGGGGAAGGACCATCCCAGTCTCTGCTTGTGGATGGACCATCCGCCTGATGGTTGACATCCTGGTCACCATCAGAAGAGTCATAAGGCTGATGATCTACATTCTGGTCATCATTTGGAGGTTGCCTGTTCTGCCTCTGGTGCCGTAGGTCAGGGCGAATGCATTTTGAAGGTAGCCTCCGTATCCCAGTATCTGTGGAAATGCAAGCATACCCACGACCCCAAATGATAAGCTCATGAGGGCCTTCCCACTGGTTAGTGAGTAAATTCCGTACCCAGACTTTTTCCCGGGGCAGTTGTGTCTCGCCTGAAGACTGCAATGAGAGAAAATGATTCAGAATAACAGGATTATTTGAATTTTGTGGTACTGTAAGGTGATTAGTTGTATACAAAGCTTTTGCTAGTCAGCTTCAGTAACCAAATTCAAAGGTTCCTGTGAGAATCATTGAAAAGCCATGGTAACAGCCCTTAATTCAACTAACTGAGCAGAGCGTGACTCGGATTGGTGTGTTAGTCAACCACCGCAAAGGCAGTGAAGGATACTGTGTGCCCTTACGCAAAGTGACCCCCATTAAAAATTTGACAGGTCTTTTCAGGAATAGTGACGGGGTTTTTGTGTGGAGACCATAGTGCAAATCTGACCGTTAAAGTCAGCGTCAATAACTCCTGAGTGCACTAAGATTCCTTGATGGGTAACGTCAGGCTTTCCAACCAGCATCACACTGGATCCCTGGGCTAAGGGTCCATATGCCTCCAAGGGAACCTTATATGTACTGCTAGAGTCTAAGATGACTGTGGCTGCGGTGTGGATGTCAAAACCGTCTGATCCCTGGGTGCTGTTTCTAGGGTGGCTGAGTAGGCCTGTTCCTGTACCTGTGCCACCCTCTGGAGGAGCGACTGCATCGGAGAGCAATTCCCCCTCCTTGCACCCCAGCGGAAGTTTCCCGACAAAGGCCGACCATTGGCATGAGTCAGGGATCTACAATAGTGTTCCGGTTTGGCCAAATTTAGAAATATATCCTCTGAGAGAAGGCACAGCTACCCCTTCCCCCCCAGGTTCGGGAAAAAATAAATTTTCCTCGAAGGAAAGTGAAGAAGATAAAACTATTTATTTACCAAACACACGGGAAAAGGAAAATAAGGCTAAATAATAAAATGTTTCACTGTGGAGGAAAAAAAAACCTGGGAAAGTGTTAAGAGTCCTCCCTTTGGTCTCCTCGGCGCTGGGGCTTGGGCCAGGGCCAGGCCCTCTGTGCCCGGTGGAAAGTCCTCCCGATGTGCTCTGAGGTTGAAAAAAACAGTCCAGTATAAAAGGGAGAAAATCCGGAATTCCAGAGAAGGAAAAACAAAGTCCAACTCTCAGTCTCTCTCTCTCCGGAGAACAAGAAGCTGAAACAACTGGTCAAAAGCTGACTGGAAAGCAGCAAGCCGGGTGCTTCCTCGCTCTCCTCCCGCAGCTGAAAAAAAAACCTGCTATCTCTGTGTGACCTTGAACAAGCTGCAAACTGCCCTGAAAAAGTTTTGCTCAGTTTTTTCCTTCCCCCTCTCAGGCTCAGTTTAGAGGCACAGAAAGGCACAAAAATTAATTTTGGGCATAGGCAGCGATATGGGATACACATCATAACGTCACCCCAAGACATTCCACCCCTTATCCCATATTGTTGGCTCAATGCCCAAACTAAGATATTCTAATTCTACACACACATTAATACATATATATATATACACAGCTATATACGAACAGTGACAGTGACAATCAGCAAGCAGGGGTATACAAGCATTTCACACAACAATCAGATCTCCCTGTGGTACACAACGTGTTGTTCCGTCTTTCTGCATTACCCACCATGTGCAACCAGGTCCCTGAGCAAAGACCACCCCACGGGTGGGTTTGTCTGCACTCGAGGCAGAATTTATCCACACAGGCTTTCCTAACAGACCTCTGACATGCACTACTGGGACCTTATCTCCATCTGTTGTATTCAGGGATTCAGATTGGGCTGGACCAGCTCTATTGGTGGAACCTCGGGTGTTAACTAACCAGGTGGCCTTTGCTAGATGCTGTTCCCAATTTTTGAAAGTTCCCCCACCTAGTGCCTTCAAAGTGGTTTTCAACAATCCATTGCACCGTTCCACTTTGCCTGCAGCTGGTGCATGGTAAGGGATGTGGTACACCCACTCAATGCCATGTTCTCTAGCCCAGGTGTTAATAAGGCTGTTCTTAAAATGAGTCCCATTGTCAGATTCAATTCTCTCAGGGGTACCATGCCTCCAAAGGACTTGCTTTTCGAGGCCCAGGATGGTGTTCCGGGCCGTAGCGTGAGGCACAGGGTAGGTCTCCAGCCATCCTGTGGTGGCTTCTACCATTGTGAGCACATGGCGCTTGCCTTGGCGGGTTTGAGGCAGTGTGATGTAATCAATCTGCCAGGCCTCCCCATACTTATATTTGGACCACCGCCCACCATACCACAGGGGCTTCACCCGCTTGGCCTGCTTGATCGCAGCGCATGTCTCACAGTCATGGATGACCTGGGAGATACTGTCCATGGTCAGATCCACCCCTCGATCTCGTGCCCACTTATAGGTGGCATCTCTGCCCTGATGGCCTGAGGCATCATGGGCCCATCGAGCTAGGAACAACTCTCCCTTGTGTTTCCAGTCCAAGTCTACCTGTGACACTTCTATCTTTGCAGCCTGATCTACCTGCCTGTTGTTTTGGTGTTCTTCATTAGCCCTACTCTTGGGGACATGAGCATCTACATGGCGGACTTTCACAACCAGCTTTCTTACTCGGGCAGCAATGTTTTTCCACTCTTCAGCAGCCCAGATTGGTTTTCCCCTACGTTGCCAATTAGCTTTTTCCCACTTTTCTAACCATCCCCACAGAGCATTGGCTACCATCCATGAATCAGTGTAGAGGTAGAGCTTTGGCCACTTCTCCCTTTCAGCAATGTCCAGGGCTAGTTGAACAGCTTTGAGTTCAGCGAGTTGGCTTGATCCACCTTCTCCTTCAGTAGCTTCAGCAACCCGTCGTGTGGGACTCCATACGGCTGCTTTCCACTTTCGTTTCATCCCTACGATGCGACAAGAACCGTCGGTGAAAAGAGCGTAGCGTGTGTCTTCTGATGGCAGTTGGTTGTACGGTGGAGCTTCTTCAGCACGTGTCACTTGTTCTTCTTCATCAGCGAGACCAAAGTTTTCACCTTCTGGCCAGTTTGTGATTATTTCCAAAATCCCAGGGCGATTCAATTTTCCGATACAGGCACGCTGTGTGATGAGAGCAATCCATTTGCTCCATGTGGCATTGGTGGCGTGGTGGGTAGAGGGAACCTCTGCTTTGAACATCCACCCCAGCACTGGTAGTCGGGGTGCCAGGAGGAGTTGTGCCTCAGTGCCAATTACCTCTGAGGCGGCTTTGATTCCTTCATAGGCTGCCAAGATTTCCTTCTCTGTTGGAGTGTAATTGGCTTCAGACCCTCTGTAGTTTCGGCTCCAAAATCCCAGTGGTCGACCTCGAGTCTCACCAGACACCTTCTGCCAAAGGCTCCAGGACAGGCCATTGTTCCCGGCTGCAGAGTAGAGCACGTTCTTCACTTCGGGTCCTGTCCTGACTGGGCCAAGGGCTACGGCGTGAGCGATTTCCTGCTTGATTTGGGCAAAAGCTTGTTGCTGTTCGGGGCCCCAATGGAAATCGTTCTTCTTGCGGGTAACCAGGTAGAGAGGGCTCACAATCTGGCTGTACTCAGGAATGTGCATCCTCCAAAAGCCTATGGCACCTAGGAAAGCTTGTGTTTCCTTCTTGTTGGTTGGTGGAGACATTGCAGTGATCTTATTGATGACCTCAGCGGGAATCTGACGCCGTCCATCTTGCCACTTCACTCCCAGGAACTGGATCTCTCGGGCAGGCCCCTTGACTTTGCTCTTCTTGATGGCGAAACCAGCTTCCAGGAGAATCTGGATAACTTTCTCTCCTTTATCAAACACTTCTGCTGCAGTGTTCCCCCACACAATGATGTCATCAATGTACTGCAAATGTTCTGGAGCCTCACCCTTTTCTAGTGCAATCTGGATTAGTCCATGGCAGATGGTGGGACTGTGCTTCCACCCCTGGGGCAGTCGGTTCCAGGTATACTGCACACCCCTCCAGGTGAAAGCAAACTGAGGCCTGCACTCTGCTGCCAGAGGAATGGAGAAAAATGCATTGGCAATGTCAATAGTAGCATACCACTTTGCTGCTTTGGACTCTAGCTCATACTGGAGCTCCAACATGTCCGGCACAGCAGCGCTCAGTGGTGGAGTCACTTCATTCAAGGCACGATAGTCCACAGTCAATCTCCATTCTCCTTCAGATTTGCGCACAGGCCAAATGGGACTATTGAAGGGTGAGTGGGTCTTGCTGACCACCCCTTGGCTCTCCAGCTCACGGATCATCTTGTGGATGGGAATCACAGCATCTCGAGTTGTCCGGTACTGTCGGCGATGCACTGTCGAGGTAGCAATTGGTACTTTTTGTTCTTCCACCTTCAGAAGGCCGACTGCAGACGGGTTTTCTGATAGCCCAGGCAAAGTGTTCAATTGCTTACTGCCCTCTGTCTCCACAGCAGCTATTCCAAAAGCCCACTTGAGTCCCTTTGGGTCTCTAAAATACCCGTTCCGGAGGAAGTCTATGCCCAAAATGCACGGGGCCTCTTGGCCAGTCACAATGAGATGCTTCTTCCACTCAGTTCCAGTCAGGCTCACCTCAGCTTCCACCAAGGTCAAATTTTGTGATCCACCTGTTACACCAGAAATAGAAACAGATTCTACCCCCACATGCTGCGATGGAATTATTGTACACTGCGCACCAGTGTCAACCAAGGCATCATATTTTTGTGGTTCTGATGTACCAGGCCAACGAATCCACACAGTCCAAAAAACGCGGTTTTCCCTGACCTCTACCTGGCTAGAGGCAGGGCCCCTCTATGCCTGGTTATCCTTCTTTCCCTGGGCCTGTATCTTAGAGGTTCCTTCATGGGAATTGGACATGCCATCGTCTTTTCCATCATTTCCAGCAGTTTGGCTACAGGCAACTGGAGCTACTTCCTTTTTGGTAGATCCTCCTTTCTGAGACTTGCGCTCCTTCAATTCACTCACTCGTGCTGCCAGAGCAGAAGTGGGTTGTCCACCCCACTTCCTCATGTTTTCCCCACTGTCACACAGGAAATTCCACAGCTCACTTCGTGGGATGTGCCTTCTCTCTGGGGAACGTCCGCGGAGAAGGCACTCTTTAATCTCCTGGTGATTCTTCTCCATCTTATCTTCCATTTTCTGCATACGTGTTTCCACAGCTGCGATTCTTGCGTGTGTTGGGCCATGCACAGAGTCTGCATATGCTCGGAGCTTCACTGCCATATCCTTCACAGTCTCATTCGCACCGTAGTCCGGTTTCATTATTGCTAAAGCAGAAGCGTATTCTGGTGGCCCAAGGTGTATGAGTTTTCGCCACATGTATGGAATAACTCTGGCCCGGTCTGGACTCCTCAATCCTGGGTCATTTGCAAAGACAACCTCTACCACCCCTAGTTCTCTCAGGCGTTGGATCCCTTGCTCTATGGTCTTCCATGGGGTTTGCTGCATGTAGAGATCATCTCCACACATATATCTTTCAGCCACGCCTGTTAAAACTCGTCTCCAGACACTGGTAGAATCAGCCCCCCTTTTCATCGCTTGGTCGATCACTGGATCATGTGACAGGGATCCCAAATGCCTCGCTTCAGCACCGTCCAGCATCACATCATCACCTGCCGCATCCCAAATACGGACCATCCAACTTATTATGGATTCGTCGGACCGTCGGGTGTAATCCTTTCTTAGGCTGTGAAGGTCCTTTATGGACATGGACTCAGTAATGGTTTCTGTGCCTGAGTCAGATGGTGGTTTTGAGGCTCCTTCCCCTGCATCTTTTGAGGTCCCTTCCCCTGCATCATCATCATCTTTCACTGGGCGATCAGTTTTGGTGGTGTGCTTCTTCCTTGTGACAGGAGCCACTGTCAGTGGCTTAGACTCTCCATCTGGTTTGGGCTTGCTGTCTGGTTTATCTGCAGCCTGAGTGACTGGGGTATCTGCAGGCTTTGCTGATTTATCTTCCTGTCTCTCTACCATTACATGCTGCAGTGTGCGATAGGCATATGCCAAAGCCCAACATATTGCAAGGAGCTTGTTCTCATTGGAATTGTCATTATATTTCTCTTTCAGATATTTCGCCACCTCAGCTGGTTTCTGAACTTGTTCAGGGGGAAACTTGCAAACCATTGGGTCAGAGAATTTCTTCAAGATTTGGCCCATATCCTCCCATTCCCCACACCACTCAGGATGTTCCACCTCTGGGTCAGGTGTCTCAGCAGTCACCCTGGAAATCTGAGCTCTCATTCTAGACAAGCTGCGAGACATATGGAGGAAGCTTAGGAGATACAATACCACGAAGATGATGTCTTTAACATCCAGGGGAAACTGAACATTCTCAAAAGATAACCTATCAAATTTAAAGGGAAGGGAAACCTCGTCTCCTCCTCCTCTAACAATCTGGGTGCAATTACTAATAAATTCCCAAAACAGGCTACTGAAGCTAGGACTGGGGTTAGGACGGAGAAACCACTTATCATACACACTCCGAACAGCTGCCCGTACCTCTGTCAACTTCTTATAAATCATTATCACCGAGCACAGCAAGATAGAAATCCTGATTCGTCTCCCTGCTCTGTAAAATTTACATATCAGGGACAAGATTTGAGCAAGTTGTGGATAGGCAAACAACCCTAGGGACCAAAAAAAAACCAGTACCTCAATGAAGCCTAAGGACCAAAAAGACATGAGTACATCAAGCCAGAGAGACATTATGAACTCAACCACCATGGTGATTACTTTACCCCAACACAGAATAAGCAAATTCAAACCAAAATGTAATTAGCACCGTTTTTTCACTTTCCTTCGAGCCACGCAGTTGGGCGCCACTAAATTTGTTCCGGTTTGGCCAAATTTAGAAATATATCCTCTGAGAGAAGGCACAGCTACCCCTTCCCCCCCAGGTTCGGGAAAAAATAAATTTTCCTCGAAGGAAAGTGAAGAAGATAAAACTATTTATTTACCAAACACACGGGAAAAGGAAAATAAGGCTAAATAATAAAATGTTTCACTGTGGAGGAAAAAAAAACCTGGGAAAGTGTTAAGAGTCCTCCCTTTGGTCTCCTCGGCGCTGGGGCTTGGGCCAGGGCCAGGCCCTCTGTGCCCGGTGGAAAGTCCTCCCGATGTGCTCTGAGGTTGAAAAAAACAGTCCAGTATAAAAGGGAGAAAATCCGGAATTCCAGAGAAGGAAAAACAAAGTCCAACTCTCAGTCTCTCTCTCTCCGGAGAACAAGAAGCTGAAACAACTGGTCAAAAGCTGACTGGAAAGCAGCAAGCCGGGTGCTTCCTCGCTCTCCTCCCGCAGCTGAAAAAAAAACCTGCTATCTCTGTGTGACCTTGAACAAGCTGCAAACTGCCCTGAAAAAGTTTTGCTCAGTTTTTTCCTTCCCCCTCTCAGGCTCAGTTTAGAGGCACAGAAAGGCACAAAAATTAATTTTGGGCATAGGCAGCGATATGGGATACACATCATAACGTCACCCCAAGACAAATAGTCTGAGCAATGCCCTGGTCTGCCACACCTCTTGCACTGGGGGATCGGTGTGTTCTCTTTTTGGCTTGGCTTAGGCTGCTTCCATTTTTTCGCCTGTTTGGGTTGCTTTGGTTCACGACCAGAAGATGTGTGAACAGGCTGCAGGAACGCAGCCAAAGCAGACCTTTTCTGGTTCCCAGATTCCACCTTAGCACAGGCTTCGACCATGTCTGTCACCTCAGGGTCCCCTGGCAAGGCATCTATGATTTTTCTGCACTCCTTGTTTGTGTTATCTCTCACTAACTGCCTTAACAATAACTGCCTTAACCCCTTTATCCTCAACCTGCTTCTCAAGAGAAGCAGCGACTTTCTCTACAAAAGAGAGGAATGACTGATTTTCCTTGGACTATTTCAGTATATTGCTTTCTAGACGCAGACAACTCTATGGTTTTCAACAGGGCAGCCGTCATGCCGACCTGTTGAGCTTGCTGCAGGACGCTAGAGGACAAAGTACCCTGTAGACTGGGATCAGAGAAGGGACCAGTCCCCATCAAAGCATCTGTTCCCACTGCACGTCTAGGATTGGCAGCTGGGAGCTGGATCTTCCCTAATGCAGCTTTGTCAGCCAGCTTTCTCCAGGTTTTCTCAAAAAGTGTAAATTGTACAGGTTGAAATAGAATTTGACCTAAGTGTCTGATATCAAATGGAGAAAGCAAATCTGTATTTATCACCCTTATTATCTGCATAACCTCAGCAGAACCTAGCCCATCTTGTGCCACCTTGGATTGCAAATCCAGTGCAACCTTCCAAGCAATCGTCTCATGCTTTTCATGCTCCCCTGAATTTGGGAGTGCCTTATACACTGGGAAACCTTGGATCTCCCCTTTTGGGGAGTCACTACCATCCTGAATTTCTGGCACAGCCTGTGGATAGGGTGTAACAGCTTCCCGATTACCCCCAGAATCCTCAAATCTATTTGGCATTCCAAGTGTTTCCAATAACCTCCAGTCACCCTCCTCCAACGCTCACATCTTAACTGACTCTAAGAAGTGACTGTAGTGGGTCGAATGCACTGTTACCGTGCAGTCCTGAAAGGTCCAGGGGCGAGACTGGAGCAGCCTTTTCCTTTGCCGCGTGGCTACGACAGCTTTACGCCCCGGGGCCAGAACCTCATCTGCTTCACTGCCTGACGATGAGTCATCAGGCAAAGGCAACTCTGAGACGCTGGGAGCGAACAGAGGTGGACGGAGAGCGGCGCTTTGGCTAGGCTAGGAGCAGAACAGACAGCACAGACTACAGCTGGCTGCGCTGCAGTTTGAACAGCAGCTTCTTTTTGGGATGCCGTCTCGGCCGGTCCCGACCGAGCTGGTACTGGAGCTGCTGCAGCCGTCTCCGGGGCTACAGCCATGCCAGGCGCTGTGCTCGTCTCTTGCTCCGCGGCAGCGTTCAGCGCTGTCGCTGGCCCCCGCGCTGCAGCCATGACCGGCGCTGCGCTCATCTCTTGCACCACGCCAGTGCCCGGCGCTGCTGCCGAAACTGCTGCTGTTTCTCGCTCCCCGCCCGCGTTCGGCGCCCCTGCCCCCAGCCACTACTCTGCAGCCGTGGCCGGTTCCGGGTTCTCCCGCAGCCGCGCTAGTTCTACGTTCGCCGCTGGCCGAGCCACTTCCTGGTTTGGAGCCTCGTCTCCCGTGGGCACCGCCGGCCTGGTGCACCCCTTGCTGCAGGGTGCCTCTGGCATTTCCAACAGCTGCTTTTGCACGCTGAGCAGTACCTCCAGCTTCCATGACATGTTCGGTAACTCTTTCAGCAAAGGCAGATGCTGTATTAAAAGGTCGATGGCTCGGTTCTGCAGCGGTGCAGAACCGTCCAGCATAAAGGAGGGCAGCGGATCACACCCAGGCAGTCTCGGTGCAGGCACGCCTGGAGCTGCGCTGGCCAAGAAGGGATGTCCGGGCAGTTCTGGCTCTGTTGGTGCATAGGCAAACGGGCTAGGAGCCGCCACGGTCCAATTCGCTAAGCTGCTAATCCACGTCCCTGGATAAGCCGTGGCCGCAGCCGAGCCAAGCAGCAAGGCGCACTGCGTGCCCTCCCTCTGCCCCGACACCCCCGCCTCTGCCGGCGCAGGGTCCCTGGGGGCCGGGGAGTCCTGCGATTGTGCAGGGTGAGGAGGCGCAGGCTCTGCCTGTGGAGCTGAGGGTGTTTTTTCAGATTCACTATCACCTGCCCCTGGAGCCCGGTCAGTGGGGTCCCCCTCAGACATTCCTCCGTCACTTATTACTGAAACAGGTGAGCCAGCTCTGCTGCCACAGTCAAGGTCGGTCAGCAGCATAAATAACGAACGCCAGGTTCGGTATAATTCTAACGCTGCTGGGTCCCCAAACAGGAGTTCATGCCGGACAGCACAGCCAAGTTCCTGCCATAAGGCAAAGTCCAGGGCAGTGTCTCTGTCCATGGAAATCCCTTTTAAGGTAGCCCAATCTAATAATTCCCGAACTGAGTTTTCAGAAATGGAGGTGTGCAATATGCTAAACACACCTTTCCAGACCCTTACCACAGCGTCGGTTTGTGAGCCGCTGTTTGCCATTTCTGAGTCTCATCGGGCCTCCCGGTCCTGGTGGGGGGAAGGGGAGCAGCGTACCTCTAGAGGAATTCGGCTTGGCTCGCAGCAGCAGGACACTTTGCAGCTTTCAGATCACGTCAGGCAGCACCAAATATTGCCGCAGGCCTGAGCCCTAGGGTATATCACCATGTCCCGCAGCCATAGGGAGGAGGAGGAGAGAAGATCCAGCAGGCAGGAATTGTGCAGCAAGATTGATTTATTTAATTATTTTACAAACTCTTTTATAGACTTTTTTCTTCATAGTCTAATTGGACAAGGATCAGCCACCCCTTGGGGGTGATTGGCTAAAATCCTAAAACATCCATTGTCAAAATATTTTTCTGCTGTACCATAAACAAGACTTTTCAAGGTTGCAGGTGGTTTGATTGTTTACATAACTCTGCTACCTCTTCTGTGAGAGAGAAAAGTGTCTCACGGATTTAGAAAATAGCAAGAAAATCCTTGCTAGCAGCATTTTTGTATCTACAGACCACCTTCCTGGTGTTTTATCTGGTAAACTTCCTCTATATGGTCTGCAGCTTGTCTAGAATCAGGGCTGAGATTTCCAGGGTGACTGATGAGCCACCTGACCCAGGTGTGGAAAATCCTGAGTGGTGTGGGGAATGGGAGGATATGGGCCAAACCCTGAAGGAATTCTCTAACCTGATAGCCTGGAACTTTCCCACTGAACAAATTCCGATCCTAGCTGAAGAGGGGAAATATCTGAAAGAGAAATACAATGACAATTCTAATGAGAAAAAGCTCATTGCAATATGCTGGGCCTTGGCATATGCTTATCGTACACTGCTAGATACTGTAGGGCAGCAGATAAAAGGTGGAGGGCCAGGAAGATAAATCAGCAGACACCCCAGTTACTCAGGCTGCAGCCAAACCAGACAGCAAGCCTAAGCCATTGACAGTTGATCCTACCATGAGTAAAAAGCACACAACCAAAAACGATCATCCAATCAAAGATGATGATGATGTGGGGGAAGGAATCTCAAAGCCAGAAAGTGACTCAGGCCCAGAAATCATTACTGAGTCCATGTCTATAAAGGACCTTCCTAGCCTAAGAAAGGACTACACCCAACGGTCTGATGAATCCATAATAAGTTGGATGGTCCGTATTTGGGATGCTGCAGGTGATGATACAATGCTCGATGGTGCTGAAGCGAGGCATTTGGGATCCCTGTCATGTGATCCAGCTATCGACCAAGCAATAATAAGGAGGGCTGACTCTGTCAGTCTCTGGACACGGGTCTTGAGTGGCGCCAAGGAAAGATATATGTGCGCAGACGATTTCTCTATGCAGCAAACCCAGTGGAAGGCCATAGAACAAGGGATCCAATGCCTGAGAGAACTAGCGGTGGTAGAGATTGTCTACACAAATGACCCAGGATTGAGGAGTCTAGACAGGGTCAGAGTTGATGCAGTGATGTGGCAAAAACTCATATGACTTGGGCCACAAGAATATGCTTCTGCTTTAGCAATGATGAAACCAGATGACGGTGGGAATGAGACCGTGTGGGATATGGCAGTGAAGCTCCGAGTATATGCAGATGCCGTGCATGGCCCAACACATGCAAGAATCACAACTGTGGAAACACGTCTGCAGAAAGTGGAAGGTAAGATACAGAAGAATCACCAGGAACTCAAGAAGGAGATTAAAGAGGGCCTTCTCCAAATCTTGGCGGTACAAATCAGAGATTCTGTTACCAGACACAGATGTCTCCCAGCTAGAAAGAGAAGGTACATCCCACGAGATGAGCTATGGTTTTTCCTGTGTGATAGTGGGGAAAATATGAGGAGGTGGGATAGACAACCCACTTCTGCTCTGGCAGCATGAGTGCATGAATTGAAGGAGCGCAAGACTCAGAAAGGAAGCAGCTCCAGTTGCCTGTAGCCAAACTGCCAGAAATGATGGAAGAGAAGATGACATGTCCAATCCCCTTGAAGGAACCTCTAAAATGTATGCCCAGGGAAAGAAGGAAAACCAGGACACCTTTCAAGGCCACTGATCTATGTAATCAACTGGGGTGATCTGTTGGCACCTCAGGAGACCCAGCCATCCTCTAAGTACTTTGCTGGACTGGTGCCAACATGCTCAGCTCTTTGAACAACTGGGCTATGTACAGTAAACATAAATTTTACCCTATGGTTTCAATTTTGATGTTGCCAAGTTTGCCTCTTATTTGTAGGCTTGTGACTCCAATGATGTTATCAGTCTGCACACAGAAGAAAAATCTTTAATTCTGGGACAGCCTCAGAAAATAATGTGGTTCCTGTAGAAGATAGTCCTCCAATTTTAAGTTATATAGTGTGTTTTCCTTTCAGAGATGTGGGTTGAAAATTGTTGTAACCTGCAATCTCAGAAAAGAGACAAAGTATACAAAGTATGGGCTTTCCAGGAATTGCTACCAAGGGAATTTCACCTAAGTTAATGACAGTTTTACTGTTGCTTTCAACACAGGTGTAATTTCATTTGTTTCTTCTGCCCAACTTTTTTATGATCCGATTTTTTTTATTATTGCTATTTCTCCTTTTTTTATTATTGTTATTTCCCCTTTTTTATTCTGCTGCAATGCTTTTCCCTTGTGAAAACCGGAAAAAAAATTAAAATACAAGTCAGTTTCATTAGGTAAAAAAGTTATTTGAAAAAACATTCACGGATTGAGCTGGGAAGCCCTGGCGATTTGAGGGGCGTAAGGCGCGCCCTCCGGGAGGCAGATCCAGCCCACGGCTATGCGCCAGCGCTGTGCTGAGCGGCCGAGCCGTGAGCCCGCACCACCGCTGTGTTCTGCGGCTACGTGAAGCGGCGTGAGGTTGAAGCGGGCGGGGGCAGGCCACACCAGGCCCCCTGCCCGTGCTGAGGCTGCTGCTGCCGTTGAGTGCCCTGCCGGGGCTCTGGACGGTGCTGCTGCGGCTGCGGGGGGTGGGGTGGGGGGGGAGGGGGGTCGGACGGACACCGAGGGCTGCGCCGATCAAGGGCGCAAAGAGCAGGGAAGCGGCGGCGCTGCCGGAGCTGCCCCCACCCGCCGGGCAGCTCCCGGGGCGATGGGGCTGGCGTTAATAGAGTCTTTCCCGGGAAAAGCAAAAGATGTTACATCAACCTGCAATAACGCTTCCCTTTTACAGAGCTCCAGTGCCATAAACGCTTGCGATTGTGGAGCATTGCCAGGGAGAGACGGGTCCTTTTCCGAGACGGGTGGAGGGGGGCGGGGGGATACATAAGGTGCAAATGGTTCTTCGCTAAATACCTGAGGGAGAGTATTGGAAGGTTCTAAAGGTTGTGCTAAGCGTTGTTTTAAGGGAAGATACAGGTCTGGCTCCTTTTCAGGATTAACAGGAGCTGACGGTAACACATCCCCATCAGGTTCATTACCAGTATCCTTTTCATCACCCCCTGCCTCAGCTACTCGAAGGGGCTCTAAAGTACCCATGAGAAATCTCCACGTTACTGTTACCAAATCAGGAGTCTAAAAACCTAAGTCTACATCTTCGTAAATGCTCCCCCACATGTTCCCATACCTTAACATGAAAGCTTCCTTCATCTGGAAACCAATTACAGTGCTGTTTAACCAGTAATAAAAGTTGCTCTAATTGCTTGTCAGAGATTTTATGTTCTGCATTGACAACAATCTGTTGTAATGCTTTTAAGTAGAGTCCATGCTCCTGGGAAACCCCGTCCTATGATATTAGACTGCACAATCCCACGGTTCTTCGTCCAGTGAATACCACTGTCCTAATTTCATATGATGTGCTAGCAACTTACTCCCCATCGGATTGTGGTTCACTGAAAAGTTCCCCAATGTTGGTATCACATCTGTGATCTATTCCCACGTCATCAGTATCACGTCTTTGATATGTTTGCATCTCGCGGCTCACCAAATGTTGGTAATGACATCAAATGCAAAGAAAAATCTAAATGTAAGAAATAATCTAAATATAAAAAATCAAAATATCAATATCAATATATCAGCAATGAGAAGAAAACACACTGATGCGGTGTTAATTGGTCTGAGCTCTGGTCTAAGTGTAGTTTTTCCCTTCTTCTTGTCTCCTTCCCATGTGAGCTCCCTTTTATTTTAATTTTGTTACAGATAAACAACTGCCTTCTGATTGGTCCTCAGGGCCTCTGCTAATTTTGTAATACACAAAACATGTCTCAAGCATTCCATGCATGTGATTGTTTTCAATCACAGTAAGTTACACACTCATATGGTGGTCTTCCACCAAAGCAATTTTTTCACAGCGTCCTCAGCAAACACACAAGTTAGCAGCGCCTTTAGGGTTAATATTCTCTTGTTCTAATCTTGGTTAGGATGCCAGGTGTCTGGCACTGTTCCCACACTTCACAATACACCTCTTGATGCAGAGGGCAACCCCTCTGCCTCTCCTACCTCCCCTGTCTCTTCTGAACAGCCTGTAGCCATAGATAGTTGGGCGCCAGTCATGGGATTCGTCTCACCAAGTTTCAGTAATGGCAATAAGGTCATAACTTTCTAGCAGCACTGTGGCTTCCAACTCCTCCTGTTTGTTGCCCATGCTGTGTGCATTGGTGTAAAGGCATCTCAGCTGGGCTGTTGGCCATGTATCCTTCCTAGAGGAACATCCCTTAATTTCTTTGAGATATTTCCCTGGTGTTTCCCTGTTGGCTTCGGTTACTTCAGGAGTCCCTGGCTCATCTCCATAAGACTGCAAGTGTGCTCCAGTGCGACCAGCACATTTCAGAGTCACCGCCAGAGGACCCTCACTTGCACTCCATCCCTCTAACCTTGGCCTTTCATCCCATAGCTTCCCAGGTACAAGCCTGCTGTTGTCCCCCTCCCCCCTTACATCTAGTTTAAAGCCCTGCCAATGAGCCCCACTAGTTCCTGAGCAAAGACTCTCCTCCCTTGCTGAGAAAGGTGAGTTCTGTCTGATGTCAGCATGCTCAGTGCTGTGTAGGCCATTCCACTGTCAAAACCCCCCAAATTATGGTGATGACACCAGCTGTGCAGCCACATATTAATAGACTGGGCCTGTCTCTTTCTTCCAGTGTTGCTGCCTTCAACTGGAAGTATAGAGGAGAATATAACTTATGCCCCAGAATATTGGGATATGTCTGGAAGTGTGTGTTATGATCCGGTTACTAAAATTCTTAGAAATGCCTCTGCCCGAATTAAGGTGCAAACGAGACCATATTCCAGTGACAATAGTATGGGTTTTATTTGATAGCAAATATGAGGAGGAGAGAGAGAGAAAGAAAGAAAGAAATAGAAAATGAGGGGGGGGGACAGAAAGAGAGTGACAGGGACAGAATAAGGAAAATATCACCACTCCGTGGATCCCAACGATGTTCCGTTGATCCTCTCCATCTGGTCTTCTTGGTGGTGAAGGTCCCCCCAAAAAGCATAGAATATGATGGGTTAATATATGCTCAGGCTAGGTAGGAAAACCCAGGCACCTCCCTGGGGGGGGGGGGGGGGTTGCCATTGTCTTCTGCAACAGACTCCAGGTTTGTTGCATCACATGCAGTCCTGTGGTACGAGGCCTCAGGAATGACTCTGGGGGGAACTTTGGGGGGTCTTTGATGGATTCTGACACCCCCTCAGCTGCATCTCACATGAATGTCCTGTGGATGTGTCCTGTGGGGTTGGGGGTTCCACAGCTGGGCCAGTTTGTGTAAGGGAGGATAGGTGTTCACTGCCTCTAACTGGAGGTTACACCCAGAACCTCTTCCCCCCCACCTCATTTTGGGGGGGGGGAAATCTGTCAACCTGGCTTCTGTGGGCTGTGGTCTCCCCCACCCCAAACTGAGCCAGGGAAGAATCTCTGCTGTGTTTGTCTTTCTTGTGGATGCATTCTTCTTTTTCAGCCTTGGTATTTTTTCCTAGGCCTGAGATGATTAAAGAATGGGTTTTCCCTTTCTCTAATCTGAGTGGTTTAACTTACAGTCCAAAGTCTCAGTCAGCTATCATCAGGGAGGCTTCTTTGGTTGTAGCTTCTTTATACAGTTTTTGTTATAATAAGCAAAACTTTATATCAATGTTTGAGGCATGAATTATTTAAGTCTCTGACAGTATGTATATATATATATCTTTGCAGCATAAGCAGCCAGTCAAATCACAGTACACTCTGACTCCTGTGTGTATTGTTGAAGTCAATGACCAAAAAATATATATGGGGGAAAAATTTGATTGGTTAGATTGCCCAACAGGAGTTGACATGTTTCCACTTTAAAGATTTATATACATAGAGGGAGGAGACACAGGATAATTTAATTTGGATAATTGAAAATTGGTTGGGCTTTGTTGTTGGTTGGAGGCAGGAGGGCTTTTTTGTGGGGTGGTGGGGGTTTTGTTTGTTTTTTTTCTTCTCCCCAAATAAAACAGATTTTCTCCTCTAGCCTAGAAGGACCTGCAGTTGGAATTACTCTCTGTATGCTCTTCTAAGGCAGCTGAGTAGTATTTATCAAATCTTTTGACATATCAGCTAAAAAGACGTAACAGAGCTGAGAAGGCGAGAGGCTGCCATTTTGAACCTCACTGTATTTGAGTAACTTAAATCCCTGATTGTTGGTATATTGTCTTGGTTTTACAATAGGATTAATTTGTACTTTGTTTGTGTTGTTTTAATAGGTGATGCGGATGACACTGTCAACATTGAATTGGCGACGACGGGAAATGGTGAGGTGGTTGGTAACATGTGCAACAGAAATAGGTATGTTCTGAGATGCTTCTCAAGGGCTCCTGCCTTTTTGTCAGCTAATCTTAGAGGGCTTGATCTTGTTTGTCAACACTCAGGCTCTGCAAATATTTCCCACCTTCTGTTTCTCTTTAAAATCCCTTTTTTAGAAGACAATAATTGTCAGTGATGAGTGGGTTTTTTGAGCATATAATAGAATAGGCACAGGCCAAGTGAGACAATAGTTTATTAATGCAGTGTAACTTCTTTCCCCTTCAAGGTAGGGACGTCCATAACCCAGATTTCCCCTTCTTCCCTCCATGCTGGGTTTGGGTTTGAGGCTGCAGCAGAGAAAAGGGTAGTGGTTATGGGATGTTACACTATGCTACAACTTTGCTTGCTCTGAAGGGTGAGGCTCCAAAAGACTGGTGAGAGCACTGTCTTGTCAGCTTTGGGGAAGATGAACCGGAAAACAGGTGAATGAAATGCTGAGGTTGCGTCACACTGTGCGGCAGACAAGATCTCATGAAGGGGTTCTCATTGTTTGTTGTTTGTTTTCTTGGTTTCATTTTTTTTAAGCCCCTTTGTAAATCCAAGCTTAGAGTGTAATGCTTCTTTGTTACGTGGCTATGACATTGTGCAGGCCTCTCGTCTGCACTGGAAAGCAAAGCAAACCAAACACTAATGCAACCCAAGCCTTTCTACGATATTGCTCAGAGTATTTCCCTAATAAAAATCTTTATGCTCAAGTGTATATCAATTTGATTCAAGATGTATCTGAAAAGCCTGTTGGAAAAGGGTAGGGGTTAGGATTTTTTATTTCTTTTAAAGTTGTGCTTAGTATTAAATGCTATGGTGTTCTATTAAATGAGACATTTGGCATGCTTTCATATTCTTTTGTGCATGTGCTGTACTGTGAGATGCACCTTAAGAAAATAAGTTAAAATTGCCTTTTAAGTCTTTGGTGTGAGGGCTGCTTTTGAGTGATGTGATAAGACCAAATGAGCCAGAACTTGTTATCCAAATTGTATTAGATAACAAGTAAAAGAGCTCAGTTGTCTCAATGGGAGATAAAAGCTTATCTTGCAGGCTTTGTTATCTGCATTTCAGTGATTGCTAGAGTGTACACAGTTAGGCTTTGTTTTAATGTCCTTTTGCAGACATGTTATCTGGTTTAGCTTTTCTTGCTGAAGCTGGTCTCCTTCAGTGTACTGGCAACCTCTTAGAACTGTGAATATACTCTTTTGCTGAACATCTATATCTGCTAGGTTTTGTCAGTTGTGCCTAATCCTTTCTTTCTCTCTCCAGGTGTTTATGCACTGGATAGTATAATGCAAAACTGGTTTACGCTTTTCACTCCAACAGAAGCCACTAGTATTGTTGCTACAACAGTGATGTCCAACAGCACCATTGTCCATCTGCATCTGGACTGTCATCAGCAGGAGAAGCTGGCCAGCAGTGCTAGAACACTTGCTCTACAGTGTGCCATGAAGGATCCTCAAAACTGTGCCCTCTCTGCACTGACTCTATGTGAAAAGGATCACATAGCTTTTGAGACTGCTTACCAAATTGTTCTAGATGCTGCTACAACCAGCATGAGCTACTCACAGCTTTTTACTATAGCACGATACATGGAGCACCGTGGTTACCCTATGCGGGCCTATAAGCTGGCCACTTTGGCCATAACGCATCTCAACCTGAGTTACAATCAGGACACACACCCTGCCATTAATGATGTTCTCTGGGCATGTGCGCTCAGCCACTCCCTTGGGAAAAATGAGCTAGCAGCTGTAATACCTCTGGTGGTCAAAAGTGTCAAGTGTGCAACAGTACTGTCAGATATTTTGCGCAGGTGTACTTTGACCACTCCTGGCATGGTGGGACTCCATGGAAGGAGGAATTCTGGTAAGCTCATGTCACTGGACAAAGCCCCTTTAAGACAACTCTTGGATGCCACAATCGGAGCCTACATTAATACAACTCATTCACGTCTCACTCACATCAGCCCACGACACTATAGTGAGTTTATAGAGTTCCTCACCAAGGCCCGAGAGACCTTCTTAATGGCTCATGATGGACACATCCAGTTTACACAGTTTATTGATAACCTAAAACAAATCTACAAAGGCAAAAAGAAACTGATGATGTTGGTTCGTGAGCGGTTTGGTTGATGAAAATGCGTGAAGGGAGGAGGTGGTTTGTTTTTACTTGAGCCTGCCTTTGTATCCTTTTGAACTTAAAGAAACAAAGCCACACTGGTATTATATGTGTATAGTTATGCTGAGTTTGAAAACTAAACTGTCATGTTGTGAAAGTTTGTGTGTTTAAATTTTTTTCCTTTTTTCTGTTTTGTGTGAGAGAGAGAGGTTAAAAAAAGGTTTGGTTTACACTGAGTATATGTTGTCAAGTGGCAAAAGCCCACATCACTCTCCTGTTCTTTCTGTATATGTTCACAGCCTCAAAAACAAAACATATATTGCAATGGCTTTAAAAAAAAACAAACAAAACACCTCCATCCTGTGATAAGTACCTCGAATGGATTCAGCTTTACTCCTTTGTAACTCATCGTTATATTTCAACATATTTAAACAAACCAACAAATGAAATACTAGTAGTTAAAAGGCTGACCATGTGGCTTTGCAGTGCTGTTCATCCAGAAGCATGGCACACAATGCTTGTGCATGTGGAAACTTAGCAACTGTCAACATACATTCTCAGGGATTTATCAAAATAAATTTTTTAAAGTATGAAAGCATTTATTGTACTGTATATATATTATAGTATATGTCTGAATATTGAAAAAATCTAACGTTAATTTATAAAAAAAATCAAATCTATGTAATGCAAAATACTTGAAGCTGCAGTAGCTTGGTTTTAAAGAAAAACTATCTGAAGGACTAAAGTGCGCCTTGCTTCAGGGTTGGCTCAGGTGGTGAACTATATGCTAGGCATCTATTCAGAGCCATCTTTTGGATTGCATGGTTGGAATGATACCTACTGGGGGAAGTTTTATATATATATATATGTATGTATGCATGTATATATATGTATACACACATAAACACATGCTTGTAACAGGCACTATAGTAAAGAGGGACAACAAAAAATACACAGCCAGAGCAGCAAGCCTTAGCATTAAGAATACAGTATGCCAGAATTGGGGTTTGTGCCTCCTAGCCTAGGAAACCTAAAGAAATATCATTTTTGACACAAAATGCAAAATGATTGACGTGATACATTACGCCTTTGCAGTGAGCTAACAATAAGCTAACCTTTGTGCACAAATATATATATATATATATATATATATAATATATATTCTGCATAGGTATTTTGACTTTGTGCAGGACAGAAAGTTGTGTAGGTATGACTGTTCTACTTTTCCGTTCATTTTTCTAATATATTTTATTTTCTCTAGAATTGCTCAAACAAAAGCAGCCTTCTATCTTGCCTTGTCTTAATGCTTTAAATTAACCAAACTGGAGATCTAACTACCAAACTGTTCATTATATTATTAAAGACCAACTTTGATTACAGTATCGTGTCTTTGCTTTAGCTGATGGTTCTGTATCTTTGTGCTTTTTAAAACAGTTTTTGTTTTGGTGCAAAAGTTGTCCAGTGTCTCTCGTTCCCTTCATTAGAGAACATGCTAGAGGTATGTTTGTAGGTATTTTTGTTTAGAAAAACTATTTCATGCTCTCCATTTTATTTATTATAATAGGTAAAAAGGTTGTACTTCATTACCCATGTAAACATGCTCATGAAGTTGAAATTAATTAAGATTTGATACAATGATATCAATTTATTTATGTAACTAAATCACTGTTTTATAAACTTGTTACTGATAACAGGTTTTTTTCTTGTTTTGATTAAAATTAGTTTTTTGAAAGTTGATTCTGCCTCCTTTATGGTGTCTGTTTCTGGAGTTAAATTATGTATGGGTAGTTCATAGATCTTAAAAGCTCAGCTTGCAACTTTGGTGCATTATGGTGATAATCAATATGACCAAGAAAGAAATGTTTTGTTCCTCAAAAATCTGCTGAGGAACAGTAGTGTTCACAATTGCAACAGCTCCTTTGCTCATGGAGGAAGACTTGGTGTGTCAGAGGGACCAAATGCTGCCTGCAATTGAAAATGTGTGGTCTATGCAATGAACCATAAGCCATCCCTGGTGGGATGGAAGAGTGTGTGGGAGCACATTTCCACTCGGTGGATTATTTGGGTGACCATGAAAGTTGAGATGTGCTGCAGATATATACAAGGACAGTTCTTGCTGTTCTTTGGATTTTCTAAAGCATTTTGTGTATTCTGAACCGTGCAACTCACTCCACCCAGCATGGAGTTCTTGCTCACCAACTAACAGCCAACATTTCTGCATTTTTGGAGTCTTTGCTCTGTAAGATGTGTGTGAGTTTTCCAGTCCTCAGTGAATCATGCAATACAGAATGGTTGAAAATTGAAGAGGAGTGTTCTACTTTACCAATATCTTTATCATCTTAGGTATGTTATATGATGTCATATTTGACTACATGATCTGAACACCTTCACTTTCTTTTTTTTTAGTATCTTCAGCTGAAAAAAGAACTAGCATGCAGCAAGCAACTATCAGAGATGCCAATGTACCCATGAATTCTGACAGTGAGACTTGTGTCACTGGAAGATGAATGAGGAAAAGGTCTGAATCTTTGTACAACTTGTCATGTAAATATATGAGTCTTTATCAAACTTTGCTAACAGCTGAGTTGTCATTCTGTAGCTTCTGTAACTTCTATGCCTTCCAAGTATTGAATTCTCATTATGTGTTTGCTTCATTACTTTGTCCTAGATTAATTTTCTGCTACAGAAAATAAGGAATGAGAAGGATGCTCCATTCTGTAATAGGATTTGTGTGGATGTTGGGGCTTTTTTGCCTCTTACAAATAATTCAGTATTATGGATACTGTGGATTATATAGATTGCAAAACTGAAGCCTATTTGAAGACAAAGGCTCTACAATGAAATGTGATCTTGATGGTTGCCACCTGCTTTTGACAAGCACAATGGCTTATTCTTCTTTCAGAACTGATCAAAGTTTATCTGACTTGTTTTCATGACTGATTGAAATCTCTTTATATCTTCAGTGGTGCTGCACAGTGCAGTTCACACCATGTTAAAAACTCTCATGGACCAACAGATGATTGTCCCATGTCTCTAACAAGCATGTCTAGATATGTACTGCTCTTGTTCTGTGCAGAGGAGTGTGTATCTTTGTCCTTGAACAACTGCTTTGAAAAGTTCACTCGGTTTTTTCCTCTCCCCCCTCTCAGGCTCAGTTTAAAGGCATAGAAAGGCACAAAATTAATTTCTGGGCATAGAGAAGCGATAGGGGATACACATCATAAAGTCACCCCAAGACATAATGAAAGATGTTATATTACTTCTGTATTATGAGACTGCCCAAGAAACTGACTTGTACTCATAAGGTCATTTTCAGATTTCCTTTATATTTTATTGATTCTGCCAGAAAGGGAAGCCAGCAGAGATTTTTCTTACCCAAATTACATTACCTCTGTTTAGCTTCTTGGTGTTTCAACACTTACTTCATTTCCACATCAGTTTCTCCCATTAGAGAAAACTGTATAACTTTTCAACATGAAAAAGAGAAAGGCATATATGGGAGACTCAGATTTTAGATACTAAGGTGCAACTCAAATCCAAGACAGCTTGTCTCAGAGTACTTCATGTCTTATTCTCAAGTTTTTTTGGTTTTAATGCTATAGCAGTGAGGCTAAACCTGGATTGAATGTACATTGATGCCTTTTTTGCTGGTCCTAAAATTAAGAGCCAGACACAGTTAGGGTGATAAAAAGGGATTTACCTTTTATAAGGATCCTTAGGTGCACAATTTGCCAGGTGGAAAATGCTGAAGATGCACCCACCACATAATGTGTATAAGATTTTTATAGGTTTTGCAAATTAGCATATTTGACAAGAATCACCAATTAGAGTTATAATTTGTGAGGTAATTCCCTCCTGGTTCAAGCCCCTTCTAAATCCTCCCTCAGATGAGAACTAAACTTTGTTTATAAAAATATGTCTAGAAGAGCTGGTCTCAACCTTGGTTGCTAGGAAAAACCAAGATAGGATAGGAGCCGCAGACCCCCAGCTTAGAAGCTTTTGGAATGTGTTTTATCTTTCTGCCTATCAGGTAAAGTAAGGAAAAATACTGAAGCTAAGCTACGAATATAATAATAGAGCTACAAATATATATGTAAAGAATACACAGAATATATAAAAGAAGAAAGACAAAAATTCAATTTGGCATCATTTCCCCCCTTTTTTAGAGGCTAACAAGACTCTACCTTGTCTCGTCTCTACTCCATATTTAACCACAACACCAGTTTACACAACAGGCTATCACACCGGCTGTCATACAGATGCCAACTATAATTACAGCTACTATGAACACTTATTTTATCCAGGCCCAATTTGGTAACCATGAGGTGAGGGTGTCAAAGATATAGTCAAAGTTCAAGGTGTTATTTCTGAAAGCTACTTTGTGTAAAATTTGAGTCTGCTTCCAAATTTCAGCCAAATCCTTCCTAATTCTTCCACTCTGGTCCACATAAGAACAACAAGTGGTGTTAATGATAGCACATGCACCTCCTTGTGCAGCCAGTAGGAAATTGAGAGCCATTCTGTTTTGCAAAACCATACGAGACAGACCACGGACTTCCTCTTGTAAAGCTGAAATTGCATCTGTAGTCTGCTGTTCAATATGTTTGATAACAGTTGAGATGTTTGCAACTGCCCTCTCCAGCTTGACTCTTCTGAAAGAGGGAATGAGACCTCTGATTATACTATGGAAAAGTGTGGGATGTTTGAGGGGATTAACAGATCTTTTCATCCTCCCATTTGGATTTTCAGTATGATCAAATATTTTTATGTTTGGAATTACAGCCCCAAGGGCACAAGCCTGATCTTTGTCTATGGGCAGGATTTTCCAGGCCTTATTGTCACATATCCAATACCACCCTGTCCTGTATGATAGAGCTAGTCTCCATGATGTCAGTGCCATCTTTCTCACAGTTCTTGGGCTTATTCTTTCCATGAATTTGGTCTTATGGCAGTATGAAGGAAGAATGGCCTTTCCTGTGGCATTTACAATTGCGCAGGGAACTGTATCATTCCTGTGATCTATTAGGCAGCTCAGGGGTATAGGAGGCAGAAGGGTCTTATTGATTTGTTTCCACCTTTCGGTACGGTTTACTTTCATTAAAACGCCAATCAGTGGCCAGGTACTACTCCCATCTATAGGTAGCAATGTTGGAGAATAGAATTATTGGGATCAATAAAAGAACTGTGCAAGATATTGAGCTGGAGGTTTTTGGGCCTGTGTGTGTGAAACACTTTCCATGGGAAAGTCTCTGTGAAAAGCAAAACAGTTTCAGCCTGAGAAATTTCAGGGAGTAACGTACTTGCAGGTGTGATATCTAGGAGTATAAGGGAGGCAAGGGCAAAATTCTTTTGAACATAACAAGACTGTGGAAAACTGCCAATGTAGTCAGATTGTGTAGAAATAGAAATATGTCCTGATAAGCGTTAAGCCACTTAGGAGCTAACGAGCTGGTATACTATATAAGTGCCTTTAGACTGCTAATAAATTGGAGTGTATTTTTCAACCATATTGGCTGGCTTCTGTTTTTCTCCCCCTGCTGGGGATCCGAGCTCCCCGTCCCTCCGCGGCTTCCGACATAGCAACTGAGTACAAATCCAGCAATTGTTCTTATTAAGAGCTTTGGATACATTTTGGACTAAGGTCCCATGCAAATTGTGGGGCCAACCTTGAGTCATAGTTACCAATTATGCAGATAACAGACATGGAAAGAACAGTTTAAACCACATCCTTCTGATTTGCATCAGTCTCTTTTTTCCCAATGGTTTCAGGAGCAGAAGCCTTCTTCACCCTGGAGTAGTGGATCCATGGTCCCTTGCCAGCAACCTTGACCAAGGTAAGGGTGGTCAGCAAAACTTGGAACGGTCCCTTCCACTTAGCTTGCAAGAGGTCACTGTCCCACCATTTAACATAGACCCAGTCTCCAGGCTGGAATGGATGAGCAGATGTGTCCAACCCTATTGGTTTGGATAACATGATGAATCTCTGGAGCTTCTGCAAAGTGGAACTTAAAGCCACTAAGTACTTCTGTAAATAATTTCTACCCTTCATATGAATTTCTTCTGGGATATGTGGAACCTGATACGGCCTGCCATATAATATTTCATAGGGACTTAGATTGTCTCTCCGCCTTGAATGTATGCAGATTCTCAGTAAGGCTATAGGCAAGGCCTGAACGCATGTCATGGATGTTTTTTGACAGATCTTGCTAATCTGGGTTTTGAGGGTTTCATTCATATGTTCAACTTTGCCACTTGCTTGGGGCCTGTATGGTGTGCGTAGGTCCCAAGTAACTCCTAGAATCCTGCTAACTTCCCTGACAACTGTTGCAACAAAATGTGGTCCCCTATCTGATGACATCCCCAAAGGAACCCCAAACCTTGGAATTATATGATTGAACAAAACTTTCACCACCTCCTTTGCTGTGTTGGTGCGACCGGGGTAAGCCTCAGGCCATCCACTGAAGGTGTCAACTAATACGAATACATATCTGTATCCCTCTTTACATGGCATCTCAGCAAAATCTATTTGCCAATAATCTCCCGGGAGGTCTCCTGTTTTCATTATCCCTAACACAACTATTTTGCTTGTGTCAGGGTTGTTTCTACAACAGATTTCACACTTGCTTGTTATAGATTGTACAATATCAGTCATTCCTCTCCCTATTACTACCTTCCTCAGATGTTTTAAAAGATTTTCTGTTCCCCAATGGGTACTTTCATGCTCTCACTGCGCTATTTCTCAAAGGAGCAGAGGTGGAACCACAACCTGTCCCCCTGGGGTGACAGTTCACCCACTTTCTTTAACCTCATCTTAAGAAACTTAATTAACTTTTGGTTTCTATGATCATATTTTGGGGTAAACTGACAAATCTATTTCTTTCTGTGGTACCACTGCAAGAATGCCTTTTCCTGCAACCCCTTTTGTTGTTTTGTCAGCAAAGTGATTTCCCAGTTCAGGAGTTGTTTTCCCCTTTTGATGACCTCTGCAATGCATAATAGCTATTTCTGTGGGCTTCCAAATACTCTGCAGGAGTGCGAAGATCTGTTCAGCATGTTTGATTTCATTACCTTGAGTGGTTAGCAAGCCCTCTCTCCTTCCAGATGGCTCTGTGGGCATGGACAACACTAAAGGCATATTTGGTTCTAGAGCTCTCGTCAGTGCAATGAGTTCAGTTTTCTGTGATGATACATCTGATGGCAAGGCCTTTGCCTCAGTTACCTTATCCGTGGTGGCGGTCACTGCGTAGCCTGTCACTCGCTTACCATTTCTCATGAAGCTGCTTCCATTGGTATACAGTTCCCAATCTGGATTCTCTAGAGGCACATCCTTCAGGTCTGGTCTGCTGGAATAGGCCTCTTCTATTGTCTGTAATCAGTCATGCTCAGGCACATTGTCAATGTAGATGACAAAAACATTGCAGGGTTTACAACAGATGTTTTTAGGGTAACATCATCCTGTTCCAACAACACACATTGATATTAAAGGATTCTGCTGGGGGATAGCCAGTGTCCCCCCTTTTGTTCCAGTACAGTTATCACTGCTTGGGGCACATACACTACAATGTGCTGCCCAAGGGTGAATTTACAGACCTTCTGTATCAGGATGACAGTTGCTGCCACAGCTTTCAAACACCCAGGCCACCCTTGACTAACACTGTCTAGCTGTTTTGAAAAGGCCACCACCCTTCGCTGGTCTCCAAGGTGCTGCGCCAGTACCCCCAGAGCAACATTCAGTCGCTCATATGTAAAGAGTTCAAAAGGTTTAGACAAGTCCGGCAGCCCCAGAGCTGGGGCTGACATCAAGGAATGTTTCAGCTGTTTAAATGCAGCCCTTGTGCTCTCTGTCCACATTATGGTTCCCTTTTCAGCTGCCTTAAGGGCTCCATACAGAGGTTTTACCAGTAGTCCATAATTTGGTATCCATAAGCAACACCAACTTACCATTCCAGGAAGGCTTGCATCTCCCTTACGGTGTGGGGCTCTGGGAGATGGCAGATGGCTTCTTTCTGTTCTCTGCTGAGTTGTCCATGTCCACAGAAGATTACTAGCCCCAAGTAAACTACTGTTTCCCTGGCAACCTGTGCCTTCTCTTTTGAGACTCTGTACCCACTTAGTCCCCAAAAGTTCAACAGACTTACAGTGCACTGGATGCAGTCATCTTGCATCCTAGCTGCAATCAAGATATCATCAAATATTGAAGAATAACCCCTCCTGGTTCCTGTCTTCTCCAGTCCTCCAGTTCCTTTGCTAGCTGGTTTCTGAATATTGTTGGGCTGGTTTTGAATCCCTGGGGTAAAACTGTCCAGGTGAGCTGGGTGTTCCTCCCTGTCTCAGGATTATCCCCCTCAAAAGCAAAGATTTCTTGGCTATTCTTATGCACAGGAATGCAGAAAAAGGCATCCTTGAGATCTATGAAAGTAAACCACCCTAATTTGTCTGTCAGTGTGGTCAAAAGGGTGTAGGGGTTTGCTACAACTGGGTATATATCCTCTGTTATTTTGTTAATTCCCCTCTTAATTACCATCAGTAAAATTGCAGATGACACCAAACTGGGAGCATGTGTGGATCTGTTGGAGGGTAGGAGGGCTCCCAAAAGGGACCTGAACAGTCTAGATAGATGGGCTGAGTCCAACAACATGAAGTTTAACAGGTCCAAGTGCCGAGTCCTACACTTTGGCCACAACAACCCCCTGCAGTGTTACAGGCTGGGGACAGAGTGGCTGGACAGTGGCCAGGCAGAAAGGGACCTGGGGGTACTGGTTGACAGCCGACTGAACATGAGCCAGCAGTGTGCCCAGGTGGCCAAGAAGGCCAATGGCATCCTGGCCTGTATCAGGAATAGTGTGGCCAGCAGGACCAGGGAAGTCATTCTTCCCCTGTACTTGGCACTGGTGAGGCCACACCTTGAGTACTGTGTCCAGTTCTGGGTCCCTCAATTTAGGAAGGATGTTGAGATGCTTGAACACGTCCAGAGGTGTTGCTGCCTGCTCTGAGCTTCCCTTCTCCCTCTCCAAGACAAGCCAGGGCTTGCCCCTGCCATGTGCTCTGAACTCCTTTGTTCCATGCGCGGGCAAAACCAAATGTAACTCAAACTCTTTAGCAGTGTCTGATTGGCCAGTCACCCCGGGTCCGCCCCCAGTTCTCCCCTTTCCCCTTTTCTGAATAAAAGAAGGACCGGAGAGGGGGCCCGCCCTCTTTGGCTTTGCATTCCTTCTGCGAATATCTGTGTGTCTCTGTCTCTTATTGAAAGCAGGACTATAGCTTAAGCTGAGAGCTATATTTCTCCCTTTTTGCTTCTACTAGTGGTATTAGCTTTGCAGCTACTATTTGCCGCTTTTAGAGCCACTGAAATGCTAGATTGCCCGTGCTCCCTCTTTAGGCTGCTCGAGGCTTTCTAAGGCATTGAACTACGAGCGCTAGCCAGTAAAAAGCTGTGAGTATTCCACACAGAGGTGTCGCAGTTGAGGTGGTTATGACACATATAAATGCATTAACAACTCCAGGCAATGGCAAATTCAACCTTTATTTCTAGAAAGAATCTTTTATACAATGTCTTGGCACTCATGCTGTCTCTATTGGCTTCTTCGTTAATGCCCCACAAAACTACTGGTTACTTGCAACTAACACCCATCTAAAACAATCTAAAGCAAATAACAGCCTCCCTAAATCAGCTGTGCTTTCTACATCTGTTTTTTATGGTTTCTCACTTCTGTTGATGCTATAATTCTCATGGGTACAAACCAAATTCTCACAGATACACAGTGATTGTGTCCAAGTCGAGCTCTGTGAGACTTTCAGAGCAACTGTCGGTTTCCACACAGAGGAGTGCAACAAGGCTGGTGAAGGGCCTGGAACACAAGCCCTATGAAGAACGGCTGAGGGAGCTGGGGTTGTTTAGCCTGGAAAAAAGGAGGCTCAGGGGAGACCTTATCACTCTCTACAACTACCTGAAAGGTGGTTGTAGCCAGGTGGGGGTCAGTCTCTTCTCCCAGGCAACCACTGACAGAATGAGACGACACAGTCTTTAGCTGCGCCAAGGCAAGTTTAGGTTAGACAGTCTTGGGGATGGTTTATTATCCCATAACATTTTTGGGATTTTTGATCTGTTTTGTTTTGTTCTGCTCATTTTCATACACGAGAATGATGGAGAAATTCCCAAAGAAGGTGAAGATGCTGTCATTTCAATAGTGTGGGCCAGTGATTTTCCTGGGAGATCAAAAATAGCTGAGCCTGTGAGTATTACACTCAAATTAGAGGCTACACCGGTAAGGTGTTGCCCCCTGTTGGGGGGTAGGATTTTTCCATTTGTACGCATGTTTCCATTCACACAGTGATAACTGTACTGGAACAAAAGGGGGGACACTGACTATCCCATAGCGGAATGCTTTAATATCAATCTCTGTTGTTGGAACAGGATGATGTTACCCTAAAAACAACATCTGTTGTAAACCCTGCAATGACCAGTAAACAAACAGGTTTTGCATACAGATGAAATTCTGGAGGACTTTTTTTAAATATAGAAAAGTAATATTGGCTTCCTAGTATGTTTAACTATAGAAGATAATGAGTGGTTTGCATTAATAAATTTCTGTTCTATAGAAAACCCATATTCCATCATTTTCTTTGTATATCCATACAAAGTTTTATGCTGCAAGCTTTCAATGGTCTCTGTAAAAGTTGCTTTTCAATAATGCTGTAGCAGAATGCTCTGCCTGGAATAGGGGTAAAACAACTAGAACAATGCCTTATTTGCAAAGCTATCAGTGGTGAAGGGAGAAGGGGTGCTGCTTTTGCTGTTGAACAATGCTCAAACCAGTCTGACTCATCAATCCCAAAGTTAAACATTCTGATAGTGAGGTGAAGATGTGGCAGACATGGTATGGAAAAAGCAAGTCATACTACTGATAACTTGACTAAAGCTGCTGAGCTAACACAACTGGCCTGGAGACATCTGACTGACAGTCAATCACTATAAAAGCTCAGTCTCAGTTTTTAAATAGGAGGGTTTTCTAACATAGTCCTTCTTGGAGTATATGTGTGTGCATGTGTGCATATGTGTACTACTATACTATACTATACTATACTATACTATACTATACATACAAAAATGCTACTAGCAAGGATTTTCTTGCTATTTTCTAAACCCGTGAGAGACTTTTCTCTCTCACAGAAGAGGTAGCAGAGTTATGTAAACAACGAAATCACCTGCAACCTTGAAAAGTCTTGTTTATGATACAGTAGAAAAATATTTTGACAATGGATGTTTTAGGATTTTAGCCAATCACCCCCAAGGGGTGGCTGATCCTTTGTCCAATTAGACTATGAAGAAAAAAGTCTATAAAAGAGTTTGTAAAATAATTAAATAAATCAATCTTGCTGCACAATTCCTGCCTGCTGGATATTCTCCTCCTCCTCCTCCCTACGGCTGCGGGACACGGTGATATACCCTAGGGCCCAGGCCTGCGGCAATATTTGGTGCTGCCTGACGTGATCTGAAAGCTGCAAAGTGTCCTGCTGCTGCGAGCCAAGCCGAATTCCTCTAGAGGTACGCTGCTCCCCTTCCCCCCCCCCCCCCCCAGGACTGGGAGGTCCAACGTGACTGAGAAATGGCGAACAGCGGCTCACAAACCGATGCTGTGGTAAGGGTCTGGAAAGGTGTGTTTAGTATATTGCACACATCCATTTCTGAAAACTCAGTTCAGGAATTATTAGATTGGGCTACCTTAAAAGGGATTTCCATGGACAGAGACACTGCCCTGGACTTTGCCTTATGGCAGGAACTTGGCTGTGCTGTCCGGCATGAACTCCTGTTTGGGGACCCAGCAGCGTTAGAATTATACCGAACCTGGCGTTCGTTATTTATGCTGCTGACCGACCTTGACTGTGGCAGCAGAGCTGGCTCACCTGTTTCAGTAATGAGTGACGGAGGAATGTCTGAGGGGGACCCCACTGACTGGGCTCCAGGGGTAGGTGATGGTGAATCTGAAAAAACACCCTCAGCCCCACAGGCAGAGCGTGCGCCGCCTCACCCTGCACAATCGCAGGACTCCGTGGCCCCCAGGGACCCTGCGCCGGCAGAGGCGGGGGTGTCAGGGCAGCGGGAGGGCACGCAGTATGCCTTGCTGCTTGGCTTGGCAGTGGCCAGAGCTTATCCAGGGACGCAAATTAGCGACTTAGACACTTGGACCCCCAGAGCGGCTCCTAGCCAGTCTGTACATGCATTGGCTGCACCAGGAACGCCTGGATGTCCCTTCTTGGCCAGAGCAGCTACAGGCGAGCCTGCACCGAGACTGCTTGGGTGTGGTCCGCTGCCCTCCTTGGTGCTGGACTATTCTGTGCAGTCGCAGAACCAAGCCATCGACCTTTTAATACAGCATCTGCCTTTGCTGAAAGAGTTACCGAACATGTCATGGAAGCTGGAGGAACAGCTCAGCTTGCAAAAGCAGATGTTGCAAATGCCAGAGGCACCCTGCAGCAAGGGGTGCGCCGGGCCGGCGCCGCCAGCACTGCCCGTGCCGCCCGCAGGAGACGCGGCCCCAAACCAGGAAGCGGCGTGGCTAGCGGCGAACGCGGAAGAAGCACTGCCGTGGGAGAACTCGGAACCGGCCGCAGCTGCAAAGCAGCGGCCAGGGGCGGCGGCGCCGAACACGGCCAGGAAGCGAGAAACAGCAGCAGTTTCGGCAGCGACGCCGGGAACTGGCGCGGTGCAAGAGACGAGCGTGGCGCCGGTCATGGCTGCAGCGCGGGGGCCAGCGACAGCGCTGAACGCTGCCGCGGAGCAAGAGACGAGTGCAGGGCTGGGCGCGGCTGTAGCCCCGGAGATGGCGGTAGCAGCTCCAGTACCAGCTCAGTCGGGACCGGCCGAGACGGCATCCTGAAAAGAGGCTGCGGTTCAAACTGCAGTGCAGCCAGCTGTAGTCTGTACTGTCCGTTCTGCCCCTAGCCTAGCCAAAGCGCCGCTCTCCGTCCACCTCTGTTCGCTCCCAGCGTCTCAGAGTTGCCTTTGCCTGATGACTCATCGTCAGGCAGTGAAGCAGATGAGATTCTGGCCCCGGGGCGTAAAGCTGCCGTAGCCACGCGGCAAAGGAAAAGGCTGCTCCAGTCTCGCCCCTGGACCTTTCAGGACTGTACGGTAACAGTGCGTTTGACCCACTACAGTCACTTCTTAGAGTCAGTTAAGACGTGAGCGTTGGAGGAGGGTGACTGGAGGTTATTGGAAACACTTGGAATGCCAAATAGATTTGAGGATTCTGGGGGTAATTGGGAAGTTGTTACACCCTATCCACAGGCTGTGCCAGAAGTTCAGGATGGTAGTGACTCCCCAAAAGGGGAGATCCAAGGTTTCCCAGTGTATAAGGCACTCCCAAATTCAGGTGAGCATGATAAGCATGAGGTAATTGCCTGGAAAGTTGCCCAGGACCTCCAATCCAAGGTGGCACAATATGGACTAGGTTCTGCTGAGGTTATGCAGATAATAAGGATGATAAATACAGATTTGCTTTCTCCATTTGATATCAGACATTTAGGTCAAATCCTATTTCAACCTGTACAATTTACAGTTTTTGAGAAAACCTGAAGAAAGCTGGCCAACAAGGCTGCATTAGGGAATATGCAGCTCCCTGCTTCCGATCCTAGACAGACAGCAGGAATGGATGCTTTGATGGGGACTGGTCCCTTCTCTGATCCCAGTCTACAGGGTACTTTGTCCTCTAGCGTCCTGCAGCAAGCTCAACAGGTTGGCATGGCTGCCGTGTTGAAAACCATAGAGTTGTCTGCGCCTAGAAAGCAATATACTGAAATAGTTCAAGGAAAATCAGTCATTCCTCTCTTTTGTAGAGAAAGTTGCTGCTTCTCTCGAGAAGCAGGTTGAGGATAAAGGGGTTAAGGCAGTTGTTGTTAAGGCAGTTAGTGAGAGATTATGAAAATGAAGAGTGCAGAAAAATCATAGATGCTTTGCCAGGAGAACCTGAGCTCACAGACATGGTCGAAGCCTGCGCTCAGGTGGGATCTGGGAACCAGAAAAGGTCTGCTTTGGCTGCATTCCTGCAGCCTGTTCACACATCTTCTGGTCATGAACCAATGCAACCAATACAGGCGAAAAAACGGAAGTGGCCTAAGCCAAGCCAAAAAGAGAACACGCCAATCCCCCAGTGCAAGAGGTGTGGCAGAAGAGGGCATTGCTCGTACTATTGTAGATCCCAGACTCATGCCGATGGTCGGCCTTTGTTGAGAAACTTCCACCCGAGTGCAAGGAGGGGGAATTGCTCTCCGATGCAGTCGCTCCTCCAGAGGGTGGCACAGGTACAGGAACAGGCCTACCCAGCCACCCTAGAGACAGCACCCAGGGATCAGATGGTTTTGACATCCACACCGCAGCCACAGTCGTCTTAGACTCTAGCAGTACTTATAAGGTTCCCTTGGAGGCATGTTGCTGCCTGTTCTGAACTTCCCCTCCCCCTCCCAAAGACACGTGCTCCGGCCACGTGCTCCGAGCTCCTTTGTTCGAAGCGCGGGCAAAACCAAATGTAACTCAAACTCTTCAGCAGTGTCTGATTGGCCACTCACCCCAGGTCCTCCCCTTCCCTCTTCTCCGAATAAAGGATAGTCGAGGGGAGGCTCCGCCCTCTCTCAGCTCAGCTATCTTCCTGTGAACATCTGTGGTTGTCTCTCTCTTTCTTAAGGCTTCTAACTGCAGGAAATTGAGCGGGCAGGGAGCTATATTTCTCCCTCTTTGCTTCTGCTGATGGTATTTGCTCTGCAGCTGATACAGGTACCGATTTTAGAGCTATTAAGGTGCTAGATCGCCTGTGCTGCCTCTCTGGGCTGCTCGAGGCTTTCTAAGGCATTGAAATACAAGCGCTAGCCGGTATAAAGCTGAAAAGATACCATCCACAGAGGCATATGGACCCTTAGCCCAGGGATCCAGTGCAATGCTGGTTGGAAAACCTGATGTTGCCCATCAAGGAATCTTAGTGCACTCAGGAGTTATTGATGCTGACTTTAAAGGTCAGATTTGTGCTTTGGTCTCCACCCAAAAACCCCGTCACTATTTCTGAAAAGACCTGCCTTGCTAAATTAGTGCCTTTTAAGTCTTGTGTCCCCAGGATAGAACAACAAACTCATGAAGATAACGGCAGTGGACCTATGGGACTTCCGCAGGCCTCCTGGACTGCAGACATCTCTGACCAAAGGCCACAGATGACATGTACCCTGGTCCTGACGAACGTCCGTCTGCCCCGGACTCAGCTTCGAGGTTTGATTGATATGGGTGCTGATGTAACTATCATCTCCTTCTCTGTGTGGCCTCCCTCGTGGCCTATAGCCCCAGTGGGATCGGCCATCGCAGGAGTAGGAGGAACCACACAGAGCTATTTAAGCAAACGGCCTGTGGTGGTGAGGGACTCAGAGGGGCACACAGCTACCATTAGGCCATATGTCACTACCACTTCCCTTAACCTTTGGGGACAGGACGTATCGGCAGCTTGTGGGGTACGGATTGGGACAAATTTTTAGTAGGACTCACTGTGCATAAGGGCACACAGTATCCTTCACTGCCTTTGCGGTGGTTGACTAACACACCAATCCAAGTCAGGCTGTGCTTGTTAGTCGAATTAAGGGCTGTTATCATGCCTTTTCAGCGATTCTCACAGGACCCTTTGAAATTGGTTACTGAAGCCGACAAGCAAAAGCTTTGTATACAACTAATCACCTTACAGTACCACAAAATTCAAATAATCCTGTTATTCGGAATCATTTTCTCTCATTGCAGTCTTCAGGCGAGACACAACTGCCCCGGGAAAAAGTCTGGGTGCGGAATTTACTCACTAACCAGCGGGAAGGCCCTCATGAGCTTATCTTTTGGGGTTGTGGGTATGCTTGTGTTTCCACAGATACTGGGGTACGGTGGCTACCTTCAAAATGTGTTCGCCCTGATCTACGGCACCAGAGGCAGAACAGGCAACCTCCAAATGATGACCAGAACGCCAACCATCCAAATGGCGACCAGAATGTAGATCATCAGCCTAATGACTCTTCTGATGATGACCAAGATGTCAACCAAGAGATTAGGATGGTCCTTCTACAAGTAGAGACTGAACTTTAAATTACTTGTTATGGAGTCAGAGAGTTAAAGCCTTAAGGACATATTTAGAATTAATAACTGATGTAAATTTCTGTTTAGGATTAATAGTAGGATTGTTATCTTATCAAACAAAAAGGGGGAATTGTAGGTACAAAAATGCTGCTAGCAAGGATTTTCTTGCTATTTTCTATGTCCATGAGAGACTTTTCTCTCTCACAGAAGAGGTAGCAGATTTATGTAAACATCCAAACCACCTGCAGCCTTGAGAATTCTTTTTTATGGTACAGGAGAAAAATGTTTTGACAATGGATGTTTTAGGATTTTAGCCAATCACCCCCAAGGGGTGGCTGATCCTTTGTCCAATTAGACTATGAAGAAAAAAGTCTATAAAAGAGTTTGTAAAATAATTAAATAAATCAATCTTGCTGCACAATTCCTGCCTGCTGGATATTCTCCTCCTCCTCCTCCCTACGGCTGCGGGACACAGTGATATACCCTAGGGCCTAGGCCTGCGGTAACACTATACTATACTATACTATACTATACTATACTATACTATACTATACACTATACTATACTATATACTATACTATGCTATGCTAGTAGTTATAGCTCCTATATTGTGTAGTAAATAACTCATTAAGATATTTTAGTCTAATCATTATCATAATAAATAATTTTTATTTAAATATATCTGGTTTGCCATCCTTAATCCTGTGGAACAAAGTTGTAGAAAGGTTCAATTACACCAGTATAATCCTTTAGACATAAACTGTTGACAAATTCTGGAGCTGAGATTGGATCCAGCTGCACACAGACTCCTTTCTGAGAAGGAATTTAGAAAGCCAGAGGGTCCTTTCTGCACCTCGTGACTCATTGTCCTGGGTTGAAATGTATTCTATTACCATCCTCATGAGCTGTGGAAATCAGGTGGGGCAGTGTTTCCTTGCCTCCTCCCCCCAGACTATCTTGCTGTTAATGGCCCATCATTGTCCTGCCACATGACTCAGAGATAACTCCCTCTGGACTATCTCCTGTTAATGAGCCTTATCAACACTTGGCCTCATGACTCATTACCCTATTGTGAGATGCTCCACCCAGGGGGAGGAACCAAGCATCCCATCGTGGATATAATCAGGGACTCTGAGTGCCAGAGACACTCTTTCCACTGGATTTCCAGAGGACAGGAGCTACACAGCCACCACTGGACTTTCTGAGGAAGAGCAGACCCCTTCTACCACAGGATCACCACTTCAGAGGACTGCAGCCACCATTCTACCAGACTGCTACCACCACCCTGCCTAACAGGGACTCAGGTTGTATCTTGACTCTGTCAGTGTTTTCTTTTCCTTTCTTTTCATTTTCTTTAATTTCCATTAAATTGTTATTCTGACTTGGTGCCTCCCACTGGTTTGTTTTCAAACTAGCACACGTATTGTGAGGACTTGTCTCATAAACTTTATCTGAAGGTCCCATTCTCCCTGGGACAAACGCTTTAGTGTTCTGTTAAATTAGTTTCAGCAGCAGTTTTCTTTCAGGTTTGTCATAGATAAATGTTATAGTATTGGCTTTCTGCAAATATTAAAATGAATGAGGTTAAAATTGCTTTGTTATTGTAATAGATACATATAATAGTGGCTTTCTACAAATAGATGCTATATGTAAAAGTAGCTTTGTTACAAATAGATGCTATATGTATAATGTTAAAGCAGCTTTGTTGTAAAGATGTAGTTTTGTAACAATAATTAATGCCTTTATTTCTTTCATTAACTAAACTTAGACATAATAGTGAAATAGCTAATATAGTTATGCTTGTGGTAATTGAACTGTCTGCTTGGTTGGATAACATTCAATGAACATATGATGAAGACCCCTGCTACTGACATGCCAACTATCAGCAACTACCGTCTGCAGAAACCATGGACCAAAAGCTGACAGCAGAGTGCAGGCCTCAGTTTGCCTTAGCCTGGAGGGGTGTGCAGTACACCTGGAATCAACTGGACCCAGGGGTCCCACCATTTGCCATGGACTGATCTAGACTGCAGTAGAGAAGGGTGAGGCTCCAGAACATCTGCAGAACATTGATGACATCACTGCGTGGGGAAACACGACAGCAGAAGTGTTTGAGAAAGGAGAGAAAATCATCCCGATTCTCCTGGAAGCTGGTTTCGCCATCAAGAAGAGCAAAGTCAAGGGGACCTGCTTGAGAGATCCAGTTCCTGTGAGTGAAATGGCAAGATGGATGGCATCAGATTCCCACGGAGGTCGTCATTAAGATCACAGCAATGTCTCCACCAACCAACAAGAAGGAAACGCAAGCTTTCCTAGGTGCCATAGGCTTTTGGAGGATGCATATTCCTGAGTACAACCAGATTGTGAGTCCTCTTTACCTGGTCACCTACAAAAAGAACGATTTCCATTGGGGTCCTGAACAGCAGCAAGCTTTTGCCCAAATCAAGCAGGAAATCGCTCATGCGGTAGCCCTTGGCCCAGTCAGGACAGGACCAGAAGTGAAAAACGTGCTCTACTCTGCAGCCATGGCCTGTCCTGGAGCCTTTGGCAGAAGGTGTCTGGTGAGACTCGAGGTCGACCACTGGGATTTTGGAGCCGAAGCTACAGAGGGTCTGAAGCCAACTACACTCCAACAGAGGAGGAAATCTTGGCAGCCTATGAAGGAATCCAAGCCGCCTCAGAGGTAATCGGCACAGAGGCACAACTCCTCCTGGCACCACGACTACCGGTGCTGGGGTGGATGTTCAAAGCAAAGGTTACCTCGACCCACCACACCATCAATACCTTGTGGAGCAAATGGATTGCTCTCATCACACAGCACGCCCGTATCAGAAAACTGAATCGCTCTGGGATTTTGGAAATAATCACAAATTGGCCTGAAGGTCAAAACTGTGGTCTCGCTCACAAAGGGGAACAAGAACAAGTGACACGTGCTGAAGAAGCTCCACCATACAACCAACTGCCATCAGAAGACACACACTACGCTCTTTTCACTGACGGTTCTTGTCGCACTGAAGGGATGAAACGAAAGTGGAAAGCAGCCATATGGAGTCCCACACAACGGGTTGCAGAGGCTACTGAGGGAGAAGGTGGATCAAGCCAACTCGCTGAACTCAAAGCTGTTCAACTAGCCCTGGACATTGCTGAAAGAGAGAAGTGGCCAAAGCTCTACCTCTACACCGATTCATGGATGGTAGCCAATGCGCTATGTGGATGGCTAGAAAAGTGGGAAAAGGCTAATTGGCAGCATTGGGGAAAACCAATCTGGGCTGCTGAAGAGTGGAAAAACATCGCTGCCCGAGTCAGAAAGCTAGTTGTGAAAGTCCGCCATGTAGATGCCCATGTCCCCAAGAGTAGGGCTAATGAGGAACACCAAAACAACAAGCAGGTAGATCAGGCTGCAAAGATAGAAGTGTCACAGGTAGACTTAGATTGGCAACATAAAGGAGAGTTGTTCCTAGCTCGATGGGCCCATGATGCCTCAGGCCATCAAGGCAGAGATGCCACCTATAGGTGGGCACGAGATCGAGGGGTGGATCTAACCATGGACAGTATCTCCCAAGTTATTCATGATTGTGAGACATGCGCTGCGATCAAGCAGGCCGAGCGAGTGAATTCCCTATGGTATGGTGGGCAGTGGTCCAAATACAAGTATGGGGAGGCCTGGCAGATTGATTACATCACACTGCCTCAAACCCGCCAAGGCAAGCGCTATGTGCTCACAATGGTAGAAGCCACCACAGGATGGCTGGAGACCTACCCTGTGCCTAACGCTACTGCCCGTAACACCATCTTGGGTCTTGAAAAGCAGATCCTTTGGAGGAATGGTACCCCTGAGAGTTGAGTCTGACAATGGGACTCAATTCAAGAACAGCCTTATTAACACCTGGGCTAGAGAACATGGCATTGAGTGGGTGTACCATATCCCTTACCATGCACCAGCTGCAGGCAAAGTGGAACGGTGCAATGGATTGTTGAAAACCACCCTGAAGGCACTAGGTGGGGGAACTTTCAAAAATTGGGAACCGAATCTAGCAAAGGCCACCTGGTTAATTAACACCCGAGGTTCCACCAATAGAGCTGGTCCAGCCCAATCTGAATCCCTGCATACAGTAGATGGAGATAAGGTCCAAGTAGTGCTTGTCAGAGGTCTGTTAGGAAAGACTGTGTGGATAAATTCTGCCTCGAGTACAGACAAACCCACCCGTGGGGTTGTTTTTACTCAGGGACCTGGTTGCACCCCATTCTGGTAATGCAGAAAGATGGAACACATTGTGTACTGCAGGGAGATCTAATTGTTGGGTGAAAACCATGTGTAATGTGAAATGCCTGTATAACAGTGCTTGCTGAGTGTCACTGTCACTTTTTGTACATAGCTCTATATATACATATATATATATGTGTTGATGTGTGTGTGTAGAATTAGAATATATTAGTTTGGGCATTGAGCCGATGATATGGGATAAGGGGTGGCATGTCTTGGGGTGACTTAATGATGTGTATCCCATATCTCTGCCCTATGCCCAGAAATTAATTTTTGTACCTTTCTATGCCTTTAAACTGAGCCTGAGAGGGGGGTGAGAAGAAAACCGAGCAAACTCTTCAAAGCAGTTTGCAGTTTGTTTTCATGTTTCAAGGACAGAGATACCGACTCCTCTTGCTTCTAACAGCAGTGGCGGGAGCGGAGGAAGCACCTGGCTTTTTTTTTTTTCAGCCACCTTTGGGCCAGTTTTTCAGCTCTTTTTCCTCCAGAGAGTTAACTTTGTTTTCCTGGGACTCCGATTTTTCCCTTCTTCTCTGCTGGACGGTTTCAACATCAGAATACATGGGGAGGACTTTCCACCGAGGCCCTGGCCCTGGAGGTGGGCCCACCACCCTGTCCCAGCTCTGAGGAGGAGGGGAGAGGCTAGCTATGGAAGGACTGAAATTTTCCCAGTTTTTCTCACCACAGCGAGAGGTTTTATTATTTAGCATTATTATCCTTTTCCTGTGTGCTTGTTAAATAAATAGTTTTTATCTCTTTCACTTTCCTTCGAGGAAAATTTATTTTTTCCCAAACCTGGTGGGGGAGGGATAGTTGTAATCTGCCTTCTCTCAGAGGAAGTCTTTCCAAATTTGCCCAAACCGGCACAGGGAGTGACAGAAGGTGGAGGGGGGTGTTTCAGTTTTCCCCTGGCTCTTGATAAGACTGATCAATAGTTAACTCATGTAAGCACAGTGTGCCTGTTTGGACAAATTTGGAGGAAAATATCCTCTGATAGAAGGCAGGTTACAACCACCCCTCCCCCACCTGGTTTGTGGAAAAAAAAGAAAATTTCCTCTGAGGAAAGTGAAAGAGATAAAGTCTATTTGTTTAACAAACACAAAGGAAAAGGATAATAATGCTGAATAATAAAACCTCTCACTGTGGAGAGAAATCTGGGAAGATTTCAGAGTCCTTCTGTAGGTGTGGTCTCTCTCCTCCTTCTCGGAGCTTGGTCGTGGGCCCACCCCCAGGGCCTCGGTGGAAAATTCTCCCAATGTGTTCTGATGTTGAAACAGTCCAGAAGGGAAGAAGGGAAAAACCGAAGTTCCAGGGGAACAAAGTTCAACTCACTGTCTCCCTCCGGAGAAAAGGAGCCAAAAGTGGGCTGAAAAGCAAGCAGGGTGCTTCCTCCGCTCTTGCTGATGCAGCAGGACACAGAGGAGTGTATATCTTTGTCCTTGAACAGCTGCTTTGAAAAGTTCACTCGGTTTTTTCCTCTCCCCCCTCTCAGGCTCTGTTTAAAGGCACGGAAAGGCACAAAATTAATTTCTGGGCATAGAGCAGCGATAGGGGATACACATCATAAAGTCACCCCAAGACACACAGTTAACTATTGGGAGATAGCAAATGTTGATCACAAAACCTAAGAAGCAGTATTCACCTTAATCTTTTCAAGATAAGAGGAACAAGAATTTACTTGAAACCAACACAGAAACCACTTAATCATTCTACAAAGAAACCACTGAATCATTCTACAAAGGACTGCGCATGCTCCAGAAAGAAAGGTGAAAAGTGCATTGTGATGACGACTACTAGCCTTCATCAGAAAGATCCCCCAGGAAGAGTAGCCTTCCTCAGTGCGACCACCAGGACATACCATGCCTGTGTGACACATATGCTAATGATATTAATGACTTCTGAGAACTAATTTGTATAACCACTCCTATCCCAATGAATGTAATGAATATTCATGAATGTCACCCATAATATTGTGTTATAGGAAGTGCCAGTGTGTGTGTTTGGAGGAGTGATCTCCCACGCACCTGGTGCTGAATAAAGCAAATACCCACTTCTTGGACTTTGTCTCTGAAGTGTGTTTTGGCCTGGTTTGGGGCGATTCAACTAGCACCCCGAGATGGGTCCCTAACTCTGCCTGGCTGCTGGATCCAGGGGTAAGCAGACCTCCCAGCTGCGACCCTGAATTTTCAGGGTGAGCTCAGCTGTCCCCTGGCTCACAGCAGGAGCAGACAAGGAACATCTGCACCAAATTAAGGTATTTGCTATTTTTTGTTAAGTAGAAATTCCCGTGGGTCAGGAGTTCGAGTCCCCAAGGGTGGGTTGAAAGTCCCGAGGAGACTGGGTCTCCCAAAATTAGTCCTGGGCAAAACGAAAGATATCTTTAAGGGGTTGGACCCCACTGTCGTGCACTATTGTATTTTTTTCTGGCTGTCGTTTTCCTACTGTGTGAGTGAGAACGGATGAGACGTGTCCCGGACACGAAGCAAGTGTGGAGCTCTAGCTACGGTACTGTAACCCGGCGATGGGAGCGGCCAGTGAAAAGCGAAGTGATTGGCAGCGAGTGAATGAGTATAAATCATATTGGTTTGGAGTGCAACCTTGTTATCCGGAGGGAGGCGGATTGTATCACTGGAGGGGAGAGATTTTAGACATTAAATTGAGAACACCCAGATACCCAACCCCTTTTCTAATGTAGCTCCACCTAACTTCCCTTCTGAAATTCCGTGGAAACAGTTGTGAGACTTGGACTTTGTGTACATGTATTAATTGTGAGAGAAAGTGGTATTGTACTAGAAGAAGCAGGTGGTGTCCAAAATGAGGATGTAGGTTGTAGATACAAAAATGCTGCTAGCAAGGATTTTCTTGCTAGTTTCTAAGTCCGTGAGAGACTTTTCTCTCTCACAGAAGAGGTAGCAGGGAATGTAAACAACCAAGACACCTGCAACCTTGAAAAGTCTTGTTTATGGTATAGTAGAAAAATATTTTGACAATGGATGTTTTAGGATTTTAGCCAATCACCCCCAAGGGGTGGCTGGTCCTTTGTCCAATTAGACTATGAAGAAAAAAGTCTATAAAAGAGTTTGTAAAATAATTAAATAAATCAATCTTGCTGCACAATTCCTGCCTGCTGGATCTTCTCCTCCTCCTCGTCCCTATGGCTGCGGGACATGGTGCTATACTGTAGGAACCAGGCCTGCGGTAATAGTAGGTAATGTTAAAGTAAGGGGAGAGTGGCAGAGAACAGTGGGAGATTTATTGTGGCTTTAGTGTGTGGATTTGGGAAGCTTGGAAAGAAAAGTGGGAGGAGATGTTCAGGAAGGCTTGCGTGGAAGACAGAAGAGAGGGAGAGAAAGGAGAGGAACAGACAAAGGAGGCAATGGGATCATCAGAAAGCAAGGAAATAACCCAGAAGAGTCTCCTGGGATATGTGTTGGCACACTGGAAGGAACTGGGAGGAATCCCCAGAGGGACTATGAAAAAGAGCGCCGTAATTAAATACTGTAACCAATGATAGCCACTATACAAATTAGATGATGGTGAAAAGTGGCCAGAAAATGGGACTTTAAACTATAACACCTTACTACAATTAATGTTATTTTTAAGGAGGGAGAATAGATGGGATGAAATTTCCTACGTAGATTGTTTTTTTACTTTAAGACATAAACCGGAGTGGCAGAAACGGTGTGGTATCAGTTTGGCACCCCAGGATTCAATGGTCCTGCTTTTAGAAAAGGAGGCAAAAGGGAAAAGCCACATGAAGAAGTGTTGCTCATCATGCAGTATAGGGCAGAGATGTTTAAAGCTCAAAACTGAGGGAGACCAGGATCCCTTAGAAACCCAGGAGTTAATGAAATGCAGTGGTGACACCCTAACATCAGGGACAATGTCCCCGGCATCCCCAACATCCCTGGAGGGTAGTGGGGACGAAGGGACAAGTGAGGCTAACTCAGGAATATTATCCAGAACTAGGAGCAAGGCCCCTGTAGAGAAGAAGCTTATAGCACCGCTCAGACAAGTGGTAGGGCCAGACAGGGGAATAACAAAAGTTAAAGCACCATTTACAGCTCTGGATTTAGATACCTGGAGGGAGGCAGCCAGAATGCATAGAGAAGACCCTGAAAAGGTAGCAAAGAGGTTTGAATTAGTTGTTAGAAATCAGGATGTTGATTGGGAGGATATAGACTTAATGCTATCAGAATTAACTGAAACAGAAAAAGCAGCTGTAATATCCACGGCAAGAACACATGTGCAGGGACAAATATCTACTGGGATATTACACGGTAATGTAGATAACATTTTCCCCATGGCAGATCCACATTGGGACCCAAATGATCCACAAACATATCTGTTTTTGGTTAGATACAGGAAATTATTACACTGGGGACTGCTAAACACTATACCTAAAACGGTTAATTGGTCATTGTTGTTCAGTATTCACCAGGAAACCACTGAGTCCCCAGGCTCATTTGTAGAAAGGCTAAGGGATAATATGAGGAGACACACTACACTGGATCCAGCTTCTGAAATCGGGCAGCAACAGTTAATATCCTTATTGATGGGTCAATCAGCACCAGATATACGCAGAAAATTGCAAAAGATTCAGGAACCAGATACCTGGAACTTAGAGAAACTTTTAGCAGAGGCGTGGGAAGTTTATAAAAACAGAGCACAGCCCCTTACGGTCACGGTTGCCCAATTTAGGGGACCGAGATTCCCCAGGAGTGGGAGGAGGCCTCCACCTAGGGGGAAAAGACAGCAACACCCAGCCCCAAACCAATGTTTACTATGAGGCCAGCTCGGGCATTGGAAGCGGAATTGTCCAGTGAATCATGCCGCAATTCCGATGACACAACCATCAGCGCCACCAGAACCGATGACTGCAGCACAACTGTATCAGGAGTGAAGGGGACCTGCTGGTCCCTCCCTAGCAGACCCGCTGGTTAAAGTTAGGCTAGGGGAATGGGAGGTGGAATTTTTGGTAGATACTGGAGCCACATTCTCAGTCCTGAATCAGACTTTGAGTCCTATAAGCAATGATTATGTCCAAGTTATTGGGGCTGTTATGAATGTATTGTGATGTTGGCTTTTTGCATGTTCCTTAATGTTAGAAAAACTTTACCTAGGTTCTGTAATGTAATACATGATATAGAATGTCTATTGTTTATGTAGTCAATTTAGAAAAGATAGGCAGAGAAAGTCTTCACATTCCTGCAGTATCTTATCAGAGAAGAAGAAAACCAGAAACCAGAGAGAAGAATTATGGAGGGAGCAGAGACGGAATGGAGCCAAGGAGGAAGATAAGGCTGATGGGATGATACATAGAAGCTCCAAAGAATTTATGAATCATGCATGATTGTGATGAACATGCAATAAGAGATGTACTTTTAAAGACGATCTTTTGGCTGTAGAGGTGTGCCTCTGGCTCTCTGCCAAAGCACCTGGCCATAATACCCTTTTTGCTGTTGTCTCCTAATTGTCCCTTTTATTAAACTTTTTAAAATTTTACAAAGAGTGAACCTCGTTTTTCACAATTGGTGGCCCGTATGGGGAGAAAGACCTCACCTCTGAGATCTCCCGGGGAACCCAGAGCAGGGGGCGCCCCCGCCCACTTTTGGCAGCCTCGTTTTGTGTTTCCCGGTGTGGGTCATGGGGTTTGCAGGTCAAACACCCAGAGGACAAGAGAGGAGACAATAAAGCACAAAGAAAGGAAAGAAAAGGCTCCCTAAGATACCGCTGTAGTTAAGCATGTAAAAATCTTGTGCGCAAAGACTCAGAGAAAGGTGAGTATTTTTTTCTTTCCTCTTTTTCTTGGGGGAGGAGCGGATATGGGGCATGAAAGTGTGTGTATGAGATGCGGGCTGGTTACCCCCAGACCTGTGAAGTGAGTGAGGAGCTTCTGAGGCTGCATTTCTGCTCTTCCTCAAGGGAAGCAGTCAGTAAAGAGACAAAGCGAAAGAAAAAAGGAGTGAAAGAACCTCTGGTTTAACTGGGAGTGGGTTTCTGTGGGATATGCCCAGCCCTTGCCCTGGAGGGATCTCTGCTGAGACAAGAGATTTCGCAATCGCCCAGCAGGACTCCCTGGAAAGGCAACCACTTCTTGGGTCATGGTGAGGAAAGGTGGACCCACAATCCTTTGGAAGACACTATGCAGATCTTTCTGTAACCCATTGGTCTGTCCCAGGCCCTCTGTAACCTATTGGTCCCCCACTGATCCCCTGTATCCCTATAAAACAAAGCCCCTTGGCTCTTTGGGAGAGAAAGCTCGTCCCTGGCTTTCCCCTTCGCCGGAGGGGACCAACAATAAAGCTACCTTCGTGCGGAACCAGCCACACGGGCCTTCTCGTCTCTCTCTCTGGTCTGGCTTGGCCTGGAGGCTGCCCTGCAGAGCTGAGCTGGAATCACGAGCTGACAATCACTAAAGAGCTGACGGCTCCTGCAAGGGCCCCTCTGCCAGCAGCTGAGAGGAAGACACCGGACCTCGGGAAGGTGATTCCTTTCGGGACCATCTCCCCGGACCAGTCACCTCTTCCTGGGTCAGACTCACTGACCCCATCACCAGCTGTAATAGGTTTCGGGGGAGGGATTGGATCCCTTGAAGAAAAAGAGCCAAGTGTTTCCAAGTACAAACCACAAGGAAACAAGACAAAAAGTAAGAGAACCCCTAAAAATTTGCCAGGTTGAGGATTGAATCCAAGAAATTTGGGTTTTAAGATGGCCAAATTGAGGATTGAATCCAAGAAATTTGGGTTTTAACACTGCCGGATTGAGGATTAAATCCAAGAAATCCGGGCTTAATTCTGCCAAGTTGAGGATTGAATCCAAGAAATTTGGGTTTTAAGACTGCTGAATTGAGGATTGAATCCAAGAAATTTGGGCTCAATTCTGACAAGTTGAGGATTGGATCCAAGAAATTTGGGTTTTAAAACTGCCAGATTGAGGATTAAATCCAAGAAATTTGGGCTTAATTCTGCTAAATTGAGGATTAATCCAAGAAACCTGGAACATTGGGCCCATGGGTGAATATTAGCCAACTATTTAACATTAAAAGGTACCTTAATCTTGTGTGGTTGTGAATGATAGTGCTTGAGAAAGAGATATTGGAACAATAAAAAGGAATGAGTGAGAATGAATGAAAATGTATGTGATAGAAATGTTAAACCCTGAAGTATAACTTTATTTTTTTGGAGGGAGGCATATTGTATTAAGAGGAGGGAACTTTCGTAGTCTAGGTGAGGAAAGGAGAAAGGGAAGGTGGGGTCTGGATTGGTTAAAAAAAAAAGTGGGAAACAAAGGCCTAAGAAGGGTAGATAAGATTCTGAGAAAATGGGACATAAAACCAGTAAGCAAGAGTCAGGAAATAAAAAAAGGAATAGAGGTGTGCCAGCAGAGATACCCCAGGAAAGCCCTCTGGGAGTTATGTTAGCTAACTGGAATACTAACCCAAGTACAAAGAAAAAAGAGCAAAGTTAAAATGATACAGTTTTGTATGTTTGATTGGGCTGAGAAGGAAATAAGATCTGACCATGTTTTCTGGCCCAGATATGGCTCTTTTGAAGTTTGGATCTGGCAGGCTTTACAAGTATTTGTAAATTCAAAAGAACCCTTTAACACAGAAAAAGGCAAGTACGCTTCATGCTGGGTGGGAAACATAAGGGTACTACCGCAGGCCTGGTTCCTATGGTATATCACCGTGTCCCGCAGCCATAGGGAGGAGGAGGAGGAGAAGATCCAGCAGGCAGGAATTGTGCAGCAAGATTGATCTATTTAATTATTTTACAAACTCTTTTATAGACGTTTTTCTTCATAGTCTAATTGGACAAAGGACCAGCCACCCCTTGGGGGTGATTGGCTAAAATCCTAAAACATCCATTGTCAAAATATTTTTCTACTATACCATAAACAAGACTTTTCAAGGTTGCAGGTGTCTTGGTTGTTTACATTCCCTGCTACCTCTTCTGTGAGAGAGAAAAGTCTCTCACGGACTTAGAAAATAGCAAGAAAATCCTTGCTAGCAGCATTTTTGTACCTACAATTCCCCCTTTTTGTTTGATAACAACTCTACTATTAGTCCTAAGTAGAAATTTACATCAGTTATTAATTCTAAATATGTCCTTAAGGCTTTAACTATCTGACTCCATAACAAGAAATTTAGAGTTCAGTCTCTGCTTGTGGAAGGACCATCCCAGTCTCTGCTTGTAGAAGGACCATCTGCCTGATGGTTGACATCCTGGTCATCATCAGAAGAGTCATTAGGCTGATGATCTACATTCTGGTCGCCATTTGGATGGTTGGCGTTCTGGTCATCATTTGGAGGTTGCCCGTTCTGCCTCTGGTGCCGTAGGTCAGGGCGAATGCATTTTGAAGGTAGCCACCGTATCCCAGTATCTGTGGAAATGCAAGCATACCCACAACCCCAAATGATAAGCTCATGAGGGCCTTCCCACTGGTTAGTGAGTAAATTCTGTACCCAGACTTTTGCCCGGGGCAGTTGTCTGTCGCCTGCAGACTGCAATGAGAGAAAATGATTCAGAATAACAGGATTATTTGAATTTTGTGGTACTGTAAGGTGATTAGTTGTATACAAAAATTTGCTGGTCAGCTCTGTGGGGTTTCTCCATGCATTCCCCTTTTCAGTTTGTCCAAAACACGCTTCAAGGTACCATGAGCGCGTTCAACAATGGCTTGGCCAGTAGGAGAATATGGGATACCAAAGGTATGGTCTACACCCCATAGGTGTAAAAACTGCTGTGTCTTTTCCGAGGCATAGGCAGGACCATTATCGGTTTTCACAGAAGCTGGCACGCCCAGGACTGAGAAAGCCAATTTCCAATGGGCAATGACATCACGGCCCTTCTCTCCAGTGTGAGCAGTAGCCCACATAGCCGAGGAGAATGTGTCAATAGACACGTGCACATATTTCAGCCGACCAAATTCTGGGACGTGAGTTACATCCGTTTGCCAAATCTGCAAGGCTTTTAGCCCTCTGGGGTTTACCCCCGCTGGCAAAGGTGCAGCGAGTCGGTGACAGTCAGCACAAGCACTGACAACGTCCCGAGCCTCGGTTGGCGTTAAATGAAACTGCTTCTGCAGGGTATGTGCACTTTGATGGAAGAAACCGTGCGATGCCTTGGCTTGTGCAATTTTGTCAGGCTGAGGCCCTACCCACGCAGTGTTGGCCAGCATGTCAGCCCTGGCATTGCCTTCTGTTAGAAACCCTGGTAAATTGGTGTGGCTTCGAATGTGCAGAATGTAATACAGATGCACTCGAGCCTGAATTGCAGACCACAAGGTTTGCAACAGCGAAAACAGAGCCGCATTGTTCACCTCCTTCAGAAGGGAACAATCTAAGTGTTGGGTGATATCTGCTACATAAGCAGAGTCAGTAACCAAATTCAAAGGTTCCTGTGAGAATCGCTGAAAAGCCATGGCAACAGCCCTTAATTCAACTAACTGAGCAGAGCCTGACTCGGATTGGTGTGTTAGTGAACCACCACAAAGGCAGTGTAGGATACTGTGAGCCCTTACGCACAGTGGCCCCTGCTAAAATTTGTCCCAATCCGTACACCCCAAGCTGCCAACACATCCCGTCCCCAAAGATTATGGGAAGTGGTAGCAACATAAGGCCTAATCATAGCTGGGTGTCCCTCTGAATCCTTCACCACCACAAGCCGTTCGCTTAAATAGCCCTGTGCGCTTCCTCCTAACCCTGTGATGGCCGATCCCACTGGGGCTAAAGGCCATGAGGGAGGCCATGCAGAGAAGGGGATGATAGTTACATCTGCACCCGTATCAATCAAACCTCGAAGCTGAATCCGGGGTGGATGGGTGTTCGGCAGGATCAGGGTACATGTCATCTGTGGCCTTTGGTCAGAGATGTCTGCAGTCCAGAAGGCCTGTGGAAGTCCCGTAGATCCACTGCCGTTATCTTCATGAGTGTGTTGTTCTATCCTGGGGACACAAGACTTAAAAGGCACTAATTTAGCAAGGCAGGTCTTTTCAGGAATAGTTACAGGGGGTTTTTGCGTGGAGACCATAGCGCAAATCTGACCTTTAAAGTCAGCGTCAATAACTCCTGAGTGCACTGAGATTCCTTGATGGGCAACATCAGGTTTTCCCACCAGCATTGCACTGGATCCCTGGGCTAAGGGTCCATATGTGTCCAAGGGAACCTTATAAATACTGCTAGAGTCTAAGATGACTGCGGCTGCGGTGAGGACATCAAACCCGTCTGATTCCTGGGTGCCGTCTGATCCCTGGGTGCTGTCTCTAGGGTGGCTGGGTAGGCCTGTGCCTGTACCTGTGCCACTCTCTGGGGGAGCGACTGCATCGGAGAGCAATTCCCCCCCCTTGCACCCCAGCGGAAGTTTCCCAGCAACAGCCGACCATCGGCATGAGTCTGGGATCTACAGTAGTACGAGCAATGCCCTGGCCTGCCACACTTCTTGCACTGGGGCATCGTTGTGTTTTCTTTTTGTCTCGGCTTAGGCCCTTTATGTTTTTTCACCTGTATCAGTTGCTTTGGTTCACGACCAGAAGATGCGTGAACAGGCTGCAGGAACGCAGCCAAAGCAGGCCTTTTCTGGTTCCCAGATCCCACATTAGAGCAGGCTTCGACCATGTCTGTTACCTCAGGATCCTCTGGTAAGGCATCTATGATTTTTCTGCACTCCTCGTTTGCGTTATCTCTCACTAACTGCCTTAACAACAACTGTCTTAACCCGTCATCCTCAACCTGCTTCTCGAGAGAAGCAGCGACTTTCTCTACAAAGGAGAGGAATGACTCTGATTTCCCTTGAACTATTTCAGTATATCGCTTTCTGGGCGCAGACAACTCTATGGTTTACAACAGGGCAGCCATGCTGACCTGTTGAGCTTGCTGCAGGACACTAGAGGACAAGTTACCCTGTAGACTGGGATCAGAGAAGGGACCGGTCCCCATCAAAGCATCCACTCCTGCTCTCTGTCTAGGATCAGCAGCAGGGAGCTGCAAATTTGCTAATGCAGTCTTGCCGGCCAGCTTTCTCCAGGTTTTCTCAAAAAGTGTAAATCGTACCGGTTGAAATAGAATTTGACCTAAGTGTCTGATATCAAATGGAGAAAGCAAATCTGTATTTATCACCCTTATTATCTGCATAACCTCAGCAGAACCTAGCCCATATTGTGCCACCCTGGATTGGAGGTCCTGGGCAACTTTCCAAGCAATCACCTCATGCTTGTCATGCTCCCCTGAATCTGGGAGAGCCTTATACACTGGGAAAGTTTGGATCTCTTTTGGGGAACCAGTACCATCCTGAATTTCTGGCACAGCCTGCGGATGGAGTGTATCAGCTCCCCGGTTACCCCCAGAATCCTCAGATCTATTTGGCATTCCAAGGATTTCTAATAACCTCCAGTCACCCTCCTCCAATGCTCGCATCTTAACAGACTCTAAGAAGCTATTGTAATGTGTCGGATGCACTATTACAGTGCAGTCCTGAAAGGTCCAGGGGCGAGACTGGCGCAGCCTTTTCCTTCGCCGCGCGGCTACAGCCGCCGGACGACCTGGGGCCAGAACCTCATCTGCCTCACTGCCTGACGAGGAATCATCAGGCAAAGGCAACTTTGGGGTGCTGGGAGTGAACAGAAACGGACGGAGAGGGGCACTTTGGCTAAGTTTGCTGGAGGCAGAACGGACAGTACAGACTGCAGCTGGCTGCGCGGCAGTTTTTTCAGCAGTTTCTTTACGGGAGGCCGTCTCGGCCAGCCCCGACCGAACCGGTACTGGAACTGCTGTCGCCGTCTCTGGGGCTCTACGGCCGCTCCTGGCGCCGCGCTCGGCGCTGCGCCTGGCTCCACCGTCTCTGTCCTGTGCTCTGCGGACGCGCCCGGCGCTGCTGCTGCTGGCCTGTTCTCGGCAGTCGTGCCCGGCGCCGCCGCCCCTGCCCGCGTCTCCGCAGCCACCGCTGCTTCCGGGTTTTCCCGCGACAGCGCTGCTTCCGCGTTCGCCGCCGGCCGCGCCGTTTTTTGGCTCGGAGCCGCGTCTCCCAAGGCTGGCGGAGGGGGGGCGCGGGCGGCGCGGGCTGTGCCGGCGGTGATGCCATGAAGATTTTTGCCTTTTCTTTTATACCCCTGTTATACCTTTTTACAACTTCTGTATTCCTAGTGCTTTTTTCCTACATTCTTGGACTTGTTTGTCAAGCTAAGAGACTAAACATTTTAGAAGCTTCGTAGCTAGGGATCAGTGTGCCCCAGACCCCAAGGTCCTCTCCAGAACACATTCTGTAAACCAAGATAGAACCATCCAGGGGAAGGTTCCTTGGGGAGGGGGGCTCACTTGAGCCTCTCATTGGGGAATCTTTGATAGATATGCTAATTAGTAAAACCTATAATGTTATACCCGATGTTGGGGGACACAGACACACACATACTCAGCGGGGTGCATCTCGATGCATATGACATGGACGTGTATACCTAAGGATCCTTAAAAATAAATACCAAGGTAAAATCCCTTTTCCCCTTCTAATCGTGTATGACTCTTGATTTTAACACCAGGAAAAGGCATCAGTTGCTGGCGACCACAAAGGGACACTAAAGACCTTGAAACTCGCAGTCTTGGGTTGGAACAGTTGGCCGGCGCGGGCTCGGGCATTCGCCGCTCTAACAGGCTGAGCGGGTCCTCCATCCTTCAGGATAGGTTCGGTAGCTCTGTCAGCAAAGGCAGATGCTGCATTAAAAGGTCGATGGCTCGGTTCTGTGACTTAACAGAACAGTCCAGCGCCAGGGAGGGCAGCGGAGCACAGCCAGGGAGTCCCGGGGCAGGCACGCCCGGCGCTACACCCGCTAAAAAGTTAGATCCAGGTGCATACGGAACCGAGCTAGGACCCTCTCTGGGTGTCCAAGTTGCTAAGCCGCTGATCTACGGCCCTGAATAAGCCATGGCCGCCGCCCAGCCAAACGGCAAGGCAGGCTGTGCGCCCTCCTGCTGCCTTGACCCCCCCGCCTCTGCTGGTGCGGGGTTCCTGGGGGCTGTGGCGTCCTGCGATGGTGCAGGGTGAGCCAGCGCAGGCTCTGCCTGCGGAGCCGGGGGGGGGTTTTCCCAATCCACCATCATTTGCCCCGGAAGCCCAGTCAGCGGGGCCCCCCTCAGACATTCCTCCGTCACTCATCACCAAGATAGGCGAGCCAGCCCTGCTATCACAGTCAAGGGCTGTCAGCAGAATAAATAACGAACGCCAGGTTTTGTATAATTCTAACGCTGCCGGCTCCCCAGTCGGGAGCTCGTGTCGGACAGAGACTCTGAGTTCCTGCCATAAGGCAAAGTCCAGGGCAGTATCTCTGTCCATGGAAATCCCTTTTAAAGTAGCCCAGTATAATAATTCCCGAACTGAGTTTTCAGGAATGGAGGTGCGCAATATGCTAAACACACCTTTCCAGACCAGTACCACAGGGTCAGTTTGTGAGCCGCTGTTCGCCATTTCTCAGTTCTGTCGGACTTCCCGGTCCCGGGGGGGAAGGGGAACAGCGTACCTCTAGAGAAATTCGGCTTGGCTCGCAGCAGCAGGACACGTCAGAGAGTGCAAATCACGTCAGGCGGCACCAAATATTACCGCAGGCCTGGTTCCTACGGTATAGCACCGTGTCCCGCAGCCATAGGGACGAGGAGGAGGAGAAGATCCAGCAGGCAGGAATTGTGCAGCAAGATTGATTTATTTAATTATTTTACAAACTCTTTTATAGACTTTTTTCTTCATAGTCTAATTGGACAAAGGACCAGCCACCCCTTGGGGGTGATTGGCTAAAATCCTAAAACATCCATTGTCAAGATATTTTCTACTCTACCATAAACAAGACTTTTCAAGGTTGCAGGTGTCTGGGTTGTTTACATTCCCTGCTACCTCTTCTGTGAGAGAGAAAAGTCTCTCACGGACTTAGAAACTAGCAAGAAAATCCTCGCTAGCAGCATTTTTGTACCTACATAAGGGGATAAGAATTTTTAAGATGTCAGAGACCCAAGAAAAGGAGAAAAGGGAAAACAAGAAAGAGAAGAGCTGGGACCCCCTGGAAGCATTGCCCCCTCCATTCCCGCCTGCCCCCCCCATGCCCAGGCTCCTGTTGCGCCACTCGCAGATGCACCGCCGGCCTTGGGGCCTGAGGTCCCGCCCGTCCTGGCTCTTATGGCACCACCTGCGGCTCCACCACTTGTCCCAGCGGCGGCGGATCTCCCGGTAGCCTCGGCATTCCCGTCGCCCCCTTCATCCCCCATGGGTCCTGTGGCAGCCAAGCCTGCCGCTTCTGGGGGTTCTCCCCGCCCCTACCCCAGTTCCGATGCCTGCGGCCTTTCCATCAGCTCCTGCCGCTGCTGCGTTGCCTGCCACGGCTCTGCCGGTAGCCCCGGCATTCCCGCCTCCCCCTCCAGCCCCCGCGGGTCCAGCGGCAGCCCAGCCCGCTGCGTTTGGTGTCCCGCCCGTCCCTAGTCCGGGTATCTGTTCTGTGGCAGCTCAGCCTGCCGCTTTTGGGGTTCCCACCACCGTTGCCCTTGACGTGGCCCCGGTGGTGGCCCCAGTACCGGCTCCGGCCCCAGTTCCGATGTTCGCGGCCCTTCCACCAGCCCCTGCCCCCGCTGCATTGTTTGCCACAGCTCCATTGAACCCAGCTTCGGCCCTGCGGGCCGCGCTGAGTCTGCCAGCAGCACAGAGTCCTGCTACCATGACTGCTGTGGGCCACGTGCAGAGAGTCCATGCTAAAATCTGGTATCCACCGGAAGAACTTGTCTCCTTGGCGGTTCCGGTAGCAGTCCCCGCCTGCGCCCTCCCACTCCTGGAGGAATCAGTTTCGGAGAGGACTCCCACCTCCTACCCCCACTCCCTAGCCTGCTGATCCTCTTAAGGAGGAAGCAACATACCAAAGTACGGGGAGCTCAGTCACAGAACAGCCCTCTCCTGACACCCCCCCAAGACAGGAAAGAAGTATCATAAGAGAAAAAGGACACAAGAATTGGGATGGGGAGGTCCGTTTGTTCCCTTTAAGGGAAGTTCCAATGGGAGCTGGGGGAACAGGATTTGTAAACATCCCCCTCACTTCTTCAGAGGTTAGAAATTTTAAAAAAGAGATCCAAGGACTATTGGATGATCCTATAGGTACAGCTGAACAATTAGATCAATTTTTAGGTCCAAACATTTTCACTTGGGAAGAGATGCAAGCAATAATGAAAATATTATTTTCTCAAGAGGAACGAGAAATGATTAGAGTTGCGGGTATGAGAATTTGGGAAAGAGAAAACCAGCAGGGACCACCAGGAGACCAGAAGATGCCATTGACACCCCCTGCTTGGAATCACAATGAAGAGGCTGGGCGAAGGAATATGAATGATTACCATAATTTAATAATCAAAGGAATAAAAGAGGCAGCACCTTGAGGGCAAAATTTAAAAAGGGCTTTTGAAGGGGAACAGGGAAAGGAAGAGTCTCCAACTGAATGGTTAGAGAGACTTAGGAGAAATATGAAACAATTTTCTGGGATAGATCCCAAAACAGTAGCTGGGAAGGCTCTACTAAAAGTCAGTTTTGTCACTCATGCTTGGCCAGATATTAGGAAGAAACTAGAAAAAATGGAAGACTGGCACAAAAGATCATTAAATGATTTATTAAAAGAGGCTCAAAAAGTTTATGTCAGGAGAGATGAAGAAAAAGCCAAAGTAGTAACAAAAATTATGGTAGCCACTATGAGAGAAAGTAACTTTCAAAGGAACCTGAAGCCTCCGGATATCACTCCTAGAAATTCAGGCTTTAGAAAAGGGGAAAAGGGAAAAACAGGAACTCAGCACAAACAAAAAACCAGGAGCATTCTAGAACTGCTTGCTATTACTGTGGAGAGGAAGGGCATTTTAGAAGAGAATGCCCTCACTTAAGGAAGGATGTGAAAATCTTCCGAGAAATAGGCCCAGACGAGGAATAGGGATGCACCAGCTCTATTTTCTGGGGGACAAATAACATCTAGAGCCTGTGATAACTTTAAAAGTCAGTCCCCAGTAGGAGTAGTTAGAATTTGTGGTTGATACAGGGGCCGAAAGGACCTGCCTAGTGAATACTCCAAAACGTTGTAGTATAAGTAAAGATACCATAAAAGTAACAGGGGCAAAAGGAGAAAGTTTTACAGTTCCTGTCATAAAAGACATGGTAATTGAAGGGGAAACTAGAATTTGGATGGGGGATGTTTTATTAGTCCCTGGGGCAGGTAGTAATTTATTAGGGAGAGATTTACAGGTGGAGTTGGGAATAGGAGTTATACCAGAAGAAGGGAAAATGACGGCTAAAATTTTAAAACTTGGTCAAGAAGATGAAAAGAAAATTAACAAGGAAGTTTGGGCTGGAGAAGGGAATAGGGGAGGACTGGACATTGACCCTGTAAGAGTCACAATTGAGAAAGAAGAATGTCCCATATGTGTACATCAGTACTCTATATCCTTAGAAGGATGAGAAGGCTTGAAATCAGTAATAGAAGGACTAATAAAGGATGGGACATTAGAACCTTGTATGTCTCCTCATAACACCCCTATTCTACCAGTAAAAAAGCCTGATGGGACTTATAGATTAGTGCAAAACTTACGGGAAGTTAATAAGAGGACTCGGGCTCATTATCCTGTGGTACCCAATCCCTATACTCTCCTAAGTAAAGTCCCACCCCAGCATCAGTGGTTTAGTGTAGTGGATTTAAAAGATGCCTTCTGGACCTGCCCACTGGCTGAAGAAAGCCGAGATATTTTCGCCTTTGAATGGGAGGATCCAAATACCAGGAGAAAGCAGCAACTAAGATGGACAAGATTACCACAGGGATCTACACACTCTCCAAACTTATTTGGACAAGCTTTAGAAAAAATATTACAAGCTTTCTCTACTCCACCAGAAATACAAATCATCCAGTATGTGGATGATCTCTTATTATCTGGGGAAGCTGAAAGTGAAGTCGGGGAAGCTGAAAGTGAAGTCAGAGAAGCAACGATAAAACTTCTGAATTTTCTTGGAGAAAAGGGGTTAAGAGTATCAAAAGGGAAACTACAATTTGTAGAATCAGAAGTAAAATATCTTGGTCACTTAATAAGCAAGGGAAGTAGAAAATTGAACCCCGAGAGAATCAAAGGCATTCTATCCCTTCCCCCTCCCTCTTCAAAGAAAGAAATTAGAAAGCTACTTGGATTATTGGGATATTGTAGACTATGGATCGAAGGATATACACAAGCTGTAAAATTTCTGTATGAAAAGTTGACAGAAGGAGATGATATAAAATGGACCAAAGAGGATAATGGTAAATTAGAGGAATTGAAATTAAAACTTGCCTCAGTACCAGCGTTAAGCTTACCCTCATTAGAAAAACCCTTTCATCTGTATGTGAACGTGGAAAGTGGAGTAGCTCATGGAGTTCTGGTTCAGGAGTGGGGAGGAGTGAAGAGACCAATAGCTTACTTGTCAAAGATGTTAGACCCAGTAAGCCATGGCTGGCCAATATGTATTCAAGCTATAGCAGCTACTGCAATCTTGGTAGAAGAAAGTCGTAAGCTTACTTCTGGGAACAAGTTAATAGTGTGCACACCTCATGCAGTTCGAAATGTGCTAAACCAGAAAGCTGAAAAATGGTAAACAGATTCTAGGATGCTAAAATATGAAGCAATTCTGATAGATAGTGATGATTTGATGTAGAGGAATTCCTTGTGGAACAGGGGGCATAGGATACCCCAGGAGAGCTTGGGCATCCCAGGGCTGTTGCAGAAGTACCCCTGACAGGGCCTCAGGCTGATGATAGGCTTGCAAGGCACCTGCTAGCCAGCAGCCTTGAACAGCCTTAGGAAAAGGTATACACTGGTCAGCTCCCCCGCTGCTTAGAGGCTTTCTCATGGGAAAGGGGCATGAACTTTGAAAAAGTATAACTTGGTGAAGGTAAACAATAAAACTGGAGCACGATGCTCAGATCATATCGGTGTTCAGGTCGTGACTCCGGCTGGCTCTCCTGCACCCAGGACCCCCCCCCCCCCGCTAAAGCTGGCACCCAATGTGTGGCCCAAGTGAGTTTTACTACATGCAGGTTCACTTAAAGGCAGTAAGACTCCGAATTTCATCGTATTGGTGCGGCAGAGCCAGGGGAACCAGAGTGGGTGGCCCCAAAGCCAAGTAAAGCCGGGGGCCCGGTCTCGAAGCAGAATAGAAGGCCGGAGGATAAGCCCAAAAGCCGAGTAAAGCCGGGGGCTAAACCTCAAAGCCGAGTGGCCGGAGACCGTATTTTCGCGTGGCTAAGCGAGTACCCGCATCAAAGAAGCTATGGATTACAAGGCAGGAACTCGACTCCTAGCTAGCATCCTCTCTAAGAGAGGCGAGATCGTGAAAGACCAACATCTGAATGCTGTCATTACGTGGGCTCAGGAACATGGGTGTGTGAAATACACTTCGCTTTTGTTCTCAGTCGAAGCGTGGGGGGAAGTTGGAAACGAATTGTGGCTGTCCACGATTGAGGGAGGAAAGGAAGCTAAAGAAGCTAAAGCTCTCGGCTTAACCTGGAGAGCAGTAACTGGCACTCTCACAGAGATGAAAGCAGAGAGGACAGTGGCCGCGGCCACCATAGAGGCTTTAGAGAGTAGCAGCTCTGGGTGTAGTGGCTCCAGGAAGGGAACAGACGGGGGTCTTACGGAGCGGCAGCCAGAGACCAGGGCAGAGTCCAGAGTTGCATGGTTCTTCGGGCTGGCCGCGGGCAGACCGATTAAAGGCACAGCAGCACCCGTCCGCTCGGTGCGGGAGTTGCTGGACTCGGCAGGGAAGGAAATTACCCCTCCGACATCTGAGAGAGAAATGGCTGCGAAAGCGGAAGCAGAGCTGCCCAACTCAGGGGGCGGGGCACAGGCGGGCCAAGGAGAAACAGGCGGTCCTATCTCCTGGCCGAAAGTGGCGGCGCAAAAGAGCGGTCCTAAAGCCCGGCCGAAAGCGGCGGCGCGCAACCCCCCTCTGCTGGACAGCGGAGCATCGTCTGGCAGCGAAGCGGCTTCTGCGGTTTCGTCGCCTGCAGAGCCAGAGCCAGCCAGGGCTGCTGCGGGTCAGCCCCAAGAGGGGGAGAAGCACCGAGAAATGATGCAAGAAGTAATCAAAAAGCTTGCTGACTTATCTACACAGCAAGACGCTCTAGAGTCCAAAGCTTGTGATATTACACCATCCAGCACTGTGGCGTCCCGTGGCCCCACCGGTCAAGTTAGCACCCAGAGCTCCTACGTTCCTGTCGGGAGAATCAGGCACAGTGCCTACATGCCCTCCCTTCCTGCAAGGGGGGATGCAGCCGTGTTTTCCATCAGCCCCGACGGAGAGGACTGACCCTTTGCGAAGGAGATGGAATGGAGTTATCCGTGATGCAATCATTGAGGGTGATTGGCAAGCAGTGAATGCCCTTGCTTGCCCTGTACAGATACAAGGGGACACTGCAAAGTGGGAACCCCATGACTGGAAGCTCTTGCAGCAAGCCAAGCAAACAGTCACCACGCACGGCTTGCGGTCTGAAGCTACACGGAGCATCCTGCAGTTTATCTTTACAGCACATGTCCTGTGTCCTAATGATTGCATCAACATCGCACAGTTGTTATTAACCCCTTCACAGTTCCTGCTCTGGGAGCGAACGTGGAAACAGCTAGCACAAGAAGAAGCTAGCAAACACCAAGGTGACACACAAGACCCACTGTAAGCACTCCAAGCTGACATGCTAACTGGGAGCGGGGCTTATGGAGCGACAGTAACACAGCTGACCATGCCCATAGTCATTCATCAGTTGTCACAGACTCTTGCCCACAAAGCCTTGTTGTCAGTACCTGAAAAGAAGTCACCTCCATATGCAGCAGTCCGACAGGGGCTGTCAGAGCCATATGGTCAGTTTATCGACCGTTTGTCAGCAGCCTTAAAGGATGCAACAGAGCTCTCTGAAGAGCTCCAAGAGCAAATGTTCCGAATGCTTGCCTTTGAAAATGCTAGTAGGCAAACTAAGACAATTCTTGCTACGCTGCCCCAAGGAGCAGGTGTAGACGAGATGCTCGTGCGTGCTACCCGTGCGGAACAGTCATCTCAAACAGCTGCTTTTACTGCAACACTGCAGAATGTCCTGCAACAACAGGGACAAGTCATCACCGCAGCACTGACCAGAGGGGTGCCCAGCAAGTGGTGCCGTGCTACACATACAGGACCCTGAAGCGAGAAGGCGCAGTCAGCATCAGCTCCTGAGGAAAGTGACACCACTACCATAACAGCTGGAACTCTGGGTCTTCCGTCCCGAGAAGCCTTGAGAGAGGCTGCAGACGTGGCTGAGTGAAGGAGCTGAGGACTTGCCAGATCCACCACTCTCCATAGCAGGAGAAATAGCGAGACTCTGTGGCAAATGTAACAGCTGCCCTGGGTGGTTGCTAGTGACTTGTGGTGGGTGTCGGGGAACCCCCTCCAAAGGAAAAACTAAGAAGGAGAGTTGCATAAATTTTTAGGTATAGCACCAGACACAGAGGTAGAGTAAGAAATTGTTTTTTGACTGTCTTGATACAAAAGCATTAGCGGACATTTTCAATCAGCTGTCCACCCATTTAGATCGAGTGAAGGCAGTCAATTTGGCTAGCATCTATGTTTTTACCTGGTACTTCAGCAGCCAGGGCTCACTCACGCTATTTTGCATAAACTTGCTTGCTGGGAGAGGGATAAGTTAAACATAACTTCGCAGATGCTTGACGAGCTAAGCATAGATGTTACTAGTGTTAGACATACAGTATTACAAAATTGAGCACCCACTGATTTTTTACTACTAGCTCACGGCCACGGCTGTGAAGAGTTCCAAGGTATGTGCTGTATGAATCTTTCTGACCACTCTGTCTCCATTCACAAGCACCTCTCTGACCTCCAGAGGGGCCTACACATCCTTTGGGAGACAGACAACCCTATTAGAGATTGGCTTAAGGGTCTGGGTATCACCAGATGGCTGCGTACCTTGGTAGTAGAAGGCTGCCGATTGCTATTTGTAGTTATATTAGGTTTAATAATACTTGGGTGCATTTTTTCTTGCCTTAAAGCAGGGCTGCGGAAAATCATCAACCAGACCTGGGTTGCCCAAAAAGAAAACGGGGGATATGTAGAGGAATTCCTTGTGGAACAGGGGCATAGGATACCCCAGGAGAGCTTGGGCATCCCAGGGCTGTTGCAGAATACCCCTGATGGGGCCTCAGGCTGAAGATAGGTGTGCAAGGCACCTGCTAGCCAGCAGCCTTGAACAGCCTTGGGAAAAGGTATATACTGGTCAGCTCCCCCGCTGCTTAGAGGCTTTCTCATGGGAAAGGGGCATGAACTTTGAAAAAGTATAACTTGGTGAAGGTAAACAATAAAACTGGAGCACGATGCTCAGATCATATCGGTGTTCAGGTCGTGACTCCGGCTGGCTCTCCTGCACCCGGGACCCCCCGCCCCCCCCCCCCCCCCCCCCCCCCGCTAAAATTTGACACTAGAAGTTAGCAAGAGTCTGAATCCAGCTCAATTTTTATATGGAGACCCAAAAAATAACCTGACACATAACTGCTTAGAAATTATCCAACACCAAACAAAAGTTCGAGAAGATCTTGAAGAACAAGCCCTTTCATACGGAGAAATAATATATGTGGATGGTTCTTCCAGATGTGTACAAGGAAAAAGACTGTCAGGGTATGCTTTAGTTTATGGGGGCACTATGCAAACCCTTGAAAAAGGAAAATTACCCTCAAACTGGTCAGCTCAGACTTGTGAATTATATGCCCTAAAAAGGGCACTGGAATATTTAGCACACAAGAAGGGAACTATATATACTGATTCAAGGTATGCTTTTGGAGTAGTACACACCTTTGGAAAAATTTGGGAAGAAAGGGGATTACTTACTTCAAAGGGAAAGGGATTGATACATGAAGGACTTTTTTTAGAAGTTTTAGAGGCATTAAAATTATCTGAAGAGATAGCTGTAGTACATATTAAAGGACACCAAAAAGGAATGACCTCAGAAATAAGAGAAAATAATTTGGCAGATCAAGAAGCTAAGGATGCTGCAGAAAATGCGATAAAAAGGGTTATGCTAATTTTGACCTCAAAGAATGAAGAATTGGAGACTCCAAAATTCAGTGAAACAGAGGAAAAAGAATTAGGTAAGATAGGAGGAAAGTCAGACGAATGTGTAAAATGGAAACTTCCTGACGGAAGGCAGTTACTTAATAAATCACTCACCAGAAAAATATTAGAAGACATGCATCAAAAAACTCATTGGGGTATCAAGGCTTTGTGTGATCACTTTCTAAGGAATTATGGGTGCATTGGAATTTATGGGTTGGCTAAACAAATAAGTGAAAGATATATGGTTTGCCAAAAAGTAAATAAAAAGGTGATTGTACTAGTTTGAAAACAAACCTGTGGGAGGCACCAAGTCAGAATAACAATTTAATGGAAATTAAAGAAAAGAGAGAAAAAAAAAAGTAAAAGAAAACACTGGTTCAAACTGACAGAGTCAAGATACAACCTGAGTCCCTGTTAGGCAGGGTGGTGGTAGCAGTCTGGTAGAATGGTGGCTGCAGTCCTCTGAAGTGGTGATCCTGTGGTAGAAGGGGTCTGCTCTTCCTCAGAAAGTCCAGTGGTGGCTGTGTAGCTCCTGTCCTCTGGAAATCCAGTGGAAAGGGTTGTCTCTGGTGTTCAGAGTCCCTGATTATATCCACGATGGGATGCTTGGTTCCTCCCTCTGGGTGGAGCATCTCACAATGGGGTAATGAGTCATGAGGCCAAGTGTTGATTAGGCTCCTTAACAGAAGATAGTCCGGAGGGAGTTATCTCTGACTCATGCAGCAGGATAATGATGGGCCATTAACAGCAAGATAGTCTGGGGGGAGGAGGCAAGGAAACACTGCCCCACCTGATTTCCACTGCTCATGAGGATGGTAATAGAATACACTGCAACCCAGGACAGTGATGAGAAAAACAACTCCAGGAGGTCCTGAGTTAGCTCTCCAACCATTTCAAAGTATCCAAGTGGACTTTACTGAACTCCCCCAAGTACGGAGGTGGAAATTCTTGTTAGTGATAAGAGACCATCTTACCCATTGGGTAGAAGCTGTCCCCACTGTCAGAGCCACAGCCAATGTAGTATGTAAAACCCTCTTAGAACAAATTTTTCCCAGGTGTGGAATGATTTATAGGATAGACTCAGATAGAGGGGCACACTTTACATCAAAAGTTCTGCAGCAACTAACTCAAGCCTTGGGAATAAAGTGGGAACTACATACCCCATGGCACCCACAGAGTTCAGGACGGGTAGAGAGGATGAACCAAACTTTAAAGCGAACCTTAACTAAATTAATAATTGAAACTCAAATGTCATGCGTAAAATGCCTACCTCTGGCTTTATTGAGGGTTCGGACACAACCCAGGTCAGACCTGGGTGTGTCACCCTACAAAATGATGTTTGGGTTACCCTTTCTGACCACCCAATATGAAGCTGCTACCTATGAAGTAGGGGAAATGAGTGTTAAAGGATATGTCAACACAATTGCAAGGACCCTTGAAGATTTGCAGTTGAAAGGGATAATCCCTCAAACCACACCTTTAGACTTTAAAATCCATAATATACATCCAGGGGAGTGGGTACTAGTAAAAACATGGAAAGAGCAATCTTTAACTCCACAATGGGAAGGTGTTGGGGTTTTAGTTTAGTCCTAGTTTTTTTCCTGTTAAAGGAATTTTTTCCCATATGCATGTTGCTAGGGGACAAATGGCCATACTTAAGAGAAGACAAAAGGGCCTGGCTAGTCTTTTGTTTAATCTGAGTGTGGGTTCAGTTCACTCTCAGCGTCCGGAGAGAGAAGCTGCAGAGAAAGGAGCTGCTGGTTTCTTTTTTCAGCCATTTTCTCTTTCTGCTGGAAGCAACGCCGGGATCCCAAAGCCGCTTTTCCCTGCCCTGCTGGAGGCTGGGCTGTGGCCTCCCTGCCCCGCTGCTGCTTCGAGCCTTCGCTGCATTGTAGCCATGCTCGCCCTGCCTGCCTGGACCTCCGGGGGGTTCCCCTTTTGGATACATCTCATCTGCCACCCGGGATTTGTGCTTTTGCCTGCCGCTCCAGCCTGCCGTTCCAGCCTGCTGTTTCCGAGAGTCCGGGATCGGCTGCCCAGGGGTTTGTGAAGCTTTTGTTCCATCCTTCCCCGGGATCCCAGGGCACCAGTGTCGCGGGCTCCCCGAGCTCGCTCTGGAGCGCCCCCTGCAGCTGCGGGGGAACCATCGCACCTGCCCTGCTCACCGGGAGCTGCCAGCGCCCCTGCCGGCTGCGAGCGGAACTGCACCCGAGGGGAAATAGCCTGACAGCCGAGAAGGCTGGGACTGGGTTTGTGTTTTGCTGTTACTGCCATAGTTGATGCTGTTTTGTTGGACTGGTTATATATATATATATATATATATATATATATATATATATATATATATATATATATATAGTGAAGAACTGTTATTCCTATTTCCCACATCTTTGCCTAAAGGCCCTTGATTTCAAAATTATAATAACTCGGAGGAAAAAGGGGTTATATCTGCCACTTCAAGGGAGGCTTCTGCCTTCCTTAGCAGACACCTGTCTTTCAAAACCAAGACAGAAGGTCCTTTTCAGGTGCTACTGATGACTGAGGCAGTGATCCGGACCAAGGAGCAAGGGTGGATCCACGCCAGCAGAATCAAAGGACCTGTGGAAGAACCTAAGGAGTGGACTATAACATCTAAGCCTGGTGATACCAAGTTGACTCTTAAGCAGGAACTGGGTGGTAATGCACTGGGAAGACCCAAATGATCCGATACACTAAGAATCACACCTGATTGGGAAATAAGGCCAAGCTTATATCAGTGGTTTAATGTATCGCCTGGACAAGTCCTGAGACACCTCCGATACCCTCCTTGGGGAGGAATGCTTCCACTCCAAACAGGAGGATCAGGACTATTTTGGTCTGAGAGGTCTCACATTCTGGCCTTAGCCTGTGACTTATTTAAAGAGGAGGAATTGCCACTTCCTACAGTGCCATACCATATACCCTGTCTGATTCATCCCAATACTGGACATGCTAGCTGGGTTAAATGTAAATGTCTAGACTGTAAAAATTATTGGTATTGTAGTTCACTAAAACGACACTCTCATTGGATGAAGTGTCGAACGCCAAATCTATTCCCCATCCAGGTAGAGCAAAGAACAGCTGAAATAGTAACCTTGCTTTGTGGATGGGAATTACTAGTGCCTGTTGAATGGGAGATACCTGAGGAATGGTGGGTGTAGGAACCCAGAGTGCCAAGAATATTTCTCTGCCTGTTTTTAAGGGTTCTTACCCCCCTGAAAAACACTGTTTTAACCTCCAACCTTGGAAAAAATTACCAACGATCAGACAGGAACTAGAAAATACAGTGGTGTGAATAAGGTGATAGACTACTATGTAAGATTGTCACAGGGTGAAAAATTTAGAGGTTTTAGGCTTCTCTTTGTAGTAAATAGATAAGAGTAAGAAATATCAAAATGGAGGATTGTTGTTGTTCTCTAAACCTTCTACTACTCCATGTTCTGCAGTAAAAGTAGTTTGGAATGATTGGATAGAGAATTCTGCAGTTCCTGCCCGTGTTACTGAATAATTGGTAGGAAAGTGAAAATAATATACGTTTTTAGTAACTATTGGTTAAATTATCTTTAAAAGGCTGTGTAAATCTTGATAATTAGAGACTTCACTCCTGCTTTCTGTGCTTTATGCTGTACCTGGGTCACGCTAGTGGCTCTGTTCTTCTGATAAGACTTAATAAACAACTATCTGGCAGCACTGAAACTCAAGGAAAAGTCTCGGTTTATCTTTGTAACTGATTGCAAGGACTTTTAGAAAATTCTCTCCTATCAGGAGGGATTTGATTTATGGCACGGTTCATTGTCAGGTGGGAAGCTACAATTAAGAAGTGTCAAAAGCAATTTGCCTGGAAATTAGCGAAAAAGAAGTGATGAGGAAATAGAGGGCAAGACCAAATTGACCACTGTACTTGCCACCAAGAAGATCATATACCCCTGCTGTGGGTAGCAACCCCATAGGCATGGGAGGTGGAGGTATAAGCCATATCGGACCTCTATTATTCCTTTATCTGTCACTCCTTTTTTGTCTCTTCCCTCTGGGGATACCGACAAAGCCATGCCATAGGTGTTACTGAAAGCTGTATATGGAAAACACCGCGGTTCCTTTTTCATTGCACATACCCATGTCAACAGTCACTGTTATAACCCATCCAGAATAGAAAACTGTATACAAAATGGGGAAAAGTACTGGATTGTAGAAAATTTAGGAACAAGTGGTAGCAGGTTGGGAAGTAAATGTCCAAAAGGGGAAAGATGGATTTGATTCACATATATTGTCAGGAGTAAAGTCTCAGGCTTAGTAAAAGAACAACTGGTAAACAAGAAGGCAAAGCTAGCACAGCAATCTAACTCTATATCGACCCCAATTCAAGACATGTATTTGAAACTCAAACAACAATTAGAAAATTAAAAGGATATCTCAAAATTTGGAAAAAACCTGTTTGTGGAATTGGGGGGAAAGGATAGGAAAAGAGCTCAATGTAACCAACTGTTGGGTCTGTGGAGGGCCTCTGATGACAGAGGAATGGCCATGGAAAGGCAGCAGCTTAAGCCCAATAGAACTCCTTAAGTGGAATCGGACAAGGATAAGGGGAGAAAACAGACCAGAAGGGTGGATACTAAGTTCAACAGTGAGAGGAGAGGAGTGTCTCTGGTGTACCGGGAACAATTTCCTTAACAAAGTAGGAAATACTCCCTGTAAGAGATAAAAAGTCAGTAATGGAACTTTTACATGGTGGGTCCCCAAAAAACCAGCTCTGTATTGGACTCAAGAAAAAACAAAGGAAAAGAATTGTAAGTACAATAATAAGGTCAAACTCTTTCAATGCAATGATACAAACAAAAATCCTTATTTTGGGATCCCAGGCATTTCAAAATTTTGGGAAAATATAAATCAACAAAAATTTGACTACTGGAAGGCACCAGATGGCCTATTTTGGATATGTGGAAAAAGGGCATATGCAAAGCTCCCCTCTCGGTGGAAAGGGAGTTGTACCCTGGGAATCATACACCCAGGATTCTTTCTTTTACCAGAGCCAGACAGAGATCAACTAGGAATACCAGTATATGAGGATCTAAAAAGAAATAAAAGACAATTGATTGGAGGATCTCAAAAATGGAGAGACAAGGAATGGCCCGCTGAGAGCATAATTGAAACGTATGGGCCAGCCACCTGGGCACAAGATGGGAGTTGGGGATATCGAACCACAATTTACATGCTGAATCGGATTATAAGACTCCAAGCAGTTGTAGAAATAATAACGAACCAAACTGGTCAGGCATTGGAATTACTAGCTAGCCAACAAAGCCAAACGAGCTGCGGTGTATCAGAATAAGTTGGCTTTAGACTACCTATTGGCTGAAGAAGGAGGTGTTTGGGGAAAATTTAATACTTCAGATTGTTGTTTGAAGATAGATGACCATGGGGATGCCGTCCTAGATATAGCCAAAAATATCAGAAAAGTAGCCCATGTACTGGTCCAAAAGTGGGAATCCGCACTAAAACTTAGCTGGTAGGATAACGTAATGGGAATAGAATGGTGGAAGAAGCTAGGTTTCTTCCTTTTATGTGCCACCGCAGGCTTGATATTTCTCCCTTGTTTGGTCCCCTGTTTTATTTGATTAATATCTACCATAGTCCAAGGCATACAAATAATACCAATGCCTGTGGAACCAAAATTGGGTACATCTGGAACGGCACAAAAGATCATGGTGTTGAAGAACCAAAATAATATCAAAGACCCCTTTGAAGAAGCAAGATTGATTTGTGAAAAAAATGAGCAAATAATAAAGGCTAGAAAACAAGGGATACTGCTCAAGTCAAATGATCTGAAAAAAAAAAAGAGGAAAAGTGAGGTATTGTTATGAATGTATTGTGATGTTGGCTTTTTGCATGTTCCTTAATGTTAGAAAAACTTTACCTAGGTTCTGTAATGTAATACATGATATAGAATGTCTATTGTTTATGTAGCCAATTTAGAAAAGATAGGCAGAGAAAGTCTTCACATTCCTGCAGTATCTTATCAGAGAAGAAGAAAAACCAGAAAACCAAAGAGAGAAGAATTTATGGAGGGAGCAGAGACGGAATGGAGCCAAGGAGGAAGATAAGGCTGATGGGATGATACATAGAAACTCCAAAGAATTTATGAATCATGCATGATTGTGATGAATATGCAATAAGAGATGTACTTTTAAAGACGATCTTTTGGCTGTAGAGGTGTGCCTCTGGCTCTCTGCCAAAGCACCTGGCCATAATACCCTTTTTGCTGTTGTCTCCTAATTGTCCCTTTTATTAAACTTTTTAAAATTTTACAAAGAGTGAATCTCGTTTTTCACAGGGCCATTGGGAAAACAGAAAAAGCCTACTTTTTAAGACCCTTAAAATTTACATTAGGTAAAAAGATGGGAATACGTCGATTTTTATATCTTCCAAATTCACCAAAGCCACTGCTAGGGAGGGATCTATTAACTTAGTTAGAAACAAAAATAGAATTTACAGAACAAGGAATGAGACTACAGGTTGCTGAGGAAAAATTAATTATGTCCTTAAGTTTAGCAAATTTCCCTGAAAGAGGAGAAATACCCATGGATAGTGAAATAACATCAAGTGATCCCACTAGTATGGGATGTTGAAATTCTAGGGAGATCAAAACGGGCTTCCCCGTTGATTACTGACCTACTGGAGGGCACACGACCAGTGTCAGTTAAACAATATCTGCTAAGACGAGAAGCACGAGTAAGAATAGAACCAATAATTGCTAAATTTGTTGATTAAGGGTTGTTGAGAGAGTGTAGGTCTCCCTACAATACACCAGTTCTACCAATACAAAAGCGAAATGGAAGTTATAGATTGGTTCAGGACCTAAGGGCAATAAATGCAATAACAAAAACACTTCATCCCATAGTGGCCCATCCTTACACTTTACTTACAAAATTACAAAGTGACTGAGTGTGGTTTTAAGTTTTAGATTTAAAGGATGCCTTCTTTTGTCTGCCATTAGCTGAAAGCAGTCAGGAAATTTTTGCCTTTGAATGGGAAAACCCCAAAACAGGGAGAAAAAGCCAACTTACATGGACTGTATTGCCACAAGGATTCAAAAATAGCCCCACGATATTTGGAGATCAATTAGCCAAGGAACTGGAAGCCTGGACACCGCCACTTGGAGAAGGTACACTCCTGCAGTACGTTGATGATCTACTAATAGCAACAAGGACCCGTGAAGACCGCAAGAACTGGACTGTAAGTCTTTTAAATTTTCTGGGACTAAGTGGATATAGGGTCTCCCCTGGAAAGGATAGCTATTCCTCCAGAAAGTTACATATCTGGGATATTGTTGGGGTTTAAGGAGTTCACCTGGGTTTTTTTCTGTTAAAGGAATTTCCCCCATACGTGTTGCTAGGGGAACAAATGGCTGGGTACTTAAGAAAAACAAAAGACCTAGCATTGGAGTGGGGTGAATCTGGCTACTCTTTTGTTTCACCTGGGTGTGTGGACAGTCAGTTCCCGGCGTTTGGATGGAGAGGGAGGCTGCTTCTTCCGCTGCTTTTTTCCTTCAGCCAGAGAAACCCCGGGATCCCAAGCCCGCCTTCCCTGCCCCGCGGGGAGCCGGGCCGTGGCCGCCCTGCCCCCGCCATTGCTTCGAGCCTTCGCTACGTTGTAGCCGTGCTCGCCCTGCCTGCCCAGACCTCTGGGGGGATTCCCACCGCAGCTCCACAGTTTGGATACATCTCATCTGCCACCCGGGATTTGTGCTTGTCCTGGCCGTTCCAGCCTGCCGTTCCAGCCTGCTGTTCCAGCCTGCTGTTCCTGAGGGTCCGGCCGGACACCGGGATCGGCTGCCCAGGGGTTTGTGAAGCCTTTGTTCCAGCCCTTCCCGGGATCCCAGGCCACAAGTGCCGCGTGACCCCTGAGCTCGCTCCGGAGCGCCCCCTGCAGCCACGGGAAACCATGGCACCTGCCCTGCTCACTGGGAGCCGCCAGCACCCCTGCCAGCTGCGAACAGAACTGCACCCGAGGGGAAAGGGCCTGACAGCCGAGAAGGCCTGCACTGGGTTTGTGATTGTTTGCTGTTACTGCCATAGTCATTGTTGTTTGTTTGCCTTGTTATACACATATAGATATATAATAGTAAAGAACTGTTATTTCTATTTTCCACATCTTTGCCTAAAAGCCCCTTGATTTCAAAATTATAATAACTCGGAGGGAAGGGGGGTCGCATCTGCCATTCCAAGGGAGGCTCCTGCCTTCCATAGCAGACACCTGTCTTTCAAACCAAGACAAATCTTGGCGCCAAATGGTGGGCCCTGAGGGCATTAAGAGAGAGGTAAAAAAGGAATAACAGTTCCTGGATAACTTAATTTTGTGTGCTGGATATTGGAACCTTGTTAGGCAGCACTATGTGGTCTAGTTTACCCTGGTTCGGGTGGCAGGTGGTCGTGGCTATATTCTTCCCCTTTGCAGCTCCTTACCTAAACATGGGTCCTCTGACTAAGGCTACCATTGCTGTTATCCAGTTTGCACTATGGGTCGAGAAGGTGAAGAATTCATGGGCTTTTAACTTCCTCCGGAATGTGGGTACATGGATAAAGGGCTATCACACACTAAGTGCATGTTTTTGGGGTTATGTTAAAAATGGTACCTTCTGTGAGGAAATGACACCAGGGGAAGTTTTCTCCCAACCCCTCAACCAGTTCTTTGGACCCACCCCACCAATTTTCGAAGGGTTTAGATTCCCTCTGAGTACTAACCAACTGGTGCTGGTAGGCCTACTCTATTTAGCACTCAAGGATAAGTTGAGATTGGCTTGGATAACTACCCAGACACCGGCCCCAGACACTAGAGATCCTACCCCAGAGCCTGATCCTGCCCCAGAACCTGACACAGCCACAGACACTAGAGATCCTGCCCCACAGCCTGACCCTGCCCCACAGCCTGATACTGCCCAACAGCCCACCTCAGAAATGGACTACCTGAACTGGGTGGGGGTACTGGTGAAGGCGATGCAGGAGATGCGCCAGGAGATATGCCAGGTGCTCCAGGAGATGTGCCAGGTGCTAAGGGAATACACCTCCTCAGCTAGTGAAAAACCCTCTCCCTGCCCCAAAGAGGGTGAGTCCAATGGTGCAGCAGTGGAACCCATGGATGTTACAACTGTCCAGGTTTCAGCTGAACCACAAGGACAATCACAGCCAGCAGCAGTCGCCCCTGTGCAAAGGAGGAAGTATAAGACCAAATCCATAGGACCAGTTAATGATGATGGGGAGCCAGGGCCCTCACAACCAGCAGGAGAGCCAGAGCCGGAAGCTATCACTAAGTCCCTGTCGTACGACTGTCTCCGTGGTATGCAAAAAGACATTGTGCGAAGGGGGCGTAAGCCTTATACAACCTGGCTGCTTCGGGTTTGGGACCTTATGGGCACAGGTGTGCAACTGGATAGTGGTGAGGCAAGGTATCTGGGATCATTGACCCAGGACCCAGGTGTGGACCAGATATTTGTGAGGGAGTCAGGGCCCCTTTCTCTCTGGGAGCGGCTCTTAATGAGTGCGGGAGAAAGGTTCCTTCACAAAGAAAGAATGCAGGAGTACCATCATAGAATGCAGGGGAAGACACTCAAGGAAGGGATCTATTACTGCAGGCCTGGGCCCTAGGGTACATCACCGTGTCCCGCAGCCGTAGGGAGGAGGAGGAGAGAAGATCCAGCAGGCAGGAATTGTGCAGCAAGATGGATTTATTTAATTATTTTTAAAACTCTTTTATAGACTTTTTTTCTTGATAGTTGTCTTGGGGTGACCTTATGATGTGTATCCCATATCGCTGCCTATGCCCAGAAATTAATTTTTGTGCCTTTCTATGCCTCTAAACTGAGCCTGAGAGGGGGAAGGAAAAAACTGAGCAAAACTTTTTCAAAGCAGTTTGCAGCTTGTTCAAGGTCACACACAGATAGCAATTGGTTTCCCAGCTGTGGCAGGGGAGGGAGGAGGCACCCAGCTTGCTGTTTCCCGAGGACAGTTTTTTTGGCCAATGGTTCAGCTGTTTTTTTCTCCGGAGAGAGACTGAGTTGAATTTTTCCTTCCCTGGAATTTCAGATTTTCTTCCTTTTCTACTGGACTGCTTGATTGCTTTAACATCAGAACACATCAGGAGGACTTTCCACTGGGCACAGAGGGCCTGGCCCTGGGCCAAGCCCCAGCTCCAAGGAGACCAAAGGGAGGACTCTAACACTTTCCCAGGTTTTTTCTCCACAGCGAGAGATTTTATTATTTAGCATTATTATCCTTTTCCCGTGTGTTTGGTAAATAAATAGCTTTTATCTCTTTCCTTTGAGGAAAATTTATTTTCCCCGAACCTGGTGGGGGAGGGGTGGTGACCTGCCTTCTCTCAGAGGATATATTTCTAAATTTCGCCAAACCAGAACAAATTTAGTGGCGCCCAACTGCGTGGCTCGAAGGAAAGTCAAAAAACCTGTAGTAATTACATTTTGGTTTGAATTTACTTATTCTGTGTTGGGGTAGTCACCATGCTGGTTGAGTTCATAATGTCTCTCTGGCTTGATGTACTCATGTCTTTCTGGTCCTTAGGCTTCACTGAGGTACTGGTGTTTTTTTGGTCCCTAGGGTTGTTTGTCTATCCACAACTTGCTCCAATCTTGTCCCTGATATGTAAATTTTACAGAGAAGGGAGACGAATCAGGATTTCTATTTTGCTGTGCTTGGTGATAATGATTTATAAGAAGTTGACAGAGGTACAGGCAGCTGTTTGAAGTGTGTATAAGTGGTTTCTCTGTCCTAGCCCCAGTCCAAGCTTCAGTGGCCTGTTTTGGGAATTTATTAGTAATTGCACCTGTAGGAACCCAGAGTGCAAGGTAAAGCAAGGTAAGCTGTCCAAAACCAGACCAAGAAACAAATCATGGGTGCAGTTCCGTCCCACGCGGAGGCAAATGTGGTCCGTAGTTTTGAAAACCTGATTCGAAACCATCCCTTACCAATATCTAAAAAAGAAACACGTAGCTTGTTGTCCTGGGTGAAAGGGGAATTTCCAGCTGCAGTAATTGGAGATTTATATTTACCTTTTTTTTTGGGAGAATATTAATACTATTCTATATCATTATGCCAGCCTAAAAGACGAAACAGCTCAAAAATTAATACCGTCAGCTGGAGTAATTTATGAAACACTTTTGGAGGTGGCACCTCCTGCTTCTGAGGAAGAGGAGATGTTTAAATCTCCCGCAGAGGCTACGGTGACACCCGTGAAAGCAGCGGGAGATTTTAAAACCCCTCTGGAACCCTTCCCACCCTCAGAGACCGGCGAAAACCCCGATGTTCGTGCGAAAGTCCCCGAGACTCTTATCAAAAGCAGTTATGAGTCCCTGCAGCCACCACAGGCGGCGGGGGGGGGGGGGGGGGAGCGCGGCCATTCCGGAGGCAAAACGCGAATTTTTGCCGGAACCGAAGTTAAAACTTTTAATCGGTCCGACAGAGGAGCATGATACGGCTGTTTTAGAATTTCCTTCACGCGCGCATGCCCGGGGGGAAGACGGAGGCCCCCGGCCACCTCCCTAAAAATGGAGCCTGCCTCGGAGGGCGTGGTTTCCATCTCGCCCGAACCACCTGTTACGGCGGAAGCCAGAGGCAGGTCCCTACCTCCCGAGCCTGGGGTCCTCCCATCAGATGAGCCATGCGCGCGGCCAGGGGCGGTCCCGGAGCTTCCATCTAGCCCTCCCGCTACCCCCGCGCGGCCCCGATTCGCGTCCGCTTCCGCTTTTGAACTGCCCGCTGTGGCGGCGGCGCCTGCTTCTGACATCATCACTCCCGCCGCTGCCGACCCAGCTTTACTTCTGCGTGCTCTGTCTCAACACAGCCCCCGTCTGCACCGCAGTCACAACCGAGAATTTACAGCAGAAGCATGTCAGCAACTACCCTCTCATCATCACATTTACCATCTCTCATCCCTCTGGCAACGCCACTCGGACAATTAGCACTACAATCACACGATGTTGAATCACATCTCCCATACGATTTCGACGAAATGAAGAAGATTTTATCTCCAGAAGAGACAGTGGACTTTCTCAGCTGTATACTGTCACCTGGTCCATCACAACAGGACCAAGCACATGTTATTCATATTCAAAGTGACGTCTCGCACTGAGACATTTCACTTCATGCACATTCTTCTCGAGCTTATCAGGGACATTCCACCGATTTTATGGGACTTTGTCATTCTCAAGTGCCTATTCAGGACCTAAGTGGAGAGGATATGGTAACCATCACAGCTTCAGAAGGCATTCCTCTATCTTCTCGAGCTTCACCTCGTTTTTTTACAATGAGCACTGGAACTCCAACTTCCCATATGCCTTCTTCAGAGCTTCGATTTTCACAACAGACATCAGATCCCTCATTTTTCCAAGGTCGCTTTCGGCTTTCAGATGAATTTGTTCTTCATCTTTGCTTCTGAATGAGACAATGTGCAGATTATCTACCTCAAGAGGCTGCTGCACTGGGTCCCCAGCCCTCACTCATCCCGCATGGTGGCACTACCCTATCCAGATCCCCTGTACCCTCTCCTTCAGTATCCAGATCAAAGCCACCTGCGATGGCAGGTTCAGCCACTCCTCGTTTATTACCCTACAGTGCACAGCCGCAAATACCGCCCCCTATTCCTCATCCAGGAGGCGAAGAAGAAGATGGAATGCATGGATTCTTCGGTGAAGAAGAACCTGCATCCTTGCAGTCCAATCAAGCTGCAAGTACACGAGATACTGGTATGGACATGGTTTCACCTGACAGATATGTTTCAAGAGATACGTCTGCTACAACAGACTGGTCAAGTATTAGGAAAAAAGGTCTTGAAGACTGAGATTTTAATATAGCCAAAACAGATAGTATTGTAATGCTGGTTATGTATTCCAGACGCAATCTAAATCCTCCTGTATGGCAACCTATGGATCATCAAGTTATCAAAGATTTAATGGATGCAGTGAAGAATCATGGACTGGGAAGTCCGTACTTCAAACAGCTTTTGAGAGGCACATTTAACAATTATGATTTGGTACCTTTTGACTGTAGAAGCATTGCCTCAACAATATTTACAGATGCACAACTCCTGCTATGGGATGCAAGATGGAGAAAAGCACTTGGTGAGCTAAGAGAGAAATATGCAAGAGGACCACATGCAGCTCTCACATTAGAGCAATTGACTGGTGATGGACCTCATGCTAGACCTGAAGATCAGGCAGTGGTTTTGCCTCGAAATGTGCTTATAGATATCAAAGAAGCAGCACAAACAGCAATCTTACAAATTCCACCTACTGGAACCCCAGAAGGCATTTACACAGAAATAAAGCAAGGTCTTTGTACTAGTTTGAAAATAAACCAGTGAGAGGCACCAAGTCAGAATAACAATTTAATGGAAATTAAAGAAAAGGAAAAGAAAGTAAAAGAAAACACTGACAGAGCCAAGATACAACCTGAATCCCTATTAGGCAGGGTAGTGGTAGCAGTCTGGTGGAATGGTGGCTGCAATCCTCTGAAGTGGTGATCCTGTAGTAGAAGGGGTCTGCTCTTCCTCAGAAAGTCCAGCGGTGGCTGTGTAGCTCCTGTCCTCTGGAAATCCAGTGGAGCCAGTCCCTTTGATGCTCAGAGTCCCAGTTATATCCATGATGGGATGCTTGGTTCCTCCCTCTGGGTGGAGCATCTCACAATGGGGTAATGAGTCATGAGGCCAGGTGTTGATTAGGCTCGTTAACAGAAGATAGTCCGGAGGGAGTTATCTCTGAGTCATGCAGCAGGACAATGATGGGCCATTAACAGAAAGATAGTCTGGGGGGAGGAGGCAAGGAAAACACTGCCCCACCTGATTTCCACAGCTCATGAGGATGGTAATAGAATACACCTCAACCCAGGACAGTCTTGCTGAAAGTTTTACCTTGTTCGTCGATCGTCTGAAGCAAGCCTTGGACAGACAAGTCAGTGATGAAGCAGCAAAACCATATCTGCTACAAGGTCTTGCTTTTGCAAACGCTAATGCAGAGTGCAAATGTGTAATCAGTGCTATACCTGGCCATGCAACCATAGCAAAAATGATAGAAGCATGCAGTAAGGTGGGCACACCTCAGCATGTTGCAGCAGTCCAAGCAAGTGCTTTTGAGCAAGAACTTGGAAAACTGCTTAGAGAGCAAATAGCAACGCTTTGCTCAGATCTGTAATGAAAAACTCCACAGAAGTAATGGCAGCTTCCAAATTAGTATGTTTTATGAATGCAAATCATGCAATGATACCCTCAGGGATCACTGGAACATCTTGGAAGAGACAAGATTTTTTAATAGTAGGCAAGGAAAGATGTAGCATCATAGGGCTCATTGCTTTTTCATCAATTGTTTCAGCAGATCAAAATGAAGAGCTAACAGTTTTGGCTCAACCTTTACGTCCTCAGCTAGTTATTCCAGAAAATACTCCAATAGCCAAAGCTATTGTGTTACCATCTCATGCCACAGAACAGATCATGCCAGTGACTGCTCAAAGAGATTCAGTTGACATTGAAAACGTGGACATTCATGCCAGTTGGATGAAGCAGATAGGCCATGACCGACCTGTGCTGATTTGCAGCTTAACATGTGGTGACAAGACAATTTCAATCAAGGGAATATTGGACACTGGTGCAGATGTTACAGTCATCTCTTATCTCTTTTGACCCAAAGAATGGTGCTTGAAAGCACCTCTGAACTTGCTTTCAGGTATAGGAGGAAATACCCTATGCTTGCAGAGTGAGCATGCAATTGTTGTCACAGGACCTGGAGGAAAAACAGCAATCATTCGTCCTTTCATTGTGCAGAAGCCCATCACAGTATGGGGAAGAGACATCTTATCGCAATGGGGAACAAAGATAGAAGTGAATTTTTAATAGAGGCTGCTGCAGCGCTCCGTCTCTCTCGAGGATTCCGAGAGATTGGCCAGTTGCAATCATTGATCTCAAAGATTGTTTCTTCAACATCCCACTTCATCCAGAGAATGCTCCTCGATTTGCATTTTCTGCTCCAAGCATGAACAGACAAGAACCTCTGCAAAGATATCATTGGGTTGTTCTTCCATAAGGTCTCAAAAATTCTCCAACTATTTGTCAATGGTTTGTGGCGCGAGCCTTATATCCAGCGCGAAAGAAACATCGACAAGCAATGATCATTCATTATATGGATGATCTGCTCATTGCAGCGCCTACACAACAAGAGCTACAAAGAACTCGTGATAGTGTGATTACAGAAGTCCAAAATGCCGGATTGGAAATCTCTACTTCAAAAATCCAAGAAAATTCACCATGGAGATATTTAGGATGGAGACTTAAAGAGCAAGCAATAAGACCACAGGAAATACAAGTTAGGACTCAAGTTAAAAACCTGCGAGATCTACAACAGCTTTTGGGAGAGATCAACTGGATCAGACGAATCTTGGGAATCACAAATGATGAACTTGCACCACTTTTTAATCTCTTAAGGGGAGACTGTAATATCAATTCGCCTAGATCCCTCTCAATGGAAGCTCAAGAAGCTCTTGGAAAGATTACTGAAGCTCTTCAGCAGAGACAAGCACATCGCTTTATACTGAGCCAACCATTCTTCCTTGCAGTGTTAGGAGAAAAGATGCAATTGTATGGTCTCATATTTCAATGGGACTCGTCACAGCGAGATCCTCTATTGATATTAGAGTGGATTTTTCTGCCCTATAGATCCCCTAAAACGATTTTCACAACTTTAGAAATGGCAGCTCAAATTATAATCAGAGCTAGAGCAAGGTTGCTAACAATGGCAGGCAAGGATTTCATTACAATCTATCTGCCTTTGAAAAATAAATATTTTGATTGGGCAATGCAAAAATCAGATGATTTGCAGGTTGCATTGTTAGATTACTCAGGCGTTTGCTCAATTCATTTTCCAAGCCACAAACTGCTACAAGCGAAAATAAACTTCAGAGAAAAACCCATGATAAGTGAAATGCCATTAGATGCCATAACGTTATTTACGGATGGTTCAGGGAAAACACAAAAGTAAGTAATAACATGGCAGAATGCAACTACAAAAGAATGGGAATCAGATATTCAGAAAGTACAAGGCTCACCTCAGATTGTGGAATTAGCAGCAGTTGTTCGTGCATTTCATTTGTTTCAAGAACCACTCAATCTAGTTACAGATTCAGCTTATGTAGCAAATATAATTAAAAGAATAAAAGGATCATTTTTGAAAGAAGTTGATAATAAGGATCTGTGTTCTTATCTTTTGTGTTTGAAAAAATTATTAGAACAGAGAGAACACAAATATTTTATCTCCCATATCAGAGCACACTCTTCTCTCCCGGGATTTTTGGTAGAGGGAAATGCACAAGCTGACAAATTGACCATGGTTATTTCAAACACTTTGCCAAACATTTTTGAACAAGCAAAACTGAGTCATGCATTTTTTTCATCAGGACGCACAAGCACTATTGCGGACATTTTGCATTTTTAAAGATCAAGCGAAGGCCATCATAAGTGCCTGTCCAGACTGTCACCTTGTGCAAACCCCTGTCTCCACAGGAGCAGTCAATCCAAGAGGATTGCAAAGCCTGCAATTATGGCAGACAGATGTTACAAAATACCCATCTTTTGGGAGATTTAAAAATATCCATATATCTGTGGACACCTTCTCAGGTGCAGTCTTTGCTTCCCTACATATAGCCGAAATAGCGAAACATGCATGTCGACATTTTTTGCAAGCATTTGTAACATTGGGTGTTCCTCAGGAAATTAAAGCAGACAATGATCCAGCTTACAGAGGACGAACCCTTGACACATTTTTGAAGAATTGGGGCGTTCGTCACATATTTGGAATTCCTAATTCTTTTACAGGCCAAGCCGTCATTGAGAGAACACACCATACCTTAAAATCCCCTTTAGATAAACAGAGAAGGGGGGAAGCAGAGGCTATGCCTCAGATGCGATTGAACAAAGCTTTGTATGTTTTAAACTTCTTGAATAGCTCCTTTTCAGAACCTACTCCACCAATTATCAGGCATTTTTCAAATAGTACTCAGGCAAAATTGAGAGAAGATCCTTTAGTCTTGATCAAAGATTTAGAGATGGGAAAGATCGAGGGTCCGTTTCAACTAATAACTTGGGGCAAAGGGTATGCTTGTGTCTCAACAGGTGCAGGACCGAAGTGGATTCCAGCAAAAAACGTGAAACCGTATCAAGTCCAGAAACAAGCAGGGATTGACTCCGGGAACAAGGAGGCGAGCATGCAGATGTGAATCAGTGTCAACACTACTGTCGATGCTGCAGACATCAATTGGGTTTTTTTGTGCAAGAACTGTGGACTGAATATTATGCAAAAAGTGGGAAAGTTAATGGTGTAAATTTTGTATGTAAGGGTGTGTTAGAAGTTCTGTTACAGATCAGAGATTCCTATATGGGATAAAGCTGTTGAGAATGAAGCTCAATTAGGTATTACACTTGTGCCTTATCATCTCACTGATTGCCTTAAGCAATGCAGCTTTCCCAATAAAGCAACCAAAAGAAAACATCTGGGAGACTTTGGCCAATGCATCAGGCTTAGATACCATCTGTCTAACTCATTCAAGGCCAAAGAAGCCATTTTCAACATGTTTGGTCAGACTACCAGCAGACAAATGGCCACCTTCCAAACATGCTAATCTAAAACTTTCACGATTCAGTTCAAATCCAGTGGAGAATTGGGATATTTGGACCAAATCCCTTCCGGAGGCTCCTTACGAACCTCAGGAATTGGAAATTCTTGGTTCAATAAAAATGGAGTTTTGTGTAGTATTCAGTTCTCCAGGGTTGAAAGAAAATGAAAACAAGATAACAGATGTCACTTCAAATTATAAAATATATAGAAATGCAACATCTTGGTGCAATTCAACAGTAAAGATGAGCATATCATTCAACCAGGATCCATTGCAATTGCCACAAGGGATGTTTCTCATTTGTGGAGACAGAATTTGGCCTGCAATTCCCTCAAATGTCAAGGGCGGTCCATGCAGCTTTGGAAAGCTTTCTTTGCTAATGCCTAATGCAAAAATGATAAAAGAACAGAAGAGAAGGGAGAAAAGATTGGTTGAGCAATATAAATCTGATTCTAATGACAAATTTGTAGCTTGGAATTTTGGACAAATGTTTTCTGCAGCTCTCCTTTTACCTGGTGCTGCTGCAGGAGCAGCCTTAAGACAATTGGATCAATTAGGCTGTTGGCTAAGTAAGAACTCTCATTCTGTCTCTCTCACACTGAGCGATATGTTAACTGATGTTCAGTGTGAGACAAGACTGCAAAACAGAGCAGCAATTGATTATCTTCTATTATCGCATGGACATGGATGTGAAAAATTTGAAGGTATGTGTTGTATGAATTTGTTGGATCATTCAAAATCCATCCGTGAAAGTATACGGCAATTAGAGGATGGAATAGCTAAACTTGGAAAAGAAAGCAGATCATTGTTGAATGATTTGTTCAATTGGTTTGACCTTACACCCTTATGGAGAAAAAATTTGAAGACAGGTTTGTATGTTTTAACTATTGTTGTAATTCTTTTAGTATTTGTACCTTGTATACTCCACTGTGCTAGACGAGCCACGGACAAAGCTGTTAAGGAAGTGTTTTTGGTTCAAACAGGAGGGGGAGATGTAGGAACCCAGAGTGCCGAGAATATTTCTCTGCCTGTTTTTAAGGGTTTTTACCCCCCTGGACAACACTGGTGTAGCTTTAAACCTTGGAAAAAATTACCAACAGTCAGACAACAAGTAGAAAATACAGTGGTGTGAATTAGGTGATGGACTATTATGTAAGATTGTCATAGGGTGAAAAAATTAGAGGTTTTAGGCTTCTCTTTATAGTAAATAGATAAGAGTAAAAAAAATCAAAATAGAGGATTGTTGTTGCTCTCCAGACCTTCTTCTCCTTCTACTAGTCCATATTCTGCAGTAAAAGTAGTTTGGATTTATTGGATAGAAAATTCCGCAGTTCCTAGTCGTGTTACTGAATAATTGGTAAGAAAGTGAAAAGAATGTACGTTTTTAGTAACTATTGGTTAAAATATCTTTAAAAGGCTGTGTAAATCTTGATAATTGCTTTCACTCCTACTTTTCCTCCTTCTGTGCTGTACCTGGGTCACACTAGTGGCTCTATTCCTCTGATAAGACTTAATAAACAACTACCTGGAAGCATTGAAACTCAAGGAAAAGTCTCTGTTTATCTTTGAAACTCCTTGCAAGGACTTTCAGCAAAATTGTCCCCCATCAGGAGAGACTCGATTTATGGCACAGTAAAGTGTCAGCACCCAGACTGTGAAAAGAGGAGGAGACGGGGTTTCCCTTCCCTTTAAATTTGATAGGTCATCTTTTGAAAAAGTTCAGCTTCCCCTGGATGTTAAAGAGACCACCCTCCTGGTATTTAATCTGGTAAGCTTCCTCTATGTGCTCTATATGTCTCGCAGCTTGTCTAGAATGAGAGCTCAGATTTCCAGGGAGACTGATGAGACACCTGACCTAGAGGTGGAAAATCCTGAGTGGTGTGGGGAATGGGAAGACATCGGCCAAACCCTAAAGAAATTCTCTGACTCGATTGTTTGGGATTTCCCATCTGAACAAATTCAGAACCCAGCTGAGGTGGCAAAATATCTGAAAGAGAAATACAATGAAAATTCTGAGAAAAAGAACTTTGCAATATGTTGGGCATTGGCATATGCCTATCGCACACTGCAGCAGGTAATGGTAGAGGGGCAGGAAGATAAATCAGTAAAGCCTGCAGACACCCCAGTCACTCAGGCTGCAGCCAAACCAGATAGCAAGCCCAAACCAGATGGAGAGTCTAAGCCACTGACAGTGGCTCCTGTCACAAGGAAAAAACATACAACCAAAACTGATTGCCCAGAGAAAGATGAGGATAATGCAGGGGAAGGAACCTCAAAACGACCAACTGACTCAGGCACAGAAAGCATTACTGAGTCCATGTCCATAGCAGACCTTCACAGCCTAAGAAAGGATTACACCCAATGGTCTGATGAATCCATAATAAGTTGCATGGTCCATATTTGGGATGCAGCAGGTGATGATGTGATGCTGGACGGTGCTGAAGCGAGGCATTTGGGATCCCTGTCACGTGATCCAGTGATCGACCAAGCGATGATAAGGGAGGCTGACTCTGCGAGTCTCTGGAGACGGGTCTTGACAGGCATGGGCGAAAGATATATGTGTGGAGATGATCTCTACATGCAGCAAAACCCGTGGAAGACCATAGAACAAGGGATCCAACGCCTGAGAGAACTAGGGGTGGTAGAGGTTGTTTTCACAAATGACCCAGGATTGAGGAGTCCAGACCGGGCCAGACTTATTCCATATATGTGGCGAAAACTCATACAACTTGGGCCACAAGAATATGCTTCTGCTTTAGCAATAATGAAACCGGACTACGGTGCGAATGAGACCGTGTGGGATATGGCAGTGAAGCTCCAAGCATATGCAGACTCTGTGCATGGCCCAACACATGGAAGAATTGCAGCAGTGGAAACACGTATGCAGAAAATGGAAGATGAAATGAAGAAGAATCACCAGGAGATTAAAGAGTGCCTTCTCTCCGTACGTTCCCCAGAGAGAAGGAACATCCCACGAAGTGAGCTGTGGAAATTTCTGTGTGACAGTGGGGAAGACATGAAGAGGTGGGGTGGACAACCCACATCGGTTCTGGCAGCATGAGTGCGTGAATTGAAGGAGCACAAGTTTCAGAAAGGAAGTTCAACCAAAAAGGAAGTAGCTCCAGTTGCCTGTAGCCAAACCGCCAGAAATGATGGAAAAGATGATGACGTGTCCAATTCCCATGAAGGAACCTCTAAGATGCAGGCCCAGGGAAAGAAGGATAACCAGGCATAGAGGGGCCCTGCCTCTAGCCAGGTAGAGGTCAGGGAAAACCATGTTTTTTGGACTGTGTGGATTTATTGGCTTGGTCCATCAGAACCACAAAAATATGATGCCTTGGTTGACACTGGTGCGCAGTGTACAATAATTCCATCACAGCATGTGGGGGAAGAATCTATTTCTGGTGTAACAGGTGGATCGCAAAATTTGACCTTGGTGGAAGCTGAGGTGAGCCTGACTAGAAATGAGTGGAAGAAACATCTCATTGTGACTGGCCCAGAGGCCCTGTGCATTTTGGGCATAGACTTCCACCGGAACGGGTATTTTAGAGACCCAAAGGGACTCAAGTGGGCTTTTGGAATAGCTGCTGTGGAGACAGAGGGCATTAAGCAATTGAACACTTTGCCTGGGCTATTAGAGAACCTGTCTGCAGTCGGCCTTCTGAAGGTGGAAGAACAAAGAGTACCAATTGCTACCTCGACAGTGCATCGCCGACAATACCGGACAACTGGAGATGCTGTGATTCCCATCCACAAGATGATCCGTGAGCTGGAGAGCCAAGGGGTGGTCAGCAAGACCCACTCACCCTTCAATAGTCCCATTTGGCCTGTGCGCAAATCAGAAGGAGAACGTAGATTGACTGTGGACTATTGTGCCTTGAATGAAGTGACTCCACCACTGAGGGCTGCTGTGCTGGACATGTTGGAGCTCCAGTACGAGCTGGAGTCCAAAGCAGTGAAGTGGTATGCCACTACTGATATTGCTAATGCATTTTTCTCCATTCCTCTGGCAGGAGAGTGCAGGCCTCAGTTTGCCTTCACCTGGAGGGGTGTGCAGTACACCTGGAACCGACTGCCCCAGGGGTGGAAGCACAGTCCCACCATCTGCCATGGGCTGATCCAGATTGCACTAGAAAAGGGTGAGGCTCCAGAACATCTGCAGTACGTTGATGACATAATTGAGTGGGGGAACACTGCATCAGAGGTATTTCAGAGAGAAGAGGGAATCATCCAAATTCTCCTGGAAGCTGGTTTCGCCATCAAGAAGAGCAAAGTCAAGGGACCTGCTCAAGAGATCCAGTTCCTGGGAGTGAAATGGCAAGGTGGAAGGCGTCAGATTCCCACTGAGGTCATCAATAAGATCACTGCAATGTCTCCACCAACCAACAAGAAGGAAACACAAGCTTTCCTAGGTGTCATAGGTTTTTGGAGGATGCATATTCCTGAGTACAACCAGATTGTGAGTCCTCTTTACCTGGTTACCCGCAAGAAGAACGATTTCCATTGGGGCCCCAAACAGCAAGAAGCTTTCGCCCAAATCAAGCAGGAAATCGCTCATGCAGTAGCCCTTGGCCCAGTCAGGACAGGACCAGAAGTGAAGAACGTGCTCTACTCTGCAGCCGGGAACAACGGCCTGTCCTGGAGCCTTTGGCAGAAGGTGTCTGGTGAGACTCGAGGTCGACCACTGGGATTCTGGAGCCAAAGCTACAGAGGGTCTGAAGCCAACTACACCCGAACAGAGAAGGAAATCTTGGGAGCCTATGAAGGAATCCAAGCTGCCTCAGAGGTAATTGGAACTGAGGCACAACTCCTCCTGGCACCCCGACTACCGGTGCTGGGGTGGATGTTCAAAGCAAAGATTCCCTCTACCCACCACGCCACCAATGCCACATGGAGCAAATGGATTGCTCTCATCACACAGCACGCCCATATCGGAAAACTGAATCGCTCTGGGATCTTGGAAATAATCACAAATTGGCCTGAAGGTCAAAACTGTGGTCTCCCTGATGAAGAAGAACAAGTGACACGTGCAGAAGAAGCTCCACCGTACAACCAACTGCCATCAGAATACACATGCTACGCTCTTATCCCTGACGGTTCTTGTCACATCAGAGGGATGAAACGAAAGTGGAAAGCAGCCGTATGGAGTCCCACACAGCTGGTTGCAGAAGCTACTGAAGGAGAAGGTGGATCAAGCCAACTCGCTGAACTCAAAGCTGTTCAAATAGCCCTGGACATTGCTGAAAGAGAGAAGTGGCCAAAGCTCTACCTCTACAGTGATTCAGGGATGGTAGCCAATGCTCTATGGGGATGGCTAGAAAAGTGGGAAAAGCTAATTGGTTGCATAGGGGAAAATCAATCTGGGCTGCTGAAGAGTGGAAAAACATTGCTGCCAGAGTAAGAAAGCGGGTTGTGAAAGTCCGCCATGTAGATGCCCATGTCCCCAAGAGTAGGGCTAATGAAGTGTACCGGTTTGGCCAAATTTAGAAATATATACTCTGAGAGAAGGCACAACCACCCCTCCCCCACCCAGGTTCAGGAAAAAAATAAATTTTCCTCGAAGGAAAGTGAAGAAGATAAAACTATTTATTTAACAAACACACGGGAAAGGAAAATGAGGTTAAATGGTAAAATCTTTCTCTGTGGAGGAAAAACCTGGGATAGCGTTAGAGTCCTCCCTTTGGTCTCCTTGGAGCTGGGGCTTGGCCCAGGGCCAGGCCCTCTGTGCCCGATGGAAAGTCCTCCCGATGTGCTCTGAGGTTGAAAGCAGTCCAGTGGAAAAGGGAGAAAATCCGGAATTCCAGAGAAGGAAAAGCAAAGTCCAACTCTCAGTCTCTCTCTCCGGAGAACAAGAAACTGAAACAACTGGCCAAAAGCTGACTGGAAAGCAGCAAGCCGGGTGCTTCCTCCCTCCCCTGACGCGGCTGGGGAAAAAAAAACCAAAAAACCTCCTATCTTTATGCGACCTTGAACAAGCTGCAAACTGCTTTGAGAAAGTTTTGCTCAGTTTTTTCTTCTCCCTCTCAGGCTCAGTTTAGAGGCACAGAAAGGCACAAAAATTAATTTCTGGGCATAGGCAGCGATATGGGATACACATCATAATGTCACCCCAAGACATTCCACCCCTTATCCCATATTGTTGGCTCAATGCCCAAACTAAGATATTCTAATTCTACACACACATTAATACATATATATATATATACACAGCTATATACGAACAGTGACAGTGACAATCAGCAAGCAGGGGTATACAAGCATTTCACACAACAATCAGATCTCCCTGTGGTACACAACGTGTTGTTCCATCTTTAGGCATTACCCACCATGTGCAATCAGGTCCCTGAGCAAAGACAACCCCACGGGTGGGTTTGTCTGTACTCGAGGCAGAATTTATCCACACAGGCTTTCCTAACAGACCTCTGACATGCACTACTGGGACCTTATCTCCATCTGTTGTATGCAGGGATTCAGATTGGGCTGGACCAGCTCTATTGGTGGAACCTCGGGTGTTAACTAACCAGGTGGCCTTTGCTAGATGCTGCCCCCAATTTTTGAAAGTTCCCCCACCTAGTGCCTTCTAAGTGGTTTTCAACAATCCATTGCACCGTTCCACTTTGCCTGCAGCTGGTGCATGGTAAGGGATGTGGTACACCCACTCAATGCCATGTTCTCTAGCCCAGGTGTTAATAAGGCTGTTCTTAAAATGAGTCCCATTGTCAGATTCAATTCTCTCAGGGGTGCCATGCCTCCAAAGGACTTCCTTTTCAAGGCCCAGGATGGTATTATGGGCAGTAGCGTGAGGCACAGGGTAGGTCTCCAGCCATCCTGTGGTGGCTTCTACCATTGTGAGCACATAGCGCTTGCTTTGGCGGGTTTGAGGCAGTGTGATGTAATCAATCTGCCAGGCCTCCCCATACTTGTATTTGGACCACCGCCCACCATACCACAGGGGCTTCACCCGCTTGGCCTGCTTGATCGCAGCGCATGTCTCACAATCATGGATGACCTGGGAGATACTGTCCATGGTCAGATCCACCCCTCGATCTCGTGCCCACTTATAGGTGGCATCTCTGCCTTGATGGCCTGAGGCATCAGGGGCCCATCGAGCTAGGAGCAACTCTCCCTTGTGTTTCCAGTCCAAGTCTACCTGTGACACTTCTATCTTTGCAGCCTGATCTACCTGCTCGTTGTTTTGGTGTTCTTCATTAGCCCTACTCTTGGGGACATGGGCATCTACATGGCGGACTTTCACAACCAGCTTTCTTACTCGGGCAGCAATGTTTTTCCACTCTTCAGCAGCCCAGATTGGTTTTCTCCTATGCTGCCAATTAGCTTTTTCCCACTTTTCTAACCATCCCCACAGAGCATTGGCTACCATCCATGAATCAGTGTAGAGGTAGAGCTTTGGCCACTTCTCTCTTTCAGCAATGTCCAGGGCTAGTTGAACAGCTTTGAGTTCAGCGAGTTGGCTTGATCCACCTTCTCCTTCAGTAGCTTCGGCAACCCGTCGTGTTGGACTCCATACGGCTGCTTTCCACTTTCGTTTCATCCCTACAATGCGACAAGACGTGTCAGTGAAAAGAGCGTAGCATGTGTCTTCTGATGGCAGTTGGTTGTACGGTGGAGCTTCTTCAGCACGTGTCACTTGTTCTTCTTCATCAGGGAGACCAAAGTTTTCACCTTCTGGCCAGTTTGTGATTATTTCCAAAATCCCAGGGCGATTCAGTTTTCCGATACAGGCGCGCTGTGTGATGAGAGCAATCCATTTGCTCCATGTGGCATTGGTGGCGTGGTGGGTAGAGGGAATCTTTGCTTTGAACATCCACCCCGGCACCGGTAGTCGGGGTGCCAGGAGGAGTTGTGCCTCAGTTCCAATTACCTCTGAGGCGGCTTGGATTCCTTCATAGGCTGCCAAGATTTCCTTCTCTGTGGGAGTGTAGTTGGCTTCAGATCCTCTGTAGCTTTGGCTCCAAAACCCCAGTGGTCGACCTCGAGTCTCACCAGACACCTTCTGCCAAAGGCTCCAGGACAGGCCATGGCTCCCGGCTGCAGAATGGAGCACGTTCTTCACTTCGGGTCCTGTCCTGACTGGGCCAAGGGCTACCGCATGAGCGATTTCCTGCTTGATTTGGGCAAAAGCTTGTGTTCTGGTTTATCTGCAGCCTGAGTGACTGGGGTATCTGCAGGCTTTGCTGATTGATCTTCCTGCCTCTCTACCCTTACCGGCTGCAGTGTGCGATAGGCATATGCCAAGACCCAACATATTGCAAGGAGCTTGTTCGCATTAGAATTGTCATTGTATTTCTCTTTCAGATATTTCGCCACCTCAGCTGGTTTCTGAACTTGTTCAGGGGAAAAATTGCAAACCATTGGGTCAGAGAATTTCTTCAGGATTAGGCCTATATCCTCCCATTCCCCACACCACTCAGGATGCTCCACCTCTGGGTCAGGTGTCTCATCAGTCACCCTGGAAATCTGAGCTCTTATTCTAGACAAGCTGCAAACCACATAGAGGAAGATTACCAGACTAAATACCAGGAGGGTGGTCTCTTTAACATCCAGGGGAAACTGAACACTCTCAAAAGAAAACCTATCAAATTTAAAGGAAACCCCGACTCCTCCTCCTCTAACAATCTGGGTGCAGTTACTAATAAAGTCCCAAAACAGGCTACTGAAGCTAGGACTGGGGTTAGGAGGGAGAAACCATTGATCATACACACTTTGAACAGATGCCTGTACCTCTGTCAACTTCTTATAAATCATTATCACCGAGCACAGCAAAATAGAAATCCGAATTCGTGTCCCTGCTCTGCAAAAATTCCTTATCAAGGATAAGATCGGACCAAGTTGTGGATAGGCAAATAAGCCTAGGGACCAGAAAGGCACTAGTACCTTAAACAAGCCTACGGACCAGAAATACATGAATATATCAAGCCAGAGAAATGTTATGAACTCAACCAACATGATGACTATTTTACTCCAGCACAGAATAAGTAAATTCAAACCAAAATGTAATTAGCACAGGTTTTTCACTTTGCTTCGAGCCACATGGTTGGGCGCCACTAAATTTGTACCCGTTTGGCCAAATTTAGAAATATATACTCTGAGAGAAGGCACAACCACCCCTCCCCCACCCAGGTTCAGGAAAAAAATAAATTTTCCTCGAAGGAAAGTGAAGAAGATAAAACTATTTATTTAACAAACACACGGGAAAGGAAAATGAGGTTAAATGGTAAAATCTTTCTCTGTGGAGGAAAAACCTGGGATAGCGTTAGAGTCCTCCCTTTGGTCTCCTTGGAGCTGGGGCTTGGCCCAGGGCCAGGCCCTCTGTGCCCGATGGAAAGTCCTCCCGATGTGCTCTGAGGTTGAAAGCAGTCCAGTGGAAAAGGGAGAAAATCCGGAATTCCAGAGAAGGAAAAGCAAAGTCCAACTCTCAGTCTCTCTCTCCGGAGAACAAGAAACTGAAACAACTGGCCAAAAGCTGACTGGAAAGCAGCAAGCCGGGTGCTTCCTCCCTCCCCTGACGCGGCTGGGGAAAAAAAAACCAAAAAACCTCCTATCTTTATGCGACCTTGAACAAGCTGCAAACTGCTTTGAGAAAGTTTTGCTCAGTTTTTTCTTCTCCCTCTCAGGCTCAGTTTAGAGGCACAGAAAGGCACAAAAATTAATTTCTGGGCATAGGCAGCGATATGGGATACACATCATAATGTCACCCCAAGACATTCCACCCCTTATCCCATATTGTTGGCTCAATGCCCAAACTAAGATATTCTAATTCTACACACACATTAATACATATATATATATATACACAGCTATATACGAACAGTGACAGTGACAATCAGCAAGCAGGGGTATACAAGCATTTCACACAACAATCAGATCTCCCTGTGGTACACAACGTGTTGTTCCATCTTTAGGCATTACCCACCATGTGCAATCAGGTCCCTGAGCAAAGACAACCCCACGGGTGGGTTTGTCTGGACTCGAGGCAGAATTTATCCACACAGGCTTTCCTAACAGACCTCTGACATGCACTACTGGGACCTTATCTCCATCTGTTGTATGCAGGGATTCAGATTGGGCTGGACCAGCTCTATTGGTGGAACCTCGGGTGTTAACTAACCAGGTGGCCTTTGCTAGATGCTGTTCCCAATTTTTGAAAGTTCCCCAACCTAGTGCCTTCAAAGTGGTGAGGGAACTTCCAAAAATTGGCAACAACATCTAGCAAAGGCCACCTGGTTAGTTAACACCCGAGGTTAACACTCTTTTGTTTCACCTGGGTGTGTGGACAGTCAGTTCCCGGCGTTTGGATGGAGAGGGAGGCTGCTTCTTCCGCTGCTTTTTTCCTTCAGCCAGAGAAACCCCGGGATCCCAAGCCCGCCTTCCCTGCCCCGCGGGGAGCCGGGCCGTGGCCGCCCTGCCCCCGCCATTGCTTCGAGCCTTCGCTACGTTGTAGCCGTGCTCGCCCTGCCTGCCCAGACCTCTGGGGGATTCCCACCGCAGCTCCGCAGTTTGGATACATCTCATCTGCCACCCGGGATTTGTGCTTGTCCTGGCCGTTCCAGCCTGCCGTTCCAGCCTGCTGTTCCAGCCTGCTGTTCCTGAGGGTCCGGCCGGACACCGGGATCGGCTGCCCAGGGGTTTGTGAAGCCTTTGTTCCATCCCTTCCCGGGATTCCAGGCCACCAGTGCTGCATGCTACCTGAACTCGCTCCAGAGCGCCCCCTGCAGCCGCGGGGGAGCCATCGCACCTGCCCTGCTCACCAGGAGCCGCCAGCACCCCTGCCGGCTGCGAACAGAACTGCACCCGAGGGGAAAGGGCCTGACAGCCGAGAAGTCTGGCACTGGGTTTGTGATTGTTTGCTGTTACTGCCATAGTTACTGTTGTTTGTTTGCCTTGTTATACACATATAGATATATAATAGTAAAGAACTGTTATTCCTATTTTCCACATCTTTGCCTAAAAGCCCCTTGATTTCAAAAGTATAATAACTCGGCGGGAAGGGGGGTCGCATCTGCCATTCCAAGGGAGGCTCCTGCCTTCGTTAGCAGACACCTGTCTTTCAAATCAAGACAGATATGAACTGGCAGGAGGAGAGAGAGCCTTGGGAAATAACCGGAAGGTGGCAATTTGTCAAATGCCCGAATTTGTCAAATGCCAAGCCAACTATAACCAAGGAACTGAGAACTTTTCTGGAAATGACAGGAAACGGAGGTTGTGGACCTACAACTATGGACTAATTGTAAAACCTTTATACCAACTCCTAAAAGAGACTGGGGGAACTCATCTATGCTGGACACCAAAGACTAATAATGCATTGGTAACTCTGAAACGTGAGTTGATGCAAGCTCCAGCACTGGGCATACTGGATGTCACTAAACCTTTTCTGTTGTTCTCACATGAGAGGCAAGGACTGCCTCTAGGACTTCTGGCACAGAAGCTGAGACAGTACAAAAGACCAGTGGCTTATTTCTCCAAACAGCTGGACTTGGTCAGCCAGGGATGGCCCGCCTGCCTTCCTGCAGTGGCAGCTGTGATCCTGAACATAGAGGAATCTCGCAAGTTCCCAATGGGCCAGCAAATGACTGTTTTTGTCTCTCATACAGTGTCAACAGTGCTCACACAGAAAAGGAAATCACTGGTAAACCCCATCTCGCTTTCTCAAATACCAAGCTGTCCTAGCAGAATCGGAAGATGTGAGTATCCAAGTAACTAACATCTTAAATCCATCAGCTTACCTCCAGGGCAAGGCTACTGAGGAGCCCGTACAGCATGACTGCATCCAAACCATGGAGGCAGTTTACTCCAGCTGCCCAGATCTAAAGGACTCTGTGCTGGAAAATGTGGACAACTGGTTCACTGATGGGAGCAGCTATGTCAAGAATGGTAAGCGGTTTGCTGGGTATGCAATTACAACCACAAATGCAGTCATAGAAGCAAATCCATTACCTGTGGGGGCATCTGCTCAAAAGGCTGAAGTAATAGCCCTGACTCGAGCCCTGGTGCTAGCTGAAGGAAAACCTATCAACATTTGGACTGATTCAAGGTATGCCTTCGGGATGGTACATGCTCACCGGGGCTATTTGGAAAGAAAGGGGTTTATTAACCACACAGAAGAAAGAAATCAAGCATGCTACTGAAATCTTACATTTGCTGGAAGCAGTGTTAAAACCTTCAAAAGTGGCTACAATGCATTGTAAAAGACACTCCCAGGGCAGCACCATCCCTGAACTGGGAAATTCTATGGCAGACAAAACAGCAAAGGCAGTGGCTAGTGGGGTTCAGATCCAAGCCCTAGCTTTAATCCCTTCTAACATCCTTATGGGTGAAAACCATAAGACACTGATGATTTAAATTGAATACAAGAAGAAAAGGGACAAATTGGAACAGACGGGTGGGCTAGGATAAAAAGTCTCATAGTCATACCTAGAAAACTGTTAAAATTATTTATCCAAAGCGAACATTCTAAGACACATTGGGGACTTGATGCTCTGCATAACCACTTAAAGGACAAAGTGATAGCACCAAAATTAAAGGAGACAATTGCAGACATAACTTCCATAGTGGAGTTCTGGTGCTCATGGCACGAGCTCTGCCGTGCCCTCGATCAGAGACAGTCCAGCTGCGCTACTTCTGTGCGTCGCAGAAGCGACCTCGGCATCAAGAAGGGTTATGCTGGCTGAGCTAGCTAGCTGGCTTCTTTGCAGAGGAAACACAGCAGGAACGAATGATATAGGTTCACGTTAGTTTGGAGGTAGAGAGCGGCTGTTCTGGTCTGGCTTCTAACAGGTTTATTGTCAGAAATTTGCAACCAGAACATGGCAATGATCTTAAGCTGGGATCCTCCCTATTACCGCAGGCCTGGTTCCTATGGTATATCACCATGTCCCGCAGCCATAGGGAGGAGGAGGAGAAGATCCAGCAGGCAGGAATTGTGCAGCAAGATTGATTTATTTAATTATTTTACAAACTCTTTTATAGACTTTTTTCTTCATAGCCTAATTGGACAAAGGACCAGCCACCCCTTGGGGTGATCGGCTAAAATCCTAAAACATCCATTGTCAAAATATTTTTCTACTGCACCATAAACAAGACTTTTCAAGGTTGAAGGTGGCTTGGTTTTTACATTCCCTGCTACGTCTTCTGTGAGAGAGAAAAGTCTCCCACGGACTTAGAAAATAGCAAGATAATCCTTGCTAGCAGCATTTTTGTATCGACAATTCCCCCTTTTTGTTTTATAAGATAACTCTACTATTAATCTTAAATAGAAATCTACATCAGTTATTAATTCTAAATATGTCCTTAAGGCTTTAACTATCTGACTCCATAACAAGAAATTTAAAGTTCAGTCTCTGCTTGTGGAAGGACCATCCCAGTCTCTGCTTGTAGAAGGACCATCTGCCTGATGGTTGACATCCTGGTCATCATCAGAAGAGTCATTAGGCTGATGATCTACATTCTGGTCACCATTTGGATGGTTGGCGTTCTGGTCATCATTTGGAGGTTTCCCGTTCTGCCTCTGGTGCTGTAGGTCAGGGCGAACACATTTTGAAGGTAGCCACCGTATCCCAGTATCTGTGGAAACGCAAGCACACCCATGACCCCAAACGATAAGCTCATGAGAGCCTTCCCACTGGTTAGTGAGTAAATTCCGCACCCAGACTTTTGCCCGGGGCAGTTGTCTGTCGCCTGCAGACTGCAATGAGAGAAAATGATTCAGAATAACAGGATTATTTGAATTTTGTGGTACTGTAAGGTGATTAATTGTATACAAAGCTTTTGCTAGTTGGCTCTGTGGGGTTTCTCCATGCATTCCCCTTTTCTGTTTGTCCAAAACACGCTTCAAGGTACCATGAGCGTGTTCAACAATGGCTTGGCCAGTAGGAGAATGTGGGATACCAAAGGTATGGTCTACACCCCATAGGTGTAAAAACTGCCGCGTCTTCTCCGAGGCATAGGCAGGACCATTATCGGTTTTCACAGAAGCTGGCATGCCCAGGACTGAGAAAGCCAATTTCCAATGGGCAATGACATCACGGCCCTTCTCTCCAGTGTGAGCAGTAGCCCACATAGCCGAGGAGAATGTGTCAATAGACACATGCATTAGCTGACCAAATTCTGGGATGTGAGTTACATCTGTTTGCCAAATCTGCAAGGCTTTTAGCCCTCTGGGGTTTACCCCCGCTGGCAAAGGTGCAGCGAGTCCATGACAGTCAGCACAAGCACTGACAACGTCCCGAGCCTCGGTTGGCGTTAAATGAAACTGCTTCTGCAGGGTATGTGCACTTTGATGGAAGAAACCGTGCGATGCCTTGGCTTGTGCAATTTTGTCAGGCTGAGGCCCTACCCATGCAGGGTTAGCCCGCATGTCAGCCCTGGCATTGCCTTCTTTTAGAAACCCTGGTAAATTGGTGTGGCTTCGAATGTGCAGAATGTAATACAGATGCACTCGAGCCTGAATTGCAGACCACAAGGTTTGCAACAGCGAAAACAGAGCCGCATTTTTCACCTCCTTCAGAAGGGAACAATCTAAGCGTTGGGTGATATCTGCTACATAAGCAGAGTCAGTAACCAAATTCAAAGGTTCCTGTGAGAATCGTTGAAAAGCCATGGCAACAGCCCTTAATTCAACTAACTGAGCAGAGCCTGACTCGGATTGGTGTGTTAGTGAACCACCGCAAAGGCAGTGTAGGATACTGTGCGCCCTTACCCACATTGACCCCTACTAAAAATTTGTCCCAATCTGTACGCCCCCAGCTGCCAACACATCCCGTCCCCAAAGATTATGGGAAGTGGTAGAAACATAAGGCCTAATTGTAGCTGTGTGCCCCTCTGCGTCATTCACCACCACAAGCCGTTCGCTTAAATAGCTCTGTGTGCTTCCTCCTAATCCTGCGATGGCCAATCCCACCGGGGCTAAAGGCCATGAGGGAGGCCATGCAGAGAAGGAGATGATAGTTACATCAGCACCCATATCAATCAAACCTCGAAGCTGAGTCCGGGGCAGACGGACGTTCGTCAGGACCAGGGTACATGTCATCTGTGGCCTTTGGTCAGAGATGTCTGCAGTCCAGAAGGCCTGCGGAAGTCCCGTAGATCCACTGCCGTTATCTTCCTGAGTTTGTTCTACCCTGGGGACACAAGACTTAAAAGGCACTAATTTAGCAAGGCAGGTCTTTTCAGGAATAGTTACAGGGGGGTTTTGCGTGGAGACCATAGCGCAAATCTGACCTTTAAAGTCAGAATCAATAACTCCTGAGTGCGCTAAGATTCCTTGATGTGCAACGTCAGGTTTTCCCACCCGCATTGCACTGGATCCCTGGGCTAGGGGTCCATATGCGTCCAAGGGAACATTATAAATACCGCTGGAGTCTAAGACGACTGCGGCTGTGGTGTGGACGTCAAACCCGTCTGATCCCTGGGTGCTGTCTGATCCCTGGGTGCTGTCTCTAGGGTGGCTGGGTAGGCCTGTGCCTGTACCTGTGCCACTCTCCGGGGGGAGCGACTGCATCGGAGAGCAATTCCCCCTCCTTGCACCCCGGCGGAAGTTTCCCGGCAATGGCCAACCATCGGCATGAGTCCGGGATCTACAGTAGCCCGTACAATGCCCTGGCCTGCCACATCTCTTGCACTGGGGGATCGGTGTGTTTTCTTTTTTGGCTCGGCTTAGGCCCTTTATGTTTCTTCACCTGTTTTTGTGGCTTTGGTTCACGACCAGAAGATGTGTGAACAGGCTGCAGGAACGCAGCCAAAGCAGGCCTTTTCTGGTTCCCAGATCCCACATTAGAGCAGGCCTCGACCATGTCTGTTACTTCAGGATCCTCTGGTAAGGCATCTATGATTTTTCTGCACTCCTCGTTTGCGTTATCTCTCACTAACTGCCTTAACAACAATTGTCTTAACCCGTCATCCTCAACCTGCTTCGCGAGAGAAACAGCGACTTTCTCTACAAAAGAGAGGAATGACTCTGATTTCCCTTGAACTATTTCAGTATATCGCTTTCTGGGTGCAGACAACTCTATGGTTTTCAACAGGGCAGCCATGCCAACCTGTTGAGCTTGCTGCAGGACGCTAGAGGACAAAGTACCCTGTAGACTGGGATCAGAGAAGGGACCGGTCCCCATCAAAGCATCCACTCCTGCTGTCCGTCTAGGATCAGCAGCAGGGAGCTGCAAATTTGCTAATGCAGTCTTGCCGGCCAGCTTTCTTCAGGTTTTCTCAAAAACTGTAAATTGTACAGGTTGAAATAGAATTTGACCTAAGTGTCTGATATCAAATGGAGAAAGCAAATCTCTATTTATCACCCTTATTATCTGCATAACCTCAGCAGAACCTAGCCCATATTGTGCCACCTTGGATTGGAGGTCCTGGGCAACTTTCCAAGCAATTACCTCATGCTTGTCATGCTCCCCTGAATCTGGGAGAGCCTTATACACGGGGAAAGCTTGGATCTCCCCTTTAGGGGAAGCACTACCATCCTGAACTTCTGGCACAGCCTGCGGATGGAGCGTAACAGCTCCCCGGTTACCCCCAGAATCCTCAGATCTATTTGGCATTCCAAGAGTTCCTAATAACCTCCAGTCACCCTCCTCCAATGCTCGCATCTTAAGGGACTCTAAGAAGCTATTATAATGCATCGGACGCACTGTTACTGCGCAGTTCTTAAAGGTCCAGGGGCAAGACCGGCGCAGCCTTTTTCTTCGCCGCGTGGCTACAGCCGCCGGACGACCTGGTGCCAGAACCTCATCTGCCTCACTTCCTGACAAGGAATCATCAGGCAAAGGCAACTCTGGGGTTCTGGGAGTGAACAGAAATGTACGTCGAGGGGCACTTTGGCTAAGTTCGCTAGAGCCAGAACAGACAGCACAGACTGCAGTTGGCTGTGCGGCAGTTTTTACAGCAGTTTCTTTACGGGAGGCTGTCTCGGCCTGTCCTGACCGAACGGGTACTGGAACTGCTGTCTCCTTCTCGGGGGCTACGGCCGCTCTCCGTGCCGCGCTCAGCGCCGCGCTTGTCTCTTGCACCGCAGCTGCTGTTTCACTCTCCGCGGACGCGCCCTGTTCCGCCGCTCCTGTCCGCCGCTCCGGTAGCAGCCACCGCTGCTTCCGGGTTTTCCCACGGCTGCGCTGCTTCCAGGTTCGCCGCTGGCCGTGACATTCCTCGGCTCAGAGCCGCGTCTCCCACGGATGGCGGGGGGGGCGCTGGCGGCTGGGGCTGTGCTGGCGGGGGGGGCGCAGGTGGCGCGGCCGGCACTGGCGGCGCGACCGGCGCGGGCTCGGGCATTCGCCGCTCTAATAGGCTGAGCAGGTCCTCCATCCTTCGGGATACGTTCGGTAGCTCTGCCAGCAAAGGCAGATGCTGCATTAAGAGGTCAATGGCTCAATTCTGCGACTTAACAGAACAGTCCAGCGCCAGGGAGGGCAGCGGACCACACCCAGGGAGTCTAGGTGCAGGCACGCCCAGCGCTACGCCGGCTAAGAAGTTAGACCCAGGTTCATACGCAACCGAGCTAGGAGCCTCTCTGGGCGTCCAAGTGGCTAAACCGCTGATTTGTGGCCCTGGATAAGCCGTGGCCGCCACGCAGCCGAATGGCAAGGCAGGCTGTGCACCCGCCTGCTGCCTTGACCCCCCCGCCTCTGCCGGCGCGGGGTCCCTGGGGGCTGTGGAGTCCTGCGACTGTGCGGGGTGAGCCGGCGCAGGCTCTGCCTGTGGAGCCGGGGGGGGTTTTCTGAATCCACCATCATTTGCCCCGGAAACCCAGTCAGCGGGGCCCCCCTCAGACATTCCTCCGTCACTCATCACCGAGATAGGCGAGCCAGCCCTGCTGTTACAGTCAAGGTCTGTCAGCAGGATAAATAACGAACGCCAGGTTTTGTATAATTCTAACGCTGCTGGGTCCCCAGTCGGGAGCTCGTGTCGGACAGCACAGCCGAGTTCCTGCCATAAGGGAAAGTCCAGGGCACTATCTCTGTCCATGGAAATCCCTTTTAAAGTAGCCCAGTCTAATAATTCCTGAACTGAGTTTTCAGGAATGGAGATGCGCAATATGCTAAACACACCTTTCCAGACCAGCACCGCAGCTTTGGTTTGTGAGCCGCTGTTTGCCATTTCTCAGTTCTGTCGGACCTCCCGGTCCCGGGGGGGAAGGGGAACAGCATACCTCTAGAGGAATTCGGCTTGGCTGGCAGTGTGCAGGACAAGTCAGAGAGTGCAGATCACGTCGGGCAGCACCAAATATTACCGCAGGCCTAGGCCCTAGGGTATATCACCGTGTCCCGCAGCCATAGGGAGGAGGAGAAGATCCAGCAGGCAGGAATTGTGCAGCAAGATTGATCTATTTAATTATTTTACAAACTCTTTTATAGACTTTTTCTTCATAGTCTAATTGGACAAAGGACCAGCCACCCCTTGGGAGTGATTGGCTAAAATCCTAAAACATCCATTGTCAAGATATTTTTCTACTATACCATAAACAAGACTTTTCAAGGTTGCAGGTGTCTTGGTTGTTTACATTCCCTGCTACCTCTTCTGTGAGAGAGAAAAGTCTCTCACGGACTTAGAAAATAACAAGAAAATCCTTGCTAGCAGCATTTTTGTATCTACACCTCCCAAGAGGCTTTCCCTCAGTTTTATAGGGGGTTTGAAAACTGCGGGGAAAGGGGAAAGCAACCAATGAGTTACAAGCCAGAGGGAGGATACAATTCAACAAGAACCAATGGGGGAAACCGGGAGGCGGGAGATACAACAAAGAACCAATGAACAACCGAGTAACCGAGAAATTTCCCGAACGGGGGAGGGGGCTTGGACCGGGGCACCGCCCAGGGGGGATGCGGCTTAGGCTTCTGAGCCACCCCTCGACCCACCCTCCGAGTATGTGTCTTGGGGAAACTCCATCCAGGGGAGGGGCTGGGATTGATTGGCATCTCACTGCCCCAGTCCAGCAGTGGGCTGGGTCATAGCAAGACTTCCACTTGTGAAATCTGTCTTAAAAACAACCCTAATACCACTGTTAGGCTAAACACAGGGACTATCCCTTATGCCTAGGTTTTAACTTTTATATTTTTCTGATTCTGTACTGCTTAGAGTGTAACTCTGAGGTTTCTTGTAGCTTGCTAATTTTTGCTCACTTGTGCTAGGTAGACATAACAAAGCCTCTCTGGGCCTGCTCTCCAAGGTCACCCAGACCATCCTAGGCCCAAAAAGTATAATCCAAAGAGCTTCTAAGGGGGGCAAGTGGAGGGGAAATTACATCATTGAACTGAAGCTTTAATTGGAGAATTAACCCTGATACACAAATGAACCAAACCTATAAAAGTGTGAAGAACTCGTGACCTGTCGTCCATCTTGGGGTCCATTTTTGGCAATAGCCTGTGGCTCCCAGGATGTACCTTTGAAGGCCTTTCAAATAAATACCTATTTTATTCTTTTACTCCTGTCCAGTCTCTGTGTCTAGGAGGCCTCATAAGGCATCATCCCTAAAGGAGCTTTACCAGGGGATGTGTGGCAAATTGACTTTTCTGAATTACCTAGAAAAGGGAGATACAGGTATCTTTTAGTCCTCACAGACACTTTCTCAGGTTGGCCAGAAGCTTTCCCTTGTAGGACAAATAAAGCTAGAGAAGTTGTTAAAGCTTTAGTACAAGAAATTATTCCATGATTTGGGGTGCCCAGGGAAATTAATTCTGATAGGGGATCACACTTTGTAGCCCAGGTGGTGCAGGGAGTGAGTCATCTACTGGGTATATGCTGGCAATTACATACACCATACAGGCCACAGGCAAGTGGGCAAGTAGAAAAGATGAATCAATTAATAAAACAACAATTAGCCAAAATTTGTCAAGAAACTAATTTATATTGGTATCAGGCTCTGCCCATGGCTTTGCTAAGAATTAGGGTAAAACCATGGCTTAAGGAAAAACTAAGTCCCTTTGAAATTCTGTATGGAAGGCCCTATGGAACAAACGTGATTCACAATGACAGTGTGGCTCTGGTAGGGCAAAGCTACTTAATAGATTATGTAAAGCATTCAGGTCAAAAACTACGATCAATATGGACTACAGTTGTTAATTGTCAAGTGCCACCACCTGATAGACCCTTTCATAATGTGAATCCAGGAGATTGGGTTTATGTTAAGTCTCTTTCAGGGGATCCACTTCAGGAAAAATGGGAAGGACCTTATCAGACACTGCTGACCACTCATACAGCAATTAAAGTACAAGGAAAACTGACTTGGATCCATTATACAAGGACAAAACCTGCACCAAAACCAGAGTGGGAAGCAAGAAGAACAGGACTTCTGTGCCTTCAAATAAGAAAAATCAACACAACATGATTTGGACCATATTAGTGGCATTGGTAACTGGAGTGGGCACATGGGATCAAAATACGTACCTTCGATTGCTCAAAGGTGTTGTTGAGAACTTTAATCTAACTGATTGCTGGATATGTTCCCAGCTGCCTGAAAATTCTGCTAGAGGCTTTCCCTAAGTTGGGGCAACATTCCCTAATACAACAGAAATCCATGCTGCACTTAGTATTAATAACCTTTCACATTATGTCAACATATGCCTAGACCAACTTCAGTGGAAATTAGAGCTTGAGGAGCCAATAAATGAGTCCTCACTGGTACCCTGTGTGCAGAGGTGCTGGGAGGAATCTATACCCAAAAATTCAGGAGGAAATAAGGCGGATTCCAAATGTGGGAGCTTAACATTTATAGGCAGCTGCCCCAACTGCTCAGGTTTTTGGACCTATGGGGGGGGGGGGCTAACATGTGGAATAAGAATCAAACAAGAGGAGGACCAAAGCCCAAGGGTTGGCCAGTGCCCTCAGGACAGGGTTGGTACTGGATATGTGGACACAGCGCATATAAAGTTTTACCGTTAGGATGGCAAGGCCGCTGCGCGGTAGGACCAGTATTTCCCCACATAAATGTTGTTTCTCAACTACAAGGCTTGCTCCGAACTTTTATACTCAGGACCAAAAGGACATCAAACCCCTTGATAGATAGACCTACTGGATTTCACAGCTTTGCCAGATGGTTTATGCCCAGCCTCAGAGTAAGTGAGCAAGAGAAATCAATAGTGAATCTTTCCGCTACCATAGAAACCGTAATGAATGCCACTGCAGATGCCATAAGAGCACAGCAAATCGAGATTAAGAGCATCTCACAATTAGCCATACAGAATAGACTTGCATTAGATTTGCTGTACGCCAAAGAGGGAGGAGTATGTACAGTTATAAATACAAGCTGTTGCAGTTATGTTGATTTAAATAAACGCATAGAAACAGATTTGCAGACCATTCTGGACAAAACACGAACATTGCATCAGATCACCCTAGACGACACTTCTTGGGGGTTTAAAGAGGTATGGGACAAACTTACAGCATGGTTACCCAACTTATCCTGGCTTAAACAATTGTTTGTAATAGTTATTTGTATAATTGCATTGTTATTTACTGTTTGCATTAGTAGTTATTGTTGTACGATTTTATGTACTTGGAATCGTGATGCTTATGCTCAATGGCAAAAGCACAAACGTAGAAGCAAGATAGAGAAGGGTACTTACTTTCAAGACATGCAAGATTTGTAAAGAATTACAAATGACCAAAGAAAAAGGGGGGATTGATAAGGCTGATCAATAGTTAACTCATGTAAGCACAGTTAACTATTGGGAGATAGCAAATTTAATCACAAAACCTAAGAAGCAGGATTCACCTTAATCTTGTCAAGATAAGAGGAAAAAGAATTTACTTGAAACCAACACAGAAACCGCTGAATCATTCTACAAAGGACTGCGCATGCTCCAGAAAGAAAGGTGAAAAGTGCATTGTGATGAAGACTACTAGCCTTCATCAGAAAAACCCCCAAGGAAGAAGAGGAGCTGTAGTGGGTTGAACCTGAGTTGATGGACAGTCTTTTAGACTAATGATGCTTCTCACAATTTACATATTTAAACTGCATGGAAGGGAGGTGTAAGAGACGGTCCGAAGATCCCTCATCTGCCTCATGATCATCGCCGAGGACAGAGACTGAACACAGGAGTCCTGGCCTGCCTGAGGTGGGATGTCTGCCAAGTGTTGCCTACAGGTGTGCCTGCTGGGAACTGGTGTGCATTCCTGAGGAAAATTAGTGCAGGTCACGGTGGACTGCGCCATTCTTGCTGCCCAGGCGGGAAGGACTGCGCTGAAGCAGAAAGGAATGACCTGTCCTGTACACCTGTCCTGTACCTGTTTCCCAAAGCAACGGGCCTCATAACAATGGCTGTAGATTTCCCCCACCTCTTGGCCAGTTGCCCCTGGCTTCTGAAAAGGACTATAAAGGGACTTTCTAAAATCACTGAGATTATATCTCCCCACGGAAATGAGGAGGTATACTTACAGCTTTTACCAGCTAGGCAAGTAGTTCAATGCATTAGAAAGCCTCGGGCAGCCTAGAGAGGTAGCACGGGCAATCCAGCATTTCAGTAGCTCTAAAAGCAGCAAAATGGTAGCTGCAAATTTAATACCACCAGCAGAAGCAAAGAGGGAGAAATATAGCTCCCAGCTTGCCTAATTTCCCGCAATTAGAAGCTTTCAAAAAGAAACAGACGACAAGATGTTCGCAGAAAGAGTTGCAATGACAAAGAGGGCAGGCCCCTCCTTGGTCCTTTCTTTTACTGGGAGAAGGGGTAAGGGGAGGACTGGGAGCGGACCCGGGATGACCAGCCAATCAGACACTGCTAAAGAGTTTGAGTTACATTTGGTTTTGCCTGCTCTTTGGAACAAAGGGGTTCAGCTTGGGGAGGGGGAGGGGAAGCTCGGAACAGGCAGCAACAAGGAAAGAAGATGAATCTATTGGCAGAAGACCACGAGGACTTTGTCTCATCCATTGGTAGCTATTACCCCCCTTTTCTTCCTCTCTACCCTTTTACTTTGTTTTCTTTCTCTCTCTCTCTCTCTCTCCTCTATTGCATTACCGTGTTGTGGGCACTTAATAAAGGTGAACTGTTCTGATTAAAACTGAAATCCCTTGTGTCCTTTTGTACTCTGAGATCTATAAACGAACCATCACGACCCTCGCTTGTATTAGCGTATCATGACATTAAACTGGCGTCACAGACAGGATATCTGACAGACAGAAGGGGTTGCAAGGTTGTGTGTAGTCTGTAATAGGGGAAGGACATTTCGCTCCAGCCGCACCTAGCCCGACACCCCAAAAAGGGTGAGCGGTGTCTAGAAAGCAAGGGGGGTGACTCAAATTTCCCGCAAACTGCACACGCCTAGGTGAAAAGCACCCCATACTCAGTTGAGGGCTCTGTCTTCAGATTTTTCACTAAAGATCTCTTAGTGTAAAAGGGGGAACTGTGTTTTTTGCTGTGTGTGTGTGAATTTGGATAGCTTGGTGTAGCGAAGGGACAACCATAAGTAACTTAAGGAGTACCTCCCAAGCAGATTTTGGTCTCTTCACCCACCCAGGGAAGAAAAGGGAGACACAGCAAAGCTGTGTGCGTCGCAGTGTGTAATTAAGTTTTACCTCCCTGTAGTGGTTTTGATCCCTTCATAAAATGACTGAAAACCCCAGTGCTAAAGTTAAAGCTGCATTTATGCTCTGCTAGCAAAACATAATGCCCAGCCCTCTCTGGGAGGGGAAGAATGGGCTCAAAATAACTGGTTTAATTTGGAGAGTGTGACTGATAGAGTATGTTCTTTACAACATGAGACAAAATTTAAATTTGGCCGAAATAAAGCCATAATCTGCTCTGTTTTAGGAGCATGCCTTATGGCAGCTATAGATCACCGCTTTAAGCGATGTAGTGAAGAGAAAGTAATCATAGATTCCCTTCAAAACCTAGTGGAGATTTTACAGAAACAATTAGATGAAGAAAGGAATGAAAATCATTTGCTGCGGGCTGCTTTAAAAGAGGAATATTTTAAGAATCCAAAGAATGCTGACTCACCAAAAGAGACAGAGGAAAAGGAAACTCCTTACATTAACCAAATATACCCCCAGAAAGAACTAATACTAGTGAAAAATTGTGGGGAAAACTGCTGCACTCGTATGAGACCTCTAATTAAAACAGAATATAATTATATCAATGATGAAGATTTTGAACCACATCTCACAAGTAAACAAATACCATATGCTGCTACTGAATTGGCTAAGTTAAAAAAAGAGTACGGGTGGCTCGCTGACGAATCTGAGACGGAATATGTCTTCCAAGTGTCTCTCACCGGAGGAGACCAAATTCTATTAACTGAACAGGAGGCCAGTGGATACTGGGGACATGGAGTTTTCTTAACAATAGGAGACAAACGTAACACATGGTCCCTGACTCAGTGTGCAGCTTTCTGGGCCAAGGGACTCAATCCTTTAGAAAGGGGAGACCCTTTAGCTATAGTTGGTACCCCTGAACAACTTCTAGAAAGCATCCACAAAGCTGCCTGTCTGCAAATGATACATGAAAGGAAATTAACTCCTGGATATGAATCCCCGATGCAATTACCTGTGAAGCCTGAACTGATGACCCCTTTAATTTGAGGCCTTCCAGAATCACTCAAACCTACAGCAATTGTCCTTCAAAAAACCGTAGCAGCTGTAGGTCCTGTAGAGAGGCTGGATAGATTCCTTGGAAACCCGAGCGACCAAACTGCATCGACCGATCCTGGGTTTACTCCGTATTCAACCCCCTCTCAGCTGCCAGGTTCACAATCGAAATCACCTGCCGGTGATCCCAAAGTTTGGACATGGAGTGAGGTTGCAGAAGATCTGATTAATTACAGTAGAAAATATGGACCTATAAAAACCCGGGAGGAAAAATCAGAAAAAACAAAAGGTGTCAGGTACATTCGGGCTCCTCATAGCGAAAAACCAGAGGATGTAAAACAGATCTCTAACCGTCAGCATTGGTGGTTATTAGGTATCAAAAAGGGGGTCCCCAGAGATGTGATGGATGGCTTACCCCTTGATAAATTGAGTAAGGTAGTGTCTAACTGGCACTGCCAAAAACCCATTCTACCGAATCCGTCAGTTCAACCCAGTGCACCCCTCCTCCCTCAGAATCTGGGCAGTGAGTCAAAGCAACTTCTCCCTCAAAGTCCAGGCAATGAGCATTGTGTTTTAAATGCCTTGGGAACAACAGAATCTATGAATGTGGCCTTAGTCAAGTTCACTTCGCCTGGAGAGGAAAACCAACTTTCTATTAATATGGTGATTGGAGATATTCCAACCAATTTATTAGGGATGAATGCCCTTGCTGGGAGGCAGCAGGAGGACTCAGAGGGTCTTCTGTGGTCTTTTGGCATGCCACATTTTAACATCAGACTGCACCCTCCCTACCATTCAGCAAAGTAACTAATGTGAAACAATACCCCCTCCCCCTGGGTGCCAAAGAGGGCATCAAGCCAGTGATACAGGAGCTGCGAGAACAAGGAGTAATAATTAATACTCATTCTCCTTTCAATTCTCTGGTGTGGCCAGTGCGAAAGCCTAATGGGAAGTGGAGGCTGACAATAGATTTTCACAGGCTGAATGCCAACACAGACCCTCTTACAGCAGCAGTTCCAAATCTAGCAGAATTAATAACATTGATTCAAGAAAAGGCTCATTCGATCATGGCAACTATAGATGTCAAAGACATGTTTTTTATGATACCTTTACAGCCAGAAGATATGGACCATTTTGCTTTCACATGGGAAGGACAGCAATACACTTTCACTAGGCTTCCCCAAGGGTACAAACATTCCCCCACCCTGGCTCATCACGCTTTAGCCCAAGAGTTAGAAAAAATACCCAAAGCTGACAATGTAGCTGTTTATCAATACATTGATGATATCCTTGTGGGAGGAGATGAAATAGAAGTGAGAGATACCCAACAGAAAATAATCTCCCACTTAGAAAGCCTTGATTTGAAAATTCCCTCAGAAAAAGTCCAAAAACCTTCACATGAAGTGAAATTTTTGGGAATTTGGTGGAAAGGAGGTATGACGTATCCCACCTGATACCCTAACCTCTTTAGATCAGATGAAAATGCCTGAATCCAAAAAAGATCTCTAACATGCTTTAGGATTATTAGTGTTCTGGAGAAAACACATCCCAGATTTTTCCATAATTGCCAGACCTCTTTATAACTTGTTGAGAAAAGGGATAAAATGGGAATGGACTGCTTCTCAAGAAGAAGCATTGCAATTGTTGGGTTTTGAAGTAACATTTCACCAAGCCCTGGGCCCTATTCACCCTACAGATCCTTTCCAGGTGGAATGGGGATTTGCCTCCTCAGGGTGATCAGTACACATATGGCAGCGGGGTCCTGAGGGTCCGACGAGGCCTGTTGGTTTTTACTCCCGTGGCTTCAAAGATGCTGAAAAAAGATACGCTACCTGGGAAAAAGGATTGTTTGTGGTTAGCTTAGCTCTCATAGTGATGCCATGAAGATTTTTGCCCTTTCCTTTATACCCCTGTTATACCTTTTTACAACTTCTGTATTCCTAGTGCTTTTTGCCTACATTCTTGGACTTGTTTGTTAAGCTAAGAGACAAAACATTTTAGAAGCTTCGTAGCCAGAGATCAGTGTGCCCCAGACCCCAAGGTCCTCTCCAGAACACATTCTGTAAACCAAGCTAAAACCATCGAGGGGAAGGTTCCTTGGGGAGGGGGGCTCACTTGAGCCTCTCATTGGGGAATCTTTGATAGATATGCTAATTAGTAAAACCTATAATGTTATACCCAATGTTGGGGAAGGGGTCAGAGGTGGAGACAGAAGACAAAGGGAGAGATAGACTTGGTGGGGTACATCTCGATGCATATGACCTGGACGTGTACACCTAAGGATCCTTAAAATAAATACCAAGGTAAAATCCCTTTTCCCCTTCTAACCGTGTATGACTCTTGATTTTAAGACCAGGAAAAGGCATCAATAGAAGTGGAGAAGTGTTGGAATTGTAAAAAGGAGAGAGCCCAGGGACTCCGGTGGGGGGAGGAATTTGCAGTCCAAAACCAATATGGTTGATAAGAGCAAAACTCCGTTTATTAGCAATCCAAAGGCACTTATATAGTATACCAGCTTGTTAACTCTTAAGTGGCTTAAAACTTATCAAAGCGCATTTCTACTTCTACCTAATTGGACTTACATTGGCAAGCTTCTATTAGTTATGTTATGATTAAAAGAATTCAGAGTTTACCTCCCCCTCTCCGGGTCTTATCTGGACAGCTGCAAGTCTTCAAACTCCCTCTTTGTTCCCCAGGCCTTTTCTCACACAAGAATCTTCTCATGGAGAGTTTTTTCCCCACACACAGGCCTTTTGCTTGCAGGCTCTTGCTACAGTTCTTTTATTGATCCCAATAATTCTATTTCCCAACAGAGAAGATTGCACTACAACAACCAATTGTTTTGAGAGGCCCTTTCAAAGTTATTAAGACAGTCTCTACTGGGACCCCCCCACCTGATGGGGTGGCCCAGAGGGCCTCAGTAAGGAAGTGGCATGCTCAGATTGAACATTATTGTAGCATTTTCTCAATAACTGAAGGAGCTGTAAAAATTCTGGCAATCCAAGAAACTGAAAACGTGGGTAGCAGCCAAGACAAACCTGCCTCAGTCATTAAAGTAGCCCCTCCTTTTTCCCCTGAACAGTCAGCAAATTCTTGGTTTATGGATGCTTCTGCCAAGCAAGATACATACACGCTGGATAATTCCATCATTCTAATTTTCTGCCTCTTGGTGGCAGACTCTGTTGTGTTTACTTTTCACAGAACTCCGAGGGACATGAAGACCGCATAAACCATGATAAAACTAGTGATACTTTTCTGCATCCTACCACAACACCATGGCCAAAAACCAGCTGAGTGACCATGGTCTGAAGCTACCATTAGGTACACTAGTGCTCTAGGATCCTATCCCAGACATTGTCACCCAAACCTAGTGACTGTAGTACTGCACGACTCTGAGGTATACCGTCCAAGTGAATGGAGATGGGACTGGAAGGATTGGGCTAGAATCCTAAATGGAATAATTAGTGAAAAAATTAAGGTAGGATGCAGAAAAGTAGAAGGATCTCTTTACGAGAAAGTCATGTGTGGTAAAAACAATACAAAATACTGGGGGGAACTCGACGTCAATGTTGTAATACCTACCACCCAACCACCGGTTATGCTAAGCCCGAGAAATTTTGAAATTGGACCATATATAATCAGGAAAACAGGCCAACAACAAATATTGTTCAATCCGGCATGGTCCCTTAAACAAGTCAAATTGCTGATGCAAAACAATGTCTCAGAAATTCAGCCAGCTTGTTCACCTTTTCTGCAAACTTCCTTCCAGGGGTGGACAACCTGGTTGCGAAAGCAGAACCCTTCTAAGAAACGAACGCAAAGAGACATAACCAGTGCTGTGGGAACAGGATTGGGAATCTTAAACAGTATTGATTCAGAAGTACTAATGAATAAATTGGCTGCCACAACTACAGATTTGACTAAATTACAACAACCACTGCAGTCGTCCTTATTAGCCTTGGGAACCCATCAGTGGTCGTTATCAAACATATTACCAAATTGGGAAAAGGTAAATGTGAATAACCACAAACTGATAATTGACGCACTCGGTGCTACACAAAACAACATTTCTTTGGCTCTCAGCTGCATCCAGGCTCAATTGTGGATGCAGTCAGTTGCTGCCTTAATTATAAGAGAAGGCGAAGAAGGCACTTTTCCTACTGAAATTCAGAAAATAATCTGGGACAGTGCCACTGATTTTGAAAGAGAATTCCAATCCTGGTGGAACTTAGTAAATTTTACCTACGATCCCATCACAAACACAGCCACAGCCTTTGTACTAACCATACGTAATGCTTCAGTGCATTCGATATTCCCAATCATTGCATTAGGGCTGAACCATGATGGAGCTATTCTCTATCCTTTCGAGCACAGAGAATGGGCCTGTCAAATTGGTGAGAAGTGGCAAACTGTTAATTTGGAAACTTGTATTGTCCGAGAACAACAAGGGTTCATCTGTGAAAGTAATGCAATTAGAGCTCAAGACATTTGTTTGGACACAGAACAAAATATCTGTCATTTTGAAATTCATCCTAACGAGATTCCTGAAACAGTGCTTTTGTATATAGGCAATGGATGTGCATGCTTAAGAACTGCTTGTGATAAGGTATTTATAGAAAATTTAGTAGTAGATACTAAAAATCATTCAAATTTTTGTGTTTGTAACTTTACCAAAATCACAGGATGCGATTTCTCTTATGTAGCCCCAGTTACTTCTTATCACCTTTTACAGTCCAATTACACACTCATCCACCAACTATTGCCTACCCCCATTGGGATGAACCTTACTTTGGTAAAGCAATTGTTGCTTCACCAAGATTTAATCGAAATTTTGGAAAAGATCAAGAAAAATGGACAGAAAACCTTGGTAACTCTTCATCACAATGTGAAAGAAATACATCGTGTTCTAGGAAGAGTAAAGAAAGATGCTGAACACGGGTGGTGGGATACTCTTTTTGGGTGGTCACCAACTGCTACAGGTATCCTGAACAAATTGTGTCATCCCATCATTGTTCTCTTGATTTTAGTTTTGATTGGTTTTGTTTTTTCAGCAATCTTATACATCATGAATTGGAGAATGATGAAACGGTTAACACAATTGACCTCTATAATAGATGTACACAATTTGGTCAATATCCTATCCACTGTGGACACCCCTAAGGTTATTGACACAAGACGAACTACAAGAGTATTAAAATGACATGATTAGAAATTAGATGTGTATTTTGATTAAAATTACTTTTCCTTCTTTTTTTCTTTCTCTTTTCTTATTTTCTCTACCATTTTCCGAGATATGCTATCAACATTGATGAGTCCTGAAGACTTCGCAACGACACTACGAAATCATGCAGATAGAGCTCTCTTGACGACAATCGTGAGTCACGGGGTGGTGTAAGAGACGGTCCGAAGATCCCTCATCTGCCTCATGATCATCGCTGAGGACAGAGACTGAACACAGGAGTCCTGGCCTGCCTGAGGTGGGATGTCTGCCAAGTGTTGCCTGCAGGTGTGCCCGCTGGGAAGTGGTATGCATTCCTGAGGAAAATTAGTGCAGGTCACGGTGGACTGCGCCATTCTTGCTGCCCAGGTGGGAAGGACTGCGCTGAAGCAGAAAGGAATGACCTGTCCTGTACACCTGTCCTGTAACTGTTTCCCAAAGCAACGGGCCTCATAACAACAGCTGTAGATTTCCCCCACCTCTTGGCCAGTTGCCCCTGGCTTCTGAAAAGGACTATAATGGGACTTTGTAAAATAACTGAGATGAGATCTCCCCACGGAAAGAAGACGAATCTATTGGCAGAAGACCACGAGGACTTCGTCTCATGCGTTGGTAGCTATTACCCCCCTGTTCTTCCTCTCTACCCTTTTACTTTGTTTTTTTTCTCCCTCTCTCTCTTTCTCTCCTCTATTGCATTACCGTGTTGTGCGCACTTAATAAAGGTGAACTGTTTTGATTAAAACTGAAATCCCTTGTGTCCTTTTGCACTCTGAGATCTATAAACGAACCATCATGACCCTCACTTGTATTAGCGGATTGTGACAGGCGGGAATTGCCTTTTGTTCGAGCTCTCCTACCGGAAGGTGGGGGGGCCTCAGAGTCTCCGGGCCCTGTCCTCGGGAAACAACAAGCTGGGTGCTTCCTCCCTCCCCTGCCACAGCTGGGAAACAAATTGCTATCTGTGTGTGACCTTGAAAAAGCAGCAAACTGCTTTGAAAGAGTTTTGCTCAGTTTTTCCTTCCCCCTCTCAGGCTCAGTTTAGAGGCATAGAAAGGAACAAAAATTAATTTTTGGGCATAGGCAGCGATATGGGATACACATCATAAGGTCACCCCAAGACATTCAACCCCTTATCCCATATTGTTGGCCCAGTGCCCAAACTAAGATATTCTAATTCTACACACACATTAATATATATACATATATATATATACAGCTATATACGAACAGTGACAGTGACAATCAGCAAGCAGGGGCATATGAGCATTTGACACTACAGGTGGTTCTCATACAACAATCAGATCTCCCTGCGGTACACAACGTGTTGTTCCATCTTTCTGCATTACCCACCATGTGCAACCAAGTCCCTGAGCAAAGACAACCCCACGGATGGCTTTGTCTGTACTCGAGGCAGAATTTATCCACACAGTCTTTCCTAACAGACCTCTGACATGCACTACTGGGACCTTATCTCCATCTGTTGTATGCAGGGATTCAGATTGGGCTGGACCAGCTCTATTGGTGGAACCTCGGGTGTTAACTAACCAGGTGGCCTTTGCCAGATGCTGTTCCCAATTTTTGAAAGTTCCCCCACCTAGTGCCTTCAGGGTGGTTTTTAACAATCCATTGCACCGTTCCACTTTGCCTGCAGCTGGCACATGGTAAGGGATGCGGTACACCCACTCAATGCCATGTTCTCTAGCCCAGGTGTTAGTAAGGCTGTTCTTAAAATGAGTCCCTGTTGCTGCCTGTTCTGAGCTTCCCTTCCCCCTCCCCAAGACACTTGCCTCTGCCATGTGCTGCGAGCTCCTTTGTTCTAAGCGCGGGCAAAACCAAATGTAACTCAAACTCTAGCAGTGTCTGATTGACCGGTCACCCCGGGTCTCCCCCCAGTCCTCCCCTTTCCCCTTCTCTGAATAAAAGAGACGATCGAGGGAGGCCCCGCCCTCTCTTGGCTCTGCTATCTGCCTGTGAACATCTCTTGGTGTCTCTTTATTTTGAAAGCTTCTAACTGCGGGAAATTGAGCAAGCAGAGAGCTATATTTCTCGCTCTTTGCTTCTGCTGATGGTATTTACTTTGCAGCTGATACAGGTACCAATTTTAGAGCTACTAAAGTGCTAGATTGCCCGTGCTACCTCTCTAGGCTGCTCGAGGCATTCGAAGGCATTAAACCACTAGCCTAGCCAGTAAAAAGCTGAAAAGATACCCTCCTCAAGACCCATTATCAGATTCAATACTCTCAGGGGTGCCATGCCTCCAAAGGACTTGCTTTTCAAGGCCCAGGATGGTCTTTCGGGCTGTAGCCTGAGGCACAGGGTAGGTCTCCAACCACCAAGTGGTGGCCTCTACCACTGTGAGCACATAGCGCTTGCCTTGGCAGGTTTGAGGCAGTGTGATGTAATCAATTTGCCAGGCCTCCCCATACTTGTATTTGGACCACCGCCCACCATACCACAGGGGCTTCACCCGCTTGGCCTGCTTGATCGCAGCGCATGTCTCACAATCATGGATCACCTGGGAGATACTGTCCATGGTTAGATCCACCCCTCGATCTCGTGCCCACCTATAGGAGGCATCTCTGCCTTGATGGCCTGAGGCATCATGGGCCCATCGAGCTAGGAGCAACTCTCCCTTGTGTTTCCAGTCCAAGTCTACCTGTGACACTTCTATCTTTGCAGCCTGATCTACCTGCTTGTTGTTTTGGCGTTCCTCATTAGCCCTATTCTTGGGGACATGGGGATCTATGTGGCTGACTCTCACAGCCAGCTTTCCTTCTCGGGCAGCAATGTTTTTCCACTCTTCAGCAGCCCAGATTGGTTTTCCCCAATGCTGCCAATTAGCTTTTTTCCCCCTTTTCTAACCATCCCCATAGAGCATTGGCTACCATCCATGAATCAGTGTAGAGGTAGAGCTTTGGCCATTTCTCTCTTTCAGCAATGTCCAGGGCTAGTTGAACAGCTTTGAGTTCAGCGAGTTGGCTTGATCCACCCTCTCCTTCAGCAGCTTCTGCAACCCGTTGTGTGGGACTCCATACGGCTGCTTTCCTCTTTCGTTTCATCCTTACGATGCGACAAGAACCATCGGGGATAAGAGCATAGCGTGTGTCTTCTGATGGCAGTTGGTTGTATGGTGGAGCTTCTTCAGCACGTGTCACTTGTTCTTCTTCATCAGGGAGACCAAAGTTTTCACCTTCAGGCCACTTTGTGATTATTTCCAAGATCCCAGGGCGATTCAGTTTTCCGATACAGGAGCACTGTCTGATGAGACCAATCCATTTGCTCCATGTGGCATAGGTGGCATGGTGGGGAGAGGGAACCTTTGCTTTGAACATCCACCCCAGCACCGGTAGTCAGGATGCCAGGAGGAGTTGTGCCTCTGTGCCGATTACCTCTGAGGCAGCTTGGATTCCTTCATAAGCTGCCAAGATTTCCTTCTCTATTGGAGTGAAGTTGGCTTCAGACCCTCTGTAGCTTCGGCTCCAAAACCCCAGTGGTCGACCTCGAGTCTCACCAGACACCTTCTGCCAAAGGCTCCAGGACAGGCCATTGTTCCTGGCTGCAGAGTAGAGCACGTTCTTCACTTCTGGTCCTGTCCTGACTGGGCCAAGGGCTACAGCATGAGCGATTTCCTGCTTGATCTGGGCAAAAGCTTGTTGCTGTTCGAAGCTCTAATGGAAATCGTTCTTCTTGCGGGTAACCAGGTAAAGAGGACTCACAATCTGGCTGTACTCAGGAATATGCATCCTCCAAAAGCCTATGGCACCTAGGAAAGCTTGCGTTTCCTTCTTGTTTGTCGGTGGAGACATTGCTGTGATCTTATTGATGACCTCAGTGGGAATCTGATGCCATCCATCTTGCCATTTCACTCCCAGGAACCGGATCTCTTGAGCAGGTCCCTTGACTTTGCTCTTCCTGATGGCGAAACCAGCTTCCAGCAGAATCCGGATAAATTTCTCTCCTTTCTCAAACACTTCTGTTGCGGAGTTCCCCCACACAATGATGTCATCAATGTACTGCAGATGTTCTGGAGCCTCACCCTTTTCTAGTGCAATCTGGATCAGCCCATGGCAGATGGTGGGACTGTGCTTCCACCCCTGGGGCAGTCGGTTCCAGGTGTACTGCACACCCCTCCAGGTGAAGGCAAACTGAGGCCTGCACTCTGCTGCCAGAGGAATGGAGAAAAATGCATTAGCAATGTCAATGGTGGCATACCACTTTGCTGCTTTGGACTCCAGCTCATGCTGTAGCTCCAACATGTCAGGCACAGCAGCGCTCAGCGGTGGAGTCACTTAATTCAAGGCACGATAGTCCACAGTCAATCTCCATTCTCCTTCTGATTTGAGCACAGGCCAAATGGGACTATTGAAGGGTGAGTGGGTCTTGCTGACCACCCCTTGGCTCTCCAGCTCACGGATCATCTTGTGGATGGGAATCACAGCATCTCCAGTTGTCCAGTACTTTTGGCGATGCACTGTCGAGGTAGCAATTGGTACTCTTTGTTCTTCCACCTTCAGAAGGCCTACTGCAGACGGGTTCTCTGATAGCTCAGGCAAAGTGTTCAATTGCTTAATGCTCTCTGTCTCCACAGCAGCTATTCCAAAAGCCCACTTGAGTCCCTTTGGGTCTCTGAAATACCCGTTCCGGAGGAAGTCTATGCCCAAAATGCACAGGGCCTCTGGGCCAGTCACAATGAGATGTTTCTTCCACTCGTTTCCAGTCAGGCTCACCTCAGCTTCCACCAAGGTCAAATTCTGTGATCCACCTGTTACACCAGAAATAGAAACAGATTCTACCCCCACATGCTGTGATGGAATTATTGTACACTGCGCACCAGTGTCAACCAAGGCATTATATCTTTGTGGTTCTGATGTACCAGGCCAACAAATCCACACGGTCCAAAAAACACGGTTTTCCGTGACCTCTACCTGGCTAGAGGCAGGGCCCCTCTATGCCTGGTCATACTTCTTTCCCTGGGCCTGCATTTTGGAGGTTCCTTCATGGGAATCGGACATGCCATCAACTTTTCCATCATTTATGGCAGTTTGGCTACAGGCAACTGGAGCTACTTCCTTTTTGGTAGAACTTCCTTTCTGAAACTTGTGCCCCTTCAATTCACGCACGCGTGCTGCCAGAGCAGAAGTGGCTTGTCGACCCCATGTAGATACAAAAATGCTGTTAGAGAGGATTTTCTTGTTATTTTCTAAGTCCGTGAGAGACTTTTCTCTCTCACAGAAGAGGTGGCAGGGAATGTAAACAACCCAGAAACCTGCAACCTTGAAAAGTCTTGTTTATGGTATAGTGGAAAATATTTTGACAATGGATGTTTTAGGATTTTAGCCAATCACCCCCAAGGGATGGCTGGTCCTTTGTCCAATTAGACTATGAAGAAAAAAGTCTATAAAAGAGTTTGTAAAATAATTATATAGATCAATCTTGCTGCACAATTCCTGCCTGCTGGATCTTCTCCTCCTCCTCCTCCCTATGGCTGCGGGACACGGTGGTACACCGTAGGAACCAGGCCCGCAGTAATATTTGGTGCTGCCCGACGTGATCTGCACTCTCTGACTTGTCCTGCACACTGCCAGCCAAGCCGAATTCCTCTAGAGGTACGCTGTTCCCCTTTGCCCCCTGGGACCAGGAGGTCCGACAGAACTGAGAAATGGCAAACAGCGGCTCACAAACCAAAGCTGCGGTGCTGGTCTGGAAAGGTGTGTTTAGCATATTGCGCATCTCCATTCCTGAAAACTCAGTTCGGGAATTATTATACTGGGCTACTTTAAAAGGGATTTCCATGGACAGAGATAGTGCCCTGGACCTTGCCTTATGGCAGGAACTCGGATGCGCTGTCTGACATGAGCTCCCGACTGGGAACCCTGCAGCGTTAGAATTATACAAAACCTGGCGTTCGTTATTTATCCTGCTGACAGACCTTGACTGTAACAGCAGGGCTGGCTCGCCTATCTCAGTGATGAGTGACGGAGTAATGTCCGAGGGGGGCCCCGCTGACTGGGTTTCTGGGGCAAATGATGGTGGATTCAGAAAACCCCCCCCGGCTCCACAGGCAGAGCCTGCGCCGGATCACCCTGCACAATCGCAGGATTGACAGCCCCCAGGAACCCCGCGCTGCCCGAGGCGGGGGGCTCAAGGCAGCAGGAGGGCGCACAGCCTGCCTTGTCGTTCAGCTGGGCAGCGGCTATGGCTTATCCAGGGCCGCAGATCAGAGGCTTAGCCACTTGGACGCCCAGAGAGGGTCCTAGCTCGGTTCCGTATGGACCTGGATGTAACTTCTTAGCCAGCGTAGAGCCGGGCGTGCCTGCTCCGGGACTCCCTGGCTGTGCTCCGCTGCCCTCCCTGGCGCTGGACTGTTCTGTTAAGTCGCAGAACCGAGCCATCGACCTCTTAATGCAGCATCTGCCCTTGCTGACAGAGTTACAGAACTTATCCCGAAGGATGGAGGATCTGCTCAGACTGTTAGAGCGGTGAATGCCGGAGCCCGTGCCGCCCACGCCGCCCGCGCCCCCCCTGCCATCCGCGGGAGACGCGGCTCCGAGCCGAGAAATGGTGCGGCCGGAGGCGAACCTGGAAGCGGCGCAGCAGCGGGAAAACCCGGCAGCGGGGGTGGCTGCGGAGACGCGGCCAGAGACGGCGGCTGTGGAGCAGTGGGCAGGGGTGGAAGCGCCCAGCACGACCGCCGAGAACGGGCCAGCGGCGGCAGCGCCGGGCGCGGCTGGGGAGCCCAAAACAGCAGAGGCGACCGCGCTGAAAGCAGCTGCTGTGCCAGAGGCCGCGGTGCCGAGAGCAGCTGTAGCCCCAGAGATGGCGACAGCAGTTCCAGTACCAGTTCGGTGGGGACTGGCTGAGACGGCCTCCTGTATAGAAACTGCTGAAAAAACTGCCGCCCAGCCAGCTGCAGTCTGTCCTGTCTGTTCTGCCTCTAGCGAACTTAGCCAAAGTGCCCCTCCACATACATTTCTGTTCACTCCCAGCACCCCAGAGTTGCTTTTGCCAGATGATTCCTCGTCAGGAAGTGAGGCAGATGAGGTTCTGGCCCCAGGTCGTCCGGCGGCTGTAGCTGCGCGGCGAAGAAAAAGGCTGCGCCGGTCTCGCCCCTGGATCTTTAAGAACTGCACAGTAACAGTGCGTCCGACGCATTATAATCACTTCTTAGAGTCCCTTAAGATGCGAGCATTGGAGGAGGGTGACTGGAGGACATTGGAAATCCTTGGAATGCCATATAGATCTGAGGATTCTGGGGGTAACCGGGGAGCTGTTACGCTCCATCCACAGGCTGTGCCAGAAGTTCAGGATGGTAGTGCTTCCCCTAAAGGGGAGATCCAAGCTTTCCCAGTGTATAAGGCTCTCCCAGATTCAGGGGAGCATGACAAGCATGAGGTAATTGCTTGGAAAGTTGCCCAGGACCTCCAATCCAAGGTGGCACAATATGGGCTAGGTTCTGCTGAGGTTATGCAGATAATAAGGGTGATAAATAGAGATTTGCTTTCTCCATTTGATATCAGACACTTAGGTCAAATTCTATTTCAACCTGTACAATTTACAGTTTTTGAGAAAACCTGAAGAAAGCTGGCCGGCAAGACTGCATTAGCAAATTTGCAGCTCCCTGCTGCTGATCCTAGACGGACAGCAGGAGTGGATGCTTTGATGGGGACCGGTCCCTTCTCTGATCCCAGTCTACAGGGTAACTTGTCCTCTAGCGTCCTGCAGCGAGCTCAACAGGTCGGCATGGCTGCCGTGTTGAAAACCATAGAGTTGTCTGTGCCCAGAAAGCAATATACTGAAATAGTTCAAGGCAAATCAGAGTCATTCCTCTCCTTTGTAGAGAAAGTCGCTGCTTCTCTCGAGAAGCAGGTTGAGGATGATGGGTTAAGACAGTTGTTGTTAAGGCAGTTAGTGAGAGATAACGCAAATGAAGAGTGCAGAAAAATCATAGATGCCTTACCAGGGGATCCTGAGGTAACAGACATGGTCGAGGCCTGTGCTAAGGTGGGATCTGGGAACCAGAAAAGGTCTGCTTTGGCTGCGTTCCTGCAGACCGTTTCGGCATCTTCTGGTCGTGAACCAAAGTCACCAAAACAGGCGAAAAAACGGAAGCGGCCTAAGCTGAGACAAAAAGGGAACACACTGATCCCCCAGTGCAAGAGGTGTGGCAGGCCAGGGCATTGATCGTACTACTGTAGATCCCAGACTCATGCCGATGGTCAGCCTTTGCCGGGAAACTTCCGCCGGGGTGCAAAGAGGGGGAATTGCTCTCCGATGCAGTCGCTCCCCCAGAGAGTGGCACAGGTACAGGCACAGGCCTACCCAGCCACCCTAGAGACGGCACCCAGGTATCAGACAGCACCCACGGATCAGACGGGTTTGATGTCCACACCTCAGCCGCAGTCGTATTAGACTCTAGAAGTATTTATAAGGTTCCCTTGGATGCATATGGACACTTAGCCCAGGGATCCAGTGCAATGCTGGTGGGAAAACCTGACGTTGCCCATCAAGGAATCTTAGTGCACTCAGGAGTTATTGATTCTGACTTTAAAGGTCAGATTTGCGCTATGGTCTCCACGCAAAACCCCGTGTAACTATTCCTGAAAAGACCTGCCTTGCTAAATTAGTGCCTTTTAAGTCTTGTGTCCCCAGGATAGAACAACAAACTCATGAAGGTAACGTCAGTGGATCTAAGGGACTTCCACAGGCCTTCTGGACTGCAGACATCTCTGACCAAAGGCCACAGATGACATGTACCCTGGTCCTGCCAAGCGCCCAACCACCCCGGATTCAGCTTTGAGGTTTGATTGATACGGGTGCTGATGTGTCTATTATCTCCTTCTCTGCATGGCCTCCCTCATGGCCTTTAGCCCCGGTGGGATAGGCCATCGCAGGATTAGGAGGAAGCACACAGAGCTATTTAAGCGAACGGCCTGTGGTGCTGAAGGATTCAGAGGGACACCCAGCTATGATTAGGCCTTATGTTGCTACCACTTCCCATAATCTTTGGGGACGGGATGTGTTGGCAGCTTGGGGCATACGGATTGGGACAAATTTTTAGCAGGGGTCACTGTGTGTAAGGGCGCACAGTATCCTACACTGCCTTTGAGGTGGTTCATTAACACACCAATCCGAGTCAGACTCTGCTCAGTTAGTTGAACTAAGGGCTGTTACCATGGCTTTTCAGCGATTCTCACAGGAACCTTTGAATTTGGTTACTGACTCTGCTTATGTAGCAGATATCACCCAACGCTTAGATTGTTCCCTTCTGAAGGAGGTGAACAATGCGGCTCTGTTTTCACTGTTGCAAACCTTGTGGTCTGCAATTCAAGCTCGAGTGCATCTGTATTACATTCTGCACATTCGAAGCCACACCAATTTACCAGGTTTTCTAACGGAAGGCAATGTCAGGGCTGACATGCTGGCCAACACTGCGTGGGTAGGGCCTCAGCCTGACAAAATTGCACAAGCCAAGGCATCGCACGGTTTCTTCCATCAAAGTGCACATACCCTGCAGAAGCAGTTTCATTTAACGCCAACCGAGGCTCGGGACGTTGTCAGTGCTTGTGCTGACTGTCATGGACTCGCTGCACCTTTGCCAGCGGGGGTAAACCCCAGAGGGCTAAAAGCCTTGCAGATTTGGCAAACGGATGTAACTCACATCCCAGAATTTGGTCAGCTGAAATATGTGCACATGTCTATTGACACATTCTCCTCGGCTATGTGGGCTACTGCTCACACTGGAGAGAAGGGCTGTGATGTCATTGCCCATTGGAAATTGGCTTTCTCAGTCCTGGGCGTGCCAGCTTCTGTGAAAACCAATAATGGCCCTGCCTACGCCTCGGAGAAGACGCGGCAGTTTTTACACCTATCGGGTGTAGACCATACCTTTGGTATCCCACATTCTCCTACTGGCCAAGCTATTGTCGAACGCGCTCGTGGTACCTTGAAGCGTGTTTTGGGCGAGCAGAAAAGGGGAATGCATGGAGAAACCCCACAGAGCCAACTAGCAAAAGCTTTGTATACAATTAATCACCTTACAGTACCACAAAATTCAAATAATCCTGTTTTTCTGAATCATTTTCTCTCACTGCAGTCTGCACGCCAGAGACAACTACCCCGGGCAAAAGTCTGGGTGCGGAATTTACTCACTAACCAGTGGGAAGGTCACATGAGCTCATCGTTTGGGGTCGTGGGTATGCTTGCGTTTCCACAGATACCGGGATACGGTGGCTACCTTCAAAATGCGTTCCCCCTGACCTACAGCACCAGAGGCAGAACAGGCAACCTCCAAATGATGACCTGTACGCCAACCATCCAAATGGCGACCAGAATGTAGATCATCAGCCTAATGACTCTTCTGATGATGACCAGGATGTCAACCATCAGGCAGATGGTCCTTCTACAAGCAGAGACTGGGATGGTCCTTCCACAAGCAGAGACTGAACTTTAAATTTCTTGTTATGGAGTCAGATAGTTAAAGCCTTAAGGACATATTTAGAAGTAATAACTGATGTAGATTTCTATTCGGCATTAATAGTAGAGTTGTTATCTTATAAAACAAAAAGGGGGAATTGTAGATACAAAAAATGCTGTTAGAGAGGATTTTCTTGCTATTTTCTAAGTCCGTGAGAGACTTTTCTCTCTCACAGAAGAGGTGGCAGGGAATGTAAACAACCAAGCCATCTGCAACCTTGAAAAGTCTTGTTTATGGTATAGTGGAAAAATATTTTGACAATGGATGTTTTAGGATTTTAGCCAATCACCCCCAAGGGATGGCTGGTCCTTTGTCCAATTAGACTATGAAGAAAAAAGTCTATAAAAGAGTTTGTAAAATAATTATATAAATCAATCTTGCTGCACAATTCCTGCCTGCTGGATCTTCTCCTCTTCCTCCTCCCTATGGCTGCGGGACACGGTGGTACACCGGAGGAACCAGGCTTGCGGTAATATCCCACCTCTTCGTGTCTTCCCCACTGTCACACAGGAATTTCCACAGCTCACTTCGTGGGATGTGCCTTCTCTCTGGGGAACGTCCGTGGAGAAGGCAGTCTTTAATCTCCTGGAGATTCTTCTCCATCTTATCTTCCATTTTCGGCACACGTGTTTCCACAGCTGCAATTCTTCCATGTGTTGGGCCATGCACAGTCTGCATATGCTTGGAGCTTCACTGCCATATCCTTCACAGTCTCATTCGCATCGTAGTCCGGTTTCATTATTGCTAAAGCAGAAGCATATTCTTGTGGCCCAAGTTGTATGAGTTTTTGCCACATGTATGGAATAACTCTGGCCTGGTCTGGTCTCCTCAATCCTGGGTCATTTGTGAAAACAACCTCTACCACCACTAGTTCTCTCAGGCGTTGGATCCCTTGTTCTATGGTCTTCCACGGGTTTTACTGCATGTAGAGATCATGTCCGCACATATATATTTCGCCCACGCCTGTCAAGACCCGTCTCCAGGGACTGGCAGAGTCCGCCTCCCTTATCATCGCTTGGTTGATCACTGGATCACATGACAGGGATCCCAAATGCTTCGCTTCAGCACCGTCCAGCATTGTATCATCACCTGCAGCATCCCAAATATGGACCATCCAACTTATTATGGATTTATCAGACCATCAGGTGTAGCCCTTTCTTAGGCTGTGAAGGTCCTTTATGGACATGGACTCGGTAATGGTTTCTGTGCCTGAGTCAGTTGGTCATTTTGAGGTTCCTTCCCCTGCATCTTTTGAGGTCCCTTCCCCTGCATTATCCTCATCTTTCGCTGGGCAATCAGTTTTGGTTGTGTGTTTTTTCCTCGTGACAGGAGCCACTGTCAATGACTTAGACTCTCCATCTGGTTTGGGCTTGCTATCTGGTTTGGCTGCAGCCTGAGTGACTGGGGTGTCTGCAGGCTTTGCCGATTTATCTTCCTGCCCCTCTACCATTACCTGCTGCAGTGTGCGATAGGCATATGCCAATGCCCAACATATTGCAAAGTTCTTTTTCTCAGAATTTTCATTGTATTTCTCTTTCAGATATTTTGCCACCTCAGCTGGGTTCTGAATTTGTTCAGATGGGAAATCCCAAACAATCGGGTCAGAGAATTTCTTTAGGGTTTGGCCGATGTCCTCCCATTCCCCACACCACTCAGGATTTTCCACGTCTGGGTCAGGTGTCTCATCAGTCACCCTGGAAATCTGAGCTCTCATTCTAGACAAGCTGCGAGACATATAGAGCACATAGAGGAAGCTTACCAGATTAAATACCAGGAGGGTGGTCTCTTTAACATCCAGGGGAAACTGAACACTCTTAAAAGATAACCTATCAAATTTAAAGGGAAGGGAAACCCCGTCTCCTCCTCTTCTCACAATCTGGGCGCAATTACTAATAAATTCCCAAACCAGGCTACTGAAGCTTGGACTGGGGCTAGGACAGAGAAACCACTTATCATTCACACTTCAAACAGCTGCCTGTACCTCTGTCAACTTCTTATAAATCATTATCACCGAGCACAGCAAAATAGAAATCCTGATTCGTCTCCCTGCTCTGTAAAATTTACATATCAGGGACAAGATTGGAGCAAGTTGTGGATAGGCAAACAACCCTAGGGACCAAAATAACACTAGTACCTCAATGAAGCCTAAGGACCAGAAAGACATGAGTACATCAAGCCAGAGAGACATTATGAACTCAACCAGCATGGTGACTACCCCAACACAGAATAAGTAAATTCAAACCAAAATGTAATTGCTACAGGTTTTTTGACTTTCCTTCGAGCCACGCAGTTGGGCGCCACTAAATTTATTCTGGTTTGGCGAAATTTAGAAATACATCCTCTGAGAGAAGGCAGGTCACCACCCCTCCCCCTACCAGGTTCAGGGAAAATAAATTTTCCTCAAAGGAAAGTGAAAGAGATAAAAGCTATTTACTTAACAAACACACCGGGAGAAGGATAATAATGCTAAATAATAAAATCTCTTGCTGTGGAGAAAAAACCTGGGAAAGTGTTAGAGTCCTCCCTTTGGTCTCCTCAGAGCTGGGGCTTGGCCCAGGGCCAGGCCCTCTGTGCCCAGTGGAAAGTCCTCCCGATGTGCTCTGATGTTAAAGCAATCAAGCAGTCCAGTAGAAAAAGGAGAAAATCTGAAATTCCAGGGAAGGAAAAATTCAACTCTCAGTCTCTCTCAGGAGAAAAAGCAGCTGAACAACTGGTCAAAAAAGAACTGTCCTCGGGAAACAGCAAGCTGGGTGCTTCCTCCCTCCCCTGCCACAGCTGGGAAACCAATTGCTATCTGTGTGTGACCTTGAACAAGCTGCAAACTGCTTTGAAAAAGTTTTGCTCAGTTTTTCCTTCCCCCTCTCAGGCTCAGTTTAGAGGCATAGAAAGGCACAAAAATTAATTTTTGGGTATAGGCAGCGATATGGGATACACATCATAAGGTCACCCCAAGACAATTGGATAGAGAGAAGAGGCGAACGGGTTCCTTTAGAGAGAATATATAGAACCTCTGCAGGAAGACTAGTCGCTTTAGATTGAGAACAACCAGCGGCAGCAGATTTAGGTTTTGAAAGAATACATGGAATAACTTGTTTTTGTGGATGCATTAGAATTTTTCGTTCGGCAAGAGGGTGGCATGTTGCGTGGGTACTAATACAGTGTAAAATTTGAAAGAAGAGGTGGTACTGTTCTTCTGTCAGGCAGCAGAACTTATGCTTTCAGTGTTATTGGAGGCACTCTAGTGAAGTTGATTTTGACCCTGAGATTGTAAAGATTGTGTGCGGGAAGTCGCATTTGGTACCTGAGGTTTGGGAGGTTTGGGAAGAAAACTGGGAAAGAACCATGAGAGAGTGTTAAGAAAGGTTCGGGTGGAAGTGAGATAAAACTAGGAGAAGGAGATAGAAACAACAGTGTCTAAGGAGGGAGGTTGTTGCCTCCCTCTATCCCTCAACAGTTATATGGTAGGAGTATAGCCCCCAACTCTTTCCGTTCTTTTGTCCTACCTGCATGAGTGATAGAAGGGATTCCTTGCTTTGTGTGTGGGTATAAGAAGACTCCAGCCCCACACCAGCTGTGGGGTTTAGCTCAGTGCAGATTTTGTGGAAGTCAGAGATGTTACGATTCTATTTATTTAGCAGACAGAGATCCGTGCCTGGAATGCTGGGAAAGCAAGGACCATTTTGTTTTAAAACTTTTGTGTGGAAAAGAGCATCACATTCCTGAAAATAGTAGTGTGCTAGAAAAGGATTGGGAGGAAGTAGTAAAGGCTTTTGAAGAAGATTTTAAGTGGCAGTGAAGCAGGCCTGGCAGAAAGCATGAAAGAATTGATAAAGAGTGGCTTATACACTATACAGGTGATCCAGAGTGGGTGGCACAGTATTTGAGTGAACTCGAACTCTGAACACAATGGGAACTGGACAGAGTAAGGAAATCTCTAGAGCGAGCCTGCTTGGCTGTGTTTTGGCACATTGGAAAGAGATAGTAGGAACTGGAGGCACAGGAAATAAAAGAACCCTTATAAAATATTGCACCCAATGCTGGCCACTGTATAAATTAGAAGATGGAGCAAAGTGGCCACCTAATGGAACTTTAGATTATAATACTTGGTTACAGTTAATGCTGTTTTTGAGACGGGAAGGCAAATGGGAAGAAGTTTCCTACGCTGACGCATTTTTCTCTCTCCGAAATCACCCTGAATAGCAGAAAGATTGTGGAATTAAACCCCCAGGTGATCCTATGGTGTCAGCTCTTGGAAAAGAAAATAAAAAAGGCCGAGGAAGAATTAAGCGTTGTTGTTTGTCATGCAGTATAGGTCAGAGATGTACAAGGTCAGACAAAGTCTATCAGGCAGCGGCTCAGGGACAAGACGATGATGAACTAACCGATTTGCTCAAGCGTCCCCTTAGGAGACGGGAAGAGGATGCAGACTCAGAAGGAACACCAACGCCAACTCCCTCTCCTCCAGGCAGTCATGTCTCGTCCCGAACCAGGAAGCAGGTATTGATGGCGCCCGTGTGAGAGGCAGTGGCACCTGATGGGAATACAATGTTGGTTAGAGTACCTTTCTGTACTGCTGACCTAGATGTGTGGTATAAAGTTGCCAAAAATTCCCAAAGTGATCCAGCAGGTACTGCTGAATGCTTGCGACTCATAATAAAACAGCATGATCCAGATTGGGGTGATATAAAATTACTATTGGGTGGACTAACAGAAATGGAAAAACAGTTAGTTTTGAAAACAGCAAAAGATTTGGCAGAGGATTATTACAAAACGCAACAATTAGATGTAAAAGATTACGTCCCACTCCAGGAACCACACTGGAGTCCGAATAGAACAGCCGAATTAGAGAAATTAAAAGGTTATCAAGAATGGATAGCAAAAGGGGTGGAAAGGGCCATTCCCAAAACCCAAAATTGGGCAGCTTTGTATGCAGTGAAACAGGGTCCTTCCGAGTCACCATCCGAATTCCTGGATCGTCTGAGGGACGCAATGCGCCGCAATACATCGCTGGACCCTGAGACCAAGGTAGGGGTACAAAAGCTAGTATCTTTGTTTCTAGGACAATCCACAGGAGATATCAGATGTAAATTGCAAAAACTTCAGGGACCAGAGGGGAGGAACCTGGAAACTCTATTAGATGCAGCTTGGAGGGAATTCAATAATCGAGAAGAAAGTTAAAAGCAAGGGATGAAGAAATTAGTAACAGTACTAAGGGAAGGAAATAGGGAAAAACCTAGACAGGGACCCCCCAGACAAGGACCTCCCAGACAGGGCCCACCCCGGCTAGGTAAAGACCAATGCACGATTTGTGGAAGGTCCGGTCATTGGAAAAATGAGTGCCCAGAAAGAAGACAAGAAGACAGCCAGAACAGAGGAGACCGAGAAAGAAGGAGGGTGGTTGCACACGTGAAAGAAGATTGAAGAGGACCGGGGGATTCTACCCTAGCAGATCCACTGGTTATAATGAAGCTAGCGGTAAAGGAAAAAGAAATAGAATTTTTGGTTGATACGGGGGCAGCATATTCGGTTTTAAATAAAGCTTTAAGGCCTGTGGGGGATGACTACATTGTGGTACAAAGAGCAACTGGTCAATTTGAAAAAGCATATTTTTGCAAGCCATTGAAATATAAATTTGGGAAACAATGGGGTATTCACAAGTTTTTATATTTACCCAATTCTCCAAAAGCACTTTTGGGAAGAGATCTATTGGAACAATTACAAGAGATCATTACATTTAGGAATGGGGAAATTATTCTAGAGGTAAATGACCAACAGTATGTAGAAATACTGAGCCCAATATTAACAACTAAAGGCTTTGCAGAGGAAATTAGAGAAGAGATAATGAGTCAAGTGTTCCCAGGAGTCTGGGCCACAGATATACCTAGGAGAGCCAAAAATGCAACCCCAAAACAGATCAAACTCAAAGAGGGAAAACAACCAGTTAGAATTAAACAATACCCCCTAAAAAAGGAAGACAGAGAAGGAATTAGCCCAATAATTGAAAAATTCTCACAGTTAGGACAGTTAACAGAGCACCAGTCTGATTTTAACACTCCTATCCTGCCTGTCCATAAACTTGATGGGTCGTACCGGGTAGTACAGGATTTACCGGCTGTTAACAAGATAACTGAGGACCTCTATCCTGTGGTAGCCAATCCTTACACTCTGTTAACATGCTTAACACCAGAGCTAACTTGGTTTACCATTTTAGATTTAAAGGATGCCTTCTTTTGCCTCCCTCTCCATGAAGCCAGCCAGAAAATTTTTGCATTTGAATGGGAAAGCCCTAACAGTGGGCGCAAAACCCAGCTCACATGGACGGTGTTGCCTCAAGGATTTAAGAACTGTCCCACTCTCTTTGGAGAACAACTTGCAAAAGTCCTAGAGTCCTGGGAAGACCCACCAGGAGAAGAGAAGCTATTGCACTATGTGGATGACTTTTTAATACCTACCTGAACAGAGGAAGGTTGCGTAGCCTGGATGGTAAGCGTCTTAAACTTTCTGGAGCTCCAAGGGTACAGGGTATCTAAGAAAAAGGCTCAGGTGGTGAAACAGAAAGTGATGTACCTGGGCTATGAAGACAGCCCTGGACAATGAAATCTGGGGCAACAGTGCCTGGATTCACCATACACGGGTAAAGAAGGCTCCAGAGGTCCCTTGCAAAGTGACCCCTGGTGATGATGAACTGAAATTGAAGTTTACCAGAACAAAATGAAAATGTTATGGTGGCACACAAGTATAACCCAGAAAATTGTTTTTCCCACAGTCATAATTGTAGCCTTAAGTTGGGAAGTTTTTCGTAGGAGAGAAGACATATGGTCCCAAGCCTTTATGTGGTTCACTGGACTCATCGGGAAATATTCTGATTTAAAGGATTTAAACCTACTCACTGTGGTCATGCACGGAAACCAAGTGTACACAAAGCAAGAATGGGAAAAACAAAAAACTTGGCAACATCAGGGAACCGTAAGAGAAGTGTCGCCGGTTGGGTTTGTAACCGGGCGAAAACACCAATTTAGTGCAGTGGTTTGGTCTAAAATACTCATTACTGTTTATCTTCTGTGAGATAAGAATTAGGAGAAATGCAAAGCAGGCACCAACTTGAATGAATATAAAGAAGTTTATTAACAGACCTAAAAGAAGAAAAGAAAAAAAAATTATACCACCTTCAGAACTCTCCTCCTCCCCCCACCTTCCTCCCGTCTCCCACTGACAATGTAAAGACAACCCTTAAGATGTTCAGTCTGTTTACCACTTCCATAATAACCTTGTTCAGTCCATTTAGAAAGAGAAGTCTCTTTTTGCTCGTGCTATGAAAACAGTATCACACTGAGACAGCCACCCACTTCCAAATATTGTTCAGTCCATTCAGGAAGAGGAGTCTCTCTGCTTGCGATGTGAGTCCCTTCCCCCGACTTGCAGCTTTTCCCGCAACTGCTTTCGAGGGTCCACTCTTGAAAGTTTTCTGGGGTACAATTTTAAGGTTGAGCCATTCAGAAACAAAGAAACAGAGGCCCTTCTCCTTCCCTGGGGGAAAAGGGTCTTCCTCATCTTCATCATTAGAACTATCTCTGGGAGCATCTCTAGGAAGTGAGGTTTTTCTCCTTTCCTCTTTGGAGCAAAAGTCCTCATCTGGTTCATCTGGTTCATCTCTCTCTCTGTCCAAACTTCTCATGAAATTCCAGCTGCGGCAGCATTTGCCTATTGCTTACGAGTTGAACACTCCACCCCCCATATCTTCATGAAATTACAACGGGATACTCTGATATATCATAGCTTCACAACAGACTTTCAGCTTTAAGCATCTCCTCTCTCTCTTCCCTCAGGTTTTCAGCTCTTCACAGCAATAAAAGGGTTAATCTCACCTGGGCCTTGCAGCTGGAATGTGGCTTATCGCTGTTGGTCACCTGACCTCTGCCGGACAGAGGTGCCGCTTTGCTGAATCTCGGCCGCAGTGGAGAGGGGGGGGGTTCCATGGCTGGAACAGGCCCATGGCTCCAGGCTGGCCGTGGCCCGGCCCGGCCTGGCCCGAGCAGAGCCTGGCCGGGCCTGCTGGCCCCTGCACGGGGCCTGCAGCCACCTGTCCCAGCGCCGGAAACGAGAGAGAGCTTGGGGGGGGAGTTTGTCTATTCTTAAGTGTGTATCACAGAGGCGGTCACAACTTTAAGTGGCTTAAAGAATTGTCCATATTCAAACTGGCCAGCTGATAGGTTCTATCAGGTCCCAGAGGAAGCTGTAAGCACCCCTTAGCAAGGATATCCCTTCCGGGACTATGCTTGCTAACCTATGACAAGAAGAAATCAAAATAGGATGCAGAATGATTAACAGAACTACTCATACAAAAGCAACCCAAATTAGTGTTTCAACTACTCCTACAGACAAACATAATGAAATCTGTAGTCATTCAAGTGAAGGAGATTGTTGGTATAAGTTTACATTAGTACAGACCGTTGAAGTAGTTTGTCTTTGGGCCGAGGACAGTAATGGGCTCTCATTCAAATTCCACATAAATACCATGGCTAGGCCTGTTGCAACCTACGCCAGTAATCAAATCCAAACCCAGGTCACACCACTTAAGCCTGAACCAAAGATTTATGAGCTTGGCCCTTATGTAGTGAGGAACACAGGCCAGCAATTATTGCTGTTTAATCCAGAGTGGTCTCTTAAGCATGTAGAACTACTAATGCAAATTAATATTTCTGAGATACAACCAGCCTGCTCCCCTTTAATACAAACATCCTTTGAAAGGTCGACAGCCTGGCTGCAAAAGCAAACATCCCTCAAAGGCAGAATGCAGAGAGACCTGACTGGCATGCTGGGAACAGGACTCGGAGTCCTAAATGGAATTGATTCAGAGATACTGATGAATAAATTGGCCACGGCAACCAGTGACCTGACCAAATTAAAACAGCCATTACAATCCTCCCTATTAGCATTAGGAAACAATCAGTGGCAAGTCTCAAAAATACTCCCAGACTTTGCAAAGACCAGCGACCTGGACCACAGACTGATATTAAACACACTTGGTGTAGCTCAAGACAATGTATCATTAGCCCTCAGCTGCATACAAGCCCAATTATGGATGCAGTCAACAGCTTCCTTAATTATAAGAGAAGGAAATGAAGGTGTTTTCCCTATTGAAATCCGAGAAGCTGTTTGGAATAATGCTACTAAGTTAGAAAGAAATCTCCAATCCTGGTGGACCTTGGTAATTTTCACTTATGACCCAATGACTAACATAGCTACTGTCTTTGTGCTTACTATACATAATGCCACAGTTTATGTGATTCATCCTATTGTGACATTGGGACCAAACTATGAAGGAACAGTTTTTTACTCTGAACATAGAGTATGGGCTCAGATGGTAGAATAAAAATGGCAAACCGGAAACTTAGAATCTGGCATCACACAGGAACAACAAGGATTTATCTGTGAAAGTAATACACTTGATGTCAAAGACATATGTCTTGACGTAGAACAAGGCATTTGTCACTTCAAGGTCCACCCAGACACTACACCGAAAACTGTACTTGTATATATTGGTCAAGGCTGTGTGTGCTTAAGAACTATCTGCACTTTTATGATGATAGATGACAGTAATATAAATGTAGCTGCCAGGAACACTCTAATTTTTGTATTTGTAATTTTACCAAGATTGCTGGGTGTGACTTTTCGCATTTAGCACCGGTTGTGTCTCATCAATTGATAAGGTCTAACTACACCATATACCATAAATTGCTACCCATACCTATTGGGATGGACCTCACATTAGTAAAGCAAGTAGGGAAACATCAAGACCTAATTGAGATTTTAGGAGAAACCCAAAAGAACGGGAAAAAGACCTTAGTCACCATCCATCATGACACACAAGAAATAAGCAGAATCTTGCAAAGAGTAAAACAAGATGCAAGTCATAACTCGTGGGACGCGCTTTTTGGGTGGTCACCTACCACAACTGGCATTCTAAATACATTATGTCACCCCATATTTGTTTTATTAATTTTGGTGAGTGCTTGCCTTGTGTTGTCTATTATGTTGCTTGTTTGGAACTATAGAGTGCTAAAGAAGTTATCGGTTTTAACTACTTTGTCAAATGCACATGGGAAAGCATTAAAGGATGCTTATCGTAAAAGATTATTAGAAAAAGAATTTATGTATTAGTAAAATAATTTACTGACTCTATAGAAAAGGGGGGACTGAATCAGAGGGAGAAGGGGGAAGCAGAGGTTAAATGATTTGCTGAGAAGCTGTTTGTTAAAAGCAATGCATACAGCTTGCTCAACACTTATTGTGCCTACCAAAGCAGAATGAGAAGATATAAGACTATTGATAAAAAGAAGGAATCTTGACCAAAGATCCTGTTTTTGAACCTAAAACTAACTTAAACCAGCCTTGAAGTTTGGACTTGGGCCATGGATGTAAAGAGCATGCCCAGGGAAGCAAGGTGAGAAGTTCAGGATGAGGAAAACCCTTTACTTCATCTGAGGAGGACTCTTACTTCATCCTGGAGACCCCTGCCCACGGCCGCCAGAAGACACTGAGCAAGTGCAACGCAGATGTAAATGACTTTTGGGCTCATTATAATATGAGGCGGGGCTAGGCGGGGCTAGGTAATGAATGTGTATAGGCGCATTGGGAAACTTAATGAATATGGTGCTTGTAACCTGATATATACCAAGCTGAATGCACCTGTCCGCATGCATGACTTTGGAGGAATTATCCCACATGTGTCCCAGCGCTGGAATAAACATACTGTCATGGTTTAGCATAGTTTGGGATTTTAGCTAAAGAGGGCTCCATCAGCCATGGAAGTGATTCTTTGCAAAGAGGTGCTTACAGCTTCCTCTAGCTGCAATAGAATCAGTCAACTAGCTAGTTTGAATATTGGCAACTTTTTTAAGCCACTCAAGAAGCTTGACACGCCTCTGTGATCCACATTTAAGAACGAACAAAGCCTGGGAAAGCTCTCTTGCTTCTGCTTTTCGGACAGGTAACTGGGGAGCCCTGCGGCGCCGCCCAGCAGGGCCAGGTTGGGCCCTGCTTGATGCAGCCCGGCTGGGTCGGCCGTGGTGCAGCTTGGCTAAGATCTCAGCCACTTCTGTTCACTGGACACCCGGTCCAGCCCCCTCAGTGCCAGCTGGGAGACAGCCACCCGGGAGCCTTGCGGCCCTGTTCCATCCACGGCCCTGCTGCCTTTGGGCCGGCCCCCACGGTCCTGCTCCATGCAGGCGGCCCGGCGGCGCGGCTCAGCCAGGCCAGCCCTCTCCCAGTTTGGCCGAAATGCATCTGAGGCCACTACGGGCAAAGATCATGTGACCAACAGCGAGCGAATTCCAGCTGCAAGGCCCAGGTGAGATTAACCCTTTTAGTGCTGTAAGTTTCCTCCAGAACAGATGAAGCCTGCAGACATCAATCCTCTCCCAAGTCAAAAGAAAAGGAAGGGTTAAGGCACGTGAAGAAAACACCATAAAGACACCGAAGTCAGTAAAGAAGGAAGAGATGAAACCCCAAGAGAGGAGAAAGAGGAGATGCTTCAAGCCTAGAAGCTGAAATTCTGTTGTAAAGCTATGGTGATGCACTATGATACATCAGAGTACCCGTTGTAATTTCATGAAAGCATGGGGGGTGGAGCGTTCAAACTGCAATTGTGAGCAAAGGTACTCTTCCGGTTTGGCCAAATTTAGAAATACATCCTCTGAGAGAAGGCACAACCACCCCTCCCCCCCAGGTTCGGGAAAATATAAATTTTCCTCGAAGGAAAGTGAAGGAGATAAAACTATTTATTTACTTAACACATGGGAAAAAGAAAATAATGCTAAATAATAAAATCTCTCGCTGTGGAGGAAAAACCTGGGAAAGTGTTAGACTCCTCCCTTTGGTCTCCTCAGAGCTGGGGCTTGGCCCAGGGCCAGGCCCTCTGTGCCCAGTGGAAAGTCCTCCTGATGTGCTCTGAGGTTGAAAGCAGTCCAGTGGAAAAGGGAGAAAATCTGGAATTCCAGGGAAGGAAAAACAAAGTTCAACTCTCAGTCTCTCTCTCCGGAGAAAAAGAAACTGAACAACTGGCCAAAAAGCTGACTGGAAAGCAGCAAGCCGGGTGCTTCCTCGCTCCCCTGCCACAGCTGGGGAAAAAAACCCCTGCTATCTGTGTGTGACCTTGAACAAGCTGCAAACTTCTTTGCAAAAGTTTTGCTCAGTTTTTTCCTTCCCCCTCTCAGGCTCAGTTTAGAGGCACAGAAAGGCACAAAAATTAATTTCTGGGCATAGGCAGCAATTTGGGATACACATCATAATGTCACCCCAAGAAATTCCACCCCTTATCCCATATTGTTGGCCCAGTGCCCAAACTAAGATATTCTAATTCTACACACACATTAATACATATATATATATATATACACAGCTATGTGCGAACAGTGACAGTGACAATCAGCAAGCAGTGGTATACAGGCATTTCACATTACAGGTGGTTCTCATACAACAATCAGCTCTCCCTGCGGTACACAACGTGTTGTTCCATCTTTAGGCATTACCCACCATGTGCAACCAGGTCCCTAAGCAAAGACAACCCCACGGGTGGGTTTGTCTGGACTCGAGGCAGAATTTATCCACACAGGCTTTCCTAACAGACCTCTGACATGCACTACTGGGACCTTATCTCCATCTGTTGTATGCAGGGATTCAGATTGGGCTGGACCAGCTCTATTGGTGGAACCTCGGGTGTTAACTAACCAGGTGGCCTTTGCTAGATGCTGCCCCCAATTTTTGAAAGTTCCCCCACCTAGTGCCTTCAGGGTGGTTTTCAACAATCCATTGCACCGTTCCACTTTGCCTGCAGCTGGTGCATGGTAAGGGATGTGGTACACCCACTCAATGCCATGTTCTCTAGCCCAGGTACTTATAAGGCTGTTCTTGAATTGAGTCCCATTATCAGATTCAGTTCTCTCAGGGGTGCCATGCCTCCAAAGGACTTGCTTTTAAAAGGCCCAGGATGGTATTATGGGCAGTAGCATGAGGCACAGGGTAGGTCTCCAGCCATCCTGTGGTGGCTTCTACCATTGTGAGCACATAGCGCTTGCCTTGGCAGGTTTGAGGCAGTATGATGTAATCAATCTGCCAGGCCTCCCCATACTTGTATTTGGACCACGGCCCACCATACCACAGGGAATTCACTCGCTTGGCCTGCTTGATCGCAGCGCATGTCTCACAATCATGAATAACTTGGGAGATACTGTCCATGGTTAGATCCACCCCTCGATCTCGTGCTCACTTATAGGTGGCGTCTCTGCCCTGATGGCGGAGGCATCATGGGCCCATCGAGCTAGGAACAACTCTCCCTTGTGTTTCCAGTCCAAGTCTACCTGTGACACTTCTATCTTTGCAGCCTGATCTACCTGCTTGTTGTTTTGGTGTTCTTCGTTAGCCCTACTCTTGGGGGCATGGGCATCTACATGGCGGACTTTCACAACTAGCTTTCTGACTCGGGCAGCGATGTTTTTCCACTCTTCAGCAGCCCAGATTGGTTTTCCCCTACGCTGCCAATTAGCTTTTTTCCACTTTTCTAGCCATCCCCATAGAGCACTGGCTACCATCCATAAATGAGTGTACAGGTAGAGCTTTGGCCACTTCTCTCTTTCAGCAATGTCCAGGGCTAGTTGAACAGCTTTGAGTGGTTGACCCCGAATCTCACCAGACACCTTCTGCCAGAGGCTCCAGGAAAGACCATGGCTCCCAGCTGCAGAGTAGAGCACGTTCTTCACTTCTGGTCCTGTCCTGACTGGGCCAAGGGCTACAGCATGAGCGATTTCCTGCTTGATTTGGGCAAAAGCTTGTTGCTGTTCAGGGCTCTAATGGAAATCGTTCTTCTTGCGGGTAACCAGGTAAAGAGGACTCACAATCTGGCTGTACTCAGGAATATGCATCCTCCAAAAGCCTATGGCACCTAGGAAAGCTTGCGTTTCCTTCTTGTTTGTCGGTGGAGACATTGCTGTGATCTTATTGATGACCTCAGTGGGAATCTGATGCCATCCATCTTGCCATTTCACTCCCAGGAACCGGATCTCTTGAGCAGGTCCCTTGACTTTGCTCTTCCTGATGGCGAAACCAGCTTCCAGCAGAATCCGGATAAATTTCTCTCCTTTCTCAAACACTTCTGTTGCGGAGTTCCCCCACACAATGATGTCATCAATGTACTGCAGATGTTCTGGAGCCTCACCCTTTTCTAGTGCAATCTGGATCAGCCCATGGCAGATGGTGGGACTGTGCTTCCACCCCTGGGGCAGTCGGTTCCAGGTGTACTGCACACCTCTCCAGGTGAAGGCCTGCACTCTGCTGCCAAAGGAATGGAGAAAAAGGCGTTAGCAATGTCAATGGTGGCATACCACTTTGCTGCTTTGGACTCCAGCTCATTCTGGAGCTCCAACATGTCCAGCACAGCAGCCCTCAGTGGTGGAGTCACTTCATTCAAGGCACAATAGTCCACAGTCAATCTACGTTCTCCTTCTGATTTGCGCACAGGCCAAATGGGACTATTGAAGGGTGAGTGGGTCTTGCTGACCACCCCTTGGCTCTCCAGCTCACGGATCATCTTGTGGATGGGAATCACAGCATCTCCAGTTGTCCGGTATTGTCGGTGATGCACTTTCGAGGTAGCAATTGGTACTCTTTGTTCTTCCACCTTCAGAAGGCCAACTGCAGACGGGTTCTCTGATAGCCCAGGCAAAGTGTTCAATTGCTTAATGCTCTCTGTCTCCACAGCAGCTATTCCAAAAGCCCACTTGAGTCCCTTTGGGTCTCTAAAATACCGGTTCCGGAGGAAGTCTTTGCCCAAAATGCACGGGGCCTCTTGGCCAGTCACAATGAGATGTTTCTTCCACTCGTTTCCGGTAAGGCTCACCTCAGCTTCTACTAAGGTCAAATTTTGCTATCCACCTGTTACACCAGAAATAGAAACAGATTCTTCCCCCACATGCTGCGATGGAATCATTGTACACTGCGCACCAGTGTCAACCAAGGCATCATATTTTTGTGGTTCTGATGGACCAGGCCAACAAATCCACACAGTCCAAAAGACACGGTTTTCCCTGACCTCTACCTGGCTAGAGGCAGGGCCCCTCTATGCCTGGTCATACTTCTTTCCCTGGGCCTGCATTTTGGAGGTTCCTTCATGGGAATCGGACATGCCATCGTCTTTTCCATCATTTCTGGCAGTTTGGCTACAGGCAACTGGAGCTACTTCCTTTTTGGTAGAACTTCCTTTCTGAGATTGCGCTCCTTCAATTCACGCACTTGTGCTGCCAGAGCAGACGTGGTTTGTCCACCCCACCTCTTCGTGTCTTCCCCACTGTCACACAGAAATTTCCACAGCTCACTTCGTGGGATGTTCCTTCTCTCTGGGGAACGTCCGTGGAGAAGGCACTTTAATCTCCTGGTGATTCTTCTTCATTTCATCTTCCATTTTCTGCATACGTGTTTCCACTGCTGCAATTCTTCCATGTGTTGGGCCATGCACAGAGTCTGCATATGCTCGGAGCTTCACTGCCATATCCTTCACAGTCTCATTCGCATCGTAGTCCGGTTTCATTATTGCTAAAGCAGAAGCGTATTCCTGTGGCCCAAGTTGTATGAGTTTTCACTACATATATGGAATAACTCTGGCCTGGTCTGGACTCCTCAATCCTGGGTCATTTGTGAAAACAACCTCTACCACCCCTAGTTCTCTCAGGCGTTGGATCCCTTGTTCTATGGTCTTCCACGGGTTTTACTGCATGTAGAGATCATCTCTGCACATATATCTTTCAATCACACCTGTCAAGACCTGTCTCCAGAGACTGGCAGAGTCAGCCTCCCTTATCATCGCTTGGTCGATCACTGGATCACATGACAGGGATCCGAAATGCTTCGCTTCAGCACCGTCCAGCATCACATCATCACCTGCCGCATCCCAAATACGGACCATCCAACTTATTATGGATTTATCAGACCATCGGCTGTAGCCCTTTCTTAGGCTGTGAAGGTCCTTTATGGACATGGACTCGGTAATGGTTTCTGTGCCTGAGTCAGTTGGTCATTTTGAGGTTCCTTCCCCTGCATCTTTTGAGGTCCCTTCCCCTGCATTATCCTCATCTTTCACTGGACGATCAGTTTTGGTTGTGTGTTTTTCCCTCGTGACAGGAGCCACTGTCAATGGCTTAGACTCTCCATCTGGTTTGGGCTTGCTATCTGGTTTGGCTGCAGCCTGAGTGACTGGGGTGTCTGCATGCTTTGCCGATTTATCTTCCTGCCTTTCTACCTTTACTTGCTGCAGTGTGCGATAGGCATATGCCAAAGCCCAACATATTGCAAGGAGCTTGTTTCCATTGGAATTGTCATTGTATTTCTCTTTCAGATATTTTGCCACCTCAGCTGGTTTCTGAACTTGTTCAGGGGGAAACTTGCAAACCATTGCGTCAGAGAATTTCTTTAGGGTTTGGCCGATGTCCTCCCATTCCCCACACCACTCAGGATGTTCCACCTCTGGGTCAGGTGCCTCGGCAGTAGCCCGGGAAATCTGATCTTTCATTCTAGACAAGCTGCGACCACATAGAGGAAGCTTACCAGATAAAATAGCAGAAATACCAGGAAGATGGTCTCTTTAACATCCAGGGGAAACTGAACACTCTTAAAAGATAACCTATCAAATTTAAAGAGAAGGGAAACACCGTCTCCTCCTCTTCTAACAATCTGGGTGCAATTACTTATAAATTCCCAAAACAGGCTACCGAAGCTAGGACTGGGGTTAGGAGGGAGAAACCATTTATCATTCACACTTCAAACAGCTGCCTGTACCTCTGTCAACTTCTTATAAATCATTGTCACCGAGCACAGCAAAATAGAAATCCTGATTCATCTCCTTTCTCTGTAAAATTTACATATCAGGGACAAGATTGGAGCAAGTTGTGGATAGGCAAACAACCCTAGGGACCAAAATAACACTAGTACCTCAATGAAGCCTAAAGACCAGAAAGACATGAGTACATCAAGCCAGAGAGACATTATGAACTCAACCAGCATGATGACTACTTTACCCCAACACAGAATAAGTAAATTCAAACTAAAATGTAATTACTACAGGTTTTTTCACTTTCCTTCGAGCCACACATTGGGCGCCACTAAATTTCGTACCCGTTTGGCCAAATTTAGAAATACATCCTCTGAGAGAAGGCACAACCACCCCTCCCCCCCAGGTTCGGGAAAATATAAATTTTCCTCGAAGGAAAGTGAAGGAGATAAAACTATTTATTTACTTAACACATGGGAAAAAGAAAATAATGCTAAATAATAAAATCTCTCGCTGTGGAGGAAAAACCTGGGAAAGTGTTAGACTCCTCCCTTTGGTCTCCTCAGAGCTGGGGCTTGGCCCAGGGCCAGGCCCTCTGTGCCCAGTGGAAAGTCCTCCTGATGTGCTCTGAGGTTGAAAGCAGTCCAGTGGAAAAGGGAGAAAATCTGGAATTCCAGGGAAGGAAAAACAAAGTTCAACTCTCAGTCTCTCTCTCCGGAGAAAAAGAAACTGAACAACTGGCCAAAAAGCTGACTGGAAAGCAGCAAGCCGGGTGCTTCCTCGCTCCCCTGCCACAGCTGGGGAAAAAAACCCCTGCTATCTGTGTGTGACCTTGAACAAGCTGCAAACTTCTTTGCAAAAGTTTTGCTCAGTTTTTTCCTTCCCCCTCTCAGGCTCAGTTTAGAGGCACAGAAAGGCACAAAAATTAATTTCTGGGCATAGGCAGCAATTTGGGATACACATCATAATGTCACCCCAAGAAATTCCACCCCTTATCCCATATTGTTGGCCCAGTGCCCAAACTAAGATATTCTAATTCTACACACACATTAATACATATATATATATATATACACAGCTATGTGCGAACAGTGACAGTGACAATCAGCAAGCAGTGGTATACAGGCATTTCACATTACAGGTGGTTCTCATACAACAATCAGATCTCCCTGCGGTACACAACGTGTTGTTCCATCTTTAGGCATTACCCACCATGTGCAACCAGGTCCCTAAGCAAAGACAACCCCACGGGTGGGTTTGTCTGGACTCGAGGCAGAATTTATCCACACAGGCTTTCCTAACAGACCTCTGACATGCACTACTGGGACCTTATCTCCATCTGTTGTATGCAGGGATTCAGATTGGGCTGGACCAGCTCTATTGGTGGAACCTCGGGTGTTAACTAACCAGGTGGCCTTTGCTAGATGCTGCCCCCAATTTTTGAAAGTTCCCCCACCTAGTGCCTTCAGGGTGGTTTTCAACAATCCATTGCACCGTTCCACTTTGCCTGCAGCTGGTGCATGGTAAGGGATGTGGTACACCCACTCAATGCCATGTTCTCTAGCCCAGGTACTTATAAGGCTGTTCTTGAATTGAGTCCCATTATCAGATTCAGTTCTCTCAGGGGTGCCATGCCTCCAAAGGACTTGCTTTTAAAAGGCCCAGGATGGTATTATGGGCAGTAGCATGAGGCACAGGGTAGGTCTCCAGCCATCCTGTGGTGGCTTCTACCATTGTGAGCACATAGCGCTTGCCTTGGCAGGTTTGAGGCAGTATGATGTAATCAATCTGCCAGGCCTCCCCATACTTGTATTTGGACCACGGCCCACCATACCACAGGGAATTCACTCGCTTGGCCTGCTTGATCGCAGCGCATGTCTCACAATCATGAATAACTTGGGAGATACTGTCCATGGTTAGATCCACCCCTCGATCTCGTGCTCACTTATAGGTGGCGTCTCTGCCCTGATGGCGGAGGCATCATGGGCCCATCGAGCTAGGAACAACTCTCCCTTGTGTTTCCAGTCCAAGTCTACCTGTGACACTTCTATCTTTGCAGCCTGATCTACCTGCTTGTTGTTTTGGTGTTCTTCGTTAGCCCTACTCTTGGGGGCATGGGCATCTACATGGCGGACTTTCACAACCAGCTTTCTGACTCGGGCAGCGATGTTTTTCCACTCTTCAGCAGCCCAGATTGGTTTTCCCCTACGCTGCCAATTAGCTTTTTTCCACTTTTCTAGCCATCCCCATAGAGCACTGGCTACCATCCATAAATGAGTGTACAGGTAGAGCTTTGGCCACTTCTCTCTTTCAGCAATGTCCAGGGCTAGTTGAACAGCTTTGAGTGGTTGACCCCGAATCTCACCAGACACCTTCTGCCAGAGGCTCCAGGAAAGACCATGGCTCCCAGCTGCAGAGTAGAGCACGTTCTTCACTTCTGGTCCTGTCCTGACTGGGCCAAGGGCTACAGCATGAGCGATTTCCTGCTTGATTTGGGCAAAAGCTTGTTGCTGTTCAGGGCTCTAATGGAAATCGTTCTTCTTGCGGGTAACCAGGTAAAGAGGACTCACAATCTGGCTGTACTCAGGAATATGCATCCTCCAAAAGCCTATGGCACCTAGGAAAGCTTGCGTTTCCTTCTTGTTTGTCGGTGGAGACATTGCTGTGATCTTATTGATGACCTCAGTGGGAATCTGATGCCATCCATCTTGCCATTTCACTCCCAGGAACCGGATCTCTTGAGCAGGTCCCTTGACTTTGCTCTTCCTGATGGCGAAACCAGCTTCCAGCAGAATCCGGATAAATTTCTCTCCTTTCTCAAACACTTCTGTTGCGGAGTTCCCCCACACAATGATGTCATCAATGTACTGCAGATGTTCTGGAGCCTCACCCTTTTCTAGTGCAATCTGGATCAGCCCATGGCAGATGGTGGGACTGTGCTTCCACCCCTGGGGCAGTCGGTTCCAGGTGTACTGCACACCTCTCCAGGTGAAGGCCTGCACTCTGCTGCCAAAGGAATGGAGAAAAAGGCGTTAGCAATGTCAATGGTGGCATACCACTTTGCTGCTTTGGACTCCAGCTCATTCTGGAGCTCCAACATGTCCAGCACAGCAGCCCTCAGTGGTGGAGTCACTTCATTCAAGGCACAATAGTCCACAGTCAATCTACGTTCTCCTTCTGATTTGCGCACAGGCCAAATGGGACTATTGAAGGGTGAGTGGGTCTTGCTGACCACCCCTTGGCTCTCCAGCTCACGGATCATCTTGTGGATGGGAATCACAGCATCTCCAGTTGTCCGGTATTGTCGGTGATGCACTTTCGAGGTAGCAATTGGTACTCTTTGTTCTTCCACCTTCAGAAGGCCAACTGCAGACGGGTTCTCTGATAGCCCAGGCAAAGTGTTCAATTGCTTAATGCTCTCTGTCTCCACAGCAGCTATTCCAAAAGCCCACTTGAGTCCCTTTGGGTCTCTAAAATACCGGTTCCGGAGGAAGTCTTTGCCCAAAATGCACGGGGCCTCTTGGCCAGTCACAATGAGATGTTTCTTCCACTCGTTTCCGGTAAGGCTCACCTCAGCTTCTACTAAGGTCAAATTTTGCTATCCACCTGTTACACCAGAAATAGAAACAGATTCTTCCCCCACATGCTGCGATGGAATCATTGTACACTGCGCACCAGTGTCAACCAAGGCATCATATTTTTGTGGTTCTGATGGACCAGGCCAACAAATCCACACAGTCCAAAAGACACGGTTTTCCCTGACCTCTACCTGGCTAGAGGCAGGGCCCCTCTATGCCTGGTCATACTTCTTTCCCTGGGCCTGCATTTTGGAGGTTCCTTCATGGGAATCGGACATGCCATCGTCTTTTCCATCATTTCTGGCAGTTTGGCTACAGGCAACTGGAGCTACTTCCTTTTTGGTAGAACTTCCTTTCTGAGATTGCGCTCCTTCAATTCACGCACTTGTGCTGCCAGAGCAGACGTGGTTTGTCCACCCCACCTCTTCGTGTCTTCCCCACTGTCACACAGAAATTTCCACAGCTCACTTCGTGGGATGTTCCTTCTCTCTGGGGAACGTCCGTGGAGAAGGCACTTTAATCTCCTGGTGATTCTTCTTCATTTCATCTTCCATTTTCTGCATACGTGTTTCCACTGCTGCAATTCTTCCATGTGTTGGGCCATGCACAGAGTCTGCATATGCTCGGAGCTTCACTGCCATATCCTTCACAGTCTCATTCGCATCGTAGTCCGGTTTCATTATTGCTAAAGCAGAAGCGTATTCCTGTGGCCCAAGTTGTATGAGTTTTCACTACATATATGGAATAACTCTGGCCTGGTCTGGACTCCTCAATCCTGGGTCATTTGTGAAAACAACCTCTACCACCCCTAGTTCTCTCAGGCGTTGGATCCCTTGTTCTATGGTCTTCCACGGGTTTTACTGCATGTAGAGATCATCTCTGCACATATATCTTTCAATCACACCTGTCAAGACCTGTCTCCAGAGACTGGCAGAGTCAGCCTCCCTTATCATCGCTTGGTCGATCACTGGATCACATGACAGGGATCCGAAATGCTTCGCTTCAGCACCGTCCAGCATCACATCATCACCTGCCGCATCCCAAATACGGACCATCCAACTTATTATGGATTTATCAGACCATCGGGTGTAGCCCTTTCTTAGGCTGTGAAGGTCCTTTATGGACATGGACTCGGTAATGGTTTCTGTGCCTGAGTCAGTTGGTCATTTTGAGGTTCCTTCCCCTGCATCTTTTGAGGTCCCTTCCCCTGCATTATCCTCATCTTTCACTGGACGATCAGTTTTGGTTGTGTGTTTTTCCCTCGTGACAGGAGCCACTGTCAATGGCTTAGACTCTCCATCTGGTTTGGGCTTGCTATCTGGTTTGGCTGCAGCCTGAGTGACTGGGGTGTCTGCATGCTTTGCCGATTTATCTTCCTGCCTTTCTACCTTTACTTGCTGCAGTGTGCGATAGGCATATGCCAAAGCCCAACATATTGCAAGGAGCTTGTTTCCATTGGAATTGTCATTGTATTTCTCTTTCAGATATTTTGCCACCTCAGCTGGTTTCTGAACTTGTTCAGGGGGAAACTTGCAAACCATTGCGTCAGAGAATTTCTTTAGGGTTTGGCCGATGTCCTCCCATTCCCCACACCACTCAGGATGTTCCACCTCTGGGTCAGGTGCCTCGGCAGTAGCCCGGGAAATCTGATCTTTCATTCTAGACAAGCTGCGACCACATAGAGGAAGCTTACCAGATAAAATAGCAGAAATACCAGGAAGATGGTCTCTTTAACATCCAGGGGAAACTGAACACTCTTAAAAGATAACCTATCAAATTTAAAGAGAAGGGAAACACCGTCTCCTCCTCTTCTAACAATCTGGGTGCAATTACTTATAAATTCCCAAAACAGGCTACCGAAGCTAGGACTGGGGTTAGGAGGGAGAAACCATTTATCATTCACACTTCAAACAGCTGCCTGTACCTCTGTCAACTTCTTATAAATCATTGTCACCGAGCACAGCAAAATAGAAATCCTGATTCATCTCCTTTCTCTGTAAAATTTACATATCAGGGACAAGATTGGAGCAAGTTGTGGATAGGCAAACAACCCTAGGGACCAAAATAACACTAGTACCTCAATGAAGCCTAAAGACCAGAAAGACATGAGTACATCAAGCCAGAGAGACATTATGAACTCAACCAGCATGATGACTACTTTACCCCAACACAGAATAAGTAAATTCAAACTAAAATGTAATTACTACAGGTTTTTTCACTTTCCTTCGAGCCACACATTGGGCGCCACTAAATTTCGTACCCGTTTGGCCAAATTTAGAAATACATCCTCTGAGAGAAGGCACAACCACCCCTCCCCCCCAGGTTCGGGAAAATATAAATTTTCCTCGAAGGAAAGTGAAGGAGATAAAACTATTTATTTACTTAACACATGGGAAAAAGAAAATAATGCTAAATAATAAAATCTCTCGCTGTGGAGGAAAAACCTGGGAAAGTGTTAGACTCCTCCCTTTGGTCTCCTCAGAGCTGGGGCTTGGCCCAGGGCCAGGCCCTCTGTGCCCAGTGGAAAGTCCTCCTGATGTGCTCTGAGGTTGAAAGCAGTCCAGTGGAAAAGGGAGAAAATCTGGAATTCCAGGGAAGGAAAAACAAAGTTCAACTCTCAGTCTCTCTCTCCGGAGAAAAAGAAACTGAACAACTGGCCAAAAAGCTGACTGGAAAGCAGCAAGCCGGGTGCTTCCTCGCTCCCCTGCCACAGCTGGGGAAAAAAACCCCTGCTATCTGTGTGTGACCTTGAACAAGCTGCAAACTTCTTTGCAAAAGTTTTGCTCAGTTTTTTCCTTCCCCCTCTCAGGCTCAGTTTAGAGGCACAGAAAGGCACAAAAATTAATTTCTGGGCATAGGCAGCAATTTGGGATACACATCATAATGTCACCCCAAGAAATTCCACCCCTTATCCCATATTGTTGGCCCAGTGCCCAAACTAAGATATTCTAATTCTACACACACATTAATACATATATATATATATATACACAGCTATGTGCGAACAGTGACAGTGACAATCAGCAAGCAGTGGTATACAGGCATTTCACATTACAGGTGGTTCTCATACAACAATCAGCTCTCCCTGCGGTACACAACGTGTTGTTCCATCTTTAGGCATTACCCACCATGTGCAACCAGGTCCCTAAGCAAAGACAACCCCACGGGTGGGTTTGTCTGGACTCGAGGCAGAATTTATCCACACAGGCTTTCCTAACAGACCTCTGACATGCACTACTGGGACCTTATCTCCATCTGTTGTATGCAGGGATTCAGATTGGGCTGGACCAGCTCTATTGGTGGAACCTCGGGTGTTAACTAACCAGGTGGCCTTTGCTAGATGCTGCCCCCAATTTTTGAAAGTTCCCCCACCTAGTGCCTTCAGGGTGGTTTTCAACAATCCATTGCACCGTTCCACTTTGCCTGCAGCTGGTGCATGGTAAGGGATGTGGTACACCCACTCAATGCCATGTTCTCTAGCCCAGGTACTTATAAGGCTGTTCTTGAATTGAGTCCCATTATCAGATTCAGTTCTCTCAGGGGTGCCATGCCTCCAAAGGACTTGCTTTTAAAAGGCCCAGGATGGTATTATGGGCAGTAGCATGAGGCACAGGGTAGGTCTCCAGCCATCCTGTGGTGGCTTCTACCATTGTGAGCACATAGCGCTTGCCTTGGCAGGTTTGAGGCAGTATGATGTAATCAATCTGCCAGGCCTCCCCATACTTGTATTTGGACCACGGCCCACCATACCACAGGGAATTCACTCGCTTGGCCTGCTTGATCGCAGCGCATGTCTCACAATCATGAATAACTTGGGAGATACTGTCCATGGTTAGATCCACCCCTCGATCTCGTGCTCACTTATAGGTGGCGTCTCTGCCCTGATGGCGGAGGCATCATGGGCCCATCGAGCTAGGAACAACTCTCCCTTGTGTTTCCAGTCCAAGTCTACCTGTGACACTTCTATCTTTGCAGCCTGATCTACCTGCTTGTTGTTTTGGTGTTCTTCGTTAGCCCTACTCTTGGGGGCATGGGCATCTACATGGCGGACTTTCACAACCAGCTTTCTGACTCGGGCAGCGATGTTTTTCCACTCTTCAGCAGCCCAGATTGGTTTTCCCCTACGCTGCCAATTAGCTTTTTTCCACTTTTCTAGCCATCCCCATAGAGCACTGGCTACCATCCATAAATGAGTGTACAGGTAGAGCTTTGGCCACTTCTCTCTTTCAGCAATGTCCAGGGCTAGTTGAACAGCTTTGAGTGGTTGACCCCGAATCTCACCAGACACCTTCTGCCAGAGGCTCCAGGAAAGACCATGGCTCCCAGCTGCAGAGTAGAGCACGTTCTTCACTTCTGGTCCTGTCCTGACTGGGCCAAGGGCTACAGCATGAGCGATTTCCTGCTTGATTTGGGCAAAAGCTTGTTGCTGTTCAGGGCTCTAATGGAAATCGTTCTTCTTGCGGGTAACCAGGTAAAGAGGACTCACAATCTGGCTGTACTCAGGAATATGCATCCTCCAAAAGCCTATGGCACCTAGGAAAGCTTGCGTTTCCTTCTTGTTTGTCGGTGGAGACATTGCTGTGATCTTATTGATGACCTCAGTGGGAATCTGATGCCATCCATCTTGCCATTTCACTCCCAGGAACCGGATCTCTTGAGCAGGTCCCTTGACTTTGCTCTTCCTGATGGCGAAACCAGCTTCCAGCAGAATCCGGATAAATTTCTCTCCTTTCTCAAACACTTCTGTTGCGGAGTTCCCCCACACAATGATGTCATCAATGTACTGCAGATGTTCTGGAGCCTCACCCTTTTCTAGTGCAATCTGGATCAGCCCATGGCAGATGGTGGGACTGTGCTTCCACCCCTGGGGCAGTCGGTTCCAGGTGTACTGCACACCTCTCCAGGTGAAGGCCTGCACTCTGCTGCCAAAGGAATGGAGAAAAAGGCGTTAGCAATGTCAATGGTGGCATACCACTTTGCTGCTTTGGACTCCAGCTCATTCTGGAGCTCCAACATGTCCAGCACAGCAGCCCTCAGTGGTGGAGTCACTTCATTCAAGGCACAATAGTCCACAGTCAATCTACGTTCTCCTTCTGATTTGCGCACAGGCCAAATGGGACTATTGAAGGGTGAGTGGGTCTTGCTGACCACCCCTTGGCTCTCCAGCTCACGGATCATCTTGTGGATGGGAATCACAGCATCTCCAGTTGTCCGGTATTGTCGGTGATGCACTTTCGAGGTAGCAATTGGTACTCTTTGTTCTTCCACCTTCAGAAGGCCAACTGCAGACGGGTTCTCTGATAGCCCAGGCAAAGTGTTCAATTGCTTAATGCTCTCTGTCTCCACAGCAGCTATTCCAAAAGCCCACTTGAGTCCCTTTGGGTCTCTAAAATACCGGTTCCGGAGGAAGTCTTTGCCCAAAATGCACGGGGCCTCTTGGCCAGTCACAATGAGATGTTTCTTCCACTCGTTTCCGGTAAGGCTCACCTCAGCTTCTACTAAGGTCAAATTTTGCTATCCACCTGTTACACCAGAAATAGAAACAGATTCTTCCCCCACATGCTGCGATGGAATCATTGTACACTGCGCACCAGTGTCAACCAAGGCATCATATTTTTGTGGTTCTGATGGACCAGGCCAACAAATCCACACAGTCCAAAAGACACGGTTTTCCCTGACCTCTACCTGGCTAGAGGCAGGGCCCCTCTATGCCTGGTCATACTTCTTTCCCTGGGCCTGCATTTTGGAGGTTCCTTCATGGGAATCGGACATGCCATCGTCTTTTCCATCATTTCTGGCAGTTTGGCTACAGGCAACTGGAGCTACTTCCTTTTTGGTAGAACTTCCTTTCTGAGATTGCGCTCCTTCAATTCACGCACTTGTGCTGCCAGAGCAGACGTGGTTTGTCCACCCCACCTCTTCGTGTCTTCCCCACTGTCACACAGAAATTTCCACAGCTCACTTCGTGGGATGTTCCTTCTCTCTGGGGAACGTCCGTGGAGAAGGCACTTTAATCTCCTGGTGATTCTTCTTCATTTCATCTTCCATTTTCTGCATACGTGTTTCCACTGCTGCAATTCTTCCATGTGTTGGGCCATGCACAGAGTCTGCATATGCTCGGAGCTTCACTGCCATATCCTTCACAGTCTCATTCGCATCGTAGTCCGGTTTCATTATTGCTAAAGCAGAAGCGTATTCCTGTGGCCCAAGTTGTATGAGTTTTCACTACATATATGGAATAACTCTGGCCTGGTCTGGACTCCTCAATCCTGGGTCATTTGTGAAAACAACCTCTACCACCCCTAGTTCTCTCAGGCGTTGGATCCCTTGTTCTATGGTCTTCCACGGGTTTTACTGCATGTAGAGATCATCTCTGCACATATATCTTTCAATCACACCTGTCAAGACCTGTCTCCAGAGACTGGCAGAGTCAGCCTCCCTTATCATCGCTTGGTCGATCACTGGATCACATGACAGGGATCCGAAATGCTTCGCTTCAGCACCGTCCAGCATCACATCATCACCTGCCGCATCCCAAATACGGACCATCCAACTTATTATGGATTTATCAGACCATCGGGTGTAGCCCTTTCTTAGGCTGTGAAGGTCCTTTATGGACATGGACTCGGTAATGGTTTCTGTGCCTGAGTCAGTTGGTCATTTTGAGGTTCCTTCCCCTGCATCTTTTGAGGTCCCTTCCCCTGCATTATCCTCATCTTTCTCTGGGCGATCAGTTTTGGTTGTGTGTTTTTCCCTCGTGACAGGAGCCACTGTCAATGGCTTAGACTCTCCGTCTGGTTTGGGCTTGCTATCTGGTTTGGCTGCAGCCTGAGTGACTGGGGTGTCTGCATGCTTTGCCGATTTATCTTCCTGCCTTTCTACCTTTACTTGCTGCAGTGTGCGATAGGCATATGCCAAAGCCCAACATATTGCAAGGAGCTTGTTTCCATTGGAATTGTCATTGTATTTCTCTTTCAGATATTTTGCCACCTCAGCTGGTTTCTGAACTTGTTCAGGGGGAAACTTGCAAACCATTGCGTCAGAGAATTTCTTTAGGGTTTGGCCGATGTCCTCCCATTCCCCACACCACTCAGGATGTTCCACCTCTGGGTCAGGTGCCTCGGCAGTAGCCCGGGAAATCTGATCTTTCATTCTAGACAAGCTGCGACCACATAGAGGAAGCTTACCAGATAAAATAGCAGAAATACCAGGAAGATGGTCTCTTTAACATCCAGGGGAAACTGAACACTCTTAAAAGATAACCTATCAAATTTAAAGAGAAGGGAAACACCGTCTCCTCCTCTTCTAACAATCTGGGTGCAATTACTTATAAATTCCCAAAACAGGCTACCGAAGCTAGGACTGGGGTTAGGAGGGAGAAACCATTTATCATTCACACTTCAAACAGCTGCCTGTACCTCTGTCAACTTCTTATAAATCATTGTCACCGAGCACAGCAAAATAGAAATCCTGATTCATCTCCTTTCTCTGTAAAATTTACATATCAGGGACAAGATTGGAGCAAGTTGTGGATAGGCAAACAACCCTAGGGACCAAAATAACACTAGTACCTCAATGAAGCCTAAAGACCAGAAAGACATGAGTACATCAAGCCAGAGAGACATTATGAACTCAACCAGCATGATGACTACTTTACCCCAACACAGAATAAGTAAATTCAAACTAAAATGTAATTACTACAGGTTTTTTCACTTTCCTTCGAGCCACACATTGGGCGCCACTAAATTTCGTACCCGTTTGGCCAAATTTAGAAATACATCCTCTGAGAGAAGGCACAACCACCCCTCCCCCCCAGGTTCGGGAAAATATAAATTTTCCTCGAAGGAAAGTGAAGGAGATAAAACTATTTATTTACTTAACACATGGGAAAAAGAAAATAATGCTAAATAATAAAATCTCTCGCTGTGGAGGAAAAACCTGGGAAAGTGTTAGACTCCTCCCTTTGGTCTCCTCAGAGCTGGGGCTTGGCCCAGGGCCAGGCCCTCTGTGCCCAGTGGAAAGTCCTCCTGATGTGCTCTGAGGTTGAAAGCAGTCCAGTGGAAAAGGGAGAAAATCTGGAATTCCAGGGAAGGAAAAACAAAGTTCAACTCTCAGTCTCTCTCTCCGGAGAAAAAGAAACTGAACAACTGGCCAAAAAGCTGACTGGAAAGCAGCAAGCCGGGTGCTTCCTCGCTCCCCTGCCACAGCTGGGGAAAAAAACCCCTGCTATCTGTGTGTGACCTTGAACAAGCTGCAAACTTCTTTGCAAAAGTTTTGCTCAGTTTTTTCCTTCCCCCTCTCAGGCTCAGTTTAGAGGCACAGAAAGGCACAAAAATTAATTTCTGGGCATAGGCAGCAATTTGGGATACACATCATAATGTCACCCCAAGAAATTCCACCCCTTATCCCATATTGTTGGCCCAGTGCCCAAACTAAGATATTCTAATTCTACACACACATTAATACATATATATATATATATACACAGCTATGTGCGAACAGTGACAGTGACAATCAGCAAGCAGTGGTATACAGGCATTTCACATTACAGGTGGTTCTCATACAACAATCAGATCTCCCTGCGGTACACAACGTGTTGTTCCATCTTTAGGCATTACCCACCATGTGCAACCAGGTCCCTAAGCAAAGACAACCCCACGGGTGGGTTTGTCTGGACTCGAGGCAGAATTTATCCACACAGGCTTTCCTAACAGACCTCTGACATGCACTACTGGGACCTTATCTCCATCTGTTGTATGCAGGGATTCAGATTGGGCTGGACCAGCTCTATTGGTGGAACCTCGGGTGTTAACTAACCAGGTGGCCTTTGCTAGATGCTGCCCCCAATTTTTGAAAGTTCCCCCACCTAGTGCCTTCAGGGTGGTTTTCAACAATCCATTGCACCGTTCCACTTTGCCTGCAGCTGGTGCATGGTAAGGGATGTGGTACACCCACTCAATGCCATGTTCTCTAGCCCAGGTACTTATAAGGCTGTTCTTGAATTGAGTCCCATTATCAGATTCAGTTCTCTCAGGGGTGCCATGCCTCCAAAGGACTTGCTTTTAAAAGGCCCAGGATGGTATTATGGGCAGTAGCATGAGGCACAGGGTAGGTCTCCAGCCATCCTGTGGTGGCTTCTACCATTGTGAGCACATAGCGCTTGCCTTGGCAGGTTTGAGGCAGTATGATGTAATCAATCTGCCAGGCCTCCCCATACTTGTATTTGGACCACGGCCCACCATACCACAGGGAATTCACTCGCTTGGCCTGCTTGATCGCAGCGCATGTCTCACAATCATGAATAACTTGGGAGGTACTGTCCATGGTTAGATCCACCCCTCGATCTCGTGCTCACTTATAGGTGGCGTCTCTGCCCTGATGGCGGAGGCATCATGGGCCCATCGAGCTAGGAACAACTCTCCCTTGTGTTTCCAGTCCAAGTCTACCTGTGACACTTCTATCTTTGCAGCCTGATCTACCTGCTTGTTGTTTTGGTGTTCTTCGTTAGCCCTACTCTTGGGGGCATGGGCATCTACATGGCGGACTTTCACAACTAGCTTTCTGACTCGGGCAGCGATGTTTTTCCACTCTTCAGCAGCCCAGATTGGTTTTCCCCTACGCTGCCAATTAGCTTTTTTCCACTTTTCTAGCCATCCCCATAGAGCACTGGCTACCATCCATAAATGAGTGTACAGGTAGAGCTTTGGCCACTTCTCTCTTTCAGCAATGTCCAGGGCTAGTTGAACAGCTTTGAGTGGTTGACCCCGAATCTCACCAGACACCTTCTGCCAGAGGCTCCAGGAAAGACCATGGCTCCCAGCTGCAGAGTAGAGCACGTTCTTCACTTCTGGTCCTGTCCTGACTGGGCCAAGGGCTACAGCATGAGCGATTTCCTGCTTGATTTGGGCAAAAGCTTGTTGCTGTTCAGGGCTCTAATGGAAATCGTTCTTCTTGCGGGTAACCAGGTAAAGAGGACTCACAATCTGGCTGTACTCAGGAATATGCATCCTCCAAAAGCCTATGGCACCTAGGAAAGCTTGCGTTTCCTTCTTGTTTGTCGGTGGAGACATTGCTGTGATCTTATTGATGACCTCAGTGGGAATCTGATGCCATCCATCTTGCCATTTCACTCCCAGGAACCGGATCTCTTGAGCAGGTCCCTTGACTTTGCTCTTCCTGATGGCGAAACCAGCTTCCAGCAGAATCCGGATAAATTTCTCTCCTTTCTCAAACACTTCTGTTGCGGAGTTCCCCCACACAATGATGTCATCAATGTACTGCAGATGTTCTGGAGCCTCACCCTTTTCTAGTGCAATCTGGATCAGCCCATGGCAGATGGTGGGACTGTGCTTCCACCCCTGGGGCAGTCGGTTCCAGGTGTACTGCACACCTCTCCAGGTGAAGGCCTGCACTCTGCTGCCAAAGGAATGGAGAAAAAGGCGTTAGCAATGTCAATGGTGGCATACCACTTTGCTGCTTTGGACTCCAGCTCATTCTGGAGCTCCAACATGTCCAGCACAGCAGCCCTCAGTGGTGGAGTCACTTCATTCAAGGCACAATAGTCCACAGTCAATCTACGTTCTCCTTCTGATTTGCGCACAGGCCAAATGGGACTATTGAAGGGTGAGTGGGTCTTGCTGACCACCCCTTGGCTCTCCAGCTCACGGATCATCTTGTGGATGGGAATCACAGCATCTCCAGTTGTCCGGTATTGTCGGTGATGCACTTTCGAGGTAGCAATTGGTACTCTTTGTTCTTCCACCTTCAGAAGGCCAACTGCAGACGGGTTCTCTGATAGCCCAGGCAAAGTGTTCAATTGCTTAATGCTCTCTGTCTCCACAGCAGCTATTCCAAAAGCCCACTTGAGTCCCTTTGGGTCTCTAAAATACCGGTTCCGGAGGAAGTCTTTGCCCAAAATGCACGGGGCCTCTTGGCCAGTCACAATGAGATGTTTCTTCCACTCGTTTCCGGTAAGGCTCACCTCAGCTTCTACTAAGGTCAAATTTTGCTATCCACCTGTTACACCAGAAATAGAAACAGATTCTTCCCCCACATGCTGCGATGGAATCATTGTACACTGCGCACCAGTGTCAACCAAGGCATCATATTTTTGTGGTTCTGATGGACCAGGCCAACAAATCCACACAGTCCAAAAGACACGGTTTTCCCTGACCTCTACCTGGCTAGAGGCAGGGCCCCTCTATGCCTGGTCATACTTCTTTCCCTGGGCCTGCATTTTGGAGGTTCCTTCATGGGAATCGGACATGCCATCGTCTTTTCCATCATTTCTGGCAGTTTGGCTACAGGCAACTGGAGCTACTTCCTTTTTGGTAGAACTTCCTTTCTGAGATTGCGCTCCTTCAATTCACGCACTTGTGCTGCCAGAGCAGACGTGGTTTGTCCACCCCACCTCTTCGTGTCTTCCCCACTGTCACACAGAAATTTCCACAGCTCACTTCGTGGGATGTTCCTTCTCTCTGGGGAACGTCCGTGGAGAAGGCACTTTAATCTCCTGGTGATTCTTCTTCATTTCATCTTCCATTTTCTGCATACGTGTTTCCACTGCTGCAATTCTTTCATGTGTTGGGCCATGCACAGAGTCTGCATATGCTCGGAGCTTCACTGCCATATCCTTCACAGTCTCATTCGCATCGTAGTCCGGTTTCATTATTGCTAAAGCAGAAGCGTATTCCTGTGGCCCAAGTTGTATGAGTTTTCACTACATATATGGAATAACTCTGGCCTGGTCTGGACTCCTCAATCCTGGGTCATTTGTGAAAACAACCTCTACCACCCCTAGTTCTCTCAGGCGTTGGATCCCTTGTTCTATGGTCTTCCACGGGTTTTACTGCATGTAGAGATCATCTCTGCACATATATCTTTCAATCACACCTGTCAAGACCTGTCTCCAGAGACTGGCAGAGTCAGCCTCCCTTATCATCGCTTGGTCGATCACTGGATCACATGACAGGGATCCGAAATGCTTCGCTTCAGCACCGTCCAGCATCACATCATCACCTGCCGCATCCCAAATACGGACCATCCAACTTATTATGGATTTATCAGACCATCGGGTGTAGCCCTTTCTTAGGCTGTGAAGGTCCTTTATGGACATGGACTCGGTAATGGTTTCTGTGCCTGAGTCAGTTGGTCATTTTGAGGTTCCTTCCCCTGCATCTTTTGAGGTCCCTTCCCCTGCATTATCCTCATCTTTCACTGGACGATCAGTTTTGGTTGTGTGTTTTTCCCTCGCGACAGGAGCCACTGTCAATGGCTTAGACTCTCCATCTGGTTTGGGCTTGCTATCTGGTTTGGCTGCAGCCTGAGTGACTGGGGTGTCTGCATGCTTTGCCGATTTATCTTCCTGCCTTTCTACCTTTACTTGCTGCAGTGTGCGATAGGCATATGCCAAAGCCCAACATATTGCAAGGAGCTTGTTTCCATTGGAATTGTCATTGTATTTCTCTTTCAGATATTTTGCCACCTCAGCTGGTTTCTGAACTTGTTCAGGGGGAAACTTGCAAACCATTGCGTCAGAGAATTTCTTTAGGGTTTGGCCGATGTCCTCCCATTCCCCACACCACTCAGGATGTTCCACCTCTGGGTCAGGTGCCTCGGCAGTAGCCCGGGAAATCTGATCTTTCATTCTAGACAAGCTGCGACCACATAGAGGAAGCTTACCAGATAAAATAGCAGAAATACCAGGAAGATGGTCTCTTTAACATCCAGGGGAAACTGAACACTCTTAAAAGATAACCTATCAAATTTAAAGAGAAGGGAAACACCGTCTCCTCCTCTTCTAACAATCTGGGTGCAATTACTTATAAATTCCCAAAACAGGCTACCGAAGCTAGGACTGGGGTTAGGAGGGAGAAACCATTTATCATTCACACTTCAAACAGCTGCCTGTACCTCTGTCAACTTCTTATAAATCATTGTCACCGAGCACAGCAAAATAGAAATCCTGATTCATCTCCTTTCTCTGTAAAATTTACATATCAGGGACAAGATTGGAGCAAGTTGTGGATAGGCAAACAACCCTAGGGACCAAAATAACACTAGTACCTCAATGAAGCCTAAAGACCAGAAAGACATGAGTACATCAAGCCAGAGAGACATTATGAACTCAACCAGCATGATGACTACTTTACCCCAACACAGAATAAGTAAATTCAAACTAAAATGTAATTACTACAGGTTTTTTCACTTTCCTTCGAGCCACACATTGGGCGCCACTAAATTTCGTACCCGTTTGGCCAAATTTAGAAATACATCCTCTGAGAGAAGGCACAACCACCCCTCCCCCCCAGGTTCGGGAAAATATAAATTTTCCTCGAAGGAAAGTGAAGGAGATAAAACTATTTATTTACTTAACACATGGGAAAAAGAAAATAATGCTAAATAATAAAATCTCTCGCTGTGGAGGAAAAACCTGGGAAAGTGTTAGACTCCTCCCTTTGGTCTCCTCAGAGCTGGGGCTTGGCCCAGGGCCAGGCCCTCTGTGCCCAGTGGAAAGTCCTCCTGATGTGCTCTGAGGTTGAAAGCAGTCCAGTGGAAAAGGGAGAAAATCTGGAATTCCAGGGAAGGAAAAACAAAGTTCAACTCTCAGTCTCTCTCTCCGGAGAAAAAGAAACTGAACAACTGGCCAAAAAGCTGACTGGAAAGCAGCAAGCCGGGTGCTTCCTCGCTCCCCTGCCACAGCTGGGGAAAAAAACCCCTGCTATCTGTGTGTGACCTTGAACAAGCTGCAAACTTCTTTGCAAAAGTTTTGCTCAGTTTTTTCCTTCCCCCTCTCAGGCTCAGTTTAGAGGCACAGAAAGGCACAAAAATTAATTTCTGGGCATAGGCAGCAATTTGGGATACACATCATAATGTCACCCCAAGAAATTCCACCCCTTATCCCATATTGTTGGCCCAGTGCCCAAACTAAGATATTCTAATTCTACACACACATTAATACATATATATATATATATACACAGCTATGTGCGAACAGTGACAGTGACAATCAGCAAGCAGTGGTATACAGGCATTTCACATTACAGGTGGTTCTCATACAACAATCAGATCTCCCTGCGGTACACAACGTGTTGTTCCATCTTTAGGCATTACCCACCATGTGCAACCAGGTCCCTAAGCAAAGACAACCCCACGGGTGGGTTTGTCTGGACTCGAGGCAGAATTTATCCACACAGGCTTTCCTAACAGACCTCTGACATGCACTACTGGGACCTTATCTCCATCTGTTGTATGCAGGGATTCAGATTGGGCTGGACCAGCTCTATTGGTGGAACCTCGGGTGTTAACTAACCAGGTGGCCTTTGCTAGATGCTGCCCCCAATTTTTGAAAGTTCCCCCACCTAGTGCCTTCAGGGTGGTTTTCAACAATCCATTGCACCGTTCCACTTTGCCTGCAGCTGGTGCATGGTAAGGGATGTGGTACACCCACTCAATGCCATGTTCTCTAGCCCAGGTACTTATAAGGCTGTTCTTGAATTGAGTCCCATTATCAGATTCAGTTCTCTCAGGGGTGCCATGCCTCCAAAGGACTTGCTTTTAAAAGGCCCAGGATGGTATTATGGGCAGTAGCATGAGGCACAGGGTAGGTCTCCAGCCATCCTGTGGTGGCTTCTACCATTGTGAGCACATAGCGCTTGCCTTGGCAGGTTTGAGGCAGTATGATGTAATCAATCTGCCAGGCCTCCCCATACTTGTATTTGGACCACGGCCCACCATACCACAGGGAATTCACTCGCTTGGCCTGCTTGATCGCAGCGCATGTCTCACAATCATGAATAACTTGGGAGGTACTGTCCATGGTTAGATCCACCCCTCGATCTCGTGCTCACTTATAGGTGGCGTCTCTGCCCTGATGGCGGAGGCATCATGGGCCCATCGAGCTAGGAACAACTCTCCCTTGTGTTTCCAGTCCAAGTCTACCTGTGACACTTCTATCTTTGCAGCCTGATCTACCTGCTTGTTGTTTTGGTGTTCTTCGTTAGCCCTACTCTTGGGGGCATGGGCATCTACATGGCGGACTTTCACAACCAGCTTTCTGACTCGGGCAGCGATGTTTTTCCACTCTTCAGCAGCCCAGATTGGTTTTCCCCTACGCTGCCAATTAGCTTTTTTCCACTTTTCTAGCCATCCCCATAGAGCACTGGCTACCATCCATAAATGAGTGTACAGGTAGAGCTTTGGCCACTTCTCTCTTTCAGCAATGTCCAGGGCTAGTTGAACAGCTTTGAGTGGTTGACCCCGAATCTCACCAGACACCTTCTGCCAGAGGCTCCAGGAAAGACCATGGCTCCCAGCTGCAGAGTAGAGCACGTTCTTCACTTCTGGTCCTGTCCTGACTGGGCCAAGGGCTACAGCATGAGCGATTTCCTGCTTGATTTGGGCAAAAGCTTGTTGCTGTTCAGGGCTCTAGTGGAAATCGTTCTTCTTGCGGGTAACCAGGTAAAGAGGACTCACAATCTGGCTGTACTCAGGAATATGCATCCTCCAAAAGCCTATGGCACCTAGGAAAGCTTGCGTTTCCTTCTTGTTTGTCGGTGGAGACATTGCTGTGATCTTATTGATGACCTCAGTGGGAATCTGATGCCATCCATCTTGCCATTTCACTCCCAGGAACCGGATCTCTTGAGCAGGTCCCTTGACTTTGCTCTTCCTGATGGCGAAACCAGCTTCCAGCAGAATCCGGATAAATTTCTCTCCTTTCTCAAACACTTCTGTTGCGGAGTTCCCCCACACAATGATGTCATCAATGTACTGCAGATGTTCTGGAGCCTCACCCTTTTCTAGTGCAATCTGGATCAGCCCATGGCAGATGGTGGGACTGTGCTTCCACCCCTGGGGCAGTCGGTTCCAGGTGTACTGCACACCTCTCCAGGTGAAGGCCTGCACTCTGCTGCCAAAGGAATGGAGAAAAAGGCGTTAGCAATGTCAATGGTGGCATACCACTTTGCTGCTTTGGACTCCAGCTCATTCTGGAGCTCCAACATGTCCAGCACAGCAGCCCTCAGTGGTGGAGTCACTTCATTCAAGGCACAATAGTCCACAGTCAATCTACGTTCTCCTTCTGATTTGCGCACAGGCCAAATGGGACTATTGAAGGGTGAGTGGGTCTTGCTGACCACCCCTTGGCTCTCCAGCTCACGGATCATCTTGTGGATGGGAATCACAGCATCTCCAGTTGTCCGGTATTGTCGGTGATGCACTTTCGAGGTAGCAATTGGTACTCTTTGTTCTTCCACCTTCAGAAGGCCAACTGCAGACGGGTTCTCTGATAGCCCAGGCAAAGTGTTCAATTGCTTAATGCTCTCTGTCTCCACAGCAGCTATTCCAAAAGCCCACTTGAGTCCCTTTGGGTCTCTAAAATACCGGTTCCGGAGGAAGTCTTTGCCCAAAATGCACGGGGCCTCTTGGCCAGTCACAATGAGATGTTTCTTCCACTCGTTTCCGGTAAGGCTCACCTCAGCTTCTACTAAGGTCAAATTTTGCTATCCACCTGTTACACCAGAAATAGAAACAGATTCTTCCCCCACATGCTGCGATGGAATCATTGTACACTGCGCACCAGTGTCAACCAAGGCATCATATTTTTGTGGTTCTGATGGACCAGGCCAACAAATCCACACAGTCCAAAAGACACGGTTTTCCCTGACCTCTACCTGGCTAGAGGCAGGGCCCCTCTATGCCTGGTCATACTTCTTTCCCTGGGCCTGCATTTTGGAGGTTCCTTCATGGGAATCGGACATGCCATCGTCTTTTCCATCATTTCTGGCAGTTTGGCTACAGGCAACTGGAGCTACTTCCTTTTTGGTAGAACTTCCTTTCTGAGATTGCGCTCCTTCAATTCACGCACTTGTGCTGCCAGAGCAGACGTGGTTTGTCCACCCCACCTCTTCGTGTCTTCCCCACTGTCACACAGAAATTTCCACAGCTCACTTCGTGGGATGTTCCTTCTCTCTGGGGAACGTCCGTGGAGAAGGCACTTTAATCTCCTGGTGATTCTTCTTCATTTCATCTTCCATTTTCTGCATACGTGTTTCCACTGCTGCAATTCTTCCATGTGTTGGGCCATGCACAGAGTCTGCATATGCTCGGAGCTTCACTGCCATATCCTTCACAGTCTCATTCGCATCGTAGTCCGGTTTCATTATTGCTAAAGCAGAAGCGTATTCCTGTGGCCCAAGTTGTATGAGTTTTCACTACATATATGGAATAACTCTGGCCTGGTCTGGACTCCTCAATCCTGGGTCATTTGTGAAAACAACCTCTACCACCCCTAGTTCTCTCAGGCGTTGGATCCCTTGTTCTATGGTCTTCCACGGGTTTTACTGCATGTAGAGATCATCTCTGCACATATATCTTTCAATCACACCTGTCAAGACCTGTCTCCAGAGACTGGCAGAGTCAGCCTCCCTTATCATCGCTTGGTCGATCACTGGATCACATGACAGGGATCCGAAATGCTTCGCTTCAGCACCGTCCAGCATCACATCATCACCTGCCGCATCCCAAATACGGACCATCCAACTTATTATGGATTTATCAGACCATCGGGTGTAGCCCTTTCTTAGGCTGTGAAGGTCCTTTATGGACATGGACTCGGTAATGGTTTCTGTGCCTGAGTCAGTTGGTCATTTTGAGGTTCCTTCCCCTGCATCTTTTGAGGTCCCTTCCCCTGCATTATCCTCATCTTTCACTGGACGATCAGTTTTGGTTGTGTGTTTTTCCCTCGTGACAGGAGCCACTGTCAATGGCTTAGACTCTCCATCTGGTTTGGGCTTGCTATCTGGTTTGGCTGCAGCCTGAGTGACTGGGGTGTCTGCATGCTTTGCCGATTTATCTTCCTGCCTTTCTACCTTTACTTGCTGCAGTGTGCGATAGGCATATGCCAAAGCCCAACATATTGCAAGGAGCTTGTTTCCATTGGAATTGTCATTGTATTTCTCTTTCAGATATTTTGCCACCTCAGCTGGTTTCTGAACTTGTTCAGGGGGAAACTTGCAAACCATTGCGTCAGAGAATTTCTTTAGGGTTTGGCCGATGTCCTCCCATTCCCCACACCACTCAGGATGTTCCACCTCTGGGTCAGGTGCCTCGGCAGTAGCCCGGGAAATCTGATCTTTCATTCTAGACAAGCTGCGACCACATAGAGGAAGCTTACCAGATAAAATAGCAGAAATACCAGGAAGATGGTCTCTTTAACATCCAGGGGAAACTGAACACTCTTAAAAGATAACCTATCAAATTTAAAGAGAAGGGAAACACCGTCTCCTCCTCTTCTAACAATCTGGGTGCAATTACTTATAAATTCCCAAAACAGGCTACCGAAGCTAGGACTGGGGTTAGGAGGGAGAAACCATTTATCATTCACACTTCAAACAGCTGCCTGTACCTCTGTCAACTTCTTATAAATCATTGTCACCGAGCACAGCAAAATAGAAATCCTGATTCATCTCCTTTCTCTGTAAAATTTACATATCAGGGACAAGATTGGAGCAAGTTGTGGATAGGCAAACAACCCTAGGGACCAAAATAACACTAGTACCTCAATGAAGCCTAAAGACCAGAAAGACATGAGTACATCAAGCCAGAGAGACATTATGAACTCAACCAGCATGATGACTACTTTACCCCAACACAGAATAAGTAAATTCAAACTAAAATGTAATTACTACAGGTTTTTTCACTTTCCTTCGAGCCACACATTGGGCGCCACTAAATTTCGTACCCGTTTGGCCAAATTTAGAAATACATCCTCTGAGAGAAGGCACAACCACCCCTCCCCCCCAGGTTCGGGAAAATATAAATTTTCCTCGAAGGAAAGTGAAGGAGATAAAACTATTTATTTACTTAACACATGGGAAAAAGAAAATAATGCTAAATAATAAAATCTCTCGCTGTGGAGGAAAAACCTGGGAAAGTGTTAGACTCCTCCCTTTGGTCTCCTCAGAGCTGGGGCTTGGCCCAGGGCCAGGCCCTCTGTGCCCAGTGGAAAGTCCTCCTGATGTGCTCTGAGGTTGAAAGCAGTCCAGTGGAAAAGGGAGAAAATCTGGAATTCCAGGGAAGGAAAAACAAAGTTCAACTCTCAGTCTCTCTCTCCGGAGAAAAAGAAACTGAACAACTGGCCAAAAAGCTGACTGGAAAGCAGCAAGCCGGGTGCTTCCTCGCTCCCCTGCCACAGCTGGGGAAAAAAACCCCTGCTATCTGTGTGTGACCTTGAACAAGCTGCAAACTTCTTTGCAAAAGTTTTGCTCAGTTTTTTCCTTCCCCCTCTCAGGCTCAGTTTAGAGGCACAGAAAGGCACAAAAATTAATTTCTGGGCATAGGCAGCAATTTGGGATACACATCATAATGTCACCCCAAGAAATTCCACCCCTTATCCCATATTGTTGGCCCAGTGCCCAAACTAAGATATTCTAATTCTACACACACATTAATACACATATATATATATATACACAGCTATGTGCGAACAGTGACAGTGACAATCAGCAAGCAGTGGTATACAGGCATTTCACATTACAGGTGGCTCTCATACAACAATCAGATCTCCCTGCGGTACACAACGTGTTGTTCCATCTTTAGGCATTACCCACCATGTGCAACCAGGTCCCTAAGCAAAGACAACCCCACGGGTGGGTTTGTCTGGACTCGAGGCAGAATTTATCCACACAGGCTTTCCTAACAGACCTCTGACATGCACTACTGGGACCTTATCTCCATCTGTTGTATGCAGGGATTCAGATTGGGCTGGACCAGCTCTATTGGTGGAACCTCGGGTGTTAACTAACCAGGTGGCCTTTGCTAGATGCTGCCCCCAATTTTTGAAAGTTCCCCCACCTAGTGCCTTCAGGGTGGTTTTCAACAATCCATTGCACCGTTCCACTTTGCCTGCAGCTGGTGCATGGTAAGGGATGTGGTACACCCACTCAATGCCATGTTCTCTAGCCCAGGTACTTATAAGGCTGTTCTTGAATTGAGTCCCATTATCAGATTCAGTTCTCTCAGGGGTGCCATGCCTCCAAAGGACTTGCTTTTAAAAGGCCCAGGATGGTATTATGGGCAGTAGCATGAGGCACAGGGTAGGTCTCCAGCCATCCTGTGGTGGCTTCTACCATTGTGAGCACATAGCGCTTGCCTTGGCAGGTTTGAGGCAGTATGATGTAATCAATCTGCCAGGCCTCCCCATACTTGTATTTGGACCACGGCCCACCATACCACAGGGAATTCACTCGCTTGGCCTGCTTGATCGCAGCGCATGTCTCACAATCATGAATAACTTGGGAGATACTGTCCATGGTTAGATCCACCCCTCGATCTCGTGCTCACTTATAGGTGGCGTCTCTGCCCTGATGGCGGAGGCATCATGGGCCCATCGAGCTAGGAACAACTCTCCCTTGTGTTTCCAGTCCAAGTCTACCTGTGACACTTCTATCTTTGCAGCCTGATCTACCTGCTTGTTGTTTTGGTGTTCTTCGTTAGCCCTACTCTTGGGGGCATGGGCATCTACATGGCGGACTTTCACAACCAGCTTTCTGACTCGGGCAGCGATGTTTTTCCACTCTTCAGCAGCCCAGATTGGTTTTCCCCTACGCTGCCAATTAGCTTTTTTCCACTTTTCTAGCCATCCCCATAGAGCACTGGCTACCATCCATAAATGAGTGTACAGGTAGAGCTTTGGCCACTTCTCTCTTTCAGCAATGTCCAGGGCTAGTTGAACAGCTTTGAGTGGTTGACCCCGAATCTCACCAGACACCTTCTGCCAGAGGCTCCAGGAAAGACCATGGCTCCCAGCTGCAGAGTAGAGCACGTTCTTCACTTCTGGTCCTGTCCTGACTGGGCCAAGGGCTACAGCATGAGCGATTTCCTGCTTGATTTGGGCAAAAGCTTGTTGCTGTTCAGGGCTCTAATGGAAATCGTTCTTCTTGCGGGTAACCAGGTAAAGAGGACTCACAATCTGGCTGTACTCAGGAATATGCATCCTCCAAAAGCCTATGGCACCTAGGAAAGCTTGCGTTTCCTTCTTGTTTGTCGGTGGAGACATTGCTGTGATCTTATTGATGACCTCAGTGGGAATCTGATGCCATCCATCTTGCCATTTCACTCCCAGGAACCGGATCTCTTGAGCAGGTCCCTTGACTTTGCTCTTCCTGATGGCGAAACCAGCTTCCAGCAGAATCCGGATAAATTTCTCTCCTTTCTCAAACACTTCTGTTGCGGAGTTCCCCCACACAATGATGTCATCAATGTACTGCAGATGTTCTGGAGCCTCACCCTTTTCTAGTGCAATCTGGATCAGCCCATGGCAGATGGTGGGACTGTGCTTCCACCCCTGGGGCAGTCGGTTCCAGGTGTACTGCACACCTCTCCAGGTGAAGGCCTGCACTCTGCTGCCAAAGGAATGGAGAAAAAGGCGTTAGCAATGTCAATGGTGGCATACCACTTTGCTGCTTTGGACTCCAGCTCATTCTGGAGCTCCAACATGTCCAGCACAGCAGCCCTCAGTGGTGGAGTCACTTCATTCAAGGCACAATAGTCCACAGTCAATCTACGTTCTCCTTCTGATTTGCGCACAGGCCAAATGGGACTATTGAAGGGTGAGTGGGTCTTGCTGACCACCCCTTGGCTCTCCAGCTCACGGATCATCTTGTGGATGGGAATCACAGCATCTCCAGTTGTCCGGTATTGTCGGTGATGCACTTTCGAGGTAGCAATTGGTACTCTTTGTTCTTCCACCTTCAGAAGGCCAACTGCAGACGGGTTCTCTGATAGCCCAGGCAAAGTGTTCAATTGCTTAATGCTCTCTGTCTCCACAGCAGCTATTCCAAAAGCCCACTTGAGTCCCTTTGGGTCTCTAAAATACCGGTTCCGGAGGAAGTCTTTGCCCAAAATGCACGGGGCCTCTTGGCCAGTCACAATGAGATGTTTCTTCCACTCGTTTCCGGTAAGGCTCACCTCAGCTTCTACTAAGGTCAAATTTTGCTATCCACCTGTTACACCAGAAATAGAAACAGATTCTTCCCCCACATGCTGCGATGGAATCATTGTACACTGCGCACCAGTGTCAACCAAGGCATCATATTTTTGTGGTTCTGATGGACCAGGCCAACAAATCCGCACAGTCCAAAAGACACGGTTTTCCCTGACCTCTACCTGGCTAGAGGCAGGGCCCCTCTATGCCTGGTCATACTTCTTTCCCTGGGCCTGCATTTTGGAGGTTCCTTCATGGGAATCGGACATGCCATCGTCTTTTCCATCATTTCTGGCAGTTTGGCTACAGGCAACTGGAGCTACTTCCTTTTTGGTAGAACTTCCTTTCTGAGATTGCGCTCCTTCAATTCACGCACTTGTGCTGCCAGAGCAGACGTGGTTTGTCCACCCCACCTCTTCGTGTCTTCCCCACTGTCACACAGAAATTTCCACAGCTCACTTCGTGGGATGTTCCTTCTCTCTGGGGAACGTCCGTGGAGAAGGCACTTTAATCTCCTGGTGATTCTTCTTCATTTCATCTTCCATTTTCTGCATACGTGTTTCCACTGCTGCAATTCTTCCATGTGTTGGGCCATGCACAGAGTCTGCATATGCTCGGAGCTTCACTGCCATATCCTTCACAGTCTCATTCGCATCGTAGTCCGGTTTCATTATTGCTAAAGCAGAAGCGTATTCCTGTGGCCCAAGTTGTATGAGTTTTCACTACATATATGGAATAACTCTGGCCTGGTCTGGACTCCTCAATCCTGGGTCATTTGTGAAAACAACCTCTACCACCCCTAGTTCTCTCAGGCGTTGGATCCCTTGTTCTATGGTCTTCCACGGGTTTTACTGCATGTAGAGATCATCTCTGCACATATATCTTTCAATCACACCTGTCAAGACCTGTCTCCAGAGACTGGCAGAGTCAGCCTCCCTTATCATCGCTTGGTCGATCACTGGATCACATGACAGGGATCCGAAATGCTTCGCTTCAGCACCGTCCAGCATCACATCATCACCTGCCGCATCCCAAATACGGACCATCCAACTTATTATGGATTTATCAGACCATCGGGTGTAGCCCTTTCTTAGGCTGTGAAGGTCCTTTATGGACATGGACTCGGTAATGGTTTCTGTGCCTGAGTCAGTTGGTCATTTTGAGGTTCCTTCCCCTGCATCTTTTGAGGTCCCTTCCCCTGCATTATCCTCATCTTTCACTGGACGATCAGTTTTGGTTGTGTGTTTTTCCCTCGTGACAGGAGCCACTGTCAATGGCTTAGACTCTCCATCTGGTTTGGGCTTGCTATCTGGTTTGGCTGCAGCCTGAGTGACTGGGGTGTCTGCATGCTTTGCCGATTTATCTTCCTGCCTTTCTACCTTTACTTGCTGCAGTGTGCGATAGGCATATGCCAAAGCCCAACATATTGCAAGGAGCTTGTTTCCATTGGAATTGTCATTGTATTTCTCTTTCAGATATTTTGCCACCTCAGCTGGTTTCTGAACTTGTTCAGGGGGAAACTTGCAAACCATTGCGTCAGAGAATTTCTTTAGGGTTTGGCCGATGTCCTCCCATTCCCCACACCACTCAGGATGTTCCACCTCTGGGTCAGGTGCCTCGGCAGTAGCCCGGGAAATCTGATCTTTCATTCTAGACAAGCTGCGACCACATAGAGGAAGCTTACCAGATAAAATAGCAGAAATACCAGGAAGATGGTCTCTTTAACATCCAGGGGAAACTGAACACTCTTAAAAGATAACCTATCAAATTTAAAGAGAAGGGAAACACCGTCTCCTCCTCTTCTAACAATCTGGGTGCAATTACTTATAAATTCCCAAAACAGGCTACCGAAGCTAGGACTGGGGTTAGGAGGGAGAAACCATTTATCATTCACACTTCAAACAGCTGCCTGTACCTCTGTCAACTTCTTATAAATCATTGTCACCGAGCACAGCAAAATAGAAATCCTGATTCATCTCCTTTCTCTGTAAAATTTACATATCAGGGACAAGATTGGAGCAAGTTGTGGATAGGCAAACAACCCTAGGGACCAAAATAACACTAGTACCTCAATGAAGCCTAAAGACCAGAAAGACATGAGTACATCAAGCCAGAGAGACATTATGAACTCAACCAGCATGATGACTACTTTACCCCAACACAGAATAAGTAAATTCAAACTAAAATGTAATTACTACAGGTTTTTTCACTTTCCTTCGAGCCACACATTGGGCGCCACTAAATTTCGTACCCGTTTGGCCAAATTTAGAAATACATCCTCTGAGAGAAGGCACAACCACCCCTCCCCCCCAGGTTCGGGAAAATATAAATTTTCCTCGAAGGAAAGTGAAGGAGATAAAACTATTTATTTACTTAACACATGGGAAAAAGAAAATAATGCTAAATAATAAAATCTCTCGCTGTGGAGGAAAAACCTGGGAAAGTGTTAGACTCCTCCCTTTGGTCTCCTCAGAGCTGGGGCTTGGCCCAGGGCCAGGCCCTCTGTGCCCAGTGGAAAGTCCTCCTGATGTGCTCTGAGGTTGAAAGCAGTCCAGTGGAAAAGGGAGAAAATCTGGAATTCCAGGGAAGGAAAAACAAAGTTCAACTCTCAGTCTCTCTCTCCGGAGAAAAAGAAACTGAACAACTGGCCAAAAAGCTGACTGGAAAGCAGCAAGCCGGGTGCTTCCTCGCTCCCCTGCCACAGCTGGGGAAAAAAAACCCCTGCTATCTGTGTGTGACCTTGAACAAGCTGCAAACTTCTTTGCAAAAGTTTTGCTCAGTTTTTTCCTTCCCCCTCTCAGGCTCAGTTTAGAGGCACAGAAAGGCACAAAAATTAATTTCTGGGCATAGGCAGCAATTTGGGATACACATCATAATGTCACCCCAAGAAATTCCACCCCTTATCCCATATTGTTGGCCCAGTGCCCAAACTAAGATATTCTAATTCTACACACACATTAATACATATATATATATATATACACAGCTATGTGCGAACAGTGACAGTGACAATCAGCAAGCAGTGGTATACAGGCATTTCACATTACAGGTGGTTCTCATACAACAATCAGATCTCCCTGCGGTACACAACGTGTTGTTCCATCTTTAGGCATTACCCACCATGTGCAACCAGGTCCCTAAGCAAAGACAACCCCACGGGTGGGTTTGTCTGGACTCGAGGCAGAATTTATCCACACAGGCTTTCCTAACAGACCTCTGACATGCACTACTGGGACCTTATCTCCATCTGTTGTATGCAGGGATTCAGATTGGGCTGGACCAGCTCTATTGGTGGAACCTCGGGTGTTAACTAACCAGGTGGCCTTTGCTAGATGCTGCCCCCAATTTTTGAAAGTTCCCCCACCTAGTGCCTTCAGGGTGGTTTTCAACAATCCATTGCACCGTTCCACTTTGCCTGCAGCTGGTGCATGGTAAGGGATGTGGTACACCCACTCAATGCCATGTTCTCTAGCCCAGGTACTTATAAGGCTGTTCTTGAATTGAGTCCCATTATCAGATTCAGTTCTCTCAGGGGTGCCATGCCTCCAAAGGACTTGCTTTTAAAAGGCCCAGGATGGTATTATGGGCAGTAGCATGAGGCACAGGGTAGGTCTCCAGCCATCCTGTGGTGGCTTCTACCATTGTGAGCACATAGCGCTTGCCTTGGCAGGTTTGAGGCAGTATGATGTAATCAATCTGCCAGGCCTCCCCATACTTGTATTTGGACCACGGCCCACCATACCACAGGGAATTCACTCGCTTGGCCTGCTTGATCGCAGCGCATGTCTCACAATCATGAATAACTTGGGAGATACTGTCCATGGTTAGATCCACCCCTCGATCTCGTGCTCACTTATAGGTGGCGTCTCTGCCCTGATGGCGGAGGCATCATGGGCCCATCGAGCTAGGAACAACTCTCCCTTGTGTTTCCAGTCCAAGTCTACCTGTGACACTTCTATCTTTGCAGCCTGATCTACCTGCTTGTTGTTTTGGTGTTCTTCGTTAGCCCTACTCTTGGGGGCATGGGCATCTACATGGCGGACTTTCACAACCAGCTTTCTGACTCGGGCAGCGATGTTTTTCCACTCTTCAGCAGCCCAGATTGGTTTTCCCCTACGCTGCCAATTAGCTTTTTTCCACTTTTCTAGCCATCCCCATAGAGCACTGGCTACCATCCATAAATGAGTGTACAGGTAGAGCTTTGGCCACTTCTCTCTTTCAGCAATGTCCAGGGCTAGTTGAACAGCTTTGAGTGGTTGACCCCGAATCTCACCAGACACCTTCTGCCAGAGGCTCCAGGAAAGACCATGGCTCCCAGCTGCAGAGTAGAGCACGTTCTTCACTTCTGGTCCTGTCCTGACTGGGCCAAGGGCTACAGCATGAGCGATTTCCTGCTTGATTTGGGCAAAAGCTTGTTGCTGTTCAGGGCTCTAGTGGAAATCGTTCTTCTTGCGGGTAACCAGGTAAAGAGGACTCACAATCTGGCTGTACTCAGGAATATGCATCCTCCAAAAGCCTATGGCACCTAGGAAAGCTTGCGTTTCCTTCTTGTTTGTCGGTGGAGACATTGCTGTGATCTTATTGATGACCTCAGTGGGAATCTGATGCCATCCATCTTGCCATTTCACTCCCAGGAACCGGATCTCTTGAGCAGGTCCCTTGACTTTGCTCTTCCTGATGGCGAAACCAGCTTCCAGCAGAATCCGGATAAATTTCTCTCCTTTCTCAAACACTTCTGTTGCGGAGTTCCCCCACACAATGATGTCATCAATGTACTGCAGATGTTCTGGAGCCTCACCCTTTTCTAGTGCAATCTGGATCAGCCCATGGCAGATGGTGGGACTGTGCTTCCACCCCTGGGGCAGTCGGTTCCAGGTGTACTGCACACCTCTCCAGGTGAAGGCCTGCACTCTGCTGCCAAAGGAATGGAGAAAAAGGCGTTAGCAATGTCAATGGTGGCATACCACTTTGCTGCTTTGGACTCCAGCTCATTCTGGAGCTCCAACATGTCCAGCACAGCAGCCCTCAGTGGTGGAGTCACTTCATTCAAGGCACAATAGTCCACAGTCAATCTACGTTCTCCTTCTGATTTGCGCACAGGCCAAATGGGACTATTGAAGGGTGAGTGGGTCTTGCTGACCACCCCTTGGCTCTCCAGCTCACGGATCATCTTGTGGATGGGAATCACAGCATCTCCAGTTGTCCGGTATTGTCGGTGATGCACTTTCGAGGTAGCAATTGGTACTCTTTGTTCTTCCACCTTCAGAAGGCCAACTGCAGACGGGTTCTCTGATAGCCCAGGCAAAGTGTTCAATTGCTTAATGCTCTCTGTCTCCACAGCAGCTATTCCAAAAGCCCACTTGAGTCCCTTTGGGTCTCTAAAATACCGGTTCCGGAGGAAGTCTTTGCCCAAAATGCACGGGGCCTCTTGGCCAGTCACAATGAGATGTTTCTTCCACTCGTTTCCGGTAAGGCTCACCTCAGCTTCTACTAAGGTCAAATTTTGCTATCCACCTGTTACACCAGAAATAGAAACAGATTCTTCCCCCACATGCTGCGATGGAATCATTGTACACTGCGCACCAGTGTCAACCAAGGCATCATATTTTTGTGGTTCTGATGGACCAGGCCAACAAATCCACACAGTCCAAAAGACACGGTTTTCCCTGACCTCTACCTGGCTAGAGGCAGGGCCCCTCTATGCCTGGTCATACTTCTTTCCCTGGGCCTGCATTTTGGAGGTTCCTTCATGGGAATCGGACATGCCATCGTCTTTTCCATCATTTCTGGCAGTTTGGCTACAGGCAACTGGAGCTACTTCCTTTTTGGTAGAACTTCCTTTCTGAGATTGCGCTCCTTCAATTCACGCACTTGTGCTGCCAGAGCAGACGTGGTTTGTCCACCCCACCTCTTCGTGTCTTCCCCACTGTCACACAGAAATTTCCACAGCTCACTTCGTGGGATGTTCCTTCTCTCTGGGGAACGTCCGTGGAGAAGGCACTTTAATCTCCTGGTGATTCTTCTTCATTTCATCTTCCATTTTCTGCATACGTGTTTCCACTGCTGCAATTCTTCCATGTGTTGGGCCATGCACAGAGTCTGCATATGCTCGGAGCTTCACTGCCATATCCTTCACAGTCTCATTCGCATCGTAGTCCGGTTTCATTATTGCTAAAGCAGAAGCGTATTCCTGTGGCCCAAGTTGTATGAGTTTTCACTACATATATGGAATAACTCTGGCCTGGTCTGGACTCCTCAATCCTGGGTCATTTGTGAAAACAACCTCTACCACCCCTAGTTCTCTCAGGCGTTGGATCCCTTGTTCTATGGTCTTCCACGGGTTTTACTGCATGTAGAGATCATCTCTGCACATATATCTTTCAATCACACCTGTCAAGACCTGTCTCCAGAGACTGGCAGAGTCAGCCTCCCTTATCATCGCTTGGTCGATCACTGGATCACATGACAGGGATCCGAAATGCTTCGCTTCAGCACCGTCCAGCATCACATCATCACCTGCCGCATCCCAAATACGGACCATCCAACTTATTATGGATTTATCAGACCATCGGGTGTAGCCCTTTCTTAGGCTGTGAAGGTCCTTTATGGACATGGACTCGGTAATGGTTTCTGTGCCTGAGTCAGTTGGTCATTTTGAGGTTCCTTCCCCTGCATCTTTTGAGGTCCCTTCCCCTGCATTATCCTCATCTTTCACTGGACGATCAGTTTTGGTTGTGTGTTTTTCCCTCGTGACAGGAGCCACTGTCAATGGCTTAGACTCTCCGTCTGGTTTGGGCTTGCTATCTGGTTTGGCTGCAGCCTGAGTGACTGGGGTGTCTGCATGCTTTGCCGATTTATCTTCCTGCCTTTCTACCTTTACTTGCTGCAGTGTGCGATAGGCATATGCCAAAGCCCAACATATTGCAAGGAGCTTGTTTCCATTGGAATTGTCATTGTATTTCTCTTTCAGATATTTTGCCACCTCAGCTGGTTTCTGAACTTGTTCAGGGGGAAACTTGCAAACCATTGCGTCAGAGAATTTCTTTAGGGTTTGGCCGATGTCCTCCCATTCCCCACACCACTCAGGATGTTCCACCTCTGGGTCAGGTGCCTCGGCAGTAGCCCGGGAAATCTGATCTTTCATTCTAGACAAGCTGCGACCACATAGAGGAAGCTTACCAGATAAAATAGCAGAAATACCAGGAAGATGGTCTCTTTAACATCCAGGGGAAACTGAACACTCTTAAAAGATAACCTATCAAATTTAAAGAGAAGGGAAACACCGTCTCCTCCTCTTCTAACAATCTGGGTGCAATTACTTATAAATTCCCAAAACAGGCTACCGAAGCTAGGACTGGGGTTAGGAGGGAGAAACCATTTATCATTCACACTTCAAACAGCTGCCTGTACCTCTGTCAACTTCTTATAAATCATTGTCACCGAGCACAGCAAAATAGAAATCCTGATTCATCTCCTTTCTCTGTAAAATTTACATATCAGGGACAAGATTGGAGCAAGTTGTGGATAGGCAAACAACCCTAGGGACCAAAATAACACTAGTACCTCAATGAAGCCTAAAGACCAGAAAGACATGAGTACATCAAGCCAGAGAGACATTATGAACTCAACCAGCATGATGACTACTTTACCCCAACACAGAATAAGTAAATTCAAACTAAAATGTAATTACTACAGGTTTTTTCACTTTCCTTCGAGCCACACATTGGGCGCCACTAAATTTCGTACCCGTTTGGCCAAATTTAGAAATACATCCTCTGAGAGAAGGCACAACCACCCCTCCCCCCCAGGTTCGGGAAAATATAAATTTTCCTCGAAGGAAAGTGAAGGAGATAAAACTATTTATTTACTTAACACATGGGAAAAAGAAAATAATGCTAAATAATAAAATCTCTCGCTGTGGAGGAAAAACCTGGGAAAGTGTTAGACTCCTCCCTTTGGTCTCCTCAGAGCTGGGGCTTGGCCCAGGGCCAGGCCCTCTGTGCCCAGTGGAAAGTCCTCCTGATGTGCTCTGAGGTTGAAAGCAGTCCAGTGGAAAAGGGAGAAAATCTGGAATTCCAGGGAAGGAAAAACAAAGTTCAACTCTCAGTCTCTCTCTCCGGAGAAAAAGAAACTGAACAACTGGCCAAAAAGCTGACTGGAAAGCAGCAAGCCGGGTGCTTCCTCGCTCCCCTGCCACAGCTGGGGAAAAAAAACCCCTGCTATCTGTGTGTGACCTTGAACAAGCTGCAAACTTCTTTGCAAAAGTTTTGCTCAGTTTTTTCCTTCCCCCTCTCAGGCTCAGTTTAGAGGCACAGAAAGGCACAAAAATTAATTTCTGGGCATAGGCAGCAATTTGGGATACACATCATAATGTCACCCCAAGAAATTCCACCCCTTATCCCATATTGTTGGCCCAGTGCCCAAACTAAGATATTCTAATTCTACACACACATTAATACATATATATATATATATACACAGCTATGTGCGAACAGTGACAGTGACAATCAGCAAGCAGTGGTATACAGGCATTTCACATTACAGGTGGTTCTCATACAACAATCAGCTCTCCCTGCGGTACACAACGTGTTGTTCCATCTTTAGGCATTACCCACCATGTGCAACCAGGTCCCTAAGCAAAGACAACCCCACGGGTGGGTTTGTCTGGACTCGAGGCAGAATTTATCCACACAGGCTTTCCTAACAGACCTCTGACATGCACTACTGGGACCTTATCTCCATCTGTTGTATGCAGGGATTCAGATTGGGCTGGACCAGCTCTATTGGTGGAACCTCGGGTGTTAACTAACCAGGTGGCCTTTGCTAGATGCTGCCCCCAATTTTTGAAAGTTCCCCCACCTAGTGCCTTCAGGGTGGTTTTCAACAATCCATTGCACCGTTCCACTTTGCCTGCAGCTGGTGCATGGTAAGGGATGTGGTACACCCACTCAATGCCATGTTCTCTAGCCCAGGTACTTATAAGGCTGTTCTTGAATTGAGTCCCATTATCAGATTCAGTTCTCTCAGGGGTGCCATGCCTCCAAAGGACTTGCTTTTAAAAGGCCCAGGATGGTATTATGGGCAGTAGCATGAGGCACAGGGTAGGTCTCCAGCCATCCTGTGGTGGCTTCTACCATTGTGAGCACATAGCGCTTGCCTTGGCAGGTTTGAGGCAGTATGATGTAATCAATCTGCCAGGCCTCCCCATACTTGTATTTGGACCACGGCCCACCATACCACAGGGAATTCACTCGCTTGGCCTGCTTGATCGCAGCGCATGTCTCACAATCATGAATAACTTGGGAGATACTGTCCATGGTTAGATCCACCCCTCGATCTCGTGCTCACTTATAGGTGGCGTCTCTGCCCTGATGGCGGAGGCATCATGGGCCCATCGAGCTAGGAACAACTCTCCCTTGTGTTTCCAGTCCAAGTCTACCTGTGACACTTCTATCTTTGCAGCCTGATCTACCTGCTTGTTGTTTTGGTGTTCTTCGTTAGCCCTACTCTTGGGGGCATGGGCATCTACATGGCGGACTTTCACAACCAGCTTTCTGACTCGGGCAGCGATGTTTTTCCACTCTTCAGCAGCCCAGATTGGTTTTCCCCTACGCTGCCAATTAGCTTTTTTCCACTTTTCTAGCCATCCCCATAGAGCACTGGCTACCATCCATAAATGAGTGTACAGGTAGAGCTTTGGCCACTTCTCTCTTTCAGCAATGTCCAGGGCTAGTTGAACAGCTTTGAGTGGTTGACCCCGAATCTCACCAGACACCTTCTGCCAGAGGCTCCAGGAAAGACCATGGCTCCCAGCTGCAGAGTAGAGCACGTTCTTCACTTCTGGTCCTGTCCTGACTGGGCCAAGGGCTACAGCATGAGCGATTTCCTGCTTGATTTGGGCAAAAGCTTGTTGCTGTTCAGGGCTCTAATGGAAATCGTTCTTCTTGCGGGTAACCAGGTAAAGAGGACTCACAATCTGGCTGTACTCAGGAATATGCATCCTCCAAAAGCCTATGGCACCTAGGAAAGCTTGCGTTTCCTTCTTGTTTGTCGGTGGAGACATTGCTGTGATCTTATTGATGACCTCAGTGGGAATCTGATGCCATCCATCTTGCCATTTCACTCCCAGGAACCGGATCTCTTGAGCAGGTCCCTTGACTTTGCTCTTCCTGATGGCGAAACCAGCTTCCAGCAGAATCCGGATAAATTTCTCTCCTTTCTCAAACACTTCTGTTGCGGAGTTCCCCCACACAATGATGTCATCAATGTACTGCAGATGTTCTGGAGCCTCACCCTTTTCTAGTGCAATCTGGATCAGCCCATGGCAGATGGTGGGACTGTGCTTCCACCCCTGGGGCAGTCGGTTCCAGGTGTACTGCACACCTCTCCAGGTGAAGGCCTGCACTCTGCTGCCAAAGGAATGGAGAAAAAGGCGTTAGCAATGTCAATGGTGGCATACCACTTTGCTGCTTTGGACTCCAGCTCATTCTGGAGCTCCAACATGTCCAGCACAGCAGCCCTCAGTGGTGGAGTCACTTCATTCAAGGCACAATAGTCCACAGTCAATCTACGTTCTCCTTCTGATTTGCGCACAGGCCAAATGGGACTATTGAAGGGTGAGTGGGTCTTGCTGACCACCCCTTGGCTCTCCAGCTCACGGATCATCTTGTGGATGGGAATCACAGCATCTCCAGTTGTCCGGTATTGTCGGTGATGCACTTTCGAGGTAGCAATTGGTACTCTTTGTTCTTCCACCTTCAGAAGGCCAACTGCAGACGGGTTCTCTGATAGCCCAGGCAAAGTGTTCAATTGCTTAATGCTCTCTGTCTCCACAGCAGCTATTCCAAAAGCCCACTTGAGTCCCTTTGGGTCTCTAAAATACCGGTTCCGGAGGAAGTCTTTGCCCAAAATGCACGGGGCCTCTTGGCCAGTCACAATGAGATGTTTCTTCCACTCGTTTCCGGTAAGGCTCACCTCAGCTTCTACTAAGGTCAAATTTTGCTATCCACCTGTTACACCAGAAATAGAAACAGATTCTTCCCCCACATGCTGCGATGGAATCATTGTACACTGCGCACCAGTGTCAACCAAGGCATCATATTTTTGTGGTTCTGATGGACCAGGCCAACAAATCCACACAGTCCAAAAGACACGGTTTTCCCTGACCTCTACCTGGCTAGAGGCAGGGCCCCTCTATGCCTGGTCATACTTCTTTCCCTGGGCCTGCATTTTGGAGGTTCCTTCATGGGAATCGGACATGCCATCGTCTTTTCCATCATTTCTGGCAGTTTGGCTACAGGCAACTGGAGCTACTTCCTTTTTGGTAGAACTTCCTTTCTGAGATTGCGCTCCTTCAATTCACGCACTTGTGCTGCCAGAGCAGACGTGGTTTGTCCACCCCACCTCTTCGTGTCTTCCCCACTGTCACACAGAAATTTCCACAGCTCACTTCGTGGGATGTTCCTTCTCTCTGGGGAACGTCCGTGGAGAAGGCACTTTAATCTCCTGGTGATTCTTCTTCATTTCATCTTCCATTTTCTGCATACGTGTTTCCACTGCTGCAATTCTTCCATGTGTTGGGCCATGCACAGTCTGCATATGCTCGGAGCTTCACTGCCATATCCTTCACAGTCTCATTCGCATCGTAGTCCGGTTTCATTATTGCTAAAGCAGAAGCGTATTCCTGTGGCCCAAGTTGTATGAGTTTTCACTACATATATGGAATAACTCTGGCCTGGTCTGGACTCCTCAATCCTGGGTCATTTGTGAAAACAACCTCTACCACCCCTAGTTCTCTCAGGCGTTGGATCCCTTGTTCTATGGTCTTCCACGGGTTTTACTGCATGTAGAGATCATCTCTGCACATATATCTTTCAATCACACCTGTCAAGACCTGTCTCCAGAGACTGGCAGAGTCAGCCTCCCTTATCATCGCTTGGTCGATCACTGGATCACATGACAGGGATCCGAAATGCTTCGCTTCAGCACCGTCCAGCATCACATCATCACCTGCCGCATCCCAAATACGGACCATCCAACTTATTATGGATTTATCAGACCATCGGGTGTAGCCCTTTCTTAGGCTGTGAAGGTCCTTTATGGACATGGACTCGGTAATGGTTTCTGTGCCTGAGTCAGTTGGTCATTTTGAGGTTCCTTCCCCTGCATCTTTTGAGGTCCCTTCCCCTGCATTATCCTCATCTTTCACTGGACGATCAGTTTTGGTTGTGTGTTTTTCCCTCGTGACAGGAGCCACTGTCAATGGCTTAGACTCTCCATCTGGTTTGGGCTTGCTATCTGGTTTGGCTGCAGCCTGAGTGACTGGGGTGTCTGCATGCTTTGCCGATTTATCTTCCTGCCTTTCTACCTTTACTTGCTGCAGTGTGCGATAGGCATATGCCAAAGCCCAACATATTGCAAGGAGCTTGTTTCCATTGGAATTGTCATTGTATTTCTCTTTCAGATATTTTGCCACCTCAGCTGGTTTCTGAACTTGTTCAGGGGGAAACTTGCAAACCATTGCGTCAGAGAATTTCTTTAGGGTTTGGCCGATGTCCTCCCATTCCCCACACCACTCAGGATGTTCCACCTCTGGGTCAGGTGCCTCGGCAGTAGCCCGGGAAATCTGATCTTTCATTCTAGACAAGCTGCGACCACATAGAGGAAGCTTACCAGATAAAATAGCAGAAATACCAGGAAGATGGTCTCTTTAACATCCAGGGGAAACTGAACACTCTTAAAAGATAACCTATCAAATTTAAAGAGAAGGGAAACACCGTCTCCTCCTCTTCTAACAATCTGGGTGCAATTACTTATAAATTCCCAAAACAGGCTACCGAAGCTAGGACTGGGGTTAGGAGGGAGAAACCATTTATCATTCACACTTCAAACAGCTGCCTGTACCTCTGTCAACTTCTTATAAATCATTGTCACCGAGCACAGCAAAATAGAAATCCTGATTCATCTCCTTTCTCTGTAAAATTTACATATCAGGGACAAGATTGGAGCAAGTTGTGGATAGGCAAACAACCCTAGGGACCAAAATAACACTAGTACCTCAATGAAGCCTAAAGACCAGAAAGACATGAGTACATCAAGCCAGAGAGACATTATGAACTCAACCAGCATGATGACTACTTTACCCCAACACAGAATAAGTAAATTCAAACTAAAATGTAATTACTACAGGTTTTTTCACTTTCCTTCGAGCCACACATTGGGCGCCACTAAATTTCGTACCCGTTTGGCCAAATTTAGAAATACATCCTCTGAGAGAAGGCACAACCACCCCTCCCCCCCAGGTTCGGGAAAATATAAATTTTCCTCGAAGGAAAGTGAAGGAGATAAAACTATTTATTTACTTAACACATGGGAAAAAGAAAATAATGCTAAATAATAAAATCTCTCGCTGTGGAGGAAAAACCTGGGAAAGTGTTAGACTCCTCCCTTTGGTCTCCTCAGAGCTGGGGCTTGGCCCAGGGCCAGGCCCTCTGTGCCCAGTGGAAAGTCCTCCTGATGTGCTCTGAGGTTGAAAGCAGTCCAGTGGAAAAGGGAGAAAATCTGGAATTCCAGGGAAGGAAAAACAAAGTTCAACTCTCAGTCTCTCTCTCCGGAGAAAAAGAAACTGAACAACTGGCCAAAAAGCTGACTGGAAAGCAGCAAGCCGGGTGCTTCCTCGCTCCCCTGCCACAGCTGGGGAAAAAAAACCCCTGCTATCTGTGTGTGACCTTGAACAAGCTGCAAACTTCTTTGCAAAAGTTTTGCTCAGTTTTTTCCTTCCCCCTCTCAGGCTCAGTTTAGAGGCACAGAAAGGCACAAAAATTAATTTCTGGGCATAGGCAGCAATTTGGGATACACATCATAATGTCACCCCAAGAAATTCCACCCCTTATCCCATATTGTTGGCCCAGTGCCCAAACTAAGATATTCTAATTCTACACACACATTAATACATATATATATATATATACACAGCTATGTGCGAACAGTGACAGTGACAATCAGCAAGCAGTGGTATACAGGCATTTCACATTACAGGTGGTTCTCATACAACAATCAGATCTCCCTGCGGTACACAACGTGTTGTTCCATCTTTAGGCATTACCCACCATGTGCAACCAGGTCCCTAAGCAAAGACAACCCCACGGGTGGGTTTGTCTGGACTCGAGGCAGAATTTATCCACACAGGCTTTCCTAACAGACCTCTGACATGCACTACTGGGACCTTATCTCCATCTGTTGTATGCAGGGATTCAGATTGGGCTGGACCAGCTCTATTGGTGGAACCTCGGGTGTTAACTAACCAGGTGGCCTTTGCTAGATGCTGCCCCCAATTTTTGAAAGTTCCCCCACCTAGTGCCTTCAGGGTGGTTTTCAACAATCCATTGCACCGTTCCACTTTGCCTGCAGCTGGTGCATGGTAAGGGATGTGGTACACCCACTCAATGCCATGTTCTCTAGCCCAGGTACTTATAAGGCTGTTCTTGAATTGAGTCCCATTATCAGATTCAGTTCTCTCAGGGGTGCCATGCCTCCAAAGGACTTGCTTTTAAAAGGCCCAGGATGGTATTATGGGCAGTAGCATGAGGCACAGGGTAGGTCTCCAGCCATCCTGTGGTGGCTTCTACCATTGTGAGCACATAGCGCTTGCCTTGGCAGGTTTGAGGCAGTATGATGTAATCAATCTGCCAGGCCTCCCCATACTTGTATTTGGACCACGGCCCACCATACCACAGGGAATTCACTCGCTTGGCCTGCTTGATCGCAGCGCATGTCTCACAATCATGAATAACTTGGGAGATACTGTCCATGGTTAGATCCACCCCTCGATCTCGTGCTCACTTATAGGTGGCGTCTCTGCCCTGATGGCGGAGGCATCATGGGCCCATCGAGCTAGGAACAACTCTCCCTTGTGTTTCCAGTCCAAGTCTACCTGTGACACTTCTATCTTTGCAGCCTGATCTACCTGCTTGTTGTTTTGGTGTTCTTCGTTAGCCCTACTCTTGGGGGCATGGGCATCTACATGGCGGACTTTCACAACCAGCTTTCTGACTCGGGCAGCGATGTTTTTCCACTCTTCAGCAGCCCAGATTGGTTTTCCCCTACGCTGCCAATTAGCTTTTTTCCACTTTTCTAGCCATCCCCATAGAGCACTGGCTACCATCCATAAATGAGTGTACAGGTAGAGCTTTGGCCACTTCTCTCTTTCAGCAATGTCCAGGGCTAGTTGAACAGCTTTGAGTGGTTGACCCCGAATCTCACCAGACACCTTCTGCCAGAGGCTCCAGGAAAGACCATGGCTCCCAGCTGCAGAGTAGAGCACGTTCTTCACTTCTGGTCCTGTCCTGACTGGGCCAAGGGCTACAGCATGAGCGATTTCCTGCTTGATTTGGGCAAAAGCTTGTTGCTGTTCAGGGCTCTAATGGAAATCGTTCTTCTTGCGGGTAACCAGGTAAAGAGGACTCACAATCTGGCTGTACTCAGGAATATGCATCCTCCAAAAGCCTATGGCACCTAGGAAAGCTTGCGTTTCCTTCTTGTTTGTCGGTGGAGACATTGCTGTGATCTTATTGATGACCTCAGTGGGAATCTGATGCCATCCATCTTGCCATTTCACTCCCAGGAACCGGATCTCTTGAGCAGGTCCCTTGACTTTGCTCTTCCTGATGGCGAAACCAGCTTCCAGCAGAATCCGGATAAATTTCTCTCCTTTCTCAAACACTTCTGTTGCGGAGTTCCCCCACACAATGATGTCATCAATGTACTGCAGATGTTCTGGAGCCTCACCCTTTTCTAGTGCAATCTGGATCAGCCCATGGCAGATGGTGGGACTGTGCTTCCACCCCTGGGGCAGTCGGTTCCAGGTGTACTGCACACCTCTCCAGGTGAAGGCCTGCACTCTGCTGCCAAAGGAATGGAGAAAAAGGCGTTAGCAATGTCAATGGTGGCATACCACTTTGCTGCTTTGGACTCCAGCTCATTCTGGAGCTCCAACATGTCCAGCACAGCAGCCCTCAGTGGTGGAGTCACTTCATTCAAGGCACAATAGTCCACAGTCAATCTACGTTCTCCTTCTGATTTGCGCACAGGCCAAATGGGACTATTGAAGGGTGAGTGGGTCTTGCTGACCACCCCTTGGCTCTCCAGCTCACGGATCATCTTGTGGATGGGAATCACAGCATCTCCAGTTGTCCGGTATTGTCGGTGATGCACTTTCGAGGTAGCAATTGGTACTCTTTGTTCTTCCACCTTCAGAAGGCCAACTGCAGACGGGTTCTCTGATAGCCCAGGCAAAGTGTTCAATTGCTTAATGCTCTCTGTCTCCACAGCAGCTATTCCAAAAGCCCACTTGAGTCCCTTTGGGTCTCTAAAATACCGGTTCCGGAGGAAGTCTTTGCCCAAAATGCACGGGGCCTCTTGGCCAGTCACAATGAGATGTTTCTTCCACTCGTTTCCGGTAAGGCTCACCTCAGCTTCTACTAAGGTCAAATTTTGCTATCCACCTGTTACACCAGAAATAGAAACAGATTCTTCCCCCACATGCTGCGATGGAATCATTGTACACTGCGCACCAGTGTCAACCAAGGCATCATATTTTTGTGGTTCTGATGGACCAGGCCAACAAATCCACACAGTCCAAAAGACACGGTTTTCCCTGACCTCTACCTGGCTAGAGGCAGGGCCCCTCTATGCCTGGTCATACTTCTTTCCCTGGGCCTGCATTTTGGAGGTTCCTTCATGGGAATCGGACATGCCATCGTCTTTTCCATCATTTCTGGCAGTTTGGCTACAGGCAACTGGAGCTACTTCCTTTTTGGTAGAACTTCCTTTCTGAGATTGCGCTCCTTCAATTCACGCACTTGTGCTGCCAGAGCAGACGTGGTTTGTCCACCCCACCTCTTCGTGTCTTCCCCACTGTCACACAGAAATTTCCACAGCTCACTTCGTGGGATGTTCCTTCTCTCTGGGGAACGTCCGTGGAGAAGGCACTTTAATCTCCTGGTGATTCTTCTTCATTTCATCTTCCATTTTCTGCATACGTGTTTCCACTGCTGCAATTCTTCCATGTGTTGGGCCATGCACAGAGTCTGCATATGCTCGGAGCTTCACTGCCATATCCTTCACAGTCTCATTCGCATCGTAGTCCGGTTTCATTATTGCTAAAGCAGAAGCGTATTCCTGTGGCCCAAGTTGTATGAGTTTTCACTACATATATGGAATAACTCTGGCCTGGTCTGGACTCCTCAATCCTGGGTCATTTGTGAAAACAACCTCTACCACCCCTAGTTCTCTCAGGCGTTGGATCCCTTGTTCTATGGTCTTCCACGGGTTTTACTGCATGTAGAGATCATCTCTGCACATATATCTTTCAATCACACCTGTCAAGACCTGTCTCCAGAGACTGGCAGAGTCAGCCTCCCTTATCATCGCTTGGTCGATCACTGGATCACATGACAGGGATCCGAAATGCTTCGCTTCAGCACCGTCCAGCATCACATCATCACCTGCCGCATCCCAAATACGGACCATCCAACTTATTATGGATTTATCAGACCATCGGGTGTAGCCCTTTCTTAGGCTGTGAAGGTCCTTTATGGACATGGACTCGGTAATGGTTTCTGTGCCTGAGTCAGTTGGTCATTTTGAGGTTCCTTCCCCTGCATCTTTTGAGGTCCCTTCCCCTGCATTATCCTCATCTTTCACTGGACGATCAGTTTTGGTTGTGTGTTTTTCCCTCGTGACAGGAGCCACTGTCAATGGCTTAGACTCTCCATCTGGTTTGGGCTTGCTATCTGGTTTGGCTGCAGCCTGAGTGACTGGGGTGTCTGCATGCTTTGCCGATTTATCTTCCTGCCTTTCTACCTTTACTTGCTGCAGTGTGCGATAGGCATATGCCAAAGCCCAACATATTGCAAGGAGCTTGTTTCCATTGGAATTGTCATTGTATTTCTCTTTCAGATATTTTGCCACCTCAGCTGGTTTCTGAACTTGTTCAGGGGGAAACTTGCAAACCATTGCGTCAGAGAATTTCTTTAGGGTTTGGCCGATGTCCTCCCATTCCCCACACCACTCAGGATGTTCCACCTCTGGGTCAGGTGCCTCGGCAGTAGCCCGGGAAATCTGATCTTTCATTCTAGACAAGCTGCGACCACATAGAGGAAGCTTACCAGATAAAATAGCAGAAATACCAGGAAGATGGTCTCTTTAACATCCAGGGGAAACTGAACACTCTTAAAAGATAACCTATCAAATTTAAAGAGAAGGGAAACACCGTCTCCTCCTCTTCTAACAATCTGGGTGCAATTACTTATAAATTCCCAAAACAGGCTACCGAAGCTAGGACTGGGGTTAGGAGGGAGAAACCATTTATCATTCACACTTCAAACAGCTGCCTGTACCTCTGTCAACTTCTTATAAATCATTGTCACCGAGCACAGCAAAATAGAAATCCTGATTCATCTCCTTTCTCTGTAAAATTTACATATCAGGGACAAGATTGGAGCAAGTTGTGGATAGGCAAACAACCCTAGGGACCAAAATAACACTAGTACCTCAATGAAGCCTAAAGACCAGAAAGACATGAGTACATCAAGCCAGAGAGACATTATGAACTCAACCAGCATGATGACTACTTTACCCCAACACAGAATAAGTAAATTCAAACTAAAATGTAATTACTACAGGTTTTTTCACTTTCCTTCGAGCCACACATTGGGCGCCACTAAATTTCGTACCCGTTTGGCCAAATTTAGAAATACATCCTCTGAGAGAAGGCACAACCACCCCTCCCCCCCAGGTTCGGGAAAATATAAATTTTCCTCGAAGGAAAGTGAAGGAGATAAAACTATTTATTTACTTAACACATGGGAAAAAGAAAATAATGCTAAATAATAAAATCTCTCGCTGTGGAGGAAAAACCTGGGAAAGTGTTAGACTCCTCCCTTTGGTCTCCTCAGAGCTGGGGCTTGGCCCAGGGCCAGGCCCTCTGTGCCCAGTGGAAAGTCCTCCTGATGTGCTCTGAGGTTGAAAGCAGTCCAGTGGAAAAGGGAGAAAATCTGGAATTCCAGGGAAGGAAAAACAAAGTTCAACTCTCAGTCTCTCTCTCCGGAGAAAAAGAAACTGAACAACTGGCCAAAAAGCTGACTGGAAAGCAGCAAGCCGGGTGCTTCCTCGCTCCCCTGCCACAGCTGGGGAAAAAAAACCCCTGCTATCTGTGTGTGACCTTGAACAAGCTGCAAACTTCTTTGCAAAAGTTTTGCTCAGTTTTTTCCTTCCCCCTCTCAGGCTCAGTTTAGAGGCACAGAAAGGCACAAAAATTAATTTCTGGGCATAGGCAGCAATTTGGGATACACATCATAATGTCACCCCAAGAAATTCCACCCCTTATCCCATATTGTTGGCCCAGTGCCCAAACTAAGATATTCTAATTCTACACACACATTAATACATATATATATATATATACACAGCTATGTGCGAACAGTGACAGTGACAATCAGCAAGCAGTGGTATACAGGCATTTCACATTACAGGTGGTTCTCATACAACAATCAGCTCTCCCTGCGGTACACAACGTGTTGTTCCATCTTTAGGCATTACCCACCATGTGCAACCAGGTCCCTAAGCAAAGACAACCCCACGGGTGGGTTTGTCTGGACTCGAGGCAGAATTTATCCACACAGGCTTTCCTAACAGACCTCTGACATGCACTACTGGGACCTTATCTCCATCTGTTGTATGCAGGGATTCAGATTGGGCTGGACCAGCTCTATTGGTGGAACCTCGGGTGTTAACTAACCAGGTGGCCTTTGCTAGATGCTGCCCCCAATTTTTGAAAGTTCCCCCACCTAGTGCCTTCAGGGTGGTTTTCAACAATCCATTGCACCGTTCCACTTTGCCTGCAGCTGGTGCATGGTAAGGGATGTGGTACACCCACTCAATGCCATGTTCTCTAGCCCAGGTACTTATAAGGCTGTTCTTGAATTGAGTCCCATTATCAGATTCAGTTCTCTCAGGGGTGCCATGCCTCCAAAGGACTTGCTTTTAAAAGGCCCAGGATGGTATTATGGGCAGTAGCATGAGGCACAGGGTAGGTCTCCAGCCATCCTGTGGTGGCTTCTACCATTGTGAGCACATAGCGCTTGCCTTGGCAGGTTTGAGGCAGTATGATGTAATCAATCTGCCAGGCCTCCCCATACTTGTATTTGGACCACGGCCCACCATACCACAGGGAATTCACTCGCTTGGCCTGCTTGATCGCAGCGCATGTCTCACAATCATGAATAACTTGGGAGATACTGTCCATGGTTAGATCCACCCCTCGATCTCGTGCTCACTTATAGGTGGCGTCTCTGCCCTGATGGCGGAGGCATCATGGGCCCATCGAGCTAGGAACAACTCTCCCTTGTGTTTCCAGTCCAAGTCTACCTGTGACACTTCTATCTTTGCAGCCTGATCTACCTGCTTGTTGTTTTGGTGTTCTTCGTTAGCCCTACTCTTGGGGGCATGGGCATCTACATGGCGGACTTTCACAACCAGCTTTCTGACTCGGGCAGCGATGTTTTTCCACTCTTCAGCAGCCCAGATTGGTTTTCCCCTACGCTGCCAATTAGCTTTTTTCCACTTTTCTAGCCATCCCCATAGAGCACTGGCTACCATCCATAAATGAGTGTACAGGTAGAGCTTTGGCCACTTCTCTCTTTCAGCAATGTCCAGGGCTAGTTGAACAGCTTTGAGTGGTTGACCCCGAATCTCACCAGACACCTTCTGCCAGAGGCTCCAGGAAAGACCATGGCTCCCAGCTGCAGAGTAGAGCACGTTCTTCACTTCTGGTCCTGTCCTGACTGGGCCAAGGGCTACAGCATGAGCGATTTCCTGCTTGATTTGGGCAAAAGCTTGTTGCTGTTCAGGGCTCTAATGGAAATCGTTCTTCTTGCGGGTAACCAGGTAAAGAGGACTCACAATCTGGCTGTACTCAGGAATATGCATCCTCCAAAAGCCTATGGCACCTAGGAAAGCTTGCGTTTCCTTCTTGTTTGTCGGTGGAGACATTGCTGTGATCTTATTGATGACCTCAGTGGGAATCTGATGCCATCCATCTTGCCATTTCACTCCCAGGAACCGGATCTCTTGAGCAGGTCCCTTGACTTTGCTCTTCCTGATGGCGAAACCAGCTTCCAGCAGAATCCGGATAAATTTCTCTCCTTTCTCAAACACTTCTGTTGCGGAGTTCCCCCACACAATGATGTCATCAATGTACTGCAGATGTTCTGGAGCCTCACCCTTTTCTAGTGCAATCTGGATCAGCCCATGGCAGATGGTGGGACTGTGCTTCCACCCCTGGGGCAGTCGGTTCCAGGTGTACTGCACACCTCTCCAGGTGAAGGCCTGCACTCTGCTGCCAAAGGAATGGAGAAAAAGGCGTTAGCAATGTCAATGGTGGCATACCACTTTGCTGCTTTGGACTCCAGCTCATTCTGGAGCTCCAACATGTCCAGCACAGCAGCCCTCAGTGGTGGAGTCACTTCATTCAAGGCACAATAGTCCACAGTCAATCTACGTTCTCCTTCTGATTTGCGCACAGGCCAAATGGGACTATTGAAGGGTGAGTGGGTCTTGCTGACCACCCCTTGGCTCTCCAGCTCACGGATCATCTTGTGGATGGGAATCACAGCATCTCCAGTTGTCCGGTATTGTCGGTGATGCACTTTCGAGGTAGCAATTGGTACTCTTTGTTCTTCCACCTTCAGAAGGCCAACTGCAGACGGGTTCTCTGATAGCCCAGGCAAAGTGTTCAATTGCTTAATGCTCTCTGTCTCCACAGCAGCTATTCCAAAAGCCCACTTGAGTCCCTTTGGGTCTCTAAAATACCGGTTCCGGAGGAAGTCTTTGCCCAAAATGCACGGGGCCTCTTGGCCAGTCACAATGAGATGTTTCTTCCACTCGTTTCCGGTAAGGCTCACCTCAGCTTCTACTAAGGTCAAATTTTGCTATCCACCTGTTACACCAGAAATAGAAACAGATTCTTCCCCCACATGCTGCGATGGAATCATTGTACACTGCGCACCAGTGTCAACCAAGGCATCATATTTTTGTGGTTCTGATGGACCAGGCCAACAAATCCACACAGTCCAAAAGACACGGTTTTCCCTGACCTCTACCTGGCTAGAGGCAGGGCCCCTCTATGCCTGGTCATACTTCTTTCCCTGGGCCTGCATTTTGGAGGTTCCTTCATGGGAATCGGACATGCCATCGTCTTTTCCATCATTTCTGGCAGTTTGGCTACAGGCAACTGGAGCTACTTCCTTTTTGGTAGAACTTCCTTTCTGAGATTGCGCTCCTTCAATTCACGCACTTGTGCTGCCAGAGCAGACGTGGTTTGTCCACCCCACCTCTTCGTGTCTTCCCCACTGTCACACAGAAATTTCCACAGCTCACTTCGTGGGATGTTCCTTCTCTCTGGGGAACGTCCGTGGAGAAGGCACTTTAATCTCCTGGTGATTCTTCTTCATTTCATCTTCCATTTTCTGCATACGTGTTTCCACTGCTGCAATTCTTCCATGTGTTGGGCCATGCACAGTCTGCATATGCTCGGAGCTTCACTGCCATATCCTTCACAGTCTCATTCGCATCGTAGTCCGGTTTCATTATTGCTAAAGCAGAAGCGTATTCCTGTGGCCCAAGTTGTATGAGTTTTCACTACATATATGGAATAACTCTGGCCTGGTCTGGACTCCTCAATCCTGGGTCATTTGTGAAAACAACCTCTACCACCCCTAGTTCTCTCAGGCGTTGGATCCCTTGTTCTATGGTCTTCCACGGGTTTTACTGCATGTAGAGATCATCTCTGCACATATATCTTTCAATCACACCTGTCAAGACCTGTCTCCAGAGACTGGCAGAGTCAGCCTCCCTTATCATCGCTTGGTCGATCACTGGATCACATGACAGGGATCCGAAATGCTTCGCTTCAGCACCGTCCAGCATCACATCATCACCTGCCGCATCCCAAATACGGACCATCCAACTTATTATGGATTTATCAGACCATCGGGTGTAGCCCTTTCTTAGGCTGTGAAGGTCCTTTATGGACATGGACTCGGTAATGGTTTCTGTGCCTGAGTCAGTTGGTCATTTTGAGGTTCCTTCCCCTGCATCTTTTGAGGTCCCTTCCCCTGCATTATCCTCATCTTTCACTGGACGATCAGTTTTGGTTGTGTGTTTTTCCCTCGTGACAGGAGCCACTGTCAATGGCTTAGACTCTCCATCTGGTTTGGGCTTGCTATCTGGTTTGGCTGCAGCCTGAGTGACTGGGGTGTCTGCATGCTTTGCCGATTTATCTTCCTGCCTTTCTACCTTTACTTGCTGCAGTGTGCGATAGGCATATGCCAAAGCCCAACATATTGCAAGGAGCTTGTTTCCATTGGAATTGTCATTGTATTTCTCTTTCAGATATTTTGCCACCTCAGCTGGTTTCTGAACTTGTTCAGGGGGAAACTTGCAAACCATTGCGTCAGAGAATTTCTTTAGGGTTTGGCCGATGTCCTCCCATTCCCCACACCACTCAGGATGTTCCACCTCTGGGTCAGGTGCCTCGGCAGTAGCCCGGGAAATCTGATCTTTCATTCTAGACAAGCTGCGACCACATAGAGGAAGCTTACCAGATAAAATAGCAGAAATACCAGGAAGATGGTCTCTTTAACATCCAGGGGAAACTGAACACTCTTAAAAGATAACCTATCAAATTTAAAGAGAAGGGAAACACCGTCTCCTCCTCTTCTAACAATCTGGGTGCAATTACTTATAAATTCCCAAAACAGGCTACCGAAGCTAGGACTGGGGTTAGGAGGGAGAAACCATTTATCATTCACACTTCAAACAGCTGCCTGTACCTCTGTCAACTTCTTATAAATCATTGTCACCGAGCACAGCAAAATAGAAATCCTGATTCATCTCCTTTCTCTGTAAAATTTACATATCAGGGACAAGATTGGAGCAAGTTGTGGATAGGCAAACAACCCTAGGGACCAAAATAACACTAGTACCTCAATGAAGCCTAAAGACCAGAAAGACATGAGTACATCAAGCCAGAGAGACATTATGAACTCAACCAGCATGATGACTACTTTACCCCAACACAGAATAAGTAAATTCAAACTAAAATGTAATTACTACAGGTTTTTTCACTTTCCTTCGAGCCACACATTGGGCGCCACTAAATTTCGTACCCGTTTGGCCAAATTTAGAAATACATCCTCTGAGAGAAGGCACAACCACCCCTCCCCCCCAGGTTCGGGAAAATATAAATTTTCCTCGAAGGAAAGTGAAGGAGATAAAACTATTTATTTACTTAACACATGGGAAAAAGAAAATAATGCTAAATAATAAAATCTCTCGCTGTGGAGGAAAAACCTGGGAAAGTGTTAGACTCCTCCCTTTGGTCTCCTCAGAGCTGGGGCTTGGCCCAGGGCCAGGCCCTCTGTGCCCAGTGGAAAGTCCTCCTGATGTGCTCTGAGGTTGAAAGCAGTCCAGTGGAAAAGGGAGAAAATCTGGAATTCCAGGGAAGGAAAAACAAAGTTCAACTCTCAGTCTCTCTCTCCGGAGAAAAAGAAACTGAACAACTGGCCAAAAAGCTGACTGGAAAGCAGCAAGCCGGGTGCTTCCTCGCTCCCCTGCCACAGCTGGGGAAAAAAACCCCTGCTATCTGTGTGTGACCTTGAACAAGCTGCAAACTTCTTTGCAAAAGTTTTGCTCAGTTTTTTCCTTCCCCCTCTCAGGCTCAGTTTAGAGGCACAGAAAGGCACAAAAATTAATTTCTGGGCATAGGCAGCAATTTGGGATACACATCATAATGTCACCCCAAGAAATTCCACCCCTTATCCCATATTGTTGGCCCAGTGCCCAAACTAAGATATTCTAATTCTACACACACATTAATACATATATATATATATATACACAGCTATGTGCGAACAGTGACAGTGACAATCAGCAAGCAGTGGTATACAGGCATTTCACATTACAGGTGGTTCTCATACAACAATCAGATCTCCCTGCGGTACACAACGTGTTGTTCCATCTTTAGGCATTACCCACCATGTGCAACCAGGTCCCTAAGCAAAGACAACCCCACGGGTGGGTTTGTCTGGACTCGAGGCAGAATTTATCCACACAGGCTTTCCTAACAGACCTCTGACATGCACTACTGGGACCTTATCTCCATCTGTTGTATGCAGGGATTCAGATTGGGCTGGACCAGCTCTATTGGTGGAACCTCGGGTGTTAACTAACCAGGTGGCCTTTGCTAGATGCTGCCCCCAATTTTTGAAAGTTCCCCCACCTAGTGCCTTCAGGGTGGTTTTCAACAATCCATTGCACCGTTCCACTTTGCCTGCAGCTGGTGCATGGTAAGGGATGTGGTACACCCACTCAATGCCATGTTCTCTAGCCCAGGTACTTATAAGGCTGTTCTTGAATTGAGTCCCATTATCAGATTCAGTTCTCTCAGGGGTGCCATGCCTCCAAAGGACTTGCTTTTAAAAGGCCCAGGATGGTATTATGGGCAGTAGCATGAGGCACAGGGTAGGTCTCCAGCCATCCTGTGGTGGCTTCTACCATTGTGAGCACATAGCGCTTGCCTTGGCAGGTTTGAGGCAGTATGATGTAATCAATCTGCCAGGCCTCCCCATACTTGTATTTGGACCACGGCCCACCATACCACAGGGAATTCACTCGCTTGGCCTGCTTGATCGCAGCGCATGTCTCACAATCATGAATAACTTGGGAGATACTGTCCATGGTTAGATCCACCCCTCGATCTCGTGCTCACTTATAGGTGGCGTCTCTGCCCTGATGGCGGAGGCATCATGGGCCCATCGAGCTAGGAACAACTCTCCCTTGTGTTTCCAGTCCAAGTCTACCTGTGACACTTCTATCTTTGCAGCCTGATCTACCTGCTTGTTGTTTTGGTGTTCTTCGTTAGCCCTACTCTTGGGGGCATGGGCATCTACATGGCGGACTTTCACAACCAGCTTTCTGACTCGGGCAGCGATGTTTTTCCACTCTTCAGCAGCCCAGATTGGTTTTCCCCTACGCTGCCAATTAGCTTTTTTCCACTTTTCTAGCCATCCCCATAGAGCACTGGCTACCATCCATAAATGAGTGTACAGGTAGAGCTTTGGCCACTTCTCTCTTTCAGCAATGTCCAGGGCTAGTTGAACAGCTTTGAGTGGTTGACCCCGAATCTCACCAGACACCTTCTGCCAGAGGCTCCAGGAAAGACCATGGCTCCCAGCTGCAGAGTAGAGCACGTTCTTCACTTCTGGTCCTGTCCTGACTGGGCCAAGGGCTACAGCATGAGCGATTTCCTGCTTGATTTGGGCAAAAGCTTGTTGCTGTTCAGGGCTCTAATGGAAATCGTTCTTCTTGCGGGTAACCAGGTAAAGAGGACTCACAATCTGGCTGTACTCAGGAATATGCATCCTCCAAAAGCCTATGGCACCTAGGAAAGCTTGCGTTTCCTTCTTGTTTGTCGGTGGAGACATTGCTGTGATCTTATTGATGACCTCAGTGGGAATCTGATGCCATCCATCTTGCCATTTCACTCCCAGGAACCGGATCTCTTGAGCAGGTCCCTTGACTTTGCTCTTCCTGATGGCGAAACCAGCTTCCAGCAGAATCCGGATAAATTTCTCTCCTTTCTCAAACACTTCTGTTGCGGAGTTCCCCCACACAATGATGTCATCAATGTACTGCAGATGTTCTGGAGCCTCACCCTTTTCTAGTGCAATCTGGATCAGCCCATGGCAGATGGTGGGACTGTGCTTCCACCCCTGGGGCAGTCGGTTCCAGGTGTACTGCACACCTCTCCAGGTGAAGGCCTGCACTCTGCTGCCAAAGGAATGGAGAAAAAGGCGTTAGCAATGTCAATGGTGGCATACCACTTTGCTGCTTTGGACTCCAGCTCATTCTGGAGCTCCAACATGTCCAGCACAGCAGCCCTCAGTGGTGGAGTCACTTCATTCAAGGCACAATAGTCCACAGTCAATCTACGTTCTCCTTCTGATTTGCGCACAGGCCAAATGGGACTATTGAAGGGTGAGTGGGTCTTGCTGACCACCCCTTGGCTCTCCAGCTCACGGATCATCTTGTGGATGGGAATCACAGCATCTCCAGTTGTCCGGTATTGTCGGTGATGCACTTTCGAGGTAGCAATTGGTACTCTTTGTTCTTCCACCTTCAGAAGGCCAACTGCAGACGGGTTCTCTGATAGCCCAGGCAAAGTGTTCAATTGCTTAATGCTCTCTGTCTCCACAGCAGCTATTCCAAAAGCCCACTTGAGTCCCTTTGGGTCTCTAAAATACCGGTTCCGGAGGAAGTCTTTGCCCAAAATGCACGGGGCCTCTTGGCCAGTCACAATGAGATGTTTCTTCCACTCGTTTCCGGTAAGGCTCACCTCAGCTTCTACTAAGGTCAAATTTTGCTATCCACCTGTTACACCAGAAATAGAAACAGATTCTTCCCCCACATGCTGCGATGGAATCATTGTACACTGCGCACCAGTGTCAACCAAGGCATCATATTTTTGTGGTTCTGATGGACCAGGCCAACAAATCCACACAGTCCAAAAGACACGGTTTTCCCTGACCTCTACCTGGCTAGAGGCAGGGCCCCTCTATGCCTGGTCATACTTCTTTCCCTGGGCCTGCATTTTGGAGGTTCCTTCATGGGAATCGGACATGCCATCGTCTTTTCCATCATTTCTGGCAGTTTGGCTACAGGCAACTGGAGCTACTTCCTTTTTGGTAGAACTTCCTTTCTGAGATTGCGCTCCTTCAATTCACGCACTTGTGCTGCCAGAGCAGACGTGGTTTGTCCACCCCACCTCTTCGTGTCTTCCCCACTGTCACACAGAAATTTCCACAGCTCACTTCGTGGGATGTTCCTTCTCTCTGGGGAACGTCCGTGGAGAAGGCACTTTAATCTCCTGGTGATTCTTCTTCATTTCATCTTCCATTTTCTGCATACGTGTTTCCACTGCTGCAATTCTTCCATGTGTTGGGCCATGCACAGTCTGCATATGCTCGGAGCTTCACTGCCATATCCTTCACAGTCTCATTCGCATCGTAGTCCGGTTTCATTATTGCTAAAGCAGAAGCGTATTCCTGTGGCCCAAGTTGTATGAGTTTTCACTACATATATGGAATAACTCTGGCCTGGTCTGGACTCCTCAATCCTGGGTCATTTGTGAAAACAACCTCTACCACCCCTAGTTCTCTCAGGCGTTGGATCCCTTGTTCTATGGTCTTCCACGGGTTTTACTGCATGTAGAGATCATCTCTGCACATATATCTTTCAATCACACCTGTCAAGACCTGTCTCCAGAGACTGGCAGAGTCAGCCTCCCTTATCATCGCTTGGTCGATCACTGGATCACATGACAGGGATCCGAAATGCTTCGCTTCAGCACCGTCCAGCATCACATCATCACCTGCCGCATCCCAAATACGGACCATCCAACTTATTATGGATTTATCAGACCATCGGGTGTAGCCCTTTCTTAGGCTGTGAAGGTCCTTTATGGACATGGACTCGGTAATGGTTTCTGTGCCTGAGTCAGTTGGTCATTTTGAGGTTCCTTCCCCTGCATCTTTTGAGGTCCCTTCCCCTGCATTATCCTCATCTTTCACTGGACGATCAGTTTTGGTTGTGTGTTTTTCCCTCGTGACAGGAGCCACTGTCAATGGCTTAGACTCTCCATCTGGTTTGGGCTTGCTATCTGGTTTGGCTGCAGCCTGAGTGACTGGGGTGTCTGCATGCTTTGCCGATTTATCTTCCTGCCTTTCTACCTTTACTTGCTGCAGTGTGCGATAGGCATATGCCAAAGCCCAACATATTGCAAGGAGCTTGTTTCCATTGGAATTGTCATTGTATTTCTCTTTCAGATATTTTGCCACCTCAGCTGGTTTCTGAACTTGTTCAGGGGGAAACTTGCAAACCATTGCGTCAGAGAATTTCTTTAGGGTTTGGCCGATGTCCTCCCATTCCCCACACCACTCAGGATGTTCCACCTCTGGGTCAGGTGCCTCGGCAGTAGCCCGGGAAATCTGATCTTTCATTCTAGACAAGCTGCGACCACATAGAGGAAGCTTACCAGATAAAATAGCAGAAATACCAGGAAGATGGTCTCTTTAACATCCAGGGGAAACTGAACACTCTTAAAAGATAACCTATCAAATTTAAAGAGAAGGGAAACACCGTCTCCTCCTCTTCTAACAATCTGGGTGCAATTACTTATAAATTCCCAAAACAGGCTACCGAAGCTAGGACTGGGGTTAGGAGGGAGAAACCATTTATCATTCACACTTCAAACAGCTGCCTGTACCTCTGTCAACTTCTTATAAATCATTGTCACCGAGCACAGCAAAATAGAAATCCTGATTCATCTCCTTTCTCTGTAAAATTTACATATCAGGGACAAGATTGGAGCAAGTTGTGGATAGGCAAACAACCCTAGGGACCAAAATAACACTAGTACCTCAATGAAGCCTAAAGACCAGAAAGACATGAGTACATCAAGCCAGAGAGACATTATGAACTCAACCAGCATGATGACTACTTTACCCCAACACAGAATAAGTAAATTCAAACTAAAATGTAATTACTACAGGTTTTTTCACTTTCCTTCGAGCCACACATTGGGCGCCACTAAATTTCGTACCCGTTTGGCCAAATTTAGAAATACATCCTCTGAGAGAAGGCACAACCACCCCTCCCCCCCAGGTTCGGGAAAATATAAATTTTCCTCGAAGGAAAGTGAAGGAGATAAAACTATTTATTTACTTAACACATGGGAAAAAGAAAATAATGCTAAATAATAAAATCTCTCGCTGTGGAGGAAAAACCTGGGAAAGTGTTAGACTCCTCCCTTTGGTCTCCTCAGAGCTGGGGCTTGGCCCAGGGCCAGGCCCTCTGTGCCCAGTGGAAAGTCCTCCTGATGTGCTCTGAGGTTGAAAGCAGTCCAGTGGAAAAGGGAGAAAATCTGGAATTCCAGGGAAGGAAAAACAAAGTTCAACTCTCAGTCTCTCTCTCCGGAGAAAAAGAAACTGAACAACTGGCCAAAAGCTGACTGGAAAGCAGCAAGCCGGGTGCTTCCTCGCTCCCCTGCCACAGCTGGGGAAAAAAAACCCCTGCTATCTGTGTGTGACCTTGAACAAGCTGCAAACTTCTTTGCAAAAGTTTTGCTCAGTTTTTTCCTTCCCCCTCTCAGGCTCAGTTTAGAGGCACAGAAAGGCACAAAAATTAATTTCTGGGCATAGGCAGCAATTTGGGATACACATCATAATGTCACCCCAAGAAATTCCACCCCTTATCCCATATTGTTGGCCCAGTGCCCAAACTAAGATATTCTAATTCTACACACACATTAATACATATATATATATATACACAGCTATGTGCGAACAGTGACAGTGACAATCAGCAAGCAGTGGTATACAGGCATTTCACATTACAGGTGGTTCTCATACAACAATCAGATCTCCCTGCGGTACACAACGTGTTGTTCCATCTTTAGGCATTACCCACCATGTGCAACCAGGTCCCTAAGCAAAGACAACCCCACGGGTGGGTTTGTCTGGACTCGAGGCAGAATTTATCCACACAGGCTTTCCTAACAGACCTCTGACATGCACTACTGGGACCTTATCTCCATCTGTTGTATGCAGGGATTCAGATTGGGCTGGACCAGCTCTATTGGTGGAACCTCGGGTGTTAACTAACCAGGTGGCCTTTGCTAGATGCTGCCCCCAATTTTTGAAAGTTCCCCCACCTAGTGCCTTCAGGGTGGTTTTCAACAATCCATTGCACCGTTCCACTTTGCCTGCAGCTGGTGCATGGTAAGGGATGTGGTACACCCACTCAATGCCATGTTCTCTAGCCCAGGTATTTATAAGGCTGTTCTTGAATTGAGTCCCATTATCAGATTCAGTTCTCTCAGGGGTGCCATGCCTCCAAAGGACTTGCTTTTAAAAGGCCCAGGATGGTATTATGGGCAGTAGCATGAGGCACAGGGTAGGTCTCCAGCCATCCTGTGGTGGCTTCTACCATTGTGAGCACATAGCGCTTGCCTTGGCAGGTTTGAGGCAGTATGATGTAATCAATCTGCCAGGCCTCCCCATACTTGTATTTGGACCACGGCCCACCATACCACAGGGAATTCACTCGCTTGGCCTGCTTGATCGCAGCGCATGTCTCACAATCATGAATAACTTGGGAGATACTGTCCATGGTTAGATCCACCCCTCGATCTCGTGCTCACTTATAGGTGGCGTCTCTGCCCTGATGGCGGAGGCATCATGGGCCCATCGAGCTAGGAACAACTCTCCCTTGTGTTTCCAGTCCAAGTCTACCTGTGACACTTCTATCTTTGCAGCCTGATCTACCTGCTTGTTGTTTTGGTGTTCTTCGTTAGCCCTACTCTTGGGGGCATGGGCATCTACATGGCGGACTTTCACAACTAGCTTTCTGACTCGGGCAGCGATGTTTTTCCACTCTTCAGCAGCCCAGATTGGTTTTCCCCTACGCTGCCAATTAGCTTTTTTCCACTTTTCTAGCCATCCCCATAGAGCACTGGCTACCATCCATAAATGAGTGTACAGGTAGAGCTTTGGCCACTTCTCTCTTTCAGCAATGTCCAGGGCTAGTTGAACAGCTTTGAGTGGTTGACCCCGAATCTCACCAGACACCTTCTGCCAGAGGCTCCAGGAAAGACCATGGCTCCCAGCTGCAGAGTAGAGCACGTTCTTCACTTCTGGTCCTGTCCTGACTGGGCCAAGGGCTACAGCATGAGCGATTTCCTGCTTGATTTGGGCAAAAGCTTGTTGCTGTTCAGGGCTCTAATGGAAATCGTTCTTCTTGCGGGTAACCAGGTAAAGAGGACTCACAATCTGGCTGTACTCAGGAATATGCATCCTCCAAAAGCCTATGGCACCTAGGAAAGCTTGCGTTTCCTTCTTGTTTGTCGGTGGAGACATTGCTGTGATCTTATTGATGACCTCAGTGGGAATCTGATGCCATCCATCTTGCCATTTCACTCCCAGGAACCGGATCTCTTGAGCAGGTCCCTTGACTTTGCTCTTCCTGATGGCGAAACCAGCTTCCAGCAGAATCCGGATAAATTTCTCTCCTTTCTCAAACACTTCTGTTGCGGAGTTCCCCCACACAATGATGTCATCAATGTACTGCAGATGTTCTGGAGCCTCACCCTTTTCTAGTGCAATCTGGATCAGCCCATGGCAGATGGTGGGACTGTGCTTCCACCCCTGGGGCAGTCGGTTCCAGGTGTACTGCACACCTCTCCAGGTGAAGGCCTGCACTCTGCTGCCAAAGGAATGGAGAAAAAGGCGTTAGCAATGTCAATGGTGGCATACCACTTTGCTGCTTTGGACTCCAGCTCATTCTGGAGCTCCAACATGTCCAGCACAGCAGCCCTCAGTGGTGGAGTCACTTCATTCAAGGCACAATAGTCCACAGTCAATCTACGTTCTCCTTCTGATTTGCGCACAGGCCAAATGGGACTATTGAAGGGTGAGTGGGTCTTGCTGACCACCCCTTGGCTCTCCAGCTCACGGATCATCTTGTGGATGGGAATCACAGCATCTCCAGTTGTCCGGTATTGTCGGTGATGCACTTTCGAGGTAGCAATTGGTACTCTTTGTTCTTCCACCTTCAGAAGGCCAACTGCAGACGGGTTCTCTGATAGCCCAGGCAAAGTGTTCAATTGCTTAATGCTCTCTGTCTCCACAGCAGCTATTCCAAAAGCCCACTTGAGTCCCTTTGGGTCTCTAAAATACCGGTTCCGGAGGAAGTCTTTGCCCAAAATGCACGGGGCCTCTTGGCCAGTCACAATGAGATGTTTCTTCCACTCGTTTCCGGTAAGGCTCACCTCAGCTTCTACTAAGGTCAAATTTTGCTATCCACCTGTTACACCAGAAATAGAAACAGATTCTTCCCCCACATGCTGCGATGGAATCATTGTACACTGCGCACCAGTGTCAACCAAGGCATCATATTTTTGTGGTTCTGATGGACCAGGCCAACAAATCCACACAGTCCAAAAGACACGGTTTTCCCTGACCTCTACCTGGCTAGAGGCAGGGCCCCTCTATGCCTGGTCATACTTCTTTCCCTGGGCCTGCATTTTGGAGGTTCCTTCATGGGAATCGGACATGCCATCGTCTTTTCCATCATTTCTGGCAGTTTGGCTACAGGCAACTGGAGCTACTTCCTTTTTGGTAGAACTTCCTTTCTGAGATTGCGCTCCTTCAATTCACGCACTTGTGCTGCCAGAGCAGACGTGGTTTGTCCACCCCACCTCTTCGTGTCTTCCCCACTGTCACACAGAAATTTCCACAGCTCACTTCGTGGGATGTTCCTTCTCTCTGGGGAACGTCCGTGGAGAAGGCACTTTAATCTCCTGGTGATTCTTCTTCATTTCATCTTCCATTTTCTGCATACGTGTTTCCACTGCTGCAATTCTTCCATGTGTTGGGCCATGCACAGAGTCTGCATATGCTCGGAGCTTCACTGCCATATCCTTCACAGTCTCATTCGCATCGTAGTCCGGTTTCATTATTGCTAAAGCAGAAGCGTATTCCTGTGGCCCAAGTTGTATGAGTTTTCACTACATATATGGAATAACTCTGGCCTGGTCTGGACTCCTCAATCCTGGGTCATTTGTGAAAACAACCTCTACCACCCCTAGTTCTCTCAGGCGTTGGATCCCTTGTTCTATGGTCTTCCACGGGTTTTACTGCATGTAGAGATCATCTCTGCACATATATCTTTCAATCACACCTGTCAAGACCTGTCTCCAGAGACTGGCAGAGTCAGCCTCCCTTATCATCGCTTGGTCGATCACTGGATCACATGACAGGGATCCGAAATGCTTCGCTTCAGCACCGTCCAGCATCACATCATCACCTGCCGCATCCCAAATACGGACCATCCAACTTATTATGGATTTATCAGACCATCGGGTGTAGCCCTTTCTTAGGCTGTGAAGGTCCTTTATGGACATGGACTCGGTAATGGTTTCTGTGCCTGAGTCAGTTGGTCATTTTGAGGTTCCTTCCCCTGCATCTTTTGAGGTCCCTTCCCCTGCATTATCCTCATCTTTCACTGGACGATCAGTTTTGGTTGTGTGTTTTTCCCTCGTGACAGGAGCCACTGTCAATGGCTTAGACTCTCCATCTGGTTTGGGCTTGCTATCTGGTTTGGCTGCAGCCTGAGTGACTGGGGTGTCTGCATGCTTTGCCGATTTATCTTCCTGCCTTTCTACCTTTACTTGCTGCAGTGTGCGATAGGCATATGCCAAAGCCCAACATATTGCAAGGAGCTTGTTTCCATTGGAATTGTCATTGTATTTCTCTTTCAGATATTTTGCCACCTCAGCTGGTTTCTGAACTTGTTCAGGGGGAAACTTGCAAACCATTGCGTCAGAGAATTTCTTTAGGGTTTGGCCGATGTCCTCCCATTCCCCACACCACTCAGGATGTTCCACCTCTGGGTCAGGTGCCTCGGCAGTAGCCCGGGAAATCTGATCTTTCATTCTAGACAAGCTGCGACCACATAGAGGAAGCTTACCAGATAAAATAGCAGAAATACCAGGAAGATGGTCTCTTTAACATCCAGGGGAAACTGAACACTCTTAAAAGATAACCTATCAAATTTAAAGAGAAGGGAAACACCGTCTCCTCCTCTTCTAACAATCTGGGTGCAATTACTTATAAATTCCCAAAACAGGCTACCGAAGCTAGGACTGGGGTTAGGAGGGAGAAACCATTTATCATTCACACTTCAAACAGCTGCCTGTACCTCTGTCAACTTCTTATAAATCATTGTCACCGAGCACAGCAAAATAGAAATCCTGATTCATCTCCTTTCTCTGTAAAATTTACATATCAGGGACAAGATTGGAGCAAGTTGTGGATAGGCAAACAACCCTAGGGACCAAAATAACACTAGTACCTCAATGAAGCCTAAAGACCAGAAAGACATGAGTACATCAAGCCAGAGAGACATTATGAACTCAACCAGCATGATGACTACTTTACCCCAACACAGAATAAGTAAATTCAAACTAAAATGTAATTACTACAGGTTTTTTCACTTTCCTTCGAGCCACACATTGGGCGCCACTAAATTTCGTACCCGTTTGGCCAAATTTAGAAATACATCCTCTGAGAGAAGGCACAACCACCCCTCCCCCCCAGGTTCGGGAAAATATAAATTTTCCTCGAAGGAAAGTGAAGGAGATAAAACTATTTATTTACTTAACACATGGGAAAAAGAAAATAATGCTAAATAATAAAATCTCTCGCTGTGGAGGAAAAACCTGGGAAAGTGTTAGACTCCTCCCTTTGGTCTCCTCAGAGCTGGGGCTTGGCCCAGGGCCAGGCCCTCTGTGCCCAGTGGAAAGTCCTCCTGATGTGCTCTGAGGTTGAAAGCAGTCCAGTGGAAAAGGGAGAAAATCTGGAATTCCAGGGAAGGAAAAACAAAGTTCAACTCTCAGTCTCTCTCTCCGGAGAAAAAGAAACTGAACAACTGGCCAAAAAGCTGACTGGAAAGCAGCAAGCCGGGTGCTTCCTCGCTCCCCTGCCACAGCTGGGGAAAAAAACCCCTGCTATCTGTGTGTGACCTTGAACAAGCTGCAAACTTCTTTGCAAAAGTTTTGCTCAGTTTTTTCCTTCCCCCTCTCAGGCTCAGTTTAGAGGCACAGAAAGGCACAAAAATTAATTTCTGGGCATAGGCAGCAATTTGGGATACACATCATAATGTCACCCCAAGAAATTCCACCCCTTATCCCATATTGTTGGCCCAGTGCCCAAACTAAGATATTCTAATTCTACACACACATTAATACATATATATATATATATACACAGCTATGTGCGAACAGTGACAGTGACAATCAGCAAGCAGTGGTATACAGGCATTTCACATTACAGGTGGTTCTCATACAACAATCAGATCTCCCTGCGGTACACAACGTGTTGTTCCATCTTTAGGCATTACCCACCATGTGCAACCAGGTCCCTAAGCAAAGACAACCCCACGGGTGGGTTTGTCTGGACTCGAGGCAGAATTTATCCACACAGGCTTTCCTAACAGACCTCTGACATGCACTACTGGGACCTTATCTCCATCTGTTGTATGCAGGGATTCAGATTGGGCTGGACCAGCTCTATTGGTGGAACCTCGGGTGTTAACTAACCAGGTGGCCTTTGCTAGATGCTGCCCCCAATTTTTGAAAGTTCCCCCACCTAGTGCCTTCAGGGTGGTTTTCAACAATCCATTGCACCGTTCCACTTTGCCTGCAGCTGGTGCATGGTAAGGGATGTGGTACACCCACTCAATGCCATGTTCTCTAGCCCAGGTACTTATAAGGCTGTTCTTGAATTGAGTCCCATTATCAGATTCAGTTCTCTCAGGGGTGCCATGCCTCCAAAGGACTTGCTTTTAAAAGGCCCAGGATGGTATTATGGGCAGTAGCATGAGGCACAGGGTAGGTCTCCAGCCATCCTGTGGTGGCTTCTACCATTGTGAGCACATAGCGCTTGCCTTGGCAGGTTTGAGGCAGTATGATGTAATCAATCTGCCAGGCCTCCCCATACTTGTATTTGGACCACGGCCCACCATACCACAGGGAATTCACTCGCTTGGCCTGCTTGATCGCAGCGCATGTCTCACAATCATGAATAACTTGGGAGGTACTGTCCATGGTTAGATCCACCCCTCAATCTCGTGCTCACTTATAGGTGGCGTCTCTGCCCTGATGGCGGAGGCATCATGGGCCCATCGAGCTAGGAACAACTCTCCCTTGTGTTTCCAGTCCAAGTCTACCTGTGACACTTCTATCTTTGCAGCCTGATCTACCTGCTTGTTGTTTTGGTGTTCTTCGTTAGCCCTACTCTTGGGGGCATGGGCATCTACATGGCGGACTTTCACAACTAGCTTTCTGACTCGGGCAGCGATGTTTTTCCACTCTTCAGCAGCCCAGATTGGTTTTCCCCTACGCTGCCAATTAGCTTTTTTCCACTTTTCTAGCCATCCCCATAGAGCACTGGCTACCATCCATAAATGAGTGTACAGGTAGAGCTTTGGCCACTTCTCTCTTTCAGCAATGTCCAGGGCTAGTTGAACAGCTTTGAGTGGTTGACCCCGAATCTCACCAGACACCTTCTGCCAGAGGCTCCAGGAAAGACCATGGCTCCCAGCTGCAGAGTAGAGCACGTTCTTCACTTCTGGTCCTGTCCTGACTGGGCCAAGGGCTACAGCATGAGCGATTTCCTGCTTGATTTGGGCAAAAGCTTGTTGCTGTTCAGGGCTCTAATGGAAATCGTTCTTCTTGCGGGTAACCAGGTAAAGAGGACTCACAATCTGGCTGTACTCAGGAATATGCATCCTCCAAAAGCCTATGGCACCTAGGAAAGCTTGCGTTTCCTTCTTGTTTGTCGGTGGAGACATTGCTGTGATCTTATTGATGACCTCAGTGGGAATCTGATGCCATCCATCTTGCCATTTCACTCCCAGGAACCGGATCTCTTGAGCAGGTCCCTTGACTTTGCTCTTCCTGATGGCGAAACCAGCTTCCAGCAGAATCCGGATAAATTTCTCTCCTTTCTCAAACACTTCTGTTGCGGAGTTCCCCCACACAATGATGTCATCAATGTACTGCAGATGTTCTGGAGCCTCACCCTTTTCTAGTGCAATCTGGATCAGCCCATGGCAGATGGTGGGACTGTGCTTCCACCCCTGGGGCAGTCGGTTCCAGGTGTACTGCACACCTCTCCAGGTGAAGGCCTGCACTCTGCTGCCAAAGGAATGGAGAAAAAGGCGTTAGCAATGTCAATGGTGGCATACCACTTTGCTGCTTTGGACTCCAGCTCATTCTGGAGCTCCAACATGTCCAGCACAGCAGCCCTCAGTGGTGGAGTCACTTCATTCAAGGCACAATAGTCCACAGTCAATCTACGTTCTCCTTCTGATTTGCGCACAGGCCAAATGGGACTATTGAAGGGTGAGTGGGTCTTGCTGACCACCCCTTGGCTCTCCAGCTCACGGATCATCTTGTGGATGGGAATCACAGCATCTCCAGTTGTCCGGTATTGTCGGTGATGCACTTTCGAGGTAGCAATTGGTACTCTTTGTTCTTCCACCTTCAGAAGGCCAACTGCAGACGGGTTCTCTGATAGCCCAGGCAAAGTGTTCAATTGCTTAATGCTCTCTGTCTCCACAGCAGCTATTCCAAAAGCCCACTTGAGTCCCTTTGGGTCTCTAAAATACCGGTTCCGGAGGAAGTCTTTGCCCAAAATGCACGGGGCCTCTTGGCCAGTCACAATGAGATGTTTCTTCCACTCGTTTCCGGTAAGGCTCACCTCAGCTTCTACTAAGGTCAAATTTTGCTATCCACCTGTTACACCAGAAATAGAAACAGATTCTTCCCCCACATGCTGCGATGGAATCATTGTACACTGCGCACCAGTGTCAACCAAGGCATCATATTTTTGTGGTTCTGATGGACCAGGCCAACAAATCCACACAGTCCAAAAGACACGGTTTTCCCTGACCTCTACCTGGCTAGAGGCAGGGCCCCTCTATGCCTGGTCATACTTCTTTCCCTGGGCCTGCATTTTGGAGGTTCCTTCATGGGAATCGGACATGCCATCGTCTTTTCCATCATTTCTGGCAGTTTGGCTACAGGCAACTGGAGCTACTTCCTTTTTGGTAGAACTTCCTTTCTGAGATTGCGCTCCTTCAATTCACGCACTTGTGCTGCCAGAGCAGACGTGGTTTGTCCACCCCACCTCTTCGTGTCTTCCCCACTGTCACACAGAAATTTCCACAGCTCACTTCGTGGGATGTTCCTTCTCTCTGGGGAACGTCCGTGGAGAAGGCACTTTAATCTCCTGGTGATTCTTCTTCATTTCATCTTCCATTTTCTGCATACGTGTTTCCACTGCTGCAATTCTTCCATGTGTTGGGCCATGCACAGTCTGCATATGCTCGGAGCTTCACTGCCATATCCTTCACAGTCTCATTCGCATCGTAGTCCGGTTTCATTATTGCTAAAGCAGAAGCGTATTCCTGTGGCCCAAGTTGTATGAGTTTTCACTACATATATGGAATAACTCTGGCCTGGTCTGGACTCCTCAATCCTGGGTCATTTGTGAAAACAACCTCTACCACCCCTAGTTCTCTCAGGCGTTGGATCCCTTGTTCTATGGTCTTCCACGGGTTTTACTGCATGTAGAGATCATCTCTGCACATATATCTTTCAATCACACCTGTCAAGACCTGTCTCCAGAGACTGGCAGAGTCAGCCTCCCTTATCATCGCTTGGTCGATCACTGGATCACATGACAGGGATCCGAAATGCTTCGCTTCAGCACCGTCCAGCATCACATCATCACCTGCCGCATCCCAAATACGGACCATCCAACTTATTATGGATTTATCAGACCATCGGGTGTAGCCCTTTCTTAGGCTGTGAAGGTCCTTTATGGACATGGACTCGGTAATGGTTTCTGTGCCTGAGTCAGTTGGTCATTTTGAGGTTCCTTCCCCTGCATCTTTTGAGGTCCCTTCCCCTGCATTATCCTCATCTTTCACTGGACGATCAGTTTTGGTTGTGTGTTTTTCCCTCGTGACAGGAGCCACTGTCAATGGCTTAGACTCTCCATCTGGTTTGGGCTTGCTATCTGGTTTGGCTGCAGCCTGAGTGACTGGGGTGTCTGCATGCTTTGCCGATTTATCTTCCTGCCTTTCTACCTTTACTTGCTGCAGTGTGCGATAGGCATATGCCAAAGCCCAACATATTGCAAGGAGCTTGTTTCCATTGGAATTGTCATTGTATTTCTCTTTCAGATATTTTGCCACCTCAGCTGGTTTCTGAACTTGTTCAGGGGGAAACTTGCAAACCATTGCGTCAGAGAATTTCTTTAGGGTTTGGCCGATGTCCTCCCATTCCCCACACCACTCAGGATGTTCCACCTCTGGGTCAGGTGCCTCGGCAGTAGCCCGGGAAATCTGATCTTTCATTCTAGACAAGCTGCGACCACATAGAGGAAGCTTACCAGATAAAATAGCAGAAATACCAGGAAGATGGTCTCTTTAACATCCAGGGGAAACTGAACACTCTTAAAAGATAACCTATCAAATTTAAAGAGAAGGGAAACACCGTCTCCTCCTCTTCTAACAATCTGGGTGCAATTACTTATAAATTCCCAAAACAGGCTACCGAAGCTAGGACTGGGGTTAGGAGGGAGAAACCATTTATCATTCACACTTCAAACAGCTGCCTGTACCTCTGTCAACTTCTTATAAATCATTGTCACCGAGCACAGCAAAATAGAAATCCTGATTCATCTCCTTTCTCTGTAAAATTTACATATCAGGGACAAGATTGGAGCAAGTTGTGGATAGGCAAACAACCCTAGGGACCAAAATAACACTAGTACCTCAATGAAGCCTAAAGACCAGAAAGACATGAGTACATCAAGCCAGAGAGACATTATGAACTCAACCAGCATGATGACTACTTTACCCCAACACAGAATAAGTAAATTCAAACTAAAATGTAATTACTACAGGTTTTTTCACTTTCCTTCGAGCCACACATTGGGCGCCACTAAATTTCGTACCCGTTTGGCCAAATTTAGAAATACATCCTCTGAGAGAAGGCACAACCACCCCTCCCCCCCAGGTTCGGGAAAATATAAATTTTCCTCGAAGGAAAGTGAAGGAGATAAAACTATTTATTTACTTAACACATGGGAAAAAGAAAATAATGCTAAATAATAAAATCTCTCGCTGTGGAGGAAAAACCTGGGAAAGTGTTAGACTCCTCCCTTTGGTCTCCTCAGAGCTGGGGCTTGGCCCAGGGCCAGGCCCTCTGTGCCCAGTGGAAAGTCCTCCTGATGTGCTCTGAGGTTGAAAGCAGTCCAGTGGAAAAGGGAGAAAATCTGGAATTCCAGGGAAGGAAAAACAAAGTTCAACTCTCAGTCTCTCTCTCCGGAGAAAAAGAAACTGAACAACTGGCCAAAAGCTGACTGGAAAGCAGCAAGCCGGGTGCTTCCTCGCTCCCCTGCCACAGCTGGGGAAAAAAAACCCCTGCTATCTGTGTGTGACCTTGAACAAGCTGCAAACTTCTTTGCAAAAGTTTTGCTCAGTTTTTTCCTTCCCCCTCTCAGGCTCAGTTTAGAGGCACAGAAAGGCACAAAAATTAATTTCTGGGCATAGGCAGCAATTTGGGATACACATCATAATGTCACCCCAAGAAATTCCACCCCTTATCCCATATTGTTGGCCCAGTGCCCAAACTAAGATATTCTAATTCTACACACACATTAATACATATATATATATATATACACAGCTATGTGCGAACAGTGACAGTGACAATCAGCAAGCAGTGGTATACAGGCATTTCACATTACAGGTGGTTCTCATACAACAATCAGATCTCCCTGCGGTACACAACGTGTTGTTCCATCTTTAGGCATTACCCACCATGTGCAACCAGGTCCCTAAGCAAAGACAACCCCACGGGTGGGTTTGTCTGGACTCGAGGCAGAATTTATCCACACAGGCTTTCCTAACAGACCTCTGACATGCACTACTGGGACCTTATCTCCATCTGTTGTATGCAGGGATTCAGATTGGGCTGGACCAGCTCTATTGGTGGAACCTCGGGTGTTAACTAACCAGGTGGCCTTTGCTAGATGCTGCCCCCAATTTTTGAAAGTTCCCCCACCTAGTGCCTTCAGGGTGGTTTTCAACAATCCATTGCACCGTTCCACTTTGCCTGCAGCTGGTGCATGGTAAGGGATGTGGTACACCCACTCAATGCCATGTTCTCTAGCCCAGGTATTTATAAGGCTGTTCTTGAATTGAGTCCCATTATCAGATTCAGTTCTCTCAGGGGTGCCATGCCTCCAAAGGACTTGCTTTTAAAAGGCCCAGGATGGTATTATGGGCAGTAGCATGAGGCACAGGGTAGGTCTCCAGCCATCCTGTGGTGGCTTCTACCATTGTGAGCACATAGCGCTTGCCTTGGCAGGTTTGAGGCAGTATGATGTAATCAATCTGCCAGGCCTCCCCATACTTGTATTTGGACCACGGCCCACCATACCACAGGGAATTCACTCGCTTGGCCTGCTTGATCGCAGCGCATGTCTCACAATCATGAATAACTTGGGAGATACTGTCCATGGTTAGATCCACCCCTCGATCTCGTGCTCACTTATAGGTGGCGTCTCTGCCCTGATGGCGGAGGCATCATGGGCCCATCGAGCTAGGAACAACTCTCCCTTGTGTTTCCAGTCCAAGTCTACCTGTGACACTTCTATCTTTGCAGCCTGATCTACCTGCTTGTTGTTTTGGTGTTCTTCGTTAGCCCTACTCTTGGGGGCATGGGCATCTACATGGCGGACTTTCACAACTAGCTTTCTGACTCGGGCAGCGATGTTTTTCCACTCTTCAGCAGCCCAGATTGGTTTTCCCCTACGCTGCCAATTAGCTTTTTTCCACTTTTCTAGCCATCCCCATAGAGCACTGGCTACCATCCATAAATGAGTGTACAGGTAGAGCTTTGGCCACTTCTCTCTTTCAGCAATGTCCAGGGCTAGTTGAACAGCTTTGAGTGGTTGACCCCGAATCTCACCAGACACCTTCTGCCAGAGGCTCCAGGAAAGACCATGGCTCCCAGCTGCAGAGTAGAGCACGTTCTTCACTTCTGGTCCTGTCCTGACTGGGCCAAGGGCTACAGCATGAGCGATTTCCTGCTTGATTTGGGCAAAAGCTTGTTGCTGTTCAGGGCTCTAATGGAAATCGTTCTTCTTGCGGGTAACCAGGTAAAGAGGACTCACAATCTGGCTGTACTCAGGAATATGCATCCTCCAAAAGCCTATGGCACCTAGGAAAGCTTGCGTTTCCTTCTTGTTTGTCGGTGGAGACATTGCTGTGATCTTATTGATGACCTCAGTGGGAATCTGATGCCATCCATCTTGCCATTTCACTCCCAGGAACCGGATCTCTTGAGCAGGTCCCTTGACTTTGCTCTTCCTGATGGCGAAACCAGCTTCCAGCAGAATCCGGATAAATTTCTCTCCTTTCTCAAACACTTCTGTTGCGGAGTTCCCCCACACAATGATGTCATCAATGTACTGCAGATGTTCTGGAGCCTCACCCTTTTCTAGTGCAATCTGGATCAGCCCATGGCAGATGGTGGGACTGTGCTTCCACCCCTGGGGCAGTCGGTTCCAGGTGTACTGCACACCTCTCCAGGTGAAGGCCTGCACTCTGCTGCCAAAGGAATGGAGAAAAAGGCGTTAGCAATGTCAATGGTGGCATACCACTTTGCTGCTTTGGACTCCAGCTCATTCTGGAGCTCCAACATGTCCAGCACAGCAGCCCTCAGTGGTGGAGTCACTTCATTCAAGGCACAATAGTCCACAGTCAATCTACGTTCTCCTTCTGATTTGCGCACAGGCCAAATGGGACTATTGAAGGGTGAGTGGGTCTTGCTGACCACCCCTTGGCTCTCCAGCTCACGGATCATCTTGTGGATGGGAATCACAGCATCTCCAGTTGTCCGGTATTGTCGGTGATGCACTTTCGAGGTAGCAATTGGTACTCTTTGTTCTTCCACCTTCAGAAGGCCAACTGCAGACGGGTTCTCTGATAGCCCAGGCAAAGTGTTCAATTGCTTAATGCTCTCTGTCTCCACAGCAGCTATTCCAAAAGCCCACTTGAGTCCCTTTGGGTCTCTAAAATACCGGTTCCGGAGGAAGTCTTTGCCCAAAATGCACGGGGCCTCTTGGCCAGTCACAATGAGATGTTTCTTCCACTCGTTTCCGGTAAGGCTCACCTCAGCTTCTACTAAGGTCAAATTTTGCTATCCACCTGTTACACCAGAAATAGAAACAGATTCTTCCCCCACATGCTGCGATGGAATCATTGTACACTGCGCACCAGTGTCAACCAAGGCATCATATTTTTGTGGTTCTGATGGACCAGGCCAACAAATCCACACAGTCCAAAAGACACGGTTTTCCCTGACCTCTACCTGGCTAGAGGCAGGGCCCCTCTATGCCTGGTCATACTTCTTTCCCTGGGCCTGCATTTTGGAGGTTCCTTCATGGGAATCGGACATGCCATCGTCTTTTCCATCATTTCTGGCAGTTTGGCTACAGGCAACTGGAGCTACTTCCTTTTTGGTAGAACTTCCTTTCTGAGATTGCGCTCCTTCAATTCACGCACTTGTGCTGCCAGAGCAGACGTGGTTTGTCCACCCCACCTCTTCGTGTCTTCCCCACTGTCACACAGAAATTTCCACAGCTCACTTCGTGGGATGTTCCTTCTCTCTGGGGAACGTCCGTGGAGAAGGCACTTTAATCTCCTGGTGATTCTTCTTCATTTCATCTTCCATTTTCTGCATACGTGTTTCCACTGCTGCAATTCTTTCATGTGTTGGGCCATGCACAGAGTCTGCATATGCTCGGAGCTTCACTGCCATATCCTTCACAGTCTCATTCGCATCGTAGTCCGGTTTCATTATTGCTAAAGCAGAAGCGTATTCCTGTGGCCCAAGTTGTATGAGTTTTCACTACATATATGGAATAACTCTGGCCTGGTCTGGACTCCTCAATCCTGGGTCATTTGTGAAAACAACCTCTACCACCCCTAGTTCTCTCAGGCGTTGGATCCCTTGTTCTATGGTCTTCCACGGGTTTTACTGCATGTAGAGATCATCTCTGCACATATATCTTTCAATCACACCTGTCAAGACCTGTCTCCAGAGACTGGCAGAGTCAGCCTCCCTTATCATCGCTTGGTCGATCACTGGATCACATGACAGGGATCCGAAATGCTTCGCTTCAGCACCGTCCAGCATCACATCATCACCTGCCGCATCCCAAATACGGACCATCCAACTTATTATGGATTTATCAGACCATCGGGTGTAGCCCTTTCTTAGGCTGTGAAGGTCCTTTATGGACATGGACTCGGTAATGGTTTCTGTGCCTGAGTCAGTTGGTCATTTTGAGGTTCCTTCCCCTGCATCTTTTGAGGTCCCTTCCCCTGCATTATCCTCATCTTTCACTGGACGATCAGTTTTGGTTGTGTGTTTTTCCCTCGTGACAGGAGCCACTGTCAATGGCTTAGACTCTCCATCTGGTTTGGGCTTGCTATCTGGTTTGGCTGCAGCCTGAGTGACTGGGGTGTCTGCATGCTTTGCCGATTTATCTTCCTGCCTTTCTACCTTTACTTGCTGCAGTGTGCGATAGGCATATGCCAAAGCCCAACATATTGCAAGGAGCTTGTTTCCATTGGAATTGTCATTGTATTTCTCTTTCAGATATTTTGCCACCTCAGCTGGTTTCTGAACTTGTTCAGGGGGAAACTTGCAAACCATTGCGTCAGAGAATTTCTTTAGGGTTTGGCCGATGTCCTCCCATTCCCCACACCACTCAGGATGTTCCACCTCTGGGTCAGGTGCCTCGGCAGTAGCCCGGGAAATCTGATCTTTCATTCTAGACAAGCTGCGACCACATAGAGGAAGCTTACCAGATAAAATAGCAGAAATACCAGGAAGATGGTCTCTTTAACATCCAGGGGAAACTGAACACTCTTAAAAGATAACCTATCAAATTTAAAGAGAAGGGAAACACCGTCTCCTCCTCTTCTAACAATCTGGGTGCAATTACTTATAAATTCCCAAAACAGGCTACCGAAGCTAGGACTGGGGTTAGGAGGGAGAAACCATTTATCATTCACACTTCAAACAGCTGCCTGTACCTCTGTCAACTTCTTATAAATCATTGTCACCGAGCACAGCAAAATAGAAATCCTGATTCATCTCCTTTCTCTGTAAAATTTACATATCAGGGACAAGATTGGAGCAAGTTGTGGATAGGCAAACAACCCTAGGGACCAAAATAACACTAGTACCTCAATGAAGCCTAAAGACCAGAAAGACATGAGTACATCAAGCCAGAGAGACATTATGAACTCAACCAGCATGATGACTACTTTACCCCAACACAGAATAAGTAAATTCAAACTAAAATGTAATTACTACAGGTTTTTTCACTTTCCTTCGAGCCACACATTGGGCGCCACTAAATTTCGTACCCGTTTGGCCAAATTTAGAAATACATCCTCTGAGAGAAGGCACAACCACCCCTCCCCCCCAGGTTCGGGAAAATATAAATTTTCCTCGAAGGAAAGTGAAGGAGATAAAACTATTTATTTACTTAACACATGGGAAAAAGAAAATAATGCTAAATAATAAAATCTCTCGCTGTGGAGGAAAAACCTGGGAAAGTGTTAGACTCCTCCCTTTGGTCTCCTCAGAGCTGGGGCTTGGCCCAGGGCCAGGCCCTCTGTGCCCAGTGGAAAGTCCTCCTGATGTGCTCTGAGGTTGAAAGCAGTCCAGTGGAAAAGGGAGAAAATCTGGAATTCCAGGGAAGGAAAAACAAAGTTCAACTCTCAGTCTCTCTCTCCGGAGAAAAAGAAACTGAACAACTGGCCAAAAGCTGACTGGAAAGCAGCAAGCCGGGTGCTTCCTCGCTCCCCTGCCACAGCTGGGGAAAAAAAACCCCTGCTATCTGTGTGTGACCTTGAACAAGCTGCAAACTTCTTTGCAAAAGTTTTGCTCAGTTTTTTCCTTCCCCCTCTCAGGCTCAGTTTAGAGGCACAGAAAGGCACAAAAATTAATTTCTGGGCATAGGCAGCAATTTGGGATACACATCATAATGTCACCCCAAGAAATTCCACCCCTTATCCCATATTGTTGGCCCAGTGCCCAAACTAAGATATTCTAATTCTACACACACATTAATACATATATATATATATATACACAGCTATGTGCGAACAGTGACAGTGACAATCAGCAAGCAGTGGTATACAGGCATTTCACATTACAGGTGGTTCTCATACAACAATCAGATCTCCCTGCGGTACACAACGTGTTGTTCCATCTTTAGGCATTACCCACCATGTGCAACCAGGTCCCTAAGCAAAGACAACCCCACGGGTGGGTTTGTCTGGACTCGAGGCAGAATTTATCCACACAGGCTTTCCTAACAGACCTCTGACATGCACTACTGGGACCTTATCTCCATCTGTTGTATGCAGGGATTCAGATTGGGCTGGACCAGCTCTATTGGTGGAACCTCGGGTGTTAACTAACCAGGTGGCCTTTGCTAGATGCTGCCCCCAATTTTTGAAAGTTCCCCCACCTAGTGCCTTCAGGGTGGTTTTCAACAATCCATTGCACCGTTCCACTTTGCCTGCAGCTGGTGCATGGTAAGGGATGTGGTACACCCACTCAATGCCATGTTCTCTAGCCCAGGTACTTATAAGGCTGTTCTTGAATTGAGTCCCATTATCAGATTCAGTTCTCTCAGGGGTGCCATGCCTCCAAAGGACTTGCTTTTAAAAGGCCCAGGATGGTATTATGGGCAGTAGCATGAGGCACAGGGTAGGTCTCCAGCCATCCTGTGGTGGCTTCTACCATTGTGAGCACATAGCGCTTGCCTTGGCAGGTTTGAGGCAGTATGATGTAATCAATCTGCCAGGCCTCCCCATACTTGTATTTGGACCACGGCCCACCATACCACAGGGAATTCACTCGCTTGGCCTGCTTGATCGCAGCGCATGTCTCACAATCATGAATAACTTGGGAGGTACTGTCCATGGTTAGATCCACCCCTCGATCTCGTGCTCACTTATAGGTGGCGTCTCTGCCCTGATGGCGGAGGCATCATGGGCCCATCGAGCTAGGAACAACTCTCCCTTGTGTTTCCAGTCCAAGTCTACCTGTGACACTTCTATCTTTGCAGCCTGATCTACCTGCTTGTTGTTTTGGTGTTCTTCGTTAGCCCTACTCTTGGGGGCATGGGCATCTACATGGCGGACTTTCACAACTAGCTTTCTGACTCGGGCAGCGATGTTTTTCCACTCTTCAGCAGCCCAGATTGGTTTTCCCCTACGCTGCCAATTAGCTTTTTTCCACTTTTCTAGCCATCCCCATAGAGCACTGGCTACCATCCATAAATGAGTGTACAGGTAGAGCTTTGGCCACTTCTCTCTTTCAGCAATGTCCAGGGCTAGTTGAACAGCTTTGAGTGGTTGACCCCGAATCTCACCAGACACCTTCTGCCAGAGGCTCCAGGAAAGACCATGGCTCCCAGCTGCAGAGTAGAGCACGTTCTTCACTTCTGGTCCTGTCCTGACTGGGCCAAGGGCTACAGCATGAGCGATTTCCTGCTTGATTTGGGCAAAAGCTTGTTGCTGTTCAGGGCTCTAATGGAAATCGTTCTTCTTGCGGGTAACCAGGTAAAGAGGACTCACAATCTGGCTGTACTCAGGAATATGCATCCTCCAAAAGCCTATGGCACCTAGGAAAGCTTGCGTTTCCTTCTTGTTTGTCGGTGGAGACATTGCTGTGATCTTATTGATGACCTCAGTGGGAATCTGATGCCATCCATCTTGCCATTTCACTCCCAGGAACCGGATCTCTTGAGCAGGTCCCTTGACTTTGCTCTTCCTGATGGCGAAACCAGCTTCCAGCAGAATCCGGATAAATTTCTCTCCTTTCTCAAACACTTCTGTTGCGGAGTTCCCCCACACAATGATGTCATCAATGTACTGCAGATGTTCTGGAGCCTCACCCTTTTCTAGTGCAATCTGGATCAGCCCATGGCAGATGGTGGGACTGTGCTTCCACCCCTGGGGCAGTCGGTTCCAGGTGTACTGCACACCTCTCCAGGTGAAGGCCTGCACTCTGCTGCCAAAGGAATGGAGAAAAAGGCGTTAGCAATGTCAATGGTGGCATACCACTTTGCTGCTTTGGACTCCAGCTCATTCTGGAGCTCCAACATGTCCAGCACAGCAGCCCTCAGTGGTGGAGTCACTTCATTCAAGGCACAATAGTCCACAGTCAATCTACGTTCTCCTTCTGATTTGCGCACAGGCCAAATGGGACTATTGAAGGGTGAGTGGGTCTTGCTGACCACCCCTTGGCTCTCCAGCTCACGGATCATCTTGTGGATGGGAATCACAGCATCTCCAGTTGTCCGGTATTGTCGGTGATGCACTTTCGAGGTAGCAATTGGTACTCTTTGTTCTTCCACCTTCAGAAGGCCAACTGCAGACGGGTTCTCTGATAGCCCAGGCAAAGTGTTCAATTGCTTAATGCTCTCTGTCTCCACAGCAGCTATTCCAAAAGCCCACTTGAGTCCCTTTGGGTCTCTAAAATACCGGTTCCGGAGGAAGTCTTTGCCCAAAATGCACGGGGCCTCTTGGCCAGTCACAATGAGATGTTTCTTCCACTCGTTTCCGGTAAGGCTCACCTCAGCTTCTACTAAGGTCAAATTTTGCTATCCACCTGTTACACCAGAAATAGAAACAGATTCTTCCCCCACATGCTGCGATGGAATCATTGTACACTGCGCACCAGTGTCAACCAAGGCATCATATTTTTGTGGTTCTGATGGACCAGGCCAACAAATCCACACAGTCCAAAAGACACGGTTTTCCCTGACCTCTACCTGGCTAGAGGCAGGGCCCCTCTATGCCTGGTCATACTTCTTTCCCTGGGCCTGCATTTTGGAGGTTCCTTCATGGGAATCGGACATGCCATCGTCTTTTCCATCATTTCTGGCAGTTTGGCTACAGGCAACTGGAGCTACTTCCTTTTTGGTAGAACTTCCTTTCTGAGATTGCGCTCCTTCAATTCACGCACTTGTGCTGCCAGAGCAGACGTGGTTTGTCCACCCCACCTCTTCGTGTCTTCCCCACTGTCACACAGAAATTTCCACAGCTCACTTCGTGGGATGTTCCTTCTCTCTGGGGAACGTCCGTGGAGAAGGCACTTTAATCTCCTGGTGATTCTTCTTCATTTCATCTTCCATTTTCTGCATACGTGTTTCCACTGCTGCAATTCTTTCATGTGTTGGGCCATGCACAGAGTCTGCATATGCTCGGAGCTTCACTGCCATATCCTTCACAGTCTCATTCGCATCGTAGTCCGGTTTCATTATTGCTAAAGCAGAAGCGTATTCCTGTGGCCCAAGTTGTATGAGTTTTCACTACATATATGGAATAACTCTGGCCTGGTCTGGACTCCTCAATCCTGGGTCATTTGTGAAAACAACCTCTACCACCCCTAGTTCTCTCAGGCGTTGGATCCCTTGTTCTATGGTCTTCCACGGGTTTTACTGCATGTAGAGATCATCTCTGCACATATATCTTTCAATCACACCTGTCAAGACCTGTCTCCAGAGACTGGCAGAGTCAGCCTCCCTTATCATCGCTTGGTCGATCACTGGATCACATGACAGGGATCCGAAATGCTTCGCTTCAGCACCGTCCAGCATCACATCATCACCTGCCGCATCCCAAATACGGACCATCCAACTTATTATGGATTTATCAGACCATCGGGTGTAGCCCTTTCTTAGGCTGTGAAGGTCCTTTATGGACATGGACTCGGTAATGGTTTCTGTGCCTGAGTCAGTTGGTCATTTTGAGGTTCCTTCCCCTGCATCTTTTGAGGTCCCTTCCCCTGCATTATCCTCATCTTTCACTGGACGATCAGTTTTGGTTGTGTGTTTTTCCCTCGTGACAGGAGCCACTGTCAATGGCTTAGACTCTCCATCTGGTTTGGGCTTGCTATCTGGTTTGGCTGCAGCCTGAGTGACTGGGGTGTCTGCATGCTTTGCCGATTTATCTTCCTGCCTTTCTACCTTTACTTGCTGCAGTGTGCGATAGGCATATGCCAAAGCCCAACATATTGCAAGGAGCTTGTTTCCATTGGAATTGTCATTGTATTTCTCTTTCAGATATTTTGCCACCTCAGCTGGTTTCTGAACTTGTTCAGGGGGAAACTTGCAAACCATTGCGTCAGAGAATTTCTTTAGGGTTTGGCCGATGTCCTCCCATTCCCCACACCACTCAGGATGTTCCACCTCTGGGTCAGGTGCCTCGGCAGTAGCCCGGGAAATCTGATCTTTCATTCTAGACAAGCTGCGACCACATAGAGGAAGCTTACCAGATAAAATAGCAGAAATACCAGGAAGATGGTCTCTTTAACATCCAGGGGAAACTGAACACTCTTAAAAGATAACCTATCAAATTTAAAGAGAAGGGAAACACCGTCTCCTCCTCTTCTAACAATCTGGGTGCAATTACTTATAAATTCCCAAAACAGGCTACCGAAGCTAGGACTGGGGTTAGGAGGGAGAAACCATTTATCATTCACACTTCAAACAGCTGCCTGTACCTCTGTCAACTTCTTATAAATCATTGTCACCGAGCACAGCAAAATAGAAATCCTGATTCATCTCCTTTCTCTGTAAAATTTACATATCAGGGACAAGATTGGAGCAAGTTGTGGATAGGCAAACAACCCTAGGGACCAAAATAACACTAGTACCTCAATGAAGCCTAAAGACCAGAAAGACATGAGTACATCAAGCCAGAGAGACATTATGAACTCAACCAGCATGATGACTACTTTACCCCAACACAGAATAAGTAAATTCAAACTAAAATGTAATTACTACAGGTTTTTTCACTTTCCTTCGAGCCACACATTGGGCGCCACTAAATTTCGTACCCGTTTGGCCAAATTTAGAAATACATCCTCTGAGAGAAGGCACAACCACCCCTCCCCCCCAGGTTCGGGAAAATATAAATTTTCCTCGAAGGAAAGTGAAGGAGATAAAACTATTTATTTACTTAACACATGGGAAAAAGAAAATAATGCTAAATAATAAAATCTCTCGCTGTGGAGGAAAAACCTGGGAAAGTGTTAGACTCCTCCCTTTGGTCTCCTCAGAGCTGGGGCTTGGCCCAGGGCCAGGCCCTCTGTGCCCAGTGGAAAGTCCTCCTGATGTGCTCTGAGGTTGAAAGCAGTCCAGTGGAAAAGGGAGAAAATCTGGAATTCCAGGGAAGGAAAAACAAAGTTCAACTCTCAGTCTCTCTCTCCGGAGAAAAAGAAACTGAACAACTGGCCAAAAGCTGACTGGAAAGCAGCAAGCCGGGTGCTTCCTCGCTCCCCTGCCACAGCTGGGGAAAAAAAACCCCTGCTATCTGTGTGTGACCTTGAACAAGCTGCAAACTTCTTTGCAAAAGTTTTGCTCAGTTTTTTCCTTCCCCCTCTCAGGCTCAGTTTAGAGGCACAGAAAGGCACAAAAATTAATTTCTGGGCATAGGCAGCAATTTGGGATACACATCATAATGTCACCCCAAGAAATTCCACCCCTTATCCCATATTGTTGGCCCAGTGCCCAAACTAAGATATTCTAATTCTACACACACATTAATACATATATATATATATATACACAGCTATGTGCGAACAGTGACAGTGACAATCAGCAAGCAGTGGTATACAGGCATTTCACATTACAGGTGGTTCTCATACAACAATCAGATCTCCCTGCGGTACACAACGTGTTGTTCCATCTTTAGGCATTACCCACCATGTGCAACCAGGTCCCTAAGCAAAGACAACCCCACGGGTGGGTTTGTCTGGACTCGAGGCAGAATTTATCCACACAGGCTTTCCTAACAGACCTCTGACATGCACTACTGGGACCTTATCTCCATCTGTTGTATGCAGGGATTCAGATTGGGCTGGACCAGCTCTATTGGTGGAACCTCGGGTGTTAACTAACCAGGTGGCCTTTGCTAGATGCTGCCCCCAATTTTTGAAAGTTCCCCCACCTAGTGCCTTCAGGGTGGTTTTCAACAATCCATTGCACCGTTCCACTTTGCCTGCAGCTGGTGCATGGTAAGGGATGTGGTACACCCACTCAATGCCATGTTCTCTAGCCCAGGTACTTATAAGGCTGTTCTTGAATTGAGTCCCATTATCAGATTCAGTTCTCTCAGGGGTGCCATGCCTCCAAAGGACTTGCTTTTAAAAGGCCCAGGATGGTATTATGGGCAGTAGCATGAGGCACAGGGTAGGTCTCCAGCCATCCTGTGGTGGCTTCTACCATTGTGAGCACATAGCGCTTGCCTTGGCAGGTTTGAGGCAGTATGATGTAATCAATCTGCCAGGCCTCCCCATACTTGTATTTGGACCACGGCCCACCATACCACAGGGAATTCACTCGCTTGGCCTGCTTGATCGCAGCGCATGTCTCACAATCATGAATAACTTGGGAGGTACTGTCCATGGTTAGATCCACCCCTCGATCTCGTGCTCACTTATAGGTGGCGTCTCTGCCCTGATGGCGGAGGCATCATGGGCCCATCGAGCTAGGAACAACTCTCCCTTGTGTTTCCAGTCCAAGTCTACCTGTGACACTTCTATCTTTGCAGCCTGATCTACCTGCTTGTTGTTTTGGTGTTCTTCGTTAGCCCTACTCTTGGGGGCATGGGCATCTACATGGCGGACTTTCACAACTAGCTTTCTGACTCGGGCAGCGATGTTTTTCCACTCTTCAGCAGCCCAGATTGGTTTTCCCCTACGCTGCCAATTAGCTTTTTTCCACTTTTCTAGCCATCCCCATAGAGCACTGGCTACCATCCATAAATGAGTGTACAGGTAGAGCTTTGGCCACTTCTCTCTTTCAGCAATGTCCAGGGCTAGTTGAACAGCTTTGAGTGGTTGACCCCGAATCTCACCAGACACCTTCTGCCAGAGGCTCCAGGAAAGACCATGGCTCCCAGCTGCAGAGTAGAGCACGTTCTTCACTTCTGGTCCTGTCCTGACTGGGCCAAGGGCTACAGCATGAGCGATTTCCTGCTTGATTTGGGCAAAAGCTTGTTGCTGTTCAGGGCTCTAATGGAAATCGTTCTTCTTGCGGGTAACCAGGTAAAGAGGACTCACAATCTGGCTGTACTCAGGAATATGCATCCTCCAAAAGCCTATGGCACCTAGGAAAGCTTGCGTTTCCTTCTTGTTTGTCGGTGGAGACATTGCTGTGATCTTATTGATGACCTCAGTGGGAATCTGATGCCATCCATCTTGCCATTTCACTCCCAGGAACCGGATCTCTTGAGCAGGTCCCTTGACTTTGCTCTTCCTGATGGCGAAACCAGCTTCCAGCAGAATCCGGATAAATTTCTCTCCTTTCTCAAACACTTCTGTTGCGGAGTTCCCCCACACAATGATGTCATCAATGTACTGCAGATGTTCTGGAGCCTCACCCTTTTCTAGTGCAATCTGGATCAGCCCATGGCAGATGGTGGGACTGTGCTTCCACCCCTGGGGCAGTCGGTTCCAGGTGTACTGCACACCTCTCCAGGTGAAGGCCTGCACTCTGCTGCCAAAGGAATGGAGAAAAAGGCGTTAGCAATGTCAATGGTGGCATACCACTTTGCTGCTTTGGACTCCAGCTCATTCTGGAGCTCCAACATGTCCAGCACAGCAGCCCTCAGTGGTGGAGTCACTTCATTCAAGGCACAATAGTCCACAGTCAATCTACGTTCTCCTTCTGATTTGCGCACAGGCCAAATGGGACTATTGAAGGGTGAGTGGGTCTTGCTGACCACCCCTTGGCTCTCCAGCTCACGGATCATCTTGTGGATGGGAATCACAGCATCTCCAGTTGTCCGGTATTGTCGGTGATGCACTTTCGAGGTAGCAATTGGTACTCTTTGTTCTTCCACCTTCAGAAGGCCAACTGCAGACGGGTTCTCTGATAGCCCAGGCAAAGTGTTCAATTGCTTAATGCTCTCTGTCTCCACAGCAGCTATTCCAAAAGCCCACTTGAGTCCCTTTGGGTCTCTAAAATACCGGTTCCGGAGGAAGTCTTTGCCCAAAATGCACGGGGCCTCTTGGCCAGTCACAATGAGATGTTTCTTCCACTCGTTTCCGGTAAGGCTCACCTCAGCTTCTACTAAGGTCAAATTTTGCTATCCACCTGTTACACCAGAAATAGAAACAGATTCTTCCCCCACATGCTGCGATGGAATCATTGTACACTGCGCACCAGTGTCAACCAAGGCATCATATTTTTGTGGTTCTGATGGACCAGGCCAACAAATCCACACAGTCCAAAAGACACGGTTTTCCCTGACCTCTACCTGGCTAGAGGCAGGGCCCCTCTATGCCTGGTCATACTTCTTTCCCTGGGCCTGCATTTTGGAGGTTCCTTCATGGGAATCGGACATGCCATCGTCTTTTCCATCATTTCTGGCAGTTTGGCTACAGGCAACTGGAGCTACTTCCTTTTTGGTAGAACTTCCTTTCTGAGATTGCGCTCCTTCAATTCACGCACTTGTGCTGCCAGAGCAGACGTGGTTTGTCCACCCCACCTCTTCGTGTCTTCCCCACTGTCACACAGAAATTTCCACAGCTCACTTCGTGGGATGTTCCTTCTCTCTGGGGAACGTCCGTGGAGAAGGCACTTTAATCTCCTGGTGATTCTTCTTCATTTCATCTTCCATTTTCTGCATACGTGTTTCCACTGCTGCAATTCTTCCATGTGTTGGGCCATGCACAGTCTGCATATGCTCGGAGCTTCACTGCCATATCCTTCACAGTCTCATTCGCATCGTAGTCCGGTTTCATTATTGCTAAAGCAGAAGCGTATTCCTGTGGCCCAAGTTGTATGAGTTTTCACTACATATATGGAATAACTCTGGCCTGGTCTGGACTCCTCAATCCTGGGTCATTTGTGAAAACAACCTCTACCACCCCTAGTTCTCTCAGGCGTTGGATCCCTTGTTCTATGGTCTTCCACGGGTTTTACTGCATGTAGAGATCATCTCTGCACATATATCTTTCAATCACACCTGTCAAGACCTGTCTCCAGAGACTGGCAGAGTCAGCCTCCCTTATCATCGCTTGGTCGATCACTGGATCACATGACAGGGATCCGAAATGCTTCGCTTCAGCACCGTCCAGCATCACATCATCACCTGCCGCATCCCAAATACGGACCATCCAACTTATTATGGATTTATCAGACCATCGGGTGTAGCCCTTTCTTAGGCTGTGAAGGTCCTTTATGGACATGGACTCGGTAATGGTTTCTGTGCCTGAGTCAGTTGGTCATTTTGAGGTTCCTTCCCCTGCATCTTTTGAGGTCCCTTCCCCTGCATTATCCTCATCTTTCACTGGACGATCAGTTTTGGTTGTGTGTTTTTCCCTCGTGACAGGAGCCACTGTCAATGGCTTAGACTCTCCATCTGGTTTGGGCTTGCTATCTGGTTTGGCTGCAGCCTGAGTGACTGGGGTGTCTGCATGCTTTGCCGATTTATCTTCCTGCCTTTCTACCTTTACTTGCTGCAGTGTGCGATAGGCATATGCCAAAGCCCAACATATTGCAAGGAGCTTGTTTCCATTGGAATTGTCATTGTATTTCTCTTTCAGATATTTTGCCACCTCAGCTGGTTTCTGAACTTGTTCAGGGGGAAACTTGCAAACCATTGCGTCAGAGAATTTCTTTAGGGTTTGGCCGATGTCCTCCCATTCCCCACACCACTCAGGATGTTCCACCTCTGGGTCAGGTGCCTCGGCAGTAGCCCGGGAAATCTGATCTTTCATTCTAGACAAGCTGCGACCACATAGAGGAAGCTTACCAGATAAAATAGCAGAAATACCAGGAAGATGGTCTCTTTAACATCCAGGGGAAACTGAACACTCTTAAAAGATAACCTATCAAATTTAAAGAGAAGGGAAACACCGTCTCCTCCTCTTCTAACAATCTGGGTGCAATTACTTATAAATTCCCAAAACAGGCTACCGAAGCTAGGACTGGGGTTAGGAGGGAGAAACCATTTATCATTCACACTTCAAACAGCTGCCTGTACCTCTGTCAACTTCTTATAAATCATTGTCACCGAGCACAGCAAAATAGAAATCCTGATTCATCTCCTTTCTCTGTAAAATTTACATATCAGGGACAAGATTGGAGCAAGTTGTGGATAGGCAAACAACCCTAGGGACCAAAATAACACTAGTACCTCAATGAAGCCTAAAGACCAGAAAGACATGAGTACATCAAGCCAGAGAGACATTATGAACTCAACCAGCATGATGACTACTTTACCCCAACACAGAATAAGTAAATTCAAACTAAAATGTAATTACTACAGGTTTTTTCACTTTCCTTCGAGCCACACATTGGGCGCCACTAAATTTCGTACCCGTTTGGCCAAATTTAGAAATACATCCTCTGAGAGAAGGCACAACCACCCCTCCCCCCCAGGTTCGGGAAAATATAAATTTTCCTCGAAGGAAAGTGAAGGAGATAAAACTATTTATTTACTTAACACATGGGAAAAAGAAAATAATGCTAAATAATAAAATCTCTCGCTGTGGAGGAAAAACCTGGGAAAGTGTTAGACTCCTCCCTTTGGTCTCCTCAGAGCTGGGGCTTGGCCCAGGGCCAGGCCCTCTGTGCCCAGTGGAAAGTCCTCCTGATGTGCTCTGAGGTTGAAAGCAGTCCAGTGGAAAAGGGAGAAAATCTGGAATTCCAGGGAAGGAAAAACAAAGTTCAACTCTCAGTCTCTCTCTCCGGAGAAAAAGAAACTGAACAACTGGCCAAAAGCTGACTGGAAAGCAGCAAGCCGGGTGCTTCCTCGCTCCCCTGCCACAGCTGGGGAAAAAAAACCCCTGCTATCTGTGTGTGACCTTGAACAAGCTGCAAACTTCTTTGCAAAAGTTTTGCTCAGTTTTTTCCTTCCCCCTCTCAGGCTCAGTTTAGAGGCACAGAAAGGCACAAAAATTAATTTCTGGGCATAGGCAGCAATTTGGGATACACATCATAATGTCACCCCAAGAAATTCCACCCCTTATCCCATATTGTTGGCCCAGTGCCCAAACTAAGATATTCTAATTCTACACACACATTAATACATATATATATATATATACACAGCTATGTGCGAACAGTGACAGTGACAATCAGCAAGCAGTGGTATACAGGCATTTCACATTACAGGTGGTTCTCATACAACAATCAGATCTCCCTGCGGTACACAACGTGTTGTTCCATCTTTAGGCATTACCCACCATGTGCAACCAGGTCCCTAAGCAAAGACAACCCCACGGGTGGGTTTGTCTGGACTCGAGGCAGAATTTATCCACACAGGCTTTCCTAACAGACCTCTGACATGCACTACTGGGACCTTATCTCCATCTGTTGTATGCAGGGATTCAGATTGGGCTGGACCAGCTCTATTGGTGGAACCTCGGGTGTTAACTAACCAGGTGGCCTTTGCTAGATGCTGCCCCCAATTTTTGAAAGTTCCCCCACCTAGTGCCTTCAGGGTGGTTTTCAACAATCCATTGCACCGTTCCACTTTGCCTGCAGCTGGTGCATGGTAAGGGATGTGGTACACCCACTCAATGCCATGTTCTCTAGCCCAGGTATTTATAAGGCTGTTCTTGAATTGAGTCCCATTATCAGATTCAGTTCTCTCAGGGGTGCCATGCCTCCAAAGGACTTGCTTTTAAAAGGCCCAGGATGGTATTATGGGCAGTAGCATGAGGCACAGGGTAGGTCTCCAGCCATCCTGTGGTGGCTTCTACCATTGTGAGCACATAGCGCTTGCCTTGGCAGGTTTGAGGCAGTATGATGTAATCAATCTGCCAGGCCTCCCCATACTTGTATTTGGACCACGGCCCACCATACCACAGGGAATTCACTCGCTTGGCCTGCTTGATCGCAGCGCATGTCTCACAATCATGAATAACTTGGGAGATACTGTCCATGGTTAGATCCACCCCTCGATCTCGTGCTCACTTATAGGTGGCGTCTCTGCCCTGATGGCGGAGGCATCATGGGCCCATCGAGCTAGGAACAACTCTCCCTTGTGTTTCCAGTCCAAGTCTACCTGTGACACTTCTATCTTTGCAGCCTGATCTACCTGCTTGTTGTTTTGGTGTTCTTCGTTAGCCCTACTCTTGGGGGCATGGGCATCTACATGGCGGACTTTCACAACTAGCTTTCTGACTCGGGCAGCGATGTTTTTCCACTCTTCAGCAGCCCAGATTGGTTTTCCCCTACGCTGCCAATTAGCTTTTTTCCACTTTTCTAGCCATCCCCATAGAGCACTGGCTACCATCCATAAATGAGTGTACAGGTAGAGCTTTGGCCACTTCTCTCTTTCAGCAATGTCCAGGGCTAGTTGAACAGCTTTGAGTGGTTGACCCCGAATCTCACCAGACACCTTCTGCCAGAGGCTCCAGGAAAGACCATGGCTCCCAGCTGCAGAGTAGAGCACGTTCTTCACTTCTGGTCCTGTCCTGACTGGGCCAAGGGCTACAGCATGAGCGATTTCCTGCTTGATTTGGGCAAAAGCTTGTTGCTGTTCAGGGCTCTAATGGAAATCGTTCTTCTTGCGGGTAACCAGGTAAAGAGGACTCACAATCTGGCTGTACTCAGGAATATGCATCCTCCAAAAGCCTATGGCACCTAGGAAAGCTTGCGTTTCCTTCTTGTTTGTCGGTGGAGACATTGCTGTGATCTTATTGATGACCTCAGTGGGAATCTGATGCCATCCATCTTGCCATTTCACTCCCAGGAACCGGATCTCTTGAGCAGGTCCCTTGACTTTGCTCTTCCTGATGGCGAAACCAGCTTCCAGCAGAATCCGGATAAATTTCTCTCCTTTCTCAAACACTTCTGTTGCGGAGTTCCCCCACACAATGATGTCATCAATGTACTGCAGATGTTCTGGAGCCTCACCCTTTTCTAGTGCAATCTGGATCAGCCCATGGCAGATGGTGGGACTGTGCTTCCACCCCTGGGGCAGTCGGTTCCAGGTGTACTGCACACCTCTCCAGGTGAAGGCCTGCACTCTGCTGCCAAAGGAATGGAGAAAAAGGCGTTAGCAATGTCAATGGTGGCATACCACTTTGCTGCTTTGGACTCCAGCTCATTCTGGAGCTCCAACATGTCCAGCACAGCAGCCCTCAGTGGTGGAGTCACTTCATTCAAGGCACAATAGTCCACAGTCAATCTACGTTCTCCTTCTGATTTGCGCACAGGCCAAATGGGACTATTGAAGGGTGAGTGGGTCTTGCTGACCACCCCTTGGCTCTCCAGCTCACGGATCATCTTGTGGATGGGAATCACAGCATCTCCAGTTGTCCGGTATTGTCGGTGATGCACTTTCGAGGTAGCAATTGGTACTCTTTGTTCTTCCACCTTCAGAAGGCCAACTGCAGACGGGTTCTCTGATAGCCCAGGCAAAGTGTTCAATTGCTTAATGCTCTCTGTCTCCACAGCAGCTATTCCAAAAGCCCACTTGAGTCCCTTTGGGTCTCTAAAATACCGGTTCCGGAGGAAGTCTTTGCCCAAAATGCACGGGGCCTCTTGGCCAGTCACAATGAGATGTTTCTTCCACTCGTTTCCGGTAAGGCTCACCTCAGCTTCTACTAAGGTCAAATTTTGCTATCCACCTGTTACACCAGAAATAGAAACAGATTCTTCCCCCACATGCTGCGATGGAATCATTGTACACTGCGCACCAGTGTCAACCAAGGCATCATATTTTTGTGGTTCTGATGGACCAGGCCAACAAATCCACACAGTCCAAAAGACACGGTTTTCCCTGACCTCTACCTGGCTAGAGGCAGGGCCCCTCTATGCCTGGTCATACTTCTTTCCCTGGGCCTGCATTTTGGAGGTTCCTTCATGGGAATCGGACATGCCATCGTCTTTTCCATAATTTCTGGCAGTTTGGCTACAGGCAACTGGAGCTACTTCCTTTTTGGTAGAACTTCCTTTCTGAGATTGCGCTCCTTCAATTCACGCACTTGTGCTGCCAGAGCAGACGTGGTTTGTCCACCCCACCTCTTCGTGTCTTCCCCACTGTCACACAGAAATTTCCACAGCTCACTTCGTGGGATGTTCCTTCTCTCTGGGGAACGTCCGTGGAGAAGGCACTTTAATCTCCTGGTGATTCTTCTTCATTTCATCTTCCATTTTCTGCATACGTGTTTCCACTGCTGCAATTCTTTCATGTGTTGGGCCATGCACAGAGTCTGCATATGCTCGGAGCTTCACTGCCATATCCTTCACAGTCTCATTCGCATCGTAGTCCGGTTTCATTATTGCTAAAGCAGAAGCGTATTCCTGTGGCCCAAGTTGTATGAGTTTTCACTACATATATGGAATAACTCTGGCCTGGTCTGGACTCCTCAATCCTGGGTCATTTGTGAAAACAACCTCTACCACCCCTAGTTCTCTCAGGCGTTGGATCCCTTGTTCTATGGTCTTCCACGGGTTTTACTGCATGTAGAGATCATCTCTGCACATATATCTTTCAATCACACCTGTCAAGACCTGTCTCCAGAGACTGGCAGAGTCAGCCTCCCTTATCATCGCTTGGTCGATCACTGGATCACATGACAGGGATCCGAAATGCTTCGCTTCAGCACCGTCCAGCATCACATCATCACCTGCCGCATCCCAAATACGGACCATCCAACTTATTATGGATTTATCAGACCATCGGGTGTAGCCCTTTCTTAGGCTGTGAAGGTCCTTTATGGACATGGACTCGGTAATGGTTTCTGTGCCTGAGTCAGTTGGTCATTTTGAGGTTCCTTCCCCTGCATCTTTTGAGGTCCCTTCCCCTGCATTATCCTCATCTTTCACTGGACGATCAGTTTTGGTTGTGTGTTTTTCCCTCGTGACAGGAGCCACTGTCAATGGCTTAGACTCTCCATCTGGTTTGGGCTTGCTATCTGGTTTGGCTGCAGCCTGAGTGACTGGGGTGTCTGCATGCTTTGCCGATTTATCTTCCTGCCTTTCTACCTTTACTTGCTGCAGTGTGCGATAGGCATATGCCAAAGCCCAACATATTGCAAGGAGCTTGTTTCCATTGGAATTGTCATTGTATTTCTCTTTCAGATATTTTGCCACCTCAGCTGGTTTCTGAACTTGTTCAGGGGGAAACTTGCAAACCATTGCGTCAGAGAATTTCTTTAGGGTTTGGCCGATGTCCTCCCATTCCCCACACCACTCAGGATGTTCCACCTCTGGGTCAGGTGCCTCGGCAGTAGCCCGGGAAATCTGATCTTTCATTCTAGACAAGCTGCGACCACATAGAGGAAGCTTACCAGATAAAATAGCAGAAATACCAGGAAGATGGTCTCTTTAACATCCAGGGGAAACTGAACACTCTTAAAAGATAACCTATCAAATTTAAAGAGAAGGGAAACACCGTCTCCTCCTCTTCTAACAATCTGGGTGCAATTACTTATAAATTCCCAAAACAGGCTACCGAAGCTAGGACTGGGGTTAGGAGGGAGAAACCATTTATCATTCACACTTCAAACAGCTGCCTGTACCTCTGTCAACTTCTTATAAATCATTGTCACCGAGCACAGCAAAATAGAAATCCTGATTCATCTCCTTTCTCTGTAAAATTTACATATCAGGGACAAGATTGGAGCAAGTTGTGGATAGGCAAACAACCCTAGGGACCAAAATAACACTAGTACCTCAATGAAGCCTAAAGACCAGAAAGACATGAGTACATCAAGCCAGAGAGACATTATGAACTCAACCAGCATGATGACTACTTTACCCCAACACAGAATAAGTAAATTCAAACTAAAATGTAATTACTACAGGTTTTTTCACTTTCCTTCGAGCCACACATTGGGCGCCACTAAATTTCGTACCCGTTTGGCCAAATTTAGAAATACATCCTCTGAGAGAAGGCACAACCACCCCTCCCCCCCAGGTTCGGGAAAATATAAATTTTCCTCGAAGGAAAGTGAAGGAGATAAAACTATTTATTTACTTAACACATGGGAAAAAGAAAATAATGCTAAATAATAAAATCTCTCGCTGTGGAGGAAAAACCTGGGAAAGTGTTAGACTCCTCCCTTTGGTCTCCTCAGAGCTGGGGCTTGGCCCAGGGCCAGGCCCTCTGTGCCCAGTGGAAAGTCCTCCTGATGTGCTCTGAGGTTGAAAGCAGTCCAGTGGAAAAGGGAGAAAATCTGGAATTCCAGGGAAGGAAAAACAAAGTTCAACTCTCAGTCTCTCTCTCCGGAGAAAAAGAAACTGAACAACTGGCCAAAAAGCTGACTGGAAAGCAGCAAGCCGGGTGCTTCCTCGCTCCCCTGCCACAGCTGGGGAAAAAAACCCCTGCTATCTGTGTGTGACCTTGAACAAGCTGCAAACTTCTTTGCAAAAGTTTTGCTCAGTTTTTTCCTTCCCCCTCTCAGGCTCAGTTTAGAGGCACAGAAAGGCACAAAAATTAATTTCTGGGCATAGGCAGCAATTTGGGATACACATCATAATGTCACCCCAAGAAATTCCACCCCTTATCCCATATTGTTGGCCCAGTGCCCAAACTAAGATATTCTAATTCTACACACACATTAATACATATATATATATATATACACAGCTATGTGCGAACAGTGACAGTGACAATCAGCAAGCAGTGGTATACAGGCATTTCACATTACAGGTGGTTCTCATACAACAATCAGATCTCCCTGCGGTACACAACGTGTTGTTCCATCTTTAGGCATTACCCACCATGTGCAACCAGGTCCCTAAGCAAAGACAACCCCACGGGTGGGTTTGTCTGGACTCGAGGCAGAATTTATCCACACAGGCTTTCCTAACAGACCTCTGACATGCACTACTGGGACCTTATCTCCATCTGTTGTATGCAGGGATTCAGATTGGGCTGGACCAGCTCTATTGGTGGAACCTCGGGTGTTAACTAACCAGGTGGCCTTTGCTAGATGCTGCCCCCAATTTTTGAAAGTTCCCCCACCTAGTGCCTTCAGGGTGGTTTTCAACAATCCATTGCACCGTTCCACTTTGCCTGCAGCTGGTGCATGGTAAGGGATGTGGTACACCCACTCAATGCCATGTTCTCTAGCCCAGGTACTTATAAGGCTGTTCTTGAATTGAGTCCCATTATCAGATTCAGTTCTCTCAGGGGTGCCATGCCTCCAAAGGACTTGCTTTTAAAAGGCCCAGGATGGTATTATGGGCAGTAGCATGAGGCACAGGGTAGGTCTCCAGCCATCCTGTGGTGGCTTCTACCATTGTGAGCACATAGCGCTTGCCTTGGCAGGTTTGAGGCAGTATGATGTAATCAATCTGCCAGGCCTCCCCATACTTGTATTTGGACCACGGCCCACCATACCACAGGGAATTCACTCGCTTGGCCTGCTTGATCGCAGCGCATGTCTCACAATCATGAATAACTTGGGAGGTACTGTCCATGGTTAGATCCACCCCTCGATCTCGTGCTCACTTATAGGTGGCGTCTCTGCCCTGATGGCGGAGGCATCATGGGCCCATCGAGCTAGGAACAACTCTCCCTTGTGTTTCCAGTCCAAGTCTACCTGTGACACTTCTATCTTTGCAGCCTGATCTACCTGCTTGTTGTTTTGGTGTTCTTCGTTAGCCCTACTCTTGGGGGCATGGGCATCTACATGGCGGACTTTCACAACTAGCTTTCTGACTCGGGCAGCGATGTTTTTCCACTCTTCAGCAGCCCAGATTGGTTTTCCCCTACGCTGCCAATTAGCTTTTTTCCACTTTTCTAGCCATCCCCATAGAGCACTGGCTACCATCCATAAATGAGTGTACAGGTAGAGCTTTGGCCACTTCTCTCTTTCAGCAATGTCCAGGGCTAGTTGAACAGCTTTGAGTGGTTGACCCCGAATCTCACCAGACACCTTCTGCCAGAGGCTCCAGGAAAGACCATGGCTCCCAGCTGCAGAGTAGAGCACGTTCTTCACTTCTGGTCCTGTCCTGACTGGGCCAAGGGCTACAGCATGAGCGATTTCCTGCTTGATTTGGGCAAAAGCTTGTTGCTGTTCAGGGCTCTAATGGAAATCGTTCTTCTTGCGGGTAACCAGGTAAAGAGGACTCACAATCTGGCTGTACTCAGGAATATGCATCCTCCAAAAGCCTATGGCACCTAGGAAAGCTTGCGTTTCCTTCTTGTTTGTCGGTGGAGACATTGCTGTGATCTTATTGATGACCTCAGTGGGAATCTGATGCCATCCATCTTGCCATTTCACTCCCAGGAACCGGATCTCTTGAGCAGGTCCCTTGACTTTGCTCTTCCTGATGGCGAAACCAGCTTCCAGCAGAATCCGGATAAATTTCTCTCCTTTCTCAAACACTTCTGTTGCGGAGTTCCCCCACACAATGATGTCATCAATGTACTGCAGATGTTCTGGAGCCTCACCCTTTTCTAGTGCAATCTGGATCAGCCCATGGCAGATGGTGGGACTGTGCTTCCACCCTTGGGGCAGTCGGTTCCAGGTGTACTGCACACCTCTCCAGGTGAAGGCCTGCACTCTGCTGCCAAAGGAATGGAGAAAAAGGCGTTAGCAATGTCAATGGTGGCATAACACTTTGCTGCTTTGGACTCCAGCTCATTCTGGAGCTCCAACATGTCCAGCACAGCAGCCCTCAGTGGTGGAGTCACTTCATTCAAGGCACAATAGTCCACAGTCAATCTACGTTCTCCTTCTGATTTGCGCACAGGCCAAATGGGACTATTGAAGGGTGAGTGGGTCTTGCTGACCACCCCTTGGCTCTCCAGCTCACGGATCATCTTGTGGATGGGAATCACAGCATCTCCAGTTGTCCGGTATTGTCGGTGATGCACTTTCGAGGTAGCAATTGGTACTCTTTGTTCTTCCACCTTCAGAAGGCCAACTGCAGACGGGTTCTCTGATAGCCCAGGCAAAGTGTTCAATTGCTTAATGCTCTCTGTCTCCACAGCAGCTATTCCAAAAGCCCACTTGAGTCCCTTTGGGTCTCTAAAATACCGGTTCCGGAGGAAGTCTTTGCCCAAAATGCACGGGGCCTCTTGGCCAGTCACAATGAGATGTTTCTTCCACTCGTTTCCGGTAAGGCTCACCTCAGCTTCTACTAAGGTCAAATTTTGCTATCCACCTGTTACACCAGAAATAGAAACAGATTCTTCCCCCACATGCTGCGATGGAATCATTGTACACTGCGCACCAGTGTCAACCAAGGCATCATATTTTTGTGGTTCTGATGGACCAGGCCAACAAATCCACACAGTCCAAAAGACACGGTTTTCCCTGACCTCTACCTGGCTAGAGGCAGGGCCCCTCTATGCCTGGTCATACTTCTTTCCCTGGGCCTGCATTTTGGAGGTTCCTTCATGGGAATCGGACATGCCATCGTCTTTTCCATCATTTCTGGCAGTTTGGCTACAGGCAACTGGAGCTACTTCCTTTTTGGTAGAACTTCCTTTCTGAGATTGCGCTCCTTCAATTCACGCACTTGTGCTGCCAGAGCAGACGTGGTTTGTCCACCCCACCTCTTCGTGTCTTCCCCACTGTCACACAGAAATTTCCACAGCTCACTTCGTGGGATGTTCCTTCTCTCTGGGGAACGTCCGTGGAGAAGGCACTTTAATCTCCTGGTGATTCTTCTTCATTTCATCTTCCATTTTCTGCATACGTGTTTCCACTGCTGCAATTCTTTCATGTGTTGGGCCATGCACAGAGTCTGCATATGCTCGGAGCTTCACTGCCATATCCTTCACAGTCTCATTCGCATCGTAGTCCGGTTTCATTATTGCTAAAGCAGAAGCGTATTCCTGTGGCCCAAGTTGTATGAGTTTTCACTACATATATGGAATAACTCTGGCCTGGTCTGGACTCCTCAATCCTGGGTCATTTGTGAAAACAACCTCTACCACCCCTAGTTCTCTCAGGCGTTGGATCCCTTGTTCTATGGTCTTCCACGGGTTTTACTGCATGTAGAGATCATCTCTGCACATATATCTTTCAATCACACCTGTCAAGACCTGTCTCCAGAGACTGGCAGAGTCAGCCTCCCTTATCATCGCTTGGTCGATCACTGGATCACATGACAGGGATCCGAAATGCTTCGCTTCAGCACCGTCCAGCATCACATCATCACCTGCCGCATCCCAAATACGGACCATCCAACTTATTATGGATTTATCAGACCATCGGGTGTAGCCCTTTCTTAGGCTGTGAAGGTCCTTTATGGACATGGACTCGGTAATGGTTTCTGTGCCTGAGTCAGTTGGTCATTTTGAGGTTCCTTCCCCTGCATCTTTTGAGGTCCCTTCCCCTGCATTATCCTCATCTTTCACTGGACGATCAGTTTTGGTTGTGTGTTTTTCCCTCGCGACAGGAGCCACTGTCAATGGCTTAGACTCTCCATCTGGTTTGGGCTTGCTATCTGGTTTGGCTGCAGCCTGAGTGACTGGGGTGTCTGCATGCTTTGCCGATTTATCTTCCTGCCTTTCTACCTTTACTTGCTGCAGTGTGCGATAGGCATATGCCAAAGCCCAACATATTGCAAGGAGCTTGTTTCCATTGGAATTGTCATTGTATTTCTCTTTCAGATATTTTGCCACCTCAGCTGGTTTCTGAACTTGTTCAGGGGGAAACTTGCAAACCATTGCGTCAGAGAATTTCTTTAGGGTTTGGCCGATGTCCTCCCATTCCCCACACCACTCAGGATGTTCCACCTCTGGGTCAGGTGCCTCGGCAGTAGCCCGGGAAATCTGATCTTTCATTCTAGACAAGCTGCGACCACATAGAGGAAGCTTACCAGATAAAATAGCAGAAATACCAGGAAGATGGTCTCTTTAACATCCAGGGGAAACTGAACACTCTTAAAAGATAACCTATCAAATTTAAAGAGAAGGGAAACACCGTCTCCTCCTCTTCTAACAATCTGGGTGCAATTACTTATAAATTCCCAAAACAGGCTACCGAAGCTAGGACTGGGGTTAGGAGGGAGAAACCATTTATCATTCACACTTCAAACAGCTGCCTGTACCTCTGTCAACTTCTTATAAATCATTGTCACCGAGCACAGCAAAATAGAAATCCTGATTCATCTCCTTTCTCTGTAAAATTTACATATCAGGGACAAGATTGGAGCAAGTTGTGGATAGGCAAACAACCCTAGGGACCAAAATAACACTAGTACCTCAATGAAGCCTAAAGACCAGAAAGACATGAGTACATCAAGCCAGAGAGACATTATGAACTCAACCAGCATGATGACTACTTTACCCCAACACAGAATAAGTAAATTCAAACTAAAATGTAATTACTACAGGTTTTTTCACTTTCCTTCGAGCCACACATTGGGCGCCACTAAATTTCGTACCCGTTTGGCCAAATTTAGAAATACATCCTCTGAGAGAAGGCACAACCACCCCTCCCCCCCAGGTTCGGGAAAATATAAATTTTCCTCGAAGGAAAGTGAAGGAGATAAAACTATTTATTTACTTAACACATGGGAAAAAGAAAATAATGCTAAATAATAAAATCTCTCGCTGTGGAGGAAAAACCTGGGAAAGTGTTAGACTCCTCCCTTTGGTCTCCTCAGAGCTGGGGCTTGGCCCAGGGCCAGGCCCTCTGTGCCCAGTGGAAAGTCCTCCTGATGTGCTCTGAGGTTGAAAGCAGTCCAGTGGAAAAGGGAGAAAATCTGGAATTCCAGGGAAGGAAAAACAAAGTTCAACTCTCAGTCTCTCTCTCCGGAGAAAAAGAAACTGAACAACTGGCCAAAAAGCTGACTGGAAAGCAGCAAGCCGGGTGCTTCCTCGCTCCCCTGCCACAGCTGGGGAAAAAAACCCCTGCTATCTGTGTGTGACCTTGAACAAGCTGCAAACTTCTTTGCAAAAGTTTTGCTCAGTTTTTTCCTTCCCCCTCTCAGGCTCAGTTTAGAGGCACAGAAAGGCACAAAAATTAATTTCTGGGCATAGGCAGCAATTTGGGATACACATCATAATGTCACCCCAAGAAATTCCACCCCTTATCCCATATTGTTGGCCCAGTGCCCAAACTAAGATATTCTAATTCTACACACACATTAATACATATATATATATATATACACAGCTATGTGCGAACAGTGACAGTGACAATCAGCAAGCAGTGGTATACAGGCATTTCACATTACAGGTGGTTCTCATACAACAATCAGATCTCCCTGCGGTACACAACGTGTTGTTCCATCTTTAGGCATTACCCACCATGTGCAACCAGGTCCCTAAGCAAAGACAACCCCACGGGTGGGTTTGTCTGGACTCGAGGCAGAATTTATCCACACAGGCTTTCCTAACAGACCTCTGACATGCACTACTGGGACCTTATCTCCATCTGTTGTATGCAGGGATTCAGATTGGGCTGGACCAGCTCTATTGGTGGAACCTCGGGTGTTAACTAACCAGGTGGCCTTTGCTAGATGCTGCCCCCAATTTTTGAAAGTTCCCCCACCTAGTGCCTTCAGGGTGGTTTTCAACAATCCATTGCACCGTTCCACTTTGCCTGCAGCTGGTGCATGGTAAGGGATGTGGTACACCCACTCAATGCCATGTTCTCTAGCCCAGGTACTTATAAGGCTGTTCTTGAATTGAGTCCCATTATCAGATTCAGTTCTCTCAGGGGTGCCATGCCTCCAAAGGACTTGCTTTTAAAAGGCCCAGGATGGTATTATGGGCAGTAGCATGAGGCACAGGGTAGGTCTCCAGCCATCCTGTGGTGGCTTCTACCATTGTGAGCACATAGCGCTTGCCTTGGCAGGTTTGAGGCAGTATGATGTAATCAATCTGCCAGGCCTCCCCATACTTGTATTTGGACCACGGCCCACCATACCACAGGGAATTCACTCGCTTGGCCTGCTTGATCGCAGCGCATGTCTCACAATCATGAATAACTTGGGAGATACTGTCCATGGTTAGATCCACCCCTCGATCTCGTGCTCACTTATAGGTGGCGTCTCTGCCCTGATGGCGGAGGCATCATGGGCCCATCGAGCTAGGAACAACTCTCCCTTGTGTTTCCAGTCCAAGTCTACCTGTGACACTTCTATCTTTGCAGCCTGATCTACCTGCTTGTTGTTTTGGTGTTCTTCGTTAGCCCTACTCTTGGGGGCATGGGCATCTACATGGCGGACTTTCACAACCAGCTTTCTGACTCGGGCAGCGATGTTTTTCCACTCTTCAGCAGCCCAGATTGGTTTTCCCCTACGCTGCCAATTAGCTTTTTTCCACTTTTCTAGCCATCCCCATAGAGCACTGGCTACCATCCATAAATGAGTGTACAGGTAGAGCTTTGGCCACTTCTCTCTTTCAGCAATGTCCAGGGCTAGTTGAACAGCTTTGAGTGGTTGACCCCGAATCTCACCAGACACCTTCTGCCAGAGGCTCCAGGAAAGACCATGGCTCCCAGCTGCAGAGTAGAGCACGTTCTTCACTTCTGGTCCTGTCCTGACTGGGCCAAGGGCTACAGCATGAGCGATTTCCTGCTTGATTTGGGCAAAAGCTTGTTGCTGTTCAGGGCTCTAATGGAAATCGTTCTTCTTGCGGGTAACCAGGTAAAGAGGACTCACAATCTGGCTGTACTCAGGAATATGCATCCTCCAAAAGCCTATGGCACCTAGGAAAGCTTGCGTTTCCTTCTTGTTTGTCGGTGGAGACATTGCTGTGATCTTATTGATGACCTCAGTGGGAATCTGATGCCATCCATCTTGCCATTTCACTCCCAGGAACCGGATCTCTTGAGCAGGTCCCTTGACTTTGCTCTTCCTGATGGCGAAACCAGCTTCCAGCAGAATCCGGATAAATTTCTCTCCTTTCTCAAACACTTCTGTTGCGGAGTTCCCCCACACAATGATGTCATCAATGTACTGCAGATGTTCTGGAGCCTCACCCTTTTCTAGTGCAATCTGGATCAGCCCATGGCAGATGGTGGGACTGTGCTTCCACCCCTGGGGCAGTCGGTTCCAGGTGTACTGCACACCTCTCCAGGTGAAGGCCTGCACTCTGCTGCCAAAGGAATGGAGAAAAAGGCGTTAGCAATGTCAATGGTGGCATACCACTTTGCTGCTTTGGACTCCAGCTCATTCTGGAGCTCCAACATGTCCAGCACAGCAGCCCTCAGTGGTGGAGTCACTTCATTCAAGGCACAATAGTCCACAGTCAATCTACGTTCTCCTTCTGATTTGCGCACAGGCCAAATGGGACTATTGAAGGGTGAGTGGGTCTTGCTGACCACCCCTTGGCTCTCCAGCTCACGGATCATCTTGTGGATGGGAATCACAGCATCTCCAGTTGTCCGGTATTGTCGGTGATGCACTTTCGAGGTAGCAATTGGTACTCTTTGTTCTTCCACCTTCAGAAGGCCAACTGCAGACGGGTTCTCTGATAGCCCAGGCAAAGTGTTCAATTGCTTAATGCTCTCTGTCTCCACAGCAGCTATTCCAAAAGCCCACTTGAGTCCCTTTGGGTCTCTAAAATACCGGTTCCGGAGGAAGTCTTTGCCCAAAATGCACGGGGCCTCTTGGCCAGTCACAATGAGATGTTTCTTCCACTCGTTTCCGGTAAGGCTCACCTCAGCTTCTACTAAGGTCAAATTTTGCTATCCACCTGTTACACCAGAAATAGAAACAGATTCTTCCCCCACATGCTGCGATGGAATCATTGTACACTGCGCACCAGTGTCAACCAAGGCATCATATTTTTGTGGTTCTGATGGACCAGGCCAACAAATCCACACAGTCCAAAAGACACGGTTTTCCCTGACCTCTACCTGGCTAGAGGCAGGGCCCCTCTATGCCTGGTCATACTTCTTTCCCTGGGCCTGCATTTTGGAGGTTCCTTCATGGGAATCGGACATGCCATCGTCTTTTCCATCATTTCTGGCAGTTTGGCTACAGGCAACTGGAGCTACTTCCTTTTTGGTAGAACTTCCTTTCTGAGATTGCGCTCCTTCAATTCACGCACTTGTGCTGCCAGAGCAGACGTGGTTTGTCCACCCCACCTCTTCGTGTCTTCCCCACTGTCACACAGAAATTTCCACAGCTCACTTCGTGGGATGTTCCTTCTCTCTGGGGAACGTCCGTGGAGAAGGCACTTTAATCTCCTGGTGATTCTTCTTCATTTCATCTTCCATTTTCTGCATACGTGTTTCCACTGCTGCAATTCTTTCATGTGTTGGGCCATGCACAGAGTCTGCATATGCTCGGAGCTTCACTGCCATATCCTTCACAGTCTCATTCGCATCGTAGTCCGGTTTCATTATTGCTAAAGCAGAAGCGTATTCCTGTGGCCCAAGTTGTATGAGTTTTCACTACATATATGGAATAACTCTGGCCTGGTCTGGACTCCTCAATCCTGGGTCATTTGTGAAAACAACCTCTACCACCCCTAGTTCTCTCAGGCGTTGGATCCCTTGTTCTATGGTCTTCCACGGGTTTTACTGCATGTAGAGATCATCTCTGCACATATATCTTTCAATCACACCTGTCAAGACCTGTCTCCAGAGACTGGCAGAGTCAGCCTCCCTTATCATCGCTTGGTCGATCACTGGATCACATGACAGGGATCCGAAATGCTTCGCTTCAGCACCGTCCAGCATCACATCATCACCTGCCGCATCCCAAATACGGACCATCCAACTTATTATGGATTTATCAGACCATCGGGTGTAGCCCTTTCTTAGGCTGTGAAGGTCCTTTATGGACATGGACTCGGTAATGGTTTCTGTGCCTGAGTCAGTTGGTCATTTTGAGGTTCCTTCCCCTGCATCTTTTGAGGTCCCTTCCCCTGCATTATCCTCATCTTTCACTGGACGATCAGTTTTGGTTGTGTGTTTTTCCCTCGCGACAGGAGCCACTGTCAATGGCTTAGACTCTCCATCTGGTTTGGGCTTGCTATCTGGTTTGGCTGCAGCCTGAGTGACTGGGGTGTCTGCATGCTTTGCCGATTTATCTTCCTGCCTTTCTACCTTTACTTGCTGCAGTGTGCGATAGGCATATGCCAAAGCCCAACATATTGCAAGGAGCTTGTTTCCATTGGAATTGTCATTGTATTTCTCTTTCAGATATTTTGCCACCTCAGCTGGTTTCTGAACTTGTTCAGGGGGAAACTTGCAAACCATTGCGTCAGAGAATTTCTTTAGGGTTTGGCCGATGTCCTCCCATTCCCCACACCACTCAGGATGTTCCACCTCTGGGTCAGGTGCCTCGGCAGTAGCCCGGGAAATCTGATCTTTCATTCTAGACAAGCTGCGACCACATAGAGGAAGCTTACCAGATAAAATAGCAGAAATACCAGGAAGATGGTCTCTTTAACATCCAGGGGAAACTGAACACTCTTAAAAGATAACCTATCAAATTTAAAGAGAAGGGAAACACCGTCTCCTCCTCTTCTAACAATCTGGGTGCAATTACTTATAAATTCCCAAAACAGGCTACCGAAGCTAGGACTGGGGTTAGGAGGGAGAAACCATTTATCATTCACACTTCAAACAGCTGCCTGTACCTCTGTCAACTTCTTATAAATCATTGTCACCGAGCACAGCAAAATAGAAATCCTGATTCATCTCCTTTCTCTGTAAAATTTACATATCAGGGACAAGATTGGAGCAAGTTGTGGATAGGCAAACAACCCTAGGGACCAAAATAACACTAGTACCTCAATGAAGCCTAAAGACCAGAAAGACATGAGTACATCAAGCCAGAGAGACATTATGAACTCAACCAGCATGATGACTACTTTACCCCAACACAGAATAAGTAAATTCAAACTAAAATGTAATTACTACAGGTTTTTTCACTTTCCTTCGAGCCACACATTGGGCGCCACTAAATTTCGTACCCGTTTGGCCAAATTTAGAAATACATCCTCTGAGAGAAGGCACAACCACCCCTCCCCCCCAGGTTCGGGAAAATATAAATTTTCCTCGAAGGAAAGTGAAGGAGATAAAACTATTTATTTACTTAACACATGGGAAAAAGAAAATAATGCTAAATAATAAAATCTCTCGCTGTGGAGGAAAAACCTGGGAAAGTGTTAGACTCCTCCCTTTGGTCTCCTCAGAGCTGGGGCTTGGCCCAGGGCCAGGCCCTCTGTGCCCAGTGGAAAGTCCTCCTGATGTGCTCTGAGGTTGAAAGCAGTCCAGTGGAAAAGGGAGAAAATCTGGAATTCCAGGGAAGGAAAAACAAAGTTCAACTCTCAGTCTCTCTCTCCGGAGAAAAAGAAACTGAACAACTGGCCAAAAAGCTGACTGGAAAGCAGCAAGCCGGGTGCTTCCTCGCTCCCCTGCCACAGCTGGGGAAAAAAACCCCTGCTATCTGTGTGTGACCTTGAACAAGCTGCAAACTTCTTTGCAAAAGTTTTGCTCAGTTTTTTCCTTCCCCCTCTCAGGCTCAGTTTAGAGGCACAGAAAGGCACAAAAATTAATTTCTGGGCATAGGCAGCAATTTGGGATACACATCATAATGTCACCCCAAGAAATTCCACCCCTTATCCCATATTGTTGGCCCAGTGCCCAAACTAAGATATTCTAATTCTACACACACATTAATACATATATATATATATATACACAGCTATGTGCGAACAGTGACAGTGACAATCAGCAAGCAGTGGTATACAGGCATTTCACATTACAGGTGGTTCTCATACAACAATCAGATCTCCCTGCGGTACACAACGTGTTGTTCCATCTTTAGGCATTACCCACCATGTGCAACCAGGTCCCTAAGCAAAGACAACCCCACGGGTGGGTTTGTCTGGACTCGAGGCAGAATTTATCCACACAGGCTTTCCTAACAGACCTCTGACATGCACTACTGGGACCTTATCTCCATCTGTTGTATGCAGGGATTCAGATTGGGCTGGACCAGCTCTATTGGTGGAACCTCGGGTGTTAACTAACCAGGTGGCCTTTGCTAGATGCTGCCCCCAATTTTTGAAAGTTCCCCCACCTAGTGCCTTCAGGGTGGTTTTCAACAATCCATTGCACCGTTCCACTTTGCCTGCAGCTGGTGCATGGTAAGGGATGTGGTACACCCACTCAATGCCATGTTCTCTAGCCCAGGTACTTATAAGGCTGTTCTTGAATTGAGTCCCATTATCAGATTCAGTTCTCTCAGGGGTGCCATGCCTCCAAAGGACTTGCTTTTAAAAGGCCCAGGATGGTATTATGGGCAGTAGCATGAGGCACAGGGTAGGTCTCCAGCCATCCTGTGGTGGCTTCTACCATTGTGAGCACATAGCGCTTGCCTTGGCAGGTTTGAGGCAGTATGATGTAATCAATCTGCCAGGCCTCCCCATACTTGTATTTGGACCACGGCCCACCATACCACAGGGAATTCACTCGCTTGGCCTGCTTGATCGCAGCGCATGTCTCACAATCATGAATAACTTGGGAGGTACTGTCCATGGTTAGATCCACCCCTCGATCTCGTGCTCACTTATAGGTGGCGTCTCTGCCCTGATGGCGGAGGCATCATGGGCCCATCGAGCTAGGAACAACTCTCCCTTGTGTTTCCAGTCCAAGTCTACCTGTGACACTTCTATCTTTGCAGCCTGATCTACCTGCTTGTTGTTTTGGTGTTCTTCGTTAGCCCTACTCTTGGGGGCATGGGCATCTACATGGCGGACTTTCACAACTAGCTTTCTGACTCGGGCAGCGATGTTTTTCCACTCTTCAGCAGCCCAGATTGGTTTTCCCCTACGCTGCCAATTAGCTTTTTTCCACTTTTCTAGCCATCCCCATAGAGCACTGGCTACCATCCATAAATGAGTGTACAGGTAGAGCTTTGGCCACTTCTCTCTTTCAGCAATGTCCAGGGCTAGTTGAACAGCTTTGAGTGGTTGACCCCGAATCTCACCAGACACCTTCTGCCAGAGGCTCCAGGAAAGACCATGGCTCCCAGCTGCAGAGTAGAGCACGTTCTTCACTTCTGGTCCTGTCCTGACTGGGCCAAGGGCTACAGCATGAGCGATTTCCTGCTTGATTTGGGCAAAAGCTTGTTGCTGTTCAGGGCTCTAATGGAAATCGTTCTTCTTGCGGGTAACCAGGTAAAGAGGACTCACAATCTGGCTGTACTCAGGAATATGCATCCTCCAAAAGCCTATGGCACCTAGGAAAGCTTGCGTTTCCTTCTTGTTTGTCGGTGGAGACATTGCTGTGATCTTATTGATGACCTCAGTGGGAATCTGATGCCATCCATCTTGCCATTTCACTCCCAGGAACCGGATCTCTTGAGCAGGTCCCTTGACTTTGCTCTTCCTGATGGCGAAACCAGCTTCCAGCAGAATCCGGATAAATTTCTCTCCTTTCTCAAACACTTCTGTTGCGGAGTTCCCCCACACAATGATGTCATCAATGTACTGCAGATGTTCTGGAGCCTCACCCTTTTCTAGTGCAATCTGGATCAGCCCATGGCAGATGGTGGGACTGTGCTTCCACCCCTGGGGCAGTCGGTTCCAGGTGTACTGCACACCTCTCCAGGTGAAGGCCTGCACTCTGCTGCCAAAGGAATGGAGAAAAAGGCGTTAGCAATGTCAATGGTGGCATACCACTTTGCTGCTTTGGACTCCAGCTCATTCTGGAGCTCCAACATGTCCAGCACAGCAGCCCTCAGTGGTGGAGTCACTTCATTCAAGGCACAATAGTCCACAGTCAATCTACGTTCTCCTTCTGATTTGCGCACAGGCCAAATGGGACTATTGAAGGGTGAGTGGGTCTTGCTGACCACCCCTTGGCTCTCCAGCTCACGGATCATCTTGTGGATGGGAATCACAGCATCTCCAGTTGTCCGGTATTGTCGGTGATGCACTTTCGAGGTAGCAATTGGTACTCTTTGTTCTTCCACCTTCAGAAGGCCAACTGCAGACGGGTTCTCTGATAGCCCAGGCAAAGTGTTCAATTGCTTAATGCTCTCTGTCTCCACAGCAGCTATTCCAAAAGCCCACTTGAGTCCCTTTGGGTCTCTAAAATACCGGTTCCGGAGGAAGTCTTTGCCCAAAATGCACGGGGCCTCTTGGCCAGTCACAATGAGATGTTTCTTCCACTCGTTTCCGGTAAGGCTCACCTCAGCTTCTACTAAGGTCAAATTTTGCTATCCACCTGTTACACCAGAAATAGAAACAGATTCTTCCCCCACATGCTGCGATGGAATCATTGTACACTGCGCACCAGTGTCAACCAAGGCATCATATTTTTGTGGTTCTGATGGACCAGGCCAACAAATCCACACAGTCCAAAAGACACGGTTTTCCCTGACCTCTACCTGGCTAGAGGCAGGGCCCCTCTATGCCTGGTCATACTTCTTTCCCTGGGCCTGCATTTTGGAGGTTCCTTCATGGGAATCGGACATGCCATCGTCTTTTCCATCATTTCTGGCAGTTTGGCTACAGGCAACTGGAGCTACTTCCTTTTTGGTAGAACTTCCTTTCTGAGATTGCGCTCCTTCAATTCACGCACTTGTGCTGCCAGAGCAGACGTGGTTTGTCCACCCCACCTCTTCGTGTCTTCCCCACTGTCACACAGAAATTTCCACAGCTCACTTCGTGGGATGTTCCTTCTCTCTGGGGAACGTCCGTGGAGAAGGCACTTTAATCTCCTGGTGATTCTTCTTCATTTCATCTTCCATTTTCTGCATACGTGTTTCCACTGCTGCAATTCTTCCATGTGTTGGGCCATGCACAGAGTCTGCATATGCTCGGAGCTTCACTGCCATATCCTTCACAGTCTCATTCGCATCGTAGTCCGGTTTCATTATTGCTAAAGCAGAAGCGTATTCCTGTGGCCCAAGTTGTATGAGTTTTCACTACATATATGGAATAACTCTGGCCTGGTCTGGACTCCTCAATCCTGGGTCATTTGTGAAAACAACCTCTACCACCCCTAGTTCTCTCAGGCGTTGGATCCCTTGTTCTATGGTCTTCCACGGGTTTTACTGCATGTAGAGATCATCTCTGCACATATATCTTTCAATCACACCTGTCAAGACCTGTCTCCAGAGACTGGCAGAGTCAGCCTCCCTTATCATCGCTTGGTCGATCACTGGATCACATGACAGGGATCCGAAATGCTTCGCTTCAGCACCGTCCAGCATCACATCATCACCTGCCGCATCCCAAATACGGACCATCCAACTTATTATGGATTTATCAGACCATCGGGTGTAGCCCTTTCTTAGGCTGTGAAGGTCCTTTATGGACATGGACTCGGTAATGGTTTCTGTGCCTGAGTCAGTTGGTCATTTTGAGGTTCCTTCCCCTGCATCTTTTGAGGTCCCTTCCCCTGCATTATCCTCATCTTTCACTGGACGATCAGTTTTGGTTGTGTGTTTTTCCCTCGCGACAGGAGCCACTGTCAATGGCTTAGACTCTCCATCTGGTTTGGGCTTGCTATCTGGTTTGGCTGCAGCCTGAGTGACTGGGGTGTCTGCATGCTTTGCCGATTTATCTTCCTGCCTTTCTACCTTTACTTGCTGCAGTGTGCGATAGGCATATGCCAAAGCCCAACATATTGCAAGGAGCTTGTTTCCATTGGAATTGTCATTGTATTTCTCTTTCAGATATTTTGCCACCTCAGCTGGTTTCTGAACTTGTTCAGGGGGAAACTTGCAAACCATTGCGTCAGAGAATTTCTTTAGGGTTTGGCCGATGTCCTCCCATTCCCCACACCACTCAGGATGTTCCACCTCTGGGTCAGGTGCCTCGGCAGTAGCCCGGGAAATCTGATCTTTCATTCTAGACAAGCTGCGACCACATAGAGGAAGCTTACCAGATAAAATAGCAGAAATACCAGGAAGATGGTCTCTTTAACATCCAGGGGAAACTGAACACTCTTAAAAGATAACCTATCAAATTTAAAGAGAAGGGAAACACCGTCTCCTCCTCTTCTAACAATCTGGGTGCAATTACTTATAAATTCCCAAAACAGGCTACCGAAGCTAGGACTGGGGTTAGGAGGGAGAAACCATTTATCATTCACACTTCAAACAGCTGCCTGTACCTCTGTCAACTTCTTATAAATCATTGTCACCGAGCACAGCAAAATAGAAATCCTGATTCATCTCCTTTCTCTGTAAAATTTACATATCAGGGACAAGATTGGAGCAAGTTGTGGATAGGCAAACAACCCTAGGGACCAAAATAACACTAGTACCTCAATGAAGCCTAAAGACCAGAAAGACATGAGTACATCAAGCCAGAGAGACATTATGAACTCAACCAGCATGATGACTACTTTACCCCAACACAGAATAAGTAAATTCAAACTAAAATGTAATTACTACAGGTTTTTTCACTTTCCTTCGAGCCACACATTGGGCGCCACTAAATTTCGTACCCGTTTGGCCAAATTTAGAAATACATCCTCTGAGAGAAGGCACAACCACCCCTCCCCCCCAGGTTCGGGAAAATATAAATTTTCCTCGAAGGAAAGTGAAGGAGATAAAAACTATTTATTTACTTAACACATGGGAAAAAGAAAATAATGCTAAATAATAAAATCTCTCGCTGTGGAGGAAAAACCTGGGAAAGTGTTAGACTCCTCCCTTTGGTCTCCTCAGAGCTGGGGCTTGGCCCAGGGCCAGGCCCTCTGTGCCCAGTGGAAAGTCCTCCTGATGTGCTCTGAGGTTGAAAGCAGTCCAGTGGAAAAGGGAGAAAATCTGGAATTCCAGGGAAGGAAAAACAAAGTTCAACTCTCAGTCTCTCTCTCCGGAGAAAAAGAAACTGAACAACTGGCCAAAAAGCTGACTGGAAAGCAGCAAGCCGGGTGCTTCCTCGCTCCCCTGCCACAGCTGGGGAAAAAAACCCCTGCTATCTGTGTGTGACCTTGAACAAGCTGCAAACTTCTTTGCAAAAGTTTTGCTCAGTTTTTTCCTTCCCCCTCTCAGGCTCAGTTTAGAGGCACAGAAAGGCACAAAAATTAATTTCTGGGCATAGGCAGCAATTTGGGATACACATCATAATGTCACCCCAAGAAATTCCACCCCTTATCCCATATTGTTGGCCCAGTGCCCAAACTAAGATATTCTAATTCTACACACACATTAATACATATATATATATATATACACAGCTATGTGCGAACAGTGACAGTGACAATCAGCAAGCAGTGGTATACAGGCATTTCACATTACAGGTGGTTCTCATACAACAATCAGATCTCCCTGCGGTACACAACGTGTTGTTCCATCTTTAGGCATTACCCACCATGTGCAACCAGGTCCCTAAGCAAAGACAACCCCACGGGTGGGTTTGTCTGGACTCGAGGCAGAATTTATCCACACAGGCTTTCCTAACAGACCTCTGACATGCACTACTGGGACCTTATCTCCATCTGTTGTATGCAGGGATTCAGATTGGGCTGGACCAGCTCTATTGCTGGAACCTCGGGTGTTAACTAACCAGGTGGCCTTTGCTAGATGCTGCCCCCAATTTTTGAAAGTTCCCCCACCTAGTGCCTTCAGGGTGGTTTTCAACAATCCATTGCACCATTCCACTTTGCCTGCAGCTGGTGCATGGTAAGGGATGTGGTACACCCACTCAATGCCATGTTCTCTAGCCCAGGTACTTATAAGGCTGTTCTTGAATTGAGTCCCATTATCAGATTCAGTTCTCTCAGGGGTGCCATGCCTCCAAAGGACTTGCTTTTAAAAGGCCCAGGATGGTATTATGGGCAGTAGCATGAGGCACAGGGTAGGTCTCCAGCCATCCTGTGGTGGCTTCTACCATTGTGAGCACATAGCGCTTGCCTTGGCAGGTTTGAGGCAGTATGATGTAATCAATCTGCCAGGCCTCCCCATACTTGTATTTGGACCACGGCCCACCATACCACAGGGAATTCACTCGCTTGGCCTGCTTGATCGCAGCGCATGTCTCACAATCATGAATAACTTGGGAGGTACTGTCCATGGTTAGATCCACCCCTCGATCTCGTGCTCACTTATAGGTGGCGTCTCTGCCCTGATGGCGGAGGCATCATGGGCCCATCGAGCTAGGAACAACTCTCCCTTGTGTTTCCAGTCCAAGTCTACCTGTGACACTTCTATCTTTGCAGCCTGATCTACCTGCTTGTTGTTTTGGTGTTCTTCGTTAGCCCTACTCTTGGGGGCATGGGCATCTACATGGCGGACTTTCACAACTAGCTTTCTGACTCGGGCAGCGATGTTTTTCCACTCTTCAGCAGCCCAGATTGGTTTTCCCCTACGCTGCCAATTAGCTTTTTTCCACTTTTCTAGCCATCCCCATAGAGCACTGGCTACCATCCATAAATGAGTGTACAGGTAGAGCTTTGGCCACTTCTCTCTTTCAGCAATGTCCAGGGCTAGTTGAACAGCTTTGAGTGGTTGACCCCGAATCTCACCAGACACCTTCTGCCAGAGGCTCCAGGAAAGACCATGGCTCCCAGCTGCAGAGTAGAGCACGTTCTTCACTTCTGGTCCTGTCCTGACTGGGCCAAGGGCTACAGCATGAGCGATTTCCTGCTTGATTTGGGCAAAAGCTTGTTGCTGTTCAGGGCTCTAGTGGAAATCGTTCTTCTTGCGGGTAACCAGGTAAAGAGGACTCACAATCTGGCTGTACTCAGGAATATGCATCCTCCAAAAGCCTATGGCACCTAGGAAAGCTTGCGTTTCCTTCTTGTTTGTCGGTGGAGACATTGCTGTGATCTTATTGATGACCTCAGTGGGAATCTGATGCCATCCATCTTGCCATTTCACTCCCAGGAACCGGATCTCTTGAGCAGGTCCCTTGACTTTGCTCTTCCTGATGGCGAAACCAGCTTCCAGCAGAATCCGGATAAATTTCTCTCCTTTCTCAAACACTTCTGTTGCGGAGTTCCCCCACACAATGATGTCATCAATGTACTGCAGATGTTCTGGAGCCTCACCCTTTTCTAGTGCAATCTGGATCAGCCCATGGCAGATGGTGGGACTGTGCTTCCACCCCTGGGGCAGTCGGTTCCAGGTGTACTGCACACCTCTCCAGGTGAAGGCCTGCACTCTGCTGCCAAAGGAATGGAGAAAAAGGCGTTAGCAATGTCAATGGTGGCATACCACTTTGCTGCTTTGGACTCCAGCTCATTCTGGAGCTCCAACATGTCCAGCACAGCAGCCCTCAGTGGTGGAGTCACTTCATTCAAGGCACAATAGTCCACAGTCAATCTACGTTCTCCTTCTGATTTGCGCACAGGCCAAATGGGACTATTGAAGGGTGAGTGGGTCTTGCTGACCACCCCTTGGCTCTCCAGCTCACGGATCATCTTGTGGATGGGAATCACAGCATCTCCAGTTGTCCGGTATTGTCGGTGATGCACTTTCGAGGTAGCAATTGGTACTCTTTGTTCTTCCACCTTCAGAAGGCCAACTGCAGACGGGTTCTCTGATAGCCCAGGCAAAGTGTTCAATTGCTTAATGCTCTCTGTCTCCACAGCAGCTATTCCAAAAGCCCACTTGAGTCCCTTTGGGTCTCTAAAATACCGGTTCCGGAGGAAGTCTTTGCCCAAAATGCACGGGGCCTCTTGGCCAGTCACAATGAGATGTTTCTTCCACTCGTTTCCGGTAAGGCTCACCTCAGCTTCTACTAAGGTCAAATTTTGCTATCCACCTGTTACACCAGAAATAGAAACAGATTCTTCCCCCACATGCTGCGATGGAATCATTGTACACTGCGCACCAGTGTCAACCAAGGCATCATATTTTTGTGGTTCTGATGGACCAGGCCAACAAATCCACACAGTCCAAAAGACACGGTTTTCCCTGACCTCTACCTGGCTAGAGGCAGGGCCCCTCTATGCCTGGTCATACTTCTTTCCCTGGGCCTGCATTTTGGAGGTTCCTTCATGGGAATCGGACATGCCATCGTCTTTTCCATCATTTCTGGCAGTTTGGCTACAGGCAACTGGAGCTACTTCCTTTTTGGTAGAACTTCCTTTCTGAGATTGCGCTCCTTCAATTCACGCACTTGTGCTGCCAGAGCAGACGTGGTTTGTCCACCCCACCTCTTCGTGTCTTCCCCACTGTCACACAGAAATTTCCACAGCTCACTTCGTGGGATGTTCCTTCTCTCTGGGGAACGTCCGTGGAGAAGGCACTTTAATCTCCTGGTGATTCTTCTTCATTTCATCTTCCATTTTCTGCATACGTGTTTCCACTGCTGCAATTCTTCCATGTGTTGGGCCATGCACAGAGTCTGCATATGCTCGGAGCTTCACTGCCATATCCTTCACAGTCTCATTTGCATCGTAGTCCGGTTTCATTATTGCTAAAGCAGAAGCGTATTCCTGTGGCCCAAGTTGTATGAGTTTTCACTACATATATGGAATAACTCTGGCCTGGTCTGGACTCCTCAATCCTGGGTCATTTGTGAAAACAACCTCTACCACCCCTAGTTCTCTCAGGCGTTGGATCCCTTGTTCTATGGTCTTCCACGGGTTTTACTGCATGTAGAGATCATCTCTGCACATATATCTTTCAATCACACCTGTCAAGACCTGTCTCCAGAGACTGGCAGAGTCAGCCTCCCTTATCATCGCTTGGTCGATCACTGGATCACATGACAGGGATCCGAAATGCTTCGCTTCAGCACCGTCCAGCATCACATCATCACCTGCCGCATCCCAAATACGGACCATCCAACTTATTATGGATTTATCAGACCATCGGCTGTAGCCCTTTCTTAGGCTGTGAAGGTCCTTTATGGACATGGACTCGGTAATGGTTTCTGTGCCTGAGTCAGTTGGTCATTTTGAGGTTCCTTCCCCTGCATCTTTTGAGGTCCCTTCCCCTGCATTATCCTCATCTTTCACTGGACGATCAGTTTTGGTTGTGTGTTTTTCCCTCGCGACAGGAGCCACTGTCAATGGCTTAGACTCTCCATCTGGTTTGGGCTTGCTATCTGGTTTGGCTGCAGCCTGAGTGACTGGGGTGTCTGCATGCTTTGCCGATTTATCTTCCTGCCTTTCTACCTTTACTTGCTGCAGTGTGCGATAGGCATATGCCAAAGCCCAACATATTGCAAGGAGCTTGTTTCCATTGGAATTGTCATTGTATTTCTCTTTCAGATATTTTGCCACCTCAGCTGGTTTCTGAACTTGTTCAGGGGGAAACTTGCAAACCATTGCGTCAGAGAATTTCTTTAGGGTTTGGCCGATGTCCTCCCATTCCCCACACCACTCAGGATGTTCCACCTCTGGGTCAGGTGCCTCGGCAGTAGCCCGGGAAATCTGATCTTTCATTCTAGACAAGCTGCGACCACATAGAGGAAGCTTACCAGATAAAATAGCAGAAATACCAGGAAGATGGTCTCTTTAACATCCAGGGGAAACTGAACACTCTTAAAAGATAACCTATCAAATTTAAAGAGAAGGGAAACACCGTCTCCTCCTCTTCTAACAATCTGGGTGCAATTACTTATAAATTCCCAAAACAGGCTACCGAAGCTAGGACTGGGGTTAGGAGGGAGAAACCATTTATCATTCACACTTCAAACAGCTGCCTGTACCTCTGTCAACTTCTTATAAATCATTGTCACCGAGCACAGCAAAATAGAAATCCTGATTCATCTCCTTTCTCTGTAAAATTTACATATCAGGGACAAGATTGGAGCAAGTTGTGGATAGGCAAACAACCCTAGGGACCAAAATAACACTAGTACCTCAATGAAGCCTAAAGACCAGAAAGACATGAGTACATCAAGCCAGAGAGACATTATGAACTCAACCAGCATGATGACTACTTTACCCCAACACAGAATAAGTAAATTCAAACTAAAATGTAATTACTACAGGTTTTTTCACTTTCCTTCGAGCCACACATTGGGCGCCACTAAATTTCGTACCCGTTTGGCCAAATTTAGAAATACATCCTCTGAGAGAAGGCACAACCACCCCTCCCCCCCAGGTTCGGGAAAATATAAATTTTCCTCGAAGGAAAGTGAAGGAGATAAAACTATTTATTTACTTAACACATGGGAAAAAGAAAATAATGCTAAATAATAAAATCTCTCGCTGTGGAGGAAAAACCTGGGAAAGTGTTAGACTCCTCCCTTTGGTCTCCTCAGAGCTGGGGCTTGGCCCAGGGCCAGGCCCTCTGTGCCCAGTGGAAAGTCCTCCTGATGTGCTCTGAGGTTGAAAGCAGTCCAGTGGAAAAGGGAGAAAATCTGGAATTCCAGGGAAGGAAAAACAAAGTTCAACTCTCAGTCTCTCTCTCCGGAGAAAAAGAAACTGAACAACTGGCCAAAAAGCTGACTGGAAAGCAGCAAGCCGGGTGCTTCCTCGCTCCCCTGCCACAGCTGGGGAAAAAAACCCCTGCTATCTGTGTGTGACCTTGAACAAGCTGCAAACTTCTTTGCAAAAGTTTTGCTCAGTTTTTTCCTTCCCCCTCTCAGGCTCAGTTTAGAGGCACAGAAAGGCACAAAAATTAATTTCTGGGCATAGGCAGCAATTTGGGATACACATCATAATGTCACCCCAAGAAATTCCACCCCTTATCCCATATTGTTGGCCCAGTGCCCAAACTAAGATATTCTAATTCTACACACACATTAATACATATATATATATATATACACAGCTATGTGCGAACAGTGACAGTGACAATCAGCAAGCAGTGGTATACAGGCATTTCACATTACAGGTGGTTCTCATACAACAATCAGATCTCCCTGCGGTACACAACGTGTTGTTCCATCTTTAGGCATTACCCACCATGTGCAACCAGGTCCCTAAGCAAAGACAACCCCACGGGTGGGTTTGTCTGGACTCGAGGCAGAATTTATCCACACAGGCTTTCCTAACAGACCTCTGACATGCACTACTGGGACCTTATCTCCATCTGTTGTATGCAGGGATTCAGATTGGGCTGGACCAGCTCTATTGGTGGAACCTCGGGTGTTAACTAACCAGGTGGCCTTTGCTAGATGCTGCCCCCAATTTTTGAAAGTTCCCCCACCTAGTGCCTTCAGGGTGGTTTTCAACAATCCATTGCACCGTTCCACTTTGCCTGCAGCTGGTGCATGGTAAGGGATGTGGTACACCCACTCAATGCCATGTTCTCTAGCCCAGGTACTTATAAGGCTGTTCTTGAATTGAGTCCCATTATCAGATTCAGTTCTCTCAGGGGTGCCATGCCTCCAAAGGACTTGCTTTTAAAAGGCCCAGGATGGTATTATGGGCAGTAGCATGAGGCACAGGGTAGGTCTCCAGCCATCCTGTGGTGGCTTCTACCATTGTGAGCACATAGCGCTTGCCTTGGCAGGTTTGAGGCAGTATGATGTAATCAATCTGCCAGGCCTCCCCATACTTGTATTTGGACCACGGCCCACCATACCACAGGGAATTCACTCGCTTGGCCTGCTTGATCGCAGCGCATGTCTCACAATCATGAATAACTTGGGAGGTACTGTCCATGGTTAGATCCACCCCTCGATCTCGTGCTCACTTATAGGTGGCGTCTCTGCCCTGATGGCGGAGGCATCATGGGCCCATCGAGCTAGGAACAACTCTCCCTTGTGTTTCCAGTCCAAGTCTACCTGTGACACTTCTATCTTTGCAGCCTGATCTACCTGCTTGTTGTTTTGGTGTTCTTCGTTAGCCCTACTCTTGGGGGCATGGGCATCTACATGGCGGACTTTCACAACTAGCTTTCTGACTCGGGCAGCGATGTTTTTCCACTCTTCAGCAGCCCAGATTGGTTTTCCCCTACGCTGCCAATTAGCTTTTTTCCACTTTTCTAGCCATCCCCATAGAGCACTGGCTACCATCCATAAATGAGTGTACAGGTAGAGCTTTGGCCACTTCTCTCTTTCAGCAATGTCCAGGGCTAGTTGAACAGCTTTGAGTGGTTGACCCCGAATCTCACCAGACACCTTCTGCCAGAGGCTCCAGGAAAGACCATGGCTCCCAGCTGCAGAGTAGAGCACGTTCTTCACTTCTGGTCCTGTCCTGACTGGGCCAAGGGCTACAGCATGAGCGATTTCCTGCTTGATTTGGGCAAAAGCTTGTTGCTGTTCAGGGCTCTAATGGAAATCGTTCTTCTTGCGGGTAACCAGGTAAAGAGGACTCACAATCTGGCTGTACTCAGGAATATGCATCCTCCAAAAGCCTATGGCACCTAGGAAAGCTTGCGTTTCCTTCTTGTTTGTCGGTGGAGACATTGCTGTGATCTTATTGATGACCTCAGTGGGAATCTGATGCCATCCATCTTGCCATTTCACTCCCAGGAACCGGATCTCTTGAGCAGGTCCCTTGACTTTGCTCTTCCTGATGGCGAAACCAGCTTCCAGCAGAATCCGGATAAATTTCTCTCCTTTCTCAAACACTTCTGTTGCGGAGTTCCCCCACACAATGATGTCATCAATGTACTGCAGATGTTCTGGAGCCTCACCCTTTTCTAGTGCAATCTGGATCAGCCCATGGCAGATGGTGGGACTGTGCTTCCACCCCTGGGGCAGTCGGTTCCAGGTGTACTGCACACCTCTCCAGGTGAAGGCCTGCACTCTGCTGCCAAAGGAATGGAGAAAAAGGCGTTAGCAATGTCAATGGTGGCATACCACTTTGCTGCTTTGGACTCCAGCTCATTCTGGAGCTCCAACATGTCCAGCACAGCAGCCCTCAGTGGTGGAGTCACTTCATTCAAGGCACAATAGTCCACAGTCAATCTACGTTCTCCTTCTGATTTGCGCACAGGCCAAATGGGACTATTGAAGGGTGAGTGGGTCTTGCTGACCACCCCTTGGCTCTCCAGCTCACGGATCATCTTGTGGATGGGAATCACAGCATCTCCAGTTGTCCGGTATTGTCGGTGATGCACTTTCGAGGTAGCAATTGGTACTCTTTGTTCTTCCACCTTCAGAAGGCCAACTGCAGACGGGTTCTCTGATAGCCCAGGCAAAGTGTTCAATTGCTTAATGCTCTCTGTCTCCACAGCAGCTATTCCAAAAGCCCACTTGAGTCCCTTTGGGTCTCTAAAATACCGGTTCCGGAGGAAGTCTTTGCCCAAAATGCACGGGGCCTCTGGGCCAGTCACAATGAGATGTTTCTTCCACTCATTTCTAGTCAGGCTCACCTCAGCTTCCACCAAGGTCAAATTTTGCTATCCACCTGTTACACCAGAAATAGAAACAGATTCTTCCCCCACATGCTGCGATGGAATCATTGTACACTGCGCACCAGTGTCAACCAAGGCATCATATTTTTGTGGTTCTGATGGACCAGGCCAACAAATCCACACAGTCCAAAAGACACGGTTTTCCCTGACCTCTACCAGGCTAGAGGCAGGGCCCCTCTATGCCTGGTCATACTTCTTTCCCTGGGCCTGCATTTTGGAGGTTCCTTCATGGGAATCGGACATGCCATCGTCTTTTCCATCATTTCTGGCAGTTTGGCTACAGGCAACTGGAGCTACTTCCTTTTTGGTAGAACTTCCTTTCTGAGATTGCGCTCCTTCAATTCACGCACTTGTGCTGCCAGAGCAGACGTGGTTTGTCCACCCCACCTCTTCGTGTCTTCCCCACTGTCACACAGAAATTTCCACAGCTCACTTCGTGGGATGTTCCTTCTCTCTGGGGAACGTCCGTGGAGAAGGCACTTTAATCTCCTGGTGATTCTTCTTCATTTCATCTTCCATTTTCTGCATACGTGTTTCCACTGCTGCAATTCTTCCATGTGTTGGGCCATGCACAGTCTGCATATGCTCGGAGCTTCACTGCCATATCCTTCACAGTCTCATTCGCATCGTAGTCCGGTTTCATTATTGCTAAAGCAGAAGCGTATTCCTGTGGCCCAAGTTGTATGAGTTTTCACTACATATATGGAATAACTCTGGCCTGGTCTGGACTCCTCAATCCTGGGTCATTTGTGAAAACAACCTCTACCACCCCTAGTTCTCTCAGGCGTTGGATCCCTTGTTCTATGGTCTTCCACGGGTTTTACTGCATGTAGAGATCATCTCTGCACATATATCTTTCAATCACACCTGTCAAGACCTGTCTCCAGAGACTGGCAGAGTCAGCCTCCCTTATCATCGCTTGGTCGATCACTGGATCACATGACAGGGATCCGAAATGCTTCGCTTCAGCACCGTCCAGCATCACATCATCACCTGCCGCATCCCAAATACGGACCATCCAACTTATTATGGATTTATCAGACCATCGGGTGTAGCCCTTTCTTAGGCTGTGAAGGTCCTTTATGGACATGGACTCGGTAATGGTTTCTGTGCCTGAGTCAGTTGGTCATTTTGAGGTTCCTTCCCCTGCATCTTTTGAGGTCCCTTCCCCTGCATTATCCTCATCTTTCACTGGACGATCAGTTTTGGTTGTGTGTTTTTCCCTCGTGACAGGAGCCACTGTCAATGGCTTAGACTCTCCATCTGGTTTGGGCTTGCTATCTGGTTTGGCTGCAGCCTGAGTGACTGGGGTGTCTGCATGCTTTGCCGATTTATCTTCCTGCCTTTCTACCTTTACTTGCTGCAGTGTGCGATAGGCATATGCCAAAGCCCAACATATTGCAAGGAGCTTGTTTCCATTGGAATTGTCATTGTATTTCTCTTTCAGATATTTTGCCACCTCAGCTGGTTTCTGAACTTGTTCAGGGGGAAACTTGCAAACCATTGCGTCAGAGAATTTCTTTAGGGTTTGGCCGATGTCCTCCCATTCCCCACACCACTCAGGATGTTCCACCTCTGGGTCAGGTGCCTCGGCAGTAGCCCGGGAAATCTGATCTTTCATTCTAGACAAGCTGCGACCACATAGAGGAAGCTTACCAGATAAAATAGCAGAAATACCAGGAAGATGGTCTCTTTAACATCCAGGGGAAACTGAACACTCTTAAAAGATAACCTATCAAATTTAAAGAGAAGGGAAACACCGTCTCCTCCTCTTCTAACAATCTGGGTGCAATTACTTATAAATTCCCAAAACAGGCTACCGAAGCTAGGACTGGGGTTAGGAGGGAGAAACCATTTATCATTCACACTTCAAACAGCTGCCTGTACCTCTGTCAACTTCTTATAAATCATTGTCACCGAGCACAGCAAAATAGAAATCCTGATTCATCTCCTTTCTCTGTAAAATTTACATATCAGGGACAAGATTGGAGCAAGTTGTGGATAGGCAAACAACCCTAGGGACCAAAATAACACTAGTACCTCAATGAAGCCTAAAGACCAGAAAGACATGAGTACATCAAGCCAGAGAGACATTATGAACTCAACCAGCATGATGACTACTTTACCCCAACACAGAATAAGTAAATTCAAACTAAAATGTAATTACTACAGGTTTTTTCACTTTCCTTCGAGCCACACATTGGGCGCCACTAAATTTCGTACCCGTTTGGCCAAATTTAGAAATACATCCTCTGAGAGAAGGCACAACCACCCCTCCCCCCCAGGTTCGGGAAAATATAAATTTTCCTCGAAGGAAAGTGAAGGAGATAAAACTATTTATTTACTTAACACATGGGAAAAAGAAAATAATGCTAAATAATAAAATCTCTCGCTGTGGAGGAAAAACCTGGGAAAGTGTTAGACTCCTCCCTTTGGTCTCCTCAGAGCTGGGGCTTGGCCCAGGGCCAGGCCCTCTGTGCCCAGTGGAAAGTCCTCCTGATGTGCTCTGAGGTTGAAAGCAGTCCAGTGGAAAAGGGAGAAAATCTGGAATTCCAGGGAAGGAAAAACAAAGTTCAACTCTCAGTCTCTCTCTCCGGAGAAAAAGAAACTGAACAACTGGCCAAAAGCTGACTGGAAAGCAGCAAGCCGGGTGCTTCCTCGCTCCCCTGCCACAGCTGGGGAAAAAAAACCCCTGCTATCTGTGTGTGACCTTGAACAAGCTGCAAACTTCTTTGCAAAAGTTTTGCTCAGTTTTTTCCTTCCCCCTCTCAGGCTCAGTTTAGAGGCACAGAAAGGCACAAAAATTAATTTCTGGGCATAGGCAGCAATTTGGGATACACATCATAATGTCACCCCAAGAAATTCCACCCCTTATCCCATATTGTTGGCCCAGTGCCCAAACTAAGATATTCTAATTCTACACACACATTAATACATATATATATATATACACAGCTATGTGCGAACAGTGACAGTGACAATCAGCAAGCAGTGGTATACAGGCATTTCACATTACAGGTGGTTCTCATACAACAATCAGATCTCCCTGCGGTACACAACGTGTTGTTCCATCTTTAGGCATTACCCACCATGTGCAACCAGGTCCCTAAGCAAAGACAACCCCACGGGTGGGTTTGTCTGGACTCGAGGCAGAATTTATCCACACAGGCTTTCCTAACAGACCTCTGACATGCACTACTGGGACCTTATCTCCATCTGTTGTATGCAGGGATTCAGATTGGGCTGGACCAGCTCTATTGGTGGAACCTCGGGTGTTAACTAACCAGGTGGCCTTTGCTAGATGCTGCCCCCAATTTTTGAAAGTTCCCCCACCTAGTGCCTTCAGGGTGGTTTTCAACAATCCATTGCACCGTTCCACTTTGCCTGCAGCTGGTGCATGGTAAGGGATGTGGTACACCCACTCAATGCCATGTTCTCTAGCCCAGGTATTTATAAGGCTGTTCTTGAATTGAGTCCCATTATCAGATTCAGTTCTCTCAGGGGTGCCATGCCTCCAAAGGACTTGCTTTTAAAAGGCCCAGGATGGTATTATGGGCAGTAGCATGAGGCACAGGGTAGGTCTCCAGCCATCCTGTGGTGGCTTCTACCATTGTGAGCACATAGCGCTTGCCTTGGCAGGTTTGAGGCAGTATGATGTAATCAATCTGCCAGGCCTCCCCATACTTGTATTTGGACCACGGCCCACCATACCACAGGGAATTCACTCGCTTGGCCTGCTTGATCGCAGCGCATGTCTCACAATCATGAATAACTTGGGAGATACTGTCCATGGTTAGATCCACCCCTCGATCTCGTGCTCACTTATAGGTGGCGTCTCTGCCCTGATGGCGGAGGCATCATGGGCCCATCGAGCTAGGAACAACTCTCCCTTGTGTTTCCAGTCCAAGTCTACCTGTGACACTTCTATCTTTGCAGCCTGATCTACCTGCTTGTTGTTTTGGTGTTCTTCGTTAGCCCTACTCTTGGGGGCATGGGCATCTACATGGCGGACTTTCACAACTAGCTTTCTGACTCGGGCAGCGATGTTTTTCCACTCTTCAGCAGCCCAGATTGGTTTTCCCCTACGCTGCCAATTAGCTTTTTTCCACTTTTCTAGCCATCCCCATAGAGCACTGGCTACCATCCATAAATGAGTGTACAGGTAGAGCTTTGGCCACTTCTCTCTTTCAGCAATGTCCAGGGCTAGTTGAACAGCTTTGAGTGGTTGACCCCGAATCTCACCAGACACCTTCTGCCAGAGGCTCCAGGAAAGACCATGGCTCCCAGCTGCAGAGTAGAGCACGTTCTTCACTTCTGGTCCTGTCCTGACTGGGCCAAGGGCTACAGCATGAGCGATTTCCTGCTTGATTTGGGCAAAAGCTTGTTGCTGTTCAGGGCTCTAGTGGAAATCGTTCTTCTTGCGGGTAACCAGGTAAAGAGGACTCACAATCTGGCTGTACTCAGGAATATGCATCCTCCAAAAGCCTATGGCACCTAGGAAAGCTTGCGTTTCCTTCTTGTTTGTCGGTGGAGACATTGCTGTGATCTTATTGATGACCTCAGTGGGAATCTGATGCCATCCATCTTGCCATTTCACTCCCAGGAACCGGATCTCTTGAGCAGGTCCCTTGACTTTGCTCTTCCTGATGGCGAAACCAGCTTCCAGCAGAATCCGGATAAATTTCTCTCCTTTCTCAAACACTTCTGTTGCGGAGTTCCCCCACACAATGATGTCATCAATGTACTGCAGATGTTCTGGAGCCTCACCCTTTTCTAGTGCAATCTGGATCAGCCCATGGCAGATGGTGGGACTGTGCTTCCACCCCTGGGGCAGTCGGTTCCAGGTGTACTGCACACCTCTCCAGGTGAAGGCCTGCACTCTGCTGCCAAAGGAATGGAGAAAAAGGCGTTAGCAATGTCAATGGTGGCATACCACTTTGCTGCTTTGGACTCCAGCTCATTCTGGAGCTCCAACATGTCCAGCACAGCAGCCCTCAGTGGTGGAGTCACTTCATTCAAGGCACAATAGTCCACAGTCAATCTACGTTCTCCTTCTGATTTGCGCACAGGCCAAATGGGACTATTGAAGGGTGAGTGGGTCTTGCTGACCACCCCTTGGCTCTCCAGCTCACGGATCATCTTGTGGATGGGAATCACAGCATCTCCAGTTGTCCGGTATTGTCGGTGATGCACTTTCGAGGTAGCAATTGGTACTCTTTGTTCTTCCACCTTCAGAAGGCCAACTGCAGACGGGTTCTCTGATAGCCCAGGCAAAGTGTTCAATTGCTTAATGCTCTCTGTCTCCACAGCAGCTATTCCAAAAGCCCACTTGAGTCCCTTTGGGTCTCTAAAATACCGGTTCCGGAGGAAGTCTTTGCCCAAAATGCACGGGGCCTCTTGGCCAGTCACAATGAGATGTTTCTTCCACTCGTTTCCGGTAAGGCTCACCTCAGCTTCTACTAAGGTCAAATTTTGCTATCCACCTGTTACACCAGAAATAGAAACAGATTCTTCCCCCACATGCTGCGATGGAATCATTGTACACTGCGCACCAGTGTCAACCAAGGCATCATATTTTTGTGGTTCTGATGGACCAGGCCAACAAATCCACACAGTCCAAAAGACACGGTTTTCCCTGACCTCTACCTGGCTAGAGGCAGGGCCCCTCTATGCCTGGTCATACTTCTTTCCCTGGGCCTGCATTTTGGAGGTTCCTTCATGGGAATCGGACATGCCATCGTCTTTTCCATCATTTCTGGCAGTTTGGCTACAGGCAACTGGAGCTACTTCCTTTTTGGTAGAACTTCCTTTCTGAGATTGCGCTCCTTCAATTCACGCACTTGTGCTGCCAGAGCAGACGTGGTTTGTCCACCCCACCTCTTCGTGTCTTCCCCACTGTCACACAGAAATTTCCACAGCTCACTTCGTGGGATGTTCCTTCTCTCTGGGGAACGTCCGTGGAGAAGGCACTTTAATCTCCTGGTGATTCTTCTTCATTTCATCTTCCATTTTCTGCATACGTGTTTCCACTGCTGCAATTCTTCCATGTGTTGGGCCATGCACAGAGTCTGCATATGCTCGGAGCTTCACTGCCATATCCTTCACAGTCTCATTCGCATCGTAGTCCGGTTTCATTATTGCTAAAGCAGAAGCGTATTCCTGTGGCCCAAGTTGTATGAGTTTTCACTACATATATGGAATAACTCTGGCCTGGTCTGGACTCCTCAATCCTGGGTCATTTGTGAAAACAACCTCTACCACCCCTAGTTCTCTCAGGCGTTGGATCCCTTGTTCTATGGTCTTCCACGGGTTTTACTGCATGTAGAGATCATCTCTGCACATATATCTTTCAATCACACCTGTCAAGACCTGTCTCCAGAGACTGGCAGAGTCAGCCTCCCTTATCATCGCTTGGTCGATCACTGGATCACATGACAGGGATCCGAAATGCTTCGCTTCAGCACCGTCCAGCATCACATCATCACCTGCCGCATCCCAAATACGGACCATCCAACTTATTATGGATTTATCAGACCATCGGGTGTAGCCCTTTCTTAGGCTGTGAAGGTCCTTTATGGACATGGACTCGGTAATGGTTTCTGTGCCTGAGTCAGTTGGTCATTTTGAGGTTCCTTCCCCTGCATCTTTTGAGGTCCCTTCCCCTGCATTATCCTCATCTTTCACTGGACGATCAGTTTTGGTTGTGTGTTTTTCCCTCGTGACAGGAGCCACTGTCAATGGCTTAGACTCTCCATCTGGTTTGGGCTTGCTATCTGGTTTGGCTGCAGCCTGAGTGACTGGGGTGTCTGCATGCTTTGCCGATTTATCTTCCTGCCTTTCTACCTTTACTTGCTGCAGTGTGCGATAGGCATATGCCAAAGCCCAACATATTGCAAGGAGCTTGTTTCCATTGGAATTGTCATTGTATTTCTCTTTCAGATATTTTGCCACCTCAGCTGGTTTCTGAACTTGTTCAGGGGGAAACTTGCAAACCATTGCGTCAGAGAATTTCTTTAGGGTTTGGCCGATGTCCTCCCATTCCCCACACCACTCAGGATGTTCCACCTCTGGGTCAGGTGCCTCGGCAGTAGCCCGGGAAATCTGATCTTTCATTCTAGACAAGCTGCGACCACATAGAGGAAGCTTACCAGATAAAATAGCAGAAATACCAGGAAGATGGTCTCTTTAACATCCAGGGGAAACTGAACACTCTTAAAAGATAACCTATCAAATTTAAAGAGAAGGGAAACACCGTCTCCTCCTCTTCTAACAATCTGGGTGCAATTACTTATAAATTCCCAAAACAGGCTACCGAAGCTAGGACTGGGGTTAGGAGGGAGAAACCATTTATCATTCACACTTCAAACAGCTGCCTGTACCTCTGTCAACTTCTTATAAATCATTGTCACCGAGCACAGCAAAATAGAAATCCTGATTCATCTCCTTTCTCTGTAAAATTTACATATCAGGGACAAGATTGGAGCAAGTTGTGGATAGGCAAACAACCCTAGGGACCAAAATAACACTAGTACCTCAATGAAGCCTAAAGACCAGAAAGACATGAGTACATCAAGCCAGAGAGACATTATGAACTCAACCAGCATGATGACTACTTTACCCCAACACAGAATAAGTAAATTCAAACTAAAATGTAATTACTACAGGTTTTTTCACTTTCCTTCGAGCCACACATTGGGCGCCACTAAATTTCGTACCCGTTTGGCCAAATTTAGAAATACATCCTCTGAGAGAAGGCACAACCACCCCTCCCCCCCAGGTTCGGGAAAATATAAATTTTCCTCGAAGGAAAGTGAAGGAGATAAAACTATTTATTTACTTAACACATGGGAAAAAGAAAATAATGCTAAATAATAAAATCTCTCGCTGTGGAGGAAAAACCTGGGAAAGTGTTAGACTCCTCCCTTTGGTCTCCTCAGAGCTGGGGCTTGGCCCAGGGCCAGGCCCTCTGTGCCCAGTGGAAAGTCCTCCTGATGTGCTCTGAGGTTGAAAGCAGTCCAGTGGAAAAGGGAGAAAATCTGGAATTCCAGGGAAGGAAAAACAAAGTTCAACTCTCAGTCTCTCTCTCCGGAGAAAAAGAAACTGAACAACTGGCCAAAAGCTGACTGGAAAGCAGCAAGCCGGGTGCTTCCTCGCTCCCCTGCCACAGCTGGGGAAAAAAAACCCCTGCTATCTGTGTGTGACCTTGAACAAGCTGCAAACTTCTTTGCAAAAGTTTTGCTCAGTTTTTTCCTTCCCCCTCTCAGGCTCAGTTTAGAGGCACAGAAAGGCACAAAAATTAATTTCTGGGCATAGGCAGCAATTTGGGATACACATCATAATGTCACCCCAAGAAATTCCACCCCTTATCCCATATTGTTGGCCCAGTGCCCAAACTAAGATATTCTAATTCTACACACACATTAATACATATATATATATATATACACAGCTATGTGCGAACAGTGACAGTGACAATCAGCAAGCAGTGGTATACAGGCATTTCACATTACAGGTGGTTCTCATACAACAATCAGATCTCCCTGCGGTACACAACGTGTTGTTCCATCTTTAGGCATTACCCACCATGTGCAACCAGGTCCCTAAGCAAAGACAACCCCACGGGTGGGTTTGTCTGGACTCGAGGCAGAATTTATCCACACAGGCTTTCCTAACAGACCTCTGACATGCACTACTGGGACCTTATCTCCATCTGTTGTATGCAGGGATTCAGATTGGGCTGGACCAGCTCTATTGGTGGAACCTCGGGTGTTAACTAACCAGGTGGCCTTTGCTAGATGCTGCCCCCAATTTTTGAAAGTTCCCCCACCTAGTGCCTTCAGGGTGGTTTTCAACAATCCATTGCACCGTTCCACTTTGCCTGCAGCTGGTGCATGGTAAGGGATGTGGTACACCCACTCAATGCCATGTTCTCTAGCCCAGGTACTTATAAGGCTGTTCTTGAATTGAGTCCCATTATCAGATTCAGTTCTCTCAGGGGTGCCATGCCTCCAAAGGACTTGCTTTTAAAAGGCCCAGGATGGTATTATGGGCAGTAGCATGAGGCACAGGGTAGGTCTCCAGCCATCCTGTGGTGGCTTCTACCATTGTGAGCACATAGCGCTTGCCTTGGCAGGTTTGAGGCAGTATGATGTAATCAATCTGCCAGGCCTCCCCATACTTGTATTTGGACCACGGCCCACCATACCACAGGGAATTCACTCGCTTGGCCTGCTTGATCGCAGCGCATGTCTCACAATCATGAATAACTTGGGAGATACTGTCCATGGTTAGATCCACCCCTCGATCTCGTGCTCACTTATAGGTGGCGTCTCTGCCCTGATGGCGGAGGCATCATGGGCCCATCGAGCTAGGAACAACTCTCCCTTGTGTTTCCAGTCCAAGTCTACCTGTGACACTTCTATCTTTGCAGCCTGATCTACCTGCTTGTTGTTTTGGTGTTCTTCGTTAGCCCTACTCTTGGGGGCATGGGCATCTACATGGCGGACTTTCACAACTAGCTTTCTGACTCGGGCAGCGATGTTTTTCCACTCTTCAGCAGCCCAGATTGGTTTTCCCCTACGCTGCCAATTAGCTTTTTTCCACTTTTCTAGCCATCCCCATAGAGCACTGGCTACCATCCATAAATGAGTGTACAGGTAGAGCTTTGGCCACTTCTCTCTTTCAGCAATGTCCAGGGCTAGTTGAACAGCTTTGAGTGGTTGACCCCGAATCTCACCAGACACCTTCTGCCAGAGGCTCCAGGAAAGACCATGGCTCCCAGCTGCAGAGTAGAGCACGTTCTTCACTTCTGGTCCTGTCCTGACTGGGCCAAGGGCTACAGCATGAGCGATTTCCTGCTTGATTTGGGCAAAAGCTTGTTGCTGTTCAGGGCTCTAGTGGAAATCGTTCTTCTTGCGGGTAACCAGGTAAAGAGGACTCACAATCTGGCTGTACTCAGGAATATGCATCCTCCAAAAGCCTATGGCACCTAGGAAAGCTTGCGTTTCCTTCTTGTTTGTCGGTGGAGACATTGCTGTGATCTTATTGATGACCTCAGTGGGAATCTGATGCCATCCATCTTGCCATTTCACTCCCAGGAACCGGATCTCTTGAGCAGGTCCCTTGACTTTGCTCTTCCTGATGGCGAAACCAGCTTCCAGCAGAATCCGGATAAATTTCTCTCCTTTCTCAAACACTTCTGTTGCGGAGTTCCCCCACACAATGATGTCATCAATGTACTGCAGATGTTCTGGAGCCTCACCCTTTTCTAGTGCAATCTGGATCAGCCCATGGCAGATGGTGGGACTGTGCTTCCACCCCTGGGGCAGTCGGTTCCAGGTGTACTGCACACCTCTCCAGGTGAAGGCCTGCACTCTGCTGCCAAAGGAATGGAGAAAAAGGCGTTAGCAATGTCAATGGTGGCATACCACTTTGCTGCTTTGGACTCCAGCTCATTCTGGAGCTCCAACATGTCCAGCACAGCAGCCCTCAGTGGTGGAGTCACTTCATTCAAGGCACAATAGTCCACAGTCAATCTACGTTCTCCTTCTGATTTGCGCACAGGCCAAATGGGACTATTGAAGGGTGAGTGGGTCTTGCTGACCACCCCTTGGCTCTCCAGCTCACGGATCATCTTGTGGATGGGAATCACAGCATCTCCAGTTGTCCGGTATTGTCGGTGATGCACTTTCGAGGTAACAATTGGTACTCTTTGTTCTTCCACCTTCAGAAGGCCAACTGCAGACGGGTTCTCTGATAGCCCAGGCAAAGTGTTCAATTGCTTAATGCTCTCTGTCTCCACAGCAGCTATTCCAAAAGCCCACTTGAGTCCCTTTGGGTCTCTAAAATACCGGTTCCGGAGGAAGTCTTTGCCCAAAATGCACGGGGCCTCTTGGCCAGTCACAATGAGATGTTTCTTCCACTCGTTTCCGGTAAGGCTCACCTCAGCTTCTACTAAGGTCAAATTTTGCTATCCACCTGTTACACCAGAAATAGAAACAGATTCTTCCCCCACATGCTGCGATGGAATCATTGTACACTGCGCACCAGTGTCAACCAAGGCATCATATTTTTGTGGTTCTGATGGACCAGGCCAACAAATCCACACAGTCCAAAAGACACGGTTTTCCCTGACCTCTACCTGGCTAGAGGCAGGGCCCCTCTATGCCTGGTCATACTTCTTTCCCTGGGCCTGCATTTTGGAGGTTCCTTCATGGGAATCGGACATGCCATCGTCTTTTCCATCATTTCTGGCAGTTTGGCTACAGGCAACTGGAGCTACTTCCTTTTTGGTAGAACTTCCTTTCTGAGATTGCGCTCCTTCAATTCACGCACTTGTGCTGCCAGAGCAGACGTGGTTTGTCCACCCCACCTCTTCGTGTCTTCCCCACTGTCACACAGAAATTTCCACAGCTCACTTCGTGGGATGTTCCTTCTCTCTGGGGAACGTCCGTGGAGAAGGCACTTTAATCTCCTGGTGATTCTTCTTCATTTCATCTTCCATTTTCTGCATACGTGTTTCCACTGCTGCAATTCTTCCATGTGTTGGGCCATGCACAGAGTCTGCATATGCTCGGAGCTTCACTGCCATATCCTTCACAGTCTCATTCGCATCGTAGTCCGGTTTCATTATTGCTAAAGCAGAAGCGTATTCCTGTGGCCCAAGTTGTATGAGTTTTCACTACATATATGGAATAACTCTGGCCTGGTCTGGACTCCTCAATCCTGGGTCATTTGTGAAAACAACCTCTACCACCCCTAGTTCTCTCAGGCGTTGGATCCCTTGTTCTATGGTCTTCCACGGGTTTTACTGCATGTAGAGATCATCTCTGCACATATATCTTTCAATCACACCTGTCAAGACCTGTCTCCAGAGACTGGCAGAGTCAGCCTCCCTTATCATCGCTTGGTCGATCACTGGATCACATGACAGGGATCCGAAATGCTTCGCTTCAGCACCGTCCAGCATCACATCATCACCTGCCGCATCCCAAATACGGACCATCCAACTTATTATGGATTTATCAGACCATCGGGTGTAGCCCTTTCTTAGGCTGTGAAGGTCCTTTATGGACATGGACTCGGTAATGGTTTCTGTGCCTGAGTCAGTTGGTCATTTTGAGGTTCCTTCCCCTGCATCTTTTGAGGTCCCTTCCCCTGCATTATCCTCATCTTTCACTGGACGATCAGTTTTGGTTGTGTGTTTTTCCCTCGTGACAGGAGCCACTGTCAATGGCTTAGACTCTCCATCTGGTTTGGGCTTGCTATCTGGTTTGGCTGCAGCCTGAGTGACTGGGGTGTCTGCATGCTTTGCCGATTTATCTTCCTGCCTTTCTACCTTTACTTGCTGCAGTGTGCGATAGGCATATGCCAAAGCCCAACATATTGCAAGGAGCTTGTTTCCATTGGAATTGTCATTGTATTTCTCTTTCAGATATTTTGCCACCTCAGCTGGTTTCTGAACTTGTTCAGGGGGAAACTTGCAAACCATTGCGTCAGAGAATTTCTTTAGGGTTTGGCCGATGTCCTCCCATTCCCCACACCACTCAGGATGTTCCACCTCTGGGTCAGGTGCCTCGGCAGTAGCCCGGGAAATCTGATCTTTCATTCTAGACAAGCTGCGACCACATAGAGGAAGCTTACCAGATAAAATAGCAGAAATACCAGGAAGATGGTCTCTTTAACATCCAGGGGAAACTGAACACTCTTAAAAGATAACCTATCAAATTTAAAGAGAAGGGAAACACCGTCTCCTCCTCTTCTAACAATCTGGGTGCAATTACTTATAAATTCCCAAAACAGGCTACCGAAGCTAGGACTGGGGTTAGGAGGGAGAAACCATTTATCATTCACACTTCAAACAGCTGCCTGTACCTCTGTCAACTTCTTATAAATCATTGTCACCGAGCACAGCAAAATAGAAATCCTGATTCATCTCCTTTCTCTGTAAAATTTACATATCAGGGACAAGATTGGAGCAAGTTGTGGATAGGCAAACAACCCTAGGGACCAAAATAACACTAGTACCTCAATGAAGCCTAAAGACCAGAAAGACATGAGTACATCAAGCCAGAGAGACATTATGAACTCAACCAGCATGATGACTACTTTACCCCAACACAGAATAAGTAAATTCAAACTAAAATGTAATTACTACAGGTTTTTTCACTTTCCTTCGAGCCACACATTGGGCGCCACTAAATTTCGTACCCGTTTGGCCAAATTTAGAAATACATCCTCTGAGAGAAGGCACAACCACCCCTCCCCCCCAGGTTCGGGAAAATATAAATTTTCCTCGAAGGAAAGTGAAGGAGATAAAACTATTTATTTACTTAACACATGGGAAAAAGAAAATAATGCTAAATAATAAAATCTCTCGCTGTGGAGGAAAAACCTGGGAAAGTGTTAGACTCCTCCCTTTGGTCTCCTCAGAGCTGGGGCTTGGCCCAGGGCCAGGCCCTCTGTGCCCAGTGGAAAGTCCTCCTGATGTGCTCTGAGGTTGAAAGCAGTCCAGTGGAAAAGGGAGAAAATCTGGAATTCCAGGGAAGGAAAAACAAAGTTCAACTCTCAGTCTCTCTCTCCGGAGAAAAAGAAACTGAACAACTGGCCAAAAAGCTGACTGGAAAGCAGCAAGCCGGGTGCTTCCTCGCTCCCCTGCCACAGCTGGGGAAAAAAACCCCTGCTATCTGTGTGTGACCTTGAACAAGCTGCAAACTTCTTTGCAAAAGTTTTGCTCAGTTTTTTCCTTCCCCCTCTCAGGCTCAGTTTAGAGGCACAGAAAGGCACAAAAATTAATTTCTGGGCATAGGCAGCAATTTGGGATACACATCATAATGTCACCCCAAGAAATTCCACCCCTTATCCCATATTGTTGGCCCAGTGCCCAAACTAAGATATTCTAATTCTACACACACATTAATACATATATATATATATATACACAGCTATGTGCGAACAGTGACAGTGACAATCAGCAAGCAGTGGTATACAGGCATTTCACATTACAGGTGGTTCTCATACAACAATCAGATCTCCCTGCGGTACACAACGTGTTGTTCCATCTTTAGGCATTACCCACCATGTGCAACCAGGTCCCTAAGCAAAGACAACCCCACGGGTGGGTTTGTCTGGACTCGAGGCAGAATTTATCCACACAGGCTTTCCTAACAGACCTCTGACATGCACTACTGGGACCTTATCTCCATCTGTTGTATGCAGGGATTCAGATTGGGCTGGACCAGCTCTATTGGTGGAACCTCGGGTGTTAACTAACCAGGTGGCCTTTGCTAGATGCTGCCCCCAATTTTTGAAAGTTCCCCCACCTAGTGCCTTCAGGGTGGTTTTCAACAATCCATTGCACCGTTCCACTTTGCCTGCAGCTGGTGCATGGTAAGGGATGTGGTACACCCACTCAATGCCATGTTCTCTAGCCCAGGTACTTATAAGGCTGTTCTTGAATTGAGTCCCATTATCAGATTCAGTTCTCTCAGGGGTGCCATGCCTCCAAAGGACTTGCTTTTAAAAGGCCCAGGATGGTATTATGGGCAGTAGCATGAGGCACAGGGTAGGTCTCCAGCCATCCTGTGGTGGCTTCTACCATTGTGAGCACATAGCGCTTGCCTTGGCAGGTTTGAGGCAGTATGATGTAATCAATCTGCCAGGCCTCCCCATACTTGTATTTGGACCACGGCCCACCATACCACAGGGAATTCACTCGCTTGGCCTGCTTGATCGCAGCGCATGTCTCACAATCATGAATAACTTGGGAGATACTGTCCATGGTTAGATCCACCCCTCGATCTCGTGCTCACTTATAGGTGGCGTCTCTGCCCTGATGGCGGAGGCATCATGGGCCCATCGAGCTAGGAACAACTCTCCCTTGTGTTTCCAGTCCAAGTCTACCTGTGACACTTCTATCTTTGCAGCCTGATCTACCTGCTTGTTGTTTTGGTGTTCTTCGTTAGCCCTACTCTTGGGGGCATGGGCATCTACATGGCGGACTTTCACAACTAGCTTTCTGACTCGGGCAGCGATGTTTTTCCACTCTTCAGCAGCCCAGATTGGTTTTCCCCTACGCTGCCAATTAGCTTTTTTCCACTTTTCTAGCCATCCCCATAGAGCACTGGCTACCATCCATAAATGAGTGTACAGGTAGAGCTTTGGCCACTTCTCTCTTTCAGCAATGTCCAGGGCTAGTTGAACAGCTTTGAGTGGTTGACCCCGAATCTCACCAGACACCTTCTGCCAGAGGCTCCAGGAAAGACCATGGCTCCCAGCTGCAGAGTAGAGCACGTTCTTCACTTCTGGTCCTGTCCTGACTGGGCCAAGGGCTACAGCATGAGCGATTTCCTGCTTGATTTGGGCAAAAGCTTGTTGCTGTTCAGGGCTCTAGTGGAAATCGTTCTTCTTGCGGGTAACCAGGTAAAGAGGACTCACAATCTGGCTGTACTCAGGAATATGCATCCTCCAAAAGCCTATGGCACCTAGGAAAGCTTGCGTTTCCTTCTTGTTTGTCGGTGGAGACATTGCTGTGATCTTATTGATGACCTCAGTGGGAATCTGATGCCATCCATCTTGCCATTTCACTCCCAGGAACCGGATCTCTTGAGCAGGTCCCTTGACTTTGCTCTTCCTGATGGCGAAACCAGCTTCCAGCAGAATCCGGATAAATTTCTCTCCTTTCTCAAACACTTCTGTTGCGGAGTTCCCCCACACAATGATGTCATCAATGTACTGCAGATGTTCTGGAGCCTCACCCTTTTCTAGTGCAATCTGGATCAGCCCATGGCAGATGGTGGGACTGTGCTTCCACCCCTGGGGCAGTCGGTTCCAGGTGTACTGCACACCTCTCCAGGTGAAGGCCTGCACTCTGCTGCCAAAGGAATGGAGAAAAAGGCGTTAGCAATGTCAATGGTGGCATACCACTTTGCTGCTTTGGACTCCAGCTCATTCTGGAGCTCCAACATGTCCAGCACAGCAGCCCTCAGTGGTGGAGTCACTTCATTCAAGGCACAATAGTCCACAGTCAATCTACGTTCTCCTTCTGATTTGCGCACAGGCCAAATGGGACTATTGAAGGGTGAGTGGGTCTTGCTGACCACCCCTTGGCTCTCCAGCTCACGGATCATCTTGTGGATGGGAATCACAGCATCTCCAGTTGTCCGGTATTGTCGGTGATGCACTTTCGAGGTAGCAATTGGTACTCTTTGTTCTTCCACCTTCAGAAGGCCAACTGCAGACGGGTTCTCTGATAGCCCAGGCAAAGTGTTCAATTGCTTAATGCTCTCTGTCTCCACAGCAGCTATTCCAAAAGCCCACTTGAGTCCCTTTGGGTCTCTAAAATACCGGTTCCGGAGGAAGTCTTTGCCCAAAATGCACGGGGCCTCTTGGCCAGTCACAATGAGATGTTTCTTCCACTCGTTTCCGGTAAGGCTCACCTCAGCTTCTACTAAGGTCAAATTTTGCTATCCACCTGTTACACCAGAAATAGAAACAGATTCTTCCCCCACATGCTGCGATGGAATCATTGTACACTGCGCACCAGTGTCAACCAAGGCATCATATTTTTGTGGTTCTGATGGACCAGGCCAACAAATCCACACAGTCCAAAAGACACGGTTTTCCCTGACCTCTACCTGGCTAGAGGCAGGGCCCCTCTATGCCTGGTCATACTTCTTTCCCTGGGCCTGCATTTTGGAGGTTCCTTCATGGGAATCGGACATGCCATCGTCTTTTCCATCATTTCTGGCAGTTTGGCTACAGGCAACTGGAGCTACTTCCTTTTTGGTAGAACTTCCTTTCTGAGATTGCGCTCCTTCAATTCACGCACTTGTGCTGCCAGAGCAGACGTGGTTTGTCCACCCCACCTCTTCGTGTCTTCCCCACTGTCACACAGAAATTTCCACAGCTCACTTCGTGGGATGTTCCTTCTCTCTGGGGAACGTCCGTGGAGAAGGCACTTTAATCTCCTGGTGATTCTTCTTCATTTCATCTTCCATTTTCTGCATACGTGTTTCCACTGCTGCAATTCTTCCATGTGTTGGGCCATGCACAGAGTCTGCATATGCTCGGAGCTTCACTGCCATATCCTTCACAGTCTCATTCGCATCGTAGTCCGGTTTCATTATTGCTAAAGCAGAAGCGTATTCCTGTGGCCCAAGTTGTATGAGTTTTCACTACATATATGGAATAACTCTGGCCTGGTCTGGACTCCTCAATCCTGGGTCATTTGTGAAAACAACCTCTACCACCCCTAGTTCTCTCAGGCGTTGGATCCCTTGTTCTATGGTCTTCCACGGGTTTTACTGCATGTAGAGATCATCTCTGCACATATATCTTTCAATCACACCTGTCAAGACCTGTCTCCAGAGACTGGCAGAGTCAGCCTCCCTTATCATCGCTTGGTCGATCACTGGATCACATGACAGGGATCCGAAATGCTTCGCTTCAGCACCGTCCAGCATCACATCATCACCTGCCGCATCCCAAATACGGACCATCCAACTTATTATGGATTTATCAGACCATCGGGTGTAGCCCTTTCTTAGGCTGTGAAGGTCCTTTATGGACATGGACTCGGTAATGGTTTCTGTGCCTGAGTCAGTTGGTCATTTTGAGGTTCCTTCCCCTGCATCTTTTGAGGTCCCTTCCCCTGCATTATCCTCATCTTTCACTGGACGATCAGTTTTGGTTGTGTGTTTTTCCCTCGTGACAGGAGCCACTGTCAATGGCTTAGACTCTCCATCTGGTTTGGGCTTGCTATCTGGTTTGGCTGCAGCCTGAGTGACTGGGGTGTCTGCATGCTTTGCCGATTTATCTTCCTGCCTTTCTACCTTTACTTGCTGCAGTGTGCGATAGGCATATGCCAAAGCCCAACATATTGCAAGGAGCTTGTTTCCATTGGAATTGTCATTGTATTTCTCTTTCAGATATTTTGCCACCTCAGCTGGTTTCTGAACTTGTTCAGGGGGAAACTTGCAAACCATTGCGTCAGAGAATTTCTTTAGGGTTTGGCCGATGTCCTCCCATTCCCCACACCACTCAGGATGTTCCACCTCTGGGTCAGGTGCCTCGGCAGTAGCCCGGGAAATCTGATCTTTCATTCTAGACAAGCTGCGACCACATAGAGGAAGCTTACCAGATAAAATAGCAGAAATACCAGGAAGATGGTCTCTTTAACATCCAGGGGAAACTGAACACTCTTAAAAGATAACCTATCAAATTTAAAGAGAAGGGAAACACCGTCTCCTCCTCTTCTAACAATCTGGGTGCAATTACTTATAAATTCCCAAAACAGGCTACCGAAGCTAGGACTGGGGTTAGGAGGGAGAAACCATTTATCATTCACACTTCAAACAGCTGCCTGTACCTCTGTCAACTTCTTATAAATCATTGTCACCGAGCACAGCAAAATAGAAATCCTGATTCATCTCCTTTCTCTGTAAAATTTACATATCAGGGACAAGATTGGAGCAAGTTGTGGATAGGCAAACAACCCTAGGGACCAAAATAACACTAGTACCTCAATGAAGCCTAAAGACCAGAAAGACATGAGTACATCAAGCCAGAGAGACATTATGAACTCAACCAGCATGATGACTACTTTACCCCAACACAGAATAAGTAAATTCAAACTAAAATGTAATTACTACAGGTTTTTTCACTTTCCTTCGAGCCACACATTGGGCGCCACTAAATTTCGTACCCGTTTGGCCAAATTTAGAAATACATCCTCTGAGAGAAGGCACAACCACCCCTCCCCCCCAGGTTCGGGAAAATATAAATTTTCCTCGAAGGAAAGTGAAGGAGATAAAACTATTTATTTACTTAACACATGGGAAAAAGAAAATAATGCTAAATAATAAAATCTCTCGCTGTGGAGGAAAAACCTGGGAAAGTGTTAGACTCCTCCCTTTGGTCTCCTCAGAGCTGGGGCTTGGCCCAGGGCCAGGCCCTCTGTGCCCAGTGGAAAGTCCTCCTGATGTGCTCTGAGGTTGAAAGCAGTCCAGTGGAAAAGGGAGAAAATCTGGAATTCCAGGGAAGGAAAAACAAAGTTCAACTCTCAGTCTCTCTCTCCGGAGAAAAAGAAACTGAACAACTGGCCAAAAAGCTGACTGGAAAGCAGCAAGCCGGGTGCTTCCTCGCTCCCCTGCCACAGCTGGGGAAAAAAACCCCTGCTATCTGTGTGTGACCTTGAACAAGCTGCAAACTTCTTTGCAAAAGTTTTGCTCAGTTTTTTCCTTCCCCCTCTCAGGCTCAGTTTAGAGGCACAGAAAGGCACAAAAATTAATTTCTGGGCATAGGCAGCAATTTGGGATACACATCATAATGTCACCCCAAGAAATTCCACCCCTTATCCCATATTGTTGGCCCAGTGCCCAAACTAAGATATTCTAATTCTACACACACATTAATACATATATATATATATATACACAGCTATGTGCGAACAGTGACAGTGACAATCAGCAAGCAGTGGTATACAGGCATTTCACATTACAGGTGGTTCTCATACAACAATCAGATCTCCCTGCGGTACACAACGTGTTGTTCCATCTTTAGGCATTACCCACCATGTGCAACCAGGTCCCTAAGCAAAGACAACCCCACGGGTGGGTTTGTCTGGACTCGAGGCAGAATTTATCCACACAGGCTTTCCTAACAGACCTCTGACATGCACTACTGGGACCTTATCTCCATCTGTTGTATGCAGGGATTCAGATTGGGCTGGACCAGCTCTATTGGTGGAACCTCGGGTGTTAACTAACCAGGTGGCCTTTGCTAGATGCTGCCCCCAATTTTTGAAAGTTCCCCCACCTAGTGCCTTCAGGGTGGTTTTCAACAATCCATTGCACCGTTCCACTTTGCCTGCAGCTGGTGCATGGTAAGGGATGTGGTACACCCACTCAATGCCATGTTCTCTAGCCCAGGTACTTATAAGGCTGTTCTTGAATTGAGTCCCATTATCAGATTCAGTTCTCTCAGGGGTGCCATGCCTCCAAAGGACTTGCTTTTAAAAGGCCCAGGATGGTATTATGGGCAGTAGCATGAGGCACAGGGTAGGTCTCCAGCCATCCTGTGGTGGCTTCTACCATTGTGAGCACATAGCGCTTGCCTTGGCAGGTTTGAGGCAGTATGATGTAATCAATCTGCCAGGCCTCCCCATACTTGTATTTGGACCACGGCCCACCATACCACAGGGAATTCACTCGCTTGGCCTGCTTGATCGCAGCGCATGTCTCACAATCATGAATAACTTGGGAGATACTGTCCATGGTTAGATCCACCCCTCGATCTCGTGCTCACTTATAGGTGGCGTCTCTGCCCTGATGGCGGAGGCATCATGGGCCCATCGAGCTAGGAACAACTCTCCCTTGTGTTTCCAGTCCAAGTCTACCTGTGACACTTCTATCTTTGCAGCCTGATCTACCTGCTTGTTGTTTTGGTGTTCTTCGTTAGCCCTACTCTTGGGGGCATGGGCATCTACATGGCGGACTTTCACAACCAGCTTTCTGACTCGGGCAGCGATGTTTTTCCACTCTTCAGCAGCCCAGATTGGTTTTCCCCTACGCTGCCAATTAGCTTTTTTCCACTTTTCTAGCCATCCCCATAGAGCACTGGCTACCATCCATAAATGAGTGTACAGGTAGAGCTTTGGCCACTTCTCTCTTTCAGCAATGTCCAGGGCTAGTTGAACAGCTTTGAGTGGTTGACCCCGAATCTCACCAGACACCTTCTGCCAGAGGCTCCAGGAAAGACCATGGCTCCCAGCTGCAGAGTAGAGCACGTTCTTCACTTCTGGTCCTGTCCTGACTGGGCCAAGGGCTACAGCATGAGCGATTTCCTGCTTGATTTGGGCAAAAGCTTGTTGCTGTTCAGGGCTCTAATGGAAATCGTTCTTCTTGCGGGTAACCAGGTAAAGAGGACTCACAATCTGGCTGTACTCAGGAATATGCATCCTCCAAAAGCCTATGGCACCTAGGAAAGCTTGCGTTTCCTTCTTGTTTGTCGGTGGAGACATTGCTGTGATCTTATTGATGACCTCAGTGGGAATCTGATGCCATCCATCTTGCCATTTCACTCCCAGGAACCGGATCTCTTGAGCAGGTCCCTTGACTTTGCTCTTCCTGATGGCGAAACCAGCTTCCAGCAGAATCCGGATAAATTTCTCTCCTTTCTCAAACACTTCTGTTGCGGAGTTCCCCCACACAATGATGTCATCAATGTACTGCAGATGTTCTGGAGCCTCACCCTTTTCTAGTGCAATCTGGATCAGCCCATGGCAGATGGTGGGACTGTGCTTCCACCCCTGGGGCAGTCGGTTCCAGGTGTACTGCACACCTCTCCAGGTGAAGGCCTGCACTCTGCTGCCAAAGGAATGGAGAAAAAGGCGTTAGCAATGTCAATGGTGGCATACCACTTTGCTGCTTTGGACTCCAGCTCATTCTGGAGCTCCAACATGTCCAGCACAGCAGCCCTCAGTGGTGGAGTCACTTCATTCAAGGCACAATAGTCCACAGTCAATCTACGTTCTCCTTCTGATTTGCGCACAGGCCAAATGGGACTATTGAAGGGTGAGTGGGTCTTGCTGACCACCCCTTGGCTCTCCAGCTCACGGATCATCTTGTGGATGGGAATCACAGCATCTCCAGTTGTCCGGTATTGTCGGTGATGCACTTTCGAGGTAGCAATTGGTACTCTTTGTTCTTCCACCTTCAGAAGGCCAACTGCAGACGGGTTCTCTGATAGCCCAGGCAAAGTGTTCAATTGCTTAATGCTCTCTGTCTCCACAGCAGCTATTCCAAAAGCCCACTTGAGTCCCTTTGGGTCTCTAAAATACCGGTTCCGGAGGAAGTCTTTGCCCAAAATGCACGGGGCCTCTTGGCCAGTCACAATGAGATGTTTCTTCCACTCATTTCCGGTAAGGCTCACCTCAGCTTCTACTAAGGTCAAATTTTGCTATCCACCTGTTACACCAGAAATAGAAACAGATTCTTCCCCCACATGCTGCGATGGAATCATTGTACACTGCGCACCAGTGTCAACCAAGGCATCATATTTTTGTGGTTCTGATGGACCAGGCCAACAAATCCACACAGTCCAAAAGACACGGTTTTCCCTGACCTCTACCTGGCTAGAGGCAGGGCCCCTCTATGCCTGGTCATACTTCTTTCCCTGGGCCTGCATTTTGGAGGTTCCTTCATGGGAATCGGACATGCCATCGTCTTTTCCATCATTTCTGGCAGTTTGGCTACAGGCAACTGGAGCTACTTCCTTTTTGGTAGAACTTCCTTTCTGAGATTGCGCTCCTTCAATTCACGCACTTGTGCTGCCAGAGCAGACGTGGTTTGTCCACCCCACCTCTTCGTGTCTTCCCCACTGTCACACAGAAATTTCCACAGCTCACTTCGTGGGATGTTCCTTCTCTCTGGGGAACGTCCGTGGAGAAGGCACTTTAATCTCCTGGTGATTCTTCTTCATTTCATCTTCCATTTTCTGCATACGTGTTTCCACTGCTGCAATTCTTCCATGTGTTGGGCCATGCACAGAGTCTGCATATGCTCGGAGCTTCACTGCCATATCCTTCACAGTCTCATTCGCATCGTAGTCCGGTTTCATTATTGCTAAAGCAGAAGCGTATTCCTGTGGCCCAAGTTGTATGAGTTTTCACTACATATATGGAATAACTCTGGCCTGGTCTGGACTCCTCAATCCTGGGTCATTTGTGAAAACAACCTCTACCACCCCTAGTTCTCTCAGGCGTTGGATCCCTTGTTCTATGGTCTTCCACGGGTTTTACTGCATGTAGAGATCATCTCTGCACATATATCTTTCAATCACACCTGTCAAGACCTGTCTCCAGAGACTGGCAGAGTCAGCCTCCCTTATCATCGCTTGGTCGATCACTGGATCACATGACAGGGATCCGAAATGCTTCGCTTCAGCACCGTCCAGCATCACATCATCACCTGCCGCATCCCAAATACGGACCATCCAACTTATTATGGATTTATCAGACCATCGGGTGTAGCCCTTTCTTAGGCTGTGAAGGTCCTTTATGGACATGGACTCGGTAATGGTTTCTGTGCCTGAGTCAGTTGGTCATTTTGAGGTTCCTTCCCCTGCATCTTTTGAGGTCCCTTCCCCTGCATTATCCTCATCTTTCACTGGACGATCAGTTTTGGTTGTGTGTTTTTCCCTCGTGACAGGAGCCACTGTCAATGGCTTAGACTCTCCATCTGGTTTGGGCTTGCTATCTGGTTTGGCTGCAGCCTGAGTGACTGGGGTGTCTGCATGCTTTGCCGATTTATCTTCCTGCCTTTCTACCTTTACTTGCTGCAGTGTGCGATAGGCATATGCCAAAGCCCAACATATTGCAAGGAGCTTGTTTCCATTGGAATTGTCATTGTATTTCTCTTTCAGATATTTTGCCACCTCAGCTGGTTTCTGAACTTGTTCAGGGGGAAACTTGCAAACCATTGCGTCAGAGAATTTCTTTAGGGTTTGGCCGATGTCCTCCCATTCCCCACACCACTCAGGATGTTCCACCTCTGGGTCAGGTGCCTCGGCAGTAGCCCGGGAAATCTGATCTTTCATTCTAGACAAGCTGCGACCACATAGAGGAAGCTTACCAGATAAAATAGCAGAAATACCAGGAAGATGGTCTCTTTAACATCCAGGGGAAACTGAACACTCTTAAAAGATAACCTATCAAATTTAAAGAGAAGGGAAACACCGTCTCCTCCTCTTCTAACAATCTGGGTGCAATTACTTATAAATTCCCAAAACAGGCTACCGAAGCTAGGACTGGGGTTAGGAGGGAGAAACCATTTATCATTCACACTTCAAACAGCTGCCTGTACCTCTGTCAACTTCTTATAAATCATTGTCACCGAGCACAGCAAAATAGAAATCCTGATTCATCTCCTTTCTCTGTAAAATTTACATATCAGGGACAAGATTGGAGCAAGTTGTGGATAGGCAAACAACCCTAGGGACCAAAATAACACTAGTACCTCAATGAAGCCTAAAGACCAGAAAGACATGAGTACATCAAGCCAGAGAGACATTATGAACTCAACCAGCATGATGACTACTTTACCCCAACACAGAATAAGTAAATTCAAACTAAAATGTAATTACTACAGGTTTTTTCACTTTCCTTCGAGCCACACATTGGGCGCCACTAAATTTCGTACCCGTTTGGCCAAATTTAGAAATACATCCTCTGAGAGAAGGCACAACCACCCCTCCCCCCCAGGTTCGGGAAAATATAAATTTTCCTCGAAGGAAAGTGAAGGAGATAAAACTATTTATTTACTTAACACATGGGAAAAAGAAAATAATGCTAAATAATAAAATCTCTCGCTGTGGAGGAAAAACCTGGGAAAGTGTTAGACTCCTCCCTTTGGTCTCCTCAGAGCTGGGGCTTGGCCCAGGGCCAGGCCCTCTGTGCCCAGTGGAAAGTCCTCCTGATGTGCTCTGAGGTTGAAAGCAGTCCAGTGGAAAAGGGAGAAAATCTGGAATTCCAGGGAAGGAAAAACAAAGTTCAACTCTCAGTCTCTCTCTCCGGAGAAAAAGAAACTGAACAACTGGCCAAAAAGCTGACTGGAAAGCAGCAAGCCGGGTGCTTCCTCGCTCCCCTGCCACAGCTGGGGAAAAAAACCCCTGCTATCTGTGTGTGACCTTGAACAAGCTGCAAACTTCTTTGCAAAAGTTTTGCTCAGTTTTTTCCTTCCCCCTCTCAGGCTCAGTTTAGAGGCACAGAAAGGCACAAAAATTAATTTCTGGGCATAGGCAGCAATTTGGGATACACATCATAATGTCACCCCAAGAAATTCCACCCCTTATCCCATATTGTTGGCCCAGTGCCCAAACTAAGATATTCTAATTCTACACACACATTAATACATATATATATATATATACACAGCTATGTGCGAACAGTGACAGTGACAATCAGCAAGCAGTGGTATACAGGCATTTCACATTACAGGTGGTTCTCATACAACAATCAGATCTCCCTGCGGTACACAACGTGTTGTTCCATCTTTAGGCATTACCCACCATGTGCAACCAGGTCCCTAAGCAAAGACAACCCCACGGGTGGGTTTGTCTGGACTCGAGGCAGAATTTATCCACACAGGCTTTCCTAACAGACCTCTGACATGCACTACTGGGACCTTATCTCCATCTGTTGTATGCAGGGATTCAGATTGGGCTGGACCAGCTCTATTGGTGGAACCTCGGGTGTTAACTAACCAGGTGGCCTTTGCTAGATGCTGCCCCCAATTTTTGAAAGTTCCCCCACCTAGTGCCTTCAGGGTGGTTTTCAACAATCCATTGCACCGTTCCACTTTGCCTGCAGCTGGTGCATGGTAAGGGATGTGGTACACCCACTCAATGCCATGTTCTCTAGCCCAGGTACTTATAAGGCTGTTCTTGAATTGAGTCCCATTATCAGATTCAGTTCTCTCAGGGGTGCCATGCCTCCAAAGGACTTGCTTTTAAAAGGCCCAGGATGGTATTATGGGCAGTAGCATGAGGCACAGGGTAGGTCTCCAGCCATCCTGTGGTGGCTTCTACCATTGTGAGCACATAGCGCTTGCCTTGGCAGGTTTGAGGCAGTATGATGTAATCAATCTGCCAGGCCTCCCCATACTTGTATTTGGACCACGGCCCACCATACCACAGGGAATTCACTCGCTTGGCCTGCTTGATCGCAGCGCATGTCTCACAATCATGAATAACTTGGGAGATACTGTCCATGGTTAGATCCACCCCTCGATCTCGTGCTCACTTATAGGTGGCGTCTCTGCCCTGATGGCGGAGGCATCATGGGCCCATCGAGCTAGGAACAACTCTCCCTTGTGTTTCCAGTCCAAGTCTACCTGTGACACTTCTATCTTTGCAGCCTGATCTACCTGCTTGTTGTTTTGGTGTTCTTCGTTAGCCCTACTCTTGGGGGCATGGGCATCTACATGGCGGACTTTCACAACTAGCTTTCTGACTCGGGCAGCGATGTTTTTCCACTCTTCAGCAGCCCAGATTGGTTTTCCCCTACGCTGCCAATTAGCTTTTTTCCACTTTTCTAGCCATCCCCATAGAGCACTGGCTACCATCCATAAATGAGTGTACAGGTAGAGCTTTGGCCACTTCTCTCTTTCAGCAATGTCCAGGGCTAGTTGAACAGCTTTGAGTGGTTGACCCCGAATCTCACCAGACACCTTCTGCCAGAGGCTCCAGGAAAGACCATGGCTCCCAGCTGCAGAGTAGAGCACGTTCTTCACTTCTGGTCCTGTCCTGACTGGGCCAAGGGCTACAGCATGAGCGATTTCCTGCTTGATTTGGGCAAAAGCTTGTTGCTGTTCAGGGCTCTAGTGGAAATCGTTCTTCTTGCGGGTAACCAGGTAAAGAGGACTCACAATCTGGCTGTACTCAGGAATATGCATCCTCCAAAAGCCTATGGCACCTAGGAAAGCTTGCGTTTCCTTCTTGTTTGTCGGTGGAGACATTGCTGTGATCTTATTGATGACCTCAGTGGGAATCTGATGCCATCCATCTTGCCATTTCACTCCCAGGAACCGGATCTCTTGAGCAGGTCCCTTGACTTTGCTCTTCCTGATGGCGAAACCAGCTTCCAGCAGAATCCGGATAAATTTCTCTCCTTTCTCAAACACTTCTGTTGCGGAGTTCCCCCACACAATGATGTCATCAATGTACTGCAGATGTTCTGGAGCCTCACCCTTTTCTAGTGCAATCTGGATCAGCCCATGGCAGATGGTGGGACTGTGCTTCCACCCCTGGGGCAGTCGGTTCCAGGTGTACTGCACACCTCTCCAGGTGAAGGCCTGCACTCTGCTGCCAAAGGAATGGAGAAAAAGGCGTTAGCAATGTCAATGGTGGCATACCACTTTGCTGCTTTGGACTCCAGCTCATTCTGGAGCTCCAACATGTCCAGCACAGCAGCCCTCAGTGGTGGAGTCACTTCATTCAAGGCACAATAGTCCACAGTCAATCTACGTTCTCCTTCTGATTTGCGCACAGGCCAAATGGGACTATTGAAGGGTGAGTGGGTCTTGCTGACCACCCCTTGGCTCTCCAGCTCACGGATCATCTTGTGGATGGGAATCACAGCATCTCCAGTTGTCCGGTATTGTCGGTGATGCACTTTCGAGGTAGCAATTGGTACTCTTTGTTCTTCCACCTTCAGAAGGCCAACTGCAGACGGGTTCTCTGATAGCCCAGGCAAAGTGTTCAATTGCTTAATGCTCTCTGTCTCCACAGCAGCTATTCCAAAAGCCCACTTGAGTCCCTTTGGGTCTCTAAAATACCGGTTCCGGAGGAAGTCTTTGCCCAAAATGCACGGGGCCTCTTGGCCAGTCACAATGAGATGTTTCTTCCACTCGTTTCCGGTAAGGCTCACCTCAGCTTCTACTAAGGTCAAATTTTGCTATCCACCTGTTACACCAGAAATAGAAACAGATTCTTCCCCCACATGCTGCGATGGAATCATTGTACACTGCGCACCAGTGTCAACCAAGGCATCATATTTTTGTGGTTCTGATGGACCAGGCCAACAAATCCACACAGTCCAAAAGACACGGTTTTCCCTGACCTCTACCTGGCTAGAGGCAGGGCCCCTCTATGCCTGGTCATACTTCTTTCCCTGGGCCTGCATTTTGGAGGTTCCTTCATGGGAATCGGACATGCCATCGTCTTTTCCATCATTTCTGGCAGTTTGGCTACAGGCAACTGGAGCTACTTCCTTTTTGGTAGAACTTCCTTTCTGAGATTGCGCTCCTTCAATTCACGCACTTGTGCTGCCAGAGCAGACGTGGTTTGTCCACCCCACCTCTTCGTGTCTTCCCCACTGTCACACAGAAATTTCCACAGCTCACTTCGTGGGATGTTCCTTCTCTCTGGGGAACGTCCGTGGAGAAGGCACTTTAATCTCCTGGTGATTCTTCTTCATTTCATCTTCCATTTTCTGCATACGTGTTTCCACTGCTGCAATTCTTCCATGTGTTGGGCCATGCACAGTCTGCATATGCTCGGAGCTTCACTGCCATATCCTTCACAGTCTCATTCGCATCGTAGTCCGGTTTCATTATTGCTAAAGCAGAAGCGTATTCCTGTGGCCCAAGTTGTATGAGTTTTCACTACATATATGGAATAACTCTGGCCTGGTCTGGACTCCTCAATCCTGGGTCATTTGTGAAAACAACCTCTACCACCCCTAGTTCTCTCAGGCGTTGGATCCCTTGTTCTATGGTCTTCCACGGGTTTTACTGCATGTAGAGATCATCTCTGCACATATATCTTTCAATCACACCTGTCAAGACCTGTCTCCAGAGACTGGCAGAGTCAGCCTCCCTTATCATCGCTTGGTCGATCACTGGATCACATGACAGGGATCCGAAATGCTTCGCTTCAGCACCGTCCAGCATCACATCATCACCTGCCGCATCCCAAATACGGACCATCCAACTTATTATGGATTTATCAGACCATCGGGTGTAGCCCTTTCTTAGGCTGTGAAGGTCCTTTATGGACATGGACTCGGTAATGGTTTCTGTGCCTGAGTCAGTTGGTCATTTTGAGGTTCCTTCCCCTGCATCTTTTGAGGTCCCTTCCCCTGCATTATCCTCATCTTTCACTGGACGATCAGTTTTGGTTGTGTGTTTTTCCCTCGTGACAGGAGCCACTGTCAATGGCTTAGACTCTCCATCTGGTTTGGGCTTGCTATCTGGTTTGGCTGCAGCCTGAGTGACTGGGGTGTCTGCATGCTTTGCCGATTTATCTTCCTGCCTTTCTACCTTTACTTGCTGCAGTGTGCGATAGGCATATGCCAAAGCCCAACATATTGCAAGGAGCTTGTTTCCATTGGAATTGTCATTGTATTTCTCTTTCAGATATTTTGCCACCTCAGCTGGTTTCTGAACTTGTTCAGGGGGAAACTTGCAAACCATTGCGTCAGAGAATTTCTTTAGGGTTTGGCCGATGTCCTCCCATTCCCCACACCACTCAGGATGTTCCACCTCTGGGTCAGGTGCCTCGGCAGTAGCCCGGGAAATCTGATCTTTCATTCTAGACAAGCTGCGACCACATAGAGGAAGCTTACCAGATAAAATAGCAGAAATACCAGGAAGATGGTCTCTTTAACATCCAGGGGAAACTGAACACTCTTAAAAGATAACCTATCAAATTTAAAGAGAAGGGAAACACCGTCTCCTCCTCTTCTAACAATCTGGGTGCAATTACTTATAAATTCCCAAAACAGGCTACCGAAGCTAGGACTGGGGTTAGGAGGGAGAAACCATTTATCATTCACACTTCAAACAGCTGCCTGTACCTCTGTCAACTTCTTATAAATCATTGTCACCGAGCACAGCAAAATAGAAATCCTGATTCATCTCCTTTCTCTGTAAAATTTACATATCAGGGACAAGATTGGAGCAAGTTGTGGATAGGCAAACAACCCTAGGGACCAAAATAACACTAGTACCTCAATGAAGCCTAAAGACCAGAAAGACATGAGTACATCAAGCCAGAGAGACATTATGAACTCAACCAGCATGATGACTACTTTACCCCAACACAGAATAAGTAAATTCAAACTAAAATGTAATTACTACAGGTTTTTTCACTTTCCTTCGAGCCACACATTGGGCGCCACTAAATTTCGTACCCGTTTGGCCAAATTTAGAAATACATCCTCTGAGAGAAGGCACAACCACCCCTCCCCCCCAGGTTCGGGAAAATATAAATTTTCCTCGAAGGAAAGTGAAGGAGATAAAACTATTTATTTACTTAACACATGGGAAAAAGAAAATAATGCTAAATAATAAAATCTCTCGCTGTGGAGGAAAAACCTGGGAAAGTGTTAGACTCCTCCCTTTGGTCTCCTCAGAGCTGGGGCTTGGCCCAGGGCCAGGCCCTCTGTGCCCAGTGGAAAGTCCTCCTGATGTGCTCTGAGGTTGAAAGCAGTCCAGTGGAAAAGGGAGAAAATCTGGAATTCCAGGGAAGGAAAAACAAAGTTCAACTCTCAGTCTCTCTCTCCGGAGAAAAAGAAACTGAACAACTGGCCAAAAAGCTGACTGGAAAGCAGCAAGCCGGGTGCTTCCTCGCTCCCCTGCCACAGCTGGGGAAAAAAACCCCTGCTATCTGTGTGTGACCTTGAACAAGCTGCAAACTTCTTTGCAAAAGTTTTGCTCAGTTTTTTCCTTCCCCCTCTCAGGCTCAGTTTAGAGGCACAGAAAGGCACAAAAATTAATTTCTGGGCATAGGCAGCAATTTGGGATACACATCATAATGTCACCCCAAGAAATTCCACCCCTTATCCCATATTGTTGGCCCAGTGCCCAAACTAAGATATTCTAATTCTACACACACATTAATACATATATATATATATATACACAGCTATGTGCGAACAGTGACAGTGACAATCAGCAAGCAGTGGTATACAGGCATTTCACATTACAGGTGGTTCTCATACAACAATCAGATCTCCCTGCGGTACACAACGTGTTGTTCCATCTTTAGGCATTACCCACCATGTGCAACCAGGTCCCTAAGCAAAGACAACCCCACGGGTGGGTTTGTCTGGACTCGAGGCAGAATTTATCCACACAGGCTTTCCTAACAGACCTCTGACATGCACTACTGGGACCTTATCTCCATCTGTTGTATGCAGGGATTCAGATTGGGCTGGACCAGCTCTATTGGTGGAACCTCGGGTGTTAACTAACCAGGTGGCCTTTGCTAGATGCTGCCCCCAATTTTTGAAAGTTCCCCCACCTAGTGCCTTCAGGGTGGTTTTCAACAATCCATTGCACCGTTCCACTTTGCCTGCAGCTGGTGCATGGTAAGGGATGTGGTACACCCACTCAATGCCATGTTCTCTAGCCCAGGTACTTATAAGGCTGTTCTTGAATTGAGTCCCATTATCAGATTCAGTTCTCTCAGGGGTGCCATGCCTCCAAAGGACTTGCTTTTAAAAGGCCCAGGATGGTATTATGGGCAGTAGCATGAGGCACAGGGTAGGTCTCCAGCCATCCTGTGGTGGCTTCTACCATTGTGAGCACATAGCGCTTGCCTTGGCAGGTTTGAGGCAGTATGATGTAATCAATCTGCCAGGCCTCCCCATACTTGTATTTGGACCACGGCCCACCATACCACAGGGAATTCACTCGCTTGGCCTGCTTGATCGCAGCGCATGTCTCACAATCATGAATAACTTGGGAGATACTGTCCATGGTTAGATCCACCCCTCGATCTCGTGCTCACTTATAGGTGGCGTCTCTGCCCTGATGGCGGAGGCATCATGGGCCCATCGAGCTAGGAACAACTCTCCCTTGTGTTTCCAGTCCAAGTCTACCTGTGACACTTCTATCTTTGCAGCCTGATCTACCTGCTTGTTGTTTTGGTGTTCTTCGTTAGCCCTACTCTTGGGGGCATGGGCATCTACATGGCGGACTTTCACAACCAGCTTTCTGACTCGGGCAGCGATGTTTTTCCACTCTTCAGCAGCCCAGATTGGTTTTCCCCTACGCTGCCAATTAGCTTTTTTCCACTTTTCTAGCCATCCCCATAGAGCACTGGCTACCATCCATAAATGAGTGTACAGGTAGAGCTTTGGCCACTTCTCTCTTTCAGCAATGTCCAGGGCTAGTTGAACAGCTTTGAGTGGTTGACCCCGAATCTCACCAGACACCTTCTGCCAGAGGCTCCAGGAAAGACCATGGCTCCCAGCTGCAGAGTAGAGCACGTTCTTCACTTCTGGTCCTGTCCTGACTGGGCCAAGGGCTACAGCATGAGCGATTTCCTGCTTGATTTGGGCAAAAGCTTGTTGCTGTTCAGGGCTCTAATGGAAATCGTTCTTCTTGCGGGTAACCAGGTAAAGAGGACTCACAATCTGGCTGTACTCAGGAATATGCATCCTCCAAAAGCCTATGGCACCTAGGAAAGCTTGCGTTTCCTTCTTGTTTGTCGGTGGAGACATTGCTGTGATCTTATTGATGACCTCAGTGGGAATCTGATGCCATCCATCTTGCCATTTCACTCCCAGGAACCGGATCTCTTGAGCAGGTCCCTTGACTTTGCTCTTCCTGATGGCGAAACCAGCTTCCAGCAGAATCCGGATAAATTTCTCTCCTTTCTCAAACACTTCTGTTGCGGAGTTCCCCCACACAATGATGTCATCAATGTACTGCAGATGTTCTGGAGCCTCACCCTTTTCTAGTGCAATCTGGATCAGCCCATGGCAGATGGTGGGACTGTGCTTCCACCCCTGGGGCAGTCGGTTCCAGGTGTACTGCACACCTCTCCAGGTGAAGGCCTGCACTCTGCTGCCAAAGGAATGGAGAAAAAGGCGTTAGCAATGTCAATGGTGGCATACCACTTTGCTGCTTTGGACTCCAGCTCATTCTGGAGCTCCAACATGTCCAGCACAGCAGCCCTCAGTGGTGGAGTCACTTCATTCAAGGCACAATAGTCCACAGTCAATCTACGTTCTCCTTCTGATTTGCGCACAGGCCAAATGGGACTATTGAAGGGTGAGTGGGTCTTGCTGACCACCCCTTGGCTCTCCAGCTCACGGATCATCTTGTGGATGGGAATCACAGCATCTCCAGTTGTCCGGTATTGTCGGTGATGCACTTTCGAGGTAGCAATTGGTACTCTTTGTTCTTCCACCTTCAGAAGGCCAACTGCAGACGGGTTCTCTGATAGCCCAGGCAAAGTGTTCAATTGCTTAATGCTCTCTGTCTCCACAGCAGCTATTCCAAAAGCCCACTTGAGTCCCTTTGGGTCTCTAAAATACCGGTTCCGGAGGAAGTCTTTGCCCAAAATGCACGGGGCCTCTTGGCCAGTCACAATGAGATGTTTCTTCCACTCGTTTCCGGTAAGGCTCACCTCAGCTTCTACTAAGGTCAAATTTTGCTATCCACCTGTTACACCAGAAATAGAAACAGATTCTTCCCCCACATGCTGCGATGGAATCATTGTACACTGCGCACCAGTGTCAACCAAGGCATCATATTTTTGTGGTTCTGATGGACCAGGCCAACAAATCCACACAGTCCAAAAGACACGGTTTTCCCTGACCTCTACCTGGCTAGAGGCAGGGCCCCTCTATGCCTGGTCATACTTCTTTCCCTGGGCCTGCATTTTGGAGGTTCCTTCATGGGAATCGGACATGCCATCGTCTTTTCCATCATTTCTGGCAGTTTGGCTACAGGCAACTGGAGCTACTTCCTTTTTGGTAGAACTTCCTTTCTGAGATTGCGCTCCTTCAATTCACGCACTTGTGCTGCCAGAGCAGACGTGGTTTGTCCACCCCACCTCTTCGTGTCTTCCCCACTGTCACACAGAAATTTCCACAGCTCACTTCGTGGGATGTTCCTTCTCTCTGGGGAACGTCCGTGGAGAAGGCACTTTAATCTCCTGGTGATTCTTCTTCATTTCATCTTCCATTTTCTGCATACGTGTTTCCACTGCTGCAATTCTTCCATGTGTTGGGCCATGCACAGTCTGCATATGCTCGGAGCTTCACTGCCATATCCTTCACAGTCTCATTCGCATCGTAGTCCGGTTTCATTATTGCTAAAGCAGAAGCGTATTCCTGTGGCCCAAGTTGTATGAGTTTTCACTACATATATGGAATAACTCTGGCCTGGTCTGGACTCCTCAATCCTGGGTCATTTGTGAAAACAACCTCTACCACCCCTAGTTCTCTCAGGCGTTGGATCCCTTGTTCTATGGTCTTCCACGGGTTTTACTGCATGTAGAGATCATCTCTGCACATATATCTTTCAATCACACCTGTCAAGACCTGTCTCCAGAGACTGGCAGAGTCAGCCTCCCTTATCATCGCTTGGTCGATCACTGGATCACATGACAGGGATCCGAAATGCTTCGCTTCAGCACCGTCCAGCATCACATCATCACCTGCCGCATCCCAAATACGGACCATCCAACTTATTATGGATTTATCAGACCATCGGGTGTAGCCCTTTCTTAGGCTGTGAAGGTCCTTTATGGACATGGACTCGGTAATGGTTTCTGTGCCTGAGTCAGTTGGTCATTTTGAGGTTCCTTCCCCTGCATCTTTTGAGGTCCCTTCCCCTGCATTATCCTCATCTTTCACTGGACGATCAGTTTTGGTTGTGTGTTTTTCCCTCGTGACAGGAGCCACTGTCAATGGCTTAGACTCTCCATCTGGTTTGGGCTTGCTATCTGGTTTGGCTGCAGCCTGAGTGACTGGGGTGTCTGCATGCTTTGCCGATTTATCTTCCTGCCTTTCTACCTTTACTTGCTGCAGTGTGCGATAGGCATATGCCAAAGCCCAACATATTGCAAGGAGCTTGTTTCCATTGGAATTGTCATTGTATTTCTCTTTCAGATATTTTGCCACCTCAGCTGGTTTCTGAACTTGTTCAGGGGGAAACTTGCAAACCATTGCGTCAGAGAATTTCTTTAGGGTTTGGCCGATGTCCTCCCATTCCCCACACCACTCAGGATGTTCCACCTCTGGGTCAGGTGCCTCGGCAGTAGCCCGGGAAATCTGATCTTTCATTCTAGACAAGCTGCGACCACATAGAGGAAGCTTACCAGATAAAATAGCAGAAATACCAGGAAGATGGTCTCTTTAACATCCAGGGGAAACTGAACACTCTTAAAAGATAACCTATCAAATTTAAAGAGAAGGGAAACACCGTCTCCTCCTCTTCTAACAATCTGGGTGCAATTACTTATAAATTCCCAAAACAGGCTACCGAAGCTAGGACTGGGGTTAGGAGGGAGAAACCATTTATCATTCACACTTCAAACAGCTGCCTGTACCTCTGTCAACTTCTTATAAATCATTGTCACCGAGCACAGCAAAATAGAAATCCTGATTCATCTCCTTTCTCTGTAAAATTTACATATCAGGGACAAGATTGGAGCAAGTTGTGGATAGGCAAACAACCCTAGGGACCAAAATAACACTAGTACCTCAATGAAGCCTAAAGACCAGAAAGACATGAGTACATCAAGCCAGAGAGACATTATGAACTCAACCAGCATGATGACTACTTTACCCCAACACAGAATAAGTAAATTCAAACTAAAATGTAATTACTACAGGTTTTTTCACTTTCCTTCGAGCCACACATTGGGCGCCACTAAATTTCGTACCCGTTTGGCCAAATTTAGAAATACATCCTCTGAGAGAAGGCACAACCACCCCTCCCCCCCAGGTTCGGGAAAATATAAATTTTCCTCGAAGGAAAGTGAAGGAGATAAAACTATTTATTTACTTAACACATGGGAAAAAGAAAATAATGCTAAATAATAAAATCTCTCGCTGTGGAGGAAAAACCTGGGAAAGTGTTAGACTCCTCCCTTTGGTCTCCTCAGAGCTGGGGCTTGGCCCAGGGCCAGGCCCTCTGTGCCCAGTGGAAAGTCCTCCTGATGTGCTCTGAGGTTGAAAGCAGTCCAGTGGAAAAGGGAGAAAATCTGGAATTCCAGGGAAGGAAAAACAAAGTTCAACTCTCAGTCTCTCTCTCCGGAGAAAAAGAAACTGAACAACTGGCCAAAAAGCTGACTGGAAAGCAGCAAGCCGGGTGCTTCCTCGCTCCCCTGCCACAGCTGGGGAAAAAAACCCCTGCTATCTGTGTGTGACCTTGAACAAGCTGCAAACTTCTTTGCAAAAGTTTTGCTCAGTTTTTTCCTTCCCCCTCTCAGGCTCAGTTTAGAGGCACAGAAAGGCACAAAAATTAATTTCTGGGCATAGGCAGCAATTTGGGATACACATCATAATGTCACCCCAAGAAATTCCACCCCTTATCCCATATTGTTGGCCCAGTGCCCAAACTAAGATATTCTAATTCTACACACACATTAATACATATATATATATATATACACAGCTATGTGCGAACAGTGACAGTGACAATCAGCAAGCAGTGGTATACAGGCATTTCACATTACAGGTGGTTCTCATACAACAATCAGATCTCCCTGCGGTACACAACGTGTTGTTCCATCTTTAGGCATTACCCACCATGTGCAACCAGGTCCCTAAGCAAAGACAACCCCACGGGTGGGTTTGTCTGGACTCGAGGCAGAATTTATCCACACAGGCTTTCCTAACAGACCTCTGACATGCACTACTGGGACCTTATCTCCATCTGTTGTATGCAGGGATTCAGATTGGGCTGGACCAGCTCTATTGGTGGAACCTCGGGTGTTAACTAACCAGGTGGCCTTTGCTAGATGCTGCCCCCAATTTTTGAAAGTTCCCCCACCTAGTGCCTTCAGGGTGGTTTTCAACAATCCATTGCACCGTTCCACTTTGCCTGCAGCTGGTGCATGGTAAGGGATGTGGTACACCCACTCAATGCCATGTTCTCTAGCCCAGGTACTTATAAGGCTGTTCTTGAATTGAGTCCCATTATCAGATTCAGTTCTCTCAGGGGTGCCATGCCTCCAAAGGACTTGCTTTTAAAAGGCCCAGGATGGTATTATGGGCAGTAGCATGAGGCACAGGGTAGGTCTCCAGCCATCCTGTGGTGGCTTCTACCATTGTGAGCACATAGCGCTTGCCTTGGCAGGTTTGAGGCAGTATGATGTAATCAATCTGCCAGGCCTCCCCATACTTGTATTTGGACCACGGCCCACCATACCACAGGGAATTCACTCGCTTGGCCTGCTTGATCGCAGCGCATGTCTCACAATCATGAATAACTTGGGAGATACTGTCCATGGTTAGATCCACCCCTCGATCTCGTGCTCACTTATAGGTGGCGTCTCTGCCCTGATGGCGGAGGCATCATGGGCCCATCGAGCTAGGAACAACTCTCCCTTGTGTTTCCAGTCCAAGTCTACCTGTGACACTTCTATCTTTGCAGCCTGATCTACCTGCTTGTTGTTTTGGTGTTCTTCGTTAGCCCTACTCTTGGGGGCATGGGCATCTACATGGCGGACTTTCACAACCAGCTTTCTGACTCGGGCAGCGATGTTTTTCCACTCTTCAGCAGCCCAGATTGGTTTTCCCCTACGCTGCCAATTAGCTTTTTTCCACTTTTCTAGCCATCCCCATAGAGCACTGGCTACCATCCATAAATGAGTGTACAGGTAGAGCTTTGGCCACTTCTCTCTTTCAGCAATGTCCAGGGCTAGTTGAACAGCTTTGAGTGGTTGACCCCGAATCTCACCAGACACCTTCTGCCAGAGGCTCCAGGAAAGACCATGGCTCCCAGCTGCAGAGTAGAGCACGTTCTTCACTTCTGGTCCTGTCCTGACTGGGCCAAGGGCTACAGCATGAGCGATTTCCTGCTTGATTTGGGCAAAAGCTTGTTGCTGTTCAGGGCTCTAATGGAAATCGTTCTTCTTGCGGGTAACCAGGTAAAGAGGACTCACAATCTGGCTGTACTCAGGAATATGCATCCTCCAAAAGCCTATGGCACCTAGGAAAGCTTGCGTTTCCTTCTTGTTTGTCGGTGGAGACATTGCTGTGATCTTATTGATGACCTCAGTGGGAATCTGATGCCATCCATCTTGCCATTTCACTCCCAGGAACCGGATCTCTTGAGCAGGTCCCTTGACTTTGCTCTTCCTGATGGCGAAACCAGCTTCCAGCAGAATCCGGATAAATTTCTCTCCTTTCTCAAACACTTCTGTTGCGGAGTTCCCCCACACAATGATGTCATCAATGTACTGCAGATGTTCTGGAGCCTCACCCTTTTCTAGTGCAATCTGGATCAGCCCATGGCAGATGGTGGGACTGTGCTTCCACCCCTGGGGCAGTCGGTTCCAGGTGTACTGCACACCTCTCCAGGTGAAGGCCTGCACTCTGCTGCCAAAGGAATGGAGAAAAAGGCGTTAGCAATGTCAATGGTGGCATACCACTTTGCTGCTTTGGACTCCAGCTCATTCTGGAGCTCCAACATGTCCAGCACAGCAGCCCTCAGTGGTGGAGTCACTTCATTCAAGGCACAATAGTCCACAGTCAATCTACGTTCTCCTTCTGATTTGCGCACAGGCCAAATGGGACTATTGAAGGGTGAGTGGGTCTTGCTGACCACCCCTTGGCTCTCCAGCTCACGGATCATCTTGTGGATGGGAATCACAGCATCTCCAGTTGTCCGGTATTGTCGGTGATGCACTTTCGAGGTAGCAATTGGTACTCTTTGTTCTTCCACCTTCAGAAGGCCAACTGCAGACGGGTTCTCTGATAGCCCAGGCAAAGTGTTCAATTGCTTAATGCTCTCTGTCTCCACAGCAGCTATTCCAAAAGCCCACTTGAGTCCCTTTGGGTCTCTAAAATACCGGTTCCGGAGGAAGTCTTTGCCCAAAATGCACGGGGCCTCTTGGCCAGTCACAATGAGATGTTTCTTCCACTCGTTTCCGGTAAGGCTCACCTCAGCTTCTACTAAGGTCAAATTTTGCTATCCACCTGTTACACCAGAAATAGAAACAGATTCTTCCCCCACATGCTGCGATGGAATCATTGTACACTGCGCACCAGTGTCAACCAAGGCATCATATTTTTGTGGTTCTGATGGACCAGGCCAACAAATCCACACAGTCCAAAAGACACGGTTTTCCCTGACCTCTACCTGGCTAGAGGCAGGGCCCCTCTATGCCTGGTCATACTTCTTTCCCTGGGCCTGCATTTTGGAGGTTCCTTCATGGGAATCGGACATGCCATCGTCTTTTCCATCATTTCTGGCAGTTTGGCTACAGGCAACTGGAGCTACTTCCTTTTTGGTAGAACTTCCTTTCTGAGATTGCGCTCCTTCAATTCACGCACTTGTGCTGCCAGAGCAGACGTGGTTTGTCCACCCCACCTCTTCGTGTCTTCCCCACTGTCACACAGAAATTTCCACAGCTCACTTCGTGGGATGTTCCTTCTCTCTGGGGAACGTCCGTGGAGAAGGCACTTTAATCTCCTGGTGATTCTTCTTCATTTCATCTTCCATTTTCTGCATACGTGTTTCCACTGCTGCAATTCTTCCATGTGTTGGGCCATGCACAGTCTGCATATGCTCGGAGCTTCACTGCCATATCCTTCACAGTCTCATTCGCATCGTAGTCCGGTTTCATTATTGCTAAAGCAGAAGCGTATTCCTGTGGCCCAAGTTGTATGAGTTTTCACTACATATATGGAATAACTCTGGCCTGGTCTGGACTCCTCAATCCTGGGTCATTTGTGAAAACAACCTCTACCACCCCTAGTTCTCTCAGGCGTTGGATCCCTTGTTCTATGGTCTTCCACGGGTTTTACTGCATGTAGAGATCATCTCTGCACATATATCTTTCAATCACACCTGTCAAGACCTGTCTCCAGAGACTGGCAGAGTCAGCCTCCCTTATCATCGCTTGGTCGATCACTGGATCACATGACAGGGATCCGAAATGCTTCGCTTCAGCACCGTCCAGCATCACATCATCACCTGCCGCATCCCAAATACGGACCATCCAACTTATTATGGATTTATCAGACCATCGGGTGTAGCCCTTTCTTAGGCTGTGAAGGTCCTTTATGGACATGGACTCGGTAATGGTTTCTGTGCCTGAGTCAGTTGGTCATTTTGAGGTTCCTTCCCCTGCATCTTTTGAGGTCCCTTCCCCTGCATTATCCTCATCTTTCACTGGACGATCAGTTTTGGTTGTGTGTTTTTCCCTCGTGACAGGAGCCACTGTCAATGGCTTAGACTCTCCATCTGGTTTGGGCTTGCTATCTGGTTTGGCTGCAGCCTGAGTGACTGGGGTGTCTGCATGCTTTGCCGATTTATCTTCCTGCCTTTCTACCTTTACTTGCTGCAGTGTGCGATAGGCATATGCCAAAGCCCAACATATTGCAAGGAGCTTGTTTCCATTGGAATTGTCATTGTATTTCTCTTTCAGATATTTTGCCACCTCAGCTGGTTTCTGAACTTGTTCAGGGGGAAACTTGCAAACCATTGCGTCAGAGAATTTCTTTAGGGTTTGGCCGATGTCCTCCCATTCCCCACACCACTCAGGATGTTCCACCTCTGGGTCAGGTGCCTCGGCAGTAGCCCGGGAAATCTGATCTTTCATTCTAGACAAGCTGCGACCACATAGAGGAAGCTTACCAGATAAAATAGCAGAAATACCAGGAAGATGGTCTCTTTAACATCCAGGGGAAACTGAACACTCTTAAAAGATAACCTATCAAATTTAAAGAGAAGGGAAACACCGTCTCCTCCTCTTCTAACAATCTGGGTGCAATTACTTATAAATTCCCAAAACAGGCTACCGAAGCTAGGACTGGGGTTAGGAGGGAGAAACCATTTATCATTCACACTTCAAACAGCTGCCTGTACCTCTGTCAACTTCTTATAAATCATTGTCACCGAGCACAGCAAAATAGAAATCCTGATTCATCTCCTTTCTCTGTAAAATTTACATATCAGGGACAAGATTGGAGCAAGTTGTGGATAGGCAAACAACCCTAGGGACCAAAATAACACTAGTACCTCAATGAAGCCTAAAGACCAGAAAGACATGAGTACATCAAGCCAGAGAGACGTTATGAACTCAACCAGCATGATGACTACTTTACCCCAACACAGAATAAGTAAATTCAAACTAAAATGTAATTACTACAGGTTTTTTCACTTTCCTTCGAGCCACACATTGGGCGCCACTAAATTTCGTACCCGTTTGGCCAAATTTAGAAATACATCCTCTGAGAGAAGGCACAACCACCCCTCCCCCCCAGGTTCGGGAAAATATAAATTTTCCTCGAAGGAAAGTGAAGGAGATAAAACTATTTATTTACTTAACACATGGGAAAAAGAAAATAATGCTAAATAATAAAATCTCTCGCTGTGGAGGAAAAACCTGGGAAAGTGTTAGACTCCTCCCTTTGGTCTCCTCAGAGCTGGGGCTTGGCCCAGGGCCAGGCCCTCTGTGCCCAGTGGAAAGTCCTCCTGATGTGCTCTGAGGTTGAAAGCAGTCCAGTGGAAAAGGGAGAAAATCTGGAATTCCAGGGAAGGAAAAACAAAGTTCAACTCTCAGTCTCTCTCTCCGGAGAAAAAGAAACTGAACAACTGGCCAAAAAGCTGACTGGAAAGCAGCAAGCCGGGTGCTTCCTCGCTCCCCTGCCACAGCTGGGGAAAAAAACCCCTGCTATCTGTGTGTGACCTTGAACAAGCTGCAAACTTCTTTGCAAAAGTTTTGCTCAGTTTTTTCCTTCCCCCTCTCAGGCTCAGTTTAGAGGCACAGAAAGGCACAAAAATTAATTTCTGGGCATAGGCAGCAATTTGGGATACACATCATAATGTCACCCCAAGAAATTCCACCCCTTATCCCATATTGTTGGCCCAGTGCCCAAACTAAGATATTCTAATTCTACACACACATTAATACATATATATATATATATACACAGCTATGTGCGAACAGTGACAGTGACAATCAGCAAGCAGTGGTATACAGGCATTTCACATTACAGGTGGTTCTCATACAACAATCAGATCTCCCTGCGGTACACAACGTGTTGTTCCATCTTTAGGCATTACCCACCATGTGCAACCAGGTCCCTAAGCAAAGACAACCCCACGGGTGGGTTTGTCTGGACTCGAGGCAGAATTTATCCACACAGGCTTTCCTAACAGACCTCTGACATGCACTACTGGGACCTTATCTCCATCTGTTGTATGCAGGGATTCAGATTGGGCTGGACCAGCTCTATTGGTGGAACCTCGGGTGTTAACTAACCAGGTGGCCTTTGCTAGATGCTGCCCCCAATTTTTGAAAGTTCCCCCACCTAGTGCCTTCAGGGTGGTTTTCAACAATCCATTGCACCGTTCCACTTTGCCTGCAGCTGGTGCATGGTAAGGGATGTGGTACACCCACTCAATGCCATGTTCTCTAGCCCAGGTACTTATAAGGCTGTTCTTGAATTGAGTCCCATTATCAGATTCAGTTCTCTCAGGGGTGCCATGCCTCCAAAGGACTTGCTTTTAAAAGGCCCAGGATGGTATTATGGGCAGTAGCATGAGGCACAGGGTAGGTCTCCAGCCATCCTGTGGTGGCTTCTACCATTGTGAGCACATAGCGCTTGCCTTGGCAGGTTTGAGGCAGTATGATGTAATCAATCTGCCAGGCCTCCCCATACTTGTATTTGGACCACGGCCCACCATACCACAGGGAATTCACTCGCTTGGCCTGCTTGATCGCAGCGCATGTCTCACAATCATGAATAACTTGGGAGATACTGTCCATGGTTAGATCCACCCCTCGATCTCGTGCTCACTTATAGGTGGCGTCTCTGCCCTGATGGCGGAGGCATCATGGGCCCATCGAGCTAGGAACAACTCTCCCTTGTGTTTCCAGTCCAAGTCTACCTGTGACACTTCTATCTTTGCAGCCTGATCTACCTGCTTGTTGTTTTGGTGTTCTTCGTTAGCCCTACTCTTGGGGGCATGGGCATCTACATGGCGGACTTTCACAACCAGCTTTCTGACTCGGGCAGCGATGTTTTTCCACTCTTCAGCAGCCCAGATTGGTTTTCCCCTACGCTGCCAATTAGCTTTTTTCCACTTTTCTAGCCATCCCCATAGAGCACTGGCTACCATCCATAAATGAGTGTACAGGTAGAGCTTTGGCCACTTCTCTCTTTCAGCAATGTCCAGGGCTAGTTGAACAGCTTTGAGTGGTTGACCCCGAATCTCACCAGACACCTTCTGCCAGAGGCTCCAGGAAAGACCATGGCTCCCAGCTGCAGAGTAGAGCACGTTCTTCACTTCTGGTCCTGTCCTGACTGGGCCAAGGGCTACAGCATGAGCGATTTCCTGCTTGATTTGGGCAAAAGCTTGTTGCTGTTCAGGGCTCTAGTGGAAATCGTTCTTCTTGCGGGTAACCAGGTAAAGAGGACTCACAATCTGGCTGTACTCAGGAATATGCATCCTCCAAAAGCCTATGGCACCTAGGAAAGCTTGCGTTTCCTTCTTGTTTGTCGGTGGAGACATTGCTGTGATCTTATTGATGACCTCAGTGGGAATCTGATGCCATCCATCTTGCCATTTCACTCCCAGGAACCGGATCTCTTGAGCAGGTCCCTTGACTTTGCTCTTCCTGATGGCGAAACCAGCTTCCAGCAGAATCCGGATAAATTTCTCTCCTTTCTCAAACACTTCTGTTGCGGAGTTCCCCCACACAATGATGTCATCAATGTACTGCAGATGTTCTGGAGCCTCACCCTTTTCTAGTGCAATCTGGATCAGCCCATGGCAGATGGTGGGACTGTGCTTCCACCCCTGGGGCAGTCGGTTCCAGGTGTACTGCACACCTCTCCAGGTGAAGGCCTGCACTCTGCTGCCAAAGGAATGGAGAAAAAGGCGTTAGCAATGTCAATGGTGGCATACCACTTTGCTGCTTTGGACTCCAGCTCATTCTGGAGCTCCAACATGTCCAGCACAGCAGCCCTCAGTGGTGGAGTCACTTCATTCAAGGCACAATAGTCCACAGTCAATCTACGTTCTCCTTCTGATTTGCGCACAGGCCAAATGGGACTATTGAAGGGTGAGTGGGTCTTGCTGACCACCCCTTGGCTCTCCAGCTCACGGATCATCTTGTGGATGGGAATCACAGCATCTCCAGTTGTCCGGTATTGTCGGTGATGCACTTTCGAGGTAGCAATTGGTACTCTTTGTTCTTCCACCTTCAGAAGGCCAACTGCAGACGGGTTCTCTGATAGCCCAGGCAAAGTGTTCAATTGCTTAATGCTCTCTGTCTCCACAGCAGCTATTCCAAAAGCCCACTTGAGTCCCTTTGGGTCTCTAAAATACCGGTTCCGGAGGAAGTCTTTGCCCAAAATGCACGGGGCCTCTTGGCCAGTCACAATGAGATGTTTCTTCCACTCGTTTCCGGTAAGGCTCACCTCAGCTTCTACTAAGGTCAAATTTTGCTATCCACCTGTTACACCAGAAATAGAAACAGATTCTTCCCCCACATGCTGCGATGGAATCATTGTACACTGCGCACCAGTGTCAACCAAGGCATCATATTTTTGTGGTTCTGATGGACCAGGCCAACAAATCCACACAGTCCAAAAGACACGGTTTTCCCTGACCTCTACCTGGCTAGAGGCAGGGCCCCTCTATGCCTGGTCATACTTCTTTCCCTGGGCCTGCATTTTGGAGGTTCCTTCATGGGAATCGGACATGCCATCGTCTTTTCCATCATTTCTGGCAGTTTGGCTACAGGCAACTGGAGCTACTTCCTTTTTGGTAGAACTTCCTTTCTGAGATTGCGCTCCTTCAATTCACGCACTTGTGCTGCCAGAGCAGACGTGGTTTGTCCACCCCACCTCTTCGTGTCTTCCCCACTGTCACACAGAAATTTCCACAGCTCACTTCGTGGGATGTTCCTTCTCTCTGGGGAACGTCCGTGGAGAAGGCACTTTAATCTCCTGGTGATTCTTCTTCATTTCATCTTCCATTTTCTGCATACGTGTTTCCACTGCTGCAATTCTTCCATGTGTTGGGCCATGCACAGTCTGCATATGCTCGGAGCTTCACTGCCATATCCTTCACAGTCTCATTCGCATCGTAGTCCGGTTTCATTATTGCTAAAGCAGAAGCGTATTCCTGTGGCCCAAGTTGTATGAGTTTTCACTACATATATGGAATAACTCTGGCCTGGTCTGGACTCCTCAATCCTGGGTCATTTGTGAAAACAACCTCTACCACCCCTAGTTCTCTCAGGCGTTGGATCCCTTGTTCTATGGTCTTCCACGGGTTTTACTGCATGTAGAGATCATCTCTGCACATATATCTTTCAATCACACCTGTCAAGACCTGTCTCCAGAGACTGGCAGAGTCAGCCTCCCTTATCATCGCTTGGTCGATCACTGGATCACATGACAGGGATCCGAAATGCTTCGCTTCAGCACCGTCCAGCATCACATCATCACCTGCCGCATCCCAAATACGGACCATCCAACTTATTATGGATTTATCAGACCATCGGGTGTAGCCCTTTCTTAGGCTGTGAAGGTCCTTTATGGACATGGACTCGGTAATGGTTTCTGTGCCTGAGTCAGTTGGTCATTTTGAGGTTCCTTCCCCTGCATCTTTTGAGGTCCCTTCCCCTGCATTATCCTCATCTTTCACTGGACGATCAGTTTTGGTTGTGTGTTTTTCCCTCGTGACAGGAGCCACTGTCAATGGCTTAGACTCTCCATCTGGTTTGGGCTTGCTATCTGGTTTGGCTGCAGCCTGAGTGACTGGGGTGTCTGCATGCTTTGCCGATTTATCTTCCTGCCTTTCTACCTTTACTTGCTGCAGTGTGCGATAGGCATATGCCAAAGCCCAACATATTGCAAGGAGCTTGTTTCCATTGGAATTGTCATTGTATTTCTCTTTCAGATATTTTGCCACCTCAGCTGGTTTCTGAACTTGTTCAGGGGGAAACTTGCAAACCATTGCGTCAGAGAATTTCTTTAGGGTTTGGCCGATGTCCTCCCATTCCCCACACCACTCAGGATGTTCCACCTCTGGGTCAGGTGCCTCGGCAGTAGCCCGGGAAATCTGATCTTTCATTCTAGACAAGCTGCGACCACATAGAGGAAGCTTACCAGATAAAATAGCAGAAATACCAGGAAGATGGTCTCTTTAACATCCAGGGGAAACTGAACACTCTTAAAAGATAACCTATCAAATTTAAAGAGAAGGGAAACACCGTCTCCTCCTCTTCTAACAATCTGGGTGCAATTACTTATAAATTCCCAAAACAGGCTACCGAAGCTAGGACTGGGGTTAGGAGGGAGAAACCATTTATCATTCACACTTCAAACAGCTGCCTGTACCTCTGTCAACTTCTTATAAATCATTGTCACCGAGCACAGCAAAATAGAAATCCTGATTCACCTCCTTTCTCTGTAAAATTTACATATCAGGGACAAGATTGGAGCAAGTTGTGGATAGGCAAACAACCCTAGGGACCAAAATAACACTAGTACCTCAATGAAGCCTAAAGACCAGAAAGACATGAGTACATCAAGCCAGAGAGACATTATGAACTCAACCAGCATGATGACTACTTTACCCCAACACAGAATAAGTAAATTCAAACTAAAATGTAATTACTACAGGTTTTTTCACTTTCCTTCGAGCCACACATTGGGCGCCACTAAATTTCGTACCCGTTTGGCCAAATTTAGAAATACATCCTCTGAGAGAAGGCACAACCACCCCTCCCCCCCAGGTTCGGGAAAATATAAATTTTCCTCGAAGGAAAGTGAAGGAGATAAAACTATTTATTTACTTAACACATGGGAAAAAGAAAATAATGCTAAATAATAAAATCTCTCGCTGTGGAGGAAAAACCTGGGAAAGTGTTAGACTCCTCCCTTTGGTCTCCTCAGAGCTGGGGCTTGGCCCAGGGCCAGGCCCTCTGTGCCCAGTGGAAAGTCCTCCTGATGTGCTCTGAGGTTGAAAGCAGTCCAGTGGAAAAGGGAGAAAATCTGGAATTCCAGGGAAGGAAAAACAAAGTTCAACTCTCAGTCTCTCTCTCCGGAGAAAAAGAAACTGAACAACTGGCCAAAAAGCTGACTGGAAAGCAGCAAGCCGGGTGCTTCCTCGCTCCCCTGCCACAGCTGGGGAAAAAAACCCCTGCTATCTGTGTGTGACCTTGAACAAGCTGCAAACTTCTTTGCAAAAGTTTTGCTCAGTTTTTTCCTTCCCCCTCTCAGGCTCAGTTTAGAGGCACAGAAAGGCACAAAAATTAATTTCTGGGCATAGGCAGCAATTTGGGATACACATCATAATGTCACCCCAAGAAATTCCACCCCTTATCCCATATTGTTGGCCCAGTGCCCAAACTAAGATATTCTAATTCTACACACACATTAATACATATATATATATATATACACAGCTATGTGCGAACAGTGACAGTGACAATCAGCAAGCAGTGGTATACAGGCATTTCACATTACAGGTGGTTCTCATACAACAATCAGATCTCCCTGCGGTACACAACGTGTTGTTCCATCTTTAGGCATTACCCACCATGTGCAACCAGGTCCCTAAGCAAAGACAACCCCACGGGTGGGTTTGTCTGGACTCGAGGCAGAATTTATCCACACAGGCTTTCCTAACAGACCTCTGACATGCACTACTGGGACCTTATCTCCATCTGTTGTATGCAGGGATTCAGATTGGGCTGGACCAGCTCTATTGGTGGAACCTCGGGTGTTAACTAACCAGGTGGCCTTTGCTAGATGCTGCCCCCAATTTTTGAAAGTTCCCCCACCTAGTGCCTTCAGGGTGGTTTTCAACAATCCATTGCACCGTTCCACTTTGCCTGCAGCTGGTGCATGGTAAGGGATGTGGTACACCCACTCAATGCCATGTTCTCTAGCCCAGGTACTTATAAGGCTGTTCTTGAATTGAGTCCCATTATCAGATTCAGTTCTCTCAGGGGTGCCATGCCTCCAAAGGACTTGCTTTTAAAAGGCCCAGGATGGTATTATGGGCAGTAGCATGAGGCACAGGGTAGGTCTCCAGCCATCCTGTGGTGGCTTCTACCATTGTGAGCACATAGCGCTTGCCTTGGCAGGTTTGAGGCAGTATGATGTAATCAATCTGCCAGGCCTCCCCATACTTGTATTTGGACCACGGCCCACCATACCACAGGGAATTCACTCGCTTGGCCTGCTTGATCGCAGCGCATGTCTCACAATCATGAATAACTTGGGAGATACTGTCCATGGTTAGATCCACCCCTCGATCTCGTGCTCACTTATAGGTGGCGTCTCTGCCCTGATGGCGGAGGCATCATGGGCCCATCGAGCTAGGAACAACTCTCCCTTGTGTTTCCAGTCCAAGTCTACCTGTGACACTTCTATCTTTGCAGCCTGATCTACCTGCTTGTTGTTTTGGTGTTCTTCGTTAGCCCTACTCTTGGGGGCATGGGCATCTACATGGCGGACTTTCACAACCAGCTTTCTGACTCGGGCAGCGATGTTTTTCCACTCTTCAGCAGCCCAGATTGGTTTTCCCCTACGCTGCCAATTAGCTTTTTTCCACTTTTCTAGCCATCCCCATAGAGCACTGGCTACCATCCATAAATGAGTGTACAGGTAGAGCTTTGGCCACTTCTCTCTTTCAGCAATGTCCAGGGCTAGTTGAACAGCTTTGAGTGGTTGACCCCGAATCTCACCAGACACCTTCTGCCAGAGGCTCCAGGAAAGACCATGGCTCCCAGCTGCAGAGTAGAGCACGTTCTTCACTTCTGGTCCTGTCCTGACTGGGCCAAGGGCTACAGCATGAGCGATTTCCTGCTTGATTTGGGCAAAAGCTTGTTGCTGTTCAGGGCTCTAATGGAAATCGTTCTTCTTGCGGGTAACCAGGTAAAGAGGACTCACAATCTGGCTGTACTCAGGAATATGCATCCTCCAAAAGCCTATGGCACCTAGGAAAGCTTGCGTTTCCTTCTTGTTTGTCGGTGGAGACATTGCTGTGATCTTATTGATGACCTCAGTGGGAATCTGATGCCATCCATCTTGCCATTTCACTCCCAGGAACCGGATCTCTTGAGCAGGTCCCTTGACTTTGCTCTTCCTGATGGCGAAACCAGCTTCCAGCAGAATCCGGATAAATTTCTCTCCTTTCTCAAACACTTCTGTTGCGGAGTTCCCCCACACAATGATGTCATCAATGTACTGCAGATGTTCTGGAGCCTCACCCTTTTCTAGTGCAATCTGGATCAGCCCATGGCAGATGGTGGGACTGTGCTTCCACCCCTGGGGCAGTCGGTTCCAGGTGTACTGCACACCTCTCCAGGTGAAGGCCTGCACTCTGCTGCCAAAGGAATGGAGAAAAAGGCGTTAGCAATGTCAATGGTGGCATACCACTTTGCTGCTTTGGACTCCAGCTCATTCTGGAGCTCCAACATGTCCAGCACAGCAGCCCTCAGTGGTGGAGTCACTTCATTCAAGGCACAATAGTCCACAGTCAATCTACGTTCTCCTTCTGATTTGCGCACAGGCCAAATGGGACTATTGAAGGGTGAGTGGGTCTTGCTGACCACCCCTTGGCTCTCCAGCTCACGGATCATCTTGTGGATGGGAATCACAGCATCTCCAGTTGTCCGGTATTGTCGGTGATGCACTTTCGAGGTAGCAATTGGTACTCTTTGTTCTTCCACCTTCAGAAGGCCAACTGCAGACGGGTTCTCTGATAGCCCAGGCAAAGTGTTCAATTGCTTAATGCTCTCTGTCTCCACAGCAGCTATTCCAAAAGCCCACTTGAGTCCCTTTGGGTCTCTAAAATACCGGTTCCGGAGGAAGTCTTTGCCCAAAATGCACGGGGCCTCTTGGCCAGTCACAATGAGATGTTTCTTCCACTCGTTTCCGGTAAGGCTCACCTCAGCTTCTACTAAGGTCAAATTTTGCTATCCACCTGTTACACCAGAAATAGAAACAGATTCTTCCCCCACATGCTGCGATGGAATCATTGTACACTGCGCACCAGTGTCAACCAAGGCATCATATTTTTGTGGTTCTGATGGACCAGGCCAACAAATCCACACAGTCCAAAAGACACGGTTTTCCCTGACCTCTACCTGGCTAGAGGCAGGGCCCCTCTATGCCTGGTCATACTTCTTTCCCTGGGCCTGCATTTTGGAGGTTCCTTCATGGGAATCGGACATGCCATCGTCTTTTCCATCATTTCTGGCAGTTTGGCTACAGGCAACTGGAGCTACTTCCTTTTTGGTAGAACTTCCTTTCTGAGATTGCGCTCCTTCAATTCACGCACTTGTGCTGCCAGAGCAGACGTGGTTTGTCCACCCCACCTCTTCGTGTCTTCCCCACTGTCACACAGAAATTTCCACAGCTCACTTCGTGGGATGTTCCTTCTCTCTGGGGAACGTCCGTGGAGAAGGCACTTTAATCTCCTGGTGATTCTTCTTCATTTCATCTTCCATTTTCTGCATACGTGTTTCCACTGCTGCAATTCTTTCATGTGTTGGGCCATGCACAGAGTCTGCATATGCTCGGAGCTTCACTGCCATATCCTTCACAGTCTCATTCGCATCGTAGTCCGGTTTCATTATTGCTAAAGCAGAAGCGTATTCCTGTGGCCCAAGTTGTATGAGTTTTCACTACATATATGGAATAACTCTGGCCTGGTCTGGACTCCTCAATCCTGGGTCATTTGTGAAAACAACCTCTACCACCCCTAGTTCTCTCAGGCGTTGGATCCCTTGTTCTATGGTCTTCCACGGGTTTTACTGCATGTAGAGATCATCTCTGCACATATATCTTTCAATCACACCTGTCAAGACCTGTCTCCAGAGACTGGCAGAGTCAGCCTCCCTTATCATCGCTTGGTCGATCACTGGATCACATGACAGGGATCCGAAATGCTTCGCTTCAGCACCGTCCAGCATCACATCATCACCTGCCGCATCCCAAATACGGACCATCCAACTTATTATGGATTTATCAGACCATCGGGTGTAGCCCTTTCTTAGGCTGTGAAGGTCCTTTATGGACATGGACTCGGTAATGGTTTCTGTGCCTGAGTCAGTTGGTCATTTTGAGGTTCCTTCCCCTGCATCTTTTGAGGTCCCTTCCCCTGCATTATCCTCATCTTTCACTGGACGATCAGTTTTGGTTGTGTGTTTTTCCCTCGCGACAGGAGCCACTGTCAATGGCTTAGACTCTCCATCTGGTTTGGGCTTGCTATCTGGTTTGGCTGCAGCCTGAGTGACTGGGGTGTCTGCATGCTTTGCCGATTTATCTTCCTGCCTTTCTACCTTTACTTGCTGCAGTGTGCGATAGGCATATGCCAAAGCCCAACATATTGCAAGGAGCTTGTTTCCATTGGAATTGTCATTGTATTTCTCTTTCAGATATTTTGCCACCTCAGCTGGTTTCTGAACTTGTTCAGGGGGAAACTTGCAAACCATTGCGTCAGAGAATTTCTTTAGGGTTTGGCCGATGTCCTCCCATTCCCCACACCACTCAGGATGTTCCACCTCTGGGTCAGGTGCCTCGGCAGTAGCCCGGGAAATCTGATCTTTCATTCTAGACAAGCTGCGACCACATAGAGGAAGCTTACCAGATAAAATAGCAGAAATACCAGGAAGATGGTCTCTTTAACATCCAGGGGAAACTGAACACTCTTAAAAGATAACCTATCAAATTTAAAGAGAAGGGAAACACCGTCTCCTCCTCTTCTAACAATCTGGGTGCAATTACTTATAAATTCCCAAAACAGGCTACCGAAGCTAGGACTGGGGTTAGGAGGGAGAAACCATTTATCATTCACACTTCAAACAGCTGCCTGTACCTCTGTCAACTTCTTATAAATCATTGTCACCGAGCACAGCAAAATAGAAATCCTGATTCATCTCCTTTCTCTGTAAAATTTACATATCAGGGACAAGATTGGAGCAAGTTGTGGATAGGCAAACAACCCTAGGGACCAAAATAACACTAGTACCTCAATGAAGCCTAAAGACCAGAAAGACATGAGTACATCAAGCCAGAGAGACATTATGAACTCAACCAGCATGATGACTACTTTACCCCAACACAGAATAAGTAAATTCAAACTAAAATGTAATTACTACAGGTTTTTTCACTTTCCTTCGAGCCACACATTGGGCGCCACTAAATTTCGTACCCGTTTGGCCAAATTTAGAAATACATCCTCTGAGAGAAGGCACAACCACCCCTCCCCCCCAGGTTCGGGAAAATATAAATTTTCCTCGAAGGAAAGTGAAGGAGATAAAACTATTTATTTACTTAACACATGGGAAAAAGAAAATAATGCTAAATAATAAAATCTCTCGCTGTGGAGGAAAAACCTGGGAAAGTGTTAGACTCCTCCCTTTGGTCTCCTCAGAGCTGGGGCTTGGCCCAGGGCCAGGCCCTCTGTGCCCAGTGGAAAGTCCTCCTGATGTGCTCTGAGGTTGAAAGCAGTCCAGTGGAAAAGGGAGAAAATCTGGAATTCCAGGGAAGGAAAAACAAAGTTCAACTCTCAGTCTCTCTCTCCGGAGAAAAAGAAACTGAACAACTGGCCAAAAAGCTGACTGGAAAGCAGCAAGCCGGGTGCTTCCTCGCTCCCCTGCCACAGCTGGGGAAAAAAACCCCTGCTATCTGTGTGTGACCTTGAACAAGCTGCAAACTTCTTTGCAAAAGTTTTGCTCAGTTTTTTCCTTCCCCCTCTCAGGCTCAGTTTAGAGGCACAGAAAGGCACAAAAATTAATTTCTGGGCATAGGCAGCAATTTGGGATACACATCATAATGTCACCCCAAGAAATTCCACCCCTTATCCCATATTGTTGGCCCAGTGCCCAAACTAAGATATTCTAATTCTACACACACATTAATACATATATATATATATATACACAGCTATGTGCGAACAGTGACAGTGACAATCAGCAAGCAGTGGTATACAGGCATTTCACATTACAGGTGGTTCTCATACAACAATCAGATCTCCCTGCGGTACACAACGTGTTGTTCCATCTTTAGGCATTACCCACCATGTGCAACCAGGTCCCTAAGCAAAGACAACCCCACGGGTGGGTTTGTCTGGACTCGAGGCAGAATTTATCCACACAGGCTTTCCTAACAGACCTCTGACATGCACTACTGGGACCTTATCTCCATCTGTTGTATGCAGGGATTCAGATTGGGCTGGACCAGCTCTATTGGTGGAACCTCGGGTGTTAACTAACCAGGTGGCCTTTGCTAGATGCTGCCCCCAATTTTTGAAAGTTCCCCCACCTAGTGCCTTCAGGGTGGTTTTCAACAATCCATTGCACCGTTCCACTTTGCCTGCAGCTGGTGCATGGTAAGGGATGTGGTACACCCACTCAATGCCATGTTCTCTAGCCCAGGTACTTATAAGGCTGTTCTTGAATTGAGTCCCATTATCAGATTCAGTTCTCTCAGGGGTGCCATGCCTCCAAAGGACTTGCTTTTAAAAGGCCCAGGATGGTATTATGGGCAGTAGCATGAGGCACAGGGTAGGTCTCCAGCCATCCTGTGGTGGCTTCTACCATTGTGAGCACATAGCGCTTGCCTTGGCAGGTTTGAGGCAGTATGATGTAATCAATCTGCCAGGCCTCCCCATACTTGTATTTGGACCACGGCCCACCATACCACAGGGAATTCACTCGCTTGGCCTGCTTGATCGCAGCGCATGTCTCACAATCATGAATAACTTGGGAGGTACTGTCCATGGTTAGATCCACCCCTCGATCTCGTGCTCACTTATAGGTGGCGTCTCTGCCCTGATGGCGGAGGCATCATGGGCCCATCGAGCTAGGAACAACTCTCCCTTGTGTTTCCAGTCCAAGTCTACCTGTGACACTTCTATCTTTGCAGCCTGATCTACCTGCTTGTTGTTTTGGTGTTCTTCGTTAGCCCTACTCTTGGGGGCATGGGCATCTACATGGCGGACTTTCACAACCAGCTTTCTGACTCGGGCAGCGATGTTTTTCCACTCTTCAGCAGCCCAGATTGGTTTTCCCCTACGCTGCCAATTAGCTTTTTTCCACTTTTCTAGCCATCCCCATAGAGCACTGGCTACCATCCATAAATGAGTGTACAGGTAGAGCTTTGGCCACTTCTCTCTTTCAGCAATGTCCAGGGCTAGTTGAACAGCTTTGAGTGGTTGACCCCGAATCTCACCAGACACCTTCTGCCAGAGGCTCCAGGAAAGACCATGGCTCCCAGCTGCAGAGTAGAGCACGTTCTTCACTTCTGGTCCTGTCCTGACTGGGCCAAGGGCTACAGCATGAGCGATTTCCTGCTTGATTTGGGCAAAAGCTTGTTGCTGTTCAGGGCTCTAGTGGAAATCGTTCTTCTTGCGGGTAACCAGGTAAAGAGGACTCACAATCTGGCTGTACTCAGGAATATGCATCCTCCAAAAGCCTATGGCACCTAGGAAAGCTTGCGTTTCCTTCTTGTTTGTCGGTGGAGACATTGCTGTGATCTTATTGATGACCTCAGTGGGAATCTGATGCCATCCATCTTGCCATTTCACTCCCAGGAACCGGATCTCTTGAGCAGGTCCCTTGACTTTGCTCTTCCTGATGGCGAAACCAGCTTCCAGCAGAATCCGGATAAATTTCTCTCCTTTCTCAAACACTTCTGTTGCGGAGTTCCCCCACACAATGATGTCATCAATGTACTGCAGATGTTCTGGAGCCTCACCCTTTTCTAGTGCAATCTGGATCAGCCCATGGCAGATGGTGGGACTGTGCTTCCACCCCTGGGGCAGTCGGTTCCAGGTGTACTGCACACCTCTCCAGGTGAAGGCCTGCACTCTGCTGCCAAAGGAATGGAGAAAAAGGCGTTAGCAATGTCAATGGTGGCATACCACTTTGCTGCTTTGGACTCCAGCTCATTCTGGAGCTCCAACATGTCCAGCACAGCAGCCCTCAGTGGTGGAGTCACTTCATTCAAGGCACAATAGTCCACAGTCAATCTACGTTCTCCTTCTGATTTGCGCACAGGCCAAATGGGACTATTGAAGGGTGAGTGGGTCTTGCTGACCACCCCTTGGCTCTCCAGCTCACGGATCATCTTGTGGATGGGAATCACAGCATCTCCAGTTGTCCGGTATTGTCGGTGATGCACTTTCGAGGTAGCAATTGGTACTCTTTGTTCTTCCACCTTCAGAAGGCCAACTGCAGACGGGTTCTCTGATAGCCCAGGCAAAGTGTTCAATTGCTTAATGCTCTCTGTCTCCACAGCAGCTATTCCAAAAGCCCACTTGAGTCCCTTTGGGTCTCTAAAATACCGGTTCCGGAGGAAGTCTTTGCCCAAAATGCACGGGGCCTCTTGGCCAGTCACAATGAGATGTTTCTTCCACTCGTTTCCGGTAAGGCTCACCTCAGCTTCTACTAAGGTCAAATTTTGCTATCCACCTGTTACACCAGAAATAGAAACAGATTCTTCCCCCACATGCTGCGATGGAATCATTGTACACTGCGCACCAGTGTCAACCAAGGCATCATATTTTTGTGGTTCTGATGGACCAGGCCAACAAATCCACACAGTCCAAAAGACACGGTTTTCCCTGACCTCTACCTGGCTAGAGGCAGGGCCCCTCTATGCCTGGTCATACTTCTTTCCCTGGGCCTGCATTTTGGAGGTTCCTTCATGGGAATCGGACATGCCATCGTCTTTTCCATCATTTCTGGCAGTTTGGCTACAGGCAACTGGAGCTACTTCCTTTTTGGTAGAACTTCCTTTCTGAGATTGCGCTCCTTCAATTCACGCACTTGTGCTGCCAGAGCAGACGTGGTTTGTCCACCCCACCTCTTCGTGTCTTCCCCACTGTCACACAGAAATTTCCACAGCTCACTTCGTGGGATGTTCCTTCTCTCTGGGGAACGTCCGTGGAGAAGGCACTTTAATCTCCTGGTGATTCTTCTTCATTTCATCTTCCATTTTCTGCATACGTGTTTCCACTGCTGCAATTCTTCCATGTGTTGGGCCATGCACAGAGTCTGCATATGCTCGGAGCTTCACTGCCATATCCTTCACAGTCTCATTCGCATCGTAGTCCGGTTTCATTATTGCTAAAGCAGAAGCGTATTCCTGTGGCCCAAGTTGTATGAGTTTTCACTACATATATGGAATAACTCTGGCCTGGTCTGGACTCCTCAATCCTGGGTCATTTGTGAAAACAACCTCTACCACCCCTAGTTCTCTCAGGCGTTGGATCCCTTGTTCTATGGTCTTCCACGGGTTTTACTGCATGTAGAGATCATCTCTGCACATATATCTTTCAATCACACCTGTCAAGACCTGTCTCCAGAGACTGGCAGAGTCAGCCTCCCTTATCATCGCTTGGTCGATCACTGGATCACATGACAGGGATCCGAAATGCTTCGCTTCAGCACCGTCCAGCATCACATCATCACCTGCCGCATCCCAAATACGGACCATCCAACTTATTATGGATTTATCAGACCATCGGGTGTAGCCCTTTCTTAGGCTGTGAAGGTCCTTTATGGACATGGACTCGGTAATGGTTTCTGTGCCTGAGTCAGTTGGTCATTTTGAGGTTCCTTCCCCTGCATCTTTTGAGGTCCCTTCCCCTGCATTATCCTCATCTTTCACTGGACGATCAGTTTTGGTTGTGTGTTTTTCCCTCGTGACAGGAGCCACTGTCAATGGCTTAGACTCTCCATCTGGTTTGGGCTTGCTATCTGGTTTGGCTGCAGCCTGAGTGACTGGGGTGTCTGCATGCTTTGCCGATTTATCTTCCTGCCTTTCTACCTTTACTTGCTGCAGTGTGCGATAGGCATATGCCAAAGCCCAACATATTGCAAGGAGCTTGTTTCCATTGGAATTGTCATTGTATTTCTCTTTCAGATATTTTGCCACCTCAGCTGGTTTCTGAACTTGTTCAGGGGGAAACTTGCAAACCATTGCGTCAGAGAATTTCTTTAGGGTTTGGCCGATGTCCTCCCATTCCCCACACCACTCAGGATGTTCCACCTCTGGGTCAGGTGCCTCGGCAGTAGCCCGGGAAATCTGATCTTTCATTCTAGACAAGCTGCGACCACATAGAGGAAGCTTACCAGATAAAATAGCAGAAATACCAGGAAGATGGTCTCTTTAACATCCAGGGGAAACTGAACACTCTTAAAAGATAACCTATCAAATTTAAAGAGAAGGGAAACACCGTCTCCTCCTCTTCTAACAATCTGGGTGCAATTACTTATAAATTCCCAAAACAGGCTACCGAAGCTAGGACTGGGGTTAGGAGGGAGAAACCATTTATCATTCACACTTCAAACAGCTGCCTGTACCTCTGTCAACTTCTTATAAATCATTGTCACCGAGCACAGCAAAATAGAAATCCTGATTCATCTCCTTTCTCTGTAAAATTTACATATCAGGGACAAGATTGGAGCAAGTTGTGGATAGGCAAACAACCCTAGGGACCAAAATAACACTAGTACCTCAATGAAGCCTAAAGACCAGAAAGACATGAGTACATCAAGCCAGAGAGACATTATGAACTCAACCAGCATGATGACTACTTTACCCCAACACAGAATAAGTAAATTCAAACTAAAATGTAATTACTACAGGTTTTTTCACTTTCCTTCGAGCCACACATTGGGCGCCACTAAATTTCGTACCCGTTTGGCCAAATTTAGAAATACATCCTCTGAGAGAAGGCACAACCACCCCTCCCCCCCAGGTTCGGGAAAATATAAATTTTCCTCGAAGGAAAGTGAAGGAGATAAAACTATTTATTTACTTAACACATGGGAAAAAGAAAATAATGCTAAATAATAAAATCTCTCGCTGTGGAGGAAAAACCTGGGAAAGTGTTAGACTCCTCCCTTTGGTCTCCTCAGAGCTGGGGCTTGGCCCAGGGCCAGGCCCTCTGTGCCCAGTGGAAAGTCCTCCTGATGTGCTCTGAGGTTGAAAGCAGTCCAGTGGAAAAGGGAGAAAATCTGGAATTCCAGGGAAGGAAAAACAAAGTTCAACTCTCAGTCTCTCTCTCCGGAGAAAAAGAAACTGAACAACTGGCCAAAAAGCTGACTGGAAAGCAGCAAGCCGGGTGCTTCCTCGCTCCCCTGCCACAGCTGGGGAAAAAAACCCCTGCTATCTGTGTGTGACCTTGAACAAGCTGCAAACTTCTTTGCAAAAGTTTTGCTCAGTTTTTTCCTTCCCCCTCTCAGGCTCAGTTTAGAGGCACAGAAAGGCACAAAAATTAATTTCTGGGCATAGGCAGCAATTTGGGATACACATCATAATGTCACCCCAAGAAATTCCACCCCTTATCCCATATTGTTGGCCCAGTGCCCAAACTAAGATATTCTAATTCTACACACACATTAATACACATATATATATATATACACAGCTATGTGCGAACAGTGACAGTGACAATCAGCAAGCAGTGGTATACAGGCATTTCACATTACAGGTGGCTCTCATACAACAATCAGATCTCCCTGCGGTACACAACGTGTTGTTCCATCTTTAGGCATTACCCACCATGTGCAACCAGGTCCCTAAGCAAAGACAACCCCACGGGTGGGTTTGTCTGGACTCGAGGCAGAATTTATCCACACAGGCTTTCCTAACAGACCTCTGACATGCACTACTGGGACCTTATCTCCATCTGTTGTATGCAGGGATTCAGATTGGGCTGGACCAGCTCTATTGGTGGAACCTCGGGTGTTAACTAACCAGGTGGCCTTTGCTAGATGCTGCCCCCAATTTTTGAAAGTTCCCCCACCTAGTGCCTTCAGGGTGGTTTTCAACAATCCATTGCACCGTTCCACTTTGCCTGCAGCTGGTGCATGGTAAGGGATGTGGTACACCCACTCAATGCCATGTTCTCTAGCCCAGGTACTTATAAGGCTGTTCTTGAATTGAGTCCCATTATCAGATTCAGTTCTCTCAGGGGTGCCATGCCTCCAAAGGACTTGCTTTTAAAAGGCCCAGGATGGTATTATGGGCAGTAGCATGAGGCACAGGGTAGGTCTCCAGCCATCCTGTGGTGGCTTCTACCATTGTGAGCACATAGCGCTTGCCTTGGCAGGTTTGAGGCAGTATGATGTAATCAATCTGCCAGGCCTCCCCATACTTGTATTTGGACCACGGCCCACCATACCACAGGGAATTCACTCGCTTGGCCTGCTTGATCGCAGCGCATGTCTCACAATCATGAATAACTTGGGAGATACTGTCCATGGTTAGATCCACCCCTCGATCTCGTGCTCACTTATAGGTGGCGTCTCTGCCCTGATGGCGGAGGCATCATGGGCCCATCGAGCTAGGAACAACTCTCCCTTGTGTTTCCAGTCCAAGTCTACCTGTGACACTTCTATCTTTGCAGCCTGATCTACCTGCTTGTTGTTTTGGTGTTCTTCGTTAGCCCTACTCTTGGGGGCATGGGCATCTACATGGCGGACTTTCACAACCAGCTTTCTGACTCGGGCAGCGATGTTTTTCCACTCTTCAGCAGCCCAGATTGGTTTTCCCCTACGCTGCCAATTAGCTTTTTTCCACTTTTCTAGCCATCCCCATAGAGCACTGGCTACCATCCATAAATGAGTGTACAGGTAGAGCTTTGGCCACTTCTCTCTTTCAGCAATGTCCAGGGCTAGTTGAACAGCTTTGAGTGGTTGACCCCGAATCTCACCAGACACCTTCTGCCAGAGGCTCCAGGAAAGACCATGGCTCCCAGCTGCAGAGTAGAGCACGTTCTTCACTTCTGGTCCTGTCCTGACTGGGCCAAGGGCTACAGCATGAGCGATTTCCTGCTTGATTTGGGCAAAAGCTTGTTGCTGTTCAGGGCTCTAATGGAAATCGTTCTTCTTGCGGGTAACCAGGTAAAGAGGACTCACAATCTGGCTGTACTCAGGAATATGCATCCTCCAAAAGCCTATGGCACCTAGGAAAGCTTGCGTTTCCTTCTTGTTTGTCGGTGGAGACATTGCTGTGATCTTATTGATGACCTCAGTGGGAATCTGATGCCATCCATCTTGCCATTTCACTCCCAGGAACCGGATCTCTTGAGCAGGTCCCTTGACTTTGCTCTTCCTGATGGCGAAACCAGCTTCCAGCAGAATCCGGATAAATTTCTCTCCTTTCTCAAACACTTCTGTTGCGGAGTTCCCCCACACAATGATGTCATCAATGTACTGCAGATGTTCTGGAGCCTCACCCTTTTCTAGTGCAATCTGGATCAGCCCATGGCAGATGGTGGGACTGTGCTTCCACCCCTGGGGCAGTCGGTTCCAGGTGTACTGCACACCTCTCCAGGTGAAGGCCTGCACTCTGCTGCCAAAGGAATGGAGAAAAAGGCGTTAGCAATGTCAATGGTGGCATACCACTTTGCTGCTTTGGACTCCAGCTCATTCTGGAGCTCCAACATGTCCAGCACAGCAGCCCTCAGTGGTGGAGTCACTTCATTCAAGGCACAATAGTCCACAGTCAATCTACGTTCTCCTTCTGATTTGCGCACAGGCCAAATGGGACTATTGAAGGGTGAGTGGGTCTTGCTGACCACCCCTTGGCTCTCCAGCTCACGGATCATCTTGTGGATGGGAATCACAGCATCTCCAGTTGTCCGGTATTGTCGGTGATGCACTTTCGAGGTAGCAATTGGTACTCTTTGTTCTTCCACCTTCAGAAGGCCAACTGCAGACGGGTTCTCTGATAGCCCAGGCAAAGTGTTCAATTGCTTAATGCTCTCTGTCTCCACAGCAGCTATTCCAAAAGCCCACTTGAGTCCCTTTGGGTCTCTAAAATACCGGTTCCGGAGGAAGTCTTTGCCCAAAATGCACGGGGCCTCTTGGCCAGTCACAATGAGATGTTTCTTCCACTCGTTTCCGGTAAGGCTCACCTCAGCTTCTACTAAGGTCAAATTTTGCTATCCACCTGTTACACCAGAAATAGAAACAGATTCTTCCCCCACATGCTGCGATGGAATCATTGTACACTGCGCACCAGTGTCAACCAAGGCATCATATTTTTGTGGTTCTGATGGACCAGGCCAACAAATCCGCACAGTCCAAAAGACACGGTTTTCCCTGACCTCTACCTGGCTAGAGGCAGGGCCCCTCTATGCCTGGTCATACTTCTTTCCCTGGGCCTGCATTTTGGAGGTTCCTTCATGGGAATCGGACATGCCATCGTCTTTTCCATCATTTCTGGCAGTTTGGCTACAGGCAACTGGAGCTACTTCCTTTTTGGTAGAACTTCCTTTCTGAGATTGCGCTCCTTCAATTCACGCACTTGTGCTGCCAGAGCAGACGTGGTTTGTCCACCCCACCTCTTCGTGTCTTCCCCACTGTCACACAGAAATTTCCACAGCTCACTTCGTGGGATGTTCCTTCTCTCTGGGGAACGTCCGTGGAGAAGGCACTTTAATCTCCTGGTGATTCTTCTTCATTTCATCTTCCATTTTCTGCATACGTGTTTCCACTGCTGCAATTCTTCCATGTGTTGGGCCATGCACAGAGTCTGCATATGCTCGGAGCTTCACTGCCATATCCTTCACAGTCTCATTCGCATCGTAGTCCGGTTTCATTATTGCTAAAGCAGAAGCGTATTCCTGTGGCCCAAGTTGTATGAGTTTTCACTACATATATGGAATAACTCTGGCCTGGTCTGGACTCCTCAATCCTGGGTCATTTGTGAAAACAACCTCTACCACCCCTAGTTCTCTCAGGCGTTGGATCCCTTGTTCTATGGTCTTCCACGGGTTTTACTGCATGTAGAGATCATCTCTGCACATATATCTTTCAATCACACCTGTCAAGACCTGTCTCCAGAGACTGGCAGAGTCAGCCTCCCTTATCATCGCTTGGTCGATCACTGGATCACATGACAGGGATCCGAAATGCTTCGCTTCAGCACCGTCCAGCATCACATCATCACCTGCCGCATCCCAAATACGGACCATCCAACTTATTATGGATTTATCAGACCATCGGGTGTAGCCCTTTCTTAGGCTGTGAAGGTCCTTTATGGACATGGACTCGGTAATGGTTTCTGTGCCTGAGTCAGTTGGTCATTTTGAGGTTCCTTCCCCTGCATCTTTTGAGGTCCCTTCCCCTGCATTATCCTCATCTTTCACTGGACGATCAGTTTTGGTTGTGTGTTTTTCCCTCGTGACAGGAGCCACTGTCAATGGCTTAGACTCTCCATCTGGTTTGGGCTTGCTATCTGGTTTGGCTGCAGCCTGAGTGACTGGGGTGTCTGCATGCTTTGCCGATTTATCTTCCTGCCTTTCTACCTTTACTTGCTGCAGTGTGCGATAGGCATATGCCAAAGCCCAACATATTGCAAGGAGCTTGTTTCCATTGGAATTGTCATTGTATTTCTCTTTCAGATATTTTGCCACCTCAGCTGGTTTCTGAACTTGTTCAGGGGGAAACTTGCAAACCATTGCGTCAGAGAATTTCTTTAGGGTTTGGCCGATGTCCTCCCATTCCCCACACCACTCAGGATGTTCCACCTCTGGGTCAGGTGCCTCGGCAGTAGCCCGGGAAATCTGATCTTTCATTCTAGACAAGCTGCGACCACATAGAGGAAGCTTACCAGATAAAATAGCAGAAATACCAGGAAGATGGTCTCTTTAACATCCAGGGGAAACTGAACACTCTTAAAAGATAACCTATCAAATTTAAAGAGAAGGGAAACACCGTCTCCTCCTCTTCTAACAATCTGGGTGCAATTACTTATAAATTCCCAAAACAGGCTACCGAAGCTAGGACTGGGGTTAGGAGGGAGAAACCATTTATCATTCACACTTCAAACAGCTGCCTGTACCTCTGTCAACTTCTTATAAATCATTGTCACCGAGCACAGCAAAATAGAAATCCTGATTCATCTCCTTTCTCTGTAAAATTTACATATCAGGGACAAGATTGGAGCAAGTTGTGGATAGGCAAACAACCCTAGGGACCAAAATAACACTAGTACCTCAATGAAGCCTAAAGACCAGAAAGACATGAGTACATCAAGCCAGAGAGACATTATGAACTCAACCAGCATGATGACTACTTTACCCCAACACAGAATAAGTAAATTCAAACTAAAATGTAATTACTACAGGTTTTTTCACTTTCCTTCGAGCCACACATTGGGCGCCACTAAATTTCGTACCCGTTTGGCCAAATTTAGAAATACATCCTCTGAGAGAAGGCACAACCACCCCTCCCCCCCAGGTTCGGGAAAATATAAATTTTCCTCGAAGGAAAGTGAAGGAGATAAAACTATTTATTTACTTAACACATGGGAAAAAGAAAATAATGCTAAATAATAAAATCTCTCGCTGTGGAGGAAAAACCTGGGAAAGTGTTAGACTCCTCCCTTTGGTCTCCTCAGAGCTGGGGCTTGGCCCAGGGCCAGGCCCTCTGTGCCCAGTGGAAAGTCCTCCTGATGTGCTCTGAGGTTGAAAGCAGTCCAGTGGAAAAGGGAGAAAATCTGGAATTCCAGGGAAGGAAAAACAAAGTTCAACTCTCAGTCTCTCTCTCCGGAGAAAAAGAAACTGAACAACTGGCCAAAAAGCTGACTGGAAAGCAGCAAGCCGGGTGCTTCCTCGCTCCCCTGCCACAGCTGGGGAAAAAAAACCCCTGCTATCTGTGTGTGACCTTGAACAAGCTGCAAACTTCTTTGCAAAAGTTTTGCTCAGTTTTTTCCTTCCCCCTCTCAGGCTCAGTTTAGAGGCACAGAAAGGCACAAAAATTAATTTCTGGGCATAGGCAGCAATTTGGGATACACATCATAATGTCACCCCAAGAAATTCCACCCCTTATCCCATATTGTTGGCCCAGTGCCCAAACTAAGATATTCTAATTCTACACACACATTAATACATATATATATATATATACACAGCTATGTGCGAACAGTGACAGTGACAATCAGCAAGCAGTGGTATACAGGCATTTCACATTACAGGTGGTTCTCATACAACAATCAGATCTCCCTGCGGTACACAACGTGTTGTTCCATCTTTAGGCATTACCCACCATGTGCAACCAGGTCCCTAAGCAAAGACAACCCCACGGGTGGGTTTGTCTGGACTCGAGGCAGAATTTATCCACACAGGCTTTCCTAACAGACCTCTGACATGCACTACTGGGACCTTATCTCCATCTGTTGTATGCAGGGATTCAGATTGGGCTGGACCAGCTCTATTGGTGGAACCTCGGGTGTTAACTAACCAGGTGGCCTTTGCTAGATGCTGCCCCCAATTTTTGAAAGTTCCCCCACCTAGTGCCTTCAGGGTGGTTTTCAACAATCCATTGCACCGTTCCACTTTGCCTGCAGCTGGTGCATGGTAAGGGATGTGGTACACCCACTCAATGCCATGTTCTCTAGCCCAGGTACTTATAAGGCTGTTCTTGAATTGAGTCCCATTATCAGATTCAGTTCTCTCAGGGGTGCCATGCCTCCAAAGGACTTGCTTTTAAAAGGCCCAGGATGGTATTATGGGCAGTAGCATGAGGCACAGGGTAGGTCTCCAGCCATCCTGTGGTGGCTTCTACCATTGTGAGCACATAGCGCTTGCCTTGGCAGGTTTGAGGCAGTATGATGTAATCAATCTGCCAGGCCTCCCCATACTTGTATTTGGACCACGGCCCACCATACCACAGGGAATTCACTCGCTTGGCCTGCTTGATCGCAGCGCATGTCTCACAATCATGAATAACTTGGGAGATACTGTCCATGGTTAGATCCACCCCTCGATCTCGTGCTCACTTATAGGTGGCGTCTCTGCCCTGATGGCGGAGGCATCATGGGCCCATCGAGCTAGGAACAACTCTCCCTTGTGTTTCCAGTCCAAGTCTACCTGTGACACTTCTATCTTTGCAGCCTGATCTACCTGCTTGTTGTTTTGGTGTTCTTCGTTAGCCCTACTCTTGGGGGCATGGGCATCTACATGGCGGACTTTCACAACCAGCTTTCTGACTCGGGCAGCGATGTTTTTCCACTCTTCAGCAGCCCAGATTGGTTTTCCCCTACGCTGCCAATTAGCTTTTTTCCACTTTTCTAGCCATCCCCATAGAGCACTGGCTACCATCCATAAATGAGTGTACAGGTAGAGCTTTGGCCACTTCTCTCTTTCAGCAATGTCCAGGGCTAGTTGAACAGCTTTGAGTGGTTGACCCCGAATCTCACCAGACACCTTCTGCCAGAGGCTCCAGGAAAGACCATGGCTCCCAGCTGCAGAGTAGAGCACGTTCTTCACTTCTGGTCCTGTCCTGACTGGGCCAAGGGCTACAGCATGAGCGATTTCCTGCTTGATTTGGGCAAAAGCTTGTTGCTGTTCAGGGCTCTAGTGGAAATCGTTCTTCTTGCGGGTAACCAGGTAAAGAGGACTCACAATCTGGCTGTACTCAGGAATATGCATCCTCCAAAAGCCTATGGCACCTAGGAAAGCTTGCGTTTCCTTCTTGTTTGTCGGTGGAGACATTGCTGTGATCTTATTGATGACCTCAGTGGGAATCTGATGCCATCCATCTTGCCATTTCACTCCCAGGAACCGGATCTCTTGAGCAGGTCCCTTGACTTTGCTCTTCCTGATGGCGAAACCAGCTTCCAGCAGAATCCGGATAAATTTCTCTCCTTTCTCAAACACTTCTGTTGCGGAGTTCCCCCACACAATGATGTCATCAATGTACTGCAGATGTTCTGGAGCCTCACCCTTTTCTAGTGCAATCTGGATCAGCCCATGGCAGATGGTGGGACTGTGCTTCCACCCCTGGGGCAGTCGGTTCCAGGTGTACTGCACACCTCTCCAGGTGAAGGCCTGCACTCTGCTGCCAAAGGAATGGAGAAAAAGGCGTTAGCAATGTCAATGGTGGCATACCACTTTGCTGCTTTGGACTCCAGCTCATTCTGGAGCTCCAACATGTCCAGCACAGCAGCCCTCAGTGGTGGAGTCACTTCATTCAAGGCACAATAGTCCACAGTCAATCTACGTTCTCCTTCTGATTTGCGCACAGGCCAAATGGGACTATTGAAGGGTGAGTGGGTCTTGCTGACCACCCCTTGGCTCTCCAGCTCACGGATCATCTTGTGGATGGGAATCACAGCATCTCCAGTTGTCCGGTATTGTCGGTGATGCACTTTCGAGGTAGCAATTGGTACTCTTTGTTCTTCCACCTTCAGAAGGCCAACTGCAGACGGGTTCTCTGATAGCCCAGGCAAAGTGTTCAATTGCTTAATGCTCTCTGTCTCCACAGCAGCTATTCCAAAAGCCCACTTGAGTCCCTTTGGGTCTCTAAAATACCGGTTCCGGAGGAAGTCTTTGCCCAAAATGCACGGGGCCTCTTGGCCAGTCACAATGAGATGTTTCTTCCACTCGTTTCCGGTAAGGCTCACCTCAGCTTCTACTAAGGTCAAATTTTGCTATCCACCTGTTACACCAGAAATAGAAACAGATTCTTCCCCCACATGCTGCGATGGAATCATTGTACACTGCGCACCAGTGTCAACCAAGGCATCATATTTTTGTGGTTCTGATGGACCAGGCCAACAAATCCACACAGTCCAAAAGACACGGTTTTCCCTGACCTCTACCTGGCTAGAGGCAGGGCCCCTCTATGCCTGGTCATACTTCTTTCCCTGGGCCTGCATTTTGGAGGTTCCTTCATGGGAATCGGACATGCCATCGTCTTTTCCATCATTTCTGGCAGTTTGGCTACAGGCAACTGGAGCTACTTCCTTTTTGGTAGAACTTCCTTTCTGAGATTGCGCTCCTTCAATTCACGCACTTGTGCTGCCAGAGCAGACGTGGTTTGTCCACCCCACCTCTTCGTGTCTTCCCCACTGTCACACAGAAATTTCCACAGCTCACTTCGTGGGATGTTCCTTCTCTCTGGGGAACGTCCGTGGAGAAGGCACTTTAATCTCCTGGTGATTCTTCTTCATTTCATCTTCCATTTTCTGCATACGTGTTTCCACTGCTGCAATTCTTCCATGTGTTGGGCCATGCACAGAGTCTGCATATGCTCGGAGCTTCACTGCCATATCCTTCACAGTCTCATTCGCATCGTAGTCCGGTTTCATTATTGCTAAAGCAGAAGCGTATTCCTGTGGCCCAAGTTGTATGAGTTTTCACTACATATATGGAATAACTCTGGCCTGGTCTGGACTCCTCAATCCTGGGTCATTTGTGAAAACAACCTCTACCACCCCTAGTTCTCTCAGGCGTTGGATCCCTTGTTCTATGGTCTTCCACGGGTTTTACTGCATGTAGAGATCATCTCTGCACATATATCTTTCAATCACACCTGTCAAGACCTGTCTCCAGAGACTGGCAGAGTCAGCCTCCCTTATCATCGCTTGGTCGATCACTGGATCACATGACAGGGATCCGAAATGCTTCGCTTCAGCACCGTCCAGCATCACATCATCACCTGCCGCATCCCAAATACGGACCATCCAACTTATTATGGATTTATCAGACCATCGGGTGTAGCCCTTTCTTAGGCTGTGAAGGTCCTTTATGGACATGGACTCGGTAATGGTTTCTGTGCCTGAGTCAGTTGGTCATTTTGAGGTTCCTTCCCCTGCATCTTTTGAGGTCCCTTCCCCTGCATTATCCTCATCTTTCACTGGACGATCAGTTTTGGTTGTGTGTTTTTCCCTCGTGACAGGAGCCACTGTCAATGGCTTAGACTCTCCGTCTGGTTTGGGCTTGCTATCTGGTTTGGCTGCAGCCTGAGTGACTGGGGTGTCTGCATGCTTTGCCGATTTATCTTCCTGCCTTTCTACCTTTACTTGCTGCAGTGTGCGATAGGCATATGCCAAAGCCCAACATATTGCAAGGAGCTTGTTTCCATTGGAATTGTCATTGTATTTCTCTTTCAGATATTTTGCCACCTCAGCTGGTTTCTGAACTTGTTCAGGGGGAAACTTGCAAACCATTGCGTCAGAGAATTTCTTTAGGGTTTGGCCGATGTCCTCCCATTCCCCACACCACTCAGGATGTTCCACCTCTGGGTCAGGTGCCTCGGCAGTAGCCCGGGAAATCTGATCTTTCATTCTAGACAAGCTGCGACCACATAGAGGAAGCTTACCAGATAAAATAGCAGAAATACCAGGAAGATGGTCTCTTTAACATCCAGGGGAAACTGAACACTCTTAAAAGATAACCTATCAAATTTAAAGAGAAGGGAAACACCGTCTCCTCCTCTTCTAACAATCTGGGTGCAATTACTTATAAATTCCCAAAACAGGCTACCGAAGCTAGGACTGGGGTTAGGAGGGAGAAACCATTTATCATTCACACTTCAAACAGCTGCCTGTACCTCTGTCAACTTCTTATAAATCATTGTCACCGAGCACAGCAAAATAGAAATCCTGATTCATCTCCTTTCTCTGTAAAATTTACATATCAGGGACAAGATTGGAGCAAGTTGTGGATAGGCAAACAACCCTAGGGACCAAAATAACACTAGTACCTCAATGAAGCCTAAAGACCAGAAAGACATGAGTACATCAAGCCAGAGAGACATTATGAACTCAACCAGCATGATGACTACTTTACCCCAACACAGAATAAGTAAATTCAAACTAAAATGTAATTACTACAGGTTTTTTCACTTTCCTTCGAGCCACACATTGGGCGCCACTAAATTTCGTACCCGTTTGGCCAAATTTAGAAATACATCCTCTGAGAGAAGGCACAACCACCCCTCCCCCCCAGGTTCGGGAAAATATAAATTTTCCTCGAAGGAAAGTGAAGGAGATAAAACTATTTATTTACTTAACACATGGGAAAAAGAAAATAATGCTAAATAATAAAATCTCTCGCTGTGGAGGAAAAACCTGGGAAAGTGTTAGACTCCTCCCTTTGGTCTCCTCAGAGCTGGGGCTTGGCCCAGGGCCAGGCCCTCTGTGCCCAGTGGAAAGTCCTCCTGATGTGCTCTGAGGTTGAAAGCAGTCCAGTGGAAAAGGGAGAAAATCTGGAATTCCAGGGAAGGAAAAACAAAGTTCAACTCTCAGTCTCTCTCTCCGGAGAAAAAGAAACTGAACAACTGGCCAAAAAGCTGACTGGAAAGCAGCAAGCCGGGTGCTTCCTCGCTCCCCTGCCACAGCTGGGGAAAAAAAACCCCTGCTATCTGTGTGTGACCTTGAACAAGCTGCAAACTTCTTTGCAAAAGTTTTGCTCAGTTTTTTCCTTCCCCCTCTCAGGCTCAGTTTAGAGGCACAGAAAGGCACAAAAATTAATTTCTGGGCATAGGCAGCAATTTGGGATACACATCATAATGTCACCCCAAGAAATTCCACCCCTTATCCCATATTGTTGGCCCAGTGCCCAAACTAAGATATTCTAATTCTACACACACATTAATACATATATATATATATATACACAGCTATGTGCGAACAGTGACAGTGACAATCAGCAAGCAGTGGTATACAGGCATTTCACATTACAGGTGGTTCTCATACAACAATCAGCTCTCCCTGCGGTACACAACGTGTTGTTCCATCTTTAGGCATTACCCACCATGTGCAACCAGGTCCCTAAGCAAAGACAACCCCACGGGTGGGTTTGTCTGGACTCGAGGCAGAATTTATCCACACAGGCTTTCCTAACAGACCTCTGACATGCACTACTGGGACCTTATCTCCATCTGTTGTATGCAGGGATTCAGATTGGGCTGGACCAGCTCTATTGGTGGAACCTCGGGTGTTAACTAACCAGGTGGCCTTTGCTAGATGCTGCCCCCAATTTTTGAAAGTTCCCCCACCTAGTGCCTTCAGGGTGGTTTTCAACAATCCATTGCACCGTTCCACTTTGCCTGCAGCTGGTGCATGGTAAGGGATGTGGTACACCCACTCAATGCCATGTTCTCTAGCCCAGGTACTTATAAGGCTGTTCTTGAATTGAGTCCCATTATCAGATTCAGTTCTCTCAGGGGTGCCATGCCTCCAAAGGACTTGCTTTTAAAAGGCCCAGGATGGTATTATGGGCAGTAGCATGAGGCACAGGGTAGGTCTCCAGCCATCCTGTGGTGGCTTCTACCATTGTGAGCACATAGCGCTTGCCTTGGCAGGTTTGAGGCAGTATGATGTAATCAATCTGCCAGGCCTCCCCATACTTGTATTTGGACCACGGCCCACCATACCACAGGGAATTCACTCGCTTGGCCTGCTTGATCGCAGCGCATGTCTCACAATCATGAATAACTTGGGAGATACTGTCCATGGTTAGATCCACCCCTCGATCTCGTGCTCACTTATAGGTGGCGTCTCTGCCCTGATGGCGGAGGCATCATGGGCCCATCGAGCTAGGAACAACTCTCCCTTGTGTTTCCAGTCCAAGTCTACCTGTGACACTTCTATCTTTGCAGCCTGATCTACCTGCTTGTTGTTTTGGTGTTCTTCGTTAGCCCTACTCTTGGGGGCATGGGCATCTACATGGCGGACTTTCACAACCAGCTTTCTGACTCGGGCAGCGATGTTTTTCCACTCTTCAGCAGCCCAGATTGGTTTTCCCCTACGCTGCCAATTAGCTTTTTTCCACTTTTCTAGCCATCCCCATAGAGCACTGGCTACCATCCATAAATGAGTGTACAGGTAGAGCTTTGGCCACTTCTCTCTTTCAGCAATGTCCAGGGCTAGTTGAACAGCTTTGAGTGGTTGACCCCGAATCTCACCAGACACCTTCTGCCAGAGGCTCCAGGAAAGACCATGGCTCCCAGCTGCAGAGTAGAGCACGTTCTTCACTTCTGGTCCTGTCCTGACTGGGCCAAGGGCTACAGCATGAGCGATTTCCTGCTTGATTTGGGCAAAAGCTTGTTGCTGTTCAGGGCTCTAATGGAAATCGTTCTTCTTGCGGGTAACCAGGTAAAGAGGACTCACAATCTGGCTGTACTCAGGAATATGCATCCTCCAAAAGCCTATGGCACCTAGGAAAGCTTGCGTTTCCTTCTTGTTTGTCGGTGGAGACATTGCTGTGATCTTATTGATGACCTCAGTGGGAATCTGATGCCATCCATCTTGCCATTTCACTCCCAGGAACCGGATCTCTTGAGCAGGTCCCTTGACTTTGCTCTTCCTGATGGCGAAACCAGCTTCCAGCAGAATCCGGATAAATTTCTCTCCTTTCTCAAACACTTCTGTTGCGGAGTTCCCCCACACAATGATGTCATCAATGTACTGCAGATGTTCTGGAGCCTCACCCTTTTCTAGTGCAATCTGGATCAGCCCATGGCAGATGGTGGGACTGTGCTTCCACCCCTGGGGCAGTCGGTTCCAGGTGTACTGCACACCTCTCCAGGTGAAGGCCTGCACTCTGCTGCCAAAGGAATGGAGAAAAAGGCGTTAGCAATGTCAATGGTGGCATACCACTTTGCTGCTTTGGACTCCAGCTCATTCTGGAGCTCCAACATGTCCAGCACAGCAGCCCTCAGTGGTGGAGTCACTTCATTCAAGGCACAATAGTCCACAGTCAATCTACGTTCTCCTTCTGATTTGCGCACAGGCCAAATGGGACTATTGAAGGGTGAGTGGGTCTTGCTGACCACCCCTTGGCTCTCCAGCTCACGGATCATCTTGTGGATGGGAATCACAGCATCTCCAGTTGTCCGGTATTGTCGGTGATGCACTTTCGAGGTAGCAATTGGTACTCTTTGTTCTTCCACCTTCAGAAGGCCAACTGCAGACGGGTTCTCTGATAGCCCAGGCAAAGTGTTCAATTGCTTAATGCTCTCTGTCTCCACAGCAGCTATTCCAAAAGCCCACTTGAGTCCCTTTGGGTCTCTAAAATACCGGTTCCGGAGGAAGTCTTTGCCCAAAATGCACGGGGCCTCTTGGCCAGTCACAATGAGATGTTTCTTCCACTCGTTTCCGGTAAGGCTCACCTCAGCTTCTACTAAGGTCAAATTTTGCTATCCACCTGTTACACCAGAAATAGAAACAGATTCTTCCCCCACATGCTGCGATGGAATCATTGTACACTGCGCACCAGTGTCAACCAAGGCATCATATTTTTGTGGTTCTGATGGACCAGGCCAACAAATCCACACAGTCCAAAAGACACGGTTTTCCCTGACCTCTACCTGGCTAGAGGCAGGGCCCCTCTATGCCTGGTCATACTTCTTTCCCTGGGCCTGCATTTTGGAGGTTCCTTCATGGGAATCGGACATGCCATCGTCTTTTCCATCATTTCTGGCAGTTTGGCTACAGGCAACTGGAGCTACTTCCTTTTTGGTAGAACTTCCTTTCTGAGATTGCGCTCCTTCAATTCACGCACTTGTGCTGCCAGAGCAGACGTGGTTTGTCCACCCCACCTCTTCGTGTCTTCCCCACTGTCACACAGAAATTTCCACAGCTCACTTCGTGGGATGTTCCTTCTCTCTGGGGAACGTCCGTGGAGAAGGCACTTTAATCTCCTGGTGATTCTTCTTCATTTCATCTTCCATTTTCTGCATACGTGTTTCCACTGCTGCAATTCTTCCATGTGTTGGGCCATGCACAGTCTGCATATGCTCGGAGCTTCACTGCCATATCCTTCACAGTCTCATTCGCATCGTAGTCCGGTTTCATTATTGCTAAAGCAGAAGCGTATTCCTGTGGCCCAAGTTGTATGAGTTTTCACTACATATATGGAATAACTCTGGCCTGGTCTGGACTCCTCAATCCTGGGTCATTTGTGAAAACAACCTCTACCACCCCTAGTTCTCTCAGGCGTTGGATCCCTTGTTCTATGGTCTTCCACGGGTTTTACTGCATGTAGAGATCATCTCTGCACATATATCTTTCAATCACACCTGTCAAGACCTGTCTCCAGAGACTGGCAGAGTCAGCCTCCCTTATCATCGCTTGGTCGATCACTGGATCACATGACAGGGATCCGAAATGCTTCGCTTCAGCACCGTCCAGCATCACATCATCACCTGCCGCATCCCAAATACGGACCATCCAACTTATTATGGATTTATCAGACCATCGGGTGTAGCCCTTTCTTAGGCTGTGAAGGTCCTTTATGGACATGGACTCGGTAATGGTTTCTGTGCCTGAGTCAGTTGGTCATTTTGAGGTTCCTTCCCCTGCATCTTTTGAGGTCCCTTCCCCTGCATTATCCTCATCTTTCACTGGACGATCAGTTTTGGTTGTGTGTTTTTCCCTCGTGACAGGAGCCACTGTCAATGGCTTAGACTCTCCATCTGGTTTGGGCTTGCTATCTGGTTTGGCTGCAGCCTGAGTGACTGGGGTGTCTGCATGCTTTGCCGATTTATCTTCCTGCCTTTCTACCTTTACTTGCTGCAGTGTGCGATAGGCATATGCCAAAGCCCAACATATTGCAAGGAGCTTGTTTCCATTGGAATTGTCATTGTATTTCTCTTTCAGATATTTTGCCACCTCAGCTGGTTTCTGAACTTGTTCAGGGGGAAACTTGCAAACCATTGCGTCAGAGAATTTCTTTAGGGTTTGGCCGATGTCCTCCCATTCCCCACACCACTCAGGATGTTCCACCTCTGGGTCAGGTGCCTCGGCAGTAGCCCGGGAAATCTGATCTTTCATTCTAGACAAGCTGCGACCACATAGAGGAAGCTTACCAGATAAAATAGCAGAAATACCAGGAAGATGGTCTCTTTAACATCCAGGGGAAACTGAACACTCTTAAAAGATAACCTATCAAATTTAAAGAGAAGGGAAACACCGTCTCCTCCTCTTCTAACAATCTGGGTGCAATTACTTATAAATTCCCAAAACAGGCTACCGAAGCTAGGACTGGGGTTAGGAGGGAGAAACCATTTATCATTCACACTTCAAACAGCTGCCTGTACCTCTGTCAACTTCTTATAAATCATTGTCACCGAGCACAGCAAAATAGAAATCCTGATTCATCTCCTTTCTCTGTAAAATTTACATATCAGGGACAAGATTGGAGCAAGTTGTGGATAGGCAAACAACCCTAGGGACCAAAATAACACTAGTACCTCAATGAAGCCTAAAGACCAGAAAGACATGAGTACATCAAGCCAGAGAGACATTATGAACTCAACCAGCATGATGACTACTTTACCCCAACACAGAATAAGTAAATTCAAACTAAAATGTAATTACTACAGGTTTTTTCACTTTCCTTCGAGCCACACATTGGGCGCCACTAAATTTCGTACCCGTTTGGCCAAATTTAGAAATACATCCTCTGAGAGAAGGCACAACCACCCCTCCCCCCCAGGTTCGGGAAAATATAAATTTTCCTCGAAGGAAAGTGAAGGAGATAAAACTATTTATTTACTTAACACATGGGAAAAAGAAAATAATGCTAAATAATAAAATCTCTCGCTGTGGAGGAAAAACCTGGGAAAGTGTTAGACTCCTCCCTTTGGTCTCCTCAGAGCTGGGGCTTGGCCCAGGGCCAGGCCCTCTGTGCCCAGTGGAAAGTCCTCCTGATGTGCTCTGAGGTTGAAAGCAGTCCAGTGGAAAAGGGAGAAAATCTGGAATTCCAGGGAAGGAAAAACAAAGTTCAACTCTCAGTCTCTCTCTCCGGAGAAAAAGAAACTGAACAACTGGCCAAAAAGCTGACTGGAAAGCAGCAAGCCGGGTGCTTCCTCGCTCCCCTGCCACAGCTGGGGAAAAAAAACCCCTGCTATCTGTGTGTGACCTTGAACAAGCTGCAAACTTCTTTGCAAAAGTTTTGCTCAGTTTTTTCCTTCCCCCTCTCAGGCTCAGTTTAGAGGCACAGAAAGGCACAAAAATTAATTTCTGGGCATAGGCAGCAATTTGGGATACACATCATAATGTCACCCCAAGAAATTCCACCCCTTATCCCATATTGTTGGCCCAGTGCCCAAACTAAGATATTCTAATTCTACACACACATTAATACATATATATATATATATACACAGCTATGTGCGAACAGTGACAGTGACAATCAGCAAGCAGTGGTATACAGGCATTTCACATTACAGGTGGTTCTCATACAACAATCAGATCTCCCTGCGGTACACAACGTGTTGTTCCATCTTTAGGCATTACCCACCATGTGCAACCAGGTCCCTAAGCAAAGACAACCCCACGGGTGGGTTTGTCTGGACTCGAGGCAGAATTTATCCACACAGGCTTTCCTAACAGACCTCTGACATGCACTACTGGGACCTTATCTCCATCTGTTGTATGCAGGGATTCAGATTGGGCTGGACCAGCTCTATTGGTGGAACCTCGGGTGTTAACTAACCAGGTGGCCTTTGCTAGATGCTGCCCCCAATTTTTGAAAGTTCCCCCACCTAGTGCCTTCAGGGTGGTTTTCAACAATCCATTGCACCGTTCCACTTTGCCTGCAGCTGGTGCATGGTAAGGGATGTGGTACACCCACTCAATGCCATGTTCTCTAGCCCAGGTACTTATAAGGCTGTTCTTGAATTGAGTCCCATTATCAGATTCAGTTCTCTCAGGGGTGCCATGCCTCCAAAGGACTTGCTTTTAAAAGGCCCAGGATGGTATTATGGGCAGTAGCATGAGGCACAGGGTAGGTCTCCAGCCATCCTGTGGTGGCTTCTACCATTGTGAGCACATAGCGCTTGCCTTGGCAGGTTTGAGGCAGTATGATGTAATCAATCTGCCAGGCCTCCCCATACTTGTATTTGGACCACGGCCCACCATACCACAGGGAATTCACTCGCTTGGCCTGCTTGATCGCAGCGCATGTCTCACAATCATGAATAACTTGGGAGATACTGTCCATGGTTAGATCCACCCCTCGATCTCGTGCTCACTTATAGGTGGCGTCTCTGCCCTGATGGCGGAGGCATCATGGGCCCATCGAGCTAGGAACAACTCTCCCTTGTGTTTCCAGTCCAAGTCTACCTGTGACACTTCTATCTTTGCAGCCTGATCTACCTGCTTGTTGTTTTGGTGTTCTTCGTTAGCCCTACTCTTGGGGGCATGGGCATCTACATGGCGGACTTTCACAACCAGCTTTCTGACTCGGGCAGCGATGTTTTTCCACTCTTCAGCAGCCCAGATTGGTTTTCCCCTACGCTGCCAATTAGCTTTTTTCCACTTTTCTAGCCATCCCCATAGAGCACTGGCTACCATCCATAAATGAGTGTACAGGTAGAGCTTTGGCCACTTCTCTCTTTCAGCAATGTCCAGGGCTAGTTGAACAGCTTTGAGTGGTTGACCCCGAATCTCACCAGACACCTTCTGCCAGAGGCTCCAGGAAAGACCATGGCTCCCAGCTGCAGAGTAGAGCACGTTCTTCACTTCTGGTCCTGTCCTGACTGGGCCAAGGGCTACAGCATGAGCGATTTCCTGCTTGATTTGGGCAAAAGCTTGTTGCTGTTCAGGGCTCTAATGGAAATCGTTCTTCTTGCGGGTAACCAGGTAAAGAGGACTCACAATCTGGCTGTACTCAGGAATATGCATCCTCCAAAAGCCTATGGCACCTAGGAAAGCTTGCGTTTCCTTCTTGTTTGTCGGTGGAGACATTGCTGTGATCTTATTGATGACCTCAGTGGGAATCTGATGCCATCCATCTTGCCATTTCACTCCCAGGAACCGGATCTCTTGAGCAGGTCCCTTGACTTTGCTCTTCCTGATGGCGAAACCAGCTTCCAGCAGAATCCGGATAAATTTCTCTCCTTTCTCAAACACTTCTGTTGCGGAGTTCCCCCACACAATGATGTCATCAATGTACTGCAGATGTTCTGGAGCCTCACCCTTTTCTAGTGCAATCTGGATCAGCCCATGGCAGATGGTGGGACTGTGCTTCCACCCCTGGGGCAGTCGGTTCCAGGTGTACTGCACACCTCTCCAGGTGAAGGCCTGCACTCTGCTGCCAAAGGAATGGAGAAAAAGGCGTTAGCAATGTCAATGGTGGCATACCACTTTGCTGCTTTGGACTCCAGCTCATTCTGGAGCTCCAACATGTCCAGCACAGCAGCCCTCAGTGGTGGAGTCACTTCATTCAAGGCACAATAGTCCACAGTCAATCTACGTTCTCCTTCTGATTTGCGCACAGGCCAAATGGGACTATTGAAGGGTGAGTGGGTCTTGCTGACCACCCCTTGGCTCTCCAGCTCACGGATCATCTTGTGGATGGGAATCACAGCATCTCCAGTTGTCCGGTATTGTCGGTGATGCACTTTCGAGGTAGCAATTGGTACTCTTTGTTCTTCCACCTTCAGAAGGCCAACTGCAGACGGGTTCTCTGATAGCCCAGGCAAAGTGTTCAATTGCTTAATGCTCTCTGTCTCCACAGCAGCTATTCCAAAAGCCCACTTGAGTCCCTTTGGGTCTCTAAAATACCGGTTCCGGAGGAAGTCTTTGCCCAAAATGCACGGGGCCTCTTGGCCAGTCACAATGAGATGTTTCTTCCACTCGTTTCCGGTAAGGCTCACCTCAGCTTCTACTAAGGTCAAATTTTGCTATCCACCTGTTACACCAGAAATAGAAACAGATTCTTCCCCCACATGCTGCGATGGAATCATTGTACACTGCGCACCAGTGTCAACCAAGGCATCATATTTTTGTGGTTCTGATGGACCAGGCCAACAAATCCACACAGTCCAAAAGACACGGTTTTCCCTGACCTCTACCTGGCTAGAGGCAGGGCCCCTCTATGCCTGGTCATACTTCTTTCCCTGGGCCTGCATTTTGGAGGTTCCTTCATGGGAATCGGACATGCCATCGTCTTTTCCATCATTTCTGGCAGTTTGGCTACAGGCAACTGGAGCTACTTCCTTTTTGGTAGAACTTCCTTTCTGAGATTGCGCTCCTTCAATTCACGCACTTGTGCTGCCAGAGCAGACGTGGTTTGTCCACCCCACCTCTTCGTGTCTTCCCCACTGTCACACAGAAATTTCCACAGCTCACTTCGTGGGATGTTCCTTCTCTCTGGGGAACGTCCGTGGAGAAGGCACTTTAATCTCCTGGTGATTCTTCTTCATTTCATCTTCCATTTTCTGCATACGTGTTTCCACTGCTGCAATTCTTCCATGTGTTGGGCCATGCACAGAGTCTGCATATGCTCGGAGCTTCACTGCCATATCCTTCACAGTCTCATTCGCATCGTAGTCCGGTTTCATTATTGCTAAAGCAGAAGCGTATTCCTGTGGCCCAAGTTGTATGAGTTTTCACTACATATATGGAATAACTCTGGCCTGGTCTGGACTCCTCAATCCTGGGTCATTTGTGAAAACAACCTCTACCACCCCTAGTTCTCTCAGGCGTTGGATCCCTTGTTCTATGGTCTTCCACGGGTTTTACTGCATGTAGAGATCATCTCTGCACATATATCTTTCAATCACACCTGTCAAGACCTGTCTCCAGAGACTGGCAGAGTCAGCCTCCCTTATCATCGCTTGGTCGATCACTGGATCACATGACAGGGATCCGAAATGCTTCGCTTCAGCACCGTCCAGCATCACATCATCACCTGCCGCATCCCAAATACGGACCATCCAACTTATTATGGATTTATCAGACCATCGGGTGTAGCCCTTTCTTAGGCTGTGAAGGTCCTTTATGGACATGGACTCGGTAATGGTTTCTGTGCCTGAGTCAGTTGGTCATTTTGAGGTTCCTTCCCCTGCATCTTTTGAGGTCCCTTCCCCTGCATTATCCTCATCTTTCACTGGACGATCAGTTTTGGTTGTGTGTTTTTCCCTCGTGACAGGAGCCACTGTCAATGGCTTAGACTCTCCATCTGGTTTGGGCTTGCTATCTGGTTTGGCTGCAGCCTGAGTGACTGGGGTGTCTGCATGCTTTGCCGATTTATCTTCCTGCCTTTCTACCTTTACTTGCTGCAGTGTGCGATAGGCATATGCCAAAGCCCAACATATTGCAAGGAGCTTGTTTCCATTGGAATTGTCATTGTATTTCTCTTTCAGATATTTTGCCACCTCAGCTGGTTTCTGAACTTGTTCAGGGGGAAACTTGCAAACCATTGCGTCAGAGAATTTCTTTAGGGTTTGGCCGATGTCCTCCCATTCCCCACACCACTCAGGATGTTCCACCTCTGGGTCAGGTGCCTCGGCAGTAGCCCGGGAAATCTGATCTTTCATTCTAGACAAGCTGCGACCACATAGAGGAAGCTTACCAGATAAAATAGCAGAAATACCAGGAAGATGGTCTCTTTAACATCCAGGGGAAACTGAACACTCTTAAAAGATAACCTATCAAATTTAAAGAGAAGGGAAACACCGTCTCCTCCTCTTCTAACAATCTGGGTGCAATTACTTATAAATTCCCAAAACAGGCTACCGAAGCTAGGACTGGGGTTAGGAGGGAGAAACCATTTATCATTCACACTTCAAACAGCTGCCTGTACCTCTGTCAACTTCTTATAAATCATTGTCACCGAGCACAGCAAAATAGAAATCCTGATTCATCTCCTTTCTCTGTAAAATTTACATATCAGGGACAAGATTGGAGCAAGTTGTGGATAGGCAAACAACCCTAGGGACCAAAATAACACTAGTACCTCAATGAAGCCTAAAGACCAGAAAGACATGAGTACATCAAGCCAGAGAGACATTATGAACTCAACCAGCATGATGACTACTTTACCCCAACACAGAATAAGTAAATTCAAACTAAAATGTAATTACTACAGGTTTTTTCACTTTCCTTCGAGCCACACATTGGGCGCCACTAAATTTCGTACCCGTTTGGCCAAATTTAGAAATACATCCTCTGAGAGAAGGCACAACCACCCCTCCCCCCCAGGTTCGGGAAAATATAAATTTTCCTCGAAGGAAAGTGAAGGAGATAAAACTATTTATTTACTTAACACATGGGAAAAAGAAAATAATGCTAAATAATAAAATCTCTCGCTGTGGAGGAAAAACCTGGGAAAGTGTTAGACTCCTCCCTTTGGTCTCCTCAGAGCTGGGGCTTGGCCCAGGGCCAGGCCCTCTGTGCCCAGTGGAAAGTCCTCCTGATGTGCTCTGAGGTTGAAAGCAGTCCAGTGGAAAAGGGAGAAAATCTGGAATTCCAGGGAAGGAAAAACAAAGTTCAACTCTCAGTCTCTCTCTCCGGAGAAAAAGAAACTGAACAACTGGCCAAAAAGCTGACTGGAAAGCAGCAAGCCGGGTGCTTCCTCGCTCCCCTGCCACAGCTGGGGAAAAAAAACCCCTGCTATCTGTGTGTGACCTTGAACAAGCTGCAAACTTCTTTGCAAAAGTTTTGCTCAGTTTTTTCCTTCCCCCTCTCAGGCTCAGTTTAGAGGCACAGAAAGGCACAAAAATTAATTTCTGGGCATAGGCAGCAATTTGGGATACACATCATAATGTCACCCCAAGAAATTCCACCCCTTATCCCATATTGTTGGCCCAGTGCCCAAACTAAGATATTCTAATTCTACACACACATTAATACATATATATATATATATACACAGCTATGTGCGAACAGTGACAGTGACAATCAGCAAGCAGTGGTATACAGGCATTTCACATTACAGGTGGTTCTCATACAACAATCAGCTCTCCCTGCGGTACACAACGTGTTGTTCCATCTTTAGGCATTACCCACCATGTGCAACCAGGTCCCTAAGCAAAGACAACCCCACGGGTGGGTTTGTCTGGACTCGAGGCAGAATTTATCCACACAGGCTTTCCTAACAGACCTCTGACATGCACTACTGGGACCTTATCTCCATCTGTTGTATGCAGGGATTCAGATTGGGCTGGACCAGCTCTATTGGTGGAACCTCGGGTGTTAACTAACCAGGTGGCCTTTGCTAGATGCTGCCCCCAATTTTTGAAAGTTCCCCCACCTAGTGCCTTCAGGGTGGTTTTCAACAATCCATTGCACCGTTCCACTTTGCCTGCAGCTGGTGCATGGTAAGGGATGTGGTACACCCACTCAATGCCATGTTCTCTAGCCCAGGTACTTATAAGGCTGTTCTTGAATTGAGTCCCATTATCAGATTCAGTTCTCTCAGGGGTGCCATGCCTCCAAAGGACTTGCTTTTAAAAGGCCCAGGATGGTATTATGGGCAGTAGCATGAGGCACAGGGTAGGTCTCCAGCCATCCTGTGGTGGCTTCTACCATTGTGAGCACATAGCGCTTGCCTTGGCAGGTTTGAGGCAGTATGATGTAATCAATCTGCCAGGCCTCCCCATACTTGTATTTGGACCACGGCCCACCATACCACAGGGAATTCACTCGCTTGGCCTGCTTGATCGCAGCGCATGTCTCACAATCATGAATAACTTGGGAGATACTGTCCATGGTTAGATCCACCCCTCGATCTCGTGCTCACTTATAGGTGGCGTCTCTGCCCTGATGGCGGAGGCATCATGGGCCCATCGAGCTAGGAACAACTCTCCCTTGTGTTTCCAGTCCAAGTCTACCTGTGACACTTCTATCTTTGCAGCCTGATCTACCTGCTTGTTGTTTTGGTGTTCTTCGTTAGCCCTACTCTTGGGGGCATGGGCATCTACATGGCGGACTTTCACAACCAGCTTTCTGACTCGGGCAGCGATGTTTTTCCACTCTTCAGCAGCCCAGATTGGTTTTCCCCTACGCTGCCAATTAGCTTTTTTCCACTTTTCTAGCCATCCCCATAGAGCACTGGCTACCATCCATAAATGAGTGTACAGGTAGAGCTTTGGCCACTTCTCTCTTTCAGCAATGTCCAGGGCTAGTTGAACAGCTTTGAGTGGTTGACCCCGAATCTCACCAGACACCTTCTGCCAGAGGCTCCAGGAAAGACCATGGCTCCCAGCTGCAGAGTAGAGCACGTTCTTCACTTCTGGTCCTGTCCTGACTGGGCCAAGGGCTACAGCATGAGCGATTTCCTGCTTGATTTGGGCAAAAGCTTGTTGCTGTTCAGGGCTCTAATGGAAATCGTTCTTCTTGCGGGTAACCAGGTAAAGAGGACTCACAATCTGGCTGTACTCAGGAATATGCATCCTCCAAAAGCCTATGGCACCTAGGAAAGCTTGCGTTTCCTTCTTGTTTGTCGGTGGAGACATTGCTGTGATCTTATTGATGACCTCAGTGGGAATCTGATGCCATCCATCTTGCCATTTCACTCCCAGGAACCGGATCTCTTGAGCAGGTCCCTTGACTTTGCTCTTCCTGATGGCGAAACCAGCTTCCAGCAGAATCCGGATAAATTTCTCTCCTTTCTCAAACACTTCTGTTGCGGAGTTCCCCCACACAATGATGTCATCAATGTACTGCAGATGTTCTGGAGCCTCACCCTTTTCTAGTGCAATCTGGATCAGCCCATGGCAGATGGTGGGACTGTGCTTCCACCCCTGGGGCAGTCGGTTCCAGGTGTACTGCACACCTCTCCAGGTGAAGGCCTGCACTCTTGTCTCGGTTTGAAAGACAGGTGTCTGCTAAGGAAGGCAGAAGCCTCCCTTGGAGTGGCAGATGTAACCCCTTTCCCTCTGAGTTATTATAATTTTGAAATCAAGGGTCTTTAGGCAAAGATGTGGGAAAATAGGAATAACAGTTCTTTACTATATATATATATATATATATATATAACTAGTCAAACAAAACAACAACAACTATGGCAGTAACAGCAAACACAAACCCAGTCCCAGCCTTCTCGGCTGTCAGGCTATTTCCCCTCGGGTGCAGTTCCGCTTGCAGCCGACAGGGATCGCTGGCGGCTCCCGGTGAGCAGGGCAGGTGCGATGGTTCCCCCGCGGCTGCAGGGGGCGCTCCGGAGCGAGCTCGGGGAACACGCGGCTGCTCTGGCGCCCTGGGATCCCGGGGAAGGGTGGAACAAAGGAGCTTCACAAACCGGTGGGCAGCTGGTCCCGGAGTCTCGGAAACAGCAGGCTGGACTGGTAGGCTGGAGCGGCAGGCACAAACACAAATCCCGGGTGGCAGACGAGATGTATCCAAAAGGGGAACCCCCCGGGGCTCCAGGCAGGCAGGGCAAGCACGGCTACAGCGTAGCGAAGGCTCGAAGCAGCAGCGGGGTGGGCGGCCACAGCCCCAGCCTCCAGCAGGGCAGGGAAAGCAGCCCTGGGATCCCCGGTGTTGTTCCCAGCAGAAAGGAAAGACGCCGAAAACGGGAACCAGCAGCTCCTCTCTCCGCGGCTTCTCCCTCCAGACGCTGAGAGCGAACTGAACTGCCCGCCAGGTGAAAACAAAAGCCTGGCCGGGCCCTTTTGTCTTTTCTTAAGTATGGCTATCTCCTCTCAAGTATGGCCATTTATCTCCTAGCAACATGCTATGGGAAAAAATTCCTTTAACAGAAAAAAAAACTAGGACTAAACTAAAACCCCAACATTATCCACCCCGAATTTTTTTTCATACTAACATGTTACATGAAACTTAACTTTTTAACCATATAAATACAAGCATCACCTAAGTTATATACATATGTACATGCTGATACTGATACAAGTACAGAGCCATGGGTAGTTCACCCTAAAACAAGGTCCCCTTGAGGTATGCATCGGGTCTCTCCATCCCTTTGCATCACCCACCAGGTACAACCTGGTCCCTGAGCAAAAACAACCCCACGGATGGGTTTGTCTTTGCTCAAGGCAGACTTTACCCAAACAGTTTTTCCAAGCATACCTCTCATGTGCACCACTGGAACCTTATCCCCATCTGTTGTTTGTAGGGGTTCGGATTGGGCAGGGCCAGCTCGGCTGGTGGAGCCTCGGGTGTTAACTAACCAGGTGGCTTTTGCTAAATGCACCTCCCAGTTTTTGAAAGTCCCCCCACCCAGTGCCTTCAAGGTGGTTTTAAGCAGTCCATTACACCGCTCAACCTTCCCAGCTGCTGGTGCATGGTAAGGGATGTGGTACACCCACTCAATGCCATGTTCTCTAGCCCAGGTGTTTATAAGGCTGTTCTTGAAGTGAGTCCCATTGTCAGATTCAATCCTCTCAGGGGTACCATGCCTCCAAAGGACTTGCTTTTCAAGGCCCAGGATGGTGTTACGGGCAGTAGCGTGAGGCACAGGGTAGGTCTCCAGCCATCCTGTGGTGGCTTCTACCATTGTGAGCACATGGCGCTTGCCTTGGCGGGTTTGAGGCAGTGTGATGTAATCAACCTGCCAGGCCTCCCCATACTTGTATTTGGACCACCGCCCACCATACCACAGGGGCTTCACCCGCTTGGCCTGCTTGATCGCAGCGCATGTCTCACAGTCATGGATGACCTGGGAGATACTGTCCATGGTCAGATCCACCCCTCGGTCTCGTGCCCACTTATAGGTGGCATCTCTGCCCTGATGGCCTGAGGCATCATGGGCCCATCGAGCTAGGAACAACTCTCCTTTATGTTGCCAATCCAGGTCTACCTGTGACACTTCTATCTTTGCAGCCTGATCTACCTGCTTGTTATTACGATGTTCTTCATTAGCCCGGCTCTTGGGAATGTGAGCATCTACATGACGGACCTTCACAGATAGCTTCTCTACTCGAGCGGCAATGTCTTTCCACTCCTCAGCAGCCCAGATTGGTTTTCCTCTGCGCTGCCATTTTGCCTTATTCCACCTTTCCAGCCAACCCCACAGAGCATTGGCTACCATCCATGAATCAGTGTAAAGGTAGAGCTTTGGCCACTTCTCTCTTTCAGCAATGTCCAGAGCTAATTGAACGGCTTTGAGTTCAGCAAATTGGCTCGATCCACCTTCTCCTTCCGTAGCCTGTGCAACTTGTCGTGTGGGGCTCCATACAGCGGCTTTCCATTTCCGGCTAGCGCCTACAATTCGGCAGGAACCATCAGTGAAGAGGGCATATTGTCTTTCACTCTCTGGTAGCTCGTTATACGGTGGGGCTTCTTCGGCACGCGTCACCTGCTCCTCTTCTTCTTCAGAAGATAACCCAAAAGTCTCACCTTCTGGCCAGTTCGTAATTATTTCCAAGATCCCAGGGCGACTTGGGTTTCCAATTCGGGCGCGCTGCGTGATGAGGGCGATCCATTTGCTCCAAGTAGCATCGGTGGCGTGATGCGTGGAGGGAACCTTTCCTTTGAACATCCACCCCAGCACCGGTAGTCGAGGTGCCAGGAGGAGTTGTGCCTCAGTTCCAATTACCTCTGAGGCAGCTTGGACTCCTTCATAAGCTGCCAAGATTTCTTTCTCTGTGGGAGTGTAGTTGGCTTCGGACCCTCTGTAGCTTCGGCTCCAGAATCCCAGCGGTCGGCCCCGAGTCTCACCAGGCACCTTCTGCCAGAGGCTCCAGGACAGACCATTGTTCCCGGCTGCAGAGTAGAGCACGTTCTTCACCTCTGGTCCTGTCCTGACTGGGCCAAGGGCTACGGCGTGAGCGATTTCCTGCTTGATCTGGGCAAAGGCTTGCTGTTGTTCTGGGCCCCAGTGGAAATCGTTCTTCTTGCGGGTAACCAGGTAGAGGGGGCTCACAATCTGGCTGTACTCAGGAATGTGCATCCTCCAGAAACCTATGGCGCCTAGGAAAGCTTGTGTTTCCTTCTTGTTGGTTGGTGGAGACATCGCAGTGATCTTATTGATGACCTCAGTGGGAATCTGACGCCGTCCATCTTGCCACTTCACTCCCAGGAACTGGATCTCTCGGGCAGGCCCCTTGACTTTGCTCTTCTTGATGGCGAAACCAGCTTTTAGGAGAATTTGGATTATTCTCTCTCCTTTCTCAAACACTTCTGTTGCGGTGTTCCCCCACACAATGATGTCATCAATGTACTGCAGATGTTCTGGGGCCTCACCCTTTTCCAGTGCAGCCTGGATCAGTCCATGGCAGATGGTGGGACTGTGCTTCCACCCCTGGGGCAGTCGGTTCCAGGTGTACTGCACACCCCTCCAGGTGAAAGCAAACTGGGGCCTGCACTCTGCTGCCAGAGGAATGGAGAAAAATGCATTGGCAATGTCAATAGTGGCATACCACTTTGCTGCTTTGGACTCCAGCTCATACTGGAGCTCCAACATGTCCGGCACAGCAGCGCTCAGTGGTGGAGTCACTTCATTCAAGCCACGATAGTCCACAGTCAATCTCCATTCCCCATCAGACTTGCGCACAGGCCAAATGGGGCTGTTGAAGGGTGAGTGGGTCTTGCTGACCACCCCTTGGCTCTCCAGCTCACGAATCATCTTGTGGATGGGAATCACAGCATCTCGATTTGTCCGATACTGCCGGCGGTGCACTGTCGAGGTGGCAATTGGCACTCGTTGCTCTTCCACTTTCAGGAGCCCAACTGCAGAAGGATTCTCAGACAGTCCGGACAGGGTGTTCAACTGCCTAATGCCCTCTGCCTCCACAGCAGCAATCCCAAACGCCCACCTGAGTCCCTTTGGGTCTTTGTAATAACCATTCCGGAGGAAGTCTATGCCCAGAATACATGGGGCCTCTGGACCGGTCACAATTGGATGCTTTTGCCACTCCTTCCCAGTCAGGCTCACCTCAGCTTCCAAAAGGGTCAACTGCTGTGATCCCCCAGTCACCCCAGCAATGGATACAGGTTCTGCCCCCACATGTCCCGATGGCATTAAAGTACACTGTGCCCCAGTATCAACCAATGCATCATATTTTTGTGGCTCTGATGTGCCAGGCCATCGGATCCACACCGTCCAGAAAACCCGGTTCTCCCGTGCCTCTTCCTGGCTAGAGGCAGGGCCCCTCTAGCCCTGGTTATCATTCTTTCCCTGGGCATACATACTAGAGGTACCTTCGAGGGGATCTGACATATCATCCTCCTGTCTGTAATACCTGGCAGCTCGGTCACGGGAGGCTGAGGCTACTTTCACCTTAGCGGAACCCCCTCGGTTAGTGCCTCCCTCCTTGAGTTCACGCACCCGCGCTGCCAGGACAGAGGTAGGTTTCCCATCCCACCTTCTCATGTCTTCCCCATGCTCACACAGGAAAAACCAGAGCTCAGCTCGTGGGGTGTACCCTCTCTCTCTAGCAGGGGGACGACGGGCTCTGACCTGGGGGCCTGTGACTCGCACTGGTGCCACACTGACCTTCCTCATCTCCTCCCTTATCTCCTTTATCTCCTCTTTGAGGTCCTGGACCACAGCAGAGACATGAGTTTTCAGTGGACCATTGACCATGCTATCATAATTCCTGAGCTTGTTGGCAACAGAGCCCACTGTTTCTCGGTTATTGTCAGCATCAATGGTTGCAATGAAGGTGGTGTATTGCGATGGCCCTAGCCTTGCCAGGTTCCACATCATCTGTCCTGTGCACCTGACCTTATCGGGGTCATTACCGTGCTGTCCATCCCTCCCAAAGAGTACCTCTAATACTGCCACTTCTCTTAGCTGTTGGATCCCTTCCTCAAGTGTCTTCCACTGCATTCTATGATGGTACTCCTGCATTCTCTCTTTGTGAATGAACCTTTCTCTCACACTCATTAAGAGCCGGTCCCAGAGAGAAAGGGGTCCTGGCTCCCTCACAAATATCTGGTTCACACCTGGGTCCTGGGTCAACGATCCCAGATACCTTGCCTCACCACTATCCAGTTGCACACTTGTGCCCATGAGGTCCCAAACCCGAAGCAGCCAGGTGGTATAAGGCTCACGCCCCCTTCGCACAATGTCGTCTCGCATACCACGGAGACTGTCGTACGACAGGGACTCAATGATGATTTCTGGCTCTGGCTCCCCTGCTGGTTGTGAGGGCCCTGGTTCCCCATCATCATTAACTGGTCGTACTGATTTGGTCTTACACTTCCTCCTTTGCACAGGGGCGACTGCTGCTGGCTGTACTTGTCCTTGGGGTTCAGCTGAAACCTGGGCGGTTGTAACATCCGTGGGTTCCACTGCTGCACCGTCAGACTCACCCTTTTTGGGGCAGGGAGAGGTTTTTTCACTAGCTGAGGAGGTGTATTCCCTTAGCAATTGGCATATCCCCTGGTGCACCTGGCCCATCTCCTGGCGCATCTCCTGCATCCCTTTCGCCAGTACCCCCACCCATTTCGGGTAGTCCATTTCTGAGGTGGGCTGTTGGGCGGTATCTGGCTGTGGGGCAGGGTCTCTAGTGTCTGGGGCTGTGTCAGGCTCTGGGGCTGAATCAGGCTCTGGGGTAGGATCTCTAGTGTCTGGGGCCGTGTCAGGTTCCGGGGCAGGATCAGGCTCTGGGGTAGGAACTCTACTCTCTGGGGCCATGTCAGGTTCTGGGGCAGGGTCAGGCTCTGGGGCAGGATCTCTAGTCTCTGGGGCTGGTGTCTGGGTAGTTATCCAAGCCAATCTCAACTTATCCTTGAATGCTAAATAGAGTAGGCCTACCAGCAGCAGGTGGTTAGTATTCAGAAGGAATCTAAACCCTTCAAAAATTGATGGGGTGGGTCCAAATAACTGGTTGAGGGGTTGGGGGAAAACTTCCCCTGGTGTCATTTCCTCACAGAAGGTACCATTGTTAACATAACCCCAAAAACATGCGCTCAGTGTGTGATAGCCATTTATCCACGTGCCCACATTCCGGAGGAAGTTAAAAACCCATGAATTCCTCACCTTCTCGACCCACAGCACAAGCTGGATAACAGCAATGGTAGCCTTAGTGAGAGGACCCATATTCAAGTAGGGAGCTGCAAAGGGGAAGAATATAGCCACGGCCACATGCCACCCGAACCAGGGCAAAGTAGACCACATAGTGCTGCCTACCAAGGTTCCTATATCCAACACACCGAATTAAGTTATCCAGGAACTGTTATTCCTTTTTCACCTCTCTCTCTTAATGCCCTCAGGCCCCACGTTGGGCGCCAAGATCTGTCTCGGTTTGAAAGACAGGTGTCTGCTAAGGAAGGCAGAAGCCTCCCTTGGAGTGGCAGATGTAACCCCTTTCCCTCTGAGTTATTATAATTTTGAAATCAAGGGTCTTTAGGCAAAGATGTGGGAAAATAGGAATAACAGTTCTTTACTATATATATATATATATATATATATAACTAGTCAAACAAAACAACAACAACTATGGCAGTAACAGCAAACACAAACCCAGTCCCAGCCTTCTCGGCTGTCAGGCTATTTCCCCTCGGGTGCAGTTCCGCTTGCAGCCGACAGGGATCGCTGGCGGCTCCCGGTGAGCAGGGCAGGTGCGATGGTTCCCCCGCGGCTGCAGGGGGCGCTCCGGAGCGAGCTCGGGGAACACGCGGCTGCTCTGGCGCCCTGGGATCCCGGGGAAGGGTGGAACAAAGGAGCTTCACAAACCGGTGGGCAGCTGGTCCCGGAGTCTCGGAAACAGCAGGCTGGACTGGTAGGCTGGAGCGGCAGGCACAAACACAAATCCCGGGTGGCAGACGAGATGTATCCAAAAGGGGAACCCCCCGGGGCTCCAGGCAGGCAGGGCAAGCACGGCTACAGCGTAGCGAAGGCTCGAAGCAGCAGCGGGGTGGGCGGCCACAGCCCCAGCCTCCAGCAGGGCAGGGAAAGCAGCCCTGGGATCCCCGGTGTTGTTCCCAGCAGAAAGGAAAGACGCCGAAAACGGGAACCAGCAGCTCCTCTCTCCGCGGCTTCTCCCTCCAGACGCTGAGAGCGAACTGAACTGCCCGCCAGGTGAAAACAAAAGCCTGGCCGGGCCCTTTTGTCTTTTCTTAAGTATGGCTATCTCCTCTCAAGTATGGCCATTTATCTCCTAGCAACATGCTATGGGAAAAAATTCCTTTAACAGAAAAAAAAACTAGGACTAAACTAAAACCCCAACAACTCTGCTGCCAAAGGAATGGAGAAAAAGGCGTTAGCAATGTCAATGGTGGCATACCACTTTGCTGCTTTGGACTCCAGCTCATTCTGGAGCTCCAACATGTCCAGCACAGCAGCCCTCAGTGGTGGAGTCACTTCATTCAAGGCACAATAGTCCACAGTCAATCTACGTTCTCCTTCTGATTTGCGCACAGGCCAAATGGGACTATTGAAGGGTGAGTGGGTCTTGCTGACCACCCCTTGGCTCTCCAGCTCACGGATCATCTTGTGGATGGGAATCACAGCATCTCCAGTTGTCCGGTATTGTCGGTGATGCACTTTCGAGGTAGCAATTGGTACTCTTTGTTCTTCCACCTTCAGAAGGCCAACTGCAGACGGGTTCTCTGATAGCCCAGGCAAAGTGTTCAATTGCTTAATGCTCTCTGTCTCCACAGCAGCTATTCCAAAAGCCCACTTGAGTCCCTTTGGGTCTCTAAAATACCGGTTCCGGAGGAAGTCTTTGCCCAAAATGCACGGGGCCTCTTGGCCAGTCACAATGAGATGTTTCTTCCACTCGTTTCCGGTAAGGCTCACCTCAGCTTCTACTAAGGTCAAATTTTGCTATCCACCTGTTACACCAGAAATAGAAACAGATTCTTCCCCCACATGCTGCGATGGAATCATTGTACACTGCGCACCAGTGTCAACCAAGGCATCATATTTTTGTGGTTCTGATGGACCAGGCCAACAAATCCACACAGTCCAAAAGACACGGTTTTCCCTGACCTCTACCTGGCTAGAGGCAGGGCCCCTCTATGCCTGGTCATACTTCTTTCCCTGGGCCTGCATTTTGGAGGTTCCTTCATGGGAATCGGACATGCCATCGTCTTTTCCATCATTTCTGGCAGTTTGGCTACAGGCAACTGGAGCTACTTCCTTTTTGGTAGAACTTCCTTTCTGAGATTGCGCTCCTTCAATTCACGCACTTGTGCTGCCAGAGCAGACGTGGTTTGTCCACCCCACCTCTTCGTGTCTTCCCCACTGTCACACAGAAATTTCCACAGCTCACTTCGTGGGATGTTCCTTCTCTCTGGGGAACGTCCGTGGAGAAGGCACTTTAATCTCCTGGTGATTCTTCTTCATTTCATCTTCCATTTTCTGCATACGTGTTTCCACTGCTGCAATTCTTCCATGTGTTGGGCCATGCACAGAGTCTGCATATGCTCGGAGCTTCACTGCCATATCCTTCACAGTCTCATTCGCATCGTAGTCCGGTTTCATTATTGCTAAAGCAGAAGCGTATTCCTGTGGCCCAAGTTGTATGAGTTTTCACTACATATATGGAATAACTCTGGCCTGGTCTGGACTCCTCAATCCTGGGTCATTTGTGAAAACAACCTCTACCACCCCTAGTTCTCTCAGGCGTTGGATCCCTTGTTCTATGGTCTTCCACGGGTTTTACTGCATGTAGAGATCATCTCTGCACATATATCTTTCAATCACACCTGTCAAGACCTGTCTCCAGAGACTGGCAGAGTCAGCCTCCCTTATCATCGCTTGGTCGATCACTGGATCACATGACAGGGATCCGAAATGCTTCGCTTCAGCACCGTCCAGCATCACATCATCACCTGCCGCATCCCAAATACGGACCATCCAACTTATTATGGATTTATCAGACCATCGGGTGTAGCCCTTTCTTAGGCTGTGAAGGTCCTTTATGGACATGGACTCGGTAATGGTTTCTGTGCCTGAGTCAGTTGGTCATTTTGAGGTTCCTTCCCCTGCATCTTTTGAGGTCCCTTCCCCTGCATTATCCTCATCTTTCACTGGACGATCAGTTTTGGTTGTGTGTTTTTCCCTCGTGACAGGAGCCACTGTCAATGGCTTAGACTCTCCATCTGGTTTGGGCTTGCTATCTGGTTTGGCTGCAGCCTGAGTGACTGGGGTGTCTGCATGCTTTGCCGATTTATCTTCCTGCCTTTCTACCTTTACTTGCTGCAGTGTGCGATAGGCATATGCCAAAGCCCAACATATTGCAAGGAGCTTGTTTCCATTGGAATTGTCATTGTATTTCTCTTTCAGATATTTTGCCACCTCAGCTGGTTTCTGAACTTGTTCAGGGGGAAACTTGCAAACCATTGCGTCAGAGAATTTCTTTAGGGTTTGGCCGATGTCCTCCCATTCCCCACACCACTCAGGATGTTCCACCTCTGGGTCAGGTGCCTCGGCAGTAGCCCGGGAAATCTGATCTTTCATTCTAGACAAGCTGCGACCACATAGAGGAAGCTTACCAGATAAAATAGCAGAAATACCAGGAAGATGGTCTCTTTAACATCCAGGGGAAACTGAACACTCTTAAAAGATAACCTATCAAATTTAAAGAGAAGGGAAACACCGTCTCCTCCTCTTCTAACAATCTGGGTGCAATTACTTATAAATTCCCAAAACAGGCTACCGAAGCTAGGACTGGGGTTAGGAGGGAGAAACCATTTATCATTCACACTTCAAACAGCTGCCTGTACCTCTGTCAACTTCTTATAAATCATTGTCACCGAGCACAGCAAAATAGAAATCCTGATTCATCTCCTTTCTCTGTAAAATTTACATATCAGGGACAAGATTGGAGCAAGTTGTGGATAGGCAAACAACCCTAGGGACCAAAATAACACTAGTACCTCAATGAAGCCTAAAGACCAGAAAGACATGAGTACATCAAGCCAGAGAGACATTATGAACTCAACCAGCATGATGACTACTTTACCCCAACACAGAATAAGTAAATTCAAACTAAAATGTAATTACTACAGGTTTTTTCACTTTCCTTCGAGCCACACATTGGGCGCCACTAAATTTCGTACCCGTTTGGCCAAATTTAGAAATACATCCTCTGAGAGAAGGCACAACCACCCCTCCCCCCCAGGTTCGGGAAAATATAAATTTTCCTCGAAGGAAAGTGAAGGAGATAAAACTATTTATTTACTTAACACATGGGAAAAAGAAAATAATGCTAAATAATAAAATCTCTCGCTGTGGAGGAAAAACCTGGGAAAGTGTTAGACTCCTCCCTTTGGTCTCCTCAGAGCTGGGGCTTGGCCCAGGGCCAGGCCCTCTGTGCCCAGTGGAAAGTCCTCCTGATGTGCTCTGAGGTTGAAAGCAGTCCAGTGGAAAAGGGAGAAAATCTGGAATTCCAGGGAAGGAAAAACAAAGTTCAACTCTCAGTCTCTCTCTCCGGAGAAAAAGAAACTGAACAACTGGCCAAAAGCTGACTGGAAAGCAGCAAGCCGGGTGCTTCCTCGCTCCCCTGCCACAGCTGGGGAAAAAAAACCCCTGCTATCTGTGTGTGACCTTGAACAAGCTGCAAACTTCTTTGCAAAAGTTTTGCTCAGTTTTTTCCTTCCCCCTCTCAGGCTCAGTTTAGAGGCACAGAAAGGCACAAAAATTAATTTCTGGGCATAGGCAGCAATTTGGGATACACATCATAATGTCACCCCAAGAAATTCCACCCCTTATCCCATATTGTTGGCCCAGTGCCCAAACTAAGATATTCTAATTCTACACACACATTAATACATATATATATATATACACAGCTATGTGCAAACAGTGACAGTGACAATCAGCAAGCAGTGGTATACAGGCATTTCACATTACAGGTGGTTCTCATACAACAATCAGATCTCCCTGCGGTACACAACGTGTTGTTCCATCTTTAGGCATTACCCACCATGTGCAACCAGGTCCCTAAGCAAAGACAACCCCACGGGTGGGTTTGTCTGGACTCGAGGCAGAATTTATCCACACAGGCTTTCCTAACAGACCTCTGACATGCACTACTGGGACCTTATCTCCATCTGTTGTATGCAGGGATTCAGATTGGGCTGGACCAGCTCTATTGGTGGAACCTCGGGTGTTAACTAACCAGGTGGCCTTTGCTAGATGCTGCCCCCAATTTTTGAAAGTTCCCCCACCTAGTGCCTTCAGGGTGGTTTTCAACAATCCATTGCACCGTTCCACTTTGCCTGCAGCTGGTGCATGGTAAGGGATGTGGTACACCCACTCAATGCCATGTTCTCTAGCCCAGGTATTTATAAGGCTGTTCTTGAATTGAGTCCCATTATCAGATTCAGTTCTCTCAGGGGTGCCATGCCTCCAAAGGACTTGCTTTTAAAAGGCCCAGGATGGTATTATGGGCAGTAGCATGAGGCACAGGGTAGGTCTCCAGCCATCCTGTGGTGGCTTCTACCATTGTGAGCACATAGCGCTTGCCTTGGCAGGTTTGAGGCAGTATGATGTAATCAATCTGCCAGGCCTCCCCATACTTGTATTTGGACCACGGCCCACCATACCACAGGGAATTCACTCGCTTGGCCTGCTTGATCGCAGCGCATGTCTCACAATCATGAATAACTTGGGAGATACTGTCCATGGTTAGATCCACCCCTCGATCTCGTGCTCACTTATAGGTGGCGTCTCTGCCCTGATGGCGGAGGCATCATGGGCCCATCGAGCTAGGAACAACTCTCCCTTGTGTTTCCAGTCCAAGTCTACCTGTGACACTTCTATCTTTGCAGCCTGATCTACCTGCTTGTTGTTTTGGTGTTCTTCGTTAGCCCTACTCTTGGGGGCATGGGCATCTACATGGCGGACTTTCACAACTAGCTTTCTGACTCGGGCAGCGATGTTTTTCCACTCTTCAGCAGCCCAGATTGGTTTTCCCCTACGCTGCCAATTAGCTTTTTTCCACTTTTCTAGCCATCCCCATAGAGCACTGGCTACCATCCATAAATGAGTGTACAGGTAGAGCTTTGGCCACTTCTCTCTTTCAGCAATGTCCAGGGCTAGTTGAACAGCTTTGAGTGGTTGACCCCGAATCTCACCAGACACCTTCTGCCAGAGGCTCCAGGAAAGACCATGGCTCCCAGCTGCAGAGTAGAGCACGTTCTTCACTTCTGGTCCTGTCCTGACTGGGCCAAGGGCTACAGCATGAGCGATTTCCTGCTTGATTTGGGCAAAAGCTTGTTGCTGTTCAGGGCTCTAGTGGAAATCGTTCTTCTTGCGGGTAACCAGGTAAAGAGGACTCACAATCTGGCTGTACTCAGGAATATGCATCCTCCAAAAGCCTATGGCACCTAGGAAAGCTTGCGTTTCCTTCTTGTTTGTCGGTGGAGACATTGCTGTGATCTTATTGATGACCTCAGTGGGAATCTGATGCCATCCATCTTGCCATTTCACTCCCAGGAACCGGATCTCTTGAGCAGGTCCCTTGACTTTGCTCTTCCTGATGGCGAAACCAGCTTCCAGCAGAATCCGGATAAATTTCTCTCCTTTCTCAAACACTTCTGTTGCGGAGTTCCCCCACACAATGATGTCATCAATGTACTGCAGATGTTCTGGAGCCTCACCCTTTTCTAGTGCAATCTGGATCAGCCCATGGCAGATGGTGGGACTGTGCTTCCACCCCTGGGGCAGTCGGTTCCAGGTGTACTGCACACCTCTCCAGGTGAAGGCCTGCACTCTGCTGCCAAAGGAATGGAGAAAAAGGCGTTAGCAATGTCAATGGTGGCATACCACTTTGCTGCTTTGGACTCCAGCTCATTCTGGAGCTCCAACATGTCCAGCACAGCAGCCCTCAGTGGTGGAGTCACTTCATTCAAGGCACAATAGTCCACAGTCAATCTACGTTCTCCTTCTGATTTGCGCACAGGCCAAATGGGACTATTGAAGGGTGAGTGGGTCTTGCTGACCACCCCTTGGCTCTCCAGCTCACGGATCATCTTGTGGATGGGAATCACAGCATCTCCAGTTGTCCGGTATTGTCGGTGATGCACTTTCGAGGTAGCAATTGGTACTCTTTGTTCTTCCACCTTCAGAAGGCCAACTGCAGACGGGTTCTCTGATAGCCCAGGCAAAGTGTTCAATTGCTTAATGCTCTCTGTCTCCACAGCAGCTATTCCAAAAGCCCACTTGAGTCCCTTTGGGTCTCTAAAATACCGGTTCCGGAGGAAGTCTTTGCCCAAAATGCACGGGGCCTCTTGGCCAGTCACAATGAGATGTTTCTTCCACTCGTTTCCGGTAAGGCTCACCTCAGCTTCTACTAAGGTCAAATTTTGCTATCCACCTGTTACACCAGAAATAGAAACAGATTCTTCCCCCACATGCTGCGATGGAATCATTGTACACTGCGCACCAGTGTCAACCAAGGCATCATATTTTTGTGGTTCTGATGGACCAGGCCAACAAATCCACACAGTCCAAAAGACACGGTTTTCCCTGACCTCTACCTGGCTAGAGGCAGGGCCCCTCTATGCCTGGTCATACTTCTTTCCCTGGGCCTGCATTTTGGAGGTTCCTTCATGGGAATCGGACATGCCATCGTCTTTTCCATCATTTCTGGCAGTTTGGCTACAGGCAACTGGAGCTACTTCCTTTTTGGTAGAACTTCCTTTCTGAGATTGCGCTCCTTCAATTCACGCACTTGTGCTGCCAGAGCAGACGTGGTTTGTCCACCCCACCTCTTCGTGTCTTCCCCACTGTCACACAGAAATTTCCACAGCTCACTTCGTGGGATGTTCCTTCTCTCTGGGGAACGTCCGTGGAGAAGGCACTTTAATCTCCTGGTGATTCTTCTTCATTTCATCTTCCATTTTCTGCATACGTGTTTCCACTGCTGCAATTCTTCCATGTGTTGGGCCATGCACAGAGTCTGCATATGCTCGGAGCTTCACTGCCATATCCTTCACAGTCTCATTCGCATCGTAGTCTGGTTTCATTATTGCTAAAGCAGAAGCGTATTCCTGTGGCCCAAGTTGTATGAGTTTTCACTACATATATGGAATAACTCTGGCCTGGTCTGGACTCCTCAATCCTGGGTCATTTGTGAAAACAACCTCTACCACCCCTAGTTCTCTCAGGCGTTGGATCCCTTGTTCTATGGTCTTCCACGGGTTTTACTGCATGTAGAGATCATCTCTGCACATATATCTTTCAATCACACCTGTCAAGACCTGTCTCCAGAGACTGGCAGAGTCAGCCTCCCTTATCATCGCTTGGTCGATCACTGGATCACATGACAGGGATCCGAAATGCTTCGCTTCAGCACCGTCCAGCATCACATCATCACCTGCCGCATCCCAAATACGGACCATCCAACTTATTATGGATTTATCAGACCATCGGGTGTAGCCCTTTCTTAGGCTGTGAAGGTCCTTTATGGACATGGACTCGGTAATGGTTTCTGTGCCTGAGTCAGTTGGTCATTTTGAGGTTCCTTCCCCTGCATCTTTTGAGGTCCCTTCCCCTGCATTATCCTCATCTTTCACTGGACGATCAGTTTTGGTTGTGTGTTTTTCCCTCGTGACAGGAGCCACTGTCAATGGCTTAGACTCTCCATCTGGTTTGGGCTTGCTATCTGGTTTGGCTGCAGCCTGAGTGACTGGGGTGTCTGCATGCTTTGCCGATTTATCTTCCTGCCTTTCTACCTTTACTTGCTGCAGTGTGCGATAGGCATATGCCAAAGCCCAACATATTGCAAGGAGCTTGTTTCCATTGGAATTGTCATTGTATTTCTCTTTCAGATATTTTGCCACCTCAGCTGGTTTCTGAACTTGTTCAGGGGGAAACTTGCAAACCATTGCGTCAGAGAATTTCTTTAGGGTTTGGCCGATGTCCTCCCATTCCCCACACCACTCAGGATGTTCCACCTCTGGGTCAGGTGCCTCGGCAGTAGCCCGGGAAATCTGATCTTTCATTCTAGACAAGCTGCGACCACATAGAGGAAGCTTACCAGATAAAATAGCAGAAATACCAGGAAGATGGTCTCTTTAACATCCAGGGGAAACTGAACACTCTTAAAAGATAACCTATCAAATTTAAAGAGAAGGGAAACACCGTCTCCTCCTCTTCTAACAATCTGGGTGCAATTACTTATAAATTCCCAAAACAGGCTACCGAAGCTAGGACTGGGGTTAGGAGGGAGAAACCATTTATCATTCACACTTCAAACAGCTGCCTGTACCTCTGTCAACTTCCTATAAATCATTGTCACCGAGCACAGCAAAATAGAAATCCTGATTCATCTCCTTTCTCTGTAAAATTTACATATCAGGGACAAGATTGGAGCAAGTTGTGGATAGGCAAACAACCCTAGGGACCAAAATAACACTAGTACCTCAATGAAGCCTAAAGACCAGAAAGACATGAGTACATCAAGCCAGAGAGACATTATGAACTCAACCAGCATGATGACTACTTTACCCCAACACAGAATAAGTAAATTCAAACTAAAATGTAATTACTACAGGTTTTTTCACTTTCCTTCGAGCCACACATTGGGCGCCACTAAATTTCGTACCCGTTTGGCCAAATTTAGAAATACATCCTCTGAGAGAAGGCACAACCACCCCTCCCCCCCAGGTTCGGGAAAATATAAATTTTCCTCGAAGGAAAGTGAAGGAGATAAAACTATTTATTTACTTAACACATGGGAAAAAGAAAATAATGCTAAATAATAAAATCTCTCGCTGTGGAGGAAAAACCTGGGAAAGTGTTAGACTCCTCCCTTTGGTCTCCTCAGAGCTGGGGCTTGGCCCAGGGCCAGGCCCTCTGTGCCCAGTGGAAAGTCCTCCTGATGTGCTCTGAGGTTGAAAGCAGTCCAGTGGAAAAGGGAGAAAATCTGGAATTCCAGGGAAGGAAAAACAAAGTTCAACTCTCAGTCTCTCTCTCCGGAGAAAAAGAAACTGAACAACTGGCCAAAAAGCTGACTGGAAAGCAGCAAGCCGGGTGCTTCCTCGCTCCCCTGCCACAGCTGGGGAAAAAAACCCCTGCTATCTGTGTGTGACCTTGAACAAGCTGCAAACTTCTTTGCAAAAGTTTTGCTCAGTTTTTTCCTTCCCCCTCTCAGGCTCAGTTTAGAGGCACAGAAAGGCACAAAAATTAATTTCTGGGCATAGGCAGCAATTTGGGATACACATCATAATGTCACCCCAAGAAATTCCACCCCTTATCCCATATTGTTGGCCCAGTGCCCAAACTAAGATATTCTAATTCTACACACACATTAATACATATATATATATATACACAGCTATGTGCGAACAGTGACAGTGACAATCAGCAAGCAGTGGTATACAGGCATTTCACATTACAGGTGGTTCTCATACAACAATCAGATCTCCCTGCGGTACACAACGTGTTGTTCCATCTTTAGGCATTACCCACCATGTGCAACCAGGTCCCTAAGCAAAGACAACCCCACGGGTGGGTTTGTCTGGACTCGAGGCAGAATTTATCCACACAGGCTTTCCTAACAGACCTCTGACATGCACTACTGGGACCTTATCTCCATCTGTTGTATGCAGGGATTCAGATTGGGCTGGACCAGCTCTATTGGTGGAACCTCGGGTGTTAACTAACCAGGTGGCCTTTGCTAGATGCTGCCCCCAATTTTTGAAAGTTCCCCCACCTAGTGCCTTCAGGGTGGTTTTCAACAATCCATTGCACCGTTCCACTTTGCCTGCAGCTGGTGCATGGTAAGGGATGTGGTACACCCACTCAATGCCATGTTCTCTAGCCCAGGTATTTATAAGGCTGTTCTTGAATTGAGTCCCATTATCAGATTCAGTTCTCTCAGGGGTGCCATGCCTCCAAAGGACTTGCTTTTAAAAGGCCCAGGATGGTATTATGGGCAGTAGCATGAGGCACAGGGTAGGTCTCCAGCCATCCTGTGGTGGCTTCTACCATTGTGAGCACATAGCGCTTGCCTTGGCAGGTTTGAGGCAGTATGATGTAATCAATCTGCCAGGCCTCCCCATACTTGTATTTGGACCACGGCCCACCATACCACAGGGAATTCACTCGCTTGGCCTGCTTGATCGCAGCGCATGTCTCACAATCATGAATAACTTGGGAGATACTGTCCATGGTTAGATCCACCCCTCGATCTCGTGCTCACTTATAGGTGGCGTCTCTGCCCTGATGGCGGAGGCATCATGGGCCCATCGAGCTAGGAACAACTCTCCCTTGTGTTTCCAGTCCAAGTCTACCTGTGACACTTCTATCTTTGCAGCCTGATCTACCTGCTTGTTGTTTTGGTGTTCTTCGTTAGCCCTACTCTTGGGGGCATGGGCATCTACATGGCGGACTTTCACAACTAGCTTTCTGACTCGGGCAGCGATGTTTTTCCACTCTTCAGCAGCCCAGATTGGTTTTCCCCTACGCTGCCAATTAGCTTTTTTCCACTTTTCTAGCCATCCCCATAGAGCACTGGCTACCATCCATAAATGAGTGTACAGGTAGAGCTTTGGCCACTTCTCTCTTTCAGCAATGTCCAGGGCTAGTTGAACAGCTTTGAGTGGTTGACCCCGAATCTCACCAGACACCTTCTGCCAGAGGCTCCAGGAAAGACCATGGCTCCCAGCTGCAGAGTAGAGCACGTTCTTCACTTCTGGTCCTGTCCTGACTGGGCCAAGGGCTACAGCATGAGCGATTTCCTGCTTGATTTGGGCAAAAGCTTGTTGCTGTTCAGGGCTCTAGTGGAAATCGTTCTTCTTGCGGGTAACCAGGTAAAGAGGACTCACAATCTGGCTGTACTCAGGAATATGCATCCTCCAAAAGCCTATGGCACCTAGGAAAGCTTGCGTTTCCTTCTTGTTTGTCGGTGGAGACATTGCTGTGATCTTATTGATGACCTCAGTGGGAATCTGATGCCATCCATCTTGCCATTTCACTCCCAGGAACCGGATCTCTTGAGCAGGTCCCTTGACTTTGCTCTTCCTGATGGCGAAACCAGCTTCCAGCAGAATCCGGATAAATTTCTCTCCTTTCTCAAACACTTCTGTTGCGGAGTTCCCCCACACAATGATGTCATCAATGTACTGCAGATGTTCTGGAGCCTCACCCTTTTCTAGTGCAATCTGGATCAGCCCATGGCAGATGGTGGGACTGTGCTTCCACCCCTGGGGCAGTCGGTTCCAGGTGTACTGCACACCTCTCCAGGTGAAGGCCTGCACTCTGCTGCCAAAGGAATGGAGAAAAAGGCGTTAGCAATGTCAATGGTGGCATACCACTTTGCTGCTTTGGACTCCAGCTCATTCTGGAGCTCCAACATGTCCAGCACAGCAGCCCTCAGTGGTGGAGTCACTTCATTCAAGGCACAATAGTCCACAGTCAATCTACGTTCTCCTTCTGATTTGCGCACAGGCCAAATGGGACTATTGAAGGGTGAGTGGGTCTTGCTGACCACCCCTTGGCTCTCCAGCTCACGGATCATCTTGTGGATGGGAATCACAGCATCTCCAGTTGTCCGGTATTGTCGGTGATGCACTTTCGAGGTAGCAATTGGTACTCTTTGTTCTTCCACCTTCAGAAGGCCAACTGCAGACGGGTTCTCTGATAGCCCAGGCAAAGTGTTCAATTGCTTAATGCTCTCTGTCTCCACAGCAGCTATTCCAAAAGCCCACTTGAGTCCCTTTGGGTCTCTAAAATACCGGTTCCGGAGGAAGTCTTTGCCCAAAATGCACGGGGCCTCTTGGCCAGTCACAATGAGATGTTTCTTCCACTCGTTTCCGGTAAGGCTCACCTCAGCTTCTACTAAGGTCAAATTTTGCTATCCACCTGTTACACCAGAAATAGAAACAGATTCTTCCCCCACATGCTGCGATGGAATCATTGTACACTGCGCACCAGTGTCAACCAAGGCATCATATTTTTGTGGTTCTGATGGACCAGGCCAACAAATCCACACAGTCCAAAAGACACGGTTTTCCCTGACCTCTACCTGGCTAGAGGCAGGGCCCCTCTATGCCTGGTCATACTTCTTTCCCTGGGCCTGCATTTTGGAGGTTCCTTCATGGGAATCGGACATGCCATCGTCTTTTCCATCATTTCTGGCAGTTTGGCTACAGGCAACTGGAGCTACTTCCTTTTTGGTAGAACTTCCTTTCTGAGATTGCGCTCCTTCAATTCACGCACTTGTGCTGCCAGAGCAGACGTGGTTTGTCCACCCCACCTCTTCGTGTCTTCCCCACTGTCACACAGAAATTTCCACAGCTCACTTCGTGGGATGTTCCTTCTCTCTGGGGAACGTCCGTGGAGAAGGCACTTTAATCTCCTGGTGATTCTTCTTCATTTCATCTTCCATTTTCTGCATACGTGTTTCCACTGCTGCAATTCTTCCATGTGTTGGGCCATGCACAGAGTCTGCATATGCTCGGAGCTTCACTGCCATATCCTTCACAGTCTCATTCGCATCGTAGTCTGGTTTCATTATTGCTAAAGCAGAAGCGTATTCCTGTGGCCCAAGTTGTATGAGTTTTCACTACATATATGGAATAACTCTGGCCTGGTCTGGACTCCTCAATCCTGGGTCATTTGTGAAAACAACCTCTACCACCCCTAGTTCTCTCAGGCGTTGGATCCCTTGTTCTATGGTCTTCCACGGGTTTTACTGCATGTAGAGATCATCTCTGCACATATATCTTTCAATCACACCTGTCAAGACCTGTCTCCAGAGACTGGCAGAGTCAGCCTCCCTTATCATCGCTTGGTCGATCACTGGATCACATGACAGGGATCCGAAATGCTTCGCTTCAGCACCGTCCAGCATCACATCATCACCTGCCGCATCCCAAATACGGACCATCCAACTTATTATGGATTTATCAGACCATCGGGTGTAGCCCTTTCTTAGGCTGTGAAGGTCCTTTATGGACATGGACTCGGTAATGGTTTCTGTGCCTGAGTCAGTTGGTCATTTTGAGGTTCCTTCCCCTGCATCTTTTGAGGTCCCTTCCCCTGCATTATCCTCATCTTTCACTGGACGATCAGTTTTGGTTGTGTGTTTTTCCCTCGTGACAGGAGCCACTGTCAATGGCTTAGACTCTCCATCTGGTTTGGGCTTGCTATCTGGTTTGGCTGCAGCCTGAGTGACTGGGGTGTCTGCATGCTTTGCCGATTTATCTTCCTGCCTTTCTACCTTTACTTGCTGCAGTGTGCGATAGGCATATGCCAAAGCCCAACATATTGCAAGGAGCTTGTTTCCATTGGAATTGTCATTGTATTTCTCTTTCAGATATTTTGCCACCTCAGCTGGTTTCTGAACTTGTTCAGGGGGAAACTTGCAAACCATTGCGTCAGAGAATTTCTTTAGGGTTTGGCCGATGTCCTCCCATTCCCCACACCACTCAGGATGTTCCACCTCTGGGTCAGGTGCCTCGGCAGTAGCCCGGGAAATCTGATCTTTCATTCTAGACAAGCTGCGACCACATAGAGGAAGCTTACCAGATAAAATAGCAGAAATACCAGGAAGATGGTCTCTTTAACATCCAGGGGAAACTGAACACTCTTAAAAGATAACCTATCAAATTTAAAGAGAAGGGAAACACCGTCTCCTCCTCTTCTAACAATCTGGGTGCAATTACTTATAAATTCCCAAAACAGGCTACCGAAGCTAGGACTGGGGTTAGGAGGGAGAAACCATTTATCATTCACACTTCAAACAGCTGCCTGTACCTCTGTCAACTTCTTATAAATCATTGTCACCGAGCACAGCAAAATAGAAATCCTGATTCATCTCCTTTCTCTGTAAAATTTACATATCAGGGACAAGATTGGAGCAAGTTGTGGATAGGCAAACAACCCTAGGGACCAAAATAACACTAGTACCTCAATGAAGCCTAAAGACCAGAAAGACATGAGTACATCAAGCCAGAGAGACATTATGAACTCAACCAGCATGATGACTACTTTACCCCAACACAGAATAAGTAAATTCAAACTAAAATGTAATTACTACAGGTTTTTTCACTTTCCTTCGAGCCACACATTGGGCGCCACTAAATTTCGTACCCGTTTGGCCAAATTTAGAAATACATCCTCTGAGAGAAGGCACAACCACCCCTCCCCCCCAGGTTCGGGAAAATATAAATTTTCCTCGAAGGAAAGTGAAGGAGATAAAACTATTTATTTACTTAACACATGGGAAAAAGAAAATAATGCTAAATAATAAAATCTCTCGCTGTGGAGGAAAAACCTGGGAAAGTGTTAGACTCCTCCCTTTGGTCTCCTCAGAGCTGGGGCTTGGCCCAGGGCCAGGCCCTCTGTGCCCAGTGGAAAGTCCTCCTGATGTGCTCTGAGGTTGAAAGCAGTCCAGTGGAAAAGGGAGAAAATCTGGAATTCCAGGGAAGGAAAAACAAAGTTCAACTCTCAGTCTCTCTCTCCGGAGAAAAAGAAACTGAACAACTGGCCAAAAAGCTGACTGGAAAGCAGCAAGCCGGGTGCTTCCTCGCTCCCCTGCCACAGCTGGGGAAAAAAACCCCTGCTATCTGTGTGTGACCTTGAACAAGCTGCAAACTTCTTTGCAAAAGTTTTGCTCAGTTTTTTCCTTCCCCCTCTCAGGCTCAGTTTAGAGGCACAGAAAGGCACAAAAATTAATTTCTGGGCATAGGCAGCAATTTGGGATACACATCATAATGTCACCCCAAGAAATTCCACCCCTTATCCCATATTGTTGGCCCAGTGCCCAAACTAAGATATTCTAATTCTACACACACATTAATACATATATATATATATATACACAGCTATGTGCGAACAGTGACAGTGACAATCAGCAAGCAGTGGTATACAGGCATTTCACATTACAGGTGGTTCTCATACAACAATCAGATCTCCCTGCGGTACACAACGTGTTGTTCCATCTTTAGGCATTACCCACCATGTGCAACCAGGTCCCTAAGCAAAGACAACCCCACGGGTGGGTTTGTCTGGACTCGAGGCAGAATTTATCCACACAGGCTTTCCTAACAGACCTCTGACATGCACTACTGGGACCTTATCTCCATCTGTTGTATGCAGGGATTCAGATTGGGCTGGACCAGCTCTATTGGTGGAACCTCGGGTGTTAACTAACCAGGTGGCCTTTGCTAGATGCTGCCCCCAATTTTTGAAAGTTCCCCCACCTAGTGCCTTCAGGGTGGTTTTCAACAATCCATTGCACCGTTCCACTTTGCCTGCAGCTGGTGCATGGTAAGGGATGTGGTACACCCACTCAATGCCATGTTCTCTAGCCCAGGTACTTATAAGGCTGTTCTTGAATTGAGTCCCATTATCAGATTCAGTTCTCTCAGGGGTGCCATGCCTCCAAAGGACTTGCTTTTAAAAGGCCCAGGATGGTATTATGGGCAGTAGCATGAGGCACAGGGTAGGTCTCCAGCCATCCTGTGGTGGCTTCTACCATTGTGAGCACATAGCGCTTGCCTTGGCAGGTTTGAGGCAGTATGATGTAATCAATCTGCCAGGCCTCCCCATACTTGTATTTGGACCACGGCCCACCATACCACAGGGAAATCACTCGCTTGGCCTGCTTGATCGCAGCGCATGTCTCACAATCATGAATAACTTGGGAGATACTGTCCATGGTTAGATCCACCCCTCGATCTCGTGCTCACTTATAGGTGGCGTCTCTGCCCTGATGGCGGAGGCATCATGGGCCCATCGAGCTAGGAACAACTCTCCCTTGTGTTTCCAGTCCAAGTCTACCTGTGACACTTCTATCTTTGCAGCCTGATCTACCTGCTTGTTGTTTTGGTGTTCTTCGTTAGCCCTACTCTTGGGGGCATGGGCATCTACATGGCGGACTTTCACAACCAGCTTTCTGACTCGGGCAGCGATGTTTTTCCACTCTTCAGCAGCCCAGATTGGTTTTCCCCTACGCTGCCAATTAGCTTTTTTCCACTTTTCTAGCCATCCCCATAGAGCACTGGCTACCATCCATAAATGAATGTACAGGTAGAGCTTTGGCCACTTCTCTCTTTCAGCAATGTCCAGGGCTAGTTGAACAGCTTTGAGTGGTTGACCCCGAATCTCACCAGACACCTTCTGCCAGAGGCTCCAGGAAAGACCATGGCTCCCAGCTGCAGAGTAGAGCACGTTCTTCACTTCTGGTCCTGTCCTGACTGGGCCAAGGGCTACAGCATGAGCGATTTCCTGCTTGATTTGGGCAAAAGCTTGTTGCTGTTCAGGGCTCTAGTGGAAATCGTTCTTCTTGCGGGTAACCAGGTAAAGAGGACTCACAATCTGGCTGTACTCAGGAATATGCATCCTCCAAAAGCCTATGGCACCTAGGAAAGCTTGCGTTTCCTTCTTGTTTGTCGGTGGAGACATTGCTGTGATCTTATTGATGACCTCAGTGGGAATCTGATGCCATCCATCTTGCCATTTCACTCCCAGGAACCGGATCTCTTGAGCAGGTCCCTTGACTTTGCTCTTCCTGATGGCGAAACCAGCTTCCAGCAGAATCCGGATAAATTTCTCTCCTTTCTCAAACACTTCTGTTGCGGAGTTCCCCCACACAATGATGTCATCAATGTACTGCAGATGTTCTGGAGCCTCACCCTTTTCTAGTGCAATCTGGATCAGCCCATGGCAGATGGTGGGACTGTGCTTCCACCCCTGGGGCAGTCGGTTCCAGGTGTACTGCACACCTCTCCAGGTGAAGGCCTGCACTCTGCTGCCAAAGGAATGGAGAAAAAGGCGTTAGCAATGTCAATGGTGGCATACCACTTTGCTGCTTTGGACTCCAGCTCATTCTGGAGCTCCAACATGTCCAGCACAGCAGCCCTCAGTGGTGGAGTCACTTCATTCAAGGCACAATAGTCCACAGTCAATCTACGTTCTCCTTCTGATTTGCGCACAGGCCAAATGGGACTATTGAAGGGTGAGTGGGTCTTGCTGACCACCCCTTGGCTCTCCAGCTCACGGATCATCTTGTGGATGGGAATCACAGCATCTCCAGTTGTCCGGTATTGTCGGTGATGCACTTTCGAGGTAGCAATTGGTACTCTTTGTTCTTCCACCTTCAGAAGGCCAACTGCAGACGGGTTCTCTGATAGCCCAGGCAAAGTGTTCAATTGCTTAATGCTCTCTGTCTCCACAGCAGCTATTCCAAAAGCCCACTTGAGTCCCTTTGGGTCTCTAAAATACCGGTTCCGGAGGAAGTCTTTGCCCAAAATGCACGGGGCCTCTTGGCCAGTCACAATGAGATGTTTCTTCCACTCGTTTCCGGTAAGGCTCACCTCAGCTTCTACTAAGGTCAAATTTTGCTATCCACCTGTTACACCAGAAATAGAAACAGATTCTTCCCCCACATGCTGCGATGGAATCATTGTACACTGCGCACCAGTGTCAACCAAGGCATCATATTTTTGTGGTTCTGATGGACCAGGCCAACAAATCCACACAGTCCAAAAGACACGGTTTTCCCTGACCTCTACCTGGCTAGAGGCAGGGCCCCTCTATGCCTGGTCATACTTCTTTCCCTGGGCCTGCATTTTGGAGGTTCCTTCATGGGAATCGGACATGCCATCGTCTTTTCCATCATTTCTGGCAGTTTGGCTACAGGCAACTGGAGCTACTTCCTTTTTGGTAGAACTTCCTTTCTGAGATTGCGCTCCTTCAATTCACGCACTTGTGCTGCCAGAGCAGACGTGGTTTGTCCACCCCACCTCTTCGTGTCTTCCCCACTGTCACACAGAAATTTCCACAGCTCACTTCGTGGGATGTTCCTTCTCTCTGGGGAACGTCCGTGGAGAAGGCACTTTAATCTCCTGGTGATTCTTCTTCATTTCATCTTCCATTTTCTGCATACGTGTTTCCACTGCTGCAATTCTTCCATGTGTTGGGCCATGCACAGTCTGCATATGCTCGGAGCTTCACTGCCATATCCTTCACAGTCTCATTCGCATCGTAGTCCGGTTTCATTATTGCTAAAGCAGAAGCGTATTCCTGTGGCCCAAGTTGTATGAGTTTTCACTACATATATGGAATAACTCTGGCCTGGTCTGGACTCCTCAATCCTGGGTCATTTGTGAAAACAACCTCTACCACCCCTAGTTCTCTCAGGCGTTGGATCCCTTGTTCTATGGTCTTCCACGGGTTTTACTGCATGTAGAGATCATCTCTGCACATATATCTTTCAATCACACCTGTCAAGACCTGTCTCCAGAGACTGGCAGAGTCAGCCTCCCTTATCATCGCTTGGTCGATCACTGGATCACATGACAGGGATCCGAAATGCTTCGCTTCAGCACCGTCCAGCATCACATCATCACCTGCCGCATCCCAAATACGGACCATCCAACTTATTATGGATTTATCAGACCATCGGGTGTAGCCCTTTCTTAGGCTGTGAAGGTCCTTTATGGACATGGACTCGGTAATGGTTTCTGTGCCTGAGTCAGTTGGTCATTTTGAGGTTCCTTCCCCTGCATCTTTTGAGGTCCCTTCCCCTGCATTATCCTCATCTTTCACTGGACGATCAGTTTTGGTTGTGTGTTTTTCCCTCGTGACAGGAGCCACTGTCAATGGCTTAGACTCTCCATCTGGTTTGGGCTTGCTATCTGGTTTGGCTGCAGCCTGAGTGACTGGGGTGTCTGCATGCTTTGCCGATTTATCTTCCTGCCTTTCTACCTTTACTTGCTGCAGTGTGCGATAGGCATATGCCAAAGCCCAACATATTGCAAGGAGCTTGTTTCCATTGGAATTGTCATTGTATTTCTCTTTCAGATATTTTGCCACCTCAGCTGGTTTCTGAACTTGTTCAGGGGGAAACTTGCAAACCATTGCGTCAGAGAATTTCTTTAGGGTTTGGCCGATGTCCTCCCATTCCCCACACCACTCAGGATGTTCCACCTCTGGGTCAGGTGCCTCGGCAGTAGCCCGGGAAATCTGATCTTTCATTCTAGACAAGCTGCGACCACATAGAGGAAGCTTACCAGATAAAATAGCAGAAATACCAGGAAGATGGTCTCTTTAACATCCAGGGGAAACTGAACACTCTTAAAAGATAACCTATCAAATTTAAAGAGAAGGGAAACACCGTCTCCTCCTCTTCTAACAATCTGGGTGCAATTACTTATAAATTCCCAAAACAGGCTACCGAAGCTAGGACTGGGGTTAGGAGGGAGAAACCATTTATCATTCACACTTCAAACAGCTGCCTGTACCTCTGTCAACTTCTTATAAATCATTGTCACCGAGCACAGCAAAATAGAAATCCTGATTCATCTCCTTTCTCTGTAAAATTTACATATCAGGGACAAGATTGGAGCAAGTTGTGGATAGGCAAACAACCCTAGGGACCAAAATAACACTAGTACCTCAATGAAGCCTAAAGACCAGAAAGACATGAGTACATCAAGCCAGAGAGACATTATGAACTCAACCAGCATGATGACTACTTTACCCCAACACAGAATAAGTAAATTCAAACTAAAATGTAATTACTACAGGTTTTTTCACTTTCCTTCGAGCCACACATTGGGCGCCACTAAATTTCGTACCCGTTTGGCCAAATTTAGAAATACATCCTCTGAGAGAAGGCACAACCACCCCTCCCCCCCAGGTTCGGGAAAATATAAATTTTCCTCGAAGGAAAGTGAAGGAGATAAAACTATTTATTTACTTAACACATGGGAAAAAGAAAATAATGCTAAATAATAAAATCTCTCGCTGTGGAGGAAAAACCTGGGAAAGTGTTAGACTCCTCCCTTTGGTCTCCTCAGAGCTGGGGCTTGGCCCAGGGCCAGGCCCTCTGTGCCCAGTGGAAAGTCCTCCTGATGTGCTCTGAGGTTGAAAGCAGTCCAGTGGAAAAGGGAGAAAATCTGGAATTCCAGGGAAGGAAAAACAAAGTTCAACTCTCAGTCTCTCTCTCCGGAGAAAAAGAAACTGAACAACTGGCCAAAAGCTGACTGGAAAGCAGCAAGCCGGGTGCTTCCTCGCTCCCCTGCCACAGCTGGGGAAAAAAAACCCCTGCTATCTGTGTGTGACCTTGAACAAGCTGCAAACTTCTTTGCAAAAGTTTTGCTCAGTTTTTTCCTTCCCCCTCTCAGGCTCAGTTTAGAGGCACAGAAAGGCACAAAAATTAATTTCTGGGCATAGGCAGCAATTTGGGATACACATCATAATGTCACCCCAAGAAATTCCACCCCTTATCCCATATTGTTGGCCCAGTGCCCAAACTAAGATATTCTAATTCTACACACACATTAATACATATATATATATATACACAGCTATGTGCGAACAGTGACAGTGACAATCAGCAAGCAGTGGTATACAGGCATTTCACATTACAGGTGGTTCTCATACAACAATCAGATCTCCCTGCGGTACACAACGTGTTGTTCCATCTTTAGGCATTACCCACCATGTGCAACCAGGTCCCTAAGCAAAGACAACCCCACGGGTGGGTTTGTCTGGACTCGAGGCAGAATTTATCCACACAGGCTTTCCTAACAGACCTCTGACATGCACTACTGGGACCTTATCTCCATCTGTTGTATGCAGGGATTCAGATTGGGCTGGACCAGCTCTATTGGTGGAACCTCGGGTGTTAACTAACCAGGTGGCCTTTGCTAGATGCTGCCCCCAATTTTTGAAAGTTCCCCCACCTAGTGCCTTCAGGGTGGTTTTCAACAATCCATTGCACCGTTCCACTTTGCCTGCAGCTGGTGCATGGTAAGGGATGTGGTACACCCACTCAATGCCATGTTCTCTAGCCCAGGTACTTATAAGGCTGTTCTTGAATTGAGTCCCATTATCAGATTCAGTTCTCTCAGGGGTGCCATGCCTCCAAAGGACTTGCTTTTAAAAGGCCCAGGATGGTATTATGGGCAGTAGCATGAGGCACAGGGTAGGTCTCCAGCCATCCTGTGGTGGCTTCTACCATTGTGAGCACATAGCGCTTGCCTTGGCAGGTTTGAGGCAGTATGATGTAATCAATCTGCCAGGCCTCCCCATACTTGTATTTGGACCACGGCCCACCATACCACAGGGAATTAACTCGCTTGGCCTGCTTGATCGCAGCGCATGTCTCACAATCATGAATAACTTGGGAGATACTGTCCATGGTTAGATCCACCCCTCGATCTCGTGCTCACTTATAGGTGGCGTCTCTGCCCTGATGGCGGAGGCATCATGGGCCCATCGAGCTAGGAACAACTCTCCCTTGTGTTTCCAGTCCAAGTCTACCTGTGACACTTCTATCTTTGCAGCCTGATCTACCTGCTTGTTGTTTTGGTGTTCTTCGTTAGCCCTACTCTTGGGGGCATGGGCATCTACATGGCGGACTTTCACAACCAGCTTTCTGACTCGGGCAGCGATGTTTTTCCACTCTTCAGCAGCCCAGATTGGTTTTCCCCTACGCTGCCAATTAGCTTTTTTCCACTTTTCTAGCCATCCCCATAGAGCACTGGCTACCATCCATAAATGAATGTACAGGTAGAGCTTTGGCCACTTCTCTCTTTCAGCAATGTCCAGGGCTAGTTGAACAGCTTTGAGTGGTTGACCCCGAATCTCACCAGACACCTTCTGCCAGAGGCTCCAGGAAAGACCATGGCTCCCAGCTGCAGAGTAGAGCACGTTCTTCACTTCTGGTCCTGTCCTGACTGGGCCAAGGGCTACAGCATGAGCGATTTCCTGCTTGATTTGGGCAAAAGCTTGTTGCTGTTCAGGGCTCTAGTGGAAATCGTTCTTCTTGCGGGTAACCAGGTAAAGAGGACTCACAATCTGGCTGTACTCAGGAATATGCATCCTCCAAAAGCCTATGGCACCTAGGAAAGCTTGCGTTTCCTTCTTGTTTGTCGGTGGAGACATTGCTGTGATCTTATTGATGACCTCAGTGGGAATCTGATGCCATCCATCTTGCCATTTCACTCCCAGGAACCGGATCTCTTGAGCAGGTCCCTTGACTTTGCTCTTCCTGATGGCGAAACCAGCTTCCAGCAGAATCCGGATAAATTTCTCTCCTTTCTCAAACACTTCTGTTGCGGAGTTCCCCCACACAATGATGTCATCAATGTACTGCAGATGTTCTGGAGCCTCACCCTTTTCTAGTGCAATCTGGATCAGCCCATGGCAGATGGTGGGACTGTGCTTCCACCCCTGGGGCAGTCGGTTCCAGGTGTACTGCACACCTCTCCAGGTGAAGGCCTGCACTCTGCTGCCAAAGGAATGGAGAAAAAGGCGTTAGCAATGTCAATGGTGGCATACCACTTTGCTGCTTTGGACTCCAGCTCATTCTGGAGCTCCAACATGTCCAGCACAGCAGCCCTCAGTGGTGGAGTCACTTCATTCAAGGCACAATAGTCCACAGTCAATCTACGTTCTCCTTCTGATTTGCGCACAGGCCAAATGGGACTATTGAAGGGTGAGTGGGTCTTGCTGACCACCCCTTGGCTCTCCAGCTCACGGATCATCTTGTGGATGGGAATCACAGCATCTCCAGTTGTCCGGTATTGTCGGTGATGCACTTTCGAGGTAGCAATTGGTACTCTTTGTTCTTCCACCTTCAGAAGGCCAACTGCAGACGGGTTCTCTGATAGCCCAGGCAAAGTGTTCAATTGCTTAATGCTCTCTGTCTCCACAGCAGCTATTCCAAAAGCCCACTTGAGTCCCTTTGGGTCTCTAAAATACCGGTTCCGGAGGAAGTCTTTGCCCAAAATGCACGGGGCCTCTTGGCCAGTCACAATGAGATGTTTCTTCCACTCGTTTCCGGTAAGGCTCACCTCAGCTTCTACTAAGGTCAAATTTTGCTATCCACCTGTTACACCAGAAATAGAAACAGATTCTTCCCCCACATGCTGCGATGGAATCATTGTACACTGCGCACCAGTGTCAACCAAGGCATCATATTTTTGTGGTTCTGATGGACCAGGCCAACAAATCCACACAGTCCAAAAGACACGGTTTTCCCTGACCTCTACCTGGCTAGAGGCAGGGCCCCTCTATGCCTGGTCATACTTCTTTCCCTGGGCCTGCATTTTGGAGGTTCCTTCATGGGAATCGGACATGCCATCGTCTTTTCCATCATTTCTGGCAGTTTGGCTACAGGCAACTGGAGCTACTTCCTTTTTGGTAGAACTTCCTTTCTGAGATTGCGCTCCTTCAATTCACGCACTTGTGCTGCCAGAGCAGACGTGGTTTGTCCACCCCACCTCTTCGTGTCTTCCCCACTGTCACACAGAAATTTCCACAGCTCACTTCGTGGGATGTTCCTTCTCTCTGGGGAACGTCCGTGGAGAAGGCACTTTAATCTCCTGGTGATTCTTCTTCATTTCATCTTCCATTTTCTGCATACGTGTTTCCACTGCTGCAATTCTTCCATGTGTTGGGCCATGCACAGTCTGCATATGCTCGGAGCTTCACTGCCATATCCTTCACAGTCTCATTCGCATCGTAGTCCGGTTTCATTATTGCTAAAGCAGAAGCGTATTCCTGTGGCCCAAGTTGTATGAGTTTTCACTACATATATGGAATAACTCTGGCCTGGTCTGGACTCCTCAATCCTGGGTCATTTGTGAAAACAACCTCTACCACCCCTAGTTCTCTCAGGCGTTGGATCCCTTGTTCTATGGTCTTCCACGGGTTTTACTGCATGTAGAGATCATCTCTGCACATATATCTTTCAATCACACCTGTCAAGACCTGTCTCCAGAGACTGGCAGAGTCAGCCTCCCTTATCATCGCTTGGTCGATCACTGGATCACATGACAGGGATCCGAAATGCTTCGCTTCAGCACCGTCCAGCATCACATCATCACCTGCCGCATCCCAAATACGGACCATCCAACTTATTATGGATTTATCAGACCATCGGGTGTAGCCCTTTCTTAGGCTGTGAAGGTCCTTTATGGACATGGACTCGGTAATGGTTTCTGTGCCTGAGTCAGTTGGTCATTTTGAGGTTCCTTCCCCTGCATCTTTTGAGGTCCCTTCCCCTGCATTATCCTCATCTTTCACTGGACGATCAGTTTTGGTTGTGTGTTTTTCCCTCGTGACAGGAGCCACTGTCAATGGCTTAGACTCTCCATCTGGTTTGGGCTTGCTATCTGGTTTGGCTGCAGCCTGAGTGACTGGGGTGTCTGCATGCTTTGCCGATTTATCTTCCTGCCTTTCTACCTTTACTTGCTGCAGTGTGCGATAGGCATATGCCAAAGCCCAACATATTGCAAGGAGCTTGTTTCCATTGGAATTGTCATTGTATTTCTCTTTCAGATATTTTGCCACCTCAGCTGGTTTCTGAACTTGTTCAGGGGGAAACTTGCAAACCATTGCGTCAGAGAATTTCTTTAGGGTTTGGCCGATGTCCTCCCATTCCCCACACCACTCAGGATGTTCCACCTCTGGGTCAGGTGCCTCGGCAGTAGCCCGGGAAATCTGATCTTTCATTCTAGACAAGCTGCGACCACATAGAGGAAGCTTACCAGATAAAATAGCAGAAATACCAGGAAGATGGTCTCTTTAACATCCAGGGGAAACTGAACACTCTTAAAAGATAACCTATCAAATTTAAAGAGAAGGGAAACACCGTCTCCTCCTCTTCTAACAATCTGGGTGCAATTACTTATAAATTCCCAAAACAGGCTACCGAAGCTAGGACTGGGGTTAGGAGGGAGAAACCATTTATCATTCACACTTCAAACAGCTGCCTGTACCTCTGTCAACTTCTTATAAATCATTGTCACCGAGCACAGCAAAATAGAAATCCTGATTCATCTCCTTTCTCTGTAAAATTTACATATCAGGGACAAGATTGGAGCAAGTTGTGGATAGGCAAACAACCCTAGGGACCAAAATAACACTAGTACCTCAATGAAGCCTAAAGACCAGAAAGACATGAGTACATCAAGCCAGAGAGACATTATGAACTCAACCAGCATGATGACTACTTTACCCCAACACAGAATAAGTAAATTCAAACTAAAATGTAATTACTACAGGTTTTTTCACTTTCCTTCGAGCCACACATTGGGCGCCACTAAATTTCGTACCCGTTTGGCCAAATTTAGAAATACATCCTCTGAGAGAAGGCACAACCACCCCTCCCCCCCAGGTTCGGGAAAATATAAATTTTCCTCGAAGGAAAGTGAAGGAGATAAAACTATTTATTTACTTAACACATGGGAAAAAGAAAATAATGCTAAATAATAAAATCTCTCGCTGTGGAGGAAAAACCTGGGAAAGTGTTAGACTCCTCCCTTTGGTCTCCTCAGAGCTGGGGCTTGGCCCAGGGCCAGGCCCTCTGTGCCCAGTGGAAAGTCCTCCTGATGTGCTCTGAGGTTGAAAGCAGTCCAGTGGAAAAGGGAGAAAATCTGGAATTCCAGGGAAGGAAAAACAAAGTTCAACTCTCAGTCTCTCTCTCCGGAGAAAAAGAAACTGAACAACTGGCCAAAAGCTGACTGGAAAGCAGCAAGCCGGGTGCTTCCTCGCTCCCCTGCCACAGCTGGGGAAAAAAAACCCCTGCTATCTGTGTGTGACCTTGAACAAGCTGCAAACTTCTTTGCAAAAGTTTTGCTCAGTTTTTTCCTTCCCCCTCTCAGGCTCAGTTTAGAGGCACAGAAAGGCACAAAAATTAATTTCTGGGCATAGGCAGCAATTTGGGATACACATCATAATGTCACCCCAAGAAATTCCACCCCTTATCCCATATTGTTGGCCCAGTGCCCAAACTAAGATATTCTAATTCTACACACACATTAATACATATATATATATATATACACAGCTATGTGCGAACAGTGACAGTGACAATCAGCAAGCAGTGGTATACAGGCATTTCACATTACAGGTGGTTCTCATACAACAATCAGATCTCCCTGCGGTACACAACGTGTTGTTCCATCTTTAGGCATTACCCACCATGTGCAACCAGGTCCCTAAGCAAAGACAACCCCACGGGTGGGTTTGTCTGGACTCGAGGCAGAATTTATCCACACAGGCTTTCCTAACAGACCTCTGACATGCACTACTGGGACCTTATCTCCATCTGTTGTATGCAGGGATTCAGATTGGGCTGGACCAGCTCTATTGGTGGAACCTCGGGTGTTAACTAACCAGGTGGCCTTTGCTAGATGCTGCCCCCAATTTTTGAAAGTTCCCCCACCTAGTGCCTTCAGGGTGGTTTTCAACAATCCATTGCACCGTTCCACTTTGCCTGCAGCTGGTGCATGGTAAGGGATGTGGTACACCCACTCAATGCCATGTTCTCTAGCCCAGGTACTTATAAGGCTGTTCTTGAATTGAGTCCCATTATCAGATTCAGTTCTCTCAGGGGTGCCATGCCTCCAAAGGACTTGCTTTTAAAAGGCCCAGGATGGTATTATGGGCAGTAGCATGAGGCACAGGGTAGGTCTCCAGCCATCCTGTGGTGGCTTCTACCATTGTGAGCACATAGCGCTTGCCTTGGCAGGTTTGAGGCAGTATGATGTAATCAATCTGCCAGGCCTCCCCATACTTGTATTTGGACCACGGCCCACCATACCACAGGGAATTCACTCGCTTGGCCTGCTTGATCGCAGCGCATGTCTCACAATCATGAATAACTTGGGAGATACTGTCCATGGTTAGATCCACCCCTCGATCTCGTGCTCACTTATAGGTGGCGTCTCTGCCCTGATGGCGGAGGCATCATGGGCCCATCGAGCTAGGAACAACTCTCCCTTGTGTTTCCAGTCCAAGTCTACCTGTGACACTTCTATCTTTGCAGCCTGATCTACCTGCTTGTTGTTTTGGTGTTCTTCGTTAGCCCTACTCTTGGGGGCATGGGCATCTACATGGCGGACTTTCACAACCAGCTTTCTGACTCGGGCAGCGATGTTTTTCCACTCTTCAGCAGCCCAGATTGGTTTTCCCCTACGCTGCCAATTAGCTTTTTTCCACTTTTCTAGCCATCCCCATAGAGCACTGGCTACCATCCATAAATGAATGTACAGGTAGAGCTTTGGCCACTTCTCTCTTTCAGCAATGTCCAGGGCTAGTTGAACAGCTTTGAGTGGTTGACCCCGAATCTCACCAGACACCTTCTGCCAGAGGCTCCAGGAAAGACCATGGCTCCCAGCTGCAGAGTAGAGCACGTTCTTCACTTCTGGTCCTGTCCTGACTGGGCCAAGGGCTACAGCATGAGCGATTTCCTGCTTGATTTGGGCAAAAGCTTGTTGCTGTTCAGGGCTCTAGTGGAAATCGTTCTTCTTGCGGGTAACCAGGTAAAGAGGACTCACAATCTGGCTGTACTCAGGAATATGCATCCTCCAAAAGCCTATGGCACCTAGGAAAGCTTGCGTTTCCTTCTTGTTTGTCGGTGGAGACATTGCTGTGATCTTATTGATGACCTCAGTGGGAATCTGATGCCATCCATCTTGCCATTTCACTCCCAGGAACCGGATCTCTTGAGCAGGTCCCTTGACTTTGCTCTTCCTGATGGCGAAACCAGCTTCCAGCAGAATCCGGATAAATTTCTCTCCTTTCTCAAACACTTCTGTTGCGGAGTTCCCCCACACAATGATGTCATCAATGTACTGCAGATGTTCTGGAGCCTCACCCTTTTCTAGTGCAATCTGGATCAGCCCATGGCAGATGGTGGGACTGTGCTTCCACCCCTGGGGCAGTCGGTTCCAGGTGTACTGCACACCTCTCCAGGTGAAGGCCTGCACTCTGCTGCCAAAGGAATGGAGAAAAAGGCGTTAGCAATGTCAATGGTGGCATACCACTTTGCTGCTTTGGACTCCAGCTCATTCTGGAGCTCCAACATGTCCAGCACAGCAGCCCTCAGTGGTGGAGTCACTTCATTCAAGGCACAATAGTCCACAGTCAATCTACGTTCTCCTTCTGATTTGCGCACAGGCCAAATGGGACTATTGAAGGGTGAGTGGGTCTTGCTGACCACCCCTTGGCTCTCCAGCTCACGGATCATCTTGTGGATGGGAATCACAGCATCTCCAGTTGTCCGGTATTGTCGGTGATGCACTTTCGAGGTAGCAATTGGTACTCTTTGTTCTTCCACCTTCAGAAGGCCAACTGCAGACGGGTTCTCTGATAGCCCAGGCAAAGTGTTCAATTGCTTAATGCTCTCTGTCTCCACAGCAGCTATTCCAAAAGCCCACTTGAGTCCCTTTGGGTCTCTAAAATACCGGTTCCGGAGGAAGTCTTTGCCCAAAATGCACGGGGCCTCTTGGCCAGTCACAATGAGATGTTTCTTCCACTCGTTTCCGGTAAGGCTCACCTCAGCTTCTACTAAGGTCAAATTTTGCTATCCACCTGTTACACCAGAAATAGAAACAGATTCTTCCCCCACATGCTGCGATGGAATCATTGTACACTGCGCACCAGTGTCAACCAAGGCATCATATTTTTGTGGTTCTGATGGACCAGGCCAACAAATCCACACAGTCCAAAAGACACGGTTTTCCCTGACCTCTACCTGGCTAGAGGCAGGGCCCCTCTATGCCTGGTCATACTTCTTTCCCTGGGCCTGCATTTTGGAGGTTCCTTCATGGGAATCGGACATGCCATCGTCTTTTCCATCATTTCTGGCAGTTTGGCTACAGGCAACTGGAGCTACTTCCTTTTTGGTAGAACTTCCTTTCTGAGATTGCGCTCCTTCAATTCACGCACTTGTGCTGCCAGAGCAGACGTGGTTTGTCCACCCCACCTCTTCGTGTCTTCCCCACTGTCACACAGAAATTTCCACAGCTCACTTCGTGGGATGTTCCTTCTCTCTGGGGAACGTCCGTGGAGAAGGCACTTTAATCTCCTGGTGATTCTTCTTCATTTCATCTTCCATTTTCTGCATACGTGTTTCCACTGCTGCAATTCTTCCATGTGTTGGGCCATGCACAGTCTGCATATGCTCGGAGCTTCACTGCCATATCCTTCACAGTCTCATTCGCATCGTAGTCCGGTTTCATTATTGCTAAAGCAGAAGCGTATTCCTGTGGCCCAAGTTGTATGAGTTTTCACTACATATATGGAATAACTCTGGCCTGGTCTGGACTCCTCAATCCTGGGTCATTTGTGAAAACAACCTCTACCACCCCTAGTTCTCTCAGGCGTTGGATCCCTTGTTCTATGGTCTTCCACGGGTTTTACTGCATGTAGAGATCATCTCTGCACATATATCTTTCAATCACACCTGTCAAGACCTGTCTCCAGAGACTGGCAGAGTCAGCCTCCCTTATCATCGCTTGGTCGATCACTGGATCACATGACAGGGATCCGAAATGCTTCGCTTCAGCACCGTCCAGCATCACATCATCACCTGCCGCATCCCAAATACGGACCATCCAACTTATTATGGATTTATCAGACCATCGGGTGTAGCCCTTTCTTAGGCTGTGAAGGTCCTTTATGGACATGGACTCGGTAATGGTTTCTGTGCCTGAGTCAGTTGGTCATTTTGAGGTTCCTTCCCCTGCATCTTTTGAGGTCCCTTCCCCTGCATTATCCTCATCTTTCACTGGACGATCAGTTTTGGTTGTGTGTTTTTCCCTCGTGACAGGAGCCACTGTCAATGGCTTAGACTCTCCATCTGGTTTGGGCTTGCTATCTGGTTTGGCTGCAGCCTGAGTGACTGGGGTGTCTGCATGCTTTGCCGATTTATCTTCCTGCCTTTCTACCTTTACTTGCTGCAGTGTGCGATAGGCATATGCCAAAGCCCAACATATTGCAAGGAGCTTGTTTCCATTGGAATTGTCATTGTATTTCTCTTTCAGATATTTTGCCACCTCAGCTGGTTTCTGAACTTGTTCAGGGGGAAACTTGCAAACCATTGCGTCAGAGAATTTCTTTAGGGTTTGGCCGATGTCCTCCCATTCCCCACACCACTCAGGATGTTCCACCTCTGGGTCAGGTGCCTCGGCAGTAGCCCGGGAAATCTGATCTTTCATTCTAGACAAGCTGCGACCACATAGAGGAAGCTTACCAGATAAAATAGCAGAAATACCAGGAAGATGGTCTCTTTAACATCCAGGGGAAACTGAACACTCTTAAAAGATAACCTATCAAATTTAAAGAGAAGGGAAACACCGTCTCCTCCTCTTCTAACAATCTGGGTGCAATTACTTATAAATTCCCAAAACAGGCTACCGAAGCTAGGACTGGGGTTAGGAGGGAGAAACCATTTATCATTCACACTTCAAACAGCTGCCTGTACCTCTGTCAACTTCTTATAAATCATTGTCACCGAGCACAGCAAAATAGAAATCCTGATTCATCTCCTTTCTCTGTAAAATTTACATATCAGGGACAAGATTGGAGCAAGTTGTGGATAGGCAAACAACCCTAGGGACCAAAATAACACTAGTACCTCAATGAAGCCTAAAGACCAGAAAGACATGAGTACATCAAGCCAGAGAGACATTATGAACTCAACCAGCATGATGACTACTTTACCCCAACACAGAATAAGTAAATTCAAACTAAAATGTAATTACTACAGGTTTTTTCACTTTCCTTCGAGCCACACATTGGGCGCCACTAAATTTCGTACCCGTTTGGCCAAATTTAGAAATACATCCTCTGAGAGAAGGCACAACCACCCCTCCCCCCCAGGTTCGGGAAAATATAAATTTTCCTCGAAGGAAAGTGAAGGAGATAAAACTATTTATTTACTTAACACATGGGAAAAAGAAAATAATGCTAAATAATAAAATCTCTCGCTGTGGAGGAAAAACCTGGGAAAGTGTTAGACTCCTCCCTTTGGTCTCCTCAGAGCTGGGGCTTGGCCCAGGGCCAGGCCCTCTGTGCCCAGTGGAAAGTCCTCCTGATGTGCTCTGAGGTTGAAAGCAGTCCAGTGGAAAAGGGAGAAAATCTGGAATTCCAGGGAAGGAAAAACAAAGTTCAACTCTCAGTCTCTCTCTCCGGAGAAAAAGAAACTGAACAACTGGCCAAAAGCTGACTGGAAAGCAGCAAGCCGGGTGCTTCCTCGCTCCCCTGCCACAGCTGGGGAAAAAAAACCCCTGCTATCTGTGTGTGACCTTGAACAAGCTGCAAACTTCTTTGCAAAAGTTTTGCTCAGTTTTTTCCTTCCCCCTCTCAGGCTCAGTTTAGAGGCACAGAAAGGCACAAAAATTAATTTCTGGGCATAGGCAGCAATTTGGGATACACATCATAATGTCACCCCAAGAAATTCCACCCCTTATCCCATATTGTTGGCCCAGTGCCCAAACTAAGATATTCTAATTCTACACACACATTAATACATATATATATATATATATACACAGCTATGTGCGAACAGTGACAGTGACAATCAGCAAGCAGTGGTATACAGGCATTTCACATTACAGGTGGTTCTCATACAACAATCAGATCTCCCTGCGGTACACAACGTGTTGTTCCATCTTTAGGCATTACCCACCATGTGCAACCAGGTCCCTAAGCAAAGACAACCCCACGGGTGGGTTTGTCTGGACTCGAGGCAGAATTTATCCACACAGGCTTTCCTAACAGACCTCTGACATGCACTACTGGGACCTTATCTCCATCTGTTGTATGCAGGGATTCAGATTGGGCTGGACCAGCTCTATTGGTGGAACCTCGGGTGTTAACTAACCAGGTGGCCTTTGCTAGATGCTGCCCCCAATTTTTGAAAGTTCCCCCACCTAGTGCCTTCAGGGTGGTTTTCAACAATCCATTGCACCGTTCCACTTTGCCTGCAGCTGGTGCATGGTAAGGGATGTGGTACACCCACTCAATGCCATGTTCTCTAGCCCAGGTACTTATAAGGCTGTTCTTGAATTGAGTCCCATTATCAGATTCAGTTCTCTCAGGGGTGCCATGCCTCCAAAGGACTTGCTTTTAAAAGGCCCAGGATGGTATTATGGGCAGTAGCATGAGGCACAGGGTAGGTCTCCAGCCATCCTGTGGTGGCTTCTACCATTGTGAGCACATAGCGCTTGCCTTGGCAGGTTTGAGGCAGTATGATGTAATCAATCTGCCAGGCCTCCCCATACTTGTATTTGGACCACGGCCCACCATACCACAGGGAATTCACTCGCTTGGCCTGCTTGATCGCAGCGCATGTCTCACAATCATGAATAACTTGGGAGATACTGTCCATGGTTAGATCCACCCCTCGATCTCGTGCTCACTTATAGGTGGCGTCTCTGCCCTGATGGCGGAGGCATCATGGGCCCATCGAGCTAGGAACAACTCTCCCTTGTGTTTCCAGTCCAAGTCTACCTGTGACACTTCTATCTTTGCAGCCTGATCTACCTGCTTGTTGTTTTGGTGTTCTTCGTTAGCCCTACTCTTGGGGGCATGGGCATCTACATGGCGGACTTTCACAACCAGCTTTCTGACTCGGGCAGCGATGTTTTTCCACTCTTCAGCAGCCCAGATTGGTTTTCCCCTACGCTGCCAATTAGCTTTTTTCCACTTTTCTAGCCATCCCCATAGAGCACTGGCTACCATCCATAAATGAATGTACAGGTAGAGCTTTGGCCACTTCTCTCTTTCAGCAATCTCCAGGGCTAGTTGAACAGCTTTGAGTGGTTGACCCCGAATCTCACCAGACACCTTCTGCCAGAGGCTCCAGGAAAGACCATGGCTCCCAGCTGCAGAGTAGAGCACGTTCTTCACTTCTGGTCCTGTCCTGACTGGGCCAAGGGCTACAGCATGAGCGATTTCCTGCTTGATTTGGGCAAAAGCTTGTTGCTGTTCAGGGCTCTAGTGGAAATCGTTCTTCTTGCGGGTAACCAGGTAAAGAGGACTCACAATCTGGCTGTACTCAGGAATATGCATCCTCCAAAAGCCTATGGCACCTAGGAAAGCTTGCGTTTCCTTCTTGTTTGTCGGTGGAGACATTGCTGTGATCTTATTGATGACCTCAGTGGGAATCTGATGCCATCCATCTTGCCATTTCACTCCCAGGAACCGGATCTCTTGAGCAGGTCCCTTGACTTTGCTCTTCCTGATGGCGAAACCAGCTTCCAGCAGAATCCGGATAAATTTCTCTCCTTTCTCAAACACTTCTGTTGCGGAGTTCCCCCACACAATGATGTCATCAATGTACTGCAGATGTTCTGGAGCCTCACCCTTTTCTAGTGCAATCTGGATCAGCCCATGGCAGATGGTGGGACTGTGCTTCCACCCCTGGGGCAGTCGGTTCCAGGTGTACTGCACACCTCTCCAGGTGAAGGCCTGCACTCTGCTGCCAAAGGAATGGAGAAAAAGGCGTTAGCAATGTCAATGGTGGCATACCACTTTGCTGCTTTGGACTCCAGCTCATTCTGGAGCTCCAACATGTCCAGCACAGCAGCCCTCAGTGGTGGAGTCACTTCATTCAAGGCACAATAGTCCACAGTCAATCTACGTTCTCCTTCTGATTTGCGCACAGGCCAAATGGGACTATTGAAGGGTGAGTGGGTCTTGCTGACCACCCCTTGGCTCTCCAGCTCACGGATCATCTTGTGGATGGGAATCACAGCATCTCCAGTTGTCCGGTATTGTCGGTGATGCACTTTCGAGGTAGCAATTGGTACTCTTTGTTCTTCCACCTTCAGAAGGCCAACTGCAGACGGGTTCTCTGATAGCCCAGGCAAAGTGTTCAATTGCTTAATGCTCTCTGTCTCCACAGCAGCTATTCCAAAAGCCCACTTGAGTCCCTTTGGGTCTCTAAAATACCGGTTCCGGAGGAAGTCTTTGCCCAAAATGCACGGGGCCTCTTGGCCAGTCACAATGAGATGTTTCTTCCACTCGTTTCCGGTAAGGCTCACCTCAGCTTCTACTAAGGTCAAATTTTGCTATCCACCTGTTACACCAGAAATAGAAACAGATTCTTCCCCCACATGCTGCGATGGAATCATTGTACACTGCGCACCAGTGTCAACCAAGGCATCATATTTTTGTGGTTCTGATGGACCAGGCCAACAAATCCACACAGTCCAAAAGACACGGTTTTCCCTGACCTCTACCTGGCTAGAGGCAGGGCCCCTCTATGCCTGGTCATACTTCTTTCCCTGGGCCTGCATTTTGGAGGTTCCTTCATGGGAATCGGACATGCCATCGTCTTTTCCATCATTTCTGGCAGTTTGGCTACAGGCAACTGGAGCTACTTCCTTTTTGGTAGAACTTCCTTTCTGAGATTGCGCTCCTTCAATTCACGCACTTGTGCTGCCAGAGCAGACGTGGTTTGTCCACCCCACCTCTTCGTGTCTTCCCCACTGTCACACAGAAATTTCCACAGCTCACTTCGTGGGATGTTCCTTCTCTCTGGGGAACGTCCGTGGAGAAGGCACTTTAATCTCCTGGTGATTCTTCTTCATTTCATCTTCCATTTTCTGCATACGTGTTTCCACTGCTGCAATTCTTCCATGTGTTGGGCCATGCACAGTCTGCATATGCTCGGAGCTTCACTGCCATATCCTTCACAGTCTCATTCGCATCGTAGTCCGGTTTCATTATTGCTAAAGCAGAAGCGTATTCCTGTGGCCCAAGTTGTATGAGTTTTCACTACATATATGGAATAACTCTGGCCTGGTCTGGACTCCTCAATCCTGGGTCATTTGTGAAAACAACCTCTACCACCCCTAGTTCTCTCAGGCGTTGGATCCCTTGTTCTATGGTCTTCCACGGGTTTTACTGCATGTAGAGATCATCTCTGCACATATATCTTTCAATCACACCTGTCAAGACCTGTCTCCAGAGACTGGCAGAGTCAGCCTCCCTTATCATCGCTTGGTCGATCACTGGATCACATGACAGGGATCCGAAATGCTTCGCTTCAGCACCGTCCAGCATCACATCATCACCTGCCGCATCCCAAATACGGACCATCCAACTTATTATGGATTTATCAGACCATCGGGTGTAGCCCTTTCTTAGGCTGTGAAGGTCCTTTATGGACATGGACTCGGTAATGGTTTCTGTGCCTGAGTCAGTTGGTCATTTTGAGGTTCCTTCCCCTGCATCTTTTGAGGTCCCTTCCCCTGCATTATCCTCATCTTTCACTGGACGATCAGTTTTGGTTGTGTGTTTTTCCCTCGTGACAGGAGCCACTGTCAATGGCTTAGACTCTCCATCTGGTTTGGGCTTGCTATCTGGTTTGGCTGCAGCCTGAGTGACTGGGGTGTCTGCATGCTTTGCCGATTTATCTTCCTGCCTTTCTACCTTTACTTGCTGCAGTGTGCGATAGGCATATGCCAAAGCCCAACATATTGCAAGGAGCTTGTTTCCATTGGAATTGTCATTGTATTTCTCTTTCAGATATTTTGCCACCTCAGCTGGTTTCTGAACTTGTTCAGGGGGAAACTTGCAAACCATTGCGTCAGAGAATTTCTTTAGGGTTTGGCCGATGTCCTCCCATTCCCCACACCACTCAGGATGTTCCACCTCTGGGTCAGGTGCCTCGGCAGTAGCCCGGGAAATCTGATCTTTCATTCTAGACAAGCTGCGACCACATAGAGGAAGCTTACCAGATAAAATAGCAGAAATACCAGGAAGATGGTCTCTTTAACATCCAGGGGAAACTGAACACTCTTAAAAGATAACCTATCAAATTTAAAGAGAAGGGAAACACCGTCTCCTCCTCTTCTAACAATCTGGGTGCAATTACTTATAAATTCCCAAAACAGGCTACCGAAGCTAGGACTGGGGTTAGGAGGGAGAAACCATTTATCATTCACACTTCAAACAGCTGCCTGTACCTCTGTCAACTTCTTATAAATCATTGTCACCGAGCACAGCAAAATAGAAATCCTGATTCATCTCCTTTCTCTGTAAAATTTACATATCAGGGACAAGATTGGAGCAAGTTGTGGATAGGCAAACAACCCTAGGGACCAAAATAACACTAGTACCTCAATGAAGCCTAAAGACCAGAAAGACATGAGTACATCAAGCCAGAGAGACATTATGAACTCAACCAGCATGATGACTACTTTACCCCAACACAGAATAAGTAAATTCAAACTAAAATGTAATTACTACAGGTTTTTTCACTTTCCTTCGAGCCACACATTGGGCGCCACTAAATTTCGTACCCGTTTGGCCAAATTTAGAAATACATCCTCTGAGAGAAGGCACAACCACCCCTCCCCCCCAGGTTCGGGAAAATATAAATTTTCCTCGAAGGAAAGTGAAGGAGATAAAACTATTTATTTACTTAACACATGGGAAAAAGAAAATAATGCTAAATAATAAAATCTCTCGCTGTGGAGGAAAAACCTGGGAAAGTGTTAGACTCCTCCCTTTGGTCTCCTCAGAGCTGGGGCTTGGCCCAGGGCCAGGCCCTCTGTGCCCAGTGGAAAGTCCTCCTGATGTGCTCTGAGGTTGAAAGCAGTCCAGTGGAAAAGGGAGAAAATCTGGAATTCCAGGGAAGGAAAAACAAAGTTCAACTCTCAGTCTCTCTCTCCGGAGAAAAAGAAACTGAACAACTGGCCAAAAGCTGACTGGAAAGCAGCAAGCCGGGTGCTTCCTCGCTCCCCTGCCACAGCTGGGGAAAAAAAACCCCTGCTATCTGTGTGTGACCTTGAACAAGCTGCAAACTTCTTTGCAAAAGTTTTGCTCAGTTTTTTCCTTCCCCCTCTCAGGCTCAGTTTAGAGGCACAGAAAGGCACAAAAATTAATTTCTGGGCATAGGCAGCAATTTGGGATACACATCATAATGTCACCCCAAGAAATTCCACCCCTTATCCCATATTGTTGGCCCAGTGCCCAAACTAAGATATTCTAATTCTACACACACATTAATACATATATATATATATATATACACAGCTATGTGCGAACAGTGACAGTGACAATCAGCAAGCAGTGGTATACAGGCATTTCACATTACAGGTGGTTCTCATACAACAATCAGATCTCCCTGCGGTACACAACGTGTTGTTCCATCTTTAGGCATTACCCACCATGTGCAACCAGGTCCCTAAGCAAAGACAACCCCACGGGTGGGTTTGTCTGGACTCGAGGCAGAATTTATCCACACAGGCTTTCCTAACAGACCTCTGACATGCACTACTGGGACCTTATCTCCATCTGTTGTATGCAGGGATTCAGATTGGGCTGGACCAGCTCTATTGGTGGAACCTCGGGTGTTAACTAACCAGGTGGCCTTTGCTAGATGCTGCCCCCAATTTTTGAAAGTTCCCCCACCTAGTGCCTTCAGGGTGGTTTTCAACAATCCATTGCACCGTTCCACTTTGCCTGCAGCTGGTGCATGGTAAGGGATGTGGTACACCCACTCAATGCCATGTTCTCTAGCCCAGGTACTTATAAGGCTGTTCTTGAATTGAGTCCCATTATCAGATTCAGTTCTCTCAGGGGTGCCATGCCTCCAAAGGACTTGCTTTTAAAAGGCCCAGGATGGTATTATGGGCAGTAGCATGAGGCACAGGGTAGGTCTCCAGCCATCCTGTGGTGGCTTCTACCATTGTGAGCACATAGCGCTTGCCTTGGCAGGTTTGAGGCAGTATGATGTAATCAATCTGCCAGGCCTCCCCATACTTGTATTTGGACCACGGCCCACCATACCACAGGGAATTCACTCGCTTGGCCTGCTTGATCGCAGCGCATGTCTCACAATCATGAATAACTTGGGAGATACTGTCCATGGTTAGATCCACCCCTCGATCTCGTGCTCACTTATAGGTGGCGTCTCTGCCCTGATGGCGGAGGCATCATGGGCCCATCGAGCTAGGAACAACTCTCCCTTGTGTTTCCAGTCCAAGTCTACCTGTGACACTTCTATCTTTGCAGCCTGATCTACCTGCTTGTTGTTTTGGTGTTCTTCGTTAGCCCTACTCTTGGGGGCATGGGCATCTACATGGCGGACTTTCACAACCAGCTTTCTGACTCGGGCAGCGATGTTTTTCCACTCTTCAGCAGCCCAGATTGGTTTTCCCCTACGCTGCCAATTAGCTTTTTTCCACTTTTCTAGCCATCCCCATAGAGCACTGGCTACCATCCATAAATGAATGTACAGGTAGAGCTTTGGCCACTTCTCTCTTTCAGCAATCTCCAGGGCTAGTTGAACAGCTTTGAGTGGTTGACCCCGAATCTCACCAGACACCTTCTGCCAGAGGCTCCAGGAAAGACCATGGCTCCCAGCTGCAGAGTAGAGCACGTTCTTCACTTCTGGTCCTGTCCTGACTGGGCCAAGGGCTACAGCATGAGCGATTTCCTGCTTGATTTGGGCAAAAGCTTGTTGCTGTTCAGGGCTCTAGTGGAAATCGTTCTTCTTGCGGGTAACCAGGTAAAGAGGACTCACAATCTGGCTGTACTCAGGAATATGCATCCTCCAAAAGCCTATGGCACCTAGGAAAGCTTGCGTTTCCTTCTTGTTTGTCGGTGGAGACATTGCTGTGATCTTATTGATGACCTCAGTGGGAATCTGATGCCATCCATCTTGCCATTTCACTCCCAGGAACCGGATCTCTTGAGCAGGTCCCTTGACTTTGCTCTTCCTGATGGCGAAACCAGCTTCCAGCAGAATCCGGATAAATTTCTCTCCTTTCTCAAACACTTCTGTTGCGGAGTTCCCCCACACAATGATGTCATCAATGTACTGCAGATGTTCTGGAGCCTCACCCTTTTCTAGTGCAATCTGGATCAGCCCATGGCAGATGGTGGGACTGTGCTTCCACCCCTGGGGCAGTCGGTTCCAGGTGTACTGCACACCTCTCCAGGTGAAGGCCTGCACTCTGCTGCCAAAGGAATGGAGAAAAAGGCGTTAGCAATGTCAATGGTGGCATACCACTTTGCTGCTTTGGACTCCAGCTCATTCTGGAGCTCCAACATGTCCAGCACAGCAGCCCTCAGTGGTGGAGTCACTTCATTCAAGGCACAATAGTCCACAGTCAATCTACGTTCTCCTTCTGATTTGCGCACAGGCCAAATGGGACTATTGAAGGGTGAGTGGGTCTTGCTGACCACCCCTTGGCTCTCCAGCTCACGGATCATCTTGTGGATGGGAATCACAGCATCTCCAGTTGTCCGGTATTGTCGGTGATGCACTTTCGAGGTAGCAATTGGTACTCTTTGTTCTTCCACCTTCAGAAGGCCAACTGCAGACGGGTTCTCTGATAGCCCAGGCAAAGTGTTCAATTGCTTAATGCTCTCTGTCTCCACAGCAGCTATTCCAAAAGCCCACTTGAGTCCCTTTGGGTCTCTAAAATACCGGTTCCGGAGGAAGTCTTTGCCCAAAATGCACGGGGCCTCTTGGCCAGTCACAATGAGATGTTTCTTCCACTCGTTTCCGGTAAGGCTCACCTCAGCTTCTACTAAGGTCAAATTTTGCTATCCACCTGTTACACCAGAAATAGAAACAGATTCTTCCCCCACATGCTGCGATGGAATCATTGTACACTGCGCACCAGTGTCAACCAAGGCATCATATTTTTGTGGTTCTGATGGACCAGGCCAACAAATCCACACAGTCCAAAAGACACGGTTTTCCCTGACCTCTACCTGGCTAGAGGCAGGGCCCCTCTATGCCTGGTCATACTTCTTTCCCTGGGCCTGCATTTTGGAGGTTCCTTCATGGGAATCGGACATGCCATCGTCTTTTCCATCATTTCTGGCAGTTTGGCTACAGGCAACTGGAGCTACTTCCTTTTTGGTAGAACTTCCTTTCTGAGATTGCGCTCCTTCAATTCACGCACTTGTGCTGCCAGAGCAGACGTGGTTTGTCCACCCCACCTCTTCGTGTCTTCCCCACTGTCACACAGAAATTTCCACAGCTCACTTCGTGGGATGTTCCTTCTCTCTGGGGAACGTCCGTGGAGAAGGCACTTTAATCTCCTGGTGATTCTTCTTCATTTCATCTTCCATTTTCTGCATACGTGTTTCCACTGCTGCAATTCTTCCATGTGTTGGGCCATGCACAGTCTGCATATGCTCGGAGCTTCACTGCCATATCCTTCACAGTCTCATTCGCATCGTAGTCCGGTTTCATTATTGCTAAAGCAGAAGCGTATTCCTGTGGCCCAAGTTGTATGAGTTTTCACTACATATATGGAATAACTCTGGCCTGGTCTGGACTCCTCAATCCTGGGTCATTTGTGAAAACAACCTCTACCACCCCTAGTTCTCTCAGGCGTTGGATCCCTTGTTCTATGGTCTTCCACGGGTTTTACTGCATGTAGAGATCATCTCTGCACATATATCTTTCAATCACACCTGTCAAGACCTGTCTCCAGAGACTGGCAGAGTCAGCCTCCCTTATCATCGCTTGGTCGATCACTGGATCACATGACAGGGATCCGAAATGCTTCGCTTCAGCACCGTCCAGCATCACATCATCACCTGCCGCATCCCAAATACGGACCATCCAACTTATTATGGATTTATCAGACCATCGGGTGTAGCCCTTTCTTAGGCTGTGAAGGTCCTTTATGGACATGGACTCGGTAATGGTTTCTGTGCCTGAGTCAGTTGGTCATTTTGAGGTTCCTTCCCCTGCATCTTTTGAGGTCCCTTCCCCTGCATTATCCTCATCTTTCACTGGACGATCAGTTTTGGTTGTGTGTTTTTCCCTCGTGACAGGAGCCACTGTCAATGGCTTAGACTCTCCATCTGGTTTGGGCTTGCTATCTGGTTTGGCTGCAGCCTGAGTGACTGGGGTGTCTGCATGCTTTGCCGATTTATCTTCCTGCCTTTCTACCTTTACTTGCTGCAGTGTGCGATAGGCATATGCCAAAGCCCAACATATTGCAAGGAGCTTGTTTCCATTGGAATTGTCATTGTATTTCTCTTTCAGATATTTTGCCACCTCAGCTGGTTTCTGAACTTGTTCAGGGGGAAACTTGCAAACCATTGCGTCAGAGAATTTCTTTAGGGTTTGGCCGATGTCCTCCCATTCCCCACACCACTCAGGATGTTCCACCTCTGGGTCAGGTGCCTCGGCAGTAGCCCGGGAAATCTGATCTTTCATTCTAGACAAGCTGCGACCACATAGAGGAAGCTTACCAGATAAAATAGCAGAAATACCAGGAAGATGGTCTCTTTAACATCCAGGGGAAACTGAACACTCTTAAAAGATAACCTATCAAATTTAAAGAGAAGGGAAACACCGTCTCCTCCTCTTCTAACAATCTGGGTGCAATTACTTATAAATTCCCAAAACAGGCTACCGAAGCTAGGACTGGGGTTAGGAGGGAGAAACCATTTATCATTCACACTTCAAACAGCTGCCTGTACCTCTGTCAACTTCTTATAAATCATTGTCACCGAGCACAGCAAAATAGAAATCCTGATTCATCTCCTTTCTCTGTAAAATTTACATATCAGGGACAAGATTGGAGCAAGTTGTGGATAGGCAAACAACCCTAGGGACCAAAATAACACTAGTACCTCAATGAAGCCTAAAGACCAGAAAGACATGAGTACATCAAGCCAGAGAGACATTATGAACTCAACCAGCATGATGACTACTTTACCCCAACACAGAATAAGTAAATTCAAACTAAAATGTAATTACTACAGGTTTTTTCACTTTCCTTCGAGCCACACATTGGGCGCCACTAAATTTCGTACCCGTTTGGCCAAATTTAGAAATACATCCTCTGAGAGAAGGCACAACCACCCCTCCCCCCCAGGTTCGGGAAAATATAAATTTTCCTCGAAGGAAAGTGAAGGAGATAAAACTATTTATTTACTTAACACATGGGAAAAAGAAAATAATGCTAAATAATAAAATCTCTCGCTGTGGAGGAAAAACCTGGGAAAGTGTTAGACTCCTCCCTTTGGTCTCCTCAGAGCTGGGGCTTGGCCCAGGGCCAGGCCCTCTGTGCCCAGTGGAAAGTCCTCCTGATGTGCTCTGAGGTTGAAAGCAGTCCAGTGGAAAAGGGAGAAAATCTGGAATTCCAGGGAAGGAAAAACAAAGTTCAACTCTCAGTCTCTCTCTCCGGAGAAAAAGAAACTGAACAACTGGCCAAAAGCTGACTGGAAAGCAGCAAGCCGGGTGCTTCCTCGCTCCCCTGCCACAGCTGGGGAAAAAAAACCCCTGCTATCTGTGTGTGACCTTGAACAAGCTGCAAACTTCTTTGCAAAAGTTTTGCTCAGTTTTTTCCTTCCCCCTCTCAGGCTCAGTTTAGAGGCACAGAAAGGCACAAAAATTAATTTCTGGGCATAGGCAGCAATTTGGGATACACATCATAATGTCACCCCAAGAAATTCCACCCCTTATCCCATATTGTTGGCCCAGTGCCCAAACTAAGATATTCTAATTCTACACACACATTAATACATATATATATATATATACACAGCTATGTGCGAACAGTGACAGTGACAATCAGCAAGCAGTGGTATACAGGCATTTCACATTACAGGTGGTTCTCATACAACAATCAGATCTCCCTGCGGTACACAACGTGTTGTTCCATCTTTAGGCATTACCCACCATGTGCAACCAGGTTCCTAAGCAAAGACAACCCCACGGGTGGGTTTGTCTGGACTCGAGGCAGAATTTATCCACACAGGCTTTCCTAACAGACCTCTGACATGCACTACTGGGACCTTATCTCCATCTGTTGTATGCAGGGATTCAGATTGGGCTGGACCAGCTCTATTGGTGGAACCTCGGGTGTTAACTAACCAGGTGGCCTTTGCTAGATGCTGCCCCCAATTTTTGAAAGTTCCCCCACCTAGTGCCTTCAGGGTGGTTTTCAACAATCCATTGCACCGTTCCACTTTGCCTGCAGCTGGTGCATGGTAAGGGATGTGGTACACCCACTCAATGCCATGTTCTCTAGCCCAGGTATTTATAAGGCTGTTCTTGAATTGAGTCCCATTATCAGATTCAGTTCTCTCAGGGGTGCCATGCCTCCAAAGGACTTGCTTTTAAAAGGCCCAGGATGGTATTATGGGCAGTAGCATGAGGCACAGGGTAGGTCTCCAGCCATCCTGTGGTGGCTTCTACCATTGTGAGCACATAGCGCTTGCCTTGGCAGGTTTGAGGCAGTATGATGTAATCAATCTGCCAGGCCTCCCCATACTTGTATTTGGACCACGGCCCACCATACCACAGGGAATTCACTCGCTTGGCCTGCTTGATCGCAGCGCATGTCTCACAATCATGAATAACTTGGGAGATACTGTCCATGGTTAGATCCACCCCTCGATCTCGTGCTCACTTATAGGTGGCGTCTCTGCCCTGATGGCGGAGGCATCATGGGCCCATCGAGCTAGGAACAACTCTCCCTTGTGTTTCCAGTCCAAGTCTACCTGTGACACTTCTATCTTTGCAGCCTGATCTACCTGCTTGTTGTTTTGGTGTTCTTCGTTAGCCCTACTCTTGGGGGCATGGGCATCTACATGGCGGACTTTCACAACCAGCTTTCTGACTCGGGCAGCGATGTTTTTCCACTCTTCAGCAGCCCAGATTGGTTTTCCCCTACGCTGCCAATTAGCTTTTTTCCACTTTTCTAGCCATCCCCATAGAGCACTGGCTACCATCCATAAATGAATGTACAGGTAGAGCTTTGGCCACTTCTCTCTTTCAGCAATGTCCAGGGCTAGTTGAACAGCTTTGAGTGGTTGACCCCGAATCTCACCAGACACCTTCTGCCAGAGGCTCCAGGAAAGACCATGGCTCCCAGCTGCAGAGTAGAGCACGTTCTTCACTTCTGGTCCTGTCCTGACTGGGCCAAGGGCTACAGCATGAGCGATTTCCTGCTTGATTTGGGCAAAAGCTTGTTGCTGTTCAGGGCTCTAGTGGAAATCGTTCTTCTTGCGGGTAACCAGGTAAAGAGGACTCACAATCTGGCTGTACTCAGGAATATGCATCCTCCAAAAGCCTATGGCACCTAGGAAAGCTTGCGTTTCCTTCTTGTTTGTCGGTGGAGACATTGCTGTGATCTTATTGATGACCTCAGTGGGAATCTGATGCCATCCATCTTGCCATTTCACTCCCAGGAACCGGATCTCTTGAGCAGGTCCCTTGACTTTGCTCTTCCTGATGGCGAAACCAGCTTCCAGCAGAATCCGGATAAATTTCTCTCCTTTCTCAAACACTTCTGTTGCGGAGTTCCCCCACACAATGATGTCATCAATGTACTGCAGATGTTCTGGAGCCTCACCCTTTTCTAGTGCAATCTGGATCAGCCCATGGCAGATGGTGGGACTGTGCTTCCACCCCTGGGGCAGTCGGTTCCAGGTGTACTGCACACCTCTCCAGGTGAAGGCCTGCACTCTGCTGCCAAAGGAATGGAGAAAAAGGCGTTAGCAATGTCAATGGTGGCATACCACTTTGCTGCTTTGGACTCCAGCTCATTCTGGAGCTCCAACATGTCCAGCACAGCAGCCCTCAGTGGTGGAGTCACTTCATTCAAGGCACAATAGTCCACAGTCAATCTACGTTCTCCTTCTGATTTGCGCACAGGCCAAATGGGACTATTGAAGGGTGAGTGGGTCTTGCTGACCACCCCTTGGCTCTCCAGCTCACGGATCATCTTGTGGATGGGAATCACAGCATCTCCAGTTGTCCGGTATTGTCGGTGATGCACTTTCGAGGTAGCAATTGGTACTCTTTGTTCTTCCACCTTCAGAAGGCCAACTGCAGACGGGTTCTCTGATAGCCCAGGCAAAGTGTTCAATTGCTTAATGCTCTCTGTCTCCACAGCAGCTATTCCAAAAGCCCACTTGAGTCCCTTTGGGTCTCTAAAATACCGGTTCCGGAGGAAGTCTTTGCCCAAAATGCACGGGGCCTCTGGGCCAGTCACAATGAGATGTTTCTTCCACTCGTTTCCGGTAAGGCTCACCTCAGCTTCTACTAAGGTCAAATTTTGCTATCCACCTGTTACACCAGAAATAGAAACAGATTCTTCCCCCACATGCTGCGATGGAATCATTGTACACTGCGCACCAGTGTCAACCAAGGCATCATATTTTTGTGGTTCTGATGGACCAGGCCAACAAATCCACACAGTCCAAAAGACACGGTTTTCCCTGACCTCTACCTGGCTAGAGGCAGGGCCCCTCTATGCCTGGTCATACTTCTTTCCCTGGGCCTGCATTTTGGAGGTTCCTTCATGGGAATCGGACATGCCATCGTCTTTTCCATCATTTCTGGCAGTTTGGCTACAGGCAACTGGAGCTACTTCCTTTTTGGTAGAACTTCCTTTCTGAGATTGCGCTCCTTCAATTCACGCACTTGTGCTGCCAGAGCAGACGTGGTTTGTCCACCCCACCTCTTCGTGTCTTCCCCACTGTCACACAGAAATTTCCACAGCTCACTTCGTGGGATGTTCCTTCTCTCTGGGGAACGTCCGTGGAGAAGGCACTTTAATCTCCTGGTGATTCTTCTTCATTTCATCTTCCATTTTCTGCATACGTGTTTCCACTGCTGCAATTCTTCCATGTGTTGGGCCATGCACAGTCTGCATATGCTCGGAGCTTCACTGCCATATCCTTCACAGTCTCATTCGCATCGTAGTCCGGTTTCATTATTGCTAAAGCAGAAGCGTATTCCTGTGGCCCAAGTTGTATGAGTTTTCACTACATATATGGAATAACTCTGGCCTGGTCTGGACTCCTCAATCCTGGGTCATTTGTGAAAACAACCTCTACCACCCCTAGTTCTCTCAGGCGTTGGATCCCTTGTTCTATGGTCTTCCACGGGTTTTACTGCATGTAGAGATCATCTCTGCACATATATCTTTCAATCACACCTGTCAAGACCTGTCTCCAGAGACTGGCAGAGTCAGCCTCCCTTATCATCGCTTGGTCGATCACTGGATCACATGACAGGGATCCGAAATGCTTCGCTTCAGCACCGTCCAGCATCACATCATCACCTGCCGCATCCCAAATACGGACCATCCAACTTATTATGGATTTATCAGACCATCGGGTGTAGCCCTTTCTTAGGCTGTGAAGGTCCTTTATGGACATGGACTCGGTAATGGTTTCTGTGCCTGAGTCAGTTGGTCATTTTGAGGTTCCTTCCCCTGCATCTTTTGAGGTCCCTTCCCCTGCATTATCCTCATCTTTCACTGGACGATCAGTTTTGGTTGTGTGTTTTTCCCTCGTGACAGGAGCCACTGTCAATGGCTTAGACTCTCCATCTGGTTTGGGCTTGCTATCTGGTTTGGCTGCAGCCTGAGTGACTGGGGTGTCTGCATGCTTTGCCGATTTATCTTCCTGCCTTTCTACCTTTACTTGCTGCAGTGTGCGATAGGCATATGCCAAAGCCCAACATATTGCAAGGAGCTTGTTTCCATTGGAATTGTCATTGTATTTCTCTTTCAGATATTTTGCCACCTCAGCTGGTTTCTGAACTTGTTCAGGGGGAAACTTGCAAACCATTGCGTCAGAGAATTTCTTTAGGGTTTGGCCGATGTCCTCCCATTCCCCACACCACTCAGGATGTTCCACCTCTGGGTCAGGTGCCTCGGCAGTAGCCCGGGAAATCTGATCTTTCATTCTAGACAAGCTGCGACCACATAGAGGAAGCTTACCAGATAAAATAGCAGAAATACCAGGAAGATGGTCTCTTTAACATCCAGGGGAAACTGAACACTCTTAAAAGATAACCTATCAAATTTAAAGAGAAGGGAAACACCGTCTCCTCCTCTTCTAACAATCTGGGTGCAATTACTTATAAATTCCCAAAACAGGCTACCGAAGCTAGGACTGGGGTTAGGAGGGAGAAACCATTTATCATTCACACTTCAAACAGCTGCCTGTACCTCTGTCAACTTCTTATAAATCATTGTCACCGAGCACAGCAAAATAGAAATCCTGATTCATCTCCTTTCTCTGTAAAATTTACATATCAGGGACAAGATTGGAGCAAGTTGTGGATAGGCAAACAACCCTAGGGACCAAAATAACACTAGTACCTCAATGAAGCCTAAAGACCAGAAAGACATGAGTACATCAAGCCAGAGAGACATTATGAACTCAACCAGCATGATGACTACTTTACCCCAACACAGAATAAGTAAATTCAAACTAAAATGTAATTACTACAGGTTTTTTCACTTTCCTTCGAGCCACACATTGGGCGCCACTAAATTTCGTACCCGTTTGGCCAAATTTAGAAATACATCCTCTGAGAGAAGGCACAACCACCCCTCCCCCCCAGGTTCGGGAAAATATAAATTTTCCTCGAAGGAAAGTGAAGGAGATAAAACTATTTATTTACTTAACACATGGGAAAAAGAAAATAATGCTAAATAATAAAATCTCTCGCTGTGGAGGAAAAACCTGGGAAAGTGTTAGACTCCTCCCTTTGGTCTCCTCAGAGCTGGGGCTTGGCCCAGGGCCAGGCCCTCTGTGCCCAGTGGAAAGTCCTCCTGATGTGCTCTGAGGTTGAAAGCAGTCCAGTGGAAAAGGGAGAAAATCTGGAATTCCAGGGAAGGAAAAACAAAGTTCAACTCTCAGTCTCTCTCTCCGGAGAAAAAGAAACTGAACAACTGGCCAAAAGCTGACTGGAAAGCAGCAAGCCGGGTGCTTCCTCGCTCCCCTGCCACAGCTGGGGAAAAAAAACCCCTGCTATCTGTGTGTGACCTTGAACAAGCTGCAAACTTCTTTGCAAAAGTTTTGCTCAGTTTTTTCCTTCCCCCTCTCAGGCTCAGTTTAGAGGCACAGAAAGGCACAAAAATTAATTTCTGGGCATAGGCAGCAATTTGGGATACACATCATAATGTCACCCCAAGAAATTCCACCCCTTATCCCATATTGTTGGCCCAGTGCCCAAACTAAGATATTCTAATTCTACACACACATTAATACATATATATATATATACACAGCTATGTGCGAACAGTGACAGTGACAATCAGCAAGCAGTGGTATACAGGCATTTCACATTACAGGTGGTTCTCATACAACAATCAGATCTCCCTGCGGTACACAACGTGTTGTTCCATCTTTAGGCATTACCCACCATGTGCAACCAGGTCCCTAAGCAAAGACAACCCCACGGGTGGGTTTGTCTGGACTCGAGGCAGAATTTATCCACACAGGCTTTCCTAACAGACCTCTGACATGCACTACTGGGACCTTATCTCCATCTGTTGTATGCAGGGATTCAGATTGGGCTGGACCAGCTCTATTGGTGGAACCTCGGGTGTTAACTAACCAGGTGGCCTTTGCTAGATGCTGCCCCCAATTTTTGAAAGTTCCCCCACCTAGTGCCTTCAGGGTGGTTTTCAACAATCCATTGCACCGTTCCACTTTGCCTGCAGCTGGTGCATGGTAAGGGATGTGGTACACCCACTCAATGCCATGTTCTCTAGCCCAGGTATTTATAAGGCTGTTCTTGAATTGAGTCCCATTATCAGATTCAGTTCTCTCAGGGGTGCCATGCCTCCAAAGGACTTGCTTTTAAAAGGCCCAGGATGGTATTATGGGCAGTAGCATGAGGCACAGGGTAGGTCTCCAGCCATCCTGTGGTGGCTTCTACCATTGTGAGCACATAGCGCTTGCCTTGGCAGGTTTGAGGCAGTATGATGTAATCAATCTGCCAGGCCTCCCCATACTTGTATTTGGACCACGGCCCACCATACCACAGGGAATTCACTCGCTTGGCCTGCTTGATCGCAGCGCATGTCTCACAATCATGAATAACTTGGGAGATACTGTCCATGGTTAGATCCACCCCTCGATCTCGTGCTCACTTATAGGTGGCGTCTCTGCCCTGATGGCGGAGGCATCATGGGCCCATCGAGCTAGGAACAACTCTCCCTTGTGTTTCCAGTCCAAGTCTACCTGTGACACTTCTATCTTTGCAGCCTGATCTACCTGCTTGTTGTTTTGGTGTTCTTCGTTAGCCCTACTCTTGGGGGCATGGGCATCTACATGGCGGACTTTCACAACTAGCTTTCTGACTCGGGCAGCGATGTTTTTCCACTCTTCAGCAGCCCAGATTGGTTTTCCCCTACGCTGCCAATTAGCTTTTTTCCACTTTTCTAGCCATCCCCATAGAGCACTGGCTACCATCCATAAATGAGTGTACAGGTAGAGCTTTGGCCACTTCTCTCTTTCAGCAATGTCCAGGGCTAGTTGAACAGCTTTGAGTGGTTGACCCCGAATCTCACCAGACACCTTCTGCCAGAGGCTCCAGGAAAGACCATGGCTCCCAGCTGCAGAGTAGAGCACGTTCTTCACTTCTGGTCCTGTCCTGACTGGGCCAAGGGCTACAGCATGAGCGATTTCCTGCTTGATTTGGGCAAAAGCTTGTTGCTGTTCAGGGCTCTAGTGGAAATCGTTCTTCTTGCGGGTAACCAGGTAAAGAGGACTCACAATCTGGCTGTACTCAGGAATATGCATCCTCCAAAAGCCTATGGCACCTAGGAAAGCTTGCGTTTCCTTCTTGTTTGTCGGTGGAGACATTGCTGTGATCTTATTGATGACCTCAGTGGGAATCTGATGCCATCCATCTTGCCATTTCACTCCCAGGAACCGGATCTCTTGAGCAGGTCCCTTGACTTTGCTCTTCCTGATGGCGAAACCAGCTTCCAGCAGAATCCGGATAAATTTCTCTCCTTTCTCAAACACTTCTGTTGCGGAGTTCCCCCACACAATGATGTCATCAATGTACTGCAGATGTTCTGGAGCCTCACCCTTTTCTAGTGCAATCTGGATCAGCCCATGGCAGATGGTGGGACTGTGCTTCCACCCCTGGGGCAGTCGGTTCCAGGTGTACTGCACACCTCTCCAGGTGAAGGCCTGCACTCTGCTGCCAAAGGAATGGAGAAAAAGGCGTTAGCAATGTCAATGGTGGCATACCACTTTGCTGCTTTGGACTCCAGCTCATTCTGGAGCTCCAACATGTCCAGCACAGCAGCCCTCAGTGGTGGAGTCACTTCATTCAAGGCACAATAGTCCACAGTCAATCTACGTTCTCCTTCTGATTTGCGCACAGGCCAAATGGGACTATTGAAGGGTGAGTGGGTCTTGCTGACCACCCCTTGGCTCTCCAGCTCACGGATCATCTTGTGGATGGGAATCACAGCATCTCCAGTTGTCCGGTATTGTCGGTGATGCACTTTCGAGGTAGCAATTGGTACTCTTTGTTCTTCCACCTTCAGAAGGCCAACTGCAGACGGGTTCTCTGATAGCCCAGGCAAAGTGTTCAATTGCTTAATGCTCTCTGTCTCCACAGCAGCTATTCCAAAAGCCCACTTGAGTCCCTTTGGGTCTCTAAAATACCGGTTCCGGAGGAAGTCTTTGCCCAAAATGCACGGGGCCTCTTGGCCAGTCACAATGAGATGTTTCTTCCACTCGTTTCCGGTAAGGCTCACCTCAGCTTCTACTAAGGTCAAATTTTGCTATCCACCTGTTACACCAGAAATAGAAACAGATTCTTCCCCCACATGCTGCGATGGAATCATTGTACACTGCGCACCAGTGTCAACCAAGGCATCATATTTTTGTGGTTCTGATGGACCAGGCCAACAAATCCACACAGTCCAAAAGACACGGTTTTCCCTGACCTCTACCTGGCTAGAGGCAGGGCCCCTCTATGCCTGGTCATACTTCTTTCCCTGGGCCTGCATTTTGGAGGTTCCTTCATGGGAATCGGACATGCCATCGTCTTTTCCATCATTTCTGGCAGTTTGGCTACAGGCAACTGGAGCTACTTCCTTTTTGGTAGAACTTCCTTTCTGAGATTGCGCTCCTTCAATTCACGCACTTGTGCTGCCAGAGCAGACGTGGTTTGTCCACCCCACCTCTTCGTGTCTTCCCCACTGTCACACAGAAATTTCCACAGCTCACTTCGTGGGATGTTCCTTCTCTCTGGGGAACGTCCGTGGAGAAGGCACTTTAATCTCCTGGTGATTCTTCTTCATTTCATCTTCCATTTTCTGCATACGTGTTTCCACTGCTGCAATTCTTCCATGTGTTGGGCCATGCACAGTCTGCATATGCTCGGAGCTTCACTGCCATATCCTTCACAGTCTCATTCGCATCGTAGTCCGGTTTCATTATTGCTAAAGCAGAAGCGTATTCCTGTGGCCCAAGTTGTATGAGTTTTCACTACATATATGGAATAACTCTGGCCTGGTCTGGACTCCTCAATCCTGGGTCATTTGTGAAAACAACCTCTACCACCCCTAGTTCTCTCAGGCGTTGGATCCCTTGTTCTATGGTCTTCCACGGGTTTTACTGCATGTAGAGATCATCTCTGCACATATATCTTTCAATCACACCTGTCAAGACCTGTCTCCAGAGACTGGCAGAGTCAGCCTCCCTTATCATCGCTTGGTCGATCACTGGATCACATGACAGGGATCCGAAATGCTTCGCTTCAGCACCGTCCAGCATCACATCATCACCTGCCGCATCCCAAATACGGACCATCCAACTTATTATGGATTTATCAGACCATCGGGTGTAGCCCTTTCTTAGGCTGTGAAGGTCCTTTATGGACATGGACTCGGTAATGGTTTCTGTGCCTGAGTCAGTTGGTCATTTTGAGGTTCCTTCCCCTGCATCTTTTGAGGTCCCTTCCCCTGCATTATCCTCATCTTTCACTGGACGATCAGTTTTGGTTGTGTGTTTTTCCCTCGTGACAGGAGCCACTGTCAATGGCTTAGACTCTCCATCTGGTTTGGGCTTGCTATCTGGTTTGGCTGCAGCCTGAGTGACTGGGGTGTCTGCATGCTTTGCCGATTTATCTTCCTGCCTTTCTACCTTTACTTGCTGCAGTGTGCGATAGGCATATGCCAAAGCCCAACATATTGCAAGGAGCTTGTTTCCATTGGAATTGTCATTGTATTTCTCTTTCAGATATTTTGCCACCTCAGCTGGTTTCTGAACTTGTTCAGGGGGAAACTTGCAAACCATTGCGTCAGAGAATTTCTTTAGGGTTTGGCCGATGTCCTCCCATTCCCCACACCACTCAGGATGTTCCACCTCTGGGTCAGGTGCCTCGGCAGTAGCCCGGGAAATCTGATCTTTCATTCTAGACAAGCTGCGACCACATAGAGGAAGCTTACCAGATAAAATAGCAGAAATACCAGGAAGATGGTCTCTTTAACATCCAGGGGAAACTGAACACTCTTAAAAGATAACCTATCAAATTTAAAGAGAAGGGAAACACCGTCTCCTCCTCTTCTAACAATCTGGGTGCAATTACTTATAAATTCCCAAAACAGGCTACCGAAGCTAGGACTGGGGTTAGGAGGGAGAAACCATTTATCATTCACACTTCAAACAGCTGCCTGTACCTCTGTCAACTTCTTATAAATCATTGTCACCGAGCACAGCAAAATAGAAATCCTGATTCATCTCCTTTCTCTGTAAAATTTACATATCAGGGACAAGATTGGAGCAAGTTGTGGATAGGCAAACAACCCTAGGGACCAAAATAACACTAGTACCTCAATGAAGCCTAAAGACCAGAAAGACATGAGTACATCAAGCCAGAGAGACATTATGAACTCAACCAGCATGATGACTACTTTACCCCAACACAGAATAAGTAAATTCAAACTAAAATGTAATTACTACAGGTTTTTTCACTTTCCTTCGAGCCACACATTGGGCGCCACTAAATTTCGTACCCGTTTGGCCAAATTTAGAAATACATCCTCTGAGAGAAGGCACAACCACCCCTCCCCCCCAGGTTCGGGAAAATATAAATTTTCCTCGAAGGAAAGTGAAGGAGATAAAACTATTTATTTACTTAACACATGGGAAAAAGAAAATAATGCTAAATAATAAAATCTCTCGCTGTGGAGGAAAAACCTGGGAAAGTGTTAGACTCCTCCCTTTGGTCTCCTCAGAGCTGGGGCTTGGCCCAGGGCCAGGCCCTCTGTGCCCAGTGGAAAGTCCTCCTGATGTGCTCTGAGGTTGAAAGCAGTCCAGTGGAAAAGGGAGAAAATCTGGAATTCCAGGGAAGGAAAAACAAAGTTCAACTCTCAGTCTCTCTCTCCGGAGAAAAAGAAACTGAACAACTGGCCAAAAGCTGACTGGAAAGCAGCAAGCCGGGTGCTTCCTCGCTCCCCTGCCACAGCTGGGGAAAAAAAACCCCTGCTATCTGTGTGTGACCTTGAACAAGCTGCAAACTTCTTTGCAAAAGTTTTGCTCAGTTTTTTCCTTCCCCCTCTCAGGCTCAGTTTAGAGGCACAGAAAGGCACAAAAATTAATTTCTGGGCATAGGCAGCAATTTGGGATACACATCATAATGTCACCCCAAGAAATTCCACCCCTTATCCCATATTGTTGGCCCAGTGCCCAAACTAAGATATTCTAATTCTACACACACATTAATACATATATATATATATACACAGCTATGTGCGAACAGTGACAGTGACAATCAGCAAGCAGTGGTATACAGGCATTTCACATTACAGGTGGTTCTCATACAACAATCAGATCTCCCTGCGGTACACAACGTGTTGTTCCATCTTTAGGCATTACCCACCATGTGCAACCAGGTCCCTAAGCAAAGACAACCCCACGGGTGGGTTTGTCTGGACTCGAGGCAGAATTTATCCACACAGGCTTTCCTAACAGACCTCTGACATGCACTACTGGGACCTTATCTCCATCTGTTGTATGCAGGGATTCAGATTGGGCTGGACCAGCTCTATTGGTGGAACCTCGGGTGTTAACTAACCAGGTGGCCTTTGCTAGATGCTGCCCCCAATTTTTGAAAGTTCCCCCACCTAGTGCCTTCAGGGTGGTTTTCAACAATCCATTGCACCGTTCCACTTTGCCTGCAGCTGGTGCATGGTAAGGGATGTGGTACACCCACTCAATGCCATGTTCTCTAGCCCAGGTATTTATAAGGCTGTTCTTGAATTGAGTCCCATTATCAGATTCAGTTCTCTCAGGGGTGCCATGCCTCCAAAGGACTTGCTTTTAAAAGGCCCAGGATGGTATTATGGGCAGTAGCATGAGGCACAGGGTAGGTCTCCAGCCATCCTGTGGTGGCTTCTACCATTGTGAGCACATAGCGCTTGCCTTGGCAGGTTTGAGGCAGTATGATGTAATCAATCTGCCAGGCCTCCCCATACTTGTATTTGGACCACGGCCCACCATACCACAGGGAATTCACTCGCTTGGCCTGCTTGATCGCAGCGCATGTCTCACAATCATGAATAACTTGGGAGATACTGTCCATGGTTAGATCCACCCCTCGATCTCGTGCTCACTTATAGGTGGCGTCTCTGCCCTGATGGCGGAGGCATCATGGGCCCATCGAGCTAGGAACAACTCTCCCTTGTGTTTCCAGTCCAAGTCTACCTGTGACACTTCTATCTTTGCAGCCTGATCTACCTGCTTGTTGTTTTGGTGTTCTTCGTTAGCCCTACTCTTGGGGGCATGGGCATCTACATGGCGGACTTTCACAACTAGCTTTCTGACTCGGGCAGCGATGTTTTTCCACTCTTCAGCAGCCCAGATTGGTTTTCCCCTACGCTGCCAATTAGCTTTTTTCCACTTTTCTAGCCATCCCCATAGAGCACTGGCTACCATCCATAAATGAGTGTACAGGTAGAGCTTTGGCCACTTCTCTCTTTCAGCAATGTCCAGGGCTAGTTGAACAGCTTTGAGTGGTTGACCCCGAATCTCACCAGACACCTTCTGCCAGAGGCTCCAGGAAAGACCATGGCTCCCAGCTGCAGAGTAGAGCACGTTCTTCACTTCTGGTCCTGTCCTGACTGGGCCAAGGGCTACAGCATGAGCGATTTCCTGCTTGATTTGGGCAAAAGCTTGTTGCTGTTCAGGGCTCTAGTGGAAATCGTTCTTCTTGCGGGTAACCAGGTAAAGAGGACTCACAATCTGGCTGTACTCAGGAATATGCATCCTCCAAAAGCCTATGGCACCTAGGAAAGCTTGCGTTTCCTTCTTGTTTGTCGGTGGAGACATTGCTGTGATCTTATTGATGACCTCAGTGGGAATCTGATGCCATCCATCTTGCCATTTCACTCCCAGGAACCGGATCTCTTGAGCAGGTCCCTTGACTTTGCTCTTCCTGATGGCGAAACCAGCTTCCAGCAGAATCCGGATAAATTTCTCTCCTTTCTCAAACACTTCTGTTGCGGAGTTCCCCCACACAATGATGTCATCAATGTACTGCAGATGTTCTGGAGCCTCACCCTTTTCTAGTGCAATCTGGATCAGCCCATGGCAGATGGTGGGACTGTGCTTCCACCCCTGGGGCAGTCGGTTCCAGGTGTACTGCACACCTCTCCAGGTGAAGGCCTGCACTCTGCTGCCAAAGGAATGGAGAAAAAGGCGTTAGCAATGTCAATGGTGGCATACCACTTTGCTGCTTTGGACTCCAGCTCATTCTGGAGCTCCAACATGTCCAGCACAGCAGCCCTCAGTGGTGGAGTCACTTCATTCAAGGCACAATAGTCCACAGTCAATCTACGTTCTCCTTCTGATTTGCGCACAGGCCAAATGGGACTATTGAAGGGTGAGTGGGTCTTGCTGACCACCCCTTGGCTCTCCAGCTCACGGATCATCTTGTGGATGGGAATCACAGCATCTCCAGTTGTCCGGTATTGTCGGTGATGCACTTTCGAGGTAGCAATTGGTACTCTTTGTTCTTCCACCTTCAGAAGGCCAACTGCAGACGGGTTCTCTGATAGCCCAGGCAAAGTGTTCAATTGCTTAATGCTCTCTGTCTCCACAGCAGCTATTCCAAAAGCCCACTTGAGTCCCTTTGGGTCTCTAAAATACCGGTTCCGGAGGAAGTCTTTGCCCAAAATGCACGGGGCCTCTTGGCCAGTCACAATGAGATGTTTCTTCCACTCGTTTCCGGTAAGGCTCACCTCAGCTTCTACTAAGGTCAAATTTTGCTATCCACCTGTTACACCAGAAATAGAAACAGATTCTTCCCCCACATGCTGCGATGGAATCATTGTACACTGCGCACCAGTGTCAACCAAGGCATCATATTTTTGTGGTTCTGATGGACCAGGCCAACAAATCCACACAGTCCAAAAGACACGGTTTTCCCTGACCTCTACCTGGCTAGAGGCAGGGCCCCTCTATGCCTGGTCATACTTCTTTCCCTGGGCCTGCATTTTGGAGGTTCCTTCATGGGAATCGGACATGCCATCGTCTTTTCCATCATTTCTGGCAGTTTGGCTACAGGCAACTGGAGCTACTTCCTTTTTGGTAGAACTTCCTTTCTGAGATTGTGCTCCTTCAATTCACGCACTTGTGCTGCCAGAGCAGACGTGGTTTGTCCACCCCACCTCTTCGTGTCTTCCCCACTGTCACACAGAAATTTCCACAGCTCACTTCGTGGGATGTTCCTTCTCTCTGGGGAACGTCCGTGGAGAAGGCACTTTAATCTCCTGGTGATTCTTCTTCATTTCATCTTCCATTTTCTGCATACGTGTTTCCACTGCTGCAATTCTTCCATGTGTTGGGCCATGCACAGAGTCTGCATATGCTCGGAGCTTCACTGCCATATCCTTCACAGTCTCATTCGCATCGTAGTCTGGTTTCATTATTGCTAAAGCAGAAGCGTATTCCTGTGGCCCAAGTTGTATGAGTTTTCACTACATATATGGAATAACTCTGGCCTGGTCTGGACTCCTCAATCCTGGGTCATTTGTGAAAACAACCTCTACCACCCCTAGTTCTCTCAGGCGTTGGATCCCTTGTTCTATGGTCTTCCACGGGTTTTACTGCATGTAGAGATCATCTCTGCACATATATCTTTCAATCACACCTGTCAAGACCTGTCTCCAGAGACTGGCAGAGTCAGCCTCCCTTATCATCGCTTGGTCGATCACTGGATCACATGACAGGGATCCGAAATGCTTCGCTTCAGCACCGTCCAGCATCACATCATCACCTGCCGCATCCCAAATACGGACCATCCAACTTATTATGGATTTATCAGACCATCGGGTGTAGCCCTTTCTTAGGCTGTGAAGGTCCTTTATGGACATGGACTCGGTAATGGTTTCTGTGCCTGAGTCAGTTGGTCATTTTGAGGTTCCTTCCCCTGCATCTTTTGAGGTCCCTTCCCCTGCATTATCCTCATCTTTCACTGGACGATCAGTTTTGGTTGTGTGTTTTTCCCTCGTGACAGGAGCCACTGTCAATGGCTTAGACTCTCCATCTGGTTTGGGCTTGCTATCTGGTTTGGCTGCAGCCTGAGTGACTGGGGTGTCTGCATGCTTTGCCGATTTATCTTCCTGCCTTTCTACCTTTACTTGCTGCAGTGTGCGATAGGCATATGCCAAAGCCCAACATATTGCAAGGAGCTTGTTTCCATTGGAATTGTCATTGTATTTCTCTTTCAGATATTTTGCCACCTCAGCTGGTTTCTGAACTTGTTCAGGGGGAAACTTGCAAACCATTGCGTCAGAGAATTTCTTTAGGGTTTGGCCGATGTCCTCCCATTCCCCACACCACTCAGGATGTTCCACCTCTGGGTCAGGTGCCTCGGCAGTAGCCCGGGAAATCTGATCTTTCATTCTAGACAAGCTGCGACCACATAGAGGAAGCTTACCAGATAAAATAGCAGAAATACCAGGAAGATGGTCTCTTTAACATCCAGGGGAAACTGAACACTCTTAAAAGATAACCTATCAAATTTAAAGAGAAGGGAAACACCGTCTCCTCCTCTTCTAACAATCTGGGTGCAATTACTTATAAATTCCCAAAACAGGCTACCGAAGCTAGGACTGGGGTTAGGAGGGAGAAACCATTTATCATTCACACTTCAAACAGCTGCCTGTACCTCTGTCAACTTCTTATAAATCATTGTCACCGAGCACAGCAAAATAGAAATCCTGATTCATCTCCTTTCTCTGTAAAATTTACATATCAGGGACAAGATTGGAGCAAGTTGTGGATAGGCAAACAACCCTAGGGACCAAAATAACACTAGTACCTCAATGAAGCCTAAAGACCAGAAAGACATGAGTACATCAAGCCAGAGAGACATTATGAACTCAACCAGCATGATGACTACTTTACCCCAACACAGAATAAGTAAATTCAAACTAAAATGTAATTACTACAGGTTTTTTCACTTTCCTTCGAGCCACACATTGGGCGCCACTAAATTTCGTACCCGTTTGGCCAAATTTAGAAATACATCCTCTGAGAGAAGGCACAACCACCCCTCCCCCCCAGGTTCGGGAAAATATAAATTTTCCTCGAAGGAAAGTGAAGGAGATAAAACTATTTATTTACTTAACACATGGGAAAAAGAAAATAATGCTAAATAATAAAATCTCTCGCTGTGGAGGAAAAACCTGGGAAAGTGTTAGACTCCTCCCTTTGGTCTCCTCAGAGCTGGGGCTTGGCCCAGGGCCAGGCCCTCTGTGCCCAGTGGAAAGTCCTCCTGATGTGCTCTGAGGTTGAAAGCAGTCCAGTGGAAAAGGGAGAAAATCTGGAATTCCAGGGAAGGAAAAACAAAGTTCAACTCTCAGTCTCTCTCTCCGGAGAAAAAGAAACTGAACAACTGGCCAAAAAGCTGACTGGAAAGCAGCAAGCCGGGTGCTTCCTCGCTCCCCTGCCACAGCTGGGGAAAAAAACCCCTGCTATCTGTGTGTGACCTTGAACAAGCTGCAAACTTCTTTGCAAAAGTTTTGCTCAGTTTTTTCCTTCCCCCTCTCAGGCTCAGTTTAGAGGCACAGAAAGGCACAAAAATTAATTTCTGGGCATAGGCAGCAATTTGGGATACACATCATAATGTCACCCCAAGAAATTCCACCCCTTATCCCATATTGTTGGCCCAGTGCCCAAACTAAGATATTCTAATTCTACACACACATTAATACATATATATATATATATACACAGCTATGTGCGAACAGTGACAGTGACAATCAGCAAGCAGTGGTATACAGGCATTTCACATTACAGGTGGTTCTCATACAACAATCAGATCTCCCTGCGGTACACAACGTGTTGTTCCATCTTTAGGCATTACCCACCATGTGCAACCAGGTCCCTAAGCAAAGACAACCCCACGGGTGGGTTTGTCTGGACTCGAGGCAGAATTTATCCACACAGGCTTTCCTAACAGACCTCTGACATGCACTACTGGGACCTTATCTCCATCTGTTGTATGCAGGGATTCAGATTGGGCTGGACCAGCTCTATTGGTGGAACCTCGGGTGTTAACTAACCAGGTGGCCTTTGCTAGATGCTGCCCCCAATTTTTGAAAGTTCCCCCACCTAGTGCCTTCAGGGTGGTTTTCAACAATCCATTGCACCGTTCCACTTTGCCTGCAGCTGGTGCATGGTAAGGGATGTGGTACACCCACTCAATGCCATGTTCTCTAGCCCAGGTACTTATAAGGCTGTTCTTGAATTGAGTCCCATTATCAGATTCAGTTCTCTCAGGGGTGCCATGCCTCCAAAGGACTTGCTTTTAAAAGGCCCAGGATGGTATTATGGGCAGTAGCATGAGGCACAGGGTAGGTCTCCAGCCATCCTGTGGTGGCTTCTACCATTGTGAGCACATAGCGCTTGCCTTGGCAGGTTTGAGGCAGTATGATGTAATCAATCTGCCAGGCCTCCCCATACTTGTATTTGGACCACGGCCCACCATACCACAGGGAATTCACTCGCTTGGCCTGCTTGATCGCAGCGCATGTCTCACAATCATGAATAACTTGGGAGATACTGTCCATGGTTAGATCCACCCCTCGATCTCGTGCTCACTTATAGGTGGCGTCTCTGCCCTGATGGCGGAGGCATCATGGGCCCATCGAGCTAGGAACAACTCTCCCTTGTGTTTCCAGTCCAAGTCTACCTGTGACACTTCTATCTTTGCAGCCTGATCTACCTGCTTGTTGTTTTGGTGTTCTTCGTTAGCCCTACTCTTGGGGGCATGGGCATCTACATGGCGGACTTTCACAACTAGCTTTCTGACTCGGGCAGCGATGTTTTTCCACTCTTCAGCAGCCCAGATTGGTTTTCCCCTACGCTGCCAATTAGCTTTTTTCCACTTTTCTAGCCATCCCCATAGAGCACTGGCTACCATCCATAAATGAGTGTACAGGTAGAGCTTTGGCCACTTCTCTCTTTCAGCAATGTCCAGGGCTAGTTGAACAGCTTTGAGTGGTTGACCCCGAATCTCACCAGACACCTTCTGCCAGAGGCTCCAGGAAAGACCATGGCTCCCAGCTGCAGAGTAGAGCACGTTCTTCACTTCTGGTCCTGTCCTGACTGGGCCAAGGGCTACAGCATGAGCGATTTCCTGCTTGATTTGGGCAAAAGCTTGTTGCTGTTCAGGGCTCTAGTGGAAATCGTTCTTCTTGCGGGTAACCAGGTAAAGAGGACTCACAATCTGGCTGTACTCAGGAATATGCATCCTCCAAAAGCCTATGGCACCTAGGAAAGCTTGCGTTTCCTTCTTGTTTGTCGGTGGAGACATTGCTGTGATCTTATTGATGACCTCAGTGGGAATCTGATGCCATCCATCTTGCCATTTCACTCCCAGGAACCGGATCTCTTGAGCAGGTCCCTTGACTTTGCTCTTCCTGATGGCGAAACCAGCTTCCAGCAGAATCCGGATAAATTTCTCTCCTTTCTCAAACACTTCTGTTGCGGAGTTCCCCCACACAATGATGTCATCAATGTACTGCAGATGTTCTGGAGCCTCACCCTTTTCTAGTGCAATCTGGATCAGCCCATGGCAGATGGTGGGACTGTGCTTCCACCCCTGGGGCAGTCGGTTCCAGGTGTACTGCACACCTCTCCAGGTGAAGGCCTGCACTCTGCTGCCAAAGGAATGGAGAAAAAGGCGTTAGCAATGTCAATGGTGGCATACCACTTTGCTGCTTTGGACTCCAGCTCATTCTGGAGCTCCAACATGTCCAGCACAGCAGCCCTCAGTGGTGGAGTCACTTCATTCAAGGCACAATAGTCCACAGTCAATCTACGTTCTCCTTCTGATTTGCGCACAGGCCAAATGGGACTATTGAAGGGTGAGTGGGTCTTGCTGACCACCCCTTGGCTCTCCAGCTCACGGATCATCTTGTGGATGGGAATCACAGCATCTCCAGTTGTCCGGTATTGTCGGTGATGCACTTTCGAGGTAGCAATTGGTACTCTTTGTTCTTCCACCTTCAGAAGGCCAACTGCAGACGGGTTCTCTGATAGCCCAGGCAAAGTGTTCAATTGCTTAATGCTCTCTGTCTCCACAGCAGCTATTCCAAAAGCCCACTTGAGTCCCTTTGGGTCTCTAAAATACCGGTTCCGGAGGAAGTCTTTGCCCAAAATGCACGGGGCCTCTGGGCCAGTCACAATGAGATGTTTCTTCCACTCGTTTCCGGTAAGGCTCACCTCAGCTTCTACTAAGGTCAAATTTTGCTATCCACCTGTTACACCAGAAATAGAAACAGATTCTTCCCCCACATGCTGCGATGGAATCATTGTACACTGCGCACCAGTGTCAACCAAGGCATCATATTTTTGTGGTTCTGATGGACCAGGCCAACAAATCCACACAGTCCAAAAGACACGGTTTTCCCTGACCTCTACCTGGCTAGAGGCAGGGCCCCTCTATGCCTGGTCATACTTCTTTCCCTGGGCCTGCATTTTGGAGGTTCCTTCATGGGAATCGGACATGCCATCGTCTTTTCCATCATTTCTGGCAGTTTGGCTACAGGCAACTGGAGCTACTTCCTTTTTGGTAGAACTTCCTTTCTGAGATTGCGCTCCTTCGATTCACGCACTTGTGCTGCCAGAGCAGACGTGGTTTGTCCACCCCACCTCTTCGTGTCTTCCCCACTGTCACACAGAAATTTCCACAGCTCACTTCGTGGGATGTTCCTTCTCTCTGGGGAACGTCCGTGGAGAAGGCACTTTAATCTCCTGGTGATTCTTCTTCATTTCATCTTCCATTTTCTGCATACGTGTTTCCACTGCTGCAATTCTTCCATGTGTTGGGCCATGCACAGAGTCTGCATATGCTCGGAGCTTCACTGCCATATCCTTCACAGTCTCATTCGCATCGTAGTCCGGTTTCATTATTGCTAAAGCAGAAGCGTATTCCTGTGGCCCAAGTTGTATGAGTTTTCACTACATATATGGAATAACTCTGGCCTGGTCTGGACTCCTCAATCCTGGGTCATTTGTGAAAACAACCTCTACCACCCCTAGTTCTCTCAGGCGTTGGATCCCTTGTTCTATGGTCTTCCACGGGTTTTACTGCATGTAGAGATCATCTCTGCACATATATCTTTCAATCACACCTGTCAAGACCTGTCTCCAGAGACTGGCAGAGTCAGCCTCCCTTATCATCGCTTGGTCGATCACTGGATCACATGACAGGGATCCGAAATGCTTCGCTTCAGCACCGTCCAGCATCACATCATCACCTGCCGCATCCCAAATACGGACCATCCAACTTATTATGGATTTATCAGACCATCGGGTGTAGCCCTTTCTTAGGCTGTGAAGGTCCTTTATGGACATGGACTCGGTAATGGTTTCTGTGCCTGAGTCAGTTGGTCATTTTGAGGTTCCTTCCCCTGCATCTTTTGAGGTCCCTTCCCCTGCATTATCCTCATCTTTCACTGGACGATCAGTTTTGGTTGTGTGTTTTTCCCTCGTGACAGGAGCCACTGTCAATGGCTTAGACTCTCCATCTGGTTTGGGCTTGCTATCTGGTTTGGCTGCAGCCTGAGTGACTGGGGTGTCTGCATGCTTTGCCGATTTATCTTCCTGCCTTTCTACCTTTACTTGCTGCAGTGTGCGATAGGCATATGCCAAAGCCCAACATATTGCAAGGAGCTTGTTTCCATTGGAATTGTCATTGTATTTCTCTTTCAGATATTTTGCCACCTCAGCTGGTTTCTGAACTTGTTCAGGGGGAAACTTGCAAACCATTGCGTCAGAGAATTTCTTTAGGGTTTGGCCGATGTCCTCCCATTCCCCACACCACTCAGGATGTTCCACCTCTGGGTCAGGTGCCTCGGCAGTAGCCCGGGAAATCTGATCTTTCATTCTAGACAAGCTGCGACCACATAGAGGAAGCTTACCAGATAAAATAGCAGAAATACCAGGAAGATGGTCTCTTTAACATCCAGGGGAAACTGAACACTCTTAAAAGATAACCTATCAAATTTAAAGAGAAGGGAAACACCGTCTCCTCCTCTTCTAACAATCTGGGTGCAATTACTTATAAATTCCCAAAACAGGCTACCGAAGCTAGGACTGGGGTTAGGAGGGAGAAACCATTTATCATTCACACTTCAAACAGCTGCCTGTACCTCTGTCAACTTCTTATAAATCATTGTCACCGAGCACAGCAAAATAGAAATCCTGATTCATCTCCTTTCTCTGTAAAATTTACATATCAGGGACAAGATTGGAGCAAGTTGTGGATAGGCAAACAACCCTAGGGACCAAAATAACACTAGTACCTCAATGAAGCCTAAAGACCAGAAAGACATGAGTACATCAAGCCAGAGAGACATTATGAACTCAACCAGCATGATGACTACTTTACCCCAACACAGAATAAGTAAATTCAAACTAAAATGTAATTACTACAGGTTTTTTCACTTTCCTTCGAGCCACACATTGGGCGCCACTAAATTTCGTACCCGTTTGGCCAAATTTAGAAATACATCCTCTGAGAGAAGGCACAACCACCCCTCCCCCCCAGGTTCGGGAAAATATAAATTTTCCTCGAAGGAAAGTGAAGGAGATAAAACTATTTATTTACTTAACACATGGGAAAAAGAAAATAATGCTAAATAATAAAATCTCTCGCTGTGGAGGAAAAACCTGGGAAAGTGTTAGACTCCTCCCTTTGGTCTCCTCAGAGCTGGGGCTTGGCCCAGGGCCAGGCCCTCTGTGCCCAGTGGAAAGTCCTCCTGATGTGCTCTGAGGTTGAAAGCAGTCCAGTGGAAAAGGGAGAAAATCTGGAATTCCAGGGAAGGAAAAACAAAGTTCAACTCTCAGTCTCTCTCTCCGGAGAAAAAGAAACTGAACAACTGGCCAAAAGCTGACTGGAAAGCAGCAAGCCGGGTGCTTCCTCGCTCCCCTGCCACAGCTGGGGAAAAAAAACCCCTGCTATCTGTGTGTGACCTTGAACAAGCTGCAAACTTCTTTGCAAAAGTTTTGCTCAGTTTTTTCCTTCCCCCTCTCAGGCTCAGTTTAGAGGCACAGAAAGGCACAAAAATTAATTTCTGGGCATAGGCAGCAATTTGGGATACACATCATAATGTCACCCCAAGAAATTCCACCCCTTATCCCATATTGTTGGCCCAGTGCCCAAACTAAGATATTCTAATTCTACACACACATTAATACATATATATATATATATATACACAGCTATGTGCGAACAGTGACAGTGACAATCAGCAAGCAGTGGTATACAGGCATTTCACATTACAGGTGGTTCTCATACAACAATCAGATCTCCCTGCGGTACACAACGTGTTGTTCCATCTTTAGGCATTACCCACCATGTGCAACCAGGTTCCTAAGCAAAGACAACCCCACGGGTGGGTTTGTCTGGACTCGAGGCAGAATTTATCCACACAGGCTTTCCTAACAGACCTCTGACATGCACTACTGGGACCTTATCTCCATCTGTTGTATGCAGGGATTCAGATTGGGCTGGACCAGCTCTATTGGTGGAACCTCGGGTGTTAACTAACCAGGTGGCCTTTGCTAGATGCTGCCCCCAATTTTTGAAAGTTCCCCCACCTAGTGCCTTCAGGGTGGTTTTCAACAATCCATTGCACCGTTCCACTTTGCCTGTAGCTGGTGCATGGTAAGGGATGTGGTACACCCACTCAATGCCATGTTCTCTAGCCCAGGTACTTATAAGGCTGTTCTTGAATTGAGTCCCATTATCAGATTCAGTTCTCTCAGGGGTGCCATGCCTCCAAAGGACTTGCTTTTAAAAGGCCCAGGATGGTATTATGGGCAGTAGCATGAGGCACAGGGTAGGTCTCCAGCCATCCTGTGGTGGCTTCTACCATTGTGAGCACATAGCGCTTGCCTTGGCAGGTTTGAGGCAGTATGATGTAATCAATCTGCCAGGCCTCCCCATACTTGTATTTGGACCACGGCCCACCATACCACAGGGAATTCACTCGCTTGGCCTGCTTGATCGCAGCGCATGTCTCACAATCATGAATAACTTGGGAGATACTGTCCATGGTTAGATCCACCCCTCGATCTCGTGCTCACTTATAGGTGGCGTCTCTGCCCTGATGGCGGAGGCATCATGGGCCCATCGAGCTAGGAACAACTCTCCCTTGTGTTTCCAGTCCAAGTCTACCTGTGACACTTCTATCTTTGCAGCCTGATCTACCTGCTTGTTGTTTTGGTGTTCTTCGTTAGCCCTACTCTTGGGGGCATGGGCATCTACATGGCGGACTTTCACAACCAGCTTTCTGACTCGGGCAGCGATGTTTTTCCACTCTTCAGCAGCCCAGATTGGTTTTCCCCTACGCTGCCAATTAGCTTTTTTCCACTTTTCTAGCCATCCCCATAGAGCACTGGCTACCATCCATAAATGAATGTACAGGTAGAGCTTTGGCCACTTCTCTCTTTCAGCAATGTCCAGGGCTAGTTGAACAGCTTTGAGTGGTTGACCCCGAATCTCACCAGACACCTTCTGCCAGAGGCTCCAGGAAAGACCATGGCTCCCAGCTGCAGAGTAGAGCACGTTCTTCACTTCTGGTCCTGTCCTGACTGGGCCAAGGGCTACAGCATGAGCGATTTCCTGCTTGATTTGGGCAAAAGCTTGTTGCTGTTCAGGGCTCTAGTGGAAATCGTTCTTCTTGCGGGTAACCAGGTAAAGAGGACTCACAATCTGGCTGTACTCAGGAATATGCATCCTCCAAAAGCCTATGGCACCTAGGAAAGCTTGCGTTTCCTTCTTGTTTGTCGGTGGAGACATTGCTGTGATCTTATTGATGACCTCAGTGGGAATCTGATGCCATCCATCTTGCCATTTCACTCCCAGGAACCGGATCTCTTGAGCAGGTCCCTTGACTTTGCTCTTCCTGATGGCGAAACCAGCTTCCAGCAGAATCCGGATAAATTTCTCTCCTTTCTCAAACACTTCTGTTGCGGAGTTCCCCCACACAATGATGTCATCAATGTACTGCAGATGTTCTGGAGCCTCACCCTTTTCTAGTGCAATCTGGATCAGCCCATGGCAGATGGTGGGACTGTGCTTCCACCCCTGGGGCAGTCGGTTCCAGGTGTACTGCACACCTCTCCAGGTGAAGGCCTGCACTCTGCTGCCAAAGGAATGGAGAAAAAGGCGTTAGCAATGTCAATGGTGGCATACCACTTTGCTGCTTTGGACTCCAGCTCATTCTGGAGCTCCAACATGTCCAGCACAGCAGCCCTCAGTGGTGGAGTCACTTCATTCAAGGCACAATAGTCCACAGTCAATCTACGTTCTCCTTCTGATTTGCGCACAGGCCAAATGGGACTATTGAAGGGTGAGTGGGTCTTGCTGACCACCCCTTGGCTCTCCAGCTCACGGATCATCTTGTGGATGGGAATCACAGCATCTCCAGTTGTCCGGTATTGTCGGTGATGCACTTTCGAGGTAGCAATTGGTACTCTTTGTTCTTCCACCTTCAGAAGGCCAACTGCAGACGGGTTCTCTGATAGCCCAGGCAAAGTGTTCAATTGCTTAATGCTCTCTGTCTCCACAGCAGCTATTCCAAAAGCCCACTTGAGTCCCTTTGGGTCTCTAAAATACCGGTTCCGGAGGAAGTCTTTGCCCAAAATGCACGGGGCCTCTGGGCCAGTCACAATGAGATGTTTCTTCCACTCGTTTCCGGTAAGGCTCACCTCAGCTTCTACTAAGGTCAAATTTTGCTATCCACCTGTTACACCAGAAATAGAAACAGATTCTTCCCCCACATGCTGCGATGGAATCATTGTACACTGCGCACCAGTGTCAACCAAGGCATCATATTTTTGTGGTTCTGATGGACCAGGCCAACAAATCCACACAGTCCAAAAGACACGGTTTTCCCTGACCTCTACCTGGCTAGAGGCAGGGCCCCTCTATGCCTGGTCATACTTCTTTCCCTGGGCCTGCATTTTGGAGGTTCCTTCATGGGAATCGGACATGCCATCGTCTTTTCCATCATTTCTGGCAGTTTGGCTACAGGCAACTGGAGCTACTTCCTTTTTGGTAGAACTTCCTTTCTGAGATTGCGCTCCTTCAATTCACGCACTTGTGCTGCCAGAGCAGACGTGGTTTGTCCACCCCACCTCTTCGTGTCTTCCCCACTGTCACACAGAAATTTCCACAGCTCACTTCGTGGGATGTTCCTTCTCTCTGGGGAACGTCCGTGGAGAAGGCACTTTAATCTCCTGGTGATTCTTCTTCATTTCATCTTCCATTTTCTGCATACGTGTTTCCACTGCTGCAATTCTTCCATGTGTTGGGCCATGCACAGTCTGCATATGCTCGGAGCTTCACTGCCATATCCTTCACAGTCTCATTCGCATCGTAGTCCGGTTTCATTATTGCTAAAGCAGAAGCGTATTCCTGTGGCCCAAGTTGTATGAGTTTTCACTACATATATGGAATAACTCTGGCCTGGTCTGGACTCCTCAATCCTGGGTCATTTGTGAAAACAACCTCTACCACCCCTAGTTCTCTCAGGCGTTGGATCCCTTGTTCTATGGTCTTCCACGGGTTTTACTGCATGTAGAGATCATCTCTGCACATATATCTTTCAATCACACCTGTCAAGACCTGTCTCCAGAGACTGGCAGAGTCAGCCTCCCTTATCATCGCTTGGTCGATCACTGGATCACATGACAGGGATCCGAAATGCTTCGCTTCAGCACCGTCCAGCATCACATCATCACCTGCCGCATCCCAAATACGGACCATCCAACTTATTATGGATTTATCAGACCATCGGGTGTAGCCCTTTCTTAGGCTGTGAAGGTCCTTTATGGACATGGACTCGGTAATGGTTTCTGTGCCTGAGTCAGTTGGTCATTTTGAGGTTCCTTCCCCTGCATCTTTTGAGGTCCCTTCCCCTGCATTATCCTCATCTTTCACTGGACGATCAGTTTTGGTTGTGTGTTTTTCCCTCGTGACAGGAGCCACTGTCAATGGCTTAGACTCTCCATCTGGTTTGGGCTTGCTATCTGGTTTGGCTGCAGCCTGAGTGACTGGGGTGTCTGCATGCTTTGCCGATTTATCTTCCTGCCTTTCTACCTTTACTTGCTGCAGTGTGCGATAGGCATATGCCAAAGCCCAACATATTGCAAGGAGCTTGTTTCCATTGGAATTGTCATTGTATTTCTCTTTCAGATATTTTGCCACCTCAGCTGGTTTCTGAACTTGTTCAGGGGGAAACTTGCAAACCATTGCGTCAGAGAATTTCTTTAGGGTTTGGCCGATGTCCTCCCATTCCCCACACCACTCAGGATGTTCCACCTCTGGGTCAGGTGCCTCGGCAGTAGCCCGGGAAATCTGATCTTTCATTCTAGACAAGCTGCGACCACATAGAGGAAGCTTACCAGATAAAATAGCAGAAATACCAGGAAGATGGTCTCTTTAACATCCAGGGGAAACTGAACACTCTTAAAAGATAACCTATCAAATTTAAAGAGAAGGGAAACACCGTCTCCTCCTCTTCTAACAATCTGGGTGCAATTACTTATAAATTCCCAAAACAGGCTACCGAAGCTAGGACTGGGGTTAGGAGGGAGAAACCATTTATCATTCACACTTCAAACAGCTGCCTGTACCTCTGTCAACTTCTTATAAATCATTGTCACCGAGCACAGCAAAATAGAAATCCTGATTCATCTCCTTTCTCTGTAAAATTTACATATCAGGGACAAGATTGGAGCAAGTTGTGGATAGGCAAACAACCCTAGGGACCAAAATAACACTAGTACCTCAATGAAGCCTAAAGACCAGAAAGACATGAGTACATCAAGCCAGAGAGACATTATGAACTCAACCAGCATGATGACTACTTTACCCCAACACAGAATAAGTAAATTCAAACTAAAATGTAATTACTACAGGTTTTTTCACTTTCCTTCGAGCCACACATTGGGCGCCACTAAATTTCGTACCCGTTTGGCCAAATTTAGAAATACATCCTCTGAGAGAAGGCACAACCACCCCTCCCCCCCAGGTTCGGGAAAATATAAATTTTCCTCGAAGGAAAGTGAAGGAGATAAAACTATTTATTTACTTAACACATGGGAAAAAGAAAATAATGCTAAATAATAAAATCTCTCGCTGTGGAGGAAAAACCTGGGAAAGTGTTAGACTCCTCCCTTTGGTCTCCTCAGAGCTGGGGCTTGGCCCAGGGCCAGGCCCTCTGTGCCCAGTGGAAAGTCCTCCTGATGTGCTCTGAGGTTGAAAGCAGTCCAGTGGAAAAGGGAGAAAATCTGGAATTCCAGGGAAGGAAAAACAAAGTTCAACTCTCAGTCTCTCTCTCCGGAGAAAAAGAAACTGAACAACTGGCCAAAAGCTGACTGGAAAGCAGCAAGCCGGGTGCTTCCTCGCTCCCCTGCCACAGCTGGGGAAAAAAAACCCCTGCTATCTGTGTGTGACCTTGAACAAGCTGCAAACTTCTTTGCAAAAGTTTTGCTCAGTTTTTTCCTTCCCCCTCTCAGGCTCAGTTTAGAGGCACAGAAAGGCACAAAAATTAATTTCTGGGCATAGGCAGCAATTTGGGATACACATCATAATGTCACCCCAAGAAATTCCACCCCTTATCCCATATTGTTGGCCCAGTGCCCAAACTAAGATATTCTAATTCTACACACACATTAATACATATATATATATATATACACAGCTATGTGCGAACAGTGACAGTGACAATCAGCAAGCAGTGGTATACAGGCATTTCACATTACAGGTGGTTCTCATACAACAATCAGATCTCCCTGCGGTACACAACGTGTTGTTCCATCTTTAGGCATTACCCACCATGTGCAACCAGGTTCCTAAGCAAAGACAACCCCACGGGTGGGTTTGTCTGGACTCGAGGCAGAATTTATCCACACAGGCTTTCCTAACAGACCTCTGACATGCACTACTGGGACCTTATCTCCATCTGTTGTATGCAGGGATTCAGATTGGGCTGGACCAGCTCTATTGGTGGAACCTCGGGTGTTAACTAACCAGGTGGCCTTTGCTAGATGCTGCCCCCAATTTTTGAAAGTTCCCCCACCTAGTGCCTTCAGGGTGGTTTTCAACAATCCATTGCACCGTTCCACTTTGCCTGCAGCTGGTGCATGGTAAGGGATGTGGTACACCCACTCAATGCCATGTTCTCTAGCCCAGGTATTTATAAGGCTGTTCTTGAATTGAGTCCCATTATCAGATTCAGTTCTCTCAGGGGTGCCATGCCTCCAAAGGACTTGCTTTTAAAAGGCCCAGGATGGTATTATGGGCAGTAGCATGAGGCACAGGGTAGGTCTCCAGCCATCCTGTGGTGGCTTCTACCATTGTGAGCACATAGCGCTTGCCTTGGCAGGTTTGAGGCAGTATGATGTAATCAATCTGCCAGGCCTCCCCATACTTGTATTTGGACCACGGCCCACCATACCACAGGGAATTCACTCGCTTGGCCTGCTTGATCGCAGCGCATGTCTCACAATCATGAATAACTTGGGAGATACTGTCCATGGTTAGATCCACCCCTCGATCTCGTGCTCACTTATAGGTGGCGTCTCTGCCCTGATGGCGGAGGCATCATGGGCCCATCGAGCTAGGAACAACTCTCCCTTGTGTTTCCAGTCCAAGTCTACCTGTGACACTTCTATCTTTGCAGCCTGATCTACCTGCTTGTTGTTTTGGTGTTCTTCGTTAGCCCTACTCTTGGGGGCATGGGCATCTACATGGCGGACTTTCACAACCAGCTTTCTGACTCGGGCAGCGATGTTTTTCCACTCTTCAGCAGCCCAGATTGGTTTTCCCCTACGCTGCCAATTAGCTTTTTTCCACTTTTCTAGCCATCCCCATAGAGCACTGGCTACCATCCATAAATGAATGTACAGGTAGAGCTTTGGCCACTTCTCTCTTTCAGCAATGTCCAGGGCTAGTTGAACAGCTTTGAGTGGTTGACCCCGAATCTCACCAGACACCTTCTGCCAGAGGCTCCAGGAAAGACCATGGCTCCCAGCTGCAGAGTAGAGCACGTTCTTCACTTCTGGTCCTGTCCTGACTGGGCCAAGGGCTACAGCATGAGCGATTTCCTGCTTGATTTGGGCAAAAGCTTGTTGCTGTTCAGGGCTCTAGTGGAAATCGTTCTTCTTGCGGGTAACCAGGTAAAGAGGACTCACAATCTGGCTGTACTCAGGAATATGCATCCTCCAAAAGCCTATGGCACCTAGGAAAGCTTGCGTTTCCTTCTTGTTTGTCGGTGGAGACATTGCTGTGATCTTATTGATGACCTCAGTGGGAATCTGATGCCATCCATCTTGCCATTTCACTCCCAGGAACCGGATCTCTTGAGCAGGTCCCTTGACTTTGCTCTTCCTGATGGCGAAACCAGCTTCCAGCAGAATCCGGATAAATTTCTCTCCTTTCTCAAACACTTCTGTTGCGGAGTTCCCCCACACAATGATGTCATCAATGTACTGCAGATGTTCTGGAGCCTCACCCTTTTCTAGTGCAATCTGGATCAGCCCATGGCAGATGGTGGGACTGTGCTTCCACCCCTGGGGCAGTCGGTTCCAGGTGTACTGCACACCTCTCCAGGTGAAGGCCTGCACTCTGCTGCCAAAGGAATGGAGAAAAAGGCGTTAGCAATGTCAATGGTGGCATACCACTTTGCTGCTTTGGACTCCAGCTCATTCTGGAGCTCCAACATGTCCAGCACAGCAGCCCTCAGTGGTGGAGTCACTTCATTCAAGGCACAATAGTCCACAGTCAATCTACGTTCTCCTTCTGATTTGCGCACAGGCCAAATGGGACTATTGAAGGGTGAGTGGGTCTTGCTGACCACCCCTTGGCTCTCCAGCTCACGGATCATCTTGTGGATGGGAATCACAGCATCTCCAGTTGTCCGGTATTGTCGGTGATGCACTTTCGAGGTAGCAATTGGTACTCTTTGTTCTTCCACCTTCAGAAGGCCAACTGCAGACGGGTTCTCTGATAGCCCAGGCAAAGTGTTCAATTGCTTAATGCTCTCTGTCTCCACAGCAGCTATTCCAAAAGCCCACTTGAGTCCCTTTGGGTCTCTAAAATACCGGTTCCGGAGGAAGTCTTTGCCCAAAATGCACGGGGCCTCTGGGCCAGTCACAATGAGATGTTTCTTCCACTCGTTTCCGGTAAGGCTCACCTCAGCTTCTACTAAGGTCAAATTTTGCTATCCACCTGTTACACCAGAAATAGAAACAGATTCTTCCCCCACATGCTGCGATGGAATCATTGTACACTGCGCACCAGTGTCAACCAAGGCATCATATTTTTGTGGTTCTGATGGACCAGGCCAACAAATCCACACAGTCCAAAAGACACGGTTTTCCCTGACCTCTACCTGGCTAGAGGCAGGGCCCCTCTATGCCTGGTCATACTTCTTTCCCTGGGCCTGCATTTTGGAGGTTCCTTCATGGGAATCGGACATGCCATCGTCTTTTCCATCATTTCTGGCAGTTTGGCTACAGGCAACTGGAGCTACTTCCTTTTTGGTAGAACTTCCTTTCTGAGATTGCGCTCCTTCGATTCACGCACTTGTGCTGCCAGAGCAGACGTGGTTTGTCCACCCCACCTCTTCGTGTCTTCCCCACTGTCACACAGAAATTTCCACAGCTCACTTCGTGGGATGTTCCTTCTCTCTGGGGAACGTCCGTGGAGAAGGCACTTTAATCTCCTGGTGATTCTTCTTCATTTCATCTTCCATTTTCTGCATACGTGTTTCCACTGCTGCAATTCTTCCATGTGTTGGGCCATGCACAGTCTGCATATGCTCGGAGCTTCACTGCCATATCCTTCACAGTCTCATTCGCATCGTAGTCCGGTTTCATTATTGCTAAAGCAGAAGCGTATTCCTGTGGCCCAAGTTGTATGAGTTTTCACTACATATATGGAATAACTCTGGCCTGGTCTGGACTCCTCAATCCTGGGTCATTTGTGAAAACAACCTCTACCACCCCTAGTTCTCTCAGGCGTTGGATCCCTTGTTCTATGGTCTTCCACGGGTTTTACTGCATGTAGAGATCATCTCTGCACATATATCTTTCAATCACACCTGTCAAGACCTGTCTCCAGAGACTGGCAGAGTCAGCCTCCCTTATCATCGCTTGGTCGATCACTGGATCACATGACAGGGATCCGAAATGCTTCGCTTCAGCACCGTCCAGCATCACATCATCACCTGCCGCATCCCAAATACGGACCATCCAACTTATTATGGATTTATCAGACCATCGGGTGTAGCCCTTTCTTAGGCTGTGAAGGTCCTTTATGGACATGGACTCGGTAATGGTTTCTGTGCCTGAGTCAGTTGGTCATTTTGAGGTTCCTTCCCCTGCATCTTTTGAGGTCCCTTCCCCTGCATTATCCTCATCTTTCACTGGACGATCAGTTTTGGTTGTGTGTTTTTCCCTCGTGACAGGAGCCACTGTCAATGGCTTAGACTCTCCATCTGGTTTGGGCTTGCTATCTGGTTTGGCTGCAGCCTGAGTGACTGGGGTGTCTGCATGCTTTGCCGATTTATCTTCCTGCCTTTCTACCTTTACTTGCTGCAGTGTGCGATAGGCATATGCCAAAGCCCAACATATTGCAAGGAGCTTGTTTCCATTGGAATTGTCATTGTATTTCTCTTTCAGATATTTTGCCACCTCAGCTGGTTTCTGAACTTGTTCAGGGGGAAACTTGCAAACCATTGCGTCAGAGAATTTCTTTAGGGTTTGGCCGATGTCCTCCCATTCCCCACACCACTCAGGATGTTCCACCTCTGGGTCAGGTGCCTCGGCAGTAGCCCGGGAAATCTGATCTTTCATTCTAGACAAGCTGCGACCACATAGAGGAAGCTTACCAGATAAAATAGCAGAAATACCAGGAAGATGGTCTCTTTAACATCCAGGGGAAACTGAACACTCTTAAAAGATAACCTATCAAATTTAAAGAGAAGGGAAACACCGTCTCCTCCTCTTCTAACAATCTGGGTGCAATTACTTATAAATTCCCAAAACAGGCTACCGAAGCTAGGACTGGGGTTAGGAGGGAGAAACCATTTATCATTCACACTTCAAACAGCTGCCTGTACCTCTGTCAACTTCTTATAAATCATTGTCACCGAGCACAGCAAAATAGAAATCCTGATTCATCTCCTTTCTCTGTAAAATTTACATATCAGGGACAAGATTGGAGCAAGTTGTGGATAGGCAAACAACCCTAGGGACCAAAATAACACTAGTACCTCAATGAAGCCTAAAGACCAGAAAGACATGAGTACATCAAGCCAGAGAGACATTATGAACTCAACCAGCATGATGACTACTTTACCCCAACACAGAATAAGTAAATTCAAACTAAAATGTAATTACTACAGGTTTTTTCACTTTCCTTCGAGCCACACATTGGGCGCCACTAAATTTCGTACCCGTTTGGCCAAATTTAGAAATACATCCTCTGAGAGAAGGCACAACCACCCCTCCCCCCCAGGTTCGGGAAAATATAAATTTTCCTCGAAGGAAAGTGAAGGAGATAAAACTATTTATTTACTTAACACATGGGAAAAAGAAAATAATGCTAAATAATAAAATCTCTCGCTGTGGAGGAAAAACCTGGGAAAGTGTTAGACTCCTCCCTTTGGTCTCCTCAGAGCTGGGGCTTGGCCCAGGGCCAGGCCCTCTGTGCCCAGTGGAAAGTCCTCCTGATGTGCTCTGAGGTTGAAAGCAGTCCAGTGGAAAAGGGAGAAAATCTGGAATTCCAGGGAAGGAAAAACAAAGTTCAACTCTCAGTCTCTCTCTCCGGAGAAAAAGAAACTGAACAACTGGCCAAAAGCTGACTGGAAAGCAGCAAGCCGGGTGCTTCCTCGCTCCCCTGCCACAGCTGGGGAAAAAAAACCCCTGCTATCTGTGTGTGACCTTGAACAAGCTGCAAACTTCTTTGCAAAAGTTTTGCTCAGTTTTTTCCTTCCCCCTCTCAGGCTCAGTTTAGAGGCACAGAAAGGCACAAAAATTAATTTCTGGGCATAGGCAGCAATTTGGGATACACATCATAATGTCACCCCAAGAAATTCCACCCCTTATCCCATATTGTTGGCCCAGTGCCCAAACTAAGATATTCTAATTCTACACACACATTAATACATATATATATATATATATACACAGCTATGTGCGAACAGTGACAGTGACAATCAGCAAGCAGTGGTATACAGGCATTTCACATTACAGGTGGTTCTCATACAACAATCAGATCTCCCTGCGGTACACAACGTGTTGTTCCATCTTTAGGCATTACCCACCATGTGCAACCAGGTTCCTAAGCAAAGACAACCCCACGGGTGGGTTTGTCTGGACTCGAGGCAGAATTTATCCACACAGGCTTTCCTAACAGACCTCTGACATGCACTACTGGGACCTTATCTCCATCTGTTGTATGCAGGGATTCAGATTGGGCTGGACCAGCTCTATTGGTGGAACCTCGGGTGTTAACTAACCAGGTGGCCTTTGCTAGATGCTGCCCCCAATTTTTGAAAGTTCCCCCACCTAGTGCCTTCAGGGTGGTTTTCAACAATCCATTGCACCGTTCCACTTTGCCTGCAGCTGGTGCATGGTAAGGGATGTGGTACACCCACTCAATGCCATGTTCTCTAGCCCAGGTACTTATAAGGCTGTTCTTGAATTGAGTCCCATTATCAGATTCAGTTCTCTCAGGGGTGCCATGCCTCCAAAGGACTTGCTTTTAAAAGGCCCAGGATGGTATTATGGGCAGTAGCATGAGGCACAGGGTAGGTCTCCAGCCATCCTGTGGTGGCTTCTACCATTGTGAGCACATAGCGCTTGCCTTGGCAGGTTTGAGGCAGTATGATGTAATCAATCTGCCAGGCCTCCCCATACTTGTATTTGGACCACGGCCCACCATACCACAGGGAATTCACTCGCTTGGCCTGCTTGATCGCAGCGCATGTCTCACAATCATGAATAACTTGGGAGATACTGTCCATGGTTAGATCCACCCCTCGATCTCGTGCTCACTTATAGGTGGCGTCTCTGCCCTGATGGCGGAGGCATCATGGGCCCATCGAGCTAGGAACAACTCTCCCTTGTGTTTCCAGTCCAAGTCTACCTGTGACACTTCTATCTTTGCAGCCTGATCTACCTGCTTGTTGTTTTGGTGTTCTTCGTTAGCCCTACTCTTGGGGGCATGGGCATCTACATGGCGGACTTTCACAACCAGCTTTCTGACTCGGGCAGCGATGTTTTTCCACTCTTCAGCAGCCCAGATTGGTTTTCCCCTACGCTGCCAATTAGCTTTTTTCCACTTTTCTAGCCATCCCCATAGAGCACTGGCTACCATCCATAAATGAATGTACAGGTAGAGCTTTGGCCACTTCTCTCTTTCAGCAATGTCCAGGGCTAGTTGAACAGCTTTGAGTGGTTGACCCCGAATCTCACCAGACACCTTCTGCCAGAGGCTCCAGGAAAGACCATGGCTCCCAGCTGCAGAGTAGAGCACGTTCTTCACTTCTGGTCCTGTCCTGACTGGGCCAAGGGCTACAGCATGAGCGATTTCCTGCTTGATTTGGGCAAAAGCTTGTTGCTGTTCAGGGCTCTAGTGGAAATCGTTCTTCTTGCGGGTAACCAGGTAAAGAGGACTCACAATCTGGCTGTACTCAGGAATATGCATCCTCCAAAAGCCTATGGCACCTAGGAAAGCTTGCGTTTCCTTCTTGTTTGTCGGTGGAGACATTGCTGTGATCTTATTGATGACCTCAGTGGGAATCTGATGCCATCCATCTTGCCATTTCACTCCCAGGAACCGGATCTCTTGAGCAGGTCCCTTGACTTTGCTCTTCCTGATGGCGAAACCAGCTTCCAGCAGAATCCGGATAAATTTCTCTCCTTTCTCAAACACTTCTGTTGCGGAGTTCCCCCACACAATGATGTCATCAATGTACTGCAGATGTTCTGGAGCCTCACCCTTTTCTAGTGCAATCTGGATCAGCCCATGGCAGATGGTGGGACTGTGCTTCCACCCCTGGGGCAGTCGGTTCCAGGTGTACTGCACACCTCTCCAGGTGAAGGCCTGCACTCTGCTGCCAAAGGAATGGAGAAAAAGGCGTTAGCAATGTCAATGGTGGCATACCACTTTGCTGCTTTGGACTCCAGCTCATTCTGGAGCTCCAACATGTCCAGCACAGCAGCCCTCAGTGGTGGAGTCACTTCATTCAAGGCACAATAGTCCACAGTCAATCTACGTTCTCCTTCTGATTTGCGCACAGGCCAAATGGGACTATTGAAGGGTGAGTGGGTCTTGCTGACCACCCCTTGGCTCTCCAGCTCACGGATCATCTTGTGGATGGGAATCACAGCATCTCCAGTTGTCCGGTATTGTCGGTGATGCACTTTCGAGGTAGCAATTGGTACTCTTTGTTCTTCCACCTTCAGAAGGCCAACTGCAGACGGGTTCTCTGATAGCCCAGGCAAAGTGTTCAATTGCTTAATGCTCTCTGTCTCCACAGCAGCTATTCCAAAAGCCCACTTGAGTCCCTTTGGGTCTCTAAAATACCGGTTCCGGAGGAAGTCTTTGCCCAAAATGCACGGGGCCTCTGGGCCAGTCACAATGAGATGTTTCTTCCACTCGTTTCCGGTAAGGCTCACCTCAGCTTCTACTAAGGTCAAATTTTGCTATCCACCTGTTACACCAGAAATAGAAACAGATTCTTCCCCCACATGCTGCGATGGAATCATTGTACACTGCGCACCAGTGTCAACCAAGGCATCATATTTTTGTGGTTCTGATGGACCAGGCCAACAAATCCACACAGTCCAAAAGACACGGTTTTCCCTGACCTCTACCTGGCTAGAGGCAGGGCCCCTCTATGCCTGGTCATACTTCTTTCCCTGGGCCTGCATTTTGGAGGTTCCTTCATGGGAATCGGACATGCCATCGTCTTTTCCATCATTTCTGGCAGTTTGGCTACAGGCAACTGGAGCTACTTCCTTTTTGGTAGAACTTCCTTTCTGAGATTGCGCTCCTTCAATTCACGCACTTGTGCTGCCAGAGCAGACGTGGTTTGTCCACCCCACCTCTTCGTGTCTTCCCCACTGTCACACAGAAATTTCCACAGCTCACTTCGTGGGATGTTCCTTCTCTCTGGGGAACGTCCGTGGAGAAGGCACTTTAATCTCCTGGTGATTCTTCTTCATTTCATCTTCCATTTTCTGCATACGTGTTTCCACTGCTGCAATTCTTCCATGTGTTGGGCCATGCACAGTCTGCATATGCTCGGAGCTTCACTGCCATATCCTTCACAGTCTCATTCGCATCGTAGTCCGGTTTCATTATTGCTAAAGCAGAAGCGTATTCCTGTGGCCCAAGTTGTATGAGTTTTCACTACATATATGGAATAACTCTGGCCTGGTCTGGACTCCTCAATCCTGGGTCATTTGTGAAAACAACCTCTACCACCCCTAGTTCTCTCAGGCGTTGGATCCCTTGTTCTATGGTCTTCCACGGGTTTTACTGCATGTAGAGATCATCTCTGCACATATATCTTTCAATCACACCTGTCAAGACCTGTCTCCAGAGACTGGCAGAGTCAGCCTCCCTTATCATCGCTTGGTCGATCACTGGATCACATGACAGGGATCCGAAATGCTTCGCTTCAGCACCGTCCAGCATCACATCATCACCTGCCGCATCCCAAATACGGACCATCCAACTTATTATGGATTTATCAGACCATCGGGTGTAGCCCTTTCTTAGGCTGTGAAGGTCCTTTATGGACATGGACTCGGTAATGGTTTCTGTGCCTGAGTCAGTTGGTCATTTTGAGGTTCCTTCCCCTGCATCTTTTGAGGTCCCTTCCCCTGCATTATCCTCATCTTTCACTGGACGATCAGTTTTGGTTGTGTGTTTTTCCCTCGTGACAGGAGCCACTGTCAATGGCTTAGACTCTCCATCTGGTTTGGGCTTGCTATCTGGTTTGGCTGCAGCCTGAGTGACTGGGGTGTCTGCATGCTTTGCCGATTTATCTTCCTGCCTTTCTACCTTTACTTGCTGCAGTGTGCGATAGGCATATGCCAAAGCCCAACATATTGCAAGGAGCTTGTTTCCATTGGAATTGTCATTGTATTTCTCTTTCAGATATTTTGCCACCTCAGCTGGTTTCTGAACTTGTTCAGGGGGAAACTTGCAAACCATTGCGTCAGAGAATTTCTTTAGGGTTTGGCCGATGTCCTCCCATTCCCCACACCACTCAGGATGTTCCACCTCTGGGTCAGGTGCCTCGGCAGTAGCCCGGGAAATCTGATCTTTCATTCTAGACAAGCTGCGACCACATAGAGGAAGCTTACCAGATAAAATAGCAGAAATACCAGGAAGATGGTCTCTTTAACATCCAGGGGAAACTGAACACTCTTAAAAGATAACCTATCAAATTTAAAGAGAAGGGAAACACCGTCTCCTCCTCTTCTAACAATCTGGGTGCAATTACTTATAAATTCCCAAAACAGGCTACCGAAGCTAGGACTGGGGTTAGGAGGGAGAAACCATTTATCATTCACACTTCAAACAGCTGCCTGTACCTCTGTCAACTTCTTATAAATCATTGTCACCGAGCACAGCAAAATAGAAATCCTGATTCATCTCCTTTCTCTGTAAAATTTACATATCAGGGACAAGATTGGAGCAAGTTGTGGATAGGCAAACAACCCTAGGGACCAAAATAACACTAGTACCTCAATGAAGCCTAAAGACCAGAAAGACATGAGTACATCAAGCCAGAGAGACATTATGAACTCAACCAGCATGATGACTACTTTACCCCAACACAGAATAAGTAAATTCAAACTAAAATGTAATTACTACAGGTTTTTTCACTTTCCTTCGAGCCACACATTGGGCGCCACTAAATTTCGTACCCGTTTGGCCAAATTTAGAAATACATCCTCTGAGAGAAGGCACAACCACCCCTCCCCCCCAGGTTCGGGAAAATATAAATTTTCCTCGAAGGAAAGTGAAGGAGATAAAACTATTTATTTACTTAACACATGGGAAAAAGAAAATAATGCTAAATAATAAAATCTCTCGCTGTGGAGGAAAAACCTGGGAAAGTGTTAGACTCCTCCCTTTGGTCTCCTCAGAGCTGGGGCTTGGCCCAGGGCCAGGCCCTCTGTGCCCAGTGGAAAGTCCTCCTGATGTGCTCTGAGGTTGAAAGCAGTCCAGTGGAAAAGGGAGAAAATCTGGAATTCCAGGGAAGGAAAAACAAAGTTCAACTCTCAGTCTCTCTCTCCGGAGAAAAAGAAACTGAACAACTGGCCAAAAGCTGACTGGAAAGCAGCAAGCCGGGTGCTTCCTCGCTCCCCTGCCACAGCTGGGGAAAAAAAACCCCTGCTATCTGTGTGTGACCTTGAACAAGCTGCAAACTTCTTTGCAAAAGTTTTGCTCAGTTTTTTCCTTCCCCCTCTCAGGCTCAGTTTAGAGGCACAGAAAGGCACAAAAATTAATTTCTGGGCATAGGCAGCAATTTGGGATACACATCATAATGTCACCCCAAGAAATTCCACCCCTTATCCCATATTGTTGGCCCAGTGCCCAAACTAAGATATTCTAATTCTACACACACATTAATACATATATATATATATATACACAGCTATGTGCGAACAGTGACAGTGACAATCAGCAAGCAGTGGTATACAGGCATTTCACATTACAGGTGGTTCTCATACAACAATCAGATCTCCCTGCGGTACACAACGTGTTGTTCCATCTTTAGGCATTACCCACCATGTGCAACCAGGTTCCTAAGCAAAGACAACCCCACGGGTGGGTTTGTCTGGACTCGAGGCAGAATTTATCCACACAGGCTTTCCTAACAGACCTCTGACATGCACTACTGGGACCTTATCTCCATCTGTTGTATGCAGGGATTCAGATTGGGCTGGACCAGCTCTATTGGTGGAACCTCGGGTGTTAACTAACCAGGTGGCCTTTGCTAGATGCTGCCCCCAATTTTTGAAAGTTCCCCCACCTAGTGCCTTCAGGGTGGTTTTCAACAATCCATTGCACCGTTCCACTTTGCCTGCAGCTGGTGCATGGTAAGGGATGTGGTACACCCACTCAATGCCATGTTCTCTAGCCCAGGTATTTATAAGGCTGTTCTTGAATTGAGTCCCATTATCAGATTCAGTTCTCTCAGGGGTGCCATGCCTCCAAAGGACTTGCTTTTAAAAGGCCCAGGATGGTATTATGGGCAGTAGCATGAGGCACAGGGTAGGTCTCCAGCCATCCTGTGGTGGCTTCTACCATTGTGAGCACATAGCGCTTGCCTTGGCAGGTTTGAGGCAGTATGATGTAATCAATCTGCCAGGCCTCCCCATACTTGTATTTGGACCACGGCCCACCATACCACAGGGAATTCACTCGCTTGGCCTGCTTGATCGCAGCGCATGTCTCACAATCATGAATAACTTGGGAGATACTGTCCATGGTTAGATCCACCCCTCGATCTCGTGCTCACTTATAGGTGGCGTCTCTGCCCTGATGGCGGAGGCATCATGGGCCCATCGAGCTAGGAACAACTCTCCCTTGTGTTTCCAGTCCAAGTCTACCTGTGACACTTCTATCTTTGCAGCCTGATCTACCTGCTTGTTGTTTTGGTGTTCTTCGTTAGCCCTACTCTTGGGGGCATGGGCATCTACATGGCGGACTTTCACAACCAGCTTTCTGACTCGGGCAGCGATGTTTTTCCACTCTTCAGCAGCCCAGATTGGTTTTCCCCTACGCTGCCAATTAGCTTTTTTCCACTTTTCTAGCCATCCCCATAGAGCACTGGCTACCATCCATAAATGAATGTACAGGTAGAGCTTTGGCCACTTCTCTCTTTCAGCAATGTCCAGGGCTAGTTGAACAGCTTTGAGTGGTTGACCCCGAATCTCACCAGACACCTTCTGCCAGAGGCTCCAGGAAAGACCATGGCTCCCAGCTGCAGAGTAGAGCACGTTCTTCACTTCTGGTCCTGTCCTGACTGGGCCAAGGGCTACAGCATGAGCGATTTCCTGCTTGATTTGGGCAAAAGCTTGTTGCTGTTCAGGGCTCTAATGGAAATCGTTCTTCTTGCGGGTAACCAGGTAAAGAGGACTCACAATCTGGCTGTACTCAGGAATATGCATCCTCCAAAAGCCTATGGCACCTAGGAAAGCTTGCGTTTCCTTCTTGTTTGTCGGTGGAGACATTGCTGTGATCTTATTGATGACCTCAGTGGGAATCTGATGCCATCCATCTTGCCATTTCACTCCCAGGAACCGGATCTCTTGAGCAGGTCCCTTGACTTTGCTCTTCCTGATGGCGAAACCAGCTTCCAGCAGAATCCGGATAAATTTCTCTCCTTTCTCAAACACTTCTGTTGCGGAGTTCCCCCACACAATGATGTCATCAATGTACTGCAGATGTTCTGGAGCCTCACCCTTTTCTAGTGCAATCTGGATCAGCCCATGGCAGATGGTGGGACTGTGCTTCCACCCCTGGGGCAGTCGGTTCCAGGTGTACTGCACACCTCTCCAGGTGAAGGCCTGCACTCTGCTGCCAAAGGAATGGAGAAAAAGGCGTTAGCAATGTCAATGGTGGCATACCACTTTGCTGCTTTGGACTCCAGCTCATTCTGGAGCTCCAACATGTCCAGCACAGCAGCCCTCAGTGGTGGAGTCACTTCATTCAAGGCACAATAGTCCACAGTCAATCTACGTTCTCCTTCTGATTTGCGCACAGGCCAAATGGGACTATTGAAGGGTGAGTGGGTCTTGCTGACCACCCCTTGGCTCTCCAGCTCACGGATCATCTTGTGGATGGGAATCACAGCATCTCCAGTTGTCCGGTATTGTCGGTGATGCACTTTCGAGGTAGCAATTGGTACTCTTTGTTCTTCCACCTTCAGAAGGCCAACTGCAGACGGGTTCTCTGATAGCCCAGGCAAAGTGTTCAATTGCTTAATGCTCTCTGTCTCCACAGCAGCTATTCCAAAAGCCCACTTGAGTCCCTTTGGGTCTCTAAAATACCGGTTCCGGAGGAAGTCTTTGCCCAAAATGCACGGGGCCTCTTGGCCAGTCACAATGAGATGTTTCTTCCACTCGTTTCCGGTAAGGCTCACCTCAGCTTCTACTAAGGTCAAATTTTGCTATCCACCTGTTACACCAGAAATAGAAACAGATTCTTCCCCCACATGCTGCGATGGAATCATTGTACACTGCGCACCAGTGTCAACCAAGGCATCATATTTTTGTGGTTCTGATGGACCAGGCCAACAAATCCACACAGTCCAAAAGACACGGTTTTCCCTGACCTCTACCTGGCTAGAGGCAGGGCCCCTCTATGCCTGGTCATACTTCTTTCCCTGGGCCTGCATTTTGGAGGTTCCTTCATGGGAATCGGACATGCCATCGTCTTTTCCATCATTTCTGGCAGTTTGGCTACAGGCAACTGGAGCTACTTCCTTTTTGGTAGAACTTCCTTTCTGAGATTGCGCTCCTTCAATTCACGCACTTGTGCTGCCAGAGCAGACGTGGTTTGTCCACCCCACCTCTTCGTGTCTTCCCCACTGTCACACAGAAATTTCCACAGCTCACTTCGTGGGATGTTCCTTCTCTCTGGGGAACGTCCGTGGAGAAGGCACTTTAATCTCCTGGTGATTCTTCTTCATTTCATCTTCCATTTTCTGCATACGTGTTTCCACTGCTGCAATTCTTCCATGTGTTGGGCCATGCACAGTCTGCATATGCTCGGAGCTTCACTGCCATATCCTTCACAGTCTCATTCGCATCGTAGTCCGGTTTCATTATTGCTAAAGCAGAAGCGTATTCCTGTGGCCCAAGTTGTATGAGTTTTCACTACATATATGGAATAACTCTGGCCTGGTCTGGACTCCTCAATCCTGGGTCATTTGTGAAAACAACCTCTACCACCCCTAGTTCTCTCAGGCGTTGGATCCCTTGTTCTATGGTCTTCCACGGGTTTTACTGCATGTAGAGATCATCTCTGCACATATATCTTTCAATCACACCTGTCAAGACCTGTCTCCAGAGACTGGCAGAGTCAGCCTCCCTTATCATCGCTTGGTCGATCACTGGATCACATGACAGGGATCCGAAATGCTTCGCTTCAGCACCGTCCAGCATCACATCATCACCTGCCGCATCCCAAATACGGACCATCCAACTTATTATGGATTTATCAGACCATCGGGTGTAGCCCTTTCTTAGGCTGTGAAGGTCCTTTATGGACATGGACTCGGTAATGGTTTCTGTGCCTGAGTCAGTTGGTCATTTTGAGGTTCCTTCCCCTGCATCTTTTGAGGTCCCTTCCCCTGCATTATCCTCATCTTTCACTGGACGATCAGTTTTGGTTGTGTGTTTTTCCCTCGTGACAGGAGCCACTGTCAATGGCTTAGACTCTCCATCTGGTTTGGGCTTGCTATCTGGTTTGGCTGCAGCCTGAGTGACTGGGGTGTCTGCATGCTTTGCCGATTTATCTTCCTGCCTTTCTACCTTTACTTGCTGCAGTGTGCGATAGGCATATGCCAAAGCCCAACATATTGCAAGGAGCTTGTTTCCATTGGAATTGTCATTGTATTTCTCTTTCAGATATTTTGCCACCTCAGCTGGTTTCTGAACTTGTTCAGGGGGAAACTTGCAAACCATTGCGTCAGAGAATTTCTTTAGGGTTTGGCCGATGTCCTCCCATTCCCCACACCACTCAGGATGTTCCACCTCTGGGTCAGGTGCCTCGGCAGTAGCCCGGGAAATCTGATCTTTCATTCTAGACAAGCTGCGACCACATAGAGGAAGCTTACCAGATAAAATAGCAGAAATACCAGGAAGATGGTCTCTTTAACATCCAGGGGAAACTGAACACTCTTAAAAGATAACCTATCAAATTTAAAGAGAAGGGAAACACCGTCTCCTCCTCTTCTAACAATCTGGGTGCAATTACTTATAAATTCCCAAAACAGGCTACCGAAGCTAGGACTGGGGTTAGGAGGGAGAAACCATTTATCATTCACACTTCAAACAGCTGCCTGTACCTCTGTCAACTTCTTATAAATCATTGTCACCGAGCACAGCAAAATAGAAATCCTGATTCATCTCCTTTCTCTGTAAAATTTACATATCAGGGACAAGATTGGAGCAAGTTGTGGATAGGCAAACAACCCTAGGGACCAAAATAACACTAGTACCTCAATGAAGCCTAAAGACCAGAAAGACATGAGTACATCAAGCCAGAGAGACATTATGAACTCAACCAGCATGATGACTACTTTACCCCAACACAGAATAAGTAAATTCAAACTAAAATGTAATTACTACAGGTTTTTTCACTTTCCTTCGAGCCACACATTGGGCGCCACTAAATTTCGTACCCGTTTGGCCAAATTTAGAAATACATCCTCTGAGAGAAGGCACAACCACCCCTCCCCCCCAGGTTCGGGAAAATATAAATTTTCCTCGAAGGAAAGTGAAGGAGATAAAACTATTTATTTACTTAACACATGGGAAAAAGAAAATAATGCTAAATAATAAAATCTCTCGCTGTGGAGGAAAAACCTGGGAAAGTGTTAGACTCCTCCCTTTGGTCTCCTCAGAGCTGGGGCTTGGCCCAGGGCCAGGCCCTCTGTGCCCAGTGGAAAGTCCTCCTGATGTGCTCTGAGGTTGAAAGCAGTCCAGTGGAAAAGGGAGAAAATCTGGAATTCCAGGGAAGGAAAAACAAAGTTCAACTCTCAGTCTCTCTCTCCGGAGAAAAAGAAACTGAACAACTGGCCAAAAGCTGACTGGAAAGCAGCAAGCCGGGTGCTTCCTCGCTCCCCTGCCACAGCTGGGGAAAAAAAACCCCTGCTATCTGTGTGTGACCTTGAACAAGCTGCAAACTTCTTTGCAAAAGTTTTGCTCAGTTTTTTCCTTCCCCCTCTCAGGCTCAGTTTAGAGGCACAGAAAGGCACAAAAATTAATTTCTGGGCATAGGCAGCAATTTGGGATACACATCATAATGTCACCCCAAGAAATTCCACCCCTTATCCCATATTGTTGGCCCAGTGCCCAAACTAAGATATTCTAATTCTACACACACATTAATACATATATATATATATACACAGCTATGTGCGAACAGTGACAGTGACAATCAGCAAGCAGTGGTATACAGGCATTTCACATTACAGGTGGTTCTCATACAACAATCAGATCTCCCTGCGGTACACAACGTGTTGTTCCATCTTTAGGCATTACCCACCATGTGCAACCAGGTCCCTAAGCAAAGACAACCCCACGGGTGGGTTTGTCTGGACTCGAGGCAGAATTTATCCACACAGGCTTTCCTAACAGACCTCTGACATGCACTACTGGGACCTTATCTCCATCTGTTGTATGCAGGGATTCAGATTGGGCTGGACCAGCTCTATTGGTGGAACCTCGGGTGTTAACTAACCAGGTGGCCTTTGCTAGATGCTGCCCCCAATTTTTGAAAGTTCCCCCACCTAGTGCCTTCAGGGTGGTTTTCAACAATCCATTGCACCGTTCCACTTTGCCTGCAGCTGGTGCATGGTAAGGGATGTGGTACACCCACTCAATGCCATGTTCTCTAGCCCAGGTATTTATAAGGCTGTTCTTGAATTGAGTCCCATTATCAGATTCAGTTCTCTCAGGGGTGCCATGCCTCCAAAGGACTTGCTTTTAAAAGGCCCAGGATGGTATTATGGGCAGTAGCATGAGGCACAGGGTAGGTCTCCAGCCATCCTGTGGTGGCTTCTACCATTGTGAGCACATAGCGCTTGCCTTGGCAGGTTTGAGGCAGTATGATGTAATCAATCTGCCAGGCCTCCCCATACTTGTATTTGGACCACGGCCCACCATACCACAGGGAATTCACTCGCTTGGCCTGCTTGATCGCAGCGCATGTCTCACAATCATGAATAACTTGGGAGATACTGTCCATGGTTAGATCCACCCCTCGATCTCGTGCTCACTTATAGGTGGCGTCTCTGCCCTGATGGCGGAGGCATCATGGGCCCATCGAGCTAGGAACAACTCTCCCTTGTGTTTCCAGTCCAAGTCTACCTGTGACACTTCTATCTTTGCAGCCTGATCTACCTGCTTGTTGTTTTGGTGTTCTTCGTTAGCCCTACTCTTGGGGGCATGGGCATCTACATGGCGGACTTTCACAACTAGCTTTCTGACTCGGGCAGCGATGTTTTTCCACTCTTCAGCAGCCCAGATTGGTTTTCCCCTACGCTGCCAATTAGCTTTTTTCCACTTTTCTAGCCATCCCCATAGAGCACTGGCTACCATCCATAAATGAGTGTACAGGTAGAGCTTTGGCCACTTCTCTCTTTCAGCAATGTCCAGGGCTAGTTGAACAGCTTTGAGTGGTTGACCCCGAATCTCACCAGACACCTTCTGCCAGAGGCTCCAGGAAAGACCATGGCTCCCAGCTGCAGAGTAGAGCACGTTCTTCACTTCTGGTCCTGTCCTGACTGGGCCAAGGGCTACAGCATGAGCGATTTCCTGCTTGATTTGGGCAAAAGCTTGTTGCTGTTCAGGGCTCTAGTGGAAATCGTTCTTCTTGCGGGTAACCAGGTAAAGAGGACTCACAATCTGGCTGTACTCAGGAATATGCATCCTCCAAAAGCCTATGGCACCTAGGAAAGCTTGCGTTTCCTTCTTGTTTGTCGGTGGAGACATTGCTGTGATCTTATTGATGACCTCAGTGGGAATCTGATGCCATCCATCTTGCCATTTCACTCCCAGGAACCGGATCTCTTGAGCAGGTCCCTTGACTTTGCTCTTCCTGATGGCGAAACCAGCTTCCAGCAGAATCCGGATAAATTTCTCTCCTTTCTCAAACACTTCTGTTGCGGAGTTCCCCCACACAATGATGTCATCAATGTACTGCAGATGTTCTGGAGCCTCACCCTTTTCTAGTGCAATCTGGATCAGCCCATGGCAGATGGTGGGACTGTGCTTCCACCCCTGGGGCAGTCGGTTCCAGGTGTACTGCACACCTCTCCAGGTGAAGGCCTGCACTCTGCTGCCAAAGGAATGGAGAAAAAGGCGTTAGCAATGTCAATGGTGGCATACCACTTTGCTGCTTTGGACTCCAGCTCATTCTGGAGCTCCAACATGTCCAGCACAGCAGCCCTCAGTGGTGGAGTCACTTCATTCAAGGCACAATAGTCCACAGTCAATCTACGTTCTCCTTCTGATTTGCGCACAGGCCAAATGGGACTATTGAAGGGTGAGTGGGTCTTGCTGACCACCCCTTGGCTCTCCAGCTCACGGATCATCTTGTGGATGGGAATCACAGCATCTCCAGTTGTCCGGTATTGTCGGTGATGCACTTTCGAGGTAGCAATTGGTACTCTTTGTTCTTCCACCTTCAGAAGGCCAACTGCAGACGGGTTCTCTGATAGCCCAGGCAAAGTGTTCAATTGCTTAATGCTCTCTGTCTCCACAGCAGCTATTCCAAAAGCCCACTTGAGTCCCTTTGGGTCTCTAAAATACCGGTTCCGGAGGAAGTCTTTGCCCAAAATGCACGGGGCCTCTTGGCCAGTCACAATGAGATGTTTCTTCCACTCGTTTCCGGTAAGGCTCACCTCAGCTTCTACTAAGGTCAAATTTTGCTATCCACCTGTTACACCAGAAATAGAAACAGATTCTTCCCCCACATGCTGCGATGGAATCATTGTACACTGCGCACCAGTGTCAACCAAGGCATCATATTTTTGTGGTTCTGATGGACCAGGCCAACAAATCCACACAGTCCAAAAGACACGGTTTTCCCTGACCTCTACCTGGCTAGAGGCAGGGCCCCTCTATGCCTGGTCATACTTCTTTCCCTGGGCCTGCATTTTGGAGGTTCCTTCATGGGAATCGGACATGCCATCGTCTTTTCCATCATTTCTGGCAGTTTGGCTACAGGCAACTGGAGCTACTTCCTTTTTGGTAGAACTTCCTTTCTGAGATTGCGCTCCTTCAATTCACGCACTTGTGCTGCCAGAGCAGACGTGGTTTGTCCACCCCACCTCTTCGTGTCTTCCCCACTGTCACACAGAAATTTCCACAGCTCACTTCGTGGGATGTTCCTTCTCTCTGGGGAACGTCCGTGGAGAAGGCACTTTAATCTCCTGGTGATTCTTCTTCATTTCATCTTCCATTTTCTGCATACGTGTTTCCACTGCTGCAATTCTTCCATGTGTTGGGCCATGCACAGAGTCTGCATATGCTCGGAGCTTCACTGCCATATCCTTCACAGTCTCATTCGCATCGTAGTCTGGTTTCATTATTGCTAAAGCAGAAGCGTATTCCTGTGGCCCAAGTTGTATGAGTTTTCACTACATATATGGAATAACTCTGGCCTGGTCTGGACTCCTCAATCCTGGGTCATTTGTGAAAACAACCTCTACCACCCCTAGTTCTCTCAGGCGTTGGATCCCTTGTTCTATGGTCTTCCACGGGTTTTACTGCATGTAGAGATCATCTCTGCACATATATCTTTCAATCACACCTGTCAAGACCTGTCTCCAGAGACTGGCAGAGTCAGCCTCCCTTATCATCGCTTGGTCGATCACTGGATCACATGACAGGGATCCGAAATGCTTCGCTTCAGCACCGTCCAGCATCACATCATCACCTGCCGCATCCCAAATACGGACCATCCAACTTATTATGGATTTATCAGACCATCGGGTGTAGCCCTTTCTTAGGCTGTGAAGGTCCTTTATGGACATGGACTCGGTAATGGTTTCTGTGCCTGAGTCAGTTGGTCATTTTGAGGTTCCTTCCCCTGCATCTTTTGAGGTCCCTTCCCCTGCATTATCCTCATCTTTCACTGGACGATCAGTTTTGGTTGTGTGTTTTTCCCTCGTGACAGGAGCCACTGTCAATGGCTTAGACTCTCCATCTGGTTTGGGCTTGCTATCTGGTTTGGCTGCAGCCTGAGTGACTGGGGTGTCTGCATGCTTTGCCGATTTATCTTCCTGCCTTTCTACCTTTACTTGCTGCAGTGTGCGATAGGCATATGCCAAAGCCCAACATATTGCAAGGAGCTTGTTTCCATTGGAATTGTCATTGTATTTCTCTTTCAGATATTTTGCCACCTCAGCTGGTTTCTGAACTTGTTCAGGGGGAAACTTGCAAACCATTGCGTCAGAGAATTTCTTTAGGGTTTGGCCGATGTCCTCCCATTCCCCACACCACTCAGGATGTTCCACCTCTGGGTCAGGTGCCTCGGCAGTAGCCCGGGAAATCTGATCTTTCATTCTAGACAAGCTGCGACCACATAGAGGAAGCTTACCAGATAAAATAGCAGAAATACCAGGAAGATGGTCTCTTTAACATCCAGGGGAAACTGAACACTCTTAAAAGATAACCTATCAAATTTAAAGAGAAGGGAAACACCGTCTCCTCCTCTTCTAACAATCTGGGTGCAATTACTTATAAATTCCCAAAACAGGCTACCGAAGCTAGGACTGGGGTTAGGAGGGAGAAACCATTTATCATTCACACTTCAAACAGCTGCCTGTACCTCTGTCAACTTCTTATAAATCATTGTCACCGAGCACAGCAAAATAGAAATCCTGATTCATCTCCTTTCTCTGTAAAATTTACATATCAGGGACAAGATTGGAGCAAGTTGTGGATAGGCAAACAACCCTAGGGACCAAAATAACACTAGTACCTCAATGAAGCCTAAAGACCAGAAAGACATGAGTACATCAAGCCAGAGAGACATTATGAACTCAACCAGCATGATGACTACTTTACCCCAACACAGAATAAGTAAATTCAAACTAAAATGTAATTACTACAGGTTTTTTCACTTTCCTTCGAGCCACACATTGGGCGCCACTAAATTTCGTACCCGTTTGGCCAAATTTAGAAATACATCCTCTGAGAGAAGGCACAACCACCCCTCCCCCCCAGGTTCGGGAAAATATAAATTTTCCTCGAAGGAAAGTGAAGGAGATAAAACTATTTATTTACTTAACACATGGGAAAAAGAAAATAATGCTAAATAATAAAATCTCTCGCTGTGGAGGAAAAACCTGGGAAAGTGTTAGACTCCTCCCTTTGGTCTCCTCAGAGCTGGGGCTTGGCCCAGGGCCAGGCCCTCTGTGCCCAGTGGAAAGTCCTCCTGATGTGCTCTGAGGTTGAAAGCAGTCCAGTGGAAAAGGGAGAAAATCTGGAATTCCAGGGAAGGAAAAACAAAGTTCAACTCTCAGTCTCTCTCTCCGGAGAAAAAGAAACTGAACAACTGGCCAAAAAGCTGACTGGAAAGCAGCAAGCCGGGTGCTTCCTCGCTCCCCTGCCACAGCTGGGGAAAAAAACCCCTGCTATCTGTGTGTGACCTTGAACAAGCTGCAAACTTCTTTGCAAAAGTTTTGCTCAGTTTTTTCCTTCCCCCTCTCAGGCTCAGTTTAGAGGCACAGAAAGGCACAAAAATTAATTTCTGGGCATAGGCAGCAATTTGGGATACACATCATAATGTCACCCCAAGAAATTCCACCCCTTATCCCATATTGTTGGCCCAGTGCCCAAACTAAGATATTCTAATTCTACACACACATTAATACATATATATATATATATACACAGCTATGTGCGAACAGTGACAGTGACAATCAGCAAGCAGTGGTATACAGGCATTTCACATTACAGGTGGTTCTCATACAACAATCAGATCTCCCTGCGGTACACAACGTGTTGTTCCATCTTTAGGCATTACCCACCATGTGCAACCAGGTCCCTAAGCAAAGACAACCCCACGGGTGGGTTTGTCTGGACTCGAGGCAGAATTTATCCACACAGGCTTTCCTAACAGACCTCTGACATGCACTACTGGGACCTTATCTCCATCTGTTGTATGCAGGGATTCAGATTGGGCTGGACCAGCTCTATTGGTGGAACCTCGGGTGTTAACTAACCAGGTGGCCTTTGCTAGATGCTGCCCCCAATTTTTGAAAGTTCCCCCACCTAGTGCCTTCAGGGTGGTTTTCAACAATCCATTGCACCGTTCCACTTTGCCTGCAGCTGGTGCATGGTAAGGGATGTGGTACACCCACTCAATGCCATGTTCTCTAGCCCAGGTACTTATAAGGCTGTTCTTGAATTGAGTCCCATTATCAGATTCAGTTCTCTCAGGGGTGCCATGCCTCCAAAGGACTTGCTTTTAAAAGGCCCAGGATGGTATTATGGGCAGTAGCATGAGGCACAGGGTAGGTCTCCAGCCATCCTGTGGTGGCTTCTACCATTGTGAGCACATAGCGCTTGCCTTGGCAGGTTTGAGGCAGTATGATGTAATCAATCTGCCAGGCCTCCCCATACTTGTATTTGGACCACGGCCCACCATACCACAGGGAATTCACTCGCTTGGCCTGCTTGATCGCAGCGCATGTCTCACAATCATGAATAACTTGGGAGATACTGTCCATGGTTAGATCCACCCCTCGATCTCGTGCTCACTTATAGGTGGCGTCTCTGCCCTGATGGCGGAGGCATCATGGGCCCATCGAGCTAGGAACAACTCTCCCTTGTGTTTCCAGTCCAAGTCTACCTGTGACACTTCTATCTTTGCAGCCTGATCTACCTGCTTGTTGTTTTGGTGTTCTTCGTTAGCCCTACTCTTGGGGGCATGGGCATCTACATGGCGGACTTTCACAACTAGCTTTCTGACTCGGGCAGCGATGTTTTTCCACTCTTCAGCAGCCCAGATTGGTTTTCCCCTACGCTGCCAATTAGCTTTTTTCCACTTTTCTAGCCATCCCCATAGAGCACTGGCTACCATCCATAAATGAGTGTACAGGTAGAGCTTTGGCCACTTCTCTCTTTCAGCAATGTCCAGGGCTAGTTGAACAGCTTTGAGTGGTTGACCCCGAATCTCACCAGACACCTTCTGCCAGAGGCTCCAGGAAAGACCATGGCTCCCAGCTGCAGAGTAGAGCACGTTCTTCACTTCTGGTCCTGTCCTGACTGGGCCAAGGGCTACAGCATGAGCGATTTCCTGCTTGATTTGGGCAAAAGCTTGTTGCTGTTCAGGGCTCTAGTGGAAATCGTTCTTCTTGCGGGTAACCAGGTAAAGAGGACTCACAATCTGGCTGTACTCAGGAATATGCATCCTCCAAAAGCCTATGGCACCTAGGAAAGCTTGCGTTTCCTTCTTGTTTGTCGGTGGAGACATTGCTGTGATCTTATTGATGACCTCAGTGGGAATCTGATGCCATCCATCTTGCCATTTCACTCCCAGGAACCGGATCTCTTGAGCAGGTCCCTTGACTTTGCTCTTCCTGATGGCGAAACCAGCTTCCAGCAGAATCCGGATAAATTTCTCTCCTTTCTCAAACACTTCTGTTGCGGAGTTCCCCCACACAATGATGTCATCAATGTACTGCAGATGTTCTGGAGCCTCACCCTTTTCTAGTGCAATCTGGATCAGCCCATGGCAGATGGTGGGACTGTGCTTCCACCCCTGGGGCAGTCGGTTCCAGGTGTACTGCACACCTCTCCAGGTGAAGGCCTGCACTCTGCTGCCAAAGGAATGGAGAAAAAGGCGTTAGCAATGTCAATGGTGGCATACCACTTTGCTGCTTTGGACTCCAGCTCATTCTGGAGCTCCAACATGTCCAGCACAGCAGCCCTCAGTGGTGGAGTCACTTCATTCAAGGCACAATAGTCCACAGTCAATCTACGTTCTCCTTCTGATTTGCGCACAGGCCAAATGGGACTATTGAAGGGTGAGTGGGTCTTGCTGACCACCCCTTGGCTCTCCAGCTCACGGATCATCTTGTGGATGGGAATCACAGCATCTCCAGTTGTCCGGTATTGTCGGTGATGCACTTTCGAGGTAGCAATTGGTACTCTTTGTTCTTCCACCTTCAGAAGGCCAACTGCAGACGGGTTCTCTGATAGCCCAGGCAAAGTGTTCAATTGCTTAATGCTCTCTGTCTCCACAGCAGCTATTCCAAAAGCCCACTTGAGTCCCTTTGGGTCTCTAAAATACCGGTTCCGGAGGAAGTCTTTGCCCAAAATGCACGGGGCCTCTGGGCCAGTCACAATGAGATGTTTCTTCCACTCGTTTCCGGTAAGGCTCACCTCAGCTTCTACTAAGGTCAAATTTTGCTATCCACCTGTTACACCAGAAATAGAAACAGATTCTTCCCCCACATGCTGCGATGGAATCATTGTACACTGCGCACCAGTGTCAACCAAGGCATCATATTTTTGTGGTTCTGATGGACCAGGCCAACAAATCCACACAGTCCAAAAGACACGGTTTTCCCTGACCTCTACCTGGCTAGAGGCAGGGCCCCTCTATGCCTGGTCATACTTCTTTCCCTGGGCCTGCATTTTGGAGGTTCCTTCATGGGAATCGGACATGCCATCGTCTTTTCCATCATTTCTGGCAGTTTGGCTACAGGCAACTGGAGCTACTTCCTTTTTGGTAGAACTTCCTTTCTGAGATTGCGCTCCTTCGATTCACGCACTTGTGCTGCCAGAGCAGACGTGGTTTGTCCACCCCACCTCTTCGTGTCTTCCCCACTGTCACACAGAAATTTCCACAGCTCACTTCGTGGGATGTTCCTTCTCTCTGGGGAACGTCCGTGGAGAAGGCACTTTAATCTCCTGGTGATTCTTCTTCATTTCATCTTCCATTTTCTGCATACGTGTTTCCACTGCTGCAATTCTTCCATGTGTTGGGCCATGCACAGAGTCTGCATATGCTCGGAGCTTCACTGCCATATCCTTCACAGTCTCATTCGCATCGTAGTCCGGTTTCATTATTGCTAAAGCAGAAGCGTATTCCTGTGGCCCAAGTTGTATGAGTTTTCACTACATATATGGAATAACTCTGGCCTGGTCTGGACTCCTCAATCCTGGGTCATTTGTGAAAACAACCTCTACCACCCCTAGTTCTCTCAGGCGTTGGATCCCTTGTTCTATGGTCTTCCACGGGTTTTACTGCATGTAGAGATCATCTCTGCACATATATCTTTCAATCACACCTGTCAAGACCTGTCTCCAGAGACTGGCAGAGTCAGCCTCCCTTATCATCGCTTGGTCGATCACTGGATCACATGACAGGGATCCGAAATGCTTCGCTTCAGCACCGTCCAGCATCACATCATCACCTGCCGCATCCCAAATACGGACCATCCAACTTATTATGGATTTATCAGACCATCGGGTGTAGCCCTTTCTTAGGCTGTGAAGGTCCTTTATGGACATGGACTCGGTAATGGTTTCTGTGCCTGAGTCAGTTGGTCATTTTGAGGTTCCTTCCCCTGCATCTTTTGAGGTCCCTTCCCCTGCATTATCCTCATCTTTCACTGGACGATCAGTTTTGGTTGTGTGTTTTTCCCTCGTGACAGGAGCCACTGTCAATGGCTTAGACTCTCCATCTGGTTTGGGCTTGCTATCTGGTTTGGCTGCAGCCTGAGTGACTGGGGTGTCTGCATGCTTTGCCGATTTATCTTCCTGCCTTTCTACCTTTACTTGCTGCAGTGTGCGATAGGCATATGCCAAAGCCCAACATATTGCAAGGAGCTTGTTTCCATTGGAATTGTCATTGTATTTCTCTTTCAGATATTTTGCCACCTCAGCTGGTTTCTGAACTTGTTCAGGGGGAAACTTGCAAACCATTGCGTCAGAGAATTTCTTTAGGGTTTGGCCGATGTCCTCCCATTCCCCACACCACTCAGGATGTTCCACCTCTGGGTCAGGTGCCTCGGCAGTAGCCCGGGAAATCTGATCTTTCATTCTAGACAAGCTGCGACCACATAGAGGAAGCTTACCAGATAAAATAGCAGAAATACCAGGAAGATGGTCTCTTTAACATCCAGGGGAAACTGAACACTCTTAAAAGATAACCTATCAAATTTAAAGAGAAGGGAAACACCGTCTCCTCCTCTTCTAACAATCTGGGTGCAATTACTTATAAATTCCCAAAACAGGCTACCGAAGCTAGGACTGGGGTTAGGAGGGAGAAACCATTTATCATTCACACTTCAAACAGCTGCCTGTACCTCTGTCAACTTCTTATAAATCATTGTCACCGAGCACAGCAAAATAGAAATCCTGATTCATCTCCTTTCTCTGTAAAATTTACATATCAGGGACAAGATTGGAGCAAGTTGTGGATAGGCAAACAACCCTAGGGACCAAAATAACACTAGTACCTCAATGAAGCCTAAAGACCAGAAAGACATGAGTACATCAAGCCAGAGAGACATTATGAACTCAACCAGCATGATGACTACTTTACCCCAACACAGAATAAGTAAATTCAAACTAAAATGTAATTACTACAGGTTTTTTCACTTTCCTTCGAGCCACACATTGGGCGCCACTAAATTTCGTACCCGTTTGGCCAAATTTAGAAATACATCCTCTGAGAGAAGGCACAACCACCCCTCCCCCCCAGGTTCGGGAAAATATAAATTTTCCTCGAAGGAAAGTGAAGGAGATAAAACTATTTATTTACTTAACACATGGGAAAAAGAAAATAATGCTAAATAATAAAATCTCTCGCTGTGGAGGAAAAACCTGGGAAAGTGTTAGACTCCTCCCTTTGGTCTCCTCAGAGCTGGGGCTTGGCCCAGGGCCAGGCCCTCTGTGCCCAGTGGAAAGTCCTCCTGATGTGCTCTGAGGTTGAAAGCAGTCCAGTGGAAAAGGGAGAAAATCTGGAATTCCAGGGAAGGAAAAACAAAGTTCAACTCTCAGTCTCTCTCTCCGGAGAAAAAGAAACTGAACAACTGGCCAAAAAGCTGACTGGAAAGCAGCAAGCCGGGTGCTTCCTCGCTCCCCTGCCACAGCTGGGGAAAAAAACCCCTGCTATCTGTGTGTGACCTTGAACAAGCTGCAAACTTCTTTGCAAAAGTTTTGCTCAGTTTTTTCCTTCCCCCTCTCAGGCTCAGTTTAGAGGCACAGAAAGGCACAAAAATTAATTTCTGGGCATAGGCAGCAATTTGGGATACACATCATAATGTCACCCCAAGAAATTCCACCCCTTATCCCATATTGTTGGCCCAGTGCCCAAACTAAGATATTCTAATTCTACACACACATTAATACATATATATATATATATACACAGCTATGTGCGAACAGTGACAGTGACAATCAGCAAGCAGTGGTATACAGGCATTTCACATTACAGGTGGTTCTCATACAACAATCAGATCTCCCTGCGGTACACAACGTGTTGTTCCATCTTTAGGCATTACCCACCATGTGCAACCAGGTCCCTAAGCAAAGACAACCCCACGGGTGGGTTTGTCTGGACTCGAGGCAGAATTTATCCACACAGGCTTTCCTAACAGACCTCTGACATGCACTACTGGGACCTTATCTCCATCTGTTGTATGCAGGGATTCAGATTGGGCTGGACCAGCTCTATTGGTGGAACCTCGGGTGTTAACTAACCAGGTGGCCTTTGCTAGATGCTGCCCCCAATTTTTGAAAGTTCCCCCACCTAGTGCCTTCAGGGTGGTTTTCAACAATCCATTGCACCGTTCCACTTTGCCTGCAGCTGGTGCATGGTAAGGGATGTGGTACACCCACTCAATGCCATGTTCTCTAGCCCAGGTACTTATAAGGCTGTTCTTGAATTGAGTCCCATTATCAGATTCAGTTCTCTCAGGGGTGCCATGCCTCCAAAGGACTTGCTTTTAAAAGGCCCAGGATGGTATTATGGGCAGTAGCATGAGGCACAGGGTAGGTCTCCAGCCATCCTGTGGTGGCTTCTACCATTGTGAGCACATAGCGCTTGCCTTGGCAGGTTTGAGGCAGTATGATGTAATCAATCTGCCAGGCCTCCCCATACTTGTATTTGGACCACGGCCCACCATACCACAGGGAATTCACTCGCTTGGCCTGCTTGATCGCAGCGCATGTCTCACAATCATGAATAACTTGGGAGATACTGTCCATGGTTAGATCCACCCCTCGATCTCGTGCTCACTTATAGGTGGCGTCTCTGCCCTGATGGCGGAGGCATCATGGGCCCATCGAGCTAGGAACAACTCTCCCTTGTGTTTCCAGTCCAAGTCTACCTGTGACACTTCTATCTTTGCAGCCTGATCTACCTGCTTGTTGTTTTGGTGTTCTTCGTTAGCCCTACTCTTGGGGGCATGGGCATCTACATGGCGGACTTTCACAACCAGCTTTCTGACTCGGGCAGCGATGTTTTTCCACTCTTCAGCAGCCCAGATTGGTTTTCCCCTACGCTGCCAATTAGCTTTTTTCCACTTTTCTAGCCATCCCCATAGAGCACTGGCTACCATCCATAAATGAGTGTACAGGTAGAGCTTTGGCCACTTCTCTCTTTCAGCAATGTCCAGGGCTAGTTGAACAGCTTTGAGTGGTTGACCCCGAATCTCACCAGACACCTTCTGCCAGAGGCTCCAGGAAAGACCATGGCTCCCAGCTGCAGAGTAGAGCACGTTCTTCACTTCTGGTCCTGTCCTGACTGGGCCAAGGGCTACAGCATGAGCGATTTCCTGCTTGATTTGGGCAAAAGCTTGTTGCTGTTCAGGGCTCTAGTGGAAATCGTTCTTCTTGCGGGTAACCAGGTAAAGAGGACTCACAATCTGGCTGTACTCAGGAATATGCATCCTCCAAAAGCCTATGGCACCTAGGAAAGCTTGCGTTTCCTTCTTGTTTGTCGGTGGAGACATTGCTGTGATCTTATTGATGACCTCAGTGGGAATCTGATGCCATCCATCTTGCCATTTCACTCCCAGGAACCGGATCTCTTGAGCAGGTCCCTTGACTTTGCTCTTCCTGATGGCGAAACCAGCTTCCAGCAGAATCCGGATAAATTTCTCTCCTTTCTCAAACACTTCTGTTGCGGAGTTCCCCCACACAATGATGTCATCAATGTACTGCAGATGTTCTGGAGCCTCACCCTTTTCTAGTGCAATCTGGATCAGCCCATGGCAGATGGTGGGACTGTGCTTCCACCCCTGGGGCAGTCGGTTCCAGGTGTACTGCACACCTCTCCAGGTGAAGGCCTGCACTCTGCTGCCAAAGGAATGGAGAAAAAGGCGTTAGCAATGTCAATGGTGGCATACCACTTTGCTGCTTTGGACTCCAGCTCATTCTGGAGCTCCAACATGTCCAGCACAGCAGCCCTCAGTGGTGGAGTCACTTCATTCAAGGCACAATAGTCCACAGTCAATCTACGTTCTCCTTCTGATTTGCGCACAGGCCAAATGGGACTATTGAAGGGTGAGTGGGTCTTGCTGACCACCCCTTGGCTCTCCAGCTCACGGATCATCTTGTGGATGGGAATCACAGCATCTCCAGTTGTCCGGTATTGTCGGTGATGCACTTTCGAGGTAGCAATTGGTACTCTTTGTTCTTCCACCTTCAGAAGGCCAACTGCAGACGGGTTCTCTGATAGCCCAGGCAAAGTGTTCAATTGCTTAATGCTCTCTGTCTCCACAGCAGCTATTCCAAAAGCCCACTTGAGTCCCTTTGGGTCTCTAAAATACCGGTTCCGGAGGAAGTCTTTGCCCAAAATGCACGGGGCCTCTGGGCCAGTCACAATGAGATGTTTCTTCCACTCGTTTCCGGTAAGGCTCACCTCAGCTTCTACTAAGGTCAAATTTTGCTATCCACCTGTTACACCAGAAATAGAAACAGATTCTTCCCCCACATGCTGCGATGGAATCATTGTACACTGCGCACCAGTGTCAACCAAGGCATCATATTTTTGTGGTTCTGATGGACCAGGCCAACAAATCCACACAGTCCAAAAGACACGGTTTTCCCTGACCTCTACCTGGCTAGAGGCAGGGCCCCTCTATGCCTGGTCATACTTCTTTCCCTGGGCCTGCATTTTGGAGGTTCCTTCATGGGAATCGGACATGCCATCGTCTTTTCCATCATTTCTGGCAGTTTGGCTACAGGCAACTGGAGCTACTTCCTTTTTGGTAGAACTTCCTTTCTGAGATTGCGCTCCTTCGATTCACGCACTTGTGCTGCCAGAGCAGACGTGGTTTGTCCACCCCACCTCTTCGTGTCTTCCCCACTGTCACACAGAAATTTCCACAGCTCACTTCGTGGGATGTTCCTTCTCTCTGGGGAACGTCCGTGGAGAAGGCACTTTAATCTCCTGGTGATTCTTCTTCATTTCATCTTCCATTTTCTGCATACGTGTTTCCACTGCTGCAATTCTTCCATGTGTTGGGCCATGCACAGAGTCTGCATATGCTCGGAGCTTCACTGCCATATCCTTCACAGTCTCATTCGCATCGTAGTCCGGTTTCATTATTGCTAAAGCAGAAGCGTATTCCTGTGGCCCAAGTTGTATGAGTTTTCACTACATATATGGAATAACTCTGGCCTGGTCTGGACTCCTCAATCCTGGGTCATTTGTGAAAACAACCTCTACCACCCCTAGTTCTCTCAGGCGTTGGATCCCTTGTTCTATGGTCTTCCACGGGTTTTACTGCATGTAGAGATCATCTCTGCACATATATCTTTCAATCACACCTGTCAAGACCTGTCTCCAGAGACTGGCAGAGTCAGCCTCCCTTATCATCGCTTGGTCGATCACTGGATCACATGACAGGGATCCGAAATGCTTCGCTTCAGCACCGTCCAGCATCACATCATCACCTGCCGCATCCCAAATACGGACCATCCAACTTATTATGGATTTATCAGACCATCGGGTGTAGCCCTTTCTTAGGCTGTGAAGGTCCTTTATGGACATGGACTCGGTAATGGTTTCTGTGCCTGAGTCAGTTGGTCATTTTGAGGTTCCTTCCCCTGCATCTTTTGAGGTCCCTTCCCCTGCATTATCCTCATCTTTCACTGGACGATCAGTTTTGGTTGTGTGTTTTTCCCTCGTGACAGGAGCCACTGTCAATGGCTTAGACTCTCCATCTGGTTTGGGCTTGCTATCTGGTTTGGCTGCAGCCTGAGTGACTGGGGTGTCTGCATGCTTTGCCGATTTATCTTCCTGCCTTTCTACCTTTACTTGCTGCAGTGTGCGATAGGCATATGCCAAAGCCCAACATATTGCAAGGAGCTTGTTTCCATTGGAATTGTCATTGTATTTCTCTTTCAGATATTTTGCCACCTCAGCTGGTTTCTGAACTTGTTCAGGGGGAAACTTGCAAACCATTGCGTCAGAGAATTTCTTTAGGGTTTGGCCGATGTCCTCCCATTCCCCACACCACTCAGGATGTTCCACCTCTGGGTCAGGTGCCTCGGCAGTAGCCCGGGAAATCTGATCTTTCATTCTAGACAAGCTGCGACCACATAGAGGAAGCTTACCAGATAAAATAGCAGAAATACCAGGAAGATGGTCTCTTTAACATCCAGGGGAAACTGAACACTCTTAAAAGATAACCTATCAAATTTAAAGAGAAGGGAAACACCGTCTCCTCCTCTTCTAACAATCTGGGTGCAATTACTTATAAATTCCCAAAACAGGCTACCGAAGCTAGGACTGGGGTTAGGAGGGAGAAACCATTTATCATTCACACTTCAAACAGCTGCCTGTACCTCTGTCAACTTCTTATAAATCATTGTCACCGAGCACAGCAAAATAGAAATCCTGATTCATCTCCTTTCTCTGTAAAATTTACATATCAGGGACAAGATTGGAGCAAGTTGTGGATAGGCAAACAACCCTAGGGACCAAAATAACACTAGTACCTCAATGAAGCCTAAAGACCAGAAAGACATGAGTACATCAAGCCAGAGAGACATTATGAACTCAACCAGCATGATGACTACTTTACCCCAACACAGAATAAGTAAATTCAAACTAAAATGTAATTACTACAGGTTTTTTCACTTTCCTTCGAGCCACACATTGGGCGCCACTAAATTTCGTACCCGTTTGGCCAAATTTAGAAATACATCCTCTGAGAGAAGGCACAACCACCCCTCCCCCCCAGGTTCGGGAAAATATAAATTTTCCTCGAAGGAAAGTGAAGGAGATAAAACTATTTATTTACTTAACACATGGGAAAAAGAAAATAATGCTAAATAATAAAATCTCTCGCTGTGGAGGAAAAACCTGGGAAAGTGTTAGACTCCTCCCTTTGGTCTCCTCAGAGCTGGGGCTTGGCCCAGGGCCAGGCCCTCTGTGCCCAGTGGAAAGTCCTCCTGATGTGCTCTGAGGTTGAAAGCAGTCCAGTGGAAAAGGGAGAAAATCTGGAATTCCAGGGAAGGAAAAACAAAGTTCAACTCTCAGTCTCTCTCTCCGGAGAAAAAGAAACTGAACAACTGGCCAAAAAGCTGACTGGAAAGCAGCAAGCCGGGTGCTTCCTCGCTCCCCTGCCACAGCTGGGGAAAAAAACCCCTGCTATCTGTGTGTGACCTTGAACAAGCTGCAAACTTCTTTGCAAAAGTTTTGCTCAGTTTTTTCCTTCCCCCTCTCAGGCTCAGTTTAGAGGCACAGAAAGGCACAAAAATTAATTTCTGGGCATAGGCAGCAATTTGGGATACACATCATAATGTCACCCCAAGAAATTCCACCCCTTATCCCATATTGTTGGCCCAGTGCCCAAACTAAGATATTCTAATTCTACACACACATTAATACATATATATATATATATACACAGCTATGTGCGAACAGTGACAGTGACAATCAGCAAGCAGTGGTATACAGGCATTTCACATTACAGGTGGTTCTCATACAACAATCAGATCTCCCTGCGGTACACAACGTGTTGTTCCATCTTTAGGCATTACCCACCATGTGCAACCAGGTCCCTAAGCAAAGACAACCCCACGGGTGGGTTTGTCTGGACTCGAGGCAGAATTTATCCACACAGGCTTTCCTAACAGACCTCTGACATGCACTACTGGGACCTTATCTCCATCTGTTGTATGCAGGGATTCAGATTGGGCTGGACCAGCTCTATTGGTGGAACCTCGGGTGTTAACTAACCAGGTGGCCTTTGCTAGATGCTGCCCCCAATTTTTGAAAGTTCCCCCACCTAGTGCCTTCAGGGTGGTTTTCAACAATCCATTGCACCGTTCCACTTTGCCTGCAGCTGGTGCATGGTAAGGGATGTGGTACACCCACTCAATGCCATGTTCTCTAGCCCAGGTACTTATAAGGCTGTTCTTGAATTGAGTCCCATTATCAGATTCAGTTCTCTCAGGGGTGCCATGCCTCCAAAGGACTTGCTTTTAAAAGGCCCAGGATGGTATTATGGGCAGTAGCATGAGGCACAGGGTAGGTCTCCAGCCATCCTGTGGTGGCTTCTACCATTGTGAGCACATAGCGCTTGCCTTGGCAGGTTTGAGGCAGTATGATGTAATCAATCTGCCAGGCCTCCCCATACTTGTATTTGGACCACGGCCCACCATACCACAGGGAATTCACTCGCTTGGCCTGCTTGATCGCAGCGCATGTCTCACAATCATGAATAACTTGGGAGATACTGTCCATGGTTAGATCCACCCCTCGATCTCGTGCTCACTTATAGGTGGCGTCTCTGCCCTGATGGCGGAGGCATCATGGGCCCATCGAGCTAGGAACAACTCTCCCTTGTGTTTCCAGTCCAAGTCTACCTGTGACACTTCTATCTTTGCAGCCTGATCTACCTGCTTGTTGTTTTGGTGTTCTTCGTTAGCCCTACTCTTGGGGGCATGGGCATCTACATGGCGGACTTTCACAACCAGCTTTCTGACTCGGGCAGCGATGTTTTTCCACTCTTCAGCAGCCCAGATTGGTTTTCCCCTACGCTGCCAATTAGCTTTTTTCCACTTTTCTAGCCATCCCCATAGAGCACTGGCTACCATCCATAAATGAGTGTACAGGTAGAGCTTTGGCCACTTCTCTCTTTCAGCAATGTCCAGGGCTAGTTGAACAGCTTTGAGTGGTTGACCCCGAATCTCACCAGACACCTTCTGCCAGAGGCTCCAGGAAAGACCATGGCTCCCAGCTGCAGAGTAGAGCACGTTCTTCACTTCTGGTCCTGTCCTGACTGGGCCAAGGGCTACAGCATGAGCGATTTCCTGCTTGATTTGGGCAAAAGCTTGTTGCTGTTCAGGGCTCTAGTGGAAATCGTTCTTCTTGCGGGTAACCAGGTAAAGAGGACTCACAATCTGGCTGTACTCAGGAATATGCATCCTCCAAAAGCCTATGGCACCTAGGAAAGCTTGCGTTTCCTTCTTGTTTGTCGGTGGAGACATTGCTGTGATCTTATTGATGACCTCAGTGGGAATCTGATGCCATCCATCTTGCCATTTCACTCCCAGGAACCGGATCTCTTGAGCAGGTCCCTTGACTTTGCTCTTCCTGATGGCGAAACCAGCTTCCAGCAGAATCCGGATAAATTTCTCTCCTTTCTCAAACACTTCTGTTGCGGAGTTCCCCCACACAATGATGTCATCAATGTACTGCAGATGTTCTGGAGCCTCACCCTTTTCTAGTGCAATCTGGATCAGCCCATGGCAGATGGTGGGACTGTGCTTCCACCCCTGGGGCAGTCGGTTCCAGGTGTACTGCACACCTCTCCAGGTGAAGGCCTGCACTCTGCTGCCAAAGGAATGGAGAAAAAGGCGTTAGCAATGTCAATGGTGGCATACCACTTTGCTGCTTTGGACTCCAGCTCATTCTGGAGCTCCAACATGTCCAGCACAGCAGCCCTCAGTGGTGGAGTCACTTCATTCAAGGCACAATAGTCCACAGTCAATCTACGTTCTCCTTCTGATTTGCGCACAGGCCAAATGGGACTATTGAAGGGTGAGTGGGTCTTGCTGACCACCCCTTGGCTCTCCAGCTCACGGATCATCTTGTGGATGGGAATCACAGCATCTCCAGTTGTCCGGTATTGTCGGTGATGCACTTTCGAGGTAGCAATTGGTACTCTTTGTTCTTCCACCTTCAGAAGGCCAACTGCAGACGGGTTCTCTGATAGCCCAGGCAAAGTGTTCAATTGCTTAATGCTCTCTGTCTCCACAGCAGCTATTCCAAAAGCCCACTTGAGTCCCTTTGGGTCTCTAAAATACCGGTTCCGGAGGAAGTCTTTGCCCAAAATGCACGGGGCCTCTGGGCCAGTCACAATGAGATGTTTCTTCCACTCGTTTCCGGTAAGGCTCACCTCAGCTTCTACTAAGGTCAAATTTTGCTATCCACCTGTTACACCAGAAATAGAAACAGATTCTTCCCCCACATGCTGCGATGGAATCATTGTACACTGCGCACCAGTGTCAACCAAGGCATCATATTTTTGTGGTTCTGATGGACCAGGCCAACAAATCCACACAGTCCAAAAGACACGGTTTTCCCTGACCTCTACCTGGCTAGAGGCAGGGCCCCTCTATGCCTGGTCATACTTCTTTCCCTGGGCCTGCATTTTGGAGGTTCCTTCATGGGAATCGGACATGCCATCGTCTTTTCCATCATTTCTGGCAGTTTGGCTACAGGCAACTGGAGCTACTTCCTTTTTGGTAGAACTTCCTTTCTGAGATTGCGCTCCTTCGATTCACGCACTTGTGCTGCCAGAGCAGACGTGGTTTGTCCACCCCACCTCTTCGTGTCTTCCCCACTGTCACACAGAAATTTCCACAGCTCACTTCGTGGGATGTTCCTTCTCTCTGGGGAACGTCCGTGGAGAAGGCACTTTAATCTCCTGGTGATTCTTCTTCATTTCATCTTCCATTTTCTGCATACGTGTTTCCACTGCTGCAATTCTTCCATGTGTTGGGCCATGCACAGAGTCTGCATATGCTCGGAGCTTCACTGCCATATCCTTCACAGTCTCATTCGCATCGTAGTCCGGTTTCATTATTGCTAAAGCAGAAGCGTATTCCTGTGGCCCAAGTTGTATGAGTTTTCACTACATATATGGAATAACTCTGGCCTGGTCTGGACTCCTCAATCCTGGGTCATTTGTGAAAACAACCTCTACCACCCCTAGTTCTCTCAGGCGTTGGATCCCTTGTTCTATGGTCTTCCACGGGTTTTACTGCATGTAGAGATCATCTCTGCACATATATCTTTCAATCACACCTGTCAAGACCTGTCTCCAGAGACTGGCAGAGTCAGCCTCCCTTATCATCGCTTGGTCGATCACTGGATCACATGACAGGGATCCGAAATGCTTCGCTTCAGCACCGTCCAGCATCACATCATCACCTGCCGCATCCCAAATACGGACCATCCAACTTATTATGGATTTATCAGACCATCGGGTGTAGCCCTTTCTTAGGCTGTGAAGGTCCTTTATGGACATGGACTCGGTAATGGTTTCTGTGCCTGAGTCAGTTGGTCATTTTGAGGTTCCTTCCCCTGCATCTTTTGAGGTCCCTTCCCCTGCATTATCCTCATCTTTCACTGGACGATCAGTTTTGGTTGTGTGTTTTTCCCTCGTGACAGGAGCCACTGTCAATGGCTTAGACTCTCCATCTGGTTTGGGCTTGCTATCTGGTTTGGCTGCAGCCTGAGTGACTGGGGTGTCTGCATGCTTTGCCGATTTATCTTCCTGCCTTTCTACCTTTACTTGCTGCAGTGTGCGATAGGCATATGCCAAAGCCCAACATATTGCAAGGAGCTTGTTTCCATTGGAATTGTCATTGTATTTCTCTTTCAGATATTTTGCCACCTCAGCTGGTTTCTGAACTTGTTCAGGGGGAAACTTGCAAACCATTGCGTCAGAGAATTTCTTTAGGGTTTGGCCGATGTCCTCCCATTCCCCACACCACTCAGGATGTTCCACCTCTGGGTCAGGTGCCTCGGCAGTAGCCCGGGAAATCTGATCTTTCATTCTAGACAAGCTGCGACCACATAGAGGAAGCTTACCAGATAAAATAGCAGAAATACCAGGAAGATGGTCTCTTTAACATCCAGGGGAAACTGAACACTCTTAAAAGATAACCTATCAAATTTAAAGAGAAGGGAAACACCGTCTCCTCCTCTTCTAACAATCTGGGTGCAATTACTTATAAATTCCCAAAACAGGCTACCGAAGCTAGGACTGGGGTTAGGAGGGAGAAACCATTTATCATTCACACTTCAAACAGCTGCCTGTACCTCTGTCAACTTCTTATAAATCATTGTCACCGAGCACAGCAAAATAGAAATCCTGATTCATCTCCTTTCTCTGTAAAATTTACATATCAGGGACAAGATTGGAGCAAGTTGTGGATAGGCAAACAACCCTAGGGACCAAAATAACACTAGTACCTCAATGAAGCCTAAAGACCAGAAAGACATGAGTACATCAAGCCAGAGAGACATTATGAACTCAACCAGCATGATGACTACTTTACCCCAACACAGAATAAGTAAATTCAAACTAAAATGTAATTACTACAGGTTTTTTCACTTTCCTTCGAGCCACACATTGGGCGCCACTAAATTTCGTACCCGTTTGGCCAAATTTAGAAATACATCCTCTGAGAGAAGGCACAACCACCCCTCCCCCCCAGGTTCGGGAAAATATAAATTTTCCTCGAAGGAAAGTGAAGGAGATAAAACTATTTATTTACTTAACACATGGGAAAAAGAAAATAATGCTAAATAATAAAATCTCTCGCTGTGGAGGAAAAACCTGGGAAAGTGTTAGACTCCTCCCTTTGGTCTCCTCAGAGCTGGGGCTTGGCCCAGGGCCAGGCCCTCTGTGCCCAGTGGAAAGTCCTCCTGATGTGCTCTGAGGTTGAAAGCAGTCCAGTGGAAAAGGGAGAAAATCTGGAATTCCAGGGAAGGAAAAACAAAGTTCAACTCTCAGTCTCTCTCTCCGGAGAAAAAGAAACTGAACAACTGGCCAAAAGCTGACTGGAAAGCAGCAAGCCGGGTGCTTCCTCGCTCCCCTGCCACAGCTGGGGAAAAAAAACCCCTGCTATCTGTGTGTGACCTTGAACAAGCTGCAAACTTCTTTGCAAAAGTTTTGCTCAGTTTTTTCCTTCCCCCTCTCAGGCTCAGTTTAGAGGCACAGAAAGGCACAAAAATTAATTTCTGGGCATAGGCAGCAATTTGGGATACACATCATAATGTCACCCCAAGAAATTCCACCCCTTATCCCATATTGTTGGCCCAGTGCCCAAACTAAGATATTCTAATTCTACACACACATTAATACATATATATATATATATACACAGCTATGTGCGAACAGTGACAGTGACAATCAGCAAGCAGTGGTATACAGGCATTTCACATTACAGGTGGTTCTCATACAACAATCAGATCTCCCTGCGGTACACAACGTGTTGTTCCATCTTTAGGCATTACCCACCATGTGCAACCAGGTTCCTAAGCAAAGACAACCCCACGGGTGGGTTTGTCTGGACTCGAGGCAGAATTTATCCACACAGGCTTTCCTAACAGACCTCTGACATGCACTACTGGGACCTTATCTCCATCTGTTGTATGCAGGGATTCAGATTGGGCTGGACCAGCTCTATTGGTGGAACCTCGGGTGTTAACTAACCAGGTGGCCTTTGCTAGATGCTGCCCCCAATTTTTGAAAGTTCCCCCACCTAGTGCCTTCAGGGTGGTTTTCAACAATCCATTGCACCGTTCCACTTTGCCTGCAGCTGGTGCATGGTAAGGGATGTGGTACACCCACTCAATGCCATGTTCTCTAGCCCAGGTACTTATAAGGCTGTTCTTGAATTGAGTCCCATTATCAGATTCAGTTCTCTCAGGGGTGCCATGCCTCCAAAGGACTTGCTTTTAAAAGGCCCAGGATGGTATTATGGGCAGTAGCATGAGGCACAGGGTAGGTCTCCAGCCATCCTGTGGTGGCTTCTACCATTGTGAGCACATAGCGCTTGCCTTGGCAGGTTTGAGGCAGTATGATGTAATCAATCTGCCAGGCCTCCCCATACTTGTATTTGGACCACGGCCCACCATACCACAGGGAATTCACTCGCTTGGCCTGCTTGATCGCAGCGCATGTCTCACAATCATGAATAACTTGGGAGATACTGTCCATGGTTAGATCCACCCCTCGATCTCGTGCTCACTTATAGGTGGCGTCTCTGCCCTGATGGCGGAGGCATCATGGGCCCATCGAGCTAGGAACAACTCTCCCTTGTGTTTCCAGTCCAAGTCTACCTGTGACACTTCTATCTTTGCAGCCTGATCTACCTGCTTGTTGTTTTGGTGTTCTTCGTTAGCCCTACTCTTGGGGGCATGGGCATCTACATGGCGGACTTTCACAACCAGCTTTCTGACTCGGGCAGCGATGTTTTTCCACTCTTCAGCAGCCCAGATTGGTTTTCCCCTACGCTGCCAATTAGCTTTTTTCCACTTTTCTAGCCATCCCCATAGAGCACTGGCTACCATCCATAAATGAATGTACAGGTAGAGCTTTGGCCACTTCTCTCTTTCAGCAATGTCCAGGGCTAGTTGAACAGCTTTGAGTGGTTGACCCCGAATCTCACCAGACACCTTCTGCCAGAGGCTCCAGGAAAGACCATGGCTCCCAGCTGCAGAGTAGAGCACGTTCTTCACTTCTGGTCCTGTCCTGACTGGGCCAAGGGCTACAGCATGAGCGATTTCCTGCTTGATTTGGGCAAAAGCTTGTTGCTGTTCAGGGCTCTAGTGGAAATCGTTCTTCTTGCGGGTAACCAGGTAAAGAGGACTCACAATCTGGCTGTACTCAGGAATATGCATCCTCCAAAAGCCTATGGCACCTAGGAAAGCTTGCGTTTCCTTCTTGTTTGTCGGTGGAGACATTGCTGTGATCTTATTGATGACCTCAGTGGGAATCTGATGCCATCCATCTTGCCATTTCACTCCCAGGAACCGGATCTCTTGAGCAGGTCCCTTGACTTTGCTCTTCCTGATGGCGAAACCAGCTTCCAGCAGAATCCGGATAAATTTCTCTCCTTTCTCAAACACTTCTGTTGCGGAGTTCCCCCACACAATGATGTCATCAATGTACTGCAGATGTTCTGGAGCCTCACCCTTTTCTAGTGCAATCTGGATCAGCCCATGGCAGATGGTGGGACTGTGCTTCCACCCCTGGGGCAGTCGGTTCCAGGTGTACTGCACACCTCTCCAGGTGAAGGCCTGCACTCTGCTGCCAAAGGAATGGAGAAAAAGGCGTTAGCAATGTCAATGGTGGCATACCACTTTGCTGCTTTGGACTCCAGCTCATTCTGGAGCTCCAACATGTCCAGCACAGCAGCCCTCAGTGGTGGAGTCACTTCATTCAAGGCACAATAGTCCACAGTCAATCTACGTTCTCCTTCTGATTTGCGCACAGGCCAAATGGGACTATTGAAGGGTGAGTGGGTCTTGCTGACCACCCCTTGGCTCTCCAGCTCACGGATCATCTTGTGGATGGGAATCACAGCATCTCCAGTTGTCCGGTATTGTCGGTGATGCACTTTCGAGGTAGCAATTGGTACTCTTTGTTCTTCCACCTTCAGAAGGCCAACTGCAGACGGGTTCTCTGATAGCCCAGGCAAAGTGTTCAATTGCTTAATGCTCTCTGTCTCCACAGCAGCTATTCCAAAAGCCCACTTGAGTCCCTTTGGGTCTCTAAAATACCGGTTCCGGAGGAAGTCTTTGCCCAAAATGCACGGGGCCTCTGGGCCAGTCACAATGAGATGTTTCTTCCACTCGTTTCCGGTAAGGCTCACCTCAGCTTCTACTAAGGTCAAATTTTGCTATCCACCTGTTACACCAGAAATAGAAACAGATTCTTCCCCCACATGCTGCGATGGAATCATTGTACACTGCGCACCAGTGTCAACCAAGGCATCATATTTTTGTGGTTCTGATGGACCAGGCCAACAAATCCACACAGTCCAAAAGACACGGTTTTCCCTGACCTCTACCTGGCTAGAGGCAGGGCCCCTCTATGCCTGGTCATACTTCTTTCCCTGGGCCTGCATTTTGGAGGTTCCTTCATGGGAATCGGACATGCCATCGTCTTTTCCATCATTTCTGGCAGTTTGGCTACAGGCAACTGGAGCTACTTCCTTTTTGGTAGAACTTCCTTTCTGAGATTGCGCTCCTTCAATTCACGCACTTGTGCTGCCAGAGCAGACGTGGTTTGTCCACCCCACCTCTTCGTGTCTTCCCCACTGTCACACAGAAATTTCCACAGCTCACTTCGTGGGATGTTCCTTCTCTCTGGGGAACGTCCGTGGAGAAGGCACTTTAATCTCCTGGTGATTCTTCTTCATTTCATCTTCCATTTTCTGCATACGTGTTTCCACTGCTGCAATTCTTCCATGTGTTGGGCCATGCACAGTCTGCATATGCTCGGAGCTTCACTGCCATATCCTTCACAGTCTCATTCGCATCGTAGTCCGGTTTCATTATTGCTAAAGCAGAAGCGTATTCCTGTGGCCCAAGTTGTATGAGTTTTCACTACATATATGGAATAACTCTGGCCTGGTCTGGACTCCTCAATCCTGGGTCATTTGTGAAAACAACCTCTACCACCCCTAGTTCTCTCAGGCGTTGGATCCCTTGTTCTATGGTCTTCCACGGGTTTTACTGCATGTAGAGATCATCTCTGCACATATATCTTTCAATCACACCTGTCAAGACCTGTCTCCAGAGACTGGCAGAGTCAGCCTCCCTTATCATCGCTTGGTCGATCACTGGATCACATGACAGGGATCCGAAATGCTTCGCTTCAGCACCGTCCAGCATCACATCATCACCTGCCGCATCCCAAATACGGACCATCCAACTTATTATGGATTTATCAGACCATCGGGTGTAGCCCTTTCTTAGGCTGTGAAGGTCCTTTATGGACATGGACTCGGTAATGGTTTCTGTGCCTGAGTCAGTTGGTCATTTTGAGGTTCCTTCCCCTGCATCTTTTGAGGTCCCTTCCCCTGCATTATCCTCATCTTTCACTGGACGATCAGTTTTGGTTGTGTGTTTTTCCCTCGTGACAGGAGCCACTGTCAATGGCTTAGACTCTCCATCTGGTTTGGGCTTGCTATCTGGTTTGGCTGCAGCCTGAGTGACTGGGGTGTCTGCATGCTTTGCCGATTTATCTTCCTGCCTTTCTACCTTTACTTGCTGCAGTGTGCGATAGGCATATGCCAAAGCCCAACATATTGCAAGGAGCTTGTTTCCATTGGAATTGTCATTGTATTTCTCTTTCAGATATTTTGCCACCTCAGCTGGTTTCTGAACTTGTTCAGGGGGAAACTTGCAAACCATTGCGTCAGAGAATTTCTTTAGGGTTTGGCCGATGTCCTCCCATTCCCCACACCACTCAGGATGTTCCACCTCTGGGTCAGGTGCCTCGGCAGTAGCCCGGGAAATCTGATCTTTCATTCTAGACAAGCTGCGACCACATAGAGGAAGCTTACCAGATAAAATAGCAGAAATACCAGGAAGATGGTCTCTTTAACATCCAGGGGAAACTGAACACTCTTAAAAGATAACCTATCAAATTTAAAGAGAAGGGAAACACCGTCTCCTCCTCTTCTAACAATCTGGGTGCAATTACTTATAAATTCCCAAAACAGGCTACCGAAGCTAGGACTGGGGTTAGGAGGGAGAAACCATTTATCATTCACACTTCAAACAGCTGCCTGTACCTCTGTCAACTTCTTATAAATCATTGTCACCGAGCACAGCAAAATAGAAATCCTGATTCATCTCCTTTCTCTGTAAAATTTACATATCAGGGACAAGATTGGAGCAAGTTGTGGATAGGCAAACAACCCTAGGGACCAAAATAACACTAGTACCTCAATGAAGCCTAAAGACCAGAAAGACATGAGTACATCAAGCCAGAGAGACATTATGAACTCAACCAGCATGATGACTACTTTACCCCAACACAGAATAAGTAAATTCAAACTAAAATGTAATTACTACAGGTTTTTTCACTTTCCTTCGAGCCACACATTGGGCGCCACTAAATTTCGTACCCGTTTGGCCAAATTTAGAAATACATCCTCTGAGAGAAGGCACAACCACCCCTCCCCCCCAGGTTCGGGAAAATATAAATTTTCCTCGAAGGAAAGTGAAGGAGATAAAACTATTTATTTACTTAACACATGGGAAAAAGAAAATAATGCTAAATAATAAAATCTCTCGCTGTGGAGGAAAAACCTGGGAAAGTGTTAGACTCCTCCCTTTGGTCTCCTCAGAGCTGGGGCTTGGCCCAGGGCCAGGCCCTCTGTGCCCAGTGGAAAGTCCTCCTGATGTGCTCTGAGGTTGAAAGCAGTCCAGTGGAAAAGGGAGAAAATCTGGAATTCCAGGGAAGGAAAAACAAAGTTCAACTCTCAGTCTCTCTCTCCGGAGAAAAAGAAACTGAACAACTGGCCAAAAGCTGACTGGAAAGCAGCAAGCCGGGTGCTTCCTCGCTCCCCTGCCACAGCTGGGGAAAAAAAACCCCTGCTATCTGTGTGTGACCTTGAACAAGCTGCAAACTTCTTTGCAAAAGTTTTGCTCAGTTTTTTCCTTCCCCCTCTCAGGCTCAGTTTAGAGGCACAGAAAGGCACAAAAATTAATTTCTGGGCATAGGCAGCAATTTGGGATACACATCATAATGTCACCCCAAGAAATTCCACCCCTTATCCCATATTGTTGGCCCAGTGCCCAAACTAAGATATTCTAATTCTACACACACATTAATACATATATATATATATATACACAGCTATGTGCGAACAGTGACAGTGACAATCAGCAAGCAGTGGTATACAGGCATTTCACATTACAGGTGGTTCTCATACAACAATCAGATCTCCCTGCGGTACACAACGTGTTGTTCCATCTTTAGGCATTACCCACCATGTGCAACCAGGTTCCTAAGCAAAGACAACCCCACGGGTGGGTTTGTCTGGACTCGAGGCAGAATTTATCCACACAGGCTTTCCTAACAGACCTCTGACATGCACTACTGGGACCTTATCTCCATCTGTTGTATGCAGGGATTCAGATTGGGCTGGACCAGCTCTATTGGTGGAACCTCGGGTGTTAACTAACCAGGTGGCCTTTGCTAGATGCTGCCCCCAATTTTTGAAAGTTCCCCCACCTAGTGCCTTCAGGGTGGTTTTCAACAATCCATTGCACCGTTCCACTTTGCCTGCAGCTGGTGCATGGTAAGGGATGTGGTACACCCACTCAATGCCATGTTCTCTAGCCCAGGTACTTATAAGGCTGTTCTTGAATTGAGTCCCATTATCAGATTCAGTTCTCTCAGGGGTGCCATGCCTCCAAAGGACTTGCTTTTAAAAGGCCCAGGATGGTATTATGGGCAGTAGCATGAGGCACAGGGTAGGTCTCCAGCCATCCTGTGGTGGCTTCTACCATTGTGAGCACATAGCGCTTGCCTTGGCAGGTTTGAGGCAGTATGATGTAATCAATCTGCCAGGCCTCCCCATACTTGTATTTGGACCACGGCCCACCATACCACAGGGAATTCACTCGCTTGGCCTGCTTGATCGCAGCGCATGTCTCACAATCATGAATAACTTGGGAGATACTGTCCATGGTTAGATCCACCCCTCGATCTCGTGCTCACTTATAGGTGGCGTCTCTGCCCTGATGGCGGAGGCATCATGGGCCCATCGAGCTAGGAACAACTCTCCCTTGTGTTTCCAGTCCAAGTCTACCTGTGACACTTCTATCTTTGCAGCCTGATCTACCTGCTTGTTGTTTTGGTGTTCTTCGTTAGCCCTACTCTTGGGGGCATGGGCATCTACATGGCGGACTTTCACAACCAGCTTTCTGACTCGGGCAGCGATGTTTTTCCACTCTTCAGCAGCCCAGATTGGTTTTCCCCTACGCTGCCAATTAGCTTTTTTCCACTTTTCTAGCCATCCCCATAGAGCACTGGCTACCATCCATAAATGAATGTACAGGTAGAGCTTTGGCCACTTCTCTCTTTCAGCAATGTCCAGGGCTAGTTGAACAGCTTTGAGTGGTTGACCCCGAATCTCACCAGACACCTTCTGCCAGAGGCTCCAGGAAAGACCATGGCTCCCAGCTGCAGAGTAGAGCACGTTCTTCACTTCTGGTCCTGTCCTGACTGGGCCAAGGGCTACAGCATGAGCGATTTCCTGCTTGATTTGGGCAAAAGCTTGTTGCTGTTCAGGGCTCTAGTGGAAATCGTTCTTCTTGCGGGTAACCAGGTAAAGAGGACTCACAATCTGGCTGTACTCAGGAATATGCATCCTCCAAAAGCCTATGGCACCTAGGAAAGCTTGCGTTTCCTTCTTGTTTGTCGGTGGAGACATTGCTGTGATCTTATTGATGACCTCAGTGGGAATCTGATGCCATCCATCTTGCCATTTCACTCCCAGGAACCGGATCTCTTGAGCAGGTCCCTTGACTTTGCTCTTCCTGATGGCGAAACCAGCTTCCAGCAGAATCCGGATAAATTTCTCTCCTTTCTCAAACACTTCTGTTGCGGAGTTCCCCCACACAATGATGTCATCAATGTACTGCAGATGTTCTGGAGCCTCACCCTTTTCTAGTGCAATCTGGATCAGCCCATGGCAGATGGTGGGACTGTGCTTCCACCCCTGGGGCAGTCGGTTCCAGGTGTACTGCACACCTCTCCAGGTGAAGGCCTGCACTCTGCTGCCAAAGGAATGGAGAAAAAGGCGTTAGCAATGTCAATGGTGGCATACCACTTTGCTGCTTTGGACTCCAGCTCATTCTGGAGCTCCAACATGTCCAGCACAGCAGCCCTCAGTGGTGGAGTCACTTCATTCAAGGCACAATAGTCCACAGTCAATCTACGTTCTCCTTCTGATTTGCGCACAGGCCAAATGGGACTATTGAAGGGTGAGTGGGTCTTGCTGACCACCCCTTGGCTCTCCAGCTCACGGATCATCTTGTGGATGGGAATCACAGCATCTCCAGTTGTCCGGTATTGTCGGTGATGCACTTTCGAGGTAGCAATTGGTACTCTTTGTTCTTCCACCTTCAGAAGGCCAACTGCAGACGGGTTCTCTGATAGCCCAGGCAAAGTGTTCAATTGCTTAATGCTCTCTGTCTCCACAGCAGCTATTCCAAAAGCCCACTTGAGTCCCTTTGGGTCTCTAAAATACCGGTTCCGGAGGAAGTCTTTGCCCAAAATGCACGGGGCCTCTGGGCCAGTCACAATGAGATGTTTCTTCCACTCGTTTCCGGTAAGGCTCACCTCAGCTTCTACTAAGGTCAAATTTTGCTATCCACCTGTTACACCAGAAATAGAAACAGATTCTTCCCCCACATGCTGCGATGGAATCATTGTACACTGCGCACCAGTGTCAACCAAGGCATCATATTTTTGTGGTTCTGATGGACCAGGCCAACAAATCCACACAGTCCAAAAGACACGGTTTTCCCTGACCTCTACCTGGCTAGAGGCAGGGCCCCTCTATGCCTGGTCATACTTCTTTCCCTGGGCCTGCATTTTGGAGGTTCCTTCATGGGAATCGGACATGCCATCGTCTTTTCCATCATTTCTGGCAGTTTGGCTACAGGCAACTGGAGCTACTTCCTTTTTGGTAGAACTTCCTTTCTGAGATTGCGCTCCTTCGATTCACGCACTTGTGCTGCCAGAGCAGACGTGGTTTGTCCACCCCACCTCTTCGTGTCTTCCCCACTGTCACACAGAAATTTCCACAGCTCACTTCGTGGGATGTTCCTTCTCTCTGGGGAACGTCCGTGGAGAAGGCACTTTAATCTCCTGGTGATTCTTCTTCATTTCATCTTCCATTTTCTGCATACGTGTTTCCACTGCTGCAATTCTTCCATGTGTTGGGCCATGCACAGTCTGCATATGCTCGGAGCTTCACTGCCATATCCTTCACAGTCTCATTCGCATCGTAGTCCGGTTTCATTATTGCTAAAGCAGAAGCGTATTCCTGTGGCCCAAGTTGTATGAGTTTTCACTACATATATGGAATAACTCTGGCCTGGTCTGGACTCCTCAATCCTGGGTCATTTGTGAAAACAACCTCTACCACCCCTAGTTCTCTCAGGCGTTGGATCCCTTGTTCTATGGTCTTCCACGGGTTTTACTGCATGTAGAGATCATCTCTGCACATATATCTTTCAATCACACCTGTCAAGACCTGTCTCCAGAGACTGGCAGAGTCAGCCTCCCTTATCATCGCTTGGTCGATCACTGGATCACATGACAGGGATCCGAAATGCTTCGCTTCAGCACCGTCCAGCATCACATCATCACCTGCCGCATCCCAAATACGGACCATCCAACTTATTATGGATTTATCAGACCATCGGGTGTAGCCCTTTCTTAGGCTGTGAAGGTCCTTTATGGACATGGACTCGGTAATGGTTTCTGTGCCTGAGTCAGTTGGTCATTTTGAGGTTCCTTCCCCTGCATCTTTTGAGGTCCCTTCCCCTGCATTATCCTCATCTTTCACTGGACGATCAGTTTTGGTTGTGTGTTTTTCCCTCGTGACAGGAGCCACTGTCAATGGCTTAGACTCTCCATCTGGTTTGGGCTTGCTATCTGGTTTGGCTGCAGCCTGAGTGACTGGGGTGTCTGCATGCTTTGCCGATTTATCTTCCTGCCTTTCTACCTTTACTTGCTGCAGTGTGCGATAGGCATATGCCAAAGCCCAACATATTGCAAGGAGCTTGTTTCCATTGGAATTGTCATTGTATTTCTCTTTCAGATATTTTGCCACCTCAGCTGGTTTCTGAACTTGTTCAGGGGGAAACTTGCAAACCATTGCGTCAGAGAATTTCTTTAGGGTTTGGCCGATGTCCTCCCATTCCCCACACCACTCAGGATGTTCCACCTCTGGGTCAGGTGCCTCGGCAGTAGCCCGGGAAATCTGATCTTTCATTCTAGACAAGCTGCGACCACATAGAGGAAGCTTACCAGATAAAATAGCAGAAATACCAGGAAGATGGTCTCTTTAACATCCAGGGGAAACTGAACACTCTTAAAAGATAACCTATCAAATTTAAAGAGAAGGGAAACACCGTCTCCTCCTCTTCTAACAATCTGGGTGCAATTACTTATAAATTCCCAAAACAGGCTACCGAAGCTAGGACTGGGGTTAGGAGGGAGAAACCATTTATCATTCACACTTCAAACAGCTGCCTGTACCTCTGTCAACTTCTTATAAATCATTGTCACCGAGCACAGCAAAATAGAAATCCTGATTCATCTCCTTTCTCTGTAAAATTTACATATCAGGGACAAGATTGGAGCAAGTTGTGGATAGGCAAACAACCCTAGGGACCAAAATAACACTAGTACCTCAATGAAGCCTAAAGACCAGAAAGACATGAGTACATCAAGCCAGAGAGACATTATGAACTCAACCAGCATGATGACTACTTTACCCCAACACAGAATAAGTAAATTCAAACTAAAATGTAATTACTACAGGTTTTTTCACTTTCCTTCGAGCCACACATTGGGCGCCACTAAATTTCGTACCCGTTTGGCCAAATTTAGAAATACATCCTCTGAGAGAAGGCACAACCACCCCTCCCCCCCAGGTTCGGGAAAATATAAATTTTCCTCGAAGGAAAGTGAAGGAGATAAAACTATTTATTTACTTAACACATGGGAAAAAGAAAATAATGCTAAATAATAAAATCTCTCGCTGTGGAGGAAAAACCTGGGAAAGTGTTAGACTCCTCCCTTTGGTCTCCTCAGAGCTGGGGCTTGGCCCAGGGCCAGGCCCTCTGTGCCCAGTGGAAAGTCCTCCTGATGTGCTCTGAGGTTGAAAGCAGTCCAGTGGAAAAGGGAGAAAATCTGGAATTCCAGGGAAGGAAAAACAAAGTTCAACTCTCAGTCTCTCTCTCCGGAGAAAAAGAAACTGAACAACTGGCCAAAAGCTGACTGGAAAGCAGCAAGCCGGGTGCTTCCTCGCTCCCCTGCCACAGCTGGGGAAAAAAAACCCCTGCTATCTGTGTGTGACCTTGAACAAGCTGCAAACTTCTTTGCAAAAGTTTTGCTCAGTTTTTTCCTTCCCCCTCTCAGGCTCAGTTTAGAGGCACAGAAAGGCACAAAAATTAATTTCTGGGCATAGGCAGCAATTTGGGATACACATCATAATGTCACCCCAAGAAATTCCACCCCTTATCCCATATTGTTGGCCCAGTGCCCAAACTAAGATATTCTAATTCTACACACACATTAATACATATATATATATATACACAGCTATGTGCGAACAGTGACAGTGACAATCAGCAAGCAGTGGTATACAGGCATTTCACATTACAGGTGGTTCTCATACAACAATCAGATCTCCCTGCGGTACACAACGTGTTGTTCCATCTTTAGGCATTACCCACCATGTGCAACCAGGTCCCTAAGCAAAGACAACCCCACGGGTGGGTTTGTCTGGACTCGAGGCAGAATTTATCCACACAGGCTTTCCTAACAGACCTCTGACATGCACTACTGGGACCTTATCTCCATCTGTTGTATGCAGGGATTCAGATTGGGCTGGACCAGCTCTATTGGTGGAACCTCGGGTGTTAACTAACCAGGTGGCCTTTGCTAGATGCTGCCCCCAATTTTTGAAAGTTCCCCCACCTAGTGCCTTCAGGGTGGTTTTCAACAATCCATTGCACCGTTCCACTTTGCCTGCAGCTGGTGCATGGTAAGGGATGTGGTACACCCACTCAATGCCATGTTCTCTAGCCCAGGTACTTATAAGGCTGTTCTTGAATTGAGTCCCATTATCAGATTCAGTTCTCTCAGGGGTGCCATGCCTCCAAAGGACTTGCTTTTAAAAGGCCCAGGATGGTATTATGGGCAGTAGCATGAGGCACAGGGTAGGTCTCCAGCCATCCTGTGGTGGCTTCTACCATTGTGAGCACATAGCGCTTGCCTTGGCAGGTTTGAGGCAGTATGATGTAATCAATCTGCCAGGCCTCCCCATACTTGTATTTGGACCACGGCCCACCATACCACAGGGAATTCACTCGCTTGGCCTGCTTGATCGCAGCGCATGTCTCACAATCATGAATAACTTGGGAGATACTGTCCATGGTTAGATCCACCCCTCGATCTCGTGCTCACTTATAGGTGGCGTCTCTGCCCTGATGGCGGAGGCATCATGGGCCCATCGAGCTAGGAACAACTCTCCCTTGTGTTTCCAGTCCAAGTCTACCTGTGACACTTCTATCTTTGCAGCCTGATCTACCTGCTTGTTGTTTTGGTGTTCTTCGTTAGCCCTACTCTTGGGGGCATGGGCATCTGCATGGCGGACTTTCACAACTAGCTTTCTGACTCGGGCAGCGATGTTTTTCCACTCTTCAGCAGCCCAGATTGGTTTTCCCCTACGCTGCCAATTAGCTTTTTTCCACTTTTCTAGCCATCCCCATAGAGCACTGGCTACCATCCATAAATGAGTGTACAGGTAGAGCTTTGGCCACTTCTCTCTTTCAGCAATGTCCAGGGCTAGTTGAACAGCTTTGAGTGGTTGACCCCGAATCTCACCAGACACCTTCTGCCAGAGGCTCCAGGAAAGACCATGGCTCCCAGCTGCAGAGTAGAGCACGTTCTTCACTTCTGGTCCTGTCCTGACTGGGCCAAGGGCTACAGCATGAGCGATTTCCTGCTTGATTTGGGCAAAAGCTTGTTGCTGTTCAGGGCTCTAGTGGAAATCGTTCTTCTTGCGGGTAACCAGGTAAAGAGGACTCACAATCTGGCTGTACTCAGGAATATGCATCCTCCAAAAGCCTATGGCACCTAGGAAAGCTTGCGTTTCCTTCTTGTTTGTCGGTGGAGACATTGCTGTGATCTTATTGATGACCTCAGTGGGAATCTGATGCCATCCATCTTGCCATTTCACTCCCAGGAACCGGATCTCTTGAGCAGGTCCCTTGACTTTGCTCTTCCTGATGGCGAAACCAGCTTCCAGCAGAATCCGGATAAATTTCTCTCCTTTCTCAAACACTTCTGTTGCGGAGTTCCCCCACACAATGATGTCATCAATGTACTGCAGATGTTCTGGAGCCTCACCCTTTTCTAGTGCAATCTGGATCAGCCCATGGCAGATGGTGGGACTGTGCTTCCACCCCTGGGGCAGTCGGTTCCAGGTGTACTGCACACCTCTCCAGGTGAAGGCCTGCACTCTGCTGCCAAAGGAATGGAGAAAAAGGCGTTAGCAATGTCAATGGTGGCATACCACTTTGCTGCTTTGGACTCCAGCTCATTCTGGAGCTCCAACATGTCCAGCACAGCAGCCCTCAGTGGTGGAGTCACTTCATTCAAGGCACAATAGTCCACAGTCAATCTACGTTCTCCTTCTGATTTGCGCACAGGCCAAATGGGACTATTGAAGGGTGAGTGGGTCTTGCTGACCACCCCTTGGCTCTCCAGCTCACGGATCATCTTGTGGATGGGAATCACAGCATCTCCAGTTGTCCGGTATTGTCGGTGATGCACTTTCGAGGTAGCAATTGGTACTCTTTGTTCTTCCACCTTCAGAAGGCCAACTGCAGACGGGTTCTCTGATAGCCCAGGCAAAGTGTTCAATTGCTTAATGCTCTCTGTCTCCACAGCAGCTATTCCAAAAGCCCACTTGAGTCCCTTTGGGTCTCTAAAATACCGGTTCCGGAGGAAGTCTTTGCCCAAAATGCACGGGGCCTCTTGGCCAGTCACAATGAGATGTTTCTTCCACTCGTTTCCGGTAAGGCTCACCTCAGCTTCTACTAAGGTCAAATTTTGCTATCCACCTGTTACACCAGAAATAGAAACAGATTCTTCCCCCACATGCTGCGATGGAATCATTGTACACTGCGCACCAGTGTCAACCAAGGCATCATATTTTTGTGGTTCTGATGGACCAGGCCAACAAATCCACACAGTCCAAAAGACACGGTTTTCCCTGACCTCTACCTGGCTAGAGGCAGGGCCCCTCTATGCCTGGTCATACTTCTTTCCCTGGGCCTGCATTTTGGAGGTTCCTTCATGGGAATCGGACATGCCATCGTCTTTTCCATCATTTCTGGCAGTTTGGCTACAGGCAACTGGAGCTACTTCCTTTTTGGCAGAACTTCCTTTCTGAGATTGCGCTCCTTCGATTCACGCACTTGTGCTGCCAGAGCAGACGTGGTTTGTCCACCCCACCTCTTCGTGTCTTCCCCACTGTCACACAGAAATTTCCACAGCTCACTTCGTGGGATGTTCCTTCTCTCTGGGGAACGTCCGTGGAGAAGGCACTTTAATCTCCTGGTGATTCTTCTTCATTTCATCTTCCATTTTCTGCATACGTGTTTCCACTGCTGCAATTCTTCCATGTGTTGGGCCATGCACAGTCTGCATATGCTCGGAGCTTCACTGCCATATCCTTCACAGTCTCATTCGCATCGTAGTCCGGTTTCATTATTGCTAAAGCAGAAGCGTATTCCTGTGGCCCAAGTTGTATGAGTTTTCACTACATATATGGAATAACTCTGGCCTGGTCTGGACTCCTCAATCCTGGGTCATTTGTGAAAACAACCTCTACCACCCCTAGTTCTCTCAGGCGTTGGATCCCTTGTTCTATGGTCTTCCACGGGTTTTACTGCATGTAGAGATCATCTCTGCACATATATCTTTCAATCACACCTGTCAAGACCTGTCTCCAGAGACTGGCAGAGTCAGCCTCCCTTATCATCGCTTGGTCGATCACTGGATCACATGACAGGGATCCGAAATGCTTCGCTTCAGCACCGTCCAGCATCACATCATCACCTGCCGCATCCCAAATACGGACCATCCAACTTATTATGGATTTATCAGACCATCGGGTGTAGCCCTTTCTTAGGCTGTGAAGGTCCTTTATGGACATGGACTCGGTAATGGTTTCTGTGCCTGAGTCAGTTGGTCATTTTGAGGTTCCTTCCCCTGCATCTTTTGAGGTCCCTTCCCCTGCATTATCCTCATCTTTCACTGGACGATCAGTTTTGGTTGTGTGTTTTTCCCTCGTGACAGGAGCCACTGTCAATGGCTTAGACTCTCCATCTGGTTTGGGCTTGCTATCTGGTTTGGCTGCAGCCTGAGTGACTGGGGTGTCTGCATGCTTTGCCGATTTATCTTCCTGCCTTTCTACCTTTACTTGCTGCAGTGTGCGATAGGCATATGCCAAAGCCCAACATATTGCAAGGAGCTTGTTTCCATTGGAATTGTCATTGTATTTCTCTTTCAGATATTTTGCCACCTCAGCTGGTTTCTGAACTTGTTCAGGGGGAAACTTGCAAACCATTGCGTCAGAGAATTTCTTTAGGGTTTGGCCGATGTCCTCCCATTCCCCACACCACTCAGGATGTTCCACCTCTGGGTCAGGTGCCTCGGCAGTAGCCCGGGAAATCTGATCTTTCATTCTAGACAAGCTGCGACCACATAGAGGAAGCTTACCAGATAAAATAGCAGAAATACCAGGAAGATGGTCTCTTTAACATCCAGGGGAAACTGAACACTCTTAAAAGATAACCTATCAAATTTAAAGAGAAGGGAAACACCGTCTCCTCCTCTTCTAACAATCTGGGTGCAATTACTTATAAATTCCCAAAACAGGCTACCGAAGCTAGGACTGGGGTTAGGAGGGAGAAACCATTTATCATTCACACTTCAAACAGCTGCCTGTACCTCTGTCAACTTCTTATAAATCATTGTCACCGAGCACAGCAAAATAGAAATCCTGATTCATCTCCTTTCTCTGTAAAATTTACATATCAGGGACAAGATTGGAGCAAGTTGTGGATAGGCAAACAACCCTAGGGACCAAAATAACACTAGTACCTCAATGAAGCCTAAAGACCAGAAAGACATGAGTACATCAAGCCAGAGAGACATTATGAACTCAACCAGCATGATGACTACTTTACCCCAACACAGAATAAGTAAATTCAAACTAAAATGTAATTACTACAGGTTTTTTCACTTTCCTTCGAGCCACACATTGGGCGCCACTAAATTTCGTACCCGTTTGGCCAAATTTAGAAATACATCCTCTGAGAGAAGGCACAACCACCCCTCCCCCCCAGGTTCGGGAAAATATAAATTTTCCTCGAAGGAAAGTGAAGGAGATAAAACTATTTATTTACTTAACACATGGGAAAAAGAAAATAATGCTAAATAATAAAATCTCTCGCTGTGGAGGAAAAACCTGGGAAAGTGTTAGACTCCTCCCTTTGGTCTCCTCAGAGCTGGGGCTTGGCCCAGGGCCAGGCCCTCTGTGCCCAGTGGAAAGTCCTCCTGATGTGCTCTGAGGTTGAAAGCAGTCCAGTGGAAAAGGGAGAAAATCTGGAATTCCAGGGAAGGAAAAACAAAGTTCAACTCTCAGTCTCTCTCTCCGGAGAAAAAGAAACTGAACAACTGGCCAAAAGCTGACTGGAAAGCAGCAAGCCGGGTGCTTCCTCGCTCCCCTGCCACAGCTGGGGAAAAAAAACCCCTGCTATCTGTGTGTGACCTTGAACAAGCTGCAAACTTCTTTGCAAAAGTTTTGCTCAGTTTTTTCCTTCCCCCTCTCAGGCTCAGTTTAGAGGCACAGAAAGGCACAAAAATTAATTTCTGGGCATAGGCAGCAATTTGGGATACACATCATAATGTCACCCCAAGAAATTCCACCCCTTATCCCATATTGTTGGCCCAGTGCCCAAACTAAGATATTCTAATTCTACACACACATTAATACATATATATATATATACACAGCTATGTGCGAACAGTGACAGTGACAATCAGCAAGCAGTGGTATACAGGCATTTCACATTACAGGTGGTTCTCATACAACAATCAGATCTCCCTGCGGTACACAACGTGTTGTTCCATCTTTAGGCATTACCCACCATGTGCAACCAGGTCCCTAAGCAAAGACAACCCCACGGGTGGGTTTGTCTGGACTCGAGGCAGAATTTATCCACACAGGCTTTCCTAACAGACCTCTGACATGCACTACTGGGACCTTATCTCCATCTGTTGTATGCAGGGATTCAGATTGGGCTGGACCAGCTCTATTGGTGGAACCTCGGGTGTTAACTAACCAGGTGGCCTTTGCTAGATGCTGCCCCCAATTTTTGAAAGTTCCCCCACCTAGTGCCTTCAGGGTGGTTTTCAACAATCCATTGCACCGTTCCACTTTGCCTGCAGCTGGTGCATGGTAAGGGATGTGGTACACCCACTCAATGCCATGTTCTCTAGCCCAGGTACTTATAAGGCTGTTCTTGAATTGAGTCCCATTATCAGATTCAGTTCTCTCAGGGGTGCCATGCCTCCAAAGGACTTGCTTTTAAAAGGCCCAGGATGGTATTATGGGCAGTAGCATGAGGCACAGGGTAGGTCTCCAGCCATCCTGTGGTGGCTTCTACCATTGTGAGCACATAGCGCTTGCCTTGGCAGGTTTGAGGCAGTATGATGTAATCAATCTGCCAGGCCTCCCCATACTTGTATTTGGACCACGGCCCACCATACCACAGGGAATTCACTCGCTTGGCCTGCTTGATCGCAGCGCATGTCTCACAATCATGAATAACTTGGGAGATACTGTCCATGGTTAGATCCACCCCTCGATCTCGTGCTCACTTATAGGTGGCGTCTCTGCCCTGATGGCGGAGGCATCATGGGCCCATCGAGCTAGGAACAACTCTCCCTTGTGTTTCCAGTCCAAGTCTACCTGTGACACTTCTATCTTTGCAGCCTGATCTACCTGCTTGTTGTTTTGGTGTTCTTCGTTAGCCCTACTCTTGGGGGCATGGGCATCTGCATGGCGGACTTTCACAACTAGCTTTCTGACTCGGGCAGCGATGTTTTTCCACTCTTCAGCAGCCCAGATTGGTTTTCCCCTACGCTGCCAATTAGCTTTTTTCCACTTTTCTAGCCATCCCCATAGAGCACTGGCTACCATCCATAAATGAGTGTACAGGTAGAGCTTTGGCCACTTCTCTCTTTCAGCAATGTCCAGGGCTAGTTGAACAGCTTTGAGTGGTTGACCCCGAATCTCACCAGACACCTTCTGCCAGAGGCTCCAGGAAAGACCATGGCTCCCAGCTGCAGAGTAGAGCACGTTCTTCACTTCTGGTCCTGTCCTGACTGGGCCAAGGGCTACAGCATGAGCGATTTCCTGCTTGATTTGGGCAAAAGCTTGTTGCTGTTCAGGGCTCTAGTGGAAATCGTTCTTCTTGCGGGTAACCAGGTAAAGAGGACTCACAATCTGGCTGTACTCAGGAATATGCATCCTCCAAAAGCCTATGGCACCTAGGAAAGCTTGCGTTTCCTTCTTGTTTGTCGGTGGAGACATTGCTGTGATCTTATTGATGACCTCAGTGGGAATCTGATGCCATCCATCTTGCCATTTCACTCCCAGGAACCGGATCTCTTGAGCAGGTCCCTTGACTTTGCTCTTCCTGATGGCGAAACCAGCTTCCAGCAGAATCCGGATAAATTTCTCTCCTTTCTCAAACACTTCTGTTGCGGAGTTCCCCCACACAATGATGTCATCAATGTACTGCAGATGTTCTGGAGCCTCACCCTTTTCTAGTGCAATCTGGATCAGCCCATGGCAGATGGTGGGACTGTGCTTCCACCCCTGGGGCAGTCGGTTCCAGGTGTACTGCACACCTCTCCAGGTGAAGGCCTGCACTCTGCTGCCAAAGGAATGGAGAAAAAGGCGTTAGCAATGTCAATGGTGGCATACCACTTTGCTGCTTTGGACTCCAGCTCATTCTGGAGCTCCAACATGTCCAGCACAGCAGCCCTCAGTGGTGGAGTCACTTCATTCAAGGCACAATAGTCCACAGTCAATCTACGTTCTCCTTCTGATTTGCGCACAGGCCAAATGGGACTATTGAAGGGTGAGTGGGTCTTGCTGACCACCCCTTGGCTCTCCAGCTCACGGATCATCTTGTGGATGGGAATCACAGCATCTCCAGTTGTCCGGTATTGTCGGTGATGCACTTTCGAGGTAGCAATTGGTACTCTTTGTTCTTCCACCTTCAGAAGGCCAACTGCAGACGGGTTCTCTGATAGCCCAGGCAAAGTGTTCAATTGCTTAATGCTCTCTGTCTCCACAGCAGCTATTCCAAAAGCCCACTTGAGTCCCTTTGGGTCTCTAAAATACCGGTTCCGGAGGAAGTCTTTGCCCAAAATGCACGGGGCCTCTTGGCCAGTCACAATGAGATGTTTCTTCCACTCGTTTCCGGTAAGGCTCACCTCAGCTTCTACTAAGGTCAAATTTTGCTATCCACCTGTTACACCAGAAATAGAAACAGATTCTTCCCCCACATGCTGCGATGGAATCATTGTACACTGCGCACCAGTGTCAACCAAGGCATCATATTTTTGTGGTTCTGATGGACCAGGCCAACAAATCCACACAGTCCAAAAGACACGGTTTTCCCTGACCTCTACCTGGCTAGAGGCAGGGCCCCTCTATGCCTGGTCATACTTCTTTCCCTGGGCCTGCATTTTGGAGGTTCCTTCATGGGAATCGGACATGCCATCGTCTTTTCCATCATTTCTGGCAGTTTGGCTACAGGCAACTGGAGCTACTTCCTTTTTGGCAGAACTTCCTTTCTGAGATTGCGCTCCTTCGATTCACGCACTTGTGCTGCCAGAGCAGACGTGGTTTGTCCACCCCACCTCTTCGTGTCTTCCCCACTGTCACACAGAAATTTCCACAGCTCACTTCGTGGGATGTTCCTTCTCTCTGGGGAACGTCCGTGGAGAAGGCACTTTAATCTCCTGGTGATTCTTCTTCATTTCATCTTCCATTTTCTGCATACGTGTTTCCACTGCTGCAATTCTTCCATGTGTTGGGCCATGCACAGTCTGCATATGCTCGGAGCTTCACTGCCATATCCTTCACAGTCTCATTCGCATCGTAGTCCGGTTTCATTATTGCTAAAGCAGAAGCGTATTCCTGTGGCCCAAGTTGTATGAGTTTTCACTACATATATGGAATAACTCTGGCCTGGTCTGGACTCCTCAATCCTGGGTCATTTGTGAAAACAACCTCTACCACCCCTAGTTCTCTCAGGCGTTGGATCCCTTGTTCTATGGTCTTCCACGGGTTTTACTGCATGTAGAGATCATCTCTGCACATATATCTTTCAATCACACCTGTCAAGACCTGTCTCCAGAGACTGGCAGAGTCAGCCTCCCTTATCATCGCTTGGTCGATCACTGGATCACATGACAGGGATCCGAAATGCTTCGCTTCAGCACCGTCCAGCATCACATCATCACCTGCCGCATCCCAAATACGGACCATCCAACTTATTATGGATTTATCAGACCATCGGGTGTAGCCCTTTCTTAGGCTGTGAAGGTCCTTTATGGACATGGACTCGGTAATGGTTTCTGTGCCTGAGTCAGTTGGTCATTTTGAGGTTCCTTCCCCTGCATCTTTTGAGGTCCCTTCCCCTGCATTATCCTCATCTTTCACTGGACGATCAGTTTTGGTTGTGTGTTTTTCCCTCGTGACAGGAGCCACTGTCAATGGCTTAGACTCTCCATCTGGTTTGGGCTTGCTATCTGGTTTGGCTGCAGCCTGAGTGACTGGGGTGTCTGCATGCTTTGCCGATTTATCTTCCTGCCTTTCTACCTTTACTTGCTGCAGTGTGCGATAGGCATATGCCAAAGCCCAACATATTGCAAGGAGCTTGTTTCCATTGGAATTGTCATTGTATTTCTCTTTCAGATATTTTGCCACCTCAGCTGGTTTCTGAACTTGTTCAGGGGGAAACTTGCAAACCATTGCGTCAGAGAATTTCTTTAGGGTTTGGCCGATGTCCTCCCATTCCCCACACCACTCAGGATGTTCCACCTCTGGGTCAGGTGCCTCGGCAGTAGCCCGGGAAATCTGATCTTTCATTCTAGACAAGCTGCGACCACATAGAGGAAGCTTACCAGATAAAATAGCAGAAATACCAGGAAGATGGTCTCTTTAACATCCAGGGGAAACTGAACACTCTTAAAAGATAACCTATCAAATTTAAAGAGAAGGGAAACACCGTCTCCTCCTCTTCTAACAATCTGGGTGCAATTACTTATAAATTCCCAAAACAGGCTACCGAAGCTAGGACTGGGGTTAGGAGGGAGAAACCATTTATCATTCACACTTCAAACAGCTGCCTGTACCTCTGTCAACTTCTTATAAATCATTGTCACCGAGCACAGCAAATTAGAAATCCTGATTCATCTCCTTTCTCTGTAAAATTTACATATCAGGGACAAGATTGGAGCAAGTTGTGGATAGGCAAACAACCCTAGGGACCAAAATAACACTAGTACCTCAATGAAGCCTAAAGACCAGAAAGACATGAGTACATCAAGCCAGAGAGACATTATGAACTCAACCAGCATGATGACTACTTTACCCCAACACAGAATAAGTAAATTCAAACTAAAATGTAATTACTACAGGTTTTTTCACTTTCCTTCGAGCCACACATTGGGCGCCACTAAATTTCGTACCCGTTTGGCCAAATTTAGAAATACATCCTCTGAGAGAAGGCACAACCACCCCTCCCCCCCAGGTTCGGGAAAATATAAATTTTCCTCGAAGGAAAGTGAAGGAGATAAAACTATTTATTTACTTAACACATGGGAAAAAGAAAATAATGCTAAATAATAAAATCTCTCGCTGTGGAGGAAAAACCTGGGAAAGTGTTAGACTCCTCCCTTTGGTCTCCTCAGAGCTGGGGCTTGGCCCAGGGCCAGGCCCTCTGTGCCCAGTGGAAAGTCCTCCTGATGTGCTCTGAGGTTGAAAGCAGTCCAGTGGAAAAGGGAGAAAATCTGGAATTCCAGGGAAGGAAAAACAAAGTTCAACTCTCAGTCTCTCTCTCCGGAGAAAAAGAAACTGAACAACTGGCCAAAAGCTGACTGGAAAGCAGCAAGCCGGGTGCTTCCTCGCTCCCCTGCCACAGCTGGGGAAAAAAAACCCCTGCTATCTGTGTGTGACCTTGAACAAGCTGCAAACTTCTTTGCAAAAGTTTTGCTCAGTTTTTTCCTTCCCCCTCTCAGGCTCAGTTTAGAGGCACAGAAAGGCACAAAAATTAATTTCTGGGCATAGGCAGCAATTTGGGATACACATCATAATGTCACCCCAAGAAATTCCACCCCTTATCCCATATTGTTGGCCCAGTGCCCAAACTAAGATATTCTAATTCTACACACACATTAATACATATATATATATATACACAGCTATGTGCGAACAGTGACAGTGACAATCAGCAAGCAGTGGTATACAGGCATTTCACATTACAGGTGGTTCTCATACAACAATCAGATCTCCCTGCGGTACACAACGTGTTGTTCCATCTTTAGGCATTACCCACCATGTGCAACCAGGTCCCTAAGCAAAGACAACCCCACGGGTGGGTTTGTCTGGACTCGAGGCAGAATTTATCCACACAGGCTTTCCTAACAGACCTCTGACATGCACTACTGGGACCTTATCTCCATCTGTTGTATGCAGGGATTCAGATTGGGCTGGACCAGCTCTATTGGTGGAACCTCGGGTGTTAACTAACCAGGTGGCCTTTGCTAGATGCTGCCCCCAATTTTTGAAAGTTCCCCCACCTAGTGCCTTCAGGGTGGTTTTCAACAATCCATTGCACCGTTCCACTTTGCCTGCAGCTGGTGCATGGTAAGGGATGTGGTACACCCACTCAATGCCATGTTCTCTAGCCCAGGTACTTATAAGGCTGTTCTTGAATTGAGTCCCATTATCAGATTCAGTTCTCTCAGGGGTGCCATGCCTCCAAAGGACTTGCTTTTAAAAGGCCCAGGATGGTATTATGGGCAGTAGCATGAGGCACAGGGTAGGTCTCCAGCCATCCTGTGGTGGCTTCTACCATTGTGAGCACATAGCGCTTGCCTTGGCAGGTTTGAGGCAGTATGATGTAATCAATCTGCCAGGCCTCCCCATACTTGTATTTGGACCACGGCCCACCATACCACAGGGAATTCACTCGCTTGGCCTGCTTGATCGCAGCGCATGTCTCACAATCATGAATAACTTGGGAGATACTGTCCATGGTTAGATCCACCCCTCGATCTCGTGCTCACTTATAGGTGGCGTCTCTGCCCTGATGGCGGAGGCATCATGGGCCCATCGAGCTAGGAACAACTCTCCCTTGTGTTTCCAGTCCAAGTCTACCTGTGACACTTCTATCTTTGCAGCCTGATCTACCTGCTTGTTGTTTTGGTGTTCTTCGTTAGCCCTACTCTTGGGGGCATGGGCATCTGCATGGCGGACTTTCACAACTAGCTTTCTGACTCGGGCAGCGATGTTTTTCCACTCTTCAGCAGCCCAGATTGGTTTTCCCCTACGCTGCCAATTAGCTTTTTTCCACTTTTCTAGCCATCCCCATAGAGCACTGGCTACCATCCATAAATGAGTGTACAGGTAGAGCTTTGGCCACTTCTCTCTTTCAGCAATGTCCAGGGCTAGTTGAACAGCTTTGAGTGGTTGACCCCGAATCTCACCAGACACCTTCTGCCAGAGGCTCCAGGAAAGACCATGGCTCCCAGCTGCAGAGTAGAGCACGTTCTTCACTTCTGGTCCTGTCCTGACTGGGCCAAGGGCTACAGCATGAGCGATTTCCTGCTTGATTTGGGCAAAAGCTTGTTGCTGTTCAGGGCTCTAGTGGAAATCGTTCTTCTTGCGGGTAACCAGGTAAAGAGGACTCACAATCTGGCTGTACTCAGGAATATGCATCCTCCAAAAGCCTATGGCACCTAGGAAAGCTTGCGTTTCCTTCTTGTTTGTCGGTGGAGACATTGCTGTGATCTTATTGATGACCTCAGTGGGAATCTGATGCCATCCATCTTGCCATTTCACTCCCAGGAACCGGATCTCTTGAGCAGGTCCCTTGACTTTGCTCTTCCTGATGGCGAAACCAGCTTCCAGCAGAATCCGGATAAATTTCTCTCCTTTCTCAAACACTTCTGTTGCGGAGTTCCCCCACACAATGATGTCATCAATGTACTGCAGATGTTCTGGAGCCTCACCCTTTTCTAGTGCAATCTGGATCAGCCCATGGCAGATGGTGGGACTGTGCTTCCACCCCTGGGGCAGTCGGTTCCAGGTGTACTGCACACCTCTCCAGGTGAAGGCCTGCACTCTGCTGCCAAAGGAATGGAGAAAAAGGCGTTAGCAATGTCAATGGTGGCATACCACTTTGCTGCTTTGGACTCCAGCTCATTCTGGAGCTCCAACATGTCCAGCACAGCAGCCCTCAGTGGTGGAGTCACTTCATTCAAGGCACAATAGTCCACAGTCAATCTACGTTCTCCTTCTGATTTGCGCACAGGCCAAATGGGACTATTGAAGGGTGAGTGGGTCTTGCTGACCACCCCTTGGCTCTCCAGCTCACGGATCATCTTGTGGATGGGAATCACAGCATCTCCAGTTGTCCGGTATTGTCGGTGATGCACTTTCGAGGTAGCAATTGGTACTCTTTGTTCTTCCACCTTCAGAAGGCCAACTGCAGACGGGTTCTCTGATAGCCCAGGCAAAGTGTTCAATTGCTTAATGCTCTCTGTCTCCACAGCAGCTATTCCAAAAGCCCACTTGAGTCCCTTTGGGTCTCTAAAATACCGGTTCCGGAGGAAGTCTTTGCCCAAAATGCACGGGGCCTCTTGGCCAGTCACAATGAGATGTTTCTTCCACTCGTTTCCGGTAAGGCTCACCTCAGCTTCTACTAAGGTCAAATTTTGCTATCCACCTGTTACACCAGAAATAGAAACAGATTCTTCCCCCACATGCTGCGATGGAATCATTGTACACTGCGCACCAGTGTCAACCAAGGCATCATATTTTTGTGGTTCTGATGGACCAGGCCAACAAATCCACACAGTCCAAAAGACACGGTTTTCCCTGACCTCTACCTGGCTAGAGGCAGGGCCCCTCTATGCCTGGTCATACTTCTTTCCCTGGGCCTGCATTTTGGAGGTTCCTTCATGGGAATCGGACATGCCATCGTCTTTTCCATCATTTCTGGCAGTTTGGCTACAGGCAACTGGAGCTACTTCCTTTTTGGCAGAACTTCCTTTCTGAGATTGCGCTCCTTCAATTCACGCACTTGTGCTGCCAGAGCAGACGTGGTTTGTCCACCCCACCTCTTCGTGTCTTCCCCACTGTCACACAGAAATTTCCACAGCTCACTTCGTGGGATGTTCCTTCTCTCTGGGGAACGTCCGTGGAGAAGGCACTTTAATCTCCTGGTGATTCTTCTTCATTTCATCTTCCATTTTCTGCATACGTGTTTCCACTGCTGCAATTCTTCCATGTGTTGGGCCATGCACAGTCTGCATATGCTCGGAGCTTCACTGCCATATCCTTCACAGTCTCATTCGCATCGTAGTCCGGTTTCATTATTGCTAAAGCAGAAGCGTATTCCTGTGGCCCAAGTTGTATGAGTTTTCACTACATATATGGAATAACTCTGGCCTGGTCTGGACTCCTCAATCCTGGGTCATTTGTGAAAACAACCTCTACCACCCCTAGTTCTCTCAGGCGTTGGATCCCTTGTTCTATGGTCTTCCACGGGTTTTACTGCATGTAGAGATCATCTCTGCACATATATCTTTCAATCACACCTGTCAAGACCTGTCTCCAGAGACTGGCAGAGTCAGCCTCCCTTATCATCGCTTGGTCGATCACTGGATCACATGACAGGGATCCGAAATGCTTCGCTTCAGCACCGTCCAGCATCACATCATCACCTGCCGCATCCCAAATACGGACCATCCAACTTATTATGGATTTATCAGACCATCGGGTGTAGCCCTTTCTTAGGCTGTGAAGGTCCTTTATGGACATGGACTCGGTAATGGTTTCTGTGCCTGAGTCAGTTGGTCATTTTGAGGTTCCTTCCCCTGCATCTTTTGAGGTCCCTTCCCCTGCATTATCCTCATCTTTCACTGGACGATCAGTTTTGGTTGTGTGTTTTTCCCTCGTGACAGGAGCCACTGTCAATGGCTTAGACTCTCCATCTGGTTTGGGCTTGCTATCTGGTTTGGCTGCAGCCTGAGTGACTGGGGTGTCTGCATGCTTTGCCAATTTATCTTCCTGCCTTTCTACCTTTACTTGCTGCAGTGTGCGATAGGCATATGCCAAAGCCCAACATATTGCAAGGAGCTTGTTTCCATTGGAATTGTCATTGTATTTCTCTTTCAGATATTTTGCCACCTCAGCTGGTTTCTGAACTTGTTCAGGGGGAAACTTGCAAACCATTGCGTCAGAGAATTTCTTTAGGGTTTGGCCGATGTCCTCCCATTCCCCACACCACTCAGGATGTTCCACCTCTGGGTCAGGTGCCTCGGCAGTAGCCCGGGAAATCTGATCTTTCATTCTAGACAAGCTGCGACCACATAGAGGAAGCTTACCAGATAAAATAGCAGAAATACCAGGAAGATGGTCTCTTTAACATCCAGGGGAAACTGAACACTCTTAAAAGATAACCTATCAAATTTAAAGAGAAGGGAAACACCGTCTCCTCCTCTTCTAACAATCTGGGTGCAATTACTTATAAATTCCCAAAACAGGCTACCGAAGCTAGGACTGGGGTTAGGAGGGAGAAACCATTTATCATTCACACTTCAAACAGCTGCCTGTACCTCTGTCAACTTCTTATAAATCATTGTCACCGAGCACAGCAAATTAGAAATCCTGATTCATCTCCTTTCTCTGTAAAATTTACATATCAGGGACAAGATTGGAGCAAGTTGTGGATAGGCAAACAACCCTAGGGACCAAAATAACACTAGTACCTCAATGAAGCCTAAAGACCAGAAAGACATGAGTACATCAAGCCAGAGAGACATTATGAACTCAACCAGCATGATGACTACTTTACCCCAACACAGAATAAGTAAATTCAAACTAAAATGTAATTACTACAGGTTTTTTCACTTTCCTTCGAGCCACACATTGGGCGCCACTAAATTTCGTACCCGTTTGGCCAAATTTAGAAATACATCCTCTGAGAGAAGGCACAACCACCCCTCCCCCCCAGGTTCGGGAAAATATAAATTTTCCTCGAAGGAAAGTGAAGGAGATAAAACTATTTATTTACTTAACACATGGGAAAAAGAAAATAATGCTAAATAATAAAATCTCTCGCTGTGGAGGAAAAACCTGGGAAAGTGTTAGACTCCTCCCTTTGGTCTCCTCAGAGCTGGGGCTTGGCCCAGGGCCAGGCCCTCTGTGCCCAGTGGAAAGTCCTCCTGATGTGCTCTGAGGTTGAAAGCAGTCCAGTGGAAAAGGGAGAAAATCTGGAATTCCAGGGAAGGAAAAACAAAGTTCAACTCTCAGTCTCTCTCTCCGGAGAAAAAGAAACTGAACAACTGGCCAAAAGCTGACTGGAAAGCAGCAAGCCGGGTGCTTCCTCGCTCCCCTGCCACAGCTGGGGAAAAAAAACCCCTGCTATCTGTGTGTGACCTTGAACAAGCTGCAAACTTCTTTGCAAAAGTTTTGCTCAGTTTTTTCCTTCCCCCTCTCAGGCTCAGTTTAGAGGCACAGAAAGGCACAAAAATTAATTTCTGGGCATAGGCAGCAATTTGGGATACACATCATAATGTCACCCCAAGAAATTCCACCCCTTATCCCATATTGTTGGCCCAGTGCCCAAACTAAGATATTCTAATTCTACACACACATTAATACATATATATATATATACACAGCTATGTGCGAACAGTGACAGTGACAATCAGCAAGCAGTGGTATACAGGCATTTCACATTACAGGTGGTTCTCATACAACAATCAGATCTCCCTGCGGTACACAACGTGTTGTTCCATCTTTAGGCATTACCCACCATGTGCAACCAGGTCCCTAAGCAAAGACAACCCCACGGGTGGGTTTGTCTGGACTCGAGGCAGAATTTATCCACACAGGCTTTCCTAACAGACCTCTGACATGCACTACTGGGACCTTATCTCCATCTGTTGTATGCAGGGATTCAGATTGGGCTGGACCAGCTCTATTGGTGGAACCTCGGGTGTTAACTAACCAGGTGGCCTTTGCTAGATGCTGCCCCCAATTTTTGAAAGTTCCCCCACCTAGTGCCTTCAGGGTGGTTTTCAACAATCCATTGCACCGTTCCACTTTGCCTGCAGCTGGTGCATGGTAAGGGATGTGGTACACCCACTCAATGCCATGTTCTCTAGCCCAGGTACTTATAAGGCTGTTCTTGAATTGAGTCCCATTATCAGATTCAGTTCTCTCAGGGGTGCCATGCCTCCAAAGGACTTGCTTTTAAAAGGCCCAGGATGGTATTATGGGCAGTAGCATGAGGCACAGGGTAGGTCTCCAGCCATCCTGTGGTGGCTTCTACCATTGTGAGCACATAGCGCTTGCCTTGGCAGGTTTGAGGCAGTATGATGTAATCAATCTGCCAGGCCTCCCCATACTTGTATTTGGACCACGGCCCACCATACCACAGGGAATTCACTCGCTTGGCCTGCTTGATCGCAGCGCATGTCTCACAATCATGAATAACTTGGGAGATACTGTCCATGGTTAGATCCACCCCTCGATCTCGTGCTCACTTATAGGTGGCGTCTCTGCCCTGATGGCGGAGGCATCATGGGCCCATCGAGCTAGGAACAACTCTCCCTTGTGTTTCCAGTCCAAGTCTACCTGTGACACTTCTATCTTTGCAGCCTGATCTACCTGCTTGTTGTTTTGGTGTTCTTCGTTAGCCCTACTCTTGGGGGCATGGGCATCTACATGGCGGACTTTCACAACTAGCTTTCTGACTCGGGCAGCGATGTTTTTCCACTCTTCAGCAGCCCAGATTGGTTTTCCCCTACGCTGCCAATTAGCTTTTTTCCACTTTTCTAGCCATCCCCATAGAGCACTGGCTACCATCCATAAATGAGTGTACAGGTAGAGCTTTGGCCACTTCTCTCTTTCAGCAATGTCCAGGGCTAGTTGAACAGCTTTGAGTGGTTGACCCCGAATCTCACCAGACACCTTCTGCCAGAGGCTCCAGGAAAGACCATGGCTCCCAGCTGCAGAGTAGAGCACGTTCTTCACTTCTGGTCCTGTCCTGACTGGGCCAAGGGCTACAGCATGAGCGATTTCCTGCTTGATTTGGGCAAAAGCTTGTTGCTGTTCAGGGCTCTAGTGGAAATCGTTCTTCTTGCGGGTAACCAGGTAAAGAGGACTCACAATCTGGCTGTACTCAGGAATATGCATCCTCCAAAAGCCTATGGCACCTAGGAAAGCTTGCGTTTCCTTCTTGTTTGTCGGTGGAGACATTGCTGTGATCTTATTGATGACCTCAGTGGGAATCTGATGCCATCCATCTTGCCATTTCACTCCCAGGAACCGGATCTCTTGAGCAGGTCCCTTGACTTTGCTCTTCCTGATGGCGAAACCAGCTTCCAGCAGAATCCGGATAAATTTCTCTCCTTTCTCAAACACTTCTGTTGCGGAGTTCCCCCACACAATGATGTCATCAATGTACTGCAGATGTTCTGGAGCCTCACCCTTTTCTAGTGCAATCTGGATCAGCCCATGGCAGATGGTGGGACTGTGCTTCCACCCCTGGGGCAGTCGGTTCCAGGTGTGCTGCACACCTCTCCAGGTGAAGGCCTGCACTCTGCTGCCAAAGGAATGGAGAAAAAGGCGTTAGCAATGTCAATGGTGGCATACCACTTTGCTGCTTTGGACTCCAGCTCATTCTGGAGCTCCAACATGTCCAGCACAGCAGCCCTCAGTGGTGGAGTCACTTCATTCAAGGCACAATAGTCCACAGTCAATCTACGTTCTCCTTCTGATTTGCGCACAGGCCAAATGGGACGATTGAAGGGTGAGTGGGTCTTGCTGACCACCCCTTGGCTCTCCAGCTCACGGATCATCTTGTGGATGGGAATCACAGCATCTCCAGTTGTCCGGTATTGTCGGTGATGCACTTTCGAGGTAGCAATTGGTACTCTTTGTTCTTCCACCTTCAGAAGGCCAACTGCAGACGGGTTCTCTGATAGCCCAGGCAAAGTGTTCAATTGCTTAATGCTCTCTGTCTCCACAGCAGCTATTCCAAAAGCCCACTTGAGTCCCTTTGGGTCTCTAAAATACCGGTTCCGGAGGAAGTCTTTGCCCAAAATGCACGGGGCCTCTGGGCCAGTCACAATGAGATGTTTCTTCCACTCGTTTCCGGTAAGGCTCACCTCAGCTTCTACTAAGGTCAAATTTTGCTATCCACCTGTTACACCAGAAATAGAAACAGATTCTTCCCCCACATGCTGCGATGGAATCATTGTACACTGCGCACCAGTGTCAACCAAGGCATCATATTTTTGTGGTTCTGATGGACCAGGCCAACAAATCCACACAGTCCAAAAGACACGGTTTTCCCTGACCTCTACCTGGCTAGAGGCAGGGCCCCTCTATGCCTGGTCATACTTCTTTCCCTGGGCCTGCATTTTGGAGGTTCCTTCATGGGAATCGGACATGCCATCGTCTTTTCCATCATTTCTGGCAGTTTGGCTACAGGCAACTGGAGCTACTTCCTTTTTGGTAGAACTTCCTTTCTGAGATTGCGCTCCTTCGATTCACGCACTTGTGCTGCCAGAGCAGACGTGGTTTGTCCACCCCACCTCTTCGTGTCTTCCCCACTGTCACACAGAAATTTCCACAGCTCACTTCGTGGGATGTTCCTTCTCTCTGGGGAACGTCCGTGGAGAAGGCACTTTAATCTCCTGGTGATTCTTCTTCATTTCATCTTCCATTTTCTGCATACGTGTTTCCACTGCTGCAATTCTTCCATGTGTTGGGCCATGCACAGTCTGCATATGCTCGGAGCTTCACTGCCATATCCTTCACAGTCTCATTCGCATCGTAGTCCGGTTTCATTATTGCTAAAGCAGAAGCGTATTCCTGTGGCCCAAGTTGTATGAGTTTTCACTACATATATGGAATAACTCTGGCCTGGTCTGGACTCCTCAATCCTGGGTCATTTGTGAAAACAACCTCTACCACCCCTAGTTCTCTCAGGCGTTGGATCCCTTGTTCTATGGTCTTCCACGGGTTTTACTGCATGTAGAGATCATCTCTGCACATATATCTTTCAATCACACCTGTCAAGACCTGTCTCCAGAGACTGGCAGAGTCAGCCTCCCTTATCATCGCTTGGTCGATCACTGGATCACATGACAGGGATCCGAAATGCTTCGCTTCAGCACCGTCCAGCATCACATCATCACCTGCCGCATCCCAAATACGGACCATCCAACTTATTATGGATTTATCAGACCATCGGGTGTAGCCCTTTCTTAGGCTGTGAAGGTCCTTTATGGACATGGACTCGGTAATGGTTTCTGTGCCTGAGTCAGTTGGTCATTTTGAGGTTCCTTCCCCTGCATCTTTTGAGGTCCCTTCCCCTGCATTATCCTCATCTTTCACTGGACGATCAGTTTTGGTTGTGTGTTTTTCCCTCGTGACAGGAGCCACTGTCAATGGCTTAGACTCTCCATCTGGTTTGGGCTTGCTATCTGGTTTGGCTGCAGCCTGAGTGACTGGGGTGTCTGCATGCTTTGCCGATTTATCTTCCTGCCTTTCTACCTTTACTTGCTGCAGTGTGCGATAGGCATATGCCAAAGCCCAACATATTGCAAGGAGCTTGTTTCCATTGGAATTGTCATTGTATTTCTCTTTCAGATATTTTGCCACCTCAGCTGGTTTCTGAACTTGTTCAGGGGGAAACTTGCAAACCATTGCGTCAGAGAATTTCTTTAGGGTTTGGCCGATGTCCTCCCATTCCCCACACCACTCAGGATGTTCCACCTCTGGGTCAGGTGCCTCGGCAGTAGCCCGGGAAATCTGATCTTTCATTCTAGACAAGCTGCGACCACATAGAGGAAGCTTACCAGATAAAATAGCAGAAATACCAGGAAGATGGTCTCTTTAACATCCAGGGGAAACTGAACACTCTTAAAAGATAACCTATCAAATTTAAAGAGAAGGGAAACACCGTCTCCTCCTCTTCTAACAATCTGGGTGCAATTACTTATAAATTCCCAAAACAGGCTACCGAAGCTAGGACTGGGGTTAGGAGGGAGAAACCATTTATCATTCACACTTCAAACAGCTGCCTGTACCTCTGTCAACTTCTTATAAATCATTGTCACCGAGCACAGCAAATTAGAAATCCTGATTCATCTCCTTTCTCTGTAAAATTTACATATCAGGGACAAGATTGGAGCAAGTTGTGGATAGGCAAACAACCCTAGGGACCAAAATAACACTAGTACCTCAATGAAGCCTAAAGACCAGAAAGACATGAGTACATCAAGCCAGAGAGACATTATGAACTCAACCAGCATGATGACTACTTTACCCCAACACAGAATAAGTAAATTCAAACTAAAATGTAATTACTACAGGTTTTTTCACTTTCCTTCGAGCCACACATTGGGCGCCACTAAATTTCGTACCCGTTTGGCCAAATTTAGAAATACATCCTCTGAGAGAAGGCACAACCACCCCTCCCCCCCAGGTTCGGGAAAATATAAATTTTCCTCGAAGGAAAGTGAAGGAGATAAAACTATTTATTTACTTAACACATGGGAAAAAGAAAATAATGCTAAATAATAAAATCTCTCGCTGTGGAGGAAAAACCTGGGAAAGTGTTAGACTCCTCCCTTTGGTCTCCTCAGAGCTGGGGCTTGGCCCAGGGCCAGGCCCTCTGTGCCCAGTGGAAAGTCCTCCTGATGTGCTCTGAGGTTGAAAGCAGTCCAGTGGAAAAGGGAGAAAATCTGGAATTCCAGGGAAGGAAAAACAAAGTTCAACTCTCAGTCTCTCTCTCCGGAGAAAAAGAAACTGAACAACTGGCCAAAAGCTGACTGGAAAGCAGCAAGCCGGGTGCTTCCTCGCTCCCCTGCCACAGCTGGGGAAAAAAAACCCCTGCTATCTGTGTGTGACCTTGAACAAGCTGCAAACTTCTTTGCAAAAGTTTTGCTCAGTTTTTTCCTTCCCCCTCTCAGGCTCAGTTTAGAGGCACAGAAAGGCACAAAAATTAATTTCTGGGCATAGGCAGCAATTTGGGATACACATCATAATGTCACCCCAAGAAATTCCACCCCTTATCCCATATTGTTGGCCCAGTGCCCAAACTAAGATATTCTAATTCTACACACACATTAATACATATATATATATATACACAGCTATGTGCGAACAGTGACAGTGACAATCAGCAAGCAGTGGTATACAGGCATTTCACATTACAGGTGGTTCTCATACAACAATCAGATCTCCCTGCGGTACACAACGTGTTGTTCCATCTTTAGGCATTACCCACCATGTGCAACCAGGTCCCTAAGCAAAGACAACCCCACGGGTGGGTTTGTCTGGACTCGAGGCAGAATTTATCCACACAGGCTTTCCTAACAGACCTCTGACATGCACTACTGGGACCTTATCTCCATCTGTTGTATGCAGGGATTCAGATTGGGCTGGACCAGCTCTATTGGTGGAACCTCGGGTGTTAACTAACCAGGTGGCCTTTGCTAGATGCTGCCCCCAATTTTTGAAAGTTCCCCCACCTAGTGCCTTCAGGGTGGTTTTCAACAATCCATTGCACCGTTCCACTTTGCCTGCAGCTGGTGCATGGTAAGGGATGTGGTACACCCACTCAATGCCATGTTCTCTAGCCCAGGTACTTATAAGGCTGTTCTTGAATTGAGTCCCATTATCAGATTCAGTTCTCTCAGGGGTGCCATGCCTCCAAAGGACTTGCTTTTAAAAGGCCCAGGATGGTATTATGGGCAGTAGCATGAGGCACAGGGTAGGTCTCCAGCCATCCTGTGGTGGCTTCTACCATTGTGAGCACATAGCGCTTGCCTTGGCAGGTTTGAGGCAGTATGATGTAATCAATCTGCCAGGCCTCCCCATACTTGTATTTGGACCACGGCCCACCATACCACAGGGAATTCACTCGCTTGGCCTGCTTGATCGCAGCGCATGTCTCACAATCATGAATAACTTGGGAGATACTGTCCATGGTTAGATCCACCCCTCGATCTCGTGCTCACTTATAGGTGGCGTCTCTGCCCTGATGGCGGAGGCATCATGGGCCCATCGAGCTAGGAACAACTCTCCCTTGTGTTTCCAGTCCAAGTCTACCTGTGACACTTCTATCTTTGCAGCCTGATCTACCTGCTTGTTGTTTTGGTGTTCTTCGTTAGCCCTACTCTTGGGGGCATGGGCATCTACATGGCGGACTTTCACAACTAGCTTTCTGACTCGGGCAGCGATGTTTTTCCACTCTTCAGCAGCCCAGATTGGTTTTCCCCTACGCTGCCAATTAGCTTTTTTCCACTTTTCTAGCCATCCCCATAGAGCACTGGCTACCATCCATAAATGAGTGTACAGGTAGAGCTTTGGCCACTTCTCTCTTTCAGCAATGTCCAGGGCTAGTTGAACAGCTTTGAGTGGTTGACCCCGAATCTCACCAGACACCTTCTGCCAGAGGCTCCAGGAAAGACCATGGCTCCCAGCTGCAGAGTAGAGCACGTTCTTCACTTCTGGTCCTGTCCTGACTGGGCCAAGGGCTACAGCATGAGCGATTTCCTGCTTGATTTGGGCAAAAGCTTGTTGCTGTTCAGGGCTCTAGTGGAAATCGTTCTTCTTGCGGGTAACCAGGTAAAGAGGACTCACAATCTGGCTGTACTCAGGAATATGCATCCTCCAAAAGCCTATGGCACCTAGGAAAGCTTGCGTTTCCTTCTTGTTTGTCGGTGGAGACATTGCTGTGATCTTATTGATGACCTCAGTGGGAATCTGATGCCATCCATCTTGCCATTTCACTCCCAGGAACCGGATCTCTTGAGCAGGTCCCTTGACTTTGCTCTTCCTGATGGCGAAACCAGCTTCCAGCAGAATCCGGATAAATTTCTCTCCTTTCTCAAACACTTCTGTTGCGGAGTTCCCCCACACAATGATGTCATCAATGTACTGCAGATGTTCTGGAGCCTCACCCTTTTCTAGTGCAATCTGGATCAGCCCATGGCAGATGGTGGGACTGTGCTTCCACCCCTGGGGCAGTCGGTTCCAGGTGTGCTGCACACCTCTCCAGGTGAAGGCCTGCACTCTGCTGCCAAAGGAATGGAGAAAAAGGCGTTAGCAATGTCAATGGTGGCATACCACTTTGCTGCTTTGGACTCCAGCTCATTCTGGAGCTCCAACATGTCCAGCACAGCAGCCCTCAGTGGTGGAGTCACTTCATTCAAGGCACAATAGTCCACAGTCAATCTACGTTCTCCTTCTGATTTGCGCACAGGCCAAATGGGACTATTGAAGGGTGAGTGGGTCTTGCTGACCACCCCTTGGCTCTCCAGCTCACGGATCATCTTGTGGATGGGAATCACAGCATCTCCAGTTGTCTGGTATTGTCGGTGATGCACTTTCGAGGTAGCAATTGGTACTCTTTGTTCTTCCACCTTCAGAAGGCCAACTGCAGACGGGTTCTCTGATAGCCCAGGCAAAGTGTTCAATTGCTTAATGCTCTCTGTCTCCACAGCAGCTATTCCAAAAGCCCACTTGAGTCCCTTTGGGTCTCTAAAATACCGGTTCCGGAGGAAGTCTTTGCCCAAAATGCACGGGGCCTCTGGGCCAGTCACAATGAGATGTTTCTTCCACTCGTTTCCGGTAAGGCTCACCTCAGCTTCTACTAAGGTCAAATTTTGCTATCCACCTGTTACACCAGAAATAGAAACAGATTCTTCCCCCACATGCTGCGATGGAATCATTGTACACTGCGCACCAGTGTCAACCAAGGCATCATATTTTTGTGGTTCTGATGGACCAGGCCAACAAATCCACACAGTCCAAAAGACACGGTTTTCCCTGACCTCTACCTGGCTAGAGGCAGGGCCCCTCTATGCCTGGTCATACTTCTTTCCCTGGGCCTGCATTTTGGAGGTTCCTTCATGGGAATCGGACATGCCATCGTCTTTTCCATCATTTCTGGCAGTTTGGCTACAGGCAACTGGAGCTACTTCCTTTTTGGTAGAACTTCCTTTCTGAGATTGCGCTCCTTCGATTCACGCACTTGTGCTGCCAGAGCAGACGTGGTTTGTCCACCCCACCTCTTCGTGTCTTCCCCACTGTCACACAGAAATTTCCACAGCTCACTTCGTGGGATGTTCCTTCTCTCTGGGGAACGTCCGTGGAGAAGGCACTTTAATCTCCTGGTGATTCTTCTTCATTTCATCTTCCATTTTCTGCATACGTGTTTCCACTGCTGCAATTCTTCCATGTGTTGGGCCATGCACAGTCTGCATATGCTCGGAGCTTCACTGCCATATCCTTCACAGTCTCATTCGCATCGTAGTCCGGTTTCATTATTGCTAAAGCAGAAGCGTATTCCTGTGGCCCAAGTTGTATGAGTTTTCACTACATATATGGAATAACTCTGGCCTGGTCTGGACTCCTCAATCCTGGGTCATTTGTGAAAACAACCTCTACCACCCCTAGTTCTCTCAGGCGTTGGATCCCTTGTTCTATGGTCTTCCACGGGTTTTACTGCATGTAGAGATCATCTCTGCACATATATCTTTCAATCACACCTGTCAAGACCTGTCTCCAGAGACTGGCAGAGTCAGCCTCCCTTATCATCGCTTGGTCGATCACTGGATCACATGACAGGGATCCGAAATGCTTCGCTTCAGCACCGTCCAGCATCACATCATCACCTGCCGCATCCCAAATACGGACCATCCAACTTATTATGGATTTATCAGACCATCGGGTGTAGCCCTTTCTTAGGCTGTGAAGGTCCTTTATGGACATGGACTCGGTAATGGTTTCTGTGCCTGAGTCAGTTGGTCATTTTGAGGTTCCTTCCCCTGCATCTTTTGAGGTCCCTTCCCCTGCATTATCCTCATCTTTCACTGGACGATCAGTTTTGGTTGTGTGTTTTTCCCTCGTGACAGGAGCCACTGTCAATGGCTTAGACTCTCCATCTGGTTTGGGCTTGCTATCTGGTTTGGCTGCAGCCTGAGTGACTGGGGTGTCTGCATGCTTTGCCGATTTATCTTCCTGCCTTTCTACCTTTACTTGCTGCAGTGTGCGATAGGCATATGCCAAAGCCCAACATATTGCAAGGAGCTTGTTTCCATTGGAATTGTCATTGTATTTCTCTTTCAGATATTTTGCCACCTCAGCTGGTTTCTGAACTTGTTCAGGGGGAAACTTGCAAACCATTGCGTCAGAGAATTTCTTTAGGGTTTGGCCGATGTCCTCCCATTCCCCACACCACTCAGGATGTTCCACCTCTGGGTCAGGTGCCTCGGCAGTAGCCCGGGAAATCTGATCTTTCATTCTAGACAAGCTGCGACCACATAGAGGAAGCTTACCAGATAAAATAGCAGAAATACCAGGAAGATGGTCTCTTTAACATCCAGGGGAAACTGAACACTCTTAAAAGATAACCTATCAAATTTAAAGAGAAGGGAAACACCGTCTCCTCCTCTTCTAACAATCTGGGTGCAATTACTTATAAATTCCCAAAACAGGCTACCGAAGCTAGGACTGGGGTTAGGAGGGAGAAACCATTTATCATTCACACTTCAAACAGCTGCCTGTACCTCTGTCAACTTCTTATAAATCATTGTCACCGAGCACAGCAAATTAGAAATCCTGATTCATCTCCTTTCTCTGTAAAATTTACATATCAGGGACAAGATTGGAGCAAGTTGTGGATAGGCAAACAACCCTAGGGACCAAAATAACACTAGTACCTCAATGAAGCCTAAAGACCAGAAAGACATGAGTACATCAAGCCAGAGAGACATTATGAACTCAACCAGCATGATGACTACTTTACCCCAACACAGAATAAGTAAATTCAAACTAAAATGTAATTACTACAGGTTTTTTCACTTTCCTTCGAGCCACACATTGGGCGCCACTAAATTTCGTACCCGTTTGGCCAAATTTAGAAATACATCCTCTGAGAGAAGGCACAACCACCCCTCCCCCCCAGGTTCGGGAAAATATAAATTTTCCTCGAAGGAAAGTGAAGGAGATAAAACTATTTATTTACTTAACACATGGGAAAAAGAAAATAATGCTAAATAATAAAATCTCTCGCTGTGGAGGAAAAACCTGGGAAAGTGTTAGACTCCTCCCTTTGGTCTCCTCAGAGCTGGGGCTTGGCCCAGGGCCAGGCCCTCTGTGCCCAGTGGAAAGTCCTCCTGATGTGCTCTGAGGTTGAAAGCAGTCCAGTGGAAAAGGGAGAAAATCTGGAATTCCAGGGAAGGAAAAACAAAGTTCAACTCTCAGTCTCTCTCTCCGGAGAAAAAGAAACTGAACAACTGGCCAAAAGCTGACTGGAAAGCAGCAAGCCGGGTGCTTCCTCGCTCCCCTGCCACAGCTGGGGAAAAAAAACCCCTGCTATCTGTGTGTGACCTTGAACAAGCTGCAAACTTCTTTGCAAAAGTTTTGCTCAGTTTTTTCCTTCCCCCTCTCAGGCTCAGTTTAGAGGCACAGAAAGGCACAAAAATTAATTTCTGGGCATAGGCAGCAATTTGGGATACACATCATAATGTCACCCCAAGAAATTCCACCCCTTATCCCATATTGTTGGCCCAGTGCCCAAACTAAGATATTCTAATTCTACACACACATTAATACATATATATATATATACACAGCTATGTGCGAACAGTGACAGTGACAATCAGCAAGCAGTGGTATACAGGCATTTCACATTACAGGTGGTTCTCATACAACAATCAGATCTCCCTGCGGTACACAACGTGTTGTTCCATCTTTAGGCATTACCCACCATGTGCAACCAGGTCCCTAAGCAAAGACAACCCCACGGGTGGGTTTGTCTGGACTCGAGGCAGAATTTATCCACACAGGCTTTCCTAACAGACCTCTGACATGCACTACTGGGACCTTATCTCCATCTGTTGTATGCAGGGATTCAGATTGGGCTGGACCAGCTCTATTGGTGGAACCTCGGGTGTTAACTAACCAGGTGGCCTTTGCTAGATGCTGCCCCCAATTTTTGAAAGTTCCCCCACCTAGTGCCTTCAGGGTGGTTTTCAACAATCCATTGCACCGTTCCACTTTGCCTGCAGCTGGTGCATGGTAAGGGATGTGGTACACCCACTCAATGCCATGTTCTCTAGCCCAGGTACTTATAAGGCTGTTCTTGAATTGAGTCCCATTATCAGATTCAGTTCTCTCAGGGGTGCCATGCCTCCAAAGGACTTGCTTTTAAAAGGCCCAGGATGGTATTATGGGCAGTAGCATGAGGCACAGGGTAGGTCTCCAGCCATCCTGTGGTGGCTTCTACCATTGTGAGCACATAGCGCTTGCCTTGGCAGGTTTGAGGCAGTATGATGTAATCAATCTGCCAGGCCTCCCCATACTTGTATTTGGACCACGGCCCACCATACCACAGGGAATTCACTCGCTTGGCCTGCTTGATCGCAGCGCATGTCTCACAATCATGAATAACTTGGGAGATACTGTCCATGGTTAGATCCACCCCTCGATCTCGTGCTCACTTATAGGTGGCGTCTCTGCCCTGATGGCGGAGGCATCATGGGCCCATCGAGCTAGGAACAACTCTCCCTTGTGTTTCCAGTCCAAGTCTACCTGTGACACTTCTATCTTTGCAGCCTGATCTACCTGCTTGTTGTTTTGGTGTTCTTCGTTAGCCCTACTCTTGGGGGCATGGGCATCTACATGGCGGACTTTCACAACTAGCTTTCTGACTCGGGCAGCGATGTTTTTCCACTCTTCAGCAGCCCAGATTGGTTTTCCCCTACGCTGCCAATTAGCTTTTTTCCACTTTTCTAGCCATCCCCATAGAGCACTGGCTACCATCCATAAATGAATGTACAGGTAGAGCTTTGGCCACTTCTCTCTTTCAGCAATGTCCAGGGCTAGTTGAACAGCTTTGAGTGGTTGACCCCGAATCTCACCAGACACCTTCTGCCAGAGGCTCCAGGAAAGACCATGGCTCCCAGCTGCAGAGTAGAGCACGTTCTTCACTTCTGGTCCTGTCCTGACTGGGCCAAGGGCTACAGCATGAGCGATTTCCTGCTTGATTTGGGCAAAAGCTTGTTGCTGTTCAGGGCTCTAATGGAAATCGTTCTTCTTGCGGGTAACCAGGTAAAGAGGACTCACAATCTGGCTGTACTCAGGAATATGCATCCTCCAAAAGCCTATGGCACCTAGGAAAGCTTGCGTTTCCTTCTTGTTTGTCGGTGGAGACATTGCTGTGATCTTATTGATGACCTCAGTGGGAATCTGATGCCATCCATCTTGCCATTTCACTCCCAGGAACCGGATCTCTTGAGCAGGTCCCTTGACTTTGCTCTTCCTGATGGCGAAACCAGCTTCCAGCAGAATCCGGATAAATTTCTCTCCTTTCTCAAACACTTCTGTTGCGGAGTTCCCCCACACAATGATGTCATCAATGTACTGCAGATGTTCTGGAGCCTCACCCTTTTCTAGTGCAATCTGGATCAGCCCATGGCAGATGGTGGGACTGTGCTTCCACCCCTGGGGCAGTCGGTTCCAGGTGTACTGCACACCTCTCCAGGTGAAGGCCTGCACTCTGCTGCCAAAGGAATGGAGAAAAAGGCGTTAGCAATGTCAATGGTGGCATACCACTTTGCTGCTTTGGACTCCAGCTCATTCTGGAGCTCCAACATGTCCAGCACAGCAGCCCTCAGTGGTGGAGTCACTTCATTCAAGGCACAATAGTCCACAGTCAATCTACGTTCTCCTTCTGATTTGCGCACAGGCCAAATGGGACTATTGAAGGGTGAGTGGGTCTTGCTGACCACCCCTTGGCTCTCCAGCTCACGGATCATCTTGTGGATGGGAATCACAGCATCTCCAGTTGTCCGGTATTGTCGGTGATGCACTTTCGAGGTAGCAATTGGTACTCTTTGTTCTTCCACCTTCAGAAGGCCAACTGCAGACGGGTTCTCTGATAGCCCAGGCAAAGTGTTCAATTGCTTAATGCTCTCTGTCTCCACAGCAGCTATTCCAAAAGCCCACTTGAGTCCCTTTGGGTCTCTAAAATACCGGTTCCGGAGGAAGTCTTTGCCCAAAATGCACGGGGCCTCTGGGCCAGTCACAATGAGATGTTTCTTCCACTCGTTTCCGGTAAGGCTCACCTCAGCTTCTACTAAGGTCAAATTTTGCTATCCACCTGTTACACCAGAAATAGAAACAGATTCTTCCCCCACATGCTGCGATGGAATCATTGTACACTGCGCACCAGTGTCAACCAAGGCATCATATTTTTGTGGTTCTGATGGACCAGGCCAACAAATCCACACAGTCCAAAAGACACGGTTTTCCCTGACCTCTACCTGGCTAGAGGCAGGGCCCCTCTATGCCTGGTCATACTTCTTTCCCTGGGCCTGCATTTTGGAGGTTCCTTCATGGGAATCGGACATGCCATCGTCTTTTCCATCATTTCTGGCAGTTTGGCTACAGGCAACTGGAGCTACTTCCTTTTTGGTAGAACTTCCTTTCTGAGATTGCGCTCCTTCGATTCACGCACTTGTGCTGCCAGAGCAGACGTGGTTTGTCCACCCCACCTCTTCGTGTCTTCCCCACTGTCACACAGAAATTTCCACAGCTCACTTCGTGGGATGTTCCTTCTCTCTGGGGAACGTCCGTGGAGAAGGCACTTTAATCTCCTGGTGATTCTTCTTCATTTCATCTTCCATTTTCTGCATACGTGTTTCCACTGCTGCAATTCTTCCATGTGTTGGGCCATGCACAGTCTGCATATGCTCGGAGCTTCACTGCCATATCCTTCACAGTCTCATTCGCATCGTAGTCCGGTTTCATTATTGCTAAAGCAGAAGCGTATTCCTGTGGCCCAAGTTGTATGAGTTTTCACTACATATATGGAATAACTCTGGCCTGGTCTGGACTCCTCAATCCTGGGTCATTTGTGAAAACAACCTCTACCACCCCTAGTTCTCTCAGGCGTTGGATCCCTTGTTCTATGGTCTTCCACGGGTTTTACTGCATGTAGAGATCATCTCTGCACATATATCTTTCAATCACACCTGTCAAGACCTGTCTCCAGAGACTGGCAGAGTCAGCCTCCCTTATCATCGCTTGGTCGATCACTGGATCACATGACAGGGATCCGAAATGCTTCGCTTCAGCACCGTCCAGCATCACATCATCACCTGCCGCATCCCAAATACGGACCATCCAACTTATTATGGATTTATCAGACCATCGGGTGTAGCCCTTTCTTAGGCTGTGAAGGTCCTTTATGGACATGGACTCGGTAATGGTTTCTGTGCCTGAGTCAGTTGGTCATTTTGAGGTTCCTTCCCCTGCATCTTTTGAGGTCCCTTCCCCTGCATTATCCTCATCTTTCACTGGACGATCAGTTTTGGTTGTGTGTTTTTCCCTCGTGACAGGAGCCACTGTCAATGGCTTAGACTCTCCATCTGGTTTGGGCTTGCTATCTGGTTTGGCTGCAGCCTGAGTGACTGGGGTGTCTGCATGCTTTGCCGATTTATCTTCCTGCCTTTCTACCTTTACTTGCTGCAGTGTGCGATAGGCATATGCCAAAGCCCAACATATTGCAAGGAGCTTGTTTCCATTGGAATTGTCATTGTATTTCTCTTTCAGATATTTTGCCACCTCAGCTGGTTTCTGAACTTGTTCAGGGGGAAACTTGCAAACCATTGCGTCAGAGAATTTCTTTAGGGTTTGGCCGATGTCCTCCCATTCCCCACACCACTCAGGATGTTCCACCTCTGGGTCAGGTGCCTCGGCAGTAGCCCGGGAAATCTGATCTTTCATTCTAGACAAGCTGCGACCACATAGAGGAAGCTTACCAGATAAAATAGCAGAAATACCAGGAAGATGGTCTCTTTAACATCCAGGGGAAACTGAACACTCTTAAAAGATAACCTATCAAATTTAAAGAGAAGGGAAACACCGTCTCCTCCTCTTCTAACAATCTGGGTGCAATTACTTATAAATTCCCAAAACAGGCTACCGAAGCTAGGACTGGGGTTAGGAGGGAGAAACCATTTATCATTCACACTTCAAACAGCTGCCTGTACCTCTGTCAACTTCTTATAAATCATTGTCACCGAGCACAGCAAAATAGAAATCCTGATTCATCTCCTTTCTCTGTAAAATTTACATATCAGGGACAAGATTGGAGCAAGTTGTGGATAGGCAAACAACCCTAGGGACCAAAATAACACTAGTACCTCAATGAAGCCTAAAGACCAGAAAGACATGAGTACATCAAGCCAGAGAGACATTATGAACTCAACCAGCATGATGACTACTTTACCCCAACACAGAATAAGTAAATTCAAACTAAAATGTAATTACTACAGGTTTTTTCACTTTCCTTCGAGCCACACATTGGGCGCCACTAAATTTCGTACCCGTTTGGCCAAATTTAGAAATACATCCTCTGAGAGAAGGCACAACCACCCCTCCCCCCCAGGTTCGGGAAAATATAAATTTTCCTCGAAGGAAAGTGAAGGAGATAAAACTATTTATTTACTTAACACATGGGAAAAAGAAAATAATGCTAAATAATAAAATCTCTCGCTGTGGAGGAAAAACCTGGGAAAGTGTTAGACTCCTCCCTTTGGTCTCCTCAGAGCTGGGGCTTGGCCCAGGGCCAGGCCCTCTGTGCCCAGTGGAAAGTCCTCCTGATGTGCTCTGAGGTTGAAAGCAGTCCAGTGGAAAAGGGAGAAAATCTGGAATTCCAGGGAAGGAAAAACAAAGTTCAACTCTCAGTCTCTCTCTCCGGAGAAAAAGAAACTGAACAACTGGCCAAAAGCTGACTGGAAAGCAGCAAGCCGGGTGCTTCCTCGCTCCCCTGCCACAGCTGGGGAAAAAAAAACCCTGCTATCTGTGTGTGACCTTGAACAAGCTGCAAACTTCTTTGCAAAAGTTTTGCTCAGTTTTTTCCTTCCCCCTCTCAGGCTCAGTTTAGAGGCACAGAAAGGCACAAAAATTAATTTCTGGGCATAGGCAGCAATTTGGGATACACATCATAATGTCACCCCAAGAAATTCCACCCCTTATCCCATATTGTTGGCCCAGTGCCCAAACTAAGATATTCTAATTCTACACACACATTAATACATATATATATATATACACAGCTATGTGCGAACAGTGACAGTGACAATCAGCAAGCAGTGGTATACAGGCATTTCACATTACAGGTGGTTCTCATACAACAATCAGATCTCCCTGCGGTACACAACGTGTTGTTCCATCTTTAGGCATTACCCACCATGTGCAACCAGGTCCCTAAGCAAAGACAACCCCACGGGTGGGTTTGTCTGGACTCGAGGCAGAATTTATCCACACAGGCTTTCCTAACAGACCTCTGACATGCACTACTGGGACCTTATCTCCATCTGTTGTATGCAGGGATTCAGATTGGGCTGGACCAGCTCTATTGGTGGAACCTCGGGTGTTAACTAACCAGGTGGCCTTTGCTAGATGCTGCCCCCAATTTTTGAAAGTTCCCCCACCTAGTGCCTTCAGGGTGGTTTTCAACAATCCATTGCACCGTTCCACTTTGCCTGCAGCTGGTGCATGGTAAGGGATGTGGTACACCCACTCAATGCCATGTTCTCTAGCCCAGGTATTTATAAGGCTGTTCTTGAATTGAGTCCCATTATCAGATTCAGTTCTCTCAGGGGTGCCATGCCTCCAAAGGACTTGCTTTTAAAAGGCCCAGGATGGTATTATGGGCAGTAGCATGAGGCACAGGGTAGGTCTCCAGCCATCCTGTGGTGGCTTCTACCATTGTGAGCACATAGCGCTTGCCTTGGCAGGTTTGAGGCAGTATGATGTAATCAATCTGCCAGGCCTCCCCATACTTGTATTTGGACCACGGCCCACCATACCACAGGGAATTCACTCGCTTGGCCTGCTTGATCGCAGCGCATGTCTCACAATCATGAATAACTTGGGAGATACTGTCCATGGTTAGATCCACCCCTCGATCTCGTGCTCACTTATAGGTGGCGTCTCTGCCCTGATGGCGGAGGCATCATGGGCCCATCGAGCTAGGAACAACTCTCCCTTGTGTTTCCAGTCCAAGTCTACCTGTGACACTTCTATCTTTGCAGCCTGATCTACCTGCTTGTTGTTTTGGTGTTCTTCGTTAGCCCTACTCTTGGGGGCATGGGCATCTACATGGCGGACTTTCACAACCAGCTTTCTGACTCGGGCAGCGATGTTTTTCCACTCTTCAGCAGCCCAGATTGGTTTTCCCCTACGCTGCCAATTAGCTTTTTTCCACTTTTCTAGCCATCCCCATAGAGCACTGGCTACCATCCATAAATGAGTGTACAGGTAGAGCTTTGGCCACTTCTCTCTTTCAGCAATGTCCAGGGCTAGTTGAACAGCTTTGAGTGGTTGACCCCGAATCTCACCAGACACCTTCTGCCAGAGGCTCCAGGAAAGACCATGGCTCCCAGCTGCAGAGTAGAGCACGTTCTTCACTTCTGGTCCTGTCCTGACTGGGCCAAGGGCTACAGCATGAGCGATTTCCTGCTTGATTTGGGCAAAAGCTTGTTGCTGTTCAGGGCTCTAATGGAAATCGTTCTTCTTGCGGGTAACCAGGTAAAGAGGACTCACAATCTGGCTGTACTCAGGAATATGCATCCTCCAAAAGCCTATGGCACCTAGGAAAGCTTGCGTTTCCTTCTTGTTTGTCGGTGGAGACATTGCTGTGATCTTATTGATGACCTCAGTGGGAATCTGATGCCATCCATCTTGCCATTTCACTCCCAGGAACCGGATCTCTTGAGCAGGTCCCTTGACTTTGCTCTTCCTGATGGCGAAACCAGCTTCCAGCAGAATCCGGATAAATTTCTCTCCTTTCTCAAACACTTCTGTTGCGGAGTTCCCCCACACAATGATGTCATCAATGTACTGCAGATGTTCTGGAGCCTCACCCTTTTCTAGTGCAATCTGGATCAGCCCATGGCAGATGGTGGGACTGTGCTTCCACCCCTGGGGCAGTCGGTTCCAGGTGTACTGCACACCTCTCCAGGTGAAGGCCTGCACTCTGCTGCCAAAGGAATGGAGAAAAAGGCGTTAGCAATGTCAATGGTGGCATACCACTTTGCTGCTTTGGACTCCAGCTCATTCTGGAGCTCCAACATGTCCAGCACAGCAGCCCTCAGTGGTGGAGTCACTTCATTCAAGGCACAATAGTCCACAGTCAATCTACGTTCTCCTTCTGATTTGCGCACAGGCCAAATGGGACTATTGAAGGGTGAGTGGGTCTTGCTGACCACCCCTTGGCTCTCCAGCTCACGGATCATCTTGTGGATGGGAATCACAGCATCTCCAGTTGTCCGGTATTGTCGGTGATGCACTTTCGAGGTAGCAATTGGTACTCTTTGTTCTTCCACCTTCAGAAGGCCAACTGCAGACGGGTTCTCTGATAGCCCAGGCAAAGTGTTCAATTGCTTAATGCTCTCTGTCTCCACAGCAGCTATTCCAAAAGCCCACTTGAGTCCCTTTGGGTCTCTAAAATACCGGTTCCGGAGGAAGTCTTTGCCCAAAATGCACGGGGCCTCTGGGCCAGTCACAATGAGATGTTTCTTCCACTCGTTTCCGGTAAGGCTCACCTCAGCTTCTACTAAGGTCAAATTTTGCTATCCACCTGTTACACCAGAAATAGAAACAGATTCTTCCCCCACATGCTGCGATGGAATCATTGTACACTGCGCACCAGTGTCAACCAAGGCATCATATTTTTGTGGTTCTGATGGACCAGGCCAACAAATCCACACAGTCCAAAAGACACGGTTTTCCCTGACCTCTACCTGGCTAGAGGCAGGGCCCCTCTATGCCTGGTCATACTTCTTTCCCTGGGCCTGCATTTTGGAGGTTCCTTCATGGGAATCGGACATGCCATCGTCTTTTCCATCATTTCTGGCAGTTTGGCTACAGGCAACTGGAGCTACTTCCTTTTTGGTAGAACTTCCTTTCTGAGATTGCGCTCCTTCGATTCACGCACTTGTGCTGCCAGAGCAGACGTGGTTTGTCCACCCCACCTCTTCGTGTCTTCCCCACTGTCACACAGAAATTTCCACAGCTCACTTCGTGGGATGTTCCTTCTCTCTGGGGAACGTCCGTGGAGAAGGCACTTTAATCTCCTGGTGATTCTTCTTCATTTCATCTTCCATTTTCTGCATACGTGTTTCCACTGCTGCAATTCTTCCATGTGTTGGGCCATGCACAGTCTGCATATGCTCGGAGCTTCACTGCCATATCCTTCACAGTCTCATTCGCATCGTAGTCCGGTTTCATTATTGCTAAAGCAGAAGCGTATTCCTGTGGCCCAAGTTGTATGAGTTTTCACTACATATATGGAATAACTCTGGCCTGGTCTGGACTCCTCAATCCTGGGTCATTTGTGAAAACAACCTCTACCACCCCTAGTTCTCTCAGGCGTTGGATCCCTTGTTCTATGGTCTTCCACGGGTTTTACTGCATGTAGAGATCATCTCTGCACATATATCTTTCAATCACACCTGTCAAGACCTGTCTCCAGAGACTGGCAGAGTCAGCCTCCCTTATCATCGCTTGGTCGATCACTGGATCACATGACAGGGATCCGAAATGCTTCGCTTCAGCACCGTCCAGCATCACATCATCACCTGCCGCATCCCAAATACGGACCATCCAACTTATTATGGATTTATCAGACCATCGGGTGTAGCCCTTTCTTAGGCTGTGAAGGTCCTTTATGGACATGGACTCGGTAATGGTTTCTGTGCCTGAGTCAGTTGGTCATTTTGAGGTTCCTTCCCCTGCATCTTTTGAGGTCCCTTCCCCTGCATTATCCTCATCTTTCACTGGACGATCAGTTTTGGTTGTGTGTTTTTCCCTCGTGACAGGAGCCACTGTCAATGGCTTAGACTCTCCATCTGGTTTGGGCTTGCTATCTGGTTTGGCTGCAGCCTGAGTGACTGGGGTGTCTGCATGCTTTGCCGATTTATCTTCCTGCCTTTCTACCTTTACTTGCTGCAGTGTGCGATAGGCATATGCCAAAGCCCAACATATTGCAAGGAGCTTGTTTCCATTGGAATTGTCATTGTATTTCTCTTTCAGATATTTTGCCACCTCAGCTGGTTTCTGAACTTGTTCAGGGGGAAACTTGCAAACCATTGCGTCAGAGAATTTCTTTAGGGTTTGGCCGATGTCCTCCCATTCCCCACACCACTCAGGATGTTCCACCTCTGGGTCAGGTGCCTCGGCAGTAGCCCGGGAAATCTGATCTTTCATTCTAGACAAGCTGCGACCACATAGAGGAAGCTTACCAGATAAAATAGCAGAAATACCAGGAAGATGGTCTCTTTAACATCCAGGGGAAACTGAACACTCTTAAAAGATAACCTATCAAATTTAAAGAGAAGGGAAACACCGTCTCCTCCTCTTCTAACAATCTGGGTGCAATTACTTATAAATTCCCAAAACAGGCTACCGAAGCTAGGACTGGGGTTAGGAGGGAGAAACCATTTATCATTCACACTTCAAACAGCTGCCTGTACCTCTGTCAACTTCTTATAAATCATTGTCACCGAGCACAGCAAAATAGAAATCCTGATTCATCTCCTTTCTCTGTAAAATTTACATATCAGGGACAAGATTGGAGCAAGTTGTGGATAGGCAAACAACCCTAGGGACCAAAATAACACTAGTACCTCAATGAAGCCTAAAGACCAGAAAGACATGAGTACATCAAGCCAGAGAGACATTATGAACTCAACCAGCATGATGACTACTTTACCCCAACACAGAATAAGTAAATTCAAACTAAAATGTAATTACTACAGGTTTTTTCACTTTCCTTCGAGCCACACATTGGGCGCCACTAAATTTCGTACCCGTTTGGCCAAATTTAGAAATACATCCTCTGAGAGAAGGCACAACCACCCCTCCCCCCCAGGTTCGGGAAAATATAAATTTTCCTCGAAGGAAAGTGAAGGAGATAAAACTATTTATTTACTTAACACATGGGAAAAAGAAAATAATGCTAAATAATAAAATCTCTCGCTGTGGAGGAAAAACCTGGGAAAGTGTTAGACTCCTCCCTTTGGTCTCCTCAGAGCTGGGGCTTGGCCCAGGGCCAGGCCCTCTGTGCCCAGTGGAAAGTCCTCCTGATGTGCTCTGAGGTTGAAAGCAGTCCAGTGGAAAAGGGAGAAAATCTGGAATTCCAGGGAAGGAAAAACAAAGTTCAACTCTCAGTCTCTCTCTCCGGAGAAAAAGAAACTGAACAACTGGCCAAAAGCTGACTGGAAAGCAGCAAGCCGGGTGCTTCCTCGCTCCCCTGCCACAGCTGGGGAAAAAAAACCCCTGCTATCTGTGTGTGACCTTGAACAAGCTGCAAACTTCTTTGCAAAAGTTTTGCTCAGTTTTTTCCTTCCCCCTCTCAGGCTCAGTTTAGAGGCACAGAAAGGCACAAAAATTAATTTCTGGGCATAGGCAGCAATTTGGGATACACATCATAATGTCACCCCAAGAAATTCCACCCCTTATCCCATATTGTTGGCCCAGTGCCCAAACTAAGATATTCTAATTCTACACACACATTAATACATATATATATATATACACAGCTATGTGCGAACAGTGACAGTGACAATCAGCAAGCAGTGGTATACAGGCATTTCACATTACAGGTGGTTCTCATACAACAATCAGATCTCCCTGCGGTACACAACGTGTTGTTCCATCTTTAGGCATTACCCACCATGTGCAACCAGGTCCCTAAGCAAAGACAACCCCACGGGTGGGTTTGTCTGGACTCGAGGCAGAATTTATCCACACAGGCTTTCCTAACAGACCTCTGACATGCACTACTGGGACCTTATCTCCATCTGTTGTATGCAGGGATTCAGATTGGGCTGGACCAGCTCTATTGGTGGAACCTCGGGTGTTAACTAACCAGGTGGCCTTTGCTAGATGCTGCCCCCAATTTTTGAAAGTTCCCCCACCTAGTGCCTTCAGGGTGGTTTTCAACAATCCATTGCACCGTTCCACTTTGCCTGCAGCTGGTGCATGGTAAGGGATGTGGTACACCCACTCAATGCCATGTTCTCTAGCCCAGGTACTTATAAGGCTGTTCTTGAATTGAGTCCCATTATCAGATTCAGTTCTCTCAGGGGTGCCATGCCTCCAAAGGACTTGCTTTTAAAAGGCCCAGGATGGTATTATGGGCAGTAGCATGAGGCACAGGGTAGGTCTCCAGCCATCCTGTGGTGGCTTCTACCATTGTGAGCACATAGCGCTTGCCTTGGCAGGTTTGAGGCAGTATGATGTAATCAATCTGCCAGGCCTCCCCATACTTGTATTTGGACCACGGCCCACCATACCACAGGGAATTCACTCGCTTGGCCTGCTTGATCGCAGCGCATGTCTCACAATCATGAATAACTTGGGAGATACTGTCCATGGTTAGATCCACCCCTCGATCTCGTGCTCACTTATAGGTGGCGTCTCTGCCCTGATGGCGGAGGCATCATGGGCCCATCGAGCTAGGAACAACTCTCCCTTGTGTTTCCAGTCCAAGTCTACCTGTGACACTTCTATCTTTGCAGCCTGATCTACCTGCTTGTTGTTTTGGTGTTCTTCGTTAGCCCTACTCTTGGGGGCATGGGCATCTACATGGCGGACTTTCACAACTAGCTTTCTGACTCGGGCAGCGATGTTTTTCCACTCTTCAGCAGCCCAGATTGGTTTTCCCCTACGCTGCCAATTAGCTTTTTTCCACTTTTCTAGCCATCCCCATAGAGCACTGGCTACCATCCATAAATGAGTGTACAGGTAGAGCTTTGGCCACTTCTCTCTTTCAGCAATGTCCAGGGCTAGTTGAACAGCTTTGAGTGGTTGACCCCGAATCTCACCAGACACCTTCTGCCAGAGGCTCCAGGAAAGACCATGGCTCCCAGCTGCAGAGTAGAGCACGTTCTTCACTTCTGGTCCTGTCCTGACTGGGCCAAGGGCTACAGCATGAGCGATTTCCTGCTTGATTTGGGCAAAAGCTTGTTGCTGTTCAGGGCTCTAATGGAAATCGTTCTTCTTGCGGGTAACCAGGTAAAGAGGACTCACAATCTGGCTGTACTCAGGAATATGCATCCTCCAAAAGCCTATGGCACCTAGGAAAGCTTGCGTTTCCTTCTTGTTTGTCGGTGGAGACATTGCTGTGATCTTATTGATGACCTCAGTGGGAATCTGATGCCATCCATCTTGCCATTTCACTCCCAGGAACCGGATCTCTTGAGCAGGTCCCTTGACTTTGCTCTTCCTGATGGCGAAACCAGCTTCCAGCAGAATCCGGATAAATTTCTCTCCTTTCTCAAACACTTCTGTTGCGGAGTTCCCCCACACAATGATGTCATCAATGTACTGCAGATGTTCTGGAGCCTCACCCTTTTCTAGTGCAATCTGGATCAGCCCATGGCAGATGGTGGGACTGTGCTTCCACCCCTGGGGCAGTCGGTTCCAGGTGTACTGCACACCTCTCCAGGTGAAGGCCTGCACTCTGCTGCCAAAGGAATGGAGAAAAAGGCGTTAGCAATGTCAATGGTGGCATACCACTTTGCTGCTTTGGACTCCAGCTCATTCTGGAGCTCCAACATGTCCAGCACAGCAGCCCTCAGTGGTGGAGTCACTTCATTCAAGGCACAATAGTCCACAGTCAATCTACGTTCTCCTTCTGATTTGCGCACAGGCCAAATGGGACTATTGAAGGGTGAGTGGGTCTTGCTGACCACCCCTTGGCTCTCCAGCTCACGGATCATCTTGTGGATGGGAATCACAGCATCTCCAGTTGTCCGGTATTGTCGGTGATGCACTTTCGAGGTAGCAATTGGTACTCTTTGTTCTTCCACCTTCAGAAGGCCAACTGCAGACGGGTTCTCTGATAGCCCAGGCAAAGTGTTCAATTGCTTAATGCTCTCTGTCTCCACAGCAGCTATTCCAAAAGCCCACTTGAGTCCCTTTGGGTCTCTAAAATACCGGTTCCGGAGGAAGTCTTTGCCCAAAATGCACGGGGCCTCTTGGCCAGTCACAATGAGATGTTTCTTCCACTCGTTTCCGGTAAGGCTCACCTCAGCTTCTACTAAGGTCAAATTTTGCTATCCACCTGTTACACCAGAAATAGAAACAGATTCTTCCCCCACATGCTGCGATGGAATCATTGTACACTGCGCACCAGTGTCAACCAAGGCATCATATTTTTGTGGTTCTGATGGACCAGGCCAACAAATCCACACAGTCCAAAAGACACGGTTTTCCCTGACCTCTACCTGGCTAGAGGCAGGGCCCCTCTATGCCTGGTCATACTTCTTTCCCTGGGCCTGCATTTTGGAGGTTCCTTCATGGGAATCGGACATGCCATCGTCTTTTCCATCATTTCTGGCAGTTTGGCTACAGGCAACTGGAGCTACTTCCTTTTTGGTAGAACTTCCTTTCTGAGATTGCGCTCCTTCGATTCACGCACTTGTGCTGCCAGAGCAGACGTGGTTTGTCCACCCCACCTCTTCGTGTCTTCCCCACTGTCACACAGAAATTTCCACAGCTCACTTCGTGGGATGTTCCTTCTCTCTGGGGAACGTCCGTGGAGAAGGCACTTTAATCTCCTGGTGATTCTTCTTCATTTCATCTTCCATTTTCTGCATACGTGTTTCCACTGCTGCAATTCTTCCATGTGTTGGGCCATGCACAGTCTGCATATGCTCGGAGCTTCACTGCCATATCCTTCACAGTCTCATTCGCATCGTAGTCCGGTTTCATTATTGCTAAAGCAGAAGCGTATTCCTGTGGCCCAAGTTGTATGAGTTTTCACTACATATATGGAATAACTCTGGCCTGGTCTGGACTCCTCAATCCTGGGTCATTTGTGAAAACAACCTCTACCACCCCTAGTTCTCTCAGGCGTTGGATCCCTTGTTCTATGGTCTTCCACGGGTTTTACTGCATGTAGAGATCATCTCTGCACATATATCTTTCAATCACACCTGTCAAGACCTGTCTCCAGAGACTGGCAGAGTCAGCCTCCCTTATCATCGCTTGGTCGATCACTGGATCACATGACAGGGATCCGAAATGCTTCGCTTCAGCACCGTCCAGCATCACATCATCACCTGCCGCATCCCAAATACGGACCATCCAACTTATTATGGATTTATCAGACCATCGGGTGTAGCCCTTTCTTAGGCTGTGAAGGTCCTTTATGGACATGGACTCGGTAATGGTTTCTGTGCCTGAGTCAGTTGGTCATTTTGAGGTTCCTTCCCCTGCATCTTTTGAGGTCCCTTCCCCTGCATTATCCTCATCTTTCACTGGACGATCAGTTTTGGTTGTGTGTTTTTCCCTCGTGACAGGAGCCACTGTCAATGGCTTAGACTCTCCATCTGGTTTGGGCTTGCTATCTGGTTTGGCTGCAGCCTGAGTGACTGGGGTGTCTGCATGCTTTGCCGATTTATCTTCCTGCCTTTCTACCTTTACTTGCTGCAGTGTGCGATAGGCATATGCCAAAGCCCAACATATTGCAAGGAGCTTGTTTCCATTGGAATTGTCATTGTATTTCTCTTTCAGATATTTTGCCACCTCAGCTGGTTTCTGAACTTGTTCAGGGGGAAACTTGCAAACCATTGCGTCAGAGAATTTCTTTAGGGTTTGGCCGATGTCCTCCCATTCCCCACACCACTCAGGATGTTCCACCTCTGGGTCAGGTGCCTCGGCAGTAGCCCGGGAAATCTGATCTTTCATTCTAGACAAGCTGCGACCACATAGAGGAAGCTTACCAGATAAAATAGCAGAAATACCAGGAAGATGGTCTCTTTAACATCCAGGGGAAACTGAACACTCTTAAAAGATAACCTATCAAATTTAAAGAGAAGGGAAACACCGTCTCCTCCTCTTCTAACAATCTGGGTGCAATTACTTATAAATTCCCAAAACAGGCTACCGAAGCTAGGACTGGGGTTAGGAGGGAGAAACCATTTATCATTCACACTTCAAACAGCTGCCTGTACCTCTGTCAACTTCTTATAAATCATTGTCACCGAGCACAGCAAAATAGAAATCCTGATTCATCTCCTTTCTCTGTAAAATTTACATATCAGGGACAAGATTGGAGCAAGTTGTGGATAGGCAAACAACCCTAGGGACCAAAATAACACTAGTACCTCAATGAAGCCTAAAGACCAGAAAGACATGAGTACATCAAGCCAGAGAGACATTATGAACTCAACCAGCATGATGACTACTTTACCCCAACACAGAATAAGTAAATTCAAACTAAAATGTAATTACTACAGGTTTTTTCACTTTCCTTCGAGCCACACATTGGGCGCCACTAAATTTCGTACCCGTTTGGCCAAATTTAGAAATACATCCTCTGAGAGAAGGCACAACCACCCCTCCCCCCCAGGTTCGGGAAAATATAAATTTTCCTCGAAGGAAAGTGAAGGAGATAAAACTATTTATTTACTTAACACATGGGAAAAAGAAAATAATGCTAAATAATAAAATCTCTCGCTGTGGAGGAAAAACCTGGGAAAGTGTTAGACTCCTCCCTTTGGTCTCCTCAGAGCTGGGGCTTGGCCCAGGGCCAGGCCCTCTGTGCCCAGTGGAAAGTCCTCCTGATGTGCTCTGAGGTTGAAAGCAGTCCAGTGGAAAAGGGAGAAAATCTGGAATTCCAGGGAAGGAAAAACAAAGTTCAACTCTCAGTCTCTCTCTCCGGAGAAAAAGAAACTGAACAACTGGCCAAAAGCTGACTGGAAAGCAGCAAGCCGGGTGCTTCCTCGCTCCCCTGCCACAGCTGGGGAAAAAAAACCCCTGCTATCTGTGTGTGACCTTGAACAAGCTGCAAACTTCTTTGCAAAAGTTTTGCTCAGTTTTTTCCTTCCCCCTCTCAGGCTCAGTTTAGAGGCACAGAAAGGCACAAAAATTAATTTCTGGGCATAGGCAGCAATTTGGGATACACATCATAATGTCACCCCAAGAAATTCCACCCCTTATCCCATATTGTTGGCCCAGTGCCCAAACTAAGATATTCTAATTCTACACACACATTAATACATATATATATATATACACAGCTATGTGCGAACAGTGACAGTGACAATCAGCAAGCAGTGGTATACAGGCATTTCACATTACAGGTGGTTCTCATACAACAATCAGATCTCCCTGCGGTACACAACGTGTTGTTCCATCTTTAGGCATTACCCACCATGTGCAACCAGGTCCCTAAGCAAAGACAACCCCACGGGTGGGTTTGTCTGGACTCGAGGCAGAATTTATCCACACAGGCTTTCCTAACAGACCTCTGACATGCACTACTGGGACCTTATCTCCATCTGTTGTATGCAGGGATTCAGATTGGGCTGGACCAGCTCTATTGGTGGAACCTCGGGTGTTAACTAACCAGGTGGCCTTTGCTAGATGCTGCCCCCAATTTTTGAAAGTTCCCCCACCTAGTGCCTTCAGGGTGGTTTTCAACAATCCATTGCACCGTTCCACTTTGCCTGCAGCTGGTGCATGGTAAGGGATGTGGTACACCCACTCAATGCCATGTTCTCTAGCCCAGGTACTTATAAGGCTGTTCTTGAATTGAGTCCCATTATCAGATTCAGTTCTCTCAGGGGTGCCATGCCTCCAAAGGACTTGCTTTTAAAAGGCCCAGGATGGTATTATGGGCAGTAGCATGAGGCACAGGGTAGGTCTCCAGCCATCCTGTGGTGGCTTCTACCATTGTGAGCACATAGCGCTTGCCTTGGCAGGTTTGAGGCAGTATGATGTAATCAATCTGCCAGGCCTCCCCATACTTGTATTTGGACCACGGCCCACCATACCACAGGGAATTCACTCGCTTGGCCTGCTTGATCGCAGCGCATGTCTCACAATCATGAATAACTTGGGAGATACTGTCCATGGTTAGATCCACCCCTCGATCTCGTGCTCACTTATAGGTGGCGTCTCTGCCCTGATGGCGGAGGCATCATGGGCCCATCGAGCTAGGAACAACTCTCCCTTGTGTTTCCAGTCCAAGTCTACCTGTGACACTTCTATCTTTGCAGCCTGATCTACCTGCTTGTTGTTTTGGTGTTCTTCGTTAGCCCTACTCTTGGGGGCATGGGCATCTACATGGCGGACTTTCACAACTAGCTTTCTGACTCGGGCAGCGATGTTTTTCCACTCTTCAGCAGCCCAGATTGGTTTTCCCCTACGCTGCCAATTAGCTTTTTTCCACTTTTCTAGCCATCCCCATAGAGCACTGGCTACCATCCATAAATGAATGTACAGGTAGAGCTTTGGCCACTTCTCTCTTTCAGCAATGTCCAGGGCTAGTTGAACAGCTTTGAGTGGTTGACCCCGAATCTCACCAGACACCTTCTGCCAGAGGCTCCAGGAAAGACCATGGCTCCCAGCTGCAGAGTAGAGCACGTTCTTCACTTCTGGTCCTGTCCTGACTGGGCCAAGGGCTACAGCATGAGCGATTTCCTGCTTGATTTGGGCAAAAGCTTGTTGCTGTTCAGGGCTCTAATGGAAATCGTTCTTCTTGCGGGTAACCAGGTAAAGAGGACTCACAATCTGGCTGTACTCAGGAATATGCATCCTCCAAAAGCCTATGGCACCTAGGAAAGCTTGCGTTTCCTTCTTGTTTGTCGGTGGAGACATTGCTGTGATCTTATTGATGACCTCAGTGGGAATCTGATGCCATCCATCTTGCCATTTCACTCCCAGGAACCGGATCTCTTGAGCAGGTCCCTTGACTTTGCTCTTCCTGATGGCGAAACCAGCTTCCAGCAGAATCCGGATAAATTTCTCTCCTTTCTCAAACACTTCTGTTGCGGAGTTCCCCCACACAATGATGTCATCAATGTACTGCAGATGTTCTGGAGCCTCACCCTTTTCTAGTGCAATCTGGATCAGCCCATGGCAGATGGTGGGACTGTGCTTCCACCCCTGGGGCAGTCGGTTCCAGGTGTACTGCACACCTCTCCAGGTGAAGGCCTGCACTCTGCTGCCAAAGGAATGGAGAAAAAGGCGTTAGCAATGTCAATGGTGGCATACCACTTTGCTGCTTTGGACTCCAGCTCATTCTGGAGCTCCAACATGTCCAGCACAGCAGCCCTCAGTGGTGGAGTCACTTCATTCAAGGCACAATAGTCCACAGTCAATCTACGTTCTCCTTCTGATTTGCGCACAGGCCAAATGGGACTATTGAAGGGTGAGTGGGTCTTGCTGACCACCCCTTGGCTCTCCAGCTCACGGATCATCTTGTGGATGGGAATCACAGCATCTCCAGTTGTCCGGTATTGTCGGTGATGCACTTTCGAGGTAGCAATTGGTACTCTTTGTTCTTCCACCTTCAGAAGGCCAACTGCAGACGGGTTCTCTGATAGCCCAGGCAAAGTGTTCAATTGCTTAATGCTCTCTGTCTCCACAGCAGCTATTCCAAAAGCCCACTTGAGTCCCTTTGGGTCTCTAAAATACCGGTTCCGGAGGAAGTCTTTGCCCAAAATGCACGGGGCCTCTGGGCCAGTCACAATGAGATGTTTCTTCCACTCGTTTCCGGTAAGGCTCACCTCAGCTTCTACTAAGGTCAAATTTTGCTATCCACCTGTTACACCAGAAATAGAAACAGATTCTTCCCCCACATGCTGCGATGGAATCATTGTACACTGCGCACCAGTGTCAACCAAGGCATCATATTTTTGTGGTTCTGATGGACCAGGCCAACAAATCCACACAGTCCAAAAGACACGGTTTTCCCTGACCTCTACCTGGCTAGAGGCAGGGCCCCTCTATGCCTGGTCATACTTCTTTCCCTGGGCCTGCATTTTGGAGGTTCCTTCATGGGAATCGGACATGCCATCGTCTTTTCCATCATTTCTGGCAGTTTGGCTACAGGCAACTGGAGCTACTTCCTTTTTGGTAGAACTTCCTTTCTGAGATTGCGCTCCTTCGATTCACGCACTTGTGCTGCCAGAGCAGACGTGGTTTGTCCACCCCACCTCTTCGTGTCTTCCCCACTGTCACACAGAAATTTCCACAGCTCACTTCGTGGGATGTTCCTTCTCTCTGGGGAACGTCCGTGGAGAAGGCACTTTAATCTCCTGGTGATTCTTCTTCATTTCATCTTCCATTTTCTGCATACGTGTTTCCACTGCTGCAATTCTTCCATGTGTTGGGCCATGCACAGTCTGCATATGCTCGGAGCTTCACTGCCATATCCTTCACAGTCTCATTCGCATCGTAGTCCGGTTTCATTATTGCTAAAGCAGAAGCGTATTCCTGTGGCCCAAGTTGTATGAGTTTTCACTACATATATGGAATAACTCTGGCCTGGTCTGGACTCCTCAATCCTGGGTCATTTGTGAAAACAACCTCTACCACCCCTAGTTCTCTCAGGCGTTGGATCCCTTGTTCTATGGTCTTCCACGGGTTTTACTGCATGTAGAGATCATCTCTGCACATATATCTTTCAATCACACCTGTCAAGACCTGTCTCCAGAGACTGGCAGAGTCAGCCTCCCTTATCATCGCTTGGTCGATCACTGGATCACATGACAGGGATCCGAAATGCTTCGCTTCAGCACCGTCCAGCATCACATCATCACCTGCCGCATCCCAAATACGGACCATCCAACTTATTATGGATTTATCAGACCATCGGGTGTAGCCCTTTCTTAGGCTGTGAAGGTCCTTTATGGACATGGACTCGGTAATGGTTTCTGTGCCTGAGTCAGTTGGTCATTTTGAGGTTCCTTCCCCTGCATCTTTTGAGGTCCCTTCCCCTGCATTATCCTCATCTTTCACTGGACGATCAGTTTTGGTTGTGTGTTTTTCCCTCGTGACAGGAGCCACTGTCAATGGCTTAGACTCTCCATCTGGTTTGGGCTTGCTATCTGGTTTGGCTGCAGCCTGAGTGACTGGGGTGTCTGCATGCTTTGCCGATTTATCTTCCTGCCTTTCTACCTTTACTTGCTGCAGTGTGCGATAGGCATATGCCAAAGCCCAACATATTGCAAGGAGCTTGTTTCCATTGGAATTGTCATTGTATTTCTCTTTCAGATATTTTGCCACCTCAGCTGGTTTCTGAACTTGTTCAGGGGGAAACTTGCAAACCATTGCGTCAGAGAATTTCTTTAGGGTTTGGCCGATGTCCTCCCATTCCCCACACCACTCAGGATGTTCCACCTCTGGGTCAGGTGCCTCGGCAGTAGCCCGGGAAATCTGATCTTTCATTCTAGACAAGCTGCGACCACATAGAGGAAGCTTACCAGATAAAATAGCAGAAATACCAGGAAGATGGTCTCTTTAACATCCAGGGGAAACTGAACACTCTTAAAAGATAACCTATCAAATTTAAAGAGAAGGGAAACACCGTCTCCTCCTCTTCTAACAATCTGGGTGCAATTACTTATAAATTCCCAAAACAGGCTACCGAAGCTAGGACTGGGGTTAGGAGGGAGAAACCATTTATCATTCACACTTCAAACAGCTGCCTGTACCTCTGTCAACTTCTTATAAATCATTGTCACCGAGCACAGCAAAATAGAAATCCTGATTCATCTCCTTTCTCTGTAAAATTTACATATCAGGGACAAGATTGGAGCAAGTTGTGGATAGGCAAACAACCCTAGGGACCAAAATAACACTAGTACCTCAATGAAGCCTAAAGACCAGAAAGACATGAGTACATCAAGCCAGAGAGACATTATGAACTCAACCAGCATGATGACTACTTTACCCCAACACAGAATAAGTAAATTCAAACTAAAATGTAATTACTACAGGTTTTTTCACTTTCCTTCGAGCCACACATTGGGCGCCACTAAATTTCGTACCCGTTTGGCCAAATTTAGAAATACATCCTCTGAGAGAAGGCACAACCACCCCTCCCCCCCAGGTTCGGGAAAATATAAATTTTCCTCGAAGGAAAGTGAAGGAGATAAAACTATTTATTTACTTAACACATGGGAAAAAGAAAATAATGCTAAATAATAAAATCTCTCGCTGTGGAGGAAAAACCTGGGAAAGTGTTAGACTCCTCCCTTTGGTCTCCTCAGAGCTGGGGCTTGGCCCAGGGCCAGGCCCTCTGTGCCCAGTGGAAAGTCCTCCTGATGTGCTCTGAGGTTGAAAGCAGTCCAGTGGAAAAGGGAGAAAATCTGGAATTCCAGGGAAGGAAAAACAAAGTTCAACTCTCAGTCTCTCTCTCCGGAGAAAAAGAAACTGAACAACTGGCCAAAAGCTGACTGGAAAGCAGCAAGCCGGGTGCTTCCTCGCTCCCCTGCCACAGCTGGGGAAAAAAAACCCCTGCTATCTGTGTGTGACCTTGAACAAGCTGCAAACTTCTTTGCAAAAGTTTTGCTCAGTTTTTTCCTTCCCCCTCTCAGGCTCAGTTTAGAGGCACAGAAAGGCACAAAAATTAATTTCTGGGCATAGGCAGCAATTTGGGATACACATCATAATGTCACCCCAAGAAATTCCACCCCTTATCCCATATTGTTGGCCCAGTGCCCAAACTAAGATATTCTAATTCTACACACACATTAATACATATATATATATATACACAGCTATGTGCGAACAGTGACAGTGACAATCAGCAAGCAGTGGTATACAGGCATTTCACATTACAGGTGGTTCTCATACAACAATCAGATCTCCCTGCGGTACACAACGTGTTGTTCCATCTTTAGGCATTACCCACCATGTGCAACCAGGTCCCTAAGCAAAGACAACCCCACGGGTGGGTTTGTCTGGACTCGAGGCAGAATTTATCCACACAGGCTTTCCTAACAGACCTCTGACATGCACTACTGGGACCTTATCTCCATCTGTTGTATGCAGGGATTCAGATTGGGCTGGACCAGCTCTATTGGTGGAACCTCGGGTGTTAACTAACCAGGTGGCCTTTGCTAGATGCTGCCCCCAATTTTTGAAAGTTCCCCCACCTAGTGCCTTCAGGGTGGTTTTCAACAATCCATTGCACCGTTCCACTTTGCCTGCAGCTGGTGCATGGTAAGGGATGTGGTACACCCACTCAATGCCATGTTCTCTAGCCCAGGTATTTATAAGGCTGTTCTTGAATTGAGTCCCATTATCAGATTCAGTTCTCTCAGGGGTGCCATGCCTCCAAAGGACTTGCTTTTAAAAGGCCCAGGATGGTATTATGGGCAGTAGCATGAGGCACAGGGTAGGTCTCCAGCCATCCTGTGGTGGCTTCTACCATTGTGAGCACATAGCGCTTGCCTTGGCAGGTTTGAGGCAGTATGATGTAATCAATCTGCCAGGCCTCCCCATACTTGTATTTGGACCACGGCCCACCATACCACAGGGAATTCACTCGCTTGGCCTGCTTGATCGCAGCGCATGTCTCACAATCATGAATAACTTGGGAGATACTGTCCATGGTTAGATCCACCCCTCGATCTCGTGCTCACTTATAGGTGGCGTCTCTGCCCTGATGGCGGAGGCATCATGGGCCCATCGAGCTAGGAACAACTCTCCCTTGTGTTTCCAGTCCAAGTCTACCTGTGACACTTCTATCTTTGCAGCCTGATCTACCTGCTTGTTGTTTTGGTGTTCTTCGTTAGCCCTACTCTTGGGGGCATGGGCATCTACATGGCGGACTTTCACAACTAGCTTTCTGACTCGGGCAGCGATGTTTTTCCACTCTTCAGCAGCCCAGATTGGTTTTCCCCTACGCTGCCAATTAGCTTTTTTCCACTTTTCTAGCCATCCCCATAGAGCACTGGCTACCATCCATAAATGAGTGTACAGGTAGAGCTTTGGCCACTTCTCTCTTTCAGCAATGTCCAGGGCTAGTTGAACAGCTTTGAGTGGTTGACCCCGAATCTCACCAGACACCTTCTGCCAGAGGCTCCAGGAAAGACCATGGCTCCCAGCTGCAGAGTAGAGCACGTTCTTCACTTCTGGTCCTGTCCTGACTGGGCCAAGGGCTACAGCATGAGCGATTTCCTGCTTGATTTGGGCAAAAGCTTGTTGCTGTTCAGGGCTCTAATGGAAATCGTTCTTCTTGCGGGTAACCAGGTAAAGAGGACTCACAATCTGGCTGTACTCAGGAATATGCATCCTCCAAAAGCCTATGGCACCTAGGAAAGCTTGCGTTTCCTTCTTGTTTGTCGGTGGAGACATTGCTGTGATCTTATTGATGACCTCAGTGGGAATCTGATGCCATCCATCTTGCCATTTCACTCCCAGGAACCGGATCTCTTGAGCAGGTCCCTTGACTTTGCTCTTCCTGATGGCGAAACCAGCTTCCAGCAGAATCCGGATAAATTTCTCTCCTTTCTCAAACACTTCTGTTGCGGAGTTCCCCCACACAATGATGTCATCAATGTACTGCAGATGTTCTGGAGCCTCACCCTTTTCTAGTGCAATCTGGATCAGCCCATGGCAGATGGTGGGACTGTGCTTCCACCCCTGGGGCAGTCGGTTCCAGGTGTACTGCACACCTCTCCAGGTGAAGGCCTGCACTCTGCTGCCAAAGGAATGGAGAAAAAGGCGTTAGCAATGTCAATGGTGGCATACCACTTTGCTGCTTTGGACTCCAGCTCATTCTGGAGCTCCAACATGTCCAGCACAGCAGCCCTCAGTGGTGGAGTCACTTCATTCAAGGCACAATAGTCCACAGTCAATCTACGTTCTCCTTCTGATTTGCGCACAGGCCAAATGGGACTATTGAAGGGTGAGTGGGTCTTGCTGACCACCCCTTGGCTCTCCAGCTCACGGATCATCTTGTGGATGGGAATCACAGCATCTCCAGTTGTCCGGTATTGTCGGTGATGCACTTTCGAGGTAGCAATTGGTACTCTTTGTTCTTCCACCTTCAGAAGGCCAACTGCAGACGGGTTCTCTGATAGCCCAGGCAAAGTGTTCAATTGCTTAATGCTCTCTGTCTCCACAGCAGCTATTCCAAAAGCCCACTTGAGTCCCTTTGGGTCTCTAAAATACCGGTTCCGGAGGAAGTCTTTGCCCAAAATGCACGGGGCCTCTTGGCCAGTCACAATGAGATGTTTCTTCCACTCGTTTCCGGTAAGGCTCACCTCAGCTTCTACTAAGGTCAAATTTTGCTATCCACCTGTTACACCAGAAATAGAAACAGATTCTTCCCCCACATGCTGCGATGGAATCATTGTACACTGCGCACCAGTGTCAACCAAGGCATCATATTTTTGTGGTTCTGATGGACCAGGCCAACAAATCCACACAGTCCAAAAGACACGGTTTTCCCTGACCTCTACCTGGCTAGAGGCAGGGCCCCTCTATGCCTGGTCATACTTCTTTCCCTGGGCCTGCATTTTGGAGGTTCCTTCATGGGAATCGGACATGCCATCGTCTTTTCCATCATTTCTGGCAGTTTGGCTACAGGCAACTGGAGCTACTTCCTTTTTGGTAGAACTTCCTTTCTGAGATTGCGCTCCTTCGATTCACGCACTTGTGCTGCCAGAGCAGACGTGGTTTGTCCACCCCACCTCTTCGTGTCTTCCCCACTGTCACACAGAAATTTCCACAGCTCACTTCGTGGGATGTTCCTTCTCTCTGGGGAACGTCCGTGGAGAAGGCACTTTAATCTCCTGGTGATTCTTCTTCATTTCATCTTCCATTTTCTGCATACGTGTTTCCACTGCTGCAATTCTTCCATGTGTTGGGCCATGCACAGTCTGCATATGCTCGGAGCTTCACTGCCATATCCTTCACAGTCTCATTCGCATCGTAGTCCGGTTTCATTATTGCTAAAGCAGAAGCGTATTCCCGTGGCCCAAGTTGTATGAGTTTTCACTACATATATGGAATAACTCTGGCCTGGTCTGGACTCCTCAATCCTGGGTCATTTGTGAAAACAACCTCTACCACCCCTAGTTCTCTCAGGCGTTGGATCCCTTGTTCTATGGTCTTCCACGGGTTTTACTGCATGTAGAGATCATCTCTGCACATTTATCTTTCAATCACACCTGTCAAGACCTGTCTCCAGAGACTGGCAGAGTCAGCCTCCCTTATCATCGCTTGGTCGATCACTGGATCACATGACAGGGATCCGAAATGCTTCGCTTCAGCACCGTCCAGCATCACATCATCACCTGCCGCATCCCAAATACGGACCATCCAACTTATTATGGATTTATCAGACCATCGGGTGTAGCCCTTTCTTAGGCTGTGAAGGTCCTTTATGGACATGGACTCGGTAATGGTTTCTGTGCCTGAGTCAGTTGGTCATTTTGAGGTTCCTTCCCCTGCATCTTTTGAGGTCCCTTCCCCTGCATTATCCTCATCTTTCACTGGACGATCAGTTTTGGTTGTGTGTTTTTCCCTCGTGACAGGAGCCACTGTCAATGGCTTAGACTCTCCATCTGGTTTGGGCTTGCTATCTGGTTTGGCTGCAGCCTGAGTGACTGGGGTGTCTGCATGCTTTGCCGATTTATCTTCCTGCCTTTCTACCTTTACTTGCTGCAGTGTGCGATAGGCATATGCCAAAGCCCAACATATTGCAAGGAGCTTGTTTCCATTGGAATTGTCATTGTATTTCTCTTTCAGATATTTTGCCACCTCAGCTGGTTTCTGAACTTGTTCAGGGGGAAACTTGCAAACCATTGCGTCAGAGAATTTCTTTAGGGTTTGGCCGATGTCCTCCCATTCCCCACACCACTCAGGATGTTCCACCTCTGGGTCAGGTGCCTCGGCAGTAGCCCGGGAAATCTGATCTTTCATTCTAGACAAGCTGCGACCACATAGAGGAAGCTTACCAGATAAAATAGCAGAAATACCAGGAAGATGGTCTCTTTAACATCCAGGGGAAACTGAACACTCTTAAAAGATAACCTATCAAATTTAAAGAGAAGGGAAACACCGTCTCCTCCTCTTCTAACAATCTGGGTGCAATTACTTATAAATTCCCAAAACAGGCTACCGAAGCTAGGACTGGGGTTAGGAGGGAGAAACCATTTATCATTCACACTTCAAACAGCTGCCTGTACCTCTGTCAACTTCTTATAAATCATTGTCACCGAGCACAGCAAAATAGAAATCCTGATTCATCTCCTTTCTCTGTAAAATTTACATATCAGGGACAAGATTGGAGCAAGTTGTGGATAGGCAAACAACCCTAGGGACCAAAATAACACTAGTACCTCAATGAAGCCTAAAGACCAGAAAGACATGAGTACATCAAGCCAGAGAGACATTATGAACTCAACCAGCATGATGACTACTTTACCCCAACACAGAATAAGTAAATTCAAACTAAAATGTAATTACTACAGGTTTTTTCACTTTCCTTCGAGCCACACATTGGGCGCCACTAAATTTCGTACCCGTTTGGCCAAATTTAGAAATACATCCTCTGAGAGAAGGCACAACCACCCCTCCCCCCCAGGTTCGGGAAAATATAAATTTTCCTCGAAGGAAAGTGAAGGAGATAAAACTATTTATTTACTTAACACATGGGAAAAAGAAAATAATGCTAAATAATAAAATCTCTCGCTGTGGAGGAAAAACCTGGGAAAGTGTTAGACTCCTCCCTTTGGTCTCCTCAGAGCTGGGGCTTGGCCCAGGGCCAGGCCCTCTGTGCCCAGTGGAAAGTCCTCCTGATGTGCTCTGAGGTTGAAAGCAGTCCAGTGGAAAAGGGAGAAAATCTGGAATTCCAGGGAAGGAAAAACAAAGTTCAACTCTCAGTCTCTCTCTCCGGAGAAAAAGAAACTGAACAACTGGCCAAAAGCTGACTGGAAAGCAGCAAGCCGGGTGCTTCCTCGCTCCCCTGCCACAGCTGGGGAAAAAAAACCCCTGCTATCTGTGTGTGACCTTGAACAAGCTGCAAACTTCTTTGCAAAAGTTTTGCTCAGTTTTTTCCTTCCCCCTCTCAGGCTCAGTTTAGAGGCACAGAAAGGCACAAAAATTAATTTCTGGGCATAGGCAGCAATTTGGGATACACATCATAATGTCACCCCAAGAAATTCCACCCCTTATCCCATATTGTTGGCCCAGTGCCCAAACTAAGATATTCTAATTCTACACACACATTAATACATATATATATATATACACAGCTATGTGCGAACAGTGACAGTGACAATCAGCAAGCAGTGGTATACAGGCATTTCACATTACAGGTGGTTCTCATACAACAATCAGATCTCCCTGCGGTACACAACGTGTTGTTCCATCTTTAGGCATTACCCACCATGTGCAACCAGGTCCCTAAGCAAAGACAACCCCACGGGTGGGTTTGTCTGGACTCGAGGCAGAATTTATCCACACAGGCTTTCCTAACAGACCTCTGACATGCACTACTGGGACCTTATCTCCATCTGTTGTATGCAGGGATTCAGATTGGGCTGGACCAGCTCTATTGGTGGAACCTCGGGTGTTAACTAACCAGGTGGCCTTTGCTAGATGCTGCCCCCAATTTTTGAAAGTTCCCCCACCTAGTGCCTTCAGGGTGGTTTTCAACAATCCATTGCACCGTTCCACTTTGCCTGCAGCTGGTGCATGGTAAGGGATGTGGTACACCCACTCAATGCCATGTTCTCTAGCCCAGGTACTTATAAGGCTGTTCTTGAATTGAGTCCCATTATCAGATTCAGTTCTCTCAGGGGTGCCATGCCTCCAAAGGACTTGCTTTTAAAAGGCCCAGGATGGTATTATGGGCAGTAGCATGAGGCACAGGGTAGGTCTCCAGCCATCCTGTGGTGGCTTCTACCATTGTGAGCACATAGCGCTTGCCTTGGCAGGTTTGAGGCAGTATGATGTAATCAATCTGCCAGGCCTCCCCATACTTGTATTTGGACCACGGCCCACCATACCACAGGGAATTCACTCGCTTGGCCTGCTTGATCGCAGCGCATGTCTCACAATCATGAATAACTTGGGAGATACTGTCCATGGTTAGATCCACCCCTCGATCTCGTGCTCACTTATAGGTGGCGTCTCTGCCCTGATGGCGGAGGCATCATGGGCCCATCGAGCTAGGAACAACTCTCCCTTGTGTTTCCAGTCCAAGTCTACCTGTGACACTTCTATCTTTGCAGCCTGATCTACCTGCTTGTTGTTTTGGTGTTCTTCGTTAGCCCTACTCTTGGGGGCATGGGCATCTACATGGCGGACTTTCACAACTAGCTTTCTGACTCGGGCAGCGATGTTTTTCCACTCTTCAGCAGCCCAGATTGGTTTTCCCCTACGCTGCCAATTAGCTTTTTTCCACTTTTCTAGCCATCCCCATAGAGCACTGGCTACCATCCATAAATGAGTGTACAGGTAGAGCTTTGGCCACTTCTCTCTTTCAGCAATGTCCAGGGCTAGTTGAACAGCTTTGAGTGGTTGACCCCGAATCTCACCAGACACCTTCTGCCAGAGGCTCCAGGAAAGACCATGGCTCCCAGCTGCAGAGTAGAGCACGTTCTTCACTTCTGGTCCTGTCCTGACTGGGCCAAGGGCTACAGCATGAGCGATTTCCTGCTTGATTTGGGCAAAAGCTTGTTGCTGTTCAGGGCTCTAGTGGAAATCGTTCTTCTTGCGGGTAACCAGGTAAAGAGGACTCACAATCTGGCTGTACTCAGGAATATGCATCCTCCAAAAGCCTATGGCACCTAGGAAAGCTTGCGTTTCCTTCTTGTTTGTCGGTGGAGACATTGCTGTGATCTTATTGATGACCTCAGTGGGAATCTGATGCCATCCATCTTGCCATTTCACTCCCAGGAACCGGATCTCTTGAGCAGGTCCCTTGACTTTGCTCTTCCTGATGGCGAAACCAGCTTCCAGCAGAATCCGGATAAATTTCTCTCCTTTCTCAAACACTTCTGTTGCGGAGTTCCCCCACACAATGATGTCATCAATGTACTGCAGATGTTCTGGAGCCTCACCCTTTTCTAGTGCAATCTGGATCAGCCCATGGCAGATGGTGGGACTGTGCTTCCACCCCTGGGGCAGTCGGTTCCAGGTGTACTGCACACCTCTCCAGGTGAAGGCCTGCACTCTGCTGCCAAAGGAATGGAGAAAAAGGCGTTAGCAATGTCAATGGTGGCATACCACTTTGCTGCTTTGGACTCCAGCTCATTCTGGAGCTCCAACATGTCCAGCACAGCAGCCCTCAGTGGTGGAGTCACTTCATTCAAGGCACAATAGTCCACAGTCAATCTACGTTCTCCTTCTGATTTGCGCACAGGCCAAATGGGACTATTGAAGGGTGAGTGGGTCTTGCTGACCACCCCTTGGCTCTCCAGCTCACGGATCATCTTGTGGATGGGAATCACAGCATCTCCAGTTGTCCGGTATTGTCGGTGATGCACTTTCGAGGTAGCAATTGGTACTCTTTGTTCTTCCACCTTCAGAAGGCCAACTGCAGACGGGTTCTCTGATAGCCCAGGCAAAGTGTTCAATTGCTTAATGCTCTCTGTCTCCACAGCAGCTATTCCAAAAGCCCACTTGAGTCCCTTTGGGTCTCTAAAATACCGGTTCCGGAGGAAGTCTTTGCCCAAAATGCACGGGGCCTCTGGGCCAGTCACAATGAGATGTTTCTTCCACTCGTTTCCGGTAAGGCTCACCTCAGCTTCTACTAAGGTCAAATTTTGCTATCCACCTGTTACACCAGAAATAGAAACAGATTCTTCCCCCACATGCTGCGATGGAATCATTGTACACTGCGCACCAGTGTCAACCAAGGCATCATATTTTTGTGGTTCTGATGGACCAGGCCAACAAATCCACACAGTCCAAAAGACACGGTTTTCCCTGACCTCTACCTGGCTAGAGGCAGGGCCCCTCTATGCCTGGTCATACTTCTTTCCCTGGGCCTGCATTTTGGAGGTTCCTTCATGGGAATCGGACATGCCATCGTCTTTTCCATCATTTCTGGCAGTTTGGCTACAGGCAACTGGAGCTACTTCCTTTTTGGTAGAACTTCCTTTCTGAGATTGCGCTCCTTCGATTCACGCACTTGTGCTGCCAGAGCAGACGTGGTTTGTCCACCCCACCTCTTCGTGTCTTCCCCACTGTCACACAGAAATTTCCACAGCTCACTTCGTGGGATGTTCCTTCTCTCTGGGGAACGTCCGTGGAGAAGGCACTTTAATCTCCTGGTGATTCTTCTTCATTTCATCTTCCATTTTCTGCATACGTGTTTCCACTGCTGCAATTCTTCCATGTGTTGGGCCATGCACAGTCTGCATATGCTCGGAGCTTCACTGCCATATCCTTCACAGTCTCATTCGCATCGTAGTCCGGTTTCATTATTGCTAAAGCAGAAGCGTATTCCCGTGGCCCAAGTTGTATGAGTTTTCACTACATATATGGAATAACTCTGGCCTGGTCTGGACTCCTCAATCCTGGGTCATTTGTGAAAACAACCTCTACCACCCCTAGTTCTCTCAGGCGTTGGATCCCTTGTTCTATGGTCTTCCACGGGTTTTACTGCATGTAGAGATCATCTCTGCACATTTATCTTTCAATCACACCTGTCAAGACCTGTCTCCAGAGACTGGCAGAGTCAGCCTCCCTTATCATCGCTTGGTCGATCACTGGATCACATGACAGGGATCCGAAATGCTTCGCTTCAGCACCGTCCAGCATCACATCATCACCTGCCGCATCCCAAATACGGACCATCCAACTTATTATGGATTTATCAGACCATCGGGTGTAGCCCTTTCTTAGGCTGTGAAGGTCCTTTATGGACATGGACTCGGTAATGGTTTCTGTGCCTGAGTCAGTTGGTCATTTTGAGGTTCCTTCCCCTGCATCTTTTGAGGTCCCTTCCCCTGCATTATCCTCATCTTTCACTGGACGATCAGTTTTGGTTGTGTGTTTTTCCCTCGTGACAGGAGCCACTGTCAATGGCTTAGACTCTCCATCTGGTTTGGGCTTGCTATCTGGTTCGGCTGCAGCCTGAGTGACTGGGGTGTCTGCATGCTTTGCCGATTTATCTTCCTGCCTTTCTACCTTTACTTGCTGCAGTGTGCGATAGGCATATGCCAAAGCCCAACATATTGCAAGGAGCTTGTTTCCATTGGAATTGTCATTGTATTTCTCTTTCAGATATTTTGCCACCTCAGCTGGTTTCTGAACTTGTTCAGGGGGAAACTTGCAAACCATTGCGTCAGAGAATTTCTTTAGGGTTTGGCCGATGTCCTCCCATTCCCCACACCACTCAGGATGTTCCACCTCTGGGTCAGGTGCCTCGGCAGTAGCCCGGGAAATCTGATCTTTCATTCTAGACAAGCTGCGACCACATAGAGGAAGCTTACCAGATAAAATAGCAGAAATACCAGGAAGATGGTCTCTTTAACATCCAGGGGAAACTGAACACTCTTAAAAGATAACCTATCAAATTTAAAGAGAAGGGAAACACCGTCTCCTCCTCTTCTAACAATCTGGGTGCAATTACTTATAAATTCCCAAAACAGGCTACCGAAGCTAGGACTGGGGTTAGGAGGGAGAAACCATTTATCATTCACACTTCAAACAGCTGCCTGTACCTCTGTCAACTTCTTATAAATCATTGTCACCGAGCACAGCAAAATAGAAATCCTGATTCATCTCCTTTCTCTGTAAAATTTACATATCAGGGACAAGATTGGAGCAAGTTGTGGATAGGCAAACAACCCTAGGGACCAAAATAACACTAGTACCTCAATGAAGCCTAAAGACCAGAAAGACATGAGTACATCAAGCCAGAGAGACATTATGAACTCAACCAGCATGATGACTACTTTACCCCAACACAGAATAAGTAAATTCAAACTAAAATGTAATTACTACAGGTTTTTTCACTTTCCTTCGAGCCACACATTGGGCGCCACTAAATTTCGTACCCGTTTGGCCAAATTTAGAAATACATCCTCTGAGAGAAGGCACAACCACCCCTCCCCCCCAGGTTCGGGAAAATATAAATTTTCCTCGAAGGAAAGTGAAGGAGATAAAACTATTTATTTACTTAACACATGGGAAAAAGAAAATAATGCTAAATAATAAAATCTCTCGCTGTGGAGGAAAAACCTGGGAAAGTGTTAGACTCCTCCCTTTGGTCTCCTCAGAGCTGGGGCTTGGCCCAGGGCCAGGCCCTCTGTGCCCAGTGGAAAGTCCTCCTGATGTGCTCTGAGGTTGAAAGCAGTCCAGTGGAAAAGGGAGAAAATCTGGAATTCCAGGGAAGGAAAAACAAAGTTCAACTCTCAGTCTCTCTCTCCGGAGAAAAAGAAACTGAACAACTGGCCAAAAGCTGACTGGAAAGCAGCAAGCCGGGTGCTTCCTCGCTCCCCTGCCACAGCTGGGGAAAAAAAAACCCTGCTATCTGTGTGTGACCTTGAACAAGCTGCAAACTTCTTTGCAAAAGTTTTGCTCAGTTTTTTCCTTCCCCCTCTCAGGCTCAGTTTAGAGGCACAGAAAGGCACAAAAATTAATTTCTGGGCATAGGCAGCAATTTGGGATACACATCATAATGTCACCCCAAGAAATTCCACCCCTTATCCCATATTGTTGGCCCAGTGCCCAAACTAAGATATTCTAATTCTACACACACATTAATACATATATATATATATACACAGCTATGTGCGAACAGTGACAGTGACAATCAGCAAGCAGTGGTATACAGGCATTTCACATTACAGGTGGTTCTCATACAACAATCAGATCTCCCTGCGGTACACAACGTGTTGTTCCATCTTTAGGCATTACCCACCATGTGCAACCAGGTCCCTAAGCAAAGACAACCCCACGGGTGGGTTTGTCTGGACTCGAGGCAGAATTTATCCACACAGGCTTTCCTAACAGACCTCTGACATGCACTACTGGGACCTTATCTCCATCTGTTGTATGCAGGGATTCAGATTGGGCTGGACCAGCTCTATTGGTGGAACCTCGGGTGTTAACTAACCAGGTGGCCTTTGCTAGATGCTGCCCCCAATTTTTGAAAGTTCCCCCACCTAGTGCCTTCAGGGTGGTTTTCAACAATCCATTGCACCGTTCCACTTTGCCTGCAGCTGGTGCATGGTAAGGGATGTGGTACACCCACTCAATGCCATGTTCTCTAGCCCAGGTATTTATAAGGCTGTTCTTGAATTGAGTCCCATTATCAGATTCAGTTCTCTCAGGGGTGCCATGCCTCCAAAGGACTTGCTTTTAAAAGGCCCAGGATGGTATTATGGGCAGTAGCATGAGGCACAGGGTAGGTCTCCAGCCATCCTGTGGTGGCTTCTACCATTGTGAGCACATAGCGCTTGCCTTGGCAGGTTTGAGGCAGTATGATGTAATCAATCTGCCAGGCCTCCCCATACTTGTATTTGGACCACGGCCCACCATACCACAGGGAATTCACTCGCTTGGCCTGCTTGATCGCAGCGCATGTCTCACAATCATGAATAACTTGGGAGATACTGTCCATGGTTAGATCCACCCCTCGATCTCGTGCTCACTTATAGGTGGCGTCTCTGCCCTGATGGCGGAGGCATCATGGGCCCATCGAGCTAGGAACAACTCTCCCTTGTGTTTCCAGTCCAAGTCTACCTGTGACACTTCTATCTTTGCAGCCTGATCTACCTGCTTGTTGTTTTGGTGTTCTTCGTTAGCCCTACTCTTGGGGGCATGGGCATCTACATGGCGGACTTTCACAACCAGCTTTCTGACTCGGGCAGCGATGTTTTTCCACTCTTCAGCAGCCCAGATTGGTTTTCCCCTACGCTGCCAATTAGCTTTTTTCCACTTTTCTAGCCATCCCCATAGAGCACTGGCTACCATCCATAAATGAATGTACAGGTAGAGCTTTGGCCACTTCTCTCTTTCAGCAATGTCCAGGGCTAGTTGAACAGCTTTGAGTGGTTGACCCCGAATCTCACCAGACACCTTCTGCCAGAGGCTCCAGGAAAGACCATGGCTCCCAGCTGCAGAGTAGAGCACGTTCTTCACTTCTGGTCCTGTCCTGACTGGGCCAAGGGCTACAGCATGAGCGATTTCCTGCTTGATTTGGGCAAAAGCTTGTTGCTGTTCAGGGCTCTAATGGAAATCGTTCTTCTTGCGGGTAACCAGGTAAAGAGGACTCACAATCTGGCTGTACTCAGGAATATGCATCCTCCAAAAGCCTATGGCACCTAGGAAAGCTTGCGTTTCCTTCTTGTTTGTCGGTGGAGACATTGCTGTGATCTTATTGATGACCTCAGTGGGAATCTGATGCCATCCATCTTGCCATTTCACTCCCAGGAACCGGATCTCTTGAGCAGGTCCCTTGACTTTGCTCTTCCTGATGGCGAAACCAGCTTCCAGCAGAATCCGGATAAATTTCTCTCCTTTCTCAAACACTTCTGTTGCGGAGTTCCCCCACACAATGATGTCATCAATGTACTGCAGATGTTCTGGAGCCTCACCCTTTTCTAGTGCAATCTGGATCAGCCCATGGCAGATGGTGGGACTGTGCTTCCACCCCTGGGGCAGTCGGTTCCAGGTGTACTGCACACCTCTCCAGGTGAAGGCCTGCACTCTGCTGCCAAAGGAATGGAGAAAAAGGCGTTAGCAATGTCAATGGTGGCATACCACTTTGCTGCTTTGGACTCCAGCTCATTCTGGAGCTCCAACATGTCCAGCACAGCAGCCCTCAGTGGTGGAGTCACTTCATTCAAGGCACAATAGTCCACAGTCAATCTACGTTCTCCTTCTGATTTGCGCACAGGCCAAATGGGACGATTGAAGGGTGAGTGGGTCTTGCTGACCACCCCTTGGCTCTCCAGCTCACGGATCATCTTGTGGATGGGAATCACAGCATCTCCAGTTGTCCGGTATTGTCGGTGATGCACTTTCGAGGTAGCAATTGGTACTCTTTGTTCTTCCACCTTCAGAAGGCCAACTGCAGACGGGTTCTCTGATAGCCCAGGCAAAGTGTTCAATTGCTTAATGCTCTCTGTCTCCACAGCAGCTATTCCAAAAGCCCACTTGAGTCCCTTTGGGTCTCTAAAATACCGGTTCCGGAGGAAGTCTTTGCCCAAAATGCACGGGGCCTCTGGGCCAGTCACAATGAGATGTTTCTTCCACTCGTTTCCGGTAAGGCTCACCTCAGCTTCTACTAAGGTCAAATTTTGCTATCCACCTGTTACACCAGAAATAGAAACAGATTCTTCCCCCACATGCTGCGATGGAATCATTGTACACTGCGCACCAGTGTCAACCAAGGCATCATATTTTTGTGGTTCTGATGGACCAGGCCAACAAATCCACACAGTCCAAAAGACACGGTTTTCCCTGACCTCTACCTGGCTAGAGGCAGGGCCCCTCTATGCCTGGTCATACTTCTTTCCCTGGGCCTGCATTTTGGAGGTTCCTTCATGGGAATCGGACATGCCATCGTCTTTTCCATCATTTCTGGCAGTTTGGCTACAGGCAACTGGAGCTACTTCCTTTTTGGTAGAACTTCCTTTCTGAGATTGCGCTCCTTCGATTCACGCACTTGTGCTGCCAGAGCAGACGTGGTTTGTCCACCCCACCTCTTCGTGTCTTCCCCACTGTCACACAGAAATTTCCACAGCTCACTTCGTGGGATGTTCCTTCTCTCTGGGGAACGTCCGTGGAGAAGGCACTTTAATCTCCTGGTGATTCTTCTTCATTTCATCTTCCATTTTCTGCATACGTGTTTCCACTGCTGCAATTCTTCCATGTGTTGGGCCATGCACAGTCTGCATATGCTCGGAGCTTCACTGCCATATCCTTCACAGTCTCATTCGCATCGTAGTCCGGTTTCATTATTGCTAAAGCAGAAGCGTATTCCCGTGGCCCAAGTTGTATGAGTTTTCACTACATATATGGAATAACTCTGGCCTGGTCTGGACTCCTCAATCCTGGGTCATTTGTGAAAACAACCTCTACCACCCCTAGTTCTCTCAGGCGTTGGATCCCTTGTTCTATGGTCTTCCACGGGTTTTACTGCATGTAGAGATCATCTCTGCACATTTATCTTTCAATCACACCTGTCAAGACCTGTCTCCAGAGACTGGCAGAGTCAGCCTCCCTTATCATCGCTTGGTCGATCACTGGATCACATGACAGGGATCCGAAATGCTTCGCTTCAGCACCGTCCAGCATCACATCATCACCTGCCGCATCCCAAATACGGACCATCCAACTTATTATGGATTTATCAGACCATCGGGTGTAGCCCTTTCTTAGGCTGTGAAGGTCCTTTATGGACATGGACTCGGTAATGGTTTCTGTGCCTGAGTCAGTTGGTCATTTTGAGGTTCCTTCCCCTGCATCTTTTGAGGTCCCTTCCCCTGCATTATCCTCATCTTTCACTGGACGATCAGTTTTGGTTGTGTGTTTTTCCCTCGTGACAGGAGCCACTGTCAATGGCTTAGACTCTCCATCTGGTTTGGGCTTGCTATCTGGTTTGGCTGCAGCCTGAGTGACTGGGGTGTCTGCATGCTTTGCCGATTTATCTTCCTGCCTTTCTACCTTTACTTGCTGCAGTGTGCGATAGGCATATGCCAAAGCCCAACATATTGCAAGGAGCTTGTTTCCATTGGAATTGTCATTGTATTTCTCTTTCAGATATTTTGCCACCTCAGCTGGTTTCTGAACTTGTTCAGGGGGAAACTTGCAAACCATTGCGTCAGAGAATTTCTTTAGGGTTTGGCCGATGTCCTCCCATTCCCCACACCACTCAGGATGTTCCACCTCTGGGTCAGGTGCCTCGGCAGTAGCCCGGGAAATCTGATCTTTCATTCTAGACAAGCTGCGACCACATAGAGGAAGCTTACCAGATAAAATAGCAGAAATACCAGGAAGATGGTCTCTTTAACATCCAGGGGAAACTGAACACTCTTAAAAGATAACCTATCAAATTTAAAGAGAAGGGAAACACCGTCTCCTCCTCTTCTAACAATCTGGGTGCAATTACTTATAAATTCCCAAAACAGGCTACCGAAGCTAGGACTGGGGTTAGGAGGGAGAAACCATTTATCATTCACACTTCAAACAGCTGCCTGTACCTCTGTCAACTTCTTATAAATCATTGTCACCGAGCACAGCAAAATAGAAATCCTGATTCATCTCCTTTCTCTGTAAAATTTACATATCAGGGACAAGATTGGAGCAAGTTGTGGATAGGCAAACAACCCTAGGGACCAAAATAACACTAGTACCTCAATGAAGCCTAAAGACCAGAAAGACATGAGTACATCAAGCCAGAGAGACATTATGAACTCAACCAGCATGATGACTACTTTACCCCAACACAGAATAAGTAAATTCAAACTAAAATGTAATTACTACAGGTTTTTTCACTTTCCTTCGAGCCACACATTGGGCGCCACTAAATTTCGTACCCGTTTGGCCAAATTTAGAAATACATCCTCTGAGAGAAGGCACAACCACCCCTCCCCCCCAGGTTCGGGAAAATATAAATTTTCCTCGAAGGAAAGTGAAGGAGATAAAACTATTTATTTACTTAACACATGGGAAAAAGAAAATAATGCTAAATAATAAAATCTCTCGCTGTGGAGGAAAAACCTGGGAAAGTGTTAGACTCCTCCCTTTGGTCTCCTCAGAGCTGGGGCTTGGCCCAGGGCCAGGCCCTCTGTGCCCAGTGGAAAGTCCTCCTGATGTGCTCTGAGGTTGAAAGCAGTCCAGTGGAAAAGGGAGAAAATCTGGAATTCCAGGGAAGGAAAAACAAAGTTCAACTCTCAGTCTCTCTCTCCGGAGAAAAAGAAACTGAACAACTGGCCAAAAGCTGACTGGAAAGCAGCAAGCCGGGTGCTTCCTCGCTCCCCTGCCACAGCTGGGGAAAAAAAACCCCTGCTATCTGTGTGTGACCTTGAACAAGCTGCAAACTTCTTTGCAAAAGTTTTGCTCAGTTTTTTCCTTCCCCCTCTCAGGCTCAGTTTAGAGGCACAGAAAGGCACAAAAATTAATTTCTGGGCATAGGCAGCAATTTGGGATACACATCATAATGTCACCCCAAGAAATTCCACCCCTTATCCCATATTGTTGGCCCAGTGCCCAAACTAAGATATTCTAATTCTACACACACATTAATACATATATATATATATATACACAACTATGTGCGAACAGTGACAGTGACAATCAGCAAGCAGTGGTATACAGGCATTTCACATTACAGGTGGTTCTCATACAACAATCAGATCTCCCTGCGGTACACAACGTGTTGTTCCATCTTTAGGCATTACCCACCATGTGCAACCAGGTTCCTAAGCAAAGACAACCCCACGGGTGGGTTTGTCTGGACTCGAGGCAGAATTTATCCACACAGGCTTTCCTAACAGACCTCTGACATGCACTACTGGGACCTTATCTCCATCTGTTGTATGCAGGGATTCAGATTGGGCTGGACCAGCTCTATTGGTGGAACCTCGGGTGTTAACTAACCAGGTGGCCTTTGCTAGATGCTGCCCCCAATTTTTGAAAGTTCCCCCACCTAGTGCCTTCAGGGTGGTTTTCAACAATCCATTGCACCGTTCCACTTTGCCTGCAGCTGGTGCATGGTAAGGGATGTGGTACACCCACTCAATGCCATGTTCTCTAGCCCAGGTATTTATAAGGCTGTTCTTGAATTGAGTCCCATTATCAGATTCAGTTCTCTCAGGGGTGCCATGCCTCCAAAGGACTTGCTTTTAAAAGGCCCAGGATGGTATTATGGGCAGTAGCATGAGGCACAGGGTAGGTCTCCAGCCATCCTGTGGTGGCTTCTACCATTGTGAGCACATAGCGCTTGCCTTGGCAGGTTTGAGGCAGTATGATGTAATCAATCTGCCAGGCCTCCCCATACTTGTATTTGGACCACGGCCCACCATACCACAGGGAATTCACTCGCTTGGCCTGCTTGATCGCAGCGCATGTCTCACAATCATGAATAACTTGGGAGATACTGTCCATGGTTAGATCCACCCCTCGATCTCGTGCTCACTTATAGGTGGCGTCTCTGCCCTGATGGCGGAGGCATCATGGGCCCATCGAGCTAGGAACAACTCTCCCTTGTGTTTCCAGTCCAAGTCTACCTGTGACACTTCTATCTTTGCAGCCTGATCTACCTGCTTGTTGTTTTGGTGTTCTTCGTTAGCCCTACTCTTGGGGGCATGGGCATCTACATGGCGGACTTTCACAACTAGCTTTCTGACTCGGGCAGCGATGTTTTTCCACTCTTCAGCAGCCCAGATTGGTTTTCCCCTACGCTGCCAATTAGCTTTTTTCCACTTTTCTAGCCATCCCCATAGAGCACTGGCTACCATCCATAAATGAGTGTACAGGTAGAGCTTTGGCCACTTCTCTCTTTCAGCAATGTCCAGGGCTAGTTGAACAGCTTTGAGTGGTTGACCCCGAATCTCACCAGACACCTTCTGCCAGAGGCTCCAGGAAAGACCATGGCTCCCAGCTGCAGAGTAGAGCACGTTCTTCACTTCTGGTCCTGTCCTGACTGGGCCAAGGGCTACAGCATGAGCGATTTCCTGCTTGATTTGGGCAAAAGCTTGTTGCTGTTCAGGGCTCTAGTGGAAATCGTTCTTCTTGCGGGTAACCAGGTAAAGAGGACTCACAATCTGGCTGTACTCAGGAATATGCATCCTCCAAAAGCCTATGGCACCTAGGAAAGCTTGCGTTTCCTTCTTGTTTGTCGGTGGAGACATTGCTGTGATCTTATTGATGACCTCAGTGGGAATCTGATGCCATCCATCTTGCCATTTCACTCCCAGGAACCGGATCTCTTGAGCAGGTCCCTTGACTTTGCTCTTCCTGATGGCGAAACCAGCTTCCAGCAGAATCCGGATAAATTTCTCTCCTTTCTCAAACACTTCTGTTGCGGAGTTCCCCCACACAATGATGTCATCAATGTACTGCAGATGTTCTGGAGCCTCACCCTTTTCTAGTGCAATCTGGATCAGCCCATGGCAGATGGTGGGACTGTGCTTCCACCCCTGGGGCAGTCAGTTCCAGGTGTACTGCACACCTCTCCAGGTGAAGGCCTGCACTCTGCTGCCAAAGGAATGGAGAAAAAGGCGTTAGCAATGTCAATGGTGGCATACCACTTTGCTGCTTTGGACTCCAGCTCATTCTGGAGCTCCAACATGTCCAGCACAGCAGCCCTCAGTGGTGGAGTCACTTCATTCAAGGCACAATAGTCCACAGTCAATCTACGTTCTCCTTCTGATTTGCGCACAGGCCAAATGGGACTATTGAAGGGTGAGTGGGTCTTGCTGACCACCCCTTGGCTCTCCAGCTCACGGATCATCTTGTGGATGGGAATCACAGCATCTCCAGTTGTCCGGTATTGTCGGTGATGCACTTTCGAGGTAGCAATTGGTACTCTTTGTTCTTCCACCTTCAGAAGGCCAACTGCAGACGGGTTCTCTGATAGCCCAGGCAAAGTGTTCAATTGCTTAATGCTCTCTGTCTCCACAGCAGCTATTCCAAAAGCCCACTTGAGTCCCTTTGGGTCTCTAAAATACCGGTTCCGGAGGAAGTCTTTGCCCAAAATGCACGGGGCCTCTGGGCCAGTCACAATGAGATGTTTCTTCCACTCGTTTCCGGTAAGGCTCACCTCAGCTTCTACTAAGGTCAAATTTTGCTATCCACCTGTTACACCAGAAATAGAAACAGATTCTTCCCCCACATGCTGCGATGGAATCATTGTACACTGCGCACCAGTGTCAACCAAGGCATCATATTTTTGTGGTTCTGATGGACCAGGCCAACAAATCCACACAGTCCAAAAGACACGGTTTTCCCTGACCTCTACCTGGCTAGAGGCAGGGCCCCTCTATGCCTGGTCATACTTCTTTCCCTGGGCCTGCATTTTGGAGGTTCCTTCATGGGAATCGGACATGCCATCGTCTTTTCCATCATTTCTGGCAGTTTGGCTACAGGCAACTGGAGCTACTTCCTTTTTGGTAGAACTTCCTTTCTGAGATTGCGCTCCTTCGATTCACGCACTTGTGCTGCCAGAGCAGACGTGGTTTGTCCACCCCACCTCTTCGTGTCTTCCCCACTGTCACACAGAAATTTCCACAGCTCACTTCGTGGGATGTTCCTTCTCTCTGGGGAACGTCCGTGGAGAAGGCACTTTAATCTCCTGGTGATTCTTCTTCATTTCATCTTCCATTTTCTGCATACGTGTTTCCACTGCTGCAATTCTTCCATGTGTTGGGCCATGCACAGTCTGCATATGCTCGGAGCTTCACTGCCATATCCTTCACAGTCTCATTCGCATCGTAGTCCGGTTTCATTATTGCTAAAGCAGAAGCGTATTCCCGTGGCCCAAGTTGTATGAGTTTTCACTACATATATGGAATAACTCTGGCCTGGTCTGGACTCCTCAATCCTGGGTCATTTGTGAAAACAACCTCTACCACCCCTAGTTCTCTCAGGCGTTGGATCCCTTGTTCTATGGTCTTCCACGGGTTTTACTGCATGTAGAGATCATCTCTGCACATTTATCTTTCAATCACACCTGTCAAGACCTGTCTCCAGAGACTGGCAGAGTCAGCCTCCCTTATCGTCGCTTGGTCGATCACTGGATCACATGACAGGGATCCGAAATGCTTCGCTTCAGCACCGTCCAGCATCACATCATCACCTGCCGCATCCCAAATACGGACCATCCAACTTATTATGGATTTATCAGACCATCGGGTGTAGCCCTTTCTTAGGCTGTGAAGGTCCTTTATGGACATGGACTCGGTAATGGTTTCTGTGCCTGAGTCAGTTGGTCATTTTGAGGTTCCTTCCCCTGCATCTTTTGAGGTCCCTTCCCCTGCATTATCCTCATCTTTCACTGGACGATCAGTTTTGGTTGTGTGTTTTTCCCTCGTGACAGGAGCCACTGTCAATGGCTTAGACTCTCCATCTGGTTTGGGCTTGCTATCTGGTTCGGCTGCAGCCTGAGTGACTGGGGTGTCTGCATGCTTTGCCGATTTATCTTCCTGCCTTTCTACCTTTACTTGCTGCAGTGTGCGATAGGCATATGCCAAAGCCCAACATATTGCAAGGAGCTTGTTTCCATTGGAATTGTCATTGTATTTCTCTTTCAGATATTTTGCCACCTCAGCTGGTTTCTGAACTTGTTCAGGGGGAAACTTGCAAACCATTGCGTCAGAGAATTTCTTTAGGGTTTGGCCGATGTCCTCCCATTCCCCACACCACTCAGGATGTTCCACCTCTGGGTCAGGTGCCTCGGCAGTAGCCCGGGAAATCTGATCTTTCATTCTAGACAAGCTGCGACCACATAGAGGAAGCTTACCAGATAAAATAGCAGAAATACCAGGAAGATGGTCTCTTTAACATCCAGGGGAAACTGAACACTCTTAAAAGATAACCTATCAAATTTAAAGAGAAGGGAAACACCGTCTCCTCCTCTTCTAACAATCTGGGTGCAATTACTTATAAATTCCCAAAACAGGCTACCGAAGCTAGGACTGGGGTTAGGAGGGAGAAACCATTTATCATTCACACTTCAAACAGCTGCCTGTACCTCTGTCAACTTCTTATAAATCATTGTCACCGAGCACAGCAAAATAGAAATCCTGATTCATCTCCTTTCTCTGTAAAATTTACATATCAGGGACAAGATTGGAGCAAGTTGTGGATAGGCAAACAACCCTAGGGACCAAAATAACACTAGTACCTCAATGAAGCCTAAAGACCAGAAAGACATGAGTACATCAAGCCAGAGAGACATTATGAACTCAACCAGCATGATGACTACTTTACCCCAACACAGAATAAGTAAATTCAAACTAAAATGTAATTACTACAGGTTTTTTCACTTTCCTTCGAGCCACACATTGGGCGCCACTAAATTTCGTACCCGTTTGGCCAAATTTAGAAATACATCCTCTGAGAGAAGGCACAACCACCCCTCCCCCCCAGGTTCGGGAAAATATAAATTTTCCTCGAAGGAAAGTGAAGGAGATAAAACTATTTATTTACTTAACACATGGGAAAAAGAAAATAATGCTAAATAATAAAATCTCTCGCTGTGGAGGAAAAACCTGGGAAAGTGTTAGACTCCTCCCTTTGGTCTCCTCAGAGCTGGGGCTTGGCCCAGGGCCAGGCCCTCTGTGCCCAGTGGAAAGTCCTCCTGATGTGCTCTGAGGTTGAAAGCAGTCCAGTGGAAAAGGGAGAAAATCTGGAATTCCAGGGAAGGAAAAACAAAGTTCAACTCTCAGTCTCTCTCTCCGGAGAAAAAGAAACTGAACAACTGGCCAAAAGCTGACTGGAAAGCAGCAAGCCGGGTGCTTCCTCGCTCCCCTGCCACAGCTGGGGAAAAAAAAACCCTGCTATCTGTGTGTGACCTTGAACAAGCTGCAAACTTCTTTGCAAAAGTTTTGCTCAGTTTTTTCCTTCCCCCTCTCAGGCTCAGTTTAGAGGCACAGAAAGGCACAAAAATTAATTTCTGGGCATAGGCAGCAATTTGGGATACACATCATAATGTCACCCCAAGAAATTCCACCCCTTATCCCATATTGTTGGCCCAGTGCCCAAACTAAGATATTCTAATTCTACACACACATTAATACATATATATATATATACACAGCTATGTGCGAACAGTGACAGTGACAATCAGCAAGCAGTGGTATACAGGCATTTCACATTACAGGTGGTTCTCATACAACAATCAGATCTCCCTGCGGTACACAACGTGTTGTTCCATCTTTAGGCATTACCCACCATGTGCAACCAGGTCCCTAAGCAAAGACAACCCCACGGGTGGGTTTGTCTGGACTCGAGGCAGAATTTATCCACACAGGCTTTCCTAACAGACCTCTGACATGCACTACTGGGACCTTATCTCCATCTGTTGTATGCAGGGATTCAGATTGGGCTGGACCAGCTCTATTGGTGGAACCTCGGGTGTTAACTAACCAGGTGGCCTTTGCTAGATGCTGCCCCCAATTTTTGAAAGTTCCCCCACCTAGTGCCTTCAGGGTGGTTTTCAACAATCCATTGCACCGTTCCACTTTGCCTGCAGCTGGTGCATGGTAAGGGATGTGGTACACCCACTCAATGCCATGTTCTCTAGCCCAGGTATTTATAAGGCTGTTCTTGAATTGAGTCCCATTATCAGATTCAGTTCTCTCAGGGGTGCCATGCCTCCAAAGGACTTGCTTTTAAAAGGCCCAGGATGGTATTATGGGCAGTAGCATGAGGCACAGGGTAGGTCTCCAGCCATCCTGTGGTGGCTTCTACCATTGTGAGCACATAGCGCTTGCCTTGGCAGGTTTGAGGCAGTATGATGTAATCAATCTGCCAGGCCTCCCCATACTTGTATTTGGACCACGGCCCACCATACCACAGGGAATTCACTCGCTTGGCCTGCTTGATCGCAGCGCATGTCTCACAATCATGAATAACTTGGGAGATACTGTCCATGGTTAGATCCACCCCTCGATCTCGTGCTCACTTATAGGTGGCGTCTCTGCCCTGATGGCGGAGGCATCATGGGCCCATCGAGCTAGGAACAACTCTCCCTTGTGTTTCCAGTCCAAGTCTACCTGTGACACTTCTATCTTTGCAGCCTGATCTACCTGCTTGTTGTTTTGGTGTTCTTCGTTAGCCCTACTCTTGGGGGCATGGGCATCTACATGGCGGACTTTCACAACCAGCTTTCTGACTCGGGCAGCGATGTTTTTCCACTCTTCAGCAGCCCAGATTGGTTTTCCCCTACGCTGCCAATTAGCTTTTTTCCACTTTTCTAGCCATCCCCATAGAGCACTGGCTACCATCCATAAATGAATGTACAGGTAGAGCTTTGGCCACTTCTCTCTTTCAGCAATGTCCAGGGCTAGTTGAACAGCTTTGAGTGGTTGACCCCGAATCTCACCAGACACCTTCTGCCAGAGGCTCCAGGAAAGACCATGGCTCCCAGCTGCAGAGTAGAGCACGTTCTTCACTTCTGGTCCTGTCCTGACTGGGCCAAGGGCTACAGCATGAGCGATTTCCTGCTTGATTTGGGCAAAAGCTTGTTGCTGTTCAGGGCTCTAGTGGAAATCGTTCTTCTTGCGGGTAACCAGGTAAAGAGGACTCACAATCTGGCTGTACTCAGGAATATGCATCCTCCAAAAGCCTATGGCACCTAGGAAAGCTTGCGTTTCCTTCTTGTTTGTCGGTGGAGACATTGCTGTGATCTTATTGATGACCTCAGTGGGAATCTGATGCCATCCATCTTGCCATTTCACTCCCAGGAACCGGATCTCTTGAGCAGGTCCCTTGACTTTGCTCTTCCTGATGGCGAAACCAGCTTCCAGCAGAATCCGGATAAATTTCTCTCCTTTCTCAAACACTTCTGTTGCGGAGTTCCCCCACACAATGATGTCATCAATGTACTGCAGATGTTCTGGAGCCTCACCCTTTTCTAGTGCAATCTGGATCAGCCCATGGCAGATGGTGGGACTGTGCTTCCACCCCTGGGGCAGTCGGTTCCAGGTGTACTGCACACCTCTCCAGGTGAAGGCCTGCACTCTGCTGCCAAAGGAATGGAGAAAAAGGCGTTAGCAATGTCAATGGTGGCATACCACTTTGCTGCTTTGGACTCCAGCTCATTCTGGAGCTCCAACATGTCCAGCACAGCAGCCCTCAGTGGTGGAGTCACTTCATTCAAGGCACAATAGTCCACAGTCAATCTACGTTCTCCTTCTGATTTGCGCACAGGCCAAATGGGACGATTGAAGGGTGAGTGGGTCTTGCTGACCACCCCTTGGCTCTCCAGCTCACGGATCATCTTGTGGATGGGAATCACAGCATCTCCAGTTGTCCGGTATTGTCGGTGATGCACTTTCGAGGTAGCAATTGGTACTCTTTGTTCTTCCACCTTCAGAAGGCCAACTGCAGACGGGTTCTCTGATAGCCCAGGCAAAGTGTTCAATTGCTTAATGCTCTCTGTCTCCACAGCAGCTATTCCAAAAGCCCACTTGAGTCCCTTTGGGTCTCTAAAATACCGGTTCCGGAGGAAGTCTTTGCCCAAAATGCACGGGGCCTCTGGGCCAGTCACAATGAGATGTTTCTTCCACTCGTTTCCGGTAAGGCTCACCTCAGCTTCTACTAAGGTCAAATTTTGCTATCCACCTGTTACACCAGAAATAGAAACAGATTCTTCCCCCACATGCTGCGATGGAATCATTGTACACTGCGCACCAGTGTCAACCAAGGCATCATATTTTTGTGGTTCTGATGGACCAGGCCAACAAATCCACACAGTCCAAAAGACACGGTTTTCCCTGACCTCTACCTGGCTAGAGGCAGGGCCCCTCTATGCCTGGTCATACTTCTTTCCCTGGGCCTGCATTTTGGAGGTTCCTTCATGGGAATCGGACATGCCATCGTCTTTTCCATCATTTCTGGCAGTTTGGCTACAGGCAACTGGAGCTACTTCCTTTTTGGTAGAACTTCCTTTCTGAGATTGCGCTCCTTCGATTCACGCACTTGTGCTGCCAGAGCAGACGTGGTTTGTCCACCCCACCTCTTCGTGTCTTCCCCACTGTCACACAGAAATTTCCACAGCTCACTTCGTGGGATGTTCCTTCTCTCTGGGGAACGTCCGTGGAGAAGGCACTTTAATCTCCTGGTGATTCTTCTTCATTTCATCTTCCATTTTCTGCATACGTGTTTCCACTGCTGCAATTCTTCCATGTGTTGGGCCATGCACAGTCTGCATATGCTCGGAGCTTCACTGCCATATCCTTCACAGTCTCATTCGCATCGTAGTCCGGTTTCATTATTGCTAAAGCAGAAGCGTATTCCCGTGGCCCAAGTTGTATGAGTTTTCACTACATATATGGAATAACTCTGGCCTGGTCTGGACTCCTCAATCCTGGGTCATTTGTGAAAACAACCTCTACCACCCCTAGTTCTCTCAGGCGTTGGATCCCTTGTTCTATGGTCTTCCACGGGTTTTACTGCATGTAGAGATCATCTCTGCACATATATCTTTCAATCACACCTGTCAAGACCTGTCTCCAGAGACTGGCAGAGTCAGCCTCCCTTATCATCGCTTGGTCGATCACTGGATCACATGACAGGGATCCGAAATGCTTCGCTTCAGCACCGTCCAGCATCACATCATCACCTGCCGCATCCCAAATACGGACCATCCAACTTATTATGGATTTATCAGACCATCGGGTGTAGCCCTTTCTTAGGCTGTGAAGGTCCTTTATGGACATGGACTCGGTAATGGTTTCTGTGCCTGAGTCAGTTGGTCATTTTGAGGTTCCTTCCCCTGCATCTTTTGAGGTCCCTTCCCCTGCATTATCCTCATCTTTCACTGGACGATCAGTTTTGGTTGTGTGTTTTTCCCTCGTGACAGGAGCCACTGTCAATGGCTTAGACTCTCCATCTGGTTTGGGCTTGCTATCTGGTTTGGCTGCAGCCTGAGTGACTGGGGTGTCTGCATGCTTTGCCGATTTATCTTCCTGCCTTTCTACCTTTACTTGCTGCAGTGTGCGATAGGCATATGCCAAAGCCCAACATATTGCAAGGAGCTTGTTTCCATTGGAATTGTCATTGTATTTCTCTTTCAGATATTTTGCCACCTCAGCTGGTTTCTGAACTTGTTCAGGGGGAAACTTGCAAACCATTGCGTCAGAGAATTTCTTTAGGGTTTGGCCGATGTCCTCCCATTCCCCACACCACTCAGGATGTTCCACCTCTGGGTCAGGTGCCTCGGCAGTAGCCCGGGAAATCTGATCTTTCATTCTAGACAAGCTGCGACCACATAGAGGAAGCTTACCAGATAAAATAGCAGAAATACCAGGAAGATGGTCTCTTTAACATCCAGGGGAAACTGAACACTCTTAAAAGATAACCTATCAAATTTAAAGAGAAGGGAAACACCGTCTCCTCCTCTTCTAACAATCTGGGTGCAATTACTTATAAATTCCCAAAACAGGCTACCGAAGCTAGGACTGGGGTTAGGAGGGAGAAACCATTTATCATTCACACTTCAAACAGCTGCCTGTACCTCTGTCAACTTCTTATAAATCATTGTCACCGAGCACAGCAAAATAGAAATCCTGATTCATCTCCTTTCTCTGTAAAATTTACATATCAGGGACAAGATTGGAGCAAGTTGTGGATAGGCAAACAACCCTAGGGACCAAAATAACACTAGTACCTCAATGAAGCCTAAAGACCAGAAAGACATGAGTACATCAAGCCAGAGAGACATTATGAACTCAACCAGCATGATGACTACTTTACCCCAACACAGAATAAGTAAATTCAAACTAAAATGTAATTACTACAGGTTTTTTCACTTTCCTTCGAGCCACACATTGGGCGCCACTAAATTTCGTACCCGTTTGGCCAAATTTAGAAATACATCCTCTGAGAGAAGGCACAACCACCCCTCCCCCCCAGGTTCGGGAAAATATAAATTTTCCTCGAAGGAAAGTGAAGGAGATAAAACTATTTATTTACTTAACACATGGGAAAAAGAAAATAATGCTAAATAATAAAATCTCTCGCTGTGGAGGAAAAACCTGGGAAAGTGTTAGACTCCTCCCTTTGGTCTCCTCAGAGCTGGGGCTTGGCCCAGGGCCAGGCCCTCTGTGCCCAGTGGAAAGTCCTCCTGATGTGCTCTGAGGTTGAAAGCAGTCCAGTGGAAAAGGGAGAAAATCTGGAATTCCAGGGAAGGAAAAACAAAGTTCAACTCTCAGTCTCTCTCTCCGGAGAAAAAGAAACTGAACAACTGGCCAAAAGCTGACTGGAAAGCAGCAAGCCGGGTGCTTCCTCGCTCCCCTGCCACAGCTGGGGAAAAAAAACCCCTGCTATCTGTGTGTGACCTTGAACAAGCTGCAAACTTCTTTGCAAAAGTTTTGCTCAGTTTTTTCCTTCCCCCTCTCAGGCTCAGTTTAGAGGCACAGAAAGGCACAAAAATTAATTTCTGGGCATAGGCAGCAATTTGGGATACACATCATAATGTCACCCCAAGAAATTCCACCCCTTATCCCATATTGTTGGCCCAGTGCCCAAACTAAGATATTCTAATTCTACACACACATTAATACATATATATATATATACACAGCTATGTGCGAACAGTGACAGTGACAATCAGCAAGCAGTGGTATACAGGCATTTCACATTACAGGTGGTTCTCATACAACAATCAGATCTCCCTGCGGTACACAACGTGTTGTTCCATCTTTAGGCATTACCCACCATGTGCAACCAGGTCCCTAAGCAAAGACAACCCCACGGGTGGGTTTGTCTGGACTCGAGGCAGAATTTATCCACACAGGCTTTCCTAACAGACCTCTGACATGCACTACTGGGACCTTATCTCCATCTGTTGTATGCAGGGATTCAGATTGGGCTGGACCAGCTCTATTGCTGGAACCTCGGGTGTTAACTAACCAGGTGGCCTTTGCTAGATGCTGCCCCCAATTTTTGAAAGTTCCCCCACCTAGTGCCTTCAGGGTGGTTTTCAACAATCCATTGCACCGTTCCACTTTGCCTGCAGCTGGTGCATGGTAAGGGATGTGGTACACCCACTCAATGCCATGTTCTCTAGCCCAGGTACTTATAAGGCTGTTCTTGAATTGAGTCCCATTATCAGATTCAGTTCTCTCAGGGGTGCCATGCCTCCAAAGGACTTGCTTTTAAAAGGCCCAGGATGGTATTATGGGCAGTAGCATGAGGCACAGGGTAGGTCTCCAGCCATCCTGTGGTGGCTTCTACCATTGTGAGCACATAGCGCTTGCCTTGGCAGGTTTGAGGCAGTATGATGTAATCAATCTGCCAGGCCTCCCCATACTTGTATTTGGACCACGGCCCACCATACCACAGGGAATTCACTCGCTTGGCCTGCTTGATCGCAGCGCATGTCTCACAATCATGAATAACTTGGGAGATACTGTCCATGGTTAGATCCACCCCTCGATCTCGTGCTCACTTATAGGTGGCGTCTCTGCCCTGATGGCGGAGGCATCATGGGCCCATCGAGCTAGGAACAACTCTCCCTTGTGTTTCCAGTCCAAGTCTACCTGTGACACTTCTATCTTTGCAGCCTGATCTACCTGCTTGTTGTTTTGGTGTTCTTCGTTAGCCCTACTCTTGGGGGCATGGGCATCTACATGGCGGACTTTCACAACTAGCTTTCTGACTCGGGCAGCGATGTTTTTCCACTCTTCAGCAGCCCAGATTGGTTTTCCCCTACGCTGCCAATTAGCTTTTTTCCACTTTTCTAGCCATCCCCATAGAGCACTGGCTACCATCCATAAATGAGTGTACAGGTAGAGCTTTGGCCACTTCTCTCTTTCAGCAATGTCCAGGGCTAGTTGAACAGCTTTGAGTGGTTGACCCCGAATCTCACCAGACACCTTCTGCCAGAGGCTCCAGGAAAGACCATGGCTCCCAGCTGCAGAGTAGAGCACGTTCTTCACTTCTGGTCCTGTCCTGACTGGGCCAAGGGCTACAGCATGAGCGATTTCCTGCTTGATTTGGGCAAAAGCTTGTTGCTGTTCAGGGCTCTAATGGAAATCGTTCTTCTTGCGGGTAACCAGGTAAAGAGGACTCACAATCTGGCTGTACTCAGGAATATGCATCCTCCAAAAGCCTATGGCACCTAGGAAAGCTTGCGTTTCCTTCTTGTTTGTCGGTGGAGACATTGCTGTGATCTTATTGATGACCTCAGTGGGAATCTGATGCCATCCATCTTGCCATTTCACTCCCAGGAACCGGATCTCTTGAGCAGGTCCCTTGACTTTGCTCTTCCTGATGGCGAAACCAGCTTCCAGCAGAATCCGGATAAATTTCTCTCCTTTCTCAAACACTTCTGTTGCGGAGTTCCCCCACACAATGATGTCATCAATGTACTGCAGATGTTCTGGAGCCTCACCCTTTTCTAGTGCAATCTGGATCAGCCCATGGCAGATGGTGGGACTGTGCTTCCACCCCTGGGGCAGTCGGTTCCAGGTGTACTGCACACCTCTCCAGGTGAAGGCCTGCACTCTGCTGCCAAAGGAATGGAGAAAAAGGCGTTAGCAATGTCAATGGTGGCATACCACTTTGCTGCTTTGGACTCCAGCTCATTCTGGAGCTCCAACATGTCCAGCACAGCAGCCCTCAGTGGTGGAGTCACTTCATTCAAGGCACAATAGTCCACAGTCAATCTACGTTCTCCTTCTGATTTGCGCACAGGCCAAATGGGACGATTGAAGGGTGAGTGGGTCTTGCTGACCACCCCTTGGCTCTCCAGCTCACGGATCATCTTGTGGATGGGAATCACAGCATCTCCAGTTGTCCGGTATTGTCGGTGATGCACTTTCGAGGTAGCAATTGGTACTCTTTGTTCTTCCACCTTCAGAAGGCCAACTGCAGACGGGTTCTCTGATAGCCCAGGCAAAGTGTTCAATTGCTTAATGCTCTCTGTCTCCACAGCAGCTATTCCAAAAGCCCACTTGAGTCCCTTTGGGTCTCTAAAATACCGGTTCCGGAGGAAGTCTTTGCCCAAAATGCACGGGGCCTCTGGGCCAGTCACAATGAGATGTTTCTTCCACTCGTTTCCGGTAAGGCTCACCTCAGCTTCTACTAAGGTCAAATTTTGCTATCCACCTGTTACACCAGAAATAGAAACAGATTCTTCCCCCACATGCTGCGATGGAATCATTGTACACTGCGCACCAGTGTCAACCAAGGCATCATATTTTTGTGGTTCTGATGGACCAGGCCAACAAATCCACACAGTCCAAAAGACACGGTTTTCCCTGACCTCTACCTGGCTAGAGGCAGGGCCCCTCTATGCCTGGTCATACTTCTTTCCCTGGGCCTGCATTTTGGAGGTTCCTTCATGGGAATCGGACATGCCATCGTCTTTTCCATCATTTCTGGCAGTTTGGCTACAGGCAACTGGAGCTACTTCCTTTTTGGTAGAACTTCCTTTCTGAGATTGCGCTCCTTCGATTCACGCACTTGTGCTGCCAGAGCAGACGTGGTTTGTCCACCCCACCTCTTCGTGTCTTCCCCACTGTCACACAGAAATTTCCACAGCTCACTTCGTGGGATGTTCCTTCTCTCTGGGGAACGTCCGTGGAGAAGGCACTTTAATCTCCTGGTGATTCTTCTTCATTTCATCTTCCATTTTCTGCATACGTGTTTCCACTGCTGCAATTCTTCCATGTGTTGGGCCATGCACAGAGTCTGCATATGCTCGGAGCTTCACTGCCATATCCTTCACAGTCTCATTCGCATCGTAGTCCGGTTTCATTATTGCTAAAGCAGAAGCGTATTCCCGTGGCCCAAGTTGTATGAGTTTTCACTACATATATGGAATAACTCTGGCCTGGTCTGGACTCCTCAATCCTGGGTCATTTGTGAAAACAACCTCTACCACCCCTAGTTCTCTCAGGCGTTGGATCCCTTGTTCTATGGTCTTCCACGGGTTTTACTGCATGTAGAGATCATCTCTGCACATATATCTTTCAATCACACCTGTCAAGACCTGTCTCCAGAGACTGGCAGAGTCAGCCTCCCTTATCATCGCTTGGTCGATCACTGGATCACATGACAGGGATCCGAAATGCTTCGCTTCAGCACCGTCCAGCATCACATCATCACCTGCCGCATCCCAAATACGGACCATCCAACTTATTATGGATTTATCAGACCATCGGGTGTAGCCCTTTCTTAGGCTGTGAAGGTCCTTTATGGACATGGACTCGGTAATGGTTTCTGTGCCTGAGTCAGTTGGTCATTTTGAGGTTCCTTCCCCTGCATCTTTTGAGGTCCCTTCCCCTGCATTATCCTCATCTTTCACTGGACGATCAGTTTTGGTTGTGTGTTTTTCCCTCGTGACAGGAGCCACTGTCAATGGCTTAGACTCTCCATCTGGTTTGGGCTTGCTATCTGGTTCGGCTGCAGCCTGAGTGACTGGGGTGTCTGCATGCTTTGCCGATTTATCTTCCTGCCTTTCTACCTTTACTTGCTGCAGTGTGCGATAGGCATATGCCAAAGCCCAACATATTGCAAGGAGCTTGTTTCCATTGGAATTGTCATTGTATTTCTCTTTCAGATATTTTGCCACCTCAGCTGGTTTCTGAACTTGTTCAGGGGGAAACTTGCAAACCATTGCGTCAGAGAATTTCTTTAGGGTTTGGCCGATGTCCTCCCATTCCCCACACCACTCAGGATGTTCCACCTCTGGGTCAGGTGCCTCGGCAGTAGCCCGGGAAATCTGATCTTTCATTCTAGACAAGCTGCGACCACATAGAGGAAGCTTACCAGATAAAATAGCAGAAATACCAGGAAGATGGTCTCTTTAACATCCAGGGGAAACTGAACACTCTTAAAAGATAACCTATCAAATTTAAAGAGAAGGGAAACACCGTCTCCTCCTCTTCTAACAATCTGGGTGCAATTACTTATAAATTCCCAAAACAGGCTACCGAAGCTAGGACTGGGGTTAGGAGGGAGAAACCATTTATCATTCACACTTCAAACAGCTGCCTGTACCTCTGTCAACTTCTTATAAATCATTGTCACCGAGCACAGCAAAATAGAAATCCTGATTCATCTCCTTTCTCTGTAAAATTTACATATCAGGGACAAGATTGGAGCAAGTTGTGGATAGGCAAACAACCCTAGGGACCAAAATAACACTAGTACCTCAATGAAGCCTAAAGACCAGAAAGACATGAGTACATCAAGCCAGAGAGACATTATGAACTCAACCAGCATGATGACTACTTTACCCCAACACAGAATAAGTAAATTCAAACTAAAATGTAATTACTACAGGTTTTTTCACTTTCCTTCGAGCCACACATTGGGCGCCACTAAATTTCGTACCCGTTTGGCCAAATTTAGAAATACATCCTCTGAGAGAAGGCACAACCACCCCTCCCCCCCAGGTTCGGGAAAATATAAATTTTCCTCGAAGGAAAGTGAAGGAGATAAAACTATTTATTTACTTAACACATGGGAAAAAGAAAATAATGCTAAATAATAAAATCTCTCGCTGTGGAGGAAAAACCTGGGAAAGTGTTAGACTCCTCCCTTTGGTCTCCTCAGAGCTGGGGCTTGGCCCAGGGCCAGGCCCTCTGTGCCCAGTGGAAAGTCCTCCTGATGTGCTCTGAGGTTGAAAGCAGTCCAGTGGAAAAGGGAGAAAATCTGGAATTCCAGGGAAGGAAAAACAAAGTTCAACTCTCAGTCTCTCTCTCCGGAGAAAAAGAAACTGAACAACTGGCCAAAAGCTGACTGGAAAGCAGCAAGCCGGGTGCTTCCTCGCTCCCCTGCCACAGCTGGGGAAAAAAAACCCCTGCTATCTGTGTGTGACCTTGAACAAGCTGCAAACTTCTTTGCAAAAGTTTTGCTCAGTTTTTTCCTTCCCCCTCTCAGGCTCAGTTTAGAGGCACAGAAAGGCACAAAAATTAATTTCTGGGCATAGGCAGCGATTTGGGATACACATCATAAGGTCACCCCAAGAAAGGTACCTGTGCTGAAACAAGCAAATGTTGAAGTAGCTGTGATTGGATGAGAAGCTTGAACAGAGAGCGATGAAAGTGATGAAAACCCTTGCTCCCAGGGAAGAAGACCTCTGTTCCTAGAGATGAAGATGCTCCCAGAGATAGGTGAAGAGACCTTTTGCTTCTGAACAGCTCATCTTTAAAATGGTACCCCATTAGATCTAGATTGAACCATCGAAATAAGTTGTGGGGAAAGCTGCAAGTCAGGGGAATGGACTCCCATGCGAGCAGAGAACCAACGCAGGCAGCTGCCTTGCTGTTACATTGAAGCCATGAGAGAACTGTTTCTTGTGGAGATGTCTCCAAAGCATGAGCAAGAGAGACTCCTCTCCCTAAGTGAACTGAAAAAGATTATTATAGAGGTGGTAAACTGACTGAAAAAAATCTCAAGGGTTGTTTTTGACGTTGTCAGGGCAAGAAGGGAGAAAGGTGAGGGGAAGAGAAGTGTTCTGAAGGTTTAGTCTGACTTTATTTTCTTTCTTTTAGTTCTGTTAATAAACTTCTTTATATTCTTTTAAGTTTCGTGCCTGCTTTGTTTTTTCCTAATTCTTATCTCACAGAAGGAAAATAAGTAAGTAATGGATATTTCAAACCAAACCACTACACATACCTACTTTACTACTTATTCCAGTAGTAGAGTCTTTTCTGCATATCAGCTGAGCAGGGCTTACACAAAGACAAGGCCTTTGCTACTTCTCATACTGCCCTATCAGAGAGCTTTGCTTATGTACATCACTTTTGCTTTCCCTATTAAATTGTCTTTATCTCAACCCATGAGTTTTCTCACTTTTACTCTTCCAATTCTCTCCCCATCCCACCAGGGTGAGGGGAGTGAGTGAGTGACCTGGTGGTACTTAGCTTCCTCTACTGTGGTTAAACCATGTGTCTTGGTTTTGAAAGACAGGTGTCTGCTAAGGAAAGCAGAAGCCTCCCTTGGAGTGTCAGATGTAACCCCTTTCCCTCCGAGTTATTATAATTTTGAAATCAAGGGCTTTTAGGCAAAAATGTGGGAAATAGGAATAACAGTTCTTTACTATTATATATCTATATGTGTATAACCAGTCAAACAAAACAACAATAACTATGGCAGTAACAGCAAACAATCACAAACCCAGTCCCAGCCTTTCAGCTGTCAGACCTTTTCCCCTCCGGTGCAGTTCTGCTCGCAGCCAGCAGGGGCCCTGGCGGCTCCCAGTGAGCAGGGCAGGTGTGATGGTTGCAGGGGGCACTCCGGAGCGAGCTCGGGGAGCACGTGGCACCGGTGGCCTGGGGTCCTGGGCAAGGATGGAACAAAGGCTTCACAAACCCCTGGGCAGCTGGCCCCGGTGTCCGGCTGGACCTTTGGGAACAGCAGGCTGGAGCAGCAGGCTGGAGCGGCAGGGATGAGCACAAACCCCAGGTGGCAGACGCGATATATCCAAGCGGGGAACCCCCCGGAGGTCTGGGCAGGCAGGGCGAGCACGGCTACAACGCAGCGAAGGCTTGAAGCAACGGCAGGGGCAGGACGGCCACAGCCCGGTCTCCAGCGGGTCAGGGAAGGTGGGCCGGGGATCCTGGGATCTTTCTCCGCAGAAAGAAAAAGCGGCCGAAAAAAAGAACCAGCAACTTCTCTCTCCAAACGCCGAGAGCGAACTGACCCCGCACCCAGGTGAAACAAAGGAGTAGCCAGGCCCACCCCACCCCCAATGGGTAGCTCTTTTGTCTTCCTTAAGTACCCCAGTGATTTGTTGTCTTAGTAACAGTATGAGGGGAAAATTCCTTTAACAGAAAAAAACAACCTAGAACTCTTAAAACCCCAACACCATGACATGGTCATTCATCCAGATATATATATGCTGGCTCAGGAGCAAGAGTCTGCATCCACATCCAAACATAAATGTTTTAGTGTTATTGCAGTTTTAAATATGTGTATAATGCAATACTGTATATCAAAATAAACCGTACCTAACATTGCAGATGTGACCCATTTCATGTCTGGTACCAAGGAATGGGAGAATAACAGCACAGAATTAAGATTTTCTATTGTGGTTCTCCACTAATTATTACAATATTTTCAAGACATTACCACCAAGTGTCACATGGAATGTATTTATATTCATATAGATTGCATATTGTGTCAAAAATAGGTGGCTTCACTTAAATGACATGGATATCTGTTATATGTTCAAAAACGCCTGTGGTGGGTTGTCCTTGACTGGACACCAGGTTCTCACTAAGCCAGTCTATCACTCTCCCTCCTCAACAGGACAGAGAGAGAAAAATACGATGAAAGGCTCATGGATCAAGATAATGACAGGGAGTTCACTCACCAATTACCCTCACAGGCACAACAGACTCGGCTTAGGAACGTGAATTTAATTTATTACAAATCAGAGTAGGATAATGAGAAAGAAAACCAAATCCTAAAACACCTTCTCCCCCCCCACCAGAGCAGCACAGCAAGACTGGAAATGGGACTGCAGTCAGTTCATCAAATCATCAAACATTGTCTCTGCCACTCCTTCCTCCTCATGCTCTTTACCTGCTCCCGCATGGGGTCCCTCCCACAGGAGAGTCCTTCACAAACTGGTCCAGCATGAGTCCCTTCCAGAGGGTGCAGTTCTTCAGGAACAGATTGCTCCAGAGTGGGTCCCCTGTGGGAGCTACAGGTCCTGCCAGTAAACCAGCTCCAGTGTAGGCTCCTCTCTCTCCATGGGGTTCCAGGTCCTACCAGGACCCTGCTTGAGTGTGGGCTTCCCATGGGGTCACAGCATCCTTTGGCTGCATCCACCTGCTCCAACATGGAGTCCTCCAGAGGCTACAGGTGGATCTCTGCTTCACCATGGACGTCTATGGGCTGCAGGGGCACAGCTGCCTCACCATGGTCTTTCACCACAGGTTTCAGGGGAACCTCTGCTCTGACACCTGGAGCACTTCCTCCCCCTCATTCTTCACTGACCTTGGTTTCTGCAGTTTTTTCTCTCACGTATTCTCACTCCTTTCTTGGCTGTTGTTGCACAGCAGTTTTCCCTTCCTTGTTAAATATTTTAATACAGAGGCTCTACCACCAGCACTGATTCACTCAGCTTTGGCCAGCTTGGAGTCTGTCTTGGAGCCAACTGGCTACCAAAACCTTACCACACAAACCAAATGCATGCAACAATGTAGAAGAAATAATGTTTTAGCTTTTTTTCATAGCAAATAGCTATGGAGTTTTTTTAATCCATAAGGAGTAACTGAAATGGACAGGCAGTGTTCTGAGACATCTGTAGGCCAGTCTACAGAGTCTAAATTTGCACAGAACATGCACAGTCATTTGCAGACCAGCTTGTTTCATTTTAAAAAACCCACAGGAACACTTTCAACTTGCTAAAAAGATTAATGAAGCAGAACTGCTTGTTTTTTAGAAACTGGTAGAGCTGCCCAGGCATTAGGTCAAAGATGAATCTAAAAACAATGTCATCAAACTGGGCAAGGAGACTCCAAGTTGCCCATGGGTATTATTTTGCCACAGCTCCTTTCAACTTGGCTTTGAGTTGGTTGGCTTAACGACACAAAACCACTGTAGCTTTGGTGGTTGTTTTAAGTAATACAAAAGGGTTTTTTTTTAAATGAGCTTGTAGAAAAAAGCCATAGTATGTGCTTAACATGAGTGGGACCACAAAGGTTTTCTAGAAATCAGTTCAAAAATCTAGAAGATGAGATTTCATGATTGTGTTCAATTTGGCTGGGGTAGAGTTAATTTTCCTCACAGTGGCTGGTATGGGGCTGTGTTTTGGATTTGTGCTGAACACAGGGTTGATAATACAGACGTGGTTTTTTTTTATTGCTGAGCAGCGCTTACACAGAGCCAAGGCCTTTTCTGCTTTTCATACTGCCATGCTGAGGAAAGGGCTGGGAGTGCATGGGAGGAGACACAGCCGGGACAGGTGACCCCAACTGACCAAAGCAATATTCCAGACCATATTGTCACCAAATTACCAAAAACGGTTGAATAAGACTCCTTAACACTAATTTTAAAGAGAGCATCATTTATTCAGGTGCCTGGAGTGGCATGGGAGATAACTCCTCCTAACGTGCACCCCAATTTCTACAAGTGTGGTGCTAATATACAGTCACTACGTGCATATTATAATTTGCCCATTACCATAAAAACCTTCCCCATGTTCCCCAAGTTCCAACACTCAGTTCTTGTTTTGGCTGTAGCTGCATTCCTGAGCCAGATGTCTCCTCTTTATCTTCTTACATCCTTGCTTGGGTAGCAATTTCTGCATGCCTTGCTTCTCTGCTAAGGGTCCTCAGACAGTGTCTTCTCTGCTAAAAGTTCACAGTCACAGTGTTTTTCTACTAAAACCTCACAGTTACAGTAGAAATTGAATTAACCTTTTTGGTATCAATATGACATCATACTCAATATATAAAGTGGGGGGAAGAAGGAGGAAGGGGGGATGTTTAAAAGGGGTGGTGTTTGTCTTCCCGAGTAACTGTTATACATGATGGGGCCCTGCTCTCCTGGAGATGGCTGAATACGTGCCTGCCCATGGTGAGAAAAATGGATTAGAGAGCTAAAATTTTTTTAGCGATATATTATTGAACATTTATTAGTAGATGCTACAGTGGGGATTACTGTAACACGCATATCAAACAAGGCGGCCTGTGGAAAAGACATATATATAGGCTGATTCTTGATAGATGTTTCAGAGATGTTTATTTCTCCAGCCGCATGGCCGGGATCTGCCGAGGAACTGTTACAGTCACGGGACCAGAGGGTCCTTGCCCGTGCAGGAGAACACAAAACAACCAGGGGGGAACGAGGCTGACCAGGGGCTGGGGAAACCCCGTCTCTCTCCCAGGGCCCCATGGCGGGGGGAAGACCCCGACAAGTAGAACAAAGGCATATCACAGCTCTGGGGCGCTTGGCAATATTGCCAGAGGCGAACTCCATTCATTTTACTGTGGACTTAAGTACTCTCTTAAACTGTTACATATTCATTAAGCCCAGAAAGTAATTTACACTTCACTCAACTTTTCCCCCTTCTCTGGTCTCTGCCCCATTCCGCCAGCACGATGCCGCTTTGGTCCTCTGGATAGCTTCAGAATTGAAGCCAGGCACCCTCTCTCCGGTGCCTCCCCAGTCTCCAACCTAATTTGTAGCTGAGTTTCCTTGGGAGGTGTGAGTTTTGATGAGATAACAGTCTTCCTGGGATGCATTTGGTTTATCTTCTTTGTTTCTCTAAGATGTCCTGGTTCCTGGCTCTGTAGTTTCTCAACTCAAAAGATGTTTATTAGCATGTGTCTATTAATACATTTCTTAACATATTACAACTATTTCGAAGTTACAATTTACCTTAATCTCATTTCTACTTAACTACATTTTACTTAAACACTATTTCTACATAGTACATTATCACTTATAAATGTTAAAATCATATATGCGAAAGATAACATTTATCATTCATTTATTTATCACAATGGGAAGGGGTGAATGAATTCCTTGCTTTGCTTGTGTCCACGGCTTTTGCTTTACCTGTCTGTATTGGTTTTGGAGACAAATTTCAGGAGAAAATGTCCTGGAATGAGCATTTCCTCTAAAGGGAAAGGGCTTCAATAACTCCCTTTTCTTCTGCCAATGAGAGAAATGGATACCAGGAGATGAAAGTGGAAAAAAAAAAAGGTAAAACTGTTTATTGACAAAGCAAAAAAATTGAACCTTACACCCCACCCCCATCTCGCCGTGTGGCCGAGAGGCAAAGATGGCGGTTGCCATTCTTTGTCTCTGGGAAGGGGGGAGAAAAGAGTCCACGCAGCAGCCGAGAACCTGTTGGATTTCTGGCGTGGGTCTCCTTTTTGCAGCAGCCAAAGTTGGTGGATTTTAATGTTCTTCTGTTGGTTCAGCTCCCCCGAGGTCTCAGGTTAGGGACGGTTCCCCCGCCGGCTCCCTGGACGGGCTGAAAAGAAAAACAAGCCAAGCCGAAACAGTTCAAGGGAAAAAAAAAAAAAAAAAAACAAAAACAAAAAGCCGCCGAGAGGATTCCCGGTACAGCCTTCAGGCTAGGGGAAGAGAAGGGAAAAAAACTTCTAGCTTCAAGCTAGCAAAAAACCAATCCAACAAAAGGAACAATGCAGTGTCCCCGGTCCACGCTGTCTGGAGCACCAAAGAGAGAGCTTGAACAGAGCCCGTGCCCGGGGTTCGCTGGCTCTGGCCCCGCCCCCTGGTTCATCTGAAAGCTACAACAGCCTTTCTGGGCATAAAGCGGATGATTAGGGAATAGAGGATCATCATAAAATCACCCCAAGACACTGTCAAACTGTCTTTACCTCAACCCATGACTTTTCTAGCTTTTACCCTTCGGATTCTCTCCCCAATCCTGCTGGTGGGGGAGTGAGCCAGTGGCTGTGGGGGGCTTGGCTGCTGGCCAGGATTAAACCATGAAAATCTGGCTTTATTAATGCACCTTTTCCATACTGTTTATTATTTGACATACTTTCATTGTGTCCCTTTCTCTTTTGTGCTCTGCATGCTGGATCAACCTGCACTGAGAAGCTCAAGTGAAGCCATTTCCCAAGTCTGGAGCGACACATGTTCTTCATATGGGTTCATGTTTACACTCAGTGCACTGGCTCACTCAGGGGACAGAGCTCAGCATCCTCTTAACCTTGGGATCTTCCTTGCAGGGCAAAACACATACATAACTGCTCCTGGTCTTTTCCACACCTCGTGGTAGGAGAGCTTTTCCAGACCTTTAAACCTTTCTTGTCTCTGAAGTTGTCCCTAAGATAAACAGAATTGCCCAATCAAAATTTATAAAGAAATGACATTTATTATGCGACCGGAAATATCGGTTTCAAAAGCCACGATCGAGAAAAGCAGCTCCGAGCCCGGGGTCGGAGCTGGGTGACCACGCATAGATCTGATCTCTATCGCACCAGACCTCCCAAGTTCACGACTGCTGCTTCAGCTGGTCCCTTCTTATACAGTTTTTGGGCAGAGTCTGAATTAATTCTATTCTTCTCGTAATTTTAGCATATTCATGAAGTTTTCTTGTCCTGGAGTTGGGCTGCACAAAGCCTTTCCTGGGTCCGATGAATTGTCCATCCTGGGTGATGAGTGGGCCATTTCTGGTGATGGATGGGCCATCTCTGGTTCCTGGAACAGTGTAGTGGTTTGGTCTAAAATACTCATTACTGTTTATCTTCTGTGAGATAAGAATTAGGAGAAATGCAAAGCAGGCACCAAACTTGAATGAATATAAAGAAGTTTATTAACAGACCTAAAAGAAGAAAAGAAAAAAAATTATACCACCTTTAGAACTCTCCTCCTCCCCCCACCTTCCTCCCTTCTCCCACTGACAATGTAAAGACAACCCTTAAGATGTTCAGTCTGTTTACCACTTCCATAATAACCTTGTTCAGTCCATTTAGAAAGAGAAGTCTCTTTTTGCCCCTGCTATGAAAACAGTATCACACCGAGACAGCCACCCACTTCCAAATATTGTTCAGTCCATTCAGGAAGAGGAGTCTCTCTGCTTACGATGTGAGTCCCTTCCCCCGACTTGCAGCTTTTCCCGCAACTGCTTTCGAGGGTCCACTCTTGAAAGTTTTCTGGGGTACAATTTTAAGGTTGAGCTGTTCAGAAACAAAAAAAAAAACAGAGGCCCTTCTCCTTCCCTGGGAGCAAAGGGTCATCTTCATCTTTAAGACTATCTCTGGAAGCATCTCTAGGAATTGAGGTTTTTCTCCTTTCCTCTTTGGAGCAAAAGTCCTCATCTGGTTCATCTGGTTCATCTCTCTCTGTCCAAACTTCTCATGAAATTACAGCTGCAGCAGCATCTGCCTATTGCTTATGACTTGAACACTCCACCCCCCATATCTTCATGAAATTACAACGGGATACTCTGATATATCATAGCTTCACAACAGACTTTCAGCTTTAAGCATCTCCTCTCTCTCTCTTCCCTCAGGTTTTCAGCTCTTCACAGCAATAAAAGGGTTAATCTCACCTTGGCCTTGCAGCTGGAATGTGGCTTATCGCAGTTGGTCACCTGACCTCTGCCGGACAGAGGTGCCGCTTTGCTGAATCTCGGCCGCAGTGGAGAGGGGGGGGGTTCCGAGCCTCTCTGGCTGCCCACGGCAAGGCAGTGGGGGGGGGGGGGGGGGGGGGTTCCACGGCTGGAACAGGCCCATGGCTCCAGGCTGGCCGTGGCCCGGCCCGGCCTGGCCCAAGCAGGGCCTGGCCGGGCCTGCTGGCCCCTGCACGGGGCCTGCAGCCACCTGTCCCAGCGCCGGAAACGAGAGAGAGCTTGGGGGGGGAGTTTGTCTATTCTTAAGTGTGTATCACAGAGGCGGTCACAACTTTAAGTGGCTTAAAGAATTGTCCATATTCAAACTGGCCAGCTGATGGGTTCTATCAGGTCCCAGAGGAAGCTGTAAGCACCCCTTAGCAAGGATATCCCTTCCGGGACTATGCTTGCTAACCTATGACAAACAGTTATTTTTAGTTCCCGATTCCAATTCCTTATCAGATGAGATGTAGATATCAGAAGGTGGTAATCAAGTCGTCATGGTGCAAATGTCCCGGTGATAAGATCTAACCCCACCTGGCTGGAATCCTCACTTTTTGTGAGAGAACTTCTTTTAGTGTTGTGAAATTTTTCTCTCAGCCAAGCTGGTGGAGGGATTTTGAAACTGTCTCTACATGGTCTGATTACATTCTAGTTTTATACATAATAGCACGAATTACATACTTTATTTATAACATCCCTGAGTTTTTACCATTTCCATCACCTCTGTGAATGATGAGAACTAAACACAGCCCTCCAGGTCAGAGTGTATGCTTGATTTATATAATTGCATTCTGGTGTCTTGTATGTTATTCTTCAATCTGTTAATGAGCGATCCTTACACCCTGGTAGCATTAATGACTGTTGTTGCTGAGCTAAGGTCTTAATCTGTTTATCCATAGAGATGACTCCAAGGTGATTTAAATGCTTTGGAAAATTAAACTCTGGGTCTATTTTCTGAATATTTGCACTTAATTACTGATATCTCCACACAGCACTATTTGTGGGCGTGGGGAGGAAAGGGTTGAAAAACAGAAGATTGGCAAGGAGAGAGAAAAATAAGTTGTTTTTAGAATTGTTTTTGCTCAAAGACCAGCCTTGCACCTGGGAGATGTTAAAAAATACTCAGTGTGAGAAAATTCACGTATTTGTGTTTGTTCTGGGTTGTTGTCTGTCTGCTGAAAAGAAATGTAATTTTCTCACAGAAGATAACAGGACGTTGTTAAAGACTTAAAAGCCTTTCCCATAAACTTGGGCCTCTGTAAGGGGGGAGAAGGGAGATAAGAGGGTTCAGAGATTGTAAAACAGTCTGATGAAGGATTACAAGTGCTGCAGGCCCTTTGATATGTAATACGGGGCTTGTAGATACAAAAATGCTGCTAGCAAGGATTTTCTTGCTAGCTTCTAAGTCCGTGAGAGACTTTTCTCTCTCACAGAAGACGTAGCAGGGAATGTAAACAACCAAGCCACCTGCAACCTTGAAAAGTCTTGTTTATGGTATAGTAGAAAAATATTTTGACAATGGATGTTTTAGGATTTTAGCCAATCACCCCCAAGGGGTGGCTGGTCCTTTGTCCAATTAGACTATGAAGAAAAAAAGTCTATAAAAGAGTTTGTAAAATAATTAAATAGATCAATCTTGCTGCACAATTCCTGCCTGCTGGATCTTCTCCTCCTCCTCCTCCCTATGGCTGCGGGACACGGTGATATACCATAGGAACCAGGCCTGCGGTAATAGGGGCTCAGGCCTGGGCACTTTTTGCCCCTGCTAAGATGGAATAAGCTTAACAGTGTATGTGTTCCGGCTTTGCCAGCAAAATAATGGAATAAATCTTTTCTTCACATTTCAGCTGTGGATCGTGGCCATCTTGGTGTTACCTGCATATATTTGGTTCACACAGTGAGCACAACGACAAAACTCTGTTGGGTACTGAATCAGTATACTCATTGTAGATGTGCCCTGTAGACATGCCCTTAGCATCTGAAAATAATGTATGTGTAGGACAGACCATTTACCCCCTTTACGTTTCAGATATCAACACTGAGATTCACCTGCCAAACTGCTGCCCTGTGTTCATCTTGTTTGTCCCAGCATGGGAATTTCCTCTAAATCTTTCTTTTTCTTTTAATGTGAAGGTTATTGCAAGAGCTCTAACTCAATTTATGGGGATTCAGAGTGTCTCCACAGAGAATGGCTTTGGTTGGCATGGGGCCTTGGGAGAGACAGGCGGGCTGTGTCTGGCAGGGGGTGAAACAAAGAGCAAGAAGCAAGACAGAGCAGGAGGCGAGACAGAGTAGGATAGTTAACAGGAGATTGGGAGAGGAGATCATAATCTGTAGTCATTGGAGATGTAAAACATGTAACCCTAGAAACTGAAGTTTGTAGCTGCTGAACTGTTGGTTTGTAACAGTATATAAAGATGTGCCTTGTACAATAAAATTTGGCTTTGCATGCACCCTGTGAAGTCTGTGTTCAATCACTGACAAATGGTGCTCCATGTGAGGAGCTTATTATACGCCTAACTGCGCTTCTGTTGGTGAGCCCTGTGGAACTTGAAGTGCTGCTGAGAGAAGCAGGAAATCTGGCCAGCAATCAATCCCTGCAGTTGTAGGTGAGCCACGGGGGACATGGGGGCTGGACAGTCCTCATCGGACAGCCATGTTTTTGAACTTATGTGTCGTTTACTTGAAAAACATGGAAAGTCTGTGCCTCCCCAATGCCTTAAAATTATGCTGCATTGGGCGGCTTCCAAAGTGCCCGTGCTAAACCCAAGCGCTGCCTTTTCATCGGAGGTGTGGGACGAGGTGGGAGATATATTATGGGACCATGCTACAAGAGGAGATGAGGCAGCTGCTCAAATGCTGCCTGCCTGGAGGGCAATAATGGAGGCTATTAAAGCGTGGGAAAAGACTAGCAAAGAGAAAGCTGCTTCTGAAAGCAGTTCCCCTTCCACGGAGGGGGCAGTGGCTGACGCTGCACTTTCTCCAATTGCCCCTGTACCCTCCGCTCCCGTGTGTCCTGATCCCTCTAATCCGCCTGCTACGAAGGTCACTCTTAAACCCCCTCATGCGTTGTTGGTAGATTCGGAAGATGATCCCAGACCGATTTACCCTACTCAGGAGCCCAATTTGTTTCCTCCAAATCCCCGTGATCATTGGGCTAACCTTAGACAGGAGGCGTTGAAGGAAGGACTTTTTGACATAGCCAGAAAAATAGTTGTGCCTGTCATATATCGTCAAGGGCAGGGTCCAACCTGGGAATTGATTCCTTGGTCTGTTGTTAAAGAACTGTGCTGTACCGTTACAGAACATGGCATTCATTCACCGTTTTTTGCAAGCATGGTCACTTCTGTTTTTTCTTCCTATGTGCTTACTCCCCATGGCCTGAAATCTTTGTCACAACTGCTATTAACACCCACTCAATACACTATTTGGGAGACAGAATGGCATAGAGGGCTGGATAGACTTGCTTACCTATGTAGGTAATAATAACCAACAAATAGCTGCCCTGACTATAGACCACCTTATGGGCACTGGAGCCCATACAGATCCTCAGTGCCAAGCCCGAGTTATTCTGAGGGAAGCATTAGAGGGCATTGGAGATGCCGCTCGCCAAGCCCTCCTAAAAATCCCTAATGACCAAAAACCTGAAAAAGCTTTTACTGCTATTTTTCAAGAACCAAAGAAACTTACATGCAATTCATAGACCGCTTAAAGCAGGCATTAGAGCAACAAATTGATCACCCTGAAGTGCGGAATATTTTGCTAGTGAAGTTGGTTGTGGAAAACTCTAATGCTGAATGTAAAAAACTTCTTTAACCGCTCCCTAATCCCACTTTGGTGGAAATGATTGAAGCTTCCAATTGCATTGGATCGATTGAGTATAAATACGAAAATATGACAGCTGCATTTGCAGCTATGAAAGGTCCATCTGATAAGGCAGTAGTGTGTTACGGTTGTGGTTAGCCAGGACATTTAAAAAAGGATTGTTTTCAAGCTAAGGGAAATTCCACTAAACCCTCTACGGCTCCTGGCATATGTCCTTGGTGCTGAAAAGGAAGGCATTTTGCCAATCAGTGTCACTCAAAATATGATTATGAAGGAAAACCACTGTCGGGAAACAGGTCGCAGAGCACGGGACAGTGCTGCACGATGACACAAGTACCCCTGTTGCCCATATAAGTGAACCTCGGAGGGATTCCTCAACCCCAACCTCAGCCTTACGCCCAGGTACAGCAGGCAGCAATGGGGTGGACCTGATCACCTCCACAACAGAAACCCTTTTAGACCCCTCAGTGCATTTGTTATCAATTGGGACATTTGGACCACTGGGGGGAGGTTGTAGTGCATTGTTGCTAGGGAGATCTTCTATTACCCTTTCTGGTCTTTTTGTCCTCCCTGGAGTAATTGATTCTGACTTTACAGGGGAAATCAAAATTATGGCATGGACGCCCTTTTCACCCTTCACTGTACCTAGAGGGTCCCACATTGCTCAACTGCTTTTCTTTTCTGTATCTCCTACATTACCCTTGCAGGATTGCGACAGGGGGAAGGGGGGTTTGGCTCCACAGGAGCCCCAGAAATTTGGTGGACACAGCAGATATCAGAAAAGAGTCCGATATGCCAGTGCACGCTTTTTTATCAGGGACAGAGAGTAGTACTGTCTGGAATTGTTGATACTGGAGTGACACTTTACCGTGCCATAAATCAAGTCTCTCCTGATGGGAGAGAATTTGCTGAAAGTCCTTGTAAGGAGTTTCAAAGATAAACTGAGACTTTTCTTTTAGTTTCAATGCTTCCAGATAGTTGTTTATTAAGTCTTATCAGAGGAACAGAGCCACTAGCGTGACCCAGCTACAGCATAGAAGACAGAAAAGTAGGAGTGAGACTAATTATCAAGATTTACACAGCCTTTTAAATATATTTTAACCAGTAGTTACTAAAAACGTACATTATTTTCACTTTCTTACCAATTATTCAGTAACACGACTAGGAACTGCGGAATTTTCTATCCAGTCATTCCAAACCACTTTTACTGCAGAATATGGAGTAGTAGAAGAAGGAGAAGAAGGTTTAGAGAACAACGACAATCCTCCATTTTGGTATTTTTTACTCTTATCTATTTACTACAAAGAGAAGCCTAAAACCTCTAAATTTTTCACCCTGTGACAATCTTACATAGTAGTCTATCACCTAATCCACACCACTGTATTTTCTAGCTCTTGTCTAACTGTTGGTAATTTTTTCCAAGGTTTGAAGCTAAAACAGTGTTGTTCAGGGGGGTAAAAACCCTTAAAAACAGGCAGAGAAATATTCTCAGCACTCTGGGTTCCTACACTGGAGCAGATGTTACTGTAATTTCTCAAGCTAAGTGGCCACTGAATTGGCCTCTAGCTCTGGTTTCACAAAACCTTTCAGGAATTGGTGGAGTGAGTAATAGTCAACAAAGTAAACATATGATACAAATCATAGGTCCTGATAACCGCAGTGCTAACATCAAACCTTTTGTTTTGGCAGTTCCCATGGTGTTGTGACCATGAGATCTCCTCTCTCAGCTCAGTCTGAGATTGCAATCTGATTTTTAACATGGGCCATTGTGATGTGAACCACTCCACAATTGACATGGAAAATGACTAAAGCTATCTGGGTGGATCAATGGTCCCTGCCTGAAAAGAAGCTGCGTGCATTAGAAGAATTAGTAGAAGACCAATTACAAAAAAGGCATATTGTTCGCTCCACCAGTCCCTGGAATTCTCCTATTTTTGTGATACAAAAACAAACAGGTAAGTGGCACTTACTCCATGATTTGAGAAAAATTAATGATGCCATGGAAGATATGGGAGCTTTACAGCCAGGACTCCCTTCCCCCACAATAATACCATGAAATTGGGCTTTGAAAGTCATTGATTTAAAAGATTGTTTTTTCACTATTCCTTTGCATGCCACTGATGCCCCTAAATTTGCCTTTTCAGTCCCTAGCACAAACATGCAAGCCCCCTTGAAAAGATTTCACTGGGTAGTACTGATAAGCGAAAAAGACTCTTCAACTCAAAAGTTGTAAAATAGGTATGTTTATTGCAGCGCCGGATGCATGGGGGGTAGCCCCCAGTAGCGGGTTTGGTTTGTAACCGGGCGGAAACACCAATTTAGTGTAGTGGTTTGGTCCAAAGTACTCATTACTGTTTACCTTCTGTGAGATAAGAATTAGGAGAAAAGCAGAGCAGGCACCAAACTTGAAAGAATATAAAGAAGTTTATTAACAGACCTAAAAGAAGGAAAAACCCAAAAAATCATACCACACCTTCAGAACACTTCTCCTCCCCCCACCTTTCTCCCTTCTCCCACTGACAATGTAAAAAGACAACCCTTGAGATGTTCAGTCTGTCTACCACTTCCATAATAACCTTGTTCAGTCCATTTAGAAAGAGGATTCTCTCTTGCCCATACTATGAAAACATTATCACAATGAGACAGCCGCCCAGGTTGGTTCTCTGCTCGCATGTGGGTCCCTTCCCCCGACTTGCAGCTTTTCCCACAACTGCTTTCGAGGGTCCACTCTTGAATTACCGGGGTATAAATTTTAAGGTTGAGCCGTTCAGAAACAAAAGTTCTCTTCACCCATCTCTGGGAGCATTTAATCTCTAAGAACAGAGGCCCTTCTTCCTCCCTGGGAGCAAAGGGTCCTCCTCATCTCCATCTCTAGGACTATCTCTGGGAGCATCTCTAGGAACTGAGGTCTTCTCCTTTTCCATTTGGAGCAAAAGTCCTCATCACTTCCATTTCTCCCTGTTCAAATTTCTCATTAAATTACAGCTGCTTCAGCTTCTGCCTATCTCAGCGCAGGTGCTTTTGCTCACAAGTACAAGTTGAATGCTCCACCCCCCATGCCTTCATGAAATTACAACAGGTACTCTGATACATCATAACTTTACAACAGAATTTCAGCTTTAAGCATCTCTTCTTTCTCTTCCCTCAGGTTTTCAGTTCTTCACAGCACTAAAAGGGTTAATCTCACCTCGGCCTTGCAGCTGGAATGTGGCTTATCGCTGTTGGTCACATGATCTTTTGCCAGACAGCAGCGCAGCTTCAGCTGAATCTTGGCCGCACTGGAGAGGGGGGAAGCCGAGCCGCTCTGTCTGTGGGGGGGTTCCGCGGGTGGAACAGGGCCCATTGGCTCCAGGATGGCTGTGTCCCTGCCTGGCCTGGCCTGAGCAGGGCCTGGGCCGGGCCTGCCGGCCTCCGCACGGGGCCCGCAGATACCTGTCCCAGCACCGGAAACGAGACAGAGCTCTTCCTGGGGTGTGTCTATTCTTAAGTGTGGATCACAGAGGAGGTCACAATTTTAAGTGGCTTAAAAAATTGTCCATATTCAAACTGGTCAGCTGATAGGTTCTGTCAGGTCACAGAGGAAGGTGTAAGCACCCCTTTGCAAGAACATCATTTCCAGGACTATGCTTGCTAACCCATGACACCCCCAAAAAACCATGCGTGCTGACTGGGCTACTCAGCTTGAAATATATCTGGTTACAAATTGCATATACATTAGGTTACACAATATGCCTATACATATTCATTGTCTGTCTCCGCTTTGTATTATAATTAGCTCAGCATCTTATTATGCCTGGGCAGTGCCACCTGGTGGTCGTGGGCTGGGGTCTCCGGGATGAAGTAAGCAGTCTTCCTCAGATTTGAACTCTTCACCTTGCTTCCTTGCACATGGTCTCTGAGGTCCTGGTCTAAGTCCAAACCCCAAAGCTGGTTCGGGCCAGTTCCAAGGTCCAAAAGCAGGATTTTTTGGTCACAGTTTCTTCCTCTTATCAATGATCTGGCATCTTATCCCTATTCTCCCATACATCTTTCTCCTTTGCCTGGCCAGCATAGCAAATATTAAGCAAGCAATTCATTGTTTAGCAAGCAGCTGCAAAGTTTTGCTAGACTAGTGATACCCACAATCAGCAATTAACCTCTTAAAGCCTGAGCCCCCTGTATCAGTACTACCCCAAGGGATGAAAGCCCAACTAATTGTCAGCAATTTGTAGCACATGTTTTGAGTCCAGTATGTCAACAAGTACCAGACGTATTGATTTACCATTACATGGATGATCTTTTAATTGCAGCTGAGAGCCCTCAACTCATGGAGAAAGCCCTAGCCCTTACCACAGATGCTATAAACAAAGCGGGACTGTGTATTGTGGATGCTGAAAGCTTGATCGCAGAGAAATTTTCCAGCTTTCTGCCAGCATCCATGCAAAAGTCTTGCTTTCACACACACGCTAGCTGGGAACAGTGAGAGGTTTTTATAAACTAATACCTTTATCTTGCAGCTGTAGTTTGTTATGCAGTCTGTTATGTTACTGATTGGAGAAATATTTTGAAATGGGTGTTGTAGGGTTTAACCAATCATTCTAAGAGGTGGATGGTAGAAGGACCAATAACCTTATGCCATTCAAGTGAACTAGGTTATATAAACGAGTTTGGAAATTAATAAAAAAATTCCCTTCCTCTGCACCGAAGTCTATGCCACTTTTCTTGCCGTCCCTGGTACAACAGTGACAGTGTCTAGCCCCAGAAAAAATTCAAAAGCAACCCCCTTGGCAATATTTGGGCTGGCACATCAGGTCCCAGACCATTTATCCTCAAGCCTTGAAATTACAGTCAAAAATTTCTACATTTCTTGATGCACAAAAATTATTAGGGACTATTAACTGGGTATGTCCTCTATTAGGTATTTCAAATGCAGAACTTGCCCTTCTTTTTGCCTTGTTGAAAGGGGATCCTAATTTGTTGTCACCCCGCACAGTGACACAAGAAGCCGCTGAGGCCCTGCAGAAAGTCACTGATACTTTGCAGCAAAGGCAGACATCTCGATATGCCCCAGAACTACCTTTTTGCCTAATCCTTTTGAATCCAGCAAAACAGGCATATGCCTTAATTTACCAATGGAATCCTTCCCCGCCAGATCCTCTGCTAATTATTGAATGGGTCTTTTTACCACATTGTCGCGGGTTGGGTTTGTAACCGGGCAGAAACACCAATTTAGCGTAGTGGTTTGGTCTAAAATACTCATTACTGTTTATCTTCTGTGAGATAAGAATTAGGAGAAATGCAAAGCAGGAACCAACTTGAAAGAATATAAAGAAGTTTATTAACAGACCTAAAAGAAGAAAAGAAAAAAAAAATCATACCAACTTCAGAACTCTCCTCCTCCCCCCACCTTCCTCCCTTCTCCCACTGACAATGTAAAGACAACCCTTAAGATGTTCAGTCTGTTTACCACTTCCATAATAACCTTGTTCAGTCCATTTAGAAAGAGAAGTCTCTTTTTGCTCGTGCTATGCAAACAGTATCACACCGAGACAGCCACCCACTTCCAAATATTGTTCAGTCCATTTAGGAAGAGGAGTCTCTCTGCTTGCGATGTGAGTCCCTTCCCCCGACTTGCAGCTTTTCCCGCAACTGCTTTCGAGGGTCCACTCTTGAAAGTTTTTAGGGGTACAGTTTTAAGGTTGAGCGGTTCAGAAAAAAAACAGAGGCCCTTCTCCTTCCCTGGAACCAAAGGGTCTTCCTCATCTTCATCATTAAGACTATCTCTGGGAGCATCTGTAGGAGCTGAGGTTTCCTCCTTTCCCATTTGGAGCAAAAGTCCTCATCTGGTTCATCTGGTTCATCTCTCTCTGTCCAAACTTCTCATGAAATTACAGCTGCAGCAGCATCTGCCTATTGCTTATGACTTGAACACTCCACCCCCCATATCTTCATGAAATTACAACGGGATACTCTGATATATCATAGCTTCACAACAGACTTTCAGCTTTAAGCATCTCCTCTCTCTCTCTTCCCTCAGGTTTTCAGCTCTTCACAGCAATAAAAGGGTTAATCTCACCTCGGCCTTGCAGCTGGAATGTAGCTTATTGTTGTTGGTCACCTGACCTCTGCCGGACAGAGGTGCCCCTTTGCTGAATCTCGGCCGCAGTGGAGAGGGGGGGGGTGGTTCCGAGCCGCCCTGGCCGCCCACGGCAAGGCAGTGGGGGGGGGGGGGGGGGAGTTCCACAGCTGGAACAGGCCCATGGCTCCAGGCTGGCCGTGGCCGGGCCCGGCCTGGCCCAAGCAGGGCCTGGCCGGGCCTGCTGGCCCCCGCACGGGGCCTGCAGCCACCTGTCCCAGCGCCGGAAATGAGAGAGAGCTTGGGGGGGAGTTTGTCTATTCTTAGGTGTGTATCACAGAGGCAGTCACAACTTTAAGTGGCTTAAAGAATTGTCCATATTCAAACTGGCCAGCTGATAGGTTCTATCAGGTCCCAGAGGAAGCTGTAAGCACCCCTTAGCAAGGACATCCCTTCCGGGACTATCTATCCTTGCTAACCTATGACACACATCAAATGACAAAAGCTATTACCACACAGCATGAAATGTTTGCCATGTTGATTATCAGTGTGCAGAACTGCCTCTTTGCTCTAGCAGGACAAGATTTTATGCAGATATGTTTGCCTGTAATTTCACCTTACTTGCAGTAGTTGCTACAAAATTCAGATGCTTTACAAATGGCTTTATGTGATTTTACAGGTCAGCTTATTTCACATCGGCATGCACACCACTTGCTAACTGCTTAATTCAACTTATTAGCTGCACCTAAACAATCTGGATCTGAAGTTCCTTTGCAAGCCCTGACAGTCTTTACCGATGGGTCAGGACTAACACCAAATCTATGCTTCTGTGGATGGACCCAGACACCAGTCTGTGGACAACAGATGTTGCTATTGTTTCAGGTTCCCCTCAAATTGCAGAACTGGCAGCTGTTGTGCGTACTTTTGAAAAGTGGGATACTCCCTTTAATCTTATCACAGATTCCTTTTATTTTGCAAGAATTGTTGACAGAGCCGAATGCACAGTTTTGCAAGAGATTACTAACCCATTACTTTTTTCTTATCTACAGAAGCTTGTTTTTCTTTTAGATAACCACAAAAATCCTTACTTTGTTATGCATGTTCGCTCACATACAACTCTCCCAGGTTTTATTGCAGAAGGTAAATGACAGGCAGACCTTTTGACATTGCCAGTAGAAGTGTTACCTAATCAGTTTGCCCAATCCAAATGAAGCCACTCCTTTTTCCTTCAACATGCTGCTGCCCTGCAACGATCCTTTTCACTCACATATCAACAAGCTAAAGACATTATTTCTGCATGCCCTGACTGCCAGCGCTATAATTTTACCCCCAGCTCACATGGAATTAACCCTTGAGGTTTGCAGAGACTCCAATTGTGGCAAACAGATGGTATACATTTTCCTGAATTTGGTCGCTTAAAATACATCCATTCCTCCATTGACACCTTTTCAAGAGCCCTATTTGCATCTTGCCATGCAAGGGGAGACACAAAGGATGCTTGGTGACATTTTTTAGCTGCTTTTGCCTTTCTAGGTGTGCCAGAACAAGTTAAAACAGATAATGGCCTGATACAGAGAAAAGACTCTACTACAGAAAAAAGTACTAAAGTAGGTATGTTTATTCCAGCGCTGGGACACATGGGGGATAATTCCTCCAAAGTCATGCATGCGGACAGGTGCATTCAGCTTGGTATATATCAGGTTACAAGCACCATATTCATTAAGTTTCCCAATATGCCTATACACATTCATTACCTAGCCCCGCCTAGCCCCGCCTCATATTATAATGAGCCCAAAAGTCATTTACATCTGCGTTGCACTTGCTCAGTGTCTTCTGGCGGCCGTGGGCAGGGGTCTCCAGGATGAAGTAAGAGTCCTCCTCAGATGAAGTAAAGGGTTTTCCTCATCCTGAACTTCTCACCTTGCTTCCCTGGGCATGCTCTTTACATCCATGGCCCAAGTCCAAACTTCAAGGCTGGTTTAAGTTAGTTTTAGGTTCAAAAACAGGATCTTTGGTCAAGATTCCTTCTTTTTATCAATAGTCTTATATCTTCTCATTCTGCTTTGGTAGGCACAATAAGTGTTGAGCAAGCTGTATGCATTGCTTTTAACAAACAGCTTCTCAGCAAATCATTTAACCTCTGCTTCCCCCTTCTCCCTCTGATTCAGTCCCCCCTTTTCTATAGAGTCAGTAAATTATTTTACTAATACATAAATTCTTTTTCTAATAATCTTTTACGATAAGCATCCTTTAATGCTTTCCCATGTGCATTTGACAAAGTAGTTAAAACCGATAACTTCTTTAGCACTCTATAGTTCCAAACAAGCAACATAATAGACAACACAAGGCAAGCACTCACCAAAATTAATAAAACAAATATGGGGTGACATAATGTATTTAGAATGCCAGTTGCGGTAGGTGACCACCCAAAAAGCGCGTCCCACGAGTTATGACTTGCATCTTGTTTTACTCTTTGCAAGATTCTGCTTATTTCTTGTGTGTCATAATGGATGGTGACTAAGGTCTTTTTCCCGTTCTTTTGGGTTTCTCCTAAAATCTCAATTAGGTCTTGATGTTTCCCTACTTGCTTTACTAATGTGAGGTCCATCCCAATAGGTATGGGTAGCAATTTATGGTATATGGTGTAGTTAGACCTTATCAATTGATGAGACACAACCGGTGCTAAATGCGAAAAGTCACACCCAGCAATCTTGGTAAAATTACAAATACAAAAATTAGAGTGTTCCTGGCAGCTACATTTATATTACTGTCATCTATCATCATAAAAGTGCAGATAGTTCTTAAGCACACACAGCCTTGACCAATATATACAAGTACAGTTTTCGGTGTAGTGTCTGGGTGGACCTTGAAGTGACAAATGCCTTGTTCTACGTCAAGACATATGTCTTTGGCATCAAGTGTATTACTTTCACAGATAAATCCTTGTTGTTCCTGTGTGATGCCAGATTCTAAGTTTCCGGTTTGCCATTTTTATTCTACCATCCGAGCCCATACTCTATGTTCAGAGTAAAAAACTGTTCCTTCATAGTTTGGTCCCAATGTCACAATAGGATGAATCACATAAACTGTGGCATTATGTATAGTAAGCACAAAGACAGTAGCCATGTTAGTCATTGGGTCATAAGTGAAAATTACCAAGGTCCACCAGGATTGGAGATTTCTTTCTAACTTAGTAGCATTATTCCAAACAGCTTCTTGGATTTCAATAGGGAAAACACCTTCATTTCCTTCTCTTATAATTAAGGAAGCTGTTGACTGCATCCATAATTGGGCTTGTATGCAGCTGAGGGCTAATGATACATTGTCTTGAGCTACACCAAGTGTGTTTAATATCAGTCTGTGGTCCAGGTCGCTGGTCTTTGCAAAGTCTGGGAGTATTTTTGAGACTTGCCACTGATTGTTTCCTAATGCTAATAGGGAGGATTGTAGGGGCTGTTTTAATTTGGTCAGGTCACTGGTTGCCGTGGCCAATTTATTCATCAGTATCTCTGAATCAATTCCATTTAGGACTCCCAGTCCTGTTCCCAGCATGCCAGTCAGGTCTCTCTGCATTCTGCCTTTGAGGGGTGTTTGCTTTTGCAGCCAGGCTGTCCACCCTTCCAAGGATGTTTGTATTAAAGGGGAGGGTCGGGGTCCCTCCCCCGGCATTTAGCCCTGGGAAGAGGGGCCCTGAGGGCACAGACACACGGGGTTTCCCTGCCCCTGGTCAGCCCCGTTCCCCACTGGTTGGTTTGTGTTCCCCTGCGCGGGCAACGGAGCTCGGGTACTGACTGTAACAGTTCCTCGGCAGAGCCCGGCCATGCAGCTGGAGAAATAAACATCTCTGAAACATCTAGCAAGAATCCGTCCATATATATTTGTTTTCCACGGGACTCCTGGTTTGATATAGGCGTGTTGCAGTATCCCCACTGTAACATAATGAGGGCAGAACGATCCCCGATCCCTAAGCGACTGATTTGTGTGAGTAAACCCTGGAAACTTTGGATTCCTCTTCTTGGTTTTGTTTCGCTATTCCATATCTGGACTATGGAAGAATCGTGGGAAATGGGGCTCTCTGAGCCACAGAAAAAAATGTATCTAAAAGTAAAAGGAATCCTTGAACAACAAAACAAAAAAGTATTGGAACAGGGAGATCTTGAACACTTTTTTATCTGGCTTTTCAAAGGGTTTCCCTATATTTCTCGAGACTTGCTTTTTGATATCAAACCTCCTGGATATTATCAGGAGTGTTTCTGGAACGAGATCTGTGATAAGCTAAGGGATGGACTAGCAATAGAAGCTCTCCGTGGATCCTTTATAATCAGTGACGCTCTTCAGGAGCATTTGTATGGTCCCATTACCCCTAAAGCAGAAGATCATACTTCTCCCGTGGCCGAGACCGCGTGGCGGCCACCCCAGGAGCGTATGACTGCAGCCATGCCAGCAGAGGTGCCTGTGCTGGATGTGCCCGGCCCCCTTGGGAGCGCGCGCCTTATTGAGGACCCCATCCCTGTCTCGGGGTCCCCTGCCACGCGGCCGCGAGTGAGAGAGCGACGCCGCAGGTGCCATGGGTGCCGTGGGTCACGAGCAGCTAGGAACCAGAGGTCAGTGTGGAAGCCTGCTCTGTGCATATGGCTCGGAGAGCCCTATGCAGGGAGAAGCGGCGGTTTCCACAGCGACACGAGAAGCCGCGCAGCGCCGAGCCGAAACGGGGCCGCTCTCAAAGCAGAGTGGAGTTTGCGGAGCGGAACCACTCACAGGCCACGGAGCCAGCGACGATGCCGCGCAGAGCCCAGACATGCGCCGGAGCAGCGCCACTCAGAGAGCACATGCGGGGGCCTGACCGAGGCGGCCACGCGGGACGGGCACCCACGACAAACACGCAAGCACATGATAGGAGATGTTCCAGCAACGAAAATCACAGGAACTGTGAAATGGTACAATGTAAAAAACAACTATGGATTTATAACACGAGATGATACAGGGGAAGATTTATTCATCCATAGCACTGCCATTAAAAGGAATAACCCTAAAAATTACCTGCAAAGTGTAGGAGATGGGGAAGTTGTTCAATTTGATATAGTGCAAGGAAAGAAGGGTTTACAAGCAGCGAATGTTACTGGGCCTAGAGGTATTCCCGTCAAAGGCAGCCGTTATGCACAAAATTATAAACAATATCCATTCCAGCAATTTCCCTACCCACAGCCTAATTTCCCCTTTTACCCTATACCCAATATGAACCCTTTCCTAAGTTTACCCTATCCCCAGTTTATTCCTAATCCGTTTTTCACCCCATGGCTTCCTGATACAATTCCATTTCCCTACAATTCCTCTCTGATGCCGATGGGGGGATGAAAAGGGGGAGGGAAGAAATTGAACCCTCTCCTGCCTCAGTTCCCCACAGGCATGTCCAGAGAGTTCTGTCTCCCTTCTGTCAGCCTTAAGATGTTCCACAGAATCTGTCTGGACATTTAAAGACTCAGGAGGGTGGCTTGTTTTGTTTTGAAACTGTTCTTGTTATGTTTATCCAGTTGTCTTCATTCTCCTTTTATTAAAATAAAACGGGTGAAATGTTGGGGTCCCTCCCCCACCATGTAGCCCTAGGAAGAGGGGCCCTGAGTGTTGGAGAATGGATTTATTGGGATCAATAAAGGAGCTGTGCAAGCTATTAAGCTGAAGGATTTTTGGGCCTGAGTGCGTGAGACACTTTCTGTGGGAAAGTCTCTGTGAAAAGCAAAACAGTTCCAGCCTGAGAAATTTCAGGGAGTAACGTACTTGCAGGTGTGATATCTAGGAGTATAAGGGAGGCAAGGGCAAGATTCCTTTGAACATAACAAGATTGTGGAAGACTGCCAATGTAGCCTGATTGTGTAGAAATAGAAAAATATCCTGATAAGTAAGCCCCTTAGAAGCTAACAAGCTGGTATACTATTTAAGTGCCTCGAGACTGCTAATAAATCGGAGTGTAGTTTTCAACCATATTGGCTGCTGTCTGTTCTTCTCCCCCCGCCGGGGATCCGAGCTCCCCGTACCGCCGCGGCTTCCGACCTCTAGTTTCTTACATCTGGCGCCCGAACAGGGACACCGAACACGGCACACCGAACTCGGAACACCGAACTTCGCGGAGTACGAAACTTTGGACTGGGACTAGTATTTTATTCCCGTTGCCCTGGCGGGAGCCTAATGCGGTGCCGGGGGCAGCGCCGGCGGGCGTGGAGGGGTGGCCAACCTCTAGCCTGGGCCACCTTAACATCGGTGGTTCGCCGCTTGGCTGCTAAAGGCTTGCCTAGACGCTGCAGTACCCTGATACTTGGGGGGCGCCGAGGCGCGGGTGGTATCAGAGTAGTCTGCGGGTTTTTCGGTTTTTAGTTCGCGGTTTGCGGTTCGCGGTTTGTCCGCGGTTTTGTTTTCCGCGCTGAGGCGCGAGTTCGCGCTGATCGCGGGTACGGCTCGCGCTGGACGAGGGTTCGCGGTTTTATCCGCGGGTATAGTTTATGCGCTTTGTGTTTCGCGCTGAGTCGCGGGTTTGTGGACACGGTCATGGAAACTCAGGCAGCCTTTAATGTGTTTTTACGCTTTTTAGAAAAGCAAGGAATTAAGGAGATAAACCTTTATAAGGAACTAGTTAATCCAAGATCGTTTAAAATGAAAGCTACAGAAACAAGAGCTCCCAAATCCACCTGGAGAGCAGTAATTAGTACTTTCTCAGAAGTAAAAACAGGAAAGACAGTTGCCGCGGTTGCCATAGAGACTGTAGAGAGCGGCAGCGCGAGCTTTAGTAGCTCCGGGAAAGTAACAGACGCGGGACTTACAGAGCAGCGGCCAGAGACCGCGGCGGAGTTCGGGGTAGCGCGGTCCTTCGGGCTAGCCGCGAGAAAAATCATTAAAACCACGGCAGCGCGCGTTAGCTCATTGCGAGAATTACTAAACCCGACAGAGCCGGATGTTAACTCTCCGACGGCCAGAAGAGTAATGGCCGTGAGAGCGGAAGCACAGACACCAGACCCAGGGGGCGGGGCGTGGGCGGGCCAAAGAGACACCGGCAGCCCCGGTGCCCGGCCGAAAGCAGCAGCCCGGCCAAAAGCGGCGGAGGGTGACCCCCCCGCGCCGGACTGCGGGACAGCCGGCAGCAGCGCGGCTTTTACAGTTTCGTCGCCTGCAATGCCAAAGCCGGCCGGGGCGACCCGAAAACAGCCCCAAATGAAAGAGAAGTACCAACAAGTAATGCAAAAAGTCATCAAAACGCTTGCTAACTTATCTATACTAAGCATTTTTCAGTTTGTCTTTACAGCAGATGTCCTGTGTTCAAAAGCATTACATCAGTATCCTACAGTTGTTAACCCCTTCACAGTTCCTGCTCTGGGAACGAACGTGGACTGCAACACTGCAGAATGTCCTGCAACAACAGGGACAAGTCATCGCTACATCACTGACCAGAGAGGTGCCCAGCAAAGTGGTGCCATGCTACAGGACCCCGAAACAAGAAAGCACAGTCAGCATCAGCTCCTGAGGGACGTGATGCCACTACCATAACAGCTGGGACTGTGAGACCTGTCCTGAGGAACCTTGAGAGAGGCTGAGACGTGGCTGAGTGAAGGAGCTGAGGACTTGCCAGATCCACCACTCTCCATAGCAGGAGAAATAATGAGACTCTGGGGCGATAATAACAGCTGCCCTAGGTGGTTGCTAGTGACTGGTGGTGGGTGTCGGGGAACTCTTTCCAAAGACAAAACTAAGAGAAATAATTGCATGAATTTTTGGGTATATTGCAAAAAGTTTTTGAGTATAACACCAAACTCAGAAGTAATGTCTTGAAATAAGAGTACATTTAAGTTCTGTTAAGTTTACGTGATGTTAAGGTTAATTTCTGTTAAAGTTAAGTTCTTTAATTTTAAGTTAAGTTTAAAGTTCTGTAGAATTTAAGTGATAAGGTTAAGTTGCATAACGTTTAGGTAGTGTTAAGGTTAATTCGTGTTAAGTTTAAGCAAAGTTAAGTTTAAGTAAAGTTAATTTTAAGTTCTGCTAAGTTAAGTTGTGTAGAGTGTAAGTGATGTTAAAGCTAAGTTAATATAACCTTGCAAATGTTGAATAAGTTAAGTGTGTATTATTAATGTTAGTCATGTAGTAATATCAAGTTAAGTAACCTTTGATTTGCTGCTATTAGCCCACAGCCATGGCTGTGAAAGGCTTAAAGACTTATGCTGCTAAATTCTTCCTAATTACCTTTTCCCATTCCACTAATAGATAAGTAAGTTACATCAATTAACTATATGATTATAGAAAAAGACGGTCTCAACTTAGAGGGATAGTTAAAGTTGTTAAGTTTAAAATTATAACTAGTTTTATTTGTATAGTATTTGATTACTGTAGAACTGGCAGTGTGTTCACCTTGCCTCCCGATACTTGCAATAGACAATATATAAAGTCTACATCTGTGATCCCTCCAGCTTTGCTTGCACAAAAGAAAAACGGGGAATTTGTTGGAGAATGGATTTATTGGGATCAATAAAGGAGCTGTGCAAGCTATTAAGCTGAAGGATTTTTGGGCCTGAGTGCGTGAGACACTTTCTGTGGGAAAGTCTCTGTGAAAAGCAAAACAGTTCCAGCCTGAGAAATTTCAGGGAGTAACGTACTTGCAGGTGTGATATCTAGGAGTATAAGGGAGGCAAGGGCAAGATTCCTTTGAACATAACAAGATTGTGGAAGACTGCCAATGTAGCCTGATTGTGTAGAAATAGAAAAATATCCTGATAAGTAAGCCCCTTAGAAGCTAACAAGCTGGTATACTATTTAAGTGCCTCGAGACTGCTAATAAATCGGAGTGTAGTTTTCAACCATATTGGCTGCTGTCTGTTCTTCTCCCCCCGCCGGGGATCCAAGCTCCCCGTACCGCTGCGGCTTCCGACCTCTGGCTTCTTACACCTGAGGGCACAGACACACGGGGTTTCCCTGCCCCTGGTCAGCCTCGTTCCCCATTGGTTGGTTTGTGTTCCCCTGCGCGGGCAAAAAGGAGCTCGGGTCCTGACTGTAACAGTTCCTCGGCAGAGCCCGGCCATGGGGCTGGGGAAATAAACATCTCTGAAACATCTAGCAAGAATCTGTCCATATATTTGTTTCTTTTCCACGGGACTCCTGGTTTGATAAAGGCGTTACAGTATCCCCACTGTAACAGGGGAGCAGGCTGGTTGTATCTCAGAAATATTAATTTGCATTAGTAGTTCTACATGCTTAAGAGACCACTCTGGATTAAACAGCAATAATTGCTGGCCTGTGTTCCTCACTACATAGGGGCCAATCTCAAATCTTTGGTTCAGGCTTAAGTGGTGTGACCTGGGTTTGGATTTCATTGCTGGCGTAGGTTGCAACAGGCCTAGCCATGGTATTTATGTGGAATTTGAATGAGAGCCCATTACTGTCCTCGGCCCAAAGACAAACTACTTCAACGGTCTGTACTAATGTAAACTTATACCAACAATCTCCTTCACTTGAATGACTACAGATTTCATTATGTTTGTCTGTAGGAGTAGTTGAAACACTAATTTGGGTTGCTTTTGTATGAGTAGTTCTGTTAATCATTCTGCATCCTATTTTGATTTCTTCTCCTACGGTTCCCTGAAGTTGCCAAGTTTTTTGTTTTTCCCATTCTTGCTTTGTGTACACTTGGTTTCCGTGCATGACCACAGTGAGTAGGTTTAAATCCTTTAAATCAGAATATTTCCCGATGAGTCCAGTGAACCACATAAAGGCTTGGGACCATATGTCTTCTCTCCTATGAAAAACTTCCCAACTTAAGGCTACAATTATGACTGTGGGAAAAACAATTTTCTGGGTTATACTTGTGTGCCACCATAACATTTTCATTTTGTTCTGGTAAACTTCAATTTCAGTTCATCATCACGAGGGGTCACTTTCCAAGGGACCTCTGGAGCCTTCTTTACCCGAGTATGGTGAATCCAGGCACTCTGTTCTCTGATCTTAATTGCAGTGTAAGTGGTGAGAAGTACCTGGAATGGTCCTTCCCACTGTGGTTCCAGAGTCTTTTCTGTAAGAGACTTAACATACATAATCTCCAGGCTGAATGTCATGTACCGGACCATCCAAGCCTCGGCTTCGGGTTCCAGCCACATGTTTTTCAATTTCTCTACTCTGCTTGTCTAAAGCAATCATATAGGTGGGTAACGTTTCCTCCCCAATTTGGGTAGGCATTCCTTTCTGTACCCCATATGGTCTCCCATAAAGTATTTTGAGGGGACTTAGCTTTACTTTAGTTCTGGGCTTGGCTCAAATTCATAACAGTGCACGTGGGAGAGATTGCTGCCAGGGTAGGTTAGCTTCTTGCTCTAGTCTCACAATTTCCTGTTTAATCAAATGATTCATTTTCTCTACTTGACCACTCGACTGGGGGTGGTATGGAGTGTAGAGTTCCCAATCTATGCCTAAATGATGGCTAATTTGTTGTACCACCCTTGAAATAAAATGTGGTCCTCTGTCTGAAGATATTGTGGCTGGAACTCAGAAGCACGATATTATTTCTTGTTGTAACACTTTGGTTACTTCTCGAGCTTTAGCGGTTCTAGTAGGAAAAGCTTCTGGCCATCCAGAAAAAGTATCGGTCAACACTAGCAAATATCGATACTCTCCCTTTTCTTGGAAGTTCTGTAAAATCAATTTGCCACTGCTGTCCAGGCCCATGGCCCCTTCCAATTTGACCTATTTTTGATTTGGGGGTATTTTTGGGATTAGTCTGGAGGCAAAGGTTACACTGTCGGGTTACCAGAATGTCATAGATTAGCAAGCATAGTCCCGGAAGGGATGTCCTTGCTGAGGGGTGCTTACAGCTTCCTCTGGGACCTGATAGAACCTATCAGCTGGCCAGTTTGAATATGGACAATTCTTTAAGCCACTTAAAGTTGTGACCGCCTCTGTGATACACACCTAAGAATAGACAAACTCCCCCCCAAGCTCTCTCTCGTTTCCGGCGCTGGGACAGGTGGCTGCAGGCCCCGTGCAGGGGCCAGCAGGCCCGGCCAGGCCCTGCTTGGGCCAGGCCGGGCCCGGCCACGGCCAGCCTGGAGCCATGGGCCTGTTCCAGCTGTGGAACTCCCCCCCCCCACTGCCTTGCCGTGGGCGGCCAGAGCGGCTCGGAACCACCCCCCCCCCCCTCCACTGCGGCCAAGATTTCAGCAAAGCGGCACCTCTGTCCGGCAGAGGTCAGGTGACCAACTGCAATAAGCCACACAGCTGCAAGGCCAAGGTGAGATTAACCCTTTTATTGCTGTGAAGAGCTGAAAACTTGAGGGAAGAGAGAGAGGAGATGCTTAAAGCTGAAAGTCTGTTGTGAAGCTATGATATATCAGAGTATCCTGTTGCAATTTCATGAAGATATGGGGGGTGGAGTGTTCAACTCGTAAGCAATAGGCAAATGCTGCCGCAGCTGTAATTTCAGGAGAAGTTTGGACAGAGAGAGATGAACCAGATGAACCAGATGGGGACTTTTGCTCCAAATGGGAAAGGAGAAAAACCTCAATTCCTAGAGATGCTCCCAGAGATAGTTCTAACGATGAAGATGAGGAAGACCCTTTGCTCCCAGGGAAGGAGAAGGGCCTCGGTTTTTTTTGTTTCTGAACAGCTCAACCTTAAAATTGTACCCCAGAAAAACTTCAAGAGTGGACCCTCGAAAGCAGTTGCGGGAAAAGCTGCAAGTCGGGGGAAGGGACTCACATCGCGAGCAGAGAGACTCCTCTTCCTAAATGGACTGAACAATATTTGGAAGTGGGTGGCTGTCTCGGTGTGATACTGTTTGCATAGCACGAGCAAAAAGAGACTTCTCTTTCTAAATGGACTGAACAAGGTTATTATGGAAGTGGTAAACAGACTGAACATCTTAAGGGTTGTCTTTACATTGTCAGTGGGAGAAGGGAGGAAGGTGGGGGGAGGAGGAGAGTTCTGAAGGTGGTATAATTTTTTTTCTTTCTTTTCTTCTTTTAGGTCTGTTAATAAACTTCTTTATATTCTTTCAAGTTGGTGCCTGCTTTGCATTTCTCCTAATTCTTATCTCACAGAAGATAAACAGTAATGAGTATTTTAGACCAAACCACTACACTAAATTGGTGTTTCTGCCCGGTTACAAACCCAACCCGCGACACTGCACAACAGTTTCGTATAAATTTCTAGCCATAATTTTCCCAATTAAGTGGTTATATAAGGCATTTGTTCCCGAATGTGTTTTCTGGTGCCCCTCTCTTACTAGTGACCATAGCAAATGGGAGGGAATAACCAATTTTCCTTCTGTGGTGATAGCCCATCCCTCTTGGTTAAATGTTCCCCCTTCATCTTTAATTAATTTCTTGTCCTTTTTGTTATATGTTGGCTTACCTACTAGGGAAAGCTGTCCATCTGGGATCAAGGCTCCAGTTGTTGTTACCTGTTGGGGTTTTAGGAGCTTTCCTGGGGTTTTTTTGTTTGGGTTGTTTTTTTTTTTTTTCTGTTAAAGGAATTTTGCCCATACATGCTGCTAGGGGAGAAAATGGCTGGGTACTTAAGCAAAACAAAAGAGCTGGCTACTCTTTTGTTTTCATCTGGGTGTGGGGGCAGTCAGTCTCCGGAGTTCAGACAGAGAGGGAGGCTGCTTTCTTCGGCTGCCTTCCTTCCTTCTACTGGAGAAGCCCTAGGATCCCAAAGCCCGCCTTCCCCGCCCTGCTGGGAGCCAGGCTGTGCCCATCCTGCCCCGCCGCTGCTTCGAGCCTTTGCTATGTTGTAGCCGTGCTCGCCCTGCCTGCCCAGACCTCTAGGGAGTTCCCTGTTTGGATACATCTCATCTGCCACTCGGGATTTGTGCTCGTCCCTGCTTTTCCAGCCTGCTGTTCCAGCCTGCTGTTCCCGAGGGTCCGGCCAGACACCGGGATTGGCTGCCCAGGGGTTTTTGAGGCCTTTGTTCTATCCCTTCCTGGGATCCCAAGCCACTGGTGCCGCGTGCTCCCCGAGCTTGCTCCGGAGTGCCCCCTGCAGCCCCGGGGAAGCCATCGCACCTGCCTTGCTCACCGGGAGCCGCCAGCGCCCCTTCCGGCTGCGACTGGAACTGCACCCGAGGGGAAAGGGTCTGACAGCCGAGAAGGCTGGCACTGGGTTTGTGATTGTTTGCTGTTACTGCCATAGTTATTGTTGTTTGACTGGTTATACACATATAGATATAGAATAGTAAAGAACTGTTATTCCTATTTCCCATATCTTTGCCTAAAAGCCCCTTGATTTCAAAATTATAATAACTCGGAGGGAAGGGGGGTGGCATCTGCCATTCCAAAGGGGGCTCCTGCCTTCCTTAGTAGACACCTGTCTTTCAAACCGGGACATTACCTCACCTTTTGCTGCTTCTTTTGCCTCTCTGTCCGCCAGTTCATTTCCTTCTTCCAATTCTGACCTCACCTTTTGATGTGCCTTAATGTGCATGATTGCTACCTTCTCAGGTAGCTGGACTGCTTCCAACAGCCGCATTATTTCTTGTGCATGTTTGATGTTCTTTCCCTGTGAATTTAACAGTCCTCTTTCTATCCAAATGGCCCCGTGTGCGTGCACAACTCCAAATGCATACCTTGAGTCTGTATAAATGTTTATTTTCTTTCCTTTTGCTATCTCTAAGGCACGGGTTAGGGTAATTATTTCATCATTTTGTGCACAGGTGTTTGTTGGCAGGGGTCCGGATTCTATCACCTCCCGGCAGGTGGTAACTGCATACCCAGCATGTCGTTTTCCACTGATGATATAACTGCTCCCATTGGTAAGCCAGGTCTCTGCGTTGTCTAAAGGGGTATCCTTCAGGTCCGGGCGGCTGGAGTAGGTGGCTTCAATAGTCTCCAGGAAACCATGGCGGACCAGTTCCCCTTGATTTCCACTGAGAAAGGAAGCTGGGTTGACAATGTTAGTTACCACTATTTCTACATCATCTTGTTCCACCATGATGGCTTGATATTTCAGGAACCTTTGTGGGGAGAGCCAGTGCCTGCCTTTCACTTCCAGCACAGTGGACACCGTGTGGGACCCCAGCACAGTCATTTTCTGGCCCAAGGTGAATTTGCATGCTTCTTGGATGTTTAGCACGACTGCCGCAACGGCTCTGAGGCACCCAGGCCATCCTTTGGCTGCTGCATGTAGCTGCTTAGAGAAATAAGCATCTGCCCGTTGGTATGGGCCCAGGTCCTCTGCTAGTATTCCCAAGGCAATCCCTTGTTTCTCATGGGAAAATAGAAAGAATGGTTTACTCACATCTGGAAGCCCTAGAGCTGGAGCTGACATGAGGGCATTCTTTAGCTGATTGAAGGCCCGCGTGGCCTCCTTTGTCCACTGGAGATCTCTGCTTTCTTTTGTAGTGAGCTGGCATAACGGCTTCACGAGCAGCCCGTAATTGTAAATCCATAATCTGCACCATCCTATCATCCCCAGAAAAGTCCGTAACTCTTTCACTGTCTGGGGTTTTGGGGTTTGGCATATCGCTTTTTTGTGATCTTGCCCCAGAATTCGTTGCCTAGCACTAACTTCATAGCCCAGGTAGATTACTTTCTGTTTCACCACCTGAGCCTTTTTCTTAGCTACCCTGTACCCTTGGAGTCCCAGAAAGTTTAAGATGCTTACTGTCCAGGCTGTGCAAGCTTCTGTTGGGGTAGCTATTAAAAGATAATCTACGTACTGCAATAGCTTCCCTGTGGGAGACAGAAGAGTAGAAACTCCTGTAATTAAAGGAGGTTTTGATTTACAACCCTGGAAGAGACTAGGTCTGGCTTAATTGACAGAGATTTATAGACCATTAAGCAAGAGGATCACAAGCCTGTATTCCTATAGTTATAAGTAAAAATGTACACTGGGTGTTCTGGTGGACGGTTTTAAATATAATAATGTGATTTTATATATTTTAAGTTAAGAATTTTGATGTTATAATAGAAGTCTCTGTGTGGACATGACATGACAAGCTATTGGTTAAGACACAACCGCACTGCAGTGAAAAGTAGCACAGGTGATAGGTCATAAATCCAAATCAAAGTGTCGTTATAAGTGCCTATTGGATTAGAAAGTTATAAATTAAGATGTAACTCTAAATCTTGTGACTATTAGCCATTATTCGGAGGTACTGTTAATCTTACACTTCGAAAGTGATGTATTTTGTTATTTTAAGCAAAAAAACCGATTAGTCGCGTAGTACCATCTCTCATAATTAATTAATCCGACGAGTGGAGCACGCTATTTCAACACTTCCCTTCTCCTGGTGGGGCTTCCCAGGACTCTAGGTCTTTTGCAAGTTGTTCTCCAAAGAGAGTGGGACTGTTCTTAAATCCTTGAGGCAACACCGTCCATGTGAGCTGGGTTTTGCGCCCCCTCTTAGGGCTTTCTCATTCGAATGCAAAAATTTTCTGGCTGGCTTCATGGAGAGGGAGGCAAAAGAAGGCATCCTTTAAATCTAAAACGGTAAACCAAGTTAGCTCTGGTGTTAAGCATGTTGACAGAGTGTAAGAATTCGCTACCACAGGATAGAGATCCTCAGTTATCTTGTTAGCAGCCCGTAAATCCTGTACTACCTGGTACGACCCATCAGGTTTATGGACAGGCAAGATAGTAGTGTTAAAATCAGACTGGCACTCTTTTAACAGTCCTAACTGTGAGAATTTTTCAATTATTGGGCTAATTCCTTCTCTGTCTTCCTTTTTTAGGGGGTATTGTTTAATTCTAACTGGTTGTTTTCCCTCTTTGAGTTTGATCTGCTTTGGGGTTGCATTTTTGGCTCTCCCAGGTACATCTGTGGCCCAGACTCCTGAGAACACTTGACTCATCTCTTCTCTAATTTCCTCTGCAAAGCCTTTAGTTGTTATTTGGCTCAGTATCTCCACGTACTGCTGGTCATTTACCTCCAGAATAATTTCCCCATTCTTAAATGTAATGGTTGCTTGTAATTGTTCCAGTAGATCTCCCTGGAATTTCAACATCTCCTACTAATGGGATCACTTGATCTGTTATTTCATTATCTATGGGTATTTCTCCTCTTTCAGCCTTGTTTGTCTGTTTGTTTTCCTAGGCCTGAGATGATTAAAGAATGGGTTTTCCCTTTATCTAATCTTAGTGGTTTAACTTACACTTTAAAGTCCTAGTCAGGTATCTTTAGGGAGGCTTCTTTGGTTGTAGCTTCTTTACACAGTTTTTGTTATAATAATATTCTTACTCTGCTGTATAATTCTATACATTATGAAGGATTAGTTTTTATGATACAAAACTAACACACAAAACACTGTCATACAAGATGTTCTCATGCAAACATATCTTTACATTAGGGCTATGCTCTGTTTTCCAGGAGACAGATTATAGCACTCTTGTAATTTAATCTTGACACAAACTACAAACTGTGGCTTTATTTTTGGTGGGATTAAAAATGAAATGAATTCTCTTTCAAACTTAGTTTTATTACCTTAAGTAGCCTTTTTTTTTTTTTTTTAGTGAATAAATTGCCTTCATCACATTCTGCACCTTCAATTGAGATTGCAGAATGTGCTATAAATGGGAGGTGTCAGGCAAAGTTAAAAGACCCTCTTAAGACATAAGGCATGAGATTCAACAGCACATAAGTTTGAAAGCTGGTAGAAGGCTTTTCTGTATTTTATTCATGTCCTGTCTGCAGTCCATGGCTACCCCTCTTGGTTTAGGAAGGGGGATTCAATCATTTCTCACGAAGCATTTGCTTGTGTTTTGTCAAGCTTCTTTAATTCACTAATTAGAAAATCCAAAAAATTTAGCTAGATTATAATAATTTTGAAGCCTTCTGAGGCAGAACCGGGAAGGTTAGTTCATATTTGTAGGATGTCAAATATGTATAAATTTTTATGCCAACTCTCAGGATATTATTGGTTGAGACAAATTATACATCTATAAGACTTTAACCACACCATTTTTCAGCAAAAAGACAAAACAAGTTAGACAAAAATTAAACTCAAGAATATGTAGAATGCTTTAACTTCTATTTGATCTCTCACCAAGTCACTTGCAATGAAAACACAAACAAATTACAAACATTAACTAACTGACAATACAAGCAATTATGGTGACACTTTACATTTCATTGGTTTTCATACAGCTCCATCTCATGTGTTGGTAGATTCCTATAAAAGAAAAGTGAAAATTTGGCCCACTAGAGCAATTATTAAAAAAGAAGTAAAACTTTTTGGGGATAACACAAAGTGACAGTGAAGCAATGGTTATCACATTTAGGTGTGATTTTGCTGCTTGCAGTTTCTTTGCTCTCAAACTGCTTTATCTTTGATGCCGGGATGTTTGACATTCTTAGAAAAGAGAAAAGAAACAAACTTCCTTGAAAAAAAATATTAAAAATATGTCTGAGTAAAACAAGTTGTTAATTGCATTGACCTATTCAAGTGGAGTTTTAGTTTTTATTCTATGAAGTGCTTGTTGCACCACTTTTGTTGTTTCCCACAGGTTTTCAGAGGGGTTCCCTCCAATTAATTCTTCAGCGGAGGGAGTGAGACTGCTTTTAAAAGTTATGCAAGAGTTGCAGTCTGTGAATCAGGCATTTGAATCACTTTTTCTTTTTTTTTTTCTTTCAAGGTTTTAGTAGGCTTCTGCTTTTCACCCTGGAGCAGTTTGCCTTATCAGTTTGCTCCTTTTGTTCTAGCGATTTTCTTTTTGGACAAGATCGAGTTCGGCAGCAAGCAATGTTACTGCCTAAAACCCTTTTTTTTTTTAATAACCAATCACATTTTTAGTAATCAATCTTCTTTTAGTAACTAATTGCTCCTTATCTCAATTTTTTTTTCTTCATTGGCCACTCAGGACAGGAATTTTCCCCTAAAGTTTCTCTATAGGCCCCACAGATGAGGCTGCATGACAAATACCTAGGCCTTCATAGGGACAACATCATCTCCACAAGGCAGCAGCTGCAGAATTGGCTTCAGGATTAGAATCTGCCAATTCTAGTTCTCCACAATAAACCACAGACTGGTGGGGGGGGGGGGTCCCCACAAGATAGGAGCTCCGGATTGACCTCAGGACTGAAACCTGCCAATTTTGGCTTTTCACAACAAAACACAAAAGGCACAGGGGCATGGGTCCCCTCCAAACAGGAGCCTTTCAGCTCCACACAAGCACCACATAACAGGAGCCTTACAGCTCCACACAAAACACCAAGCAGGAAAGGGAACTTAACACTCAAATCTATTAACCACAATGTCCACAATTCCTACAACTTCTACCATCACCTTTGCCTTTGCTTTTGCCTTTTCCTCATCCTTTCTTACATGCACTTGCTGTACTTTTCTAACTAGTTCCTCTCAAATTTCTCACTATTCTCTGCCACTGTTCCCCCCACTCTAACATTATCTACACCTTCATTTTCTGCCAAGTTCTTTATTCCTGCTCTTTCTAGTCTGATACCAAGCTCTCTCCTCTGGCAGCTTGGACACCACCCACTCCTTCTAGTAGAAGTACAATACCACTTTCACATTTAATACATGCACACAAATACAAGCTTCACAACTGTTTTCACACACCAAACATGTGATTTCAAAAGGGAAATCAGATGGAGCTATATCAGAAAGGCGTTGGGGGTCCCAAGAATCAAGACCAAACTACTGAGGGGGAGGGGTTCTTCTAACCTCTCATCTAGCCACAAGTCTAATTCTATTAGCACAAAAATCAATAATCTAGCACGGCTCCAAACAAATGCTTCAATACAACGTACTCAAACAACACACGGTAACATACACATCTCTGATCTACAAACAAATAGGTGAGCTAATATACAGCCACATGCACATAAAAGCAGTCCAACAACAACCAATATCCACACAGACATATAAGCAACCCAACAACAAGGAAACCAGCTACTAGTGGCCAAAATATTCATAACACTCACTTGTAATAACTTTTAAGGTCCTGCTTATTTATTTTCCCCAATACAGTCATCAACAAGTTCTGGCAGTAACCACCCCCGGAATCACCCAATCCGCTCTCAGGACCGATATTCCCACTTCCCGGCTTCCATAGCCGGTTGCTTGCAAGCTCCACCTTTACCCACACAGGGACTATGCTGTGCACAAGACATCTCTGTGTGTCTTACCAGCAGCCCTGGCCACGTGTATGACTTACAGGCACCCTAAATCCAGAACGTACCGTTTATCCGCAATCCCAGAAGGTTGTTGTCTGCCCCTGCAGTGAGCAAGCCGAGAGGCGGAGTTCCTCCAGGAAAGCCTCGGGGCACCTAGGACGTCTGCTCCTCAGCCGATCCTGCAGCTGGACAGAGTTCCTCCTGCCTGCTCGCCAAAATGATATGTGGAAAAGACCCCACTACTGAAATAAGTAGTAAATTAGGTATGTTTATTCCAGTGTGTCCTGGGTTGAGGTGTATTCTATTACCATCCTCATGAGCTGTTGAAATCAGGTGGGGCAGTGTTTCCTTGCCTCCTCCCCCCAGACTATCTTGCTGTTAATGGCCCATCATTGTCCTGCTGCATGACTCAGAGATAACTCCCTCCAGACTATCTTCTGTTAACGAGCCTAATCAACACTTGGCCTCATGACTCATTACTCCATTGTGAGATGCTCCACCCAGAGGGAGGAACCAAGCATCCCATCGTGGATATAACTGGGACTCTGAGCACGAAAGACACTGGCTCCACTGGATTTCCAGAGGATAGGAGCTACACAGCCACCACTGGACTTTCTGAGGAAGAGCAGACCCCTTCTACTACAGGATTACCACTTCAGAGGACTGCAGCCACCATTCCACCAGACTGCTACCACTACCCTGCGTAACAGGGACTCAGGTTGTATCTTGACTCTGTCAGTGTTTTCTTTTACTTTCTGTTCCTTTTCTTTAATTTCCATTAAATTGTTATTCTGACTTGGTGCCTCTCACTGGTTTATTTTCAAACTAGTACACAGTGCTGGGACGCATGGGGGATAATTCCTCCAAAGTCATGCATGCGGACAGGTGCATTCAGCTTGGTATATATCAGGTTACAAGCACCATATTCATTAAGTTTCCCAATATGCCTATACACATTCATTACCTAGCCCCGCCTAGCCCCGCCTCATATTATAATGAGCCCAAAAGTCATTTACATCTGCGTTGCACTTGCTCAGTGTCGTCTGGCGGCCATGGGCAGGGGTCTCCAGGATGAAGTAAGAGTCCTCCTCAGATGAAGTAAAGGGTTTTCCTCATCCTGAACTTTTCACCTTGCTTCCCTGGGCATGCTCTTTACATCCATGGCCCAAGTCCAAACTTCAAGGCTGGTTTAAGTTAGTTTTAGGTTCAAAAACAGGATCTTTGGTCAAGATTCCTTCCCTTTATCAACTGTCTTTTCTGTTTTTACTTCTGCGAGAGTGCTAGTTACTGCTGTCCAGATGAAATTGAGAGCTCTTGTTTCTGTAGCTTTCATTTTAAATGATCTTGGATCAGCTAGTTCCTTATAAAGGTTTATCTCCTTAATTCCCTGCTTTTCTAAAAAGCATAAAAATACACCAAAGGCCACCTCAGTTTCCATAACCGCGTCTTCACCGCGAACCGCGTCTTCACCGCGAACTGCGTACCACACCGCAAACTATGTACCAAACCGTAAAACCGTGTCCAAACCGCGAACTATCTTGTCACAAACCACGTCTTTGCGCGCCCCTGCCATCAGGGTCCTGCAGCTTTCAGGTGAGCCTTTATCAGACAAGCGGCGAACCCCCGATGTCAGGGCGGTCCAGGCTGGGGGTCGGGCGAGCCGCCGACCCTCCACGCCCGCCACAGTAGGCTTCCGCCGGGTCAAAAGGAACAAAGTACCAGTCCCAGTCCAAATTCCGAGCTCCGTGTTCAAGTCCCTTACTCCGTGTTCCAAGTTCCGTGTTCGGTGTTCCAAGTTCGGTGTCCCTGTTCGGGCGCCAGATGTTAGAAGCTCCGCGGGACAAGAAGCCCGGATCCCAGCAGGGGGAGAGAGAAACACAGTCCAAACCAATATGATTGATAAAAAAACTCCGTTTATTAGCAGTCCAAAGGCACTTATATAGTCTACCAGCTTGTTAGCTCCTAAGTGGCTTAAAGCTTATCAAGACACATTTCTATTTCTACTTAATTGGACTTACATTGGCAAGTTTCCACAGTCTTGTTATGATCAAAAGAATTCTGTGCCCATCTCCCTCGTTCACTCCTGGATAGCACAGCTGCAAGTTTTCCACTCCCTCGCTCTTTCTCAGGCCTGCTTGTTATCTTTCACACAGGGACTTTCCCATGGAAAGTTTTCTCGCACACAAGCCTAAAACTTCCCAGCCTATTGCTTGCACAGTTCTTTTATTGATCCAAATAATTCTATTTCCCAACAAATTCTCCGTCTTTCTTTTGTGCAAGCAATACTTGATGGGTCACAGATGTAGTGACTTTGTATATTATCTATTGCAAGCATCCGGAGGCAAGGTGAATACACTGTTATTAACAGTATTGCTAGTTCTACAGCAATCAAATGCTACACAAATAAAACTAGTTATGATTTTAAACCTAATAAGTTTAACCATCCCTCTAAGTTGAGACCGTCTTCTTTTTTTCAATAATTATGTAGTTAATTGATGTAACTCACTTATCTATTAGTGAAGTGGGAAAAAATGGCTAGAAAGACTTGAACAGCACAAACCTTTAAACAGCACAAACCTTGGAACCTTTCACAGCCATGGCTGTGGGCTAATAGCAGAAAATCAATGGCTACTTAACTTTATAATATTATGTGTCTACCACTAATATCACACACACTTAACTTATTAAGCATTTGCAAGTTTATATTAAACTTAATGGCTACTTAACTTTATAATATTATATGTCTAACACTAATAACACACACACTTAACTTATTAAGCATTTGCAAGGTTATATTAAACTTATCCCTCTCCCAGCAAGCGAGTTTAAGCAAAATAGCATAAGGCCTGTTTGCTAAAATACCAGGTAAAAGCATAAATGCATAACTAATTGCTAAATTGACTGCTTTCACTTGATCTAAATAGGCAGGCAGCTGATTGAAAATGCTTGCTAATACTCTTATTTCAAGGCAGATGAAAAACAATTTTTCACTTTACTTCTGGGTTTGGTGTTATACTCAAAAACTTTTTGCAATATACCCAAAAATTTATGCAATTATTTTTCTTTGTTTTGTCTTTGGAAAGAGTTCCCCGACACCCACCACCAGTCACTAGCAACCACCTAGGGCAGCTGTTACATTCGCCACAGAGTCTCACTATTTCTCCTTTTATGGAGAGTGGTGGATCTGGCAAGTCCTCAGCTCCTTCACTCAGCCACATCTCAGCCTTTCTCAAGGCCCCTCGGGACAGGTCTCACAGTCCCAGCTGTTGAAGTAGTGGCATCACTTTCCCTCAGGCGCTGATGCTGACTGTGCCGTCTCGTTTCGGGGTCCTGTAGCATGGCACCACTTTGCTGGGCACCTCTCTGGTCGGTGATGTAGCGATGACTTGTCCCTGTTGTTGCAGGACATTCTGCAGTGTTGTAGTCCACGTTTGTTCCCAGAGCAGGAACTGTGAAGGGGTTAACAACAACTGTATGATGCTGATGTAATACTTTTGAACACAGGACATCTGCTGTAAAGACAGACTGGAAAATGCTTTGTGTAGATAAGTTAGCAAGCTTTTTGATTACTTTTTGTATCATTTGTTGGTACTTCTCTTTCTTTTGGGGCTCTTTTCGGGCTGCCCTGGCTGGCTTTGGCTCTGCAGGAGATGAAACCGCAGAAGCCGCCCTGCTGCCAGCCGTCTCACTGTTCGGTGCGGGGGGGTTACCCTCCGCTGCCTTTGGCAGGGCTTTAGGACCTTTTTGTTGCTCTGCCACTTTCTGCAGGATGGCAGGACTGCCTGTGTCTCTTTGGCCCGCCTGTGCCCCACCCCCTGGATCGGGTGTCTGTGCTTCCGCTTTCTCGGCCATTTCTCTTCCAGTCGTCGGAGAGTTAACATCTGGCTCTGCCGAGTTTAGTAGCTCCCACAATGAGCGGACCCTGGCCGCCGCGTTTTTAATGGGTTTTCTCGCGGCCAGCCCGAATAACCGAGCTACCCCGGACTCCGCCGCGGTCTCTGGCTGCCGCTCTGTAAGTCCCGCGTCTGTTTCTTTTTCGGTGCTGCTACAGCCGGCGCTGCCGCTCTCTACAGTCTCTATGGCAACCGCGGCAACTGTCTTTTCTGTTTTTACTTCTGCGAGAGTGCTAGTTACTGCTCTCCAGGTGAAATTGAGAGCTCTTGTTTCTGTAGCTTTCATTGTAAACAATCTTGGATTAACTAGTTCCTTATAAAGATTTATCTCCTTAATTCCCTGCTTTTCTAAAAAGCGTAAAAATGCACCAAAGGCCACCTCAGTTTCCATAACCGCGTCTTCACCGTGAACCCGCTTTTCAGCGCAAACCGTAACCGCGTATAAACCGCAAACCGCGTACCAGTGCGAACTGCGTACCACACCGCAAACTGCGTACCACACCATAAAACCACGAACTATCTTGTCACAAACTGCGTCTTTGAGCGCCCCTGCCATCAGGGTCCTGCAGCTTTCAGGTGAGCCTTTATCAGACAAGCGGCGAACCCCCGATGTCAGGGCGGTCCAGGCTGGGGGTCGGGCGAGCCGCCGACCCTCCACGCCCGCCACAGTAGGCTTCCGCCGGGTCAAAAGGAACAAAGTACCAGTCCCAGTCCAAATTCCGAGCTCCGTGTTCAAGTCCCTTACTCCGTGTTCCAAGTTCCGTGTTCGGTGTTCCAAGTTCGGTGTCCCTGTTCGGGCGCCAGATGTTAGAAGCTCCGCGGGACAAGAAGCCCGGATCCCAGCAGGGGGAGAGAGAAACACAGTCCAAACCAATATGGTTGATAAACAAACTCCGTTTATTAGCAGTCCAAAGGCACTTATATAGTCTACCAGCTTGTTAGCTCCTAAGTGGCTTAAAGCTTATCAAGACACATTTCTATTTCTACTTAATTGGACTTACATTGGCAAGTTTCCACAGTCTTGTTATGATCAAAAGAATTCTGTGCCCATCTCCCTCGTTCACTCCCGGATAGCACAGCTGCAAGTTTTCCACTCCCTCGCTCTTTCTCAGGCCTGCTTGTTATCTTTCACACAGGGACTTTCCCATGGAAAGTTTTTCTCACACACAAGCCTAAAACTTCCCGGCCTATTGCTTGCACAATTCTTTTATTGATCCCAATAATTCTATTTCCCAACAATTATTAACCCTGTTTTCAGCACAAATCCCAAACATAGCCCAATACCAGCCACTGTGAAGAAAATCAACTCTATTCCAGCCAAAACCAGCACAATTGGCATGGGTCTGTTAAAAGGAATTCCTTACCAGGGTCTGCCATGACACAGTTTAGTGCTAAGAAGCTGAGCAGTGGGATAGAAGCAATCAAAATATATATTAAAAAAATCACTGGCAAAAATTTGCTGTGTTCAGTTTTCATAACATTTTCCCTCCATTGTTATCTTCTCTTCTGTGTTTCCAACCAACTTTTTTTATATAGCAGAACAATGATAAAGAAAATGTTTTCCTGGAGCCTAGGCCTTTTCCCTTCTTCCACTGCCCTTGGAATCAATTTCTTTATTCTTCACTTGATCTTGGTATCCATTTTCCTCACTATTCAACTGAGGTCTAAAATCTGTAACTTCTTTAGACCTTCCCCCATCTCCCAGATACCCAGTGCAAGGAACATTTGTACAAGGAAACTGGAAACTGAAAGGCTCTTACAAAGACAAATTGTAACTAGATAAACAGACCTAAATGCACTCAATCTAACATGTGGCTCATTTACACAAAAACACCATTAGACCAATCCTGTTCACTAAGAGTACAGCAGAAGTAACATAGCTTGCATGTCTGAAGAGGGTGCTTTAGATAATACTGTGTTGTCGTGGTTTGACTCAGCTAAGCATCAAGTACATGAAATTTGTTATTCTCATAAGGGGAAAATAAGAAAATATTGAGGAAAACTAGAGAGCTGCGAGGCAAAACAGGTTCAAACTTAAACAATTACTGTACAAAGAAAAAATTTATTATTAACAGAATTAAAAAGTAAAAAGAAATAACAAGAAATTAAAGCAAACCTCTTCTCTCTTCCAGCACCCCCTTCCTTTTACCCAACTCACACAAAGGATAACAGAACATGGGATTTTAGTCAGTGTTGTAGTTCTTGAAAAGTCTCTTTCTTATGCTTAAGGAAAAAAGGGTTTCTTCTGCTTCACGTGGTTCTCAAACTGCCACCAGTGGCAGACCCGCCTGGAAATCTGCTGCCCTGAAAAAAAATCTCTCCCATGAAAAATCTCACATTTCCTTCACACTGCCAAACATGGGCCATCACATGGGGTTATTAGTCTTTTTAAGGATAAGTTATTTTGGCCTGAACACAAAAGCTTTCTTCTTCACAAATCTCTAAAAAGCCTTTCACTGCTTCTATATAGCCTGGCATAGGCACTCTTCACATCTTCACAGGCCGCGTGGGAATTCTCCATCCCCACATGTACTTCAAATGGATTAAAGAGATAAACAGTTTGTGATATTAGTTTCTTACCACGGCATGCAAGAAGGTTTTTTTAAAACTACGCGCTCTTTTTTCCCGTTGCCATTTTCAGTTTCGTCTCACATGACTCACTTTCTCTTTCTTTCTGACTTTGTAGCCGCCATGTTGAAGAGTGTTCTTGTTCAGGCTTTACAGTGGAGAAAGCCTCACTCCCTTTATGCTGCTGGCTGCGTGATGTCTTCTCCAGTTTAGCGCGAAGTGTGCTGGCTGAAGAAAGGAGGCTCTGCAGGCTCCCTCTGGCTCTGCCGGCTCCGCGTGGAGAGGAGAGGGACCCGCCGGTCCCAAGAAGCTGCGTTGGATGGGTTTAGCTGTGTGGCAGTCCATGGCTGGTTTTAGCTGCCTGCGGCTCTGGGATAGTTCCCCCCCCCCCCCCCCCCCCCGCAGTGACCTGGGGTCCATGCCGTGGTGTTGGAAAAAGGGGAAGGGGGCAGGGGCCCCGGCCTGGCCCAGCGGGGCCTGGAAGCTAGGAAGCCCCCCCACCTTCTGGCAGAAGAGCTGGAACAAAAGGAAATTTCCGCCTTTCCGCGCGGTTTGAATATGTAAATTGCGAGAAGCGTTATTGGTCTAAAAATCTGTCCATCAACTGAGGTTCAACCCACTACATGTGTGTCTTCAGACACGCAAGAACTATTTCCATAATATATAAGGAAAAAATATGTTATATTTTATTCATCACCAGTGGGTTCATGGAGCATAAGGATTGGATTTCTTTTTTTCACATTCTTACATCACTGCCTGCATTAATATAAGCCTGGGATTGAAGTGAAAACGAAGTGCCAATACAAGCATAGAAGCTAGGGAAGACAAACAACCAATAAAAAAGAAAAAAAGTCATCTTACCAGACAAAGAAATAAAAACATATTTAAAATTAATAATCTGCATTGCAGAAGTTGTATCTGTCTCTCTCCATACCCTACAAGCCCTGATGGGAAGCCACCAGTGAGGAGCAGCCTTCTACATTGGTTCTTGCCAAAGGGGAGAAAGGAAGGCTGGGGCAGGGACCAGGGTGGGCTGTTAAAGGATGCATGACAAACACACAGTGGCCGGCAGAGTAGCTGCAACCCATGACCTGGACACAACAAGGCCTTCGCAAGAGGGTCTTCACACTGCAAATGGAATGGTTTCCAAAACAGCCATGCATTCTGGGAGCCAAACAAAATAAGGAAAAAACAATCAGTCGTGGAAAAAAATCTAAGACAGGTTCTGGTTGTCCCTTACCAGCTCTTCTGTGGCATCACAGACATCCTGACTACTCAATGTGGCAGAAATGACTCAAGCAGTCCAGTCCCAGCAAAAAACATCCAAGAAAGGCTGTGAGACCATGTTCAGGGCATTTGTTGGTTTAGAGAGGATGTAGCATGGCATACCAGCATGGGATGGTCTGCCACCATGCTTTCCTCCAGGGCAGGTTTCTGTTGGGGTGCATCCTATTAATTAAGGGCAAGTGCAGAAGATGCCTTAGGCCCCTGCCTGGAAAGATGCTGAAGATAAGGAAGCAAGGTCTAGTTGTAGGACAGGAAAGTTTCTTTTGTGTGTGTTTGGGTCTCAGCAATAACAGCACCCATTCTTGTCCAGGGATGTCTCCTTGTCTCCATAGCTCTACAGTCAGGGCTGTCTGGCCTCCATCAACATGGAGATGGCTTCCCTGACTCTAGAGCAATTGCAGGGGAAAAAAAATCAGGAGTGAGCCTGTGGAAGTGTTACCTATTGTATTAGCATGAGATACTGAAATAAAAGATATATTCATGGTGTGACAGGGAGAGCAGCTGTAGAGAAGCCCCATGCCTGCCTCGGGCTTGCAGACCTTAGGACTGCAGGATGTTTCATTCTCATTACCACAGCCAAGCAAACCATTAAACTCATTGGGCTTTAGTTAATGACTATGATAAACTTTGCAGAGAGGTAGGTTTCACCTCCAAGCTGTGCTTACCCATTCTTCGACCCTGGGTCTGGAGGGGATGCTCCATGCCCTGGGGATGGGGCTTGCTTTCCTCTGAGGGATGGTGGTCTTTAGGAGCTGGGGTCCATCTGTGGAGACTGCAATCACCTTGGGATTGCCAGGCCTTGGTTCACCTGTCATGGCTGCCCACATCCCATTGTCACCCCTGCCTTCATCTGAAGAGTGAATTAACAACTAGGAAATGAGACAGACAAATGGAGTTCAGAGGGGTCTTGGCTTTTGAATGTCACCATGAGCATGCATCATGGTGTCTTGGGGTGACCTTATGATGTGTATCCCATATCGCTGCCTATGCCCAAAAATTAATTTTTGTGCCTTTCTATGCCTCTAAACTGAGCCTGAGAGGGGGAAGGAAAAACTGAGCAAAACTTTTTCAAAGCAGTTTGCAGCTTGTTCAAGGTCACACACAGATAGCAATTGGTTTCCCAGCTGTGGCAGGGGAGGGAGGAAGCACCCAGCTTGCTGTTTCCCGAGGACAGTTCTTTTTTGGCCAGTTGTTCAGCTGCTTTTTCTCCTGAGAGAGACTGAGAGTTGAATTTTTCCTTCCCTGGAATTTCAGATTTTCTCCTTTTTCTACTGGACTGCTTGATTGCTTTAATATCAGAGCACATCGGGAGGACTTTCCACTGGGCACAGAGGGCCTGGCCCTGGGCCAAGCCCCAGCTCTGAAGAGACCAAAGGGAGGACTCTAACACTTTCCCAGGTTTTTCCTCCACAGCGAGAGATTTTATTATTTAGCATTATTTTCCTTTTCCCATGTGTTTGTTAAATAAATAGCTTTTATCTCTTTCACTTTCCTCTGAGGAAAATTTATTTTTTCCTGAACCTGGTGGGGGGAGGGGTGGTTGTGCCTTCTCTCAGAGGATATATTTCTAAATTTGGCCAAACCGGAACACATGGGAAAGTAAAGGTTTCTTTCTGTCCCTGTGTTTACTGCTGTCTGTGCATTGACTTGTTTCCTGACACATAAGACATGACTTGAAAGGATTTCAGACTCCAGCAAATTTTCATCTGTTATGAATGGAGAGGGGAGTTTTAAACAAGTTTTTGTCTTTGCCCAGGCCTTTGGCAGTCGACAGTACTTTTACTGAGGTGGCCAGCACCCCAAAGCCCACCCTCATTGCAAGTTCTTAATAATGGCCAATTAGATATATTACAAAAGGAATTATTTATTTGATAGACACAAATTTAACAGACATAAGACTTTAATAGATTTACTTACTACACAGGATAAGCAAACACTACTAGTAGATAATGCAGCGCGAGTGAGGTACCTATACTACAGCTAGCGAAGAAATAGTATAGATTAGGAGTCAATGTATCTTACCATCCAATTTCTGATGGGGCATACATAGGACCCTTTCTCTCAATTTCCAGAAAAGTATCCACGGAGATGCGTCCAAACTTGGGAGAAGCCCTGCACGTTTCCAGGGAGTGTGTAGGAGGCTTCTGTTTTTGTGGAAATTTGTGTAGCTGTTATATTGTTAAGCAGTGTCTTTTGGTCAATGATATTTAATTTTTTATCTCTCTCTACATCTGCTCTCCGGACCAAGATGTTTATTCTTAGCTGGGAGTCTCAACCCTCTTGGCACCAGAGATAACCCCCTGCAGAGATAACCCCCTTGTCGGGTATTTGTCCCAGCCTGTGTCATCTCATCCATATGCACCAGCTGAGGTGTTGCTAGAAGCGGAGCGGGAAGTCCTGCCACAGCATCACACTTCAGTGGGGCCTCTGGGATTGAATAAGGGCAAATCCATTATACTGTTGCCATGGTGACCCTGGCACAGCCCCAATGAGGAGTAATGATGTCAGCAGCCCCTGTGCTTGGCTGTAGCACACAGACAGTGCAGCTGTATGTAGGGCTGCCCGGAGGGGTGCAGCACCTTGTGCACCCCACTTCACCCATGATGGGTGAGGCTGCCTGCCGACTTTGGTGGGGGAAACCATGCAGACAATCAATGTGATTGGTAAAGCAAGCTTCATTTATTAGCAATACAGAGGCACTTATATAGTACTGAATACAAGCTTATCAGTTCTTTAATTAGTTTAAGCTTACAAAGGTGCATTCTTACTTCTACATAATTTGGTTAGATAAAAAAAAAATACATTTGGCAAGCTTTATGTTTTGTCTTGAGAGATCAAAGTCTTTCCTCCCTTCTCACGGTCAGCACATTTTTATCAGAACAGCACTGTACCTCCTAAAAAACTCCCTTTTTGTTCCCAGGTCTGTTTCTCACACGGGCACTTTCTCATGCAGGCCTTTGCTTGCAGGCCTTCGCCTTGTACAGTTCTGTTATTGATTTATTCCTTTTATTAATAATCCATGTCCCTGATCCTCTAATCATTCTCCAACAATTCCCCTTTTTTCTTTTTGTACAAGCAATACTTGATTGGCTACAGATGTAGTAACTTTGTATATCATTTTTTGCAAGCATTGGCATAGGCAAGGTAAGCACACTATTAGTAATAATATTACTAGTCCTACAGTAATTAAATGCTACAAGAGTGAAACTAGCCATAGTCCTAAACCTAGTAACTTTAACCATCCTTCTAAGCTGAGACTGTCTTCTTTCTGTAATTGTGTGGTTAATTGATGTAACTCACTTATCTGCTTGTGAATCAGGACAGAGTGGTCAGAAAGATTCATACAGCACATACCTTGGAACTCTTCACAGCCGTGGCTGTGAGCTAGTAGTAAAAAATCAATGGCTACTTAATTTTGTAATATTGTATGTCTAACACTAGCAACATCTACGCTTAACTCATCAAGCATCTGCGAAGTTATGTTTAACTTATCCCTCACCCAGCAAGCAAGTTTATGCAAAATAGCGTAAGCCCTGGCTGCTGAAGTACCAGGTAAAAACATAGATGCTAGCTAAATTGACTGCCTTCACTTGATCTAAATGGGTGGACAGCTGATTGAAAATGTCCACTAATGCTTCTGTCTCAAGACAGTCAAAAAACTAATTCCCTACTCTATTTCTGTGTCTGATGCTATATCTAAAAATTTATGCAATTCTCCTTCTTAGTTTTGTCTTTGGAGAGGGTTCCCCGACACCCACCACCAGTCACTAGCAACCACCTAGGGCAGCTGTTACATTCGCCACAGTCTCGCTATTTCTCCTGCTACGGAGAGTGGTGGATCTGGCAAGTTCTCAGCTTCTTCACTCAGCCACGTCTGCAGCCTCTCCCAAGGCTTCTCGGGACAGAGGTCTCAGAGTTCCAGCTGTTGAAGTAGTGGCATCACTTTCCTCAGGAGCTGATGCTGACTGCGCCTTCTCGCTTCGGGGTCCTGTAGTACGGCACCACTTGCTGGGCACAGCTCTGGTCAGTGCTGCAGCGATGACTTGTCCCTGTTGTTGCAGGACATTCTGCAGTGTTGCAGTAAAAGCAGCTGTTTGAGATGACTGTTCTGCACAGGTAGCATGTACGAGCATCTTGTTTACACTTGCTCCTTGGGGCAGCATGGCAAGAATTGTCTTAGCTTGCCTATTAGCATTTTCAAATGCAAGTATTTGGAACATTTGCTCTTGGAGCTCTTCAGAGAGCTCAGTTGCATCCTTTAAGGCTGCTGACAACAAGGCTTTGTGGACAAAAGTCTGTGACAACTCATGAATGACTATGGGCATGGTCAGCTGTGTCACCGTCTCTCCATAAGCCCCGCTCCCAGTTAGCATGTCAGCTTGGAGTGCATACAGTGGGTCTTGTGTGTCACTTTGATGTTTGCTAGCTTCTTCTTGTGCTAGCTGTTTCCATGTTCGTTCCCAGAGCAGGAACTGTGAAGGGGTTAATAACAACTGTGCTATGCTGATACAATCATTCGGACACAGGACATCTGCTGTAAAAATAAACTGCAAAATGCTTCGTGTAGATAAGTCAGCAAGCTTTTTGATTACTTCTTGCATCATTTCTTGGTGCTTCTCCCCCTCCCGGGGCTGACCCCCAGCAGCCCCGGCTGGCTCTGGCTTTGCAGGGGACGAAACCGCAGAAGCTGCTCCGCAGCCAGACGTTACTTCGCTGTTCGGCGGGGGGGGTTGCTCTCTGCCGCTTTTGGCGGGGAGTTAGGACCTCTGGGTTGCTCTGCTGCTTTCGGCCAGGCAGCAGGACTGCCTGTGTCTCCTTGGCCCGCCTGAGCCCCGCCCCCTGGGTCGGGTCGCTCTGCTTCCGCGTTCGTGGTCATTACTCTCTCAGACGTCGGAAGGATAGCATCCTGCCCTGCTGAGTTCAGCAGCTCCTGCAGTGAGCGGACGGGTGCTGCTGTGCTTTTAATTGGTTTTCTTGTGGCCAGCCCGAAGGACCGTGCTACCCTGGGCTTCGCTCCGGTCTCTACCCGCCGCTCCGTAAGACCCCCGTCTGTTCCTTTCTCGGAGCTGCTACAGCCAGCGCTGCCACTCTCTGCTTTCATCTCTGCAAGAGTGCCAGTTACTGCTCTCCAGATTAAACCGACAGCTTTTGCTTCTTTAGCTTTCTTTTTAAACGATCTTGGATCAGCTAGTTCCTTATAAAGGTTTACTTCTTTAACTCCCCGCTTTTCTAAAAAGCGTAAAAATAAATCAAGGGTCACCTCTGTTTCCATATCTGCGTCCTACAGCGATCTGCGTCTTTCCGCAATCCCTGTCAACAGGATTTGTGCAGCCTTTTCCCAGGTTTAGCCCTTGTCAGCCGATATGGCGGACTCCTGTGTCAGGTCAGTCCAGGCACGGATCAGACGCTTGCCTGCAGCTGCTGATCATTTGCCCCCCAATTGCTGCTTATCGGTGCCACGTCGGTCTCCCACCATAGTCAAGAAAATGAAGTCCCAGTCTCTGCTTGGGCACCAAAATGCTGACTTCGGTGGGGGAAACCATGCAGACAATCAATGTGATTGGTAAAGCAAGCTTCGTTTATTAGCAATACAGAGGCACTTATATAGTACTGAATACAAGCTTATCAGTTCTTTAATTAGTTTAAGCTTACAAAGGTGCATTCTTACTTCTACATAATTTGGTTAGATAAAAAAAAATACATTTGGCAAGCTTTATGTTTTGTCTTGAGAGATCAAAGTCTTTCCTCTCTTCTCATGGTCAGCACATCTTTATCAGAACAGCACTGTACCTCCTAAAAAACTCCCTTTTTGTTCCCAGGCCTGTTTCTCACACAGGCACTTTCTCATGGAGGTTTTTTCTTATGCAGGCCTTTGCTTGCAGGCCTTTGCCTTGTACAGTTCTGTTATTGATTTATTCCTTTTATTAATAATCCATGTCCCTGATCCTCTAATCATTCTGCAACAGCTGCCCATTGGACATATCTGCCAGATGGATGAGCGCAGCAGAAGACACTGAGTCCTCTCCTGGGTTCTGAAAAAATTAGTCTTTAATTTATTTGGGGGAGGATCAGGCTCCTGCAGTAAAAGTGAGAAGGGTGTCCTTTGCCTCAGTTGGTACAGGCAATAAGAATCCCAGTGTCTAGCTATTTAGGGACCAGTGGTGAGCCTGTAAGGATAGCCTGTGCTTACTAAGGAGGGTGATCACAATGATGGATTTTAATCATTAAAATTATTTTATAACAAAGAAACAAAGGGAGTTGGTCTCCTCTTTCTTGTGAGCAATATTAGCTTTGTAGATATTATTCTTCTTTCTTGGATGGACTTTATTTTCTGTCATGGACATTGGCCAGGCAGAAAGGGATCTGGAGGTACTGGTTGACAGCCGACTGAACATAAGCCAGCAGTGTGCCCAGGTGGCCAAGAAGGCCAATGGCATCCTGGCCTGTATCAGGAATAGTGTGGCCAGCAGGACCAGGGAAGTCATTCTTCCTCTGTACTTGGCACCGGTGAGGCCGCACCTTGAGTACTGTGTCCAGTTCTGGGCACCGCAATTTAGGAAGGATGTTGAGATGCTTGAACATGTCCAGAGGAGGGCAACAAGGCTGGTAAAGGGCTTGGAACACAAGCCCTATGAAGAACGGCTGAGGGAACTGGGGTTGTTTAGCCTGGAAAAAAGGAGGCTCAGGGGAGACCTTATCACTCTCTACAACTACCTGAAACGTGGTTGTAGCAGGTGGAGGTCAGTCTCTTCTCCCAGGCAACTACTGACAAAATGAAAGGACACAGTCTTAAGCTGTGCCAGGGGAAGTTTAGGTTAGATATCAGAAAAAAAATCTTCACTGAAAGAGTGATTGGGCACTGGAATCGTCTGCCCAGGGAGGTGGTGGAGTCACCATCCCTGGACATGTTTAAAGAAAGACTGGACATGGCACTCAGTGCCATGGTTTAGTTAATGAAGAGGTAGGTTAGGTCACAGGTTGGACTTGATGATCTCAAAGGTCTTTTCCAATCTAGTTCATGCTGTGATTCTGTGAATGTTTAATTTTAATAAATTCTATTTTAGCCTTCTTTTTGCCTTCATCTTTTTCCCTTTTAAGTAGGCAGTGATGGAAGTTAATATTTCCCTTTTTTGCTTAAGCAGTGATGGTACAGTTTGTCATGAGCTGCAATCATGACAATAGTTTGATTCAAAGCATCTCAGCTTCAGCATACAGGAACTAAGCCCAGGAGAGAAAAGCACTGACAATGGGAGACTAAAACCAGCCTCTGACACTTGATAAGATTCTTATTATACAGTGCAAAAAGCATTTGCTTTCTTTTCTGCTGCTTTGCAAACATCATAAGATTTCTGCATAGTTAGTTTTTCAATTTAGAAATTACCACATTATGTTAATGCTGAATGCTGCAAAACACAAACATATGCACAGAGGGCTCGAATATTTGAAGTGTTTTAGTACTATAGGGAAATTATTTTGTTGTCAAACTGTGGCAGAAATAGTAGTGCTACGGGATACCTGACCATTTCATCAGGACAGTGTCAATGATGGCCTATGAACACCCAAGGGGGGAAATCATCTTTTATCACTATTGTGTAGCATGCAGGTCCAGATGGAGGATAAAACATGCATGAGTTGCCCGCAGCTCTAAAAATAATTATACTCATTTGCCAGAAATGTAGGAAGTGCATCCAACCAAGTTACCGCCCATCACAGTGTCACTCCATTTGCATACTGATGAAGTTTAAAGCCAGAAACAATGATGTTGGTATCAATAGTGGAGGCGGCCTTGAATCACCAGTAGTATAGGAATAATAGTGCCATCGTTTTATATTATCCAGCATTCCATTTATGCTGCATACCAAAAAACTCCTGGCACTGATCCTCACTTAGCTGTTTACAAGATTGGTTTGATTTAAGACTCCAAACATTACAAGAGATTCTGGTGAGAGAAGACTATTATATCCACCCCCTGTGAAAGGCTTCCTGGAAATAACATGTGATGTGCTATGAATGTATATATAGATCTATGTGTGTGTGCATGTGTGGCAGGGGAGTCACACATGCTATGCACCCTTGCAGTCTCTCTCTCCAGAAAACTGCACTGGAATATGAGTGAATTTAATAGGAGGGGGGTCCCGGGTGCAGGGGAATCCAGCCAGAGTCACAATACGAACACCGATACGATTTGAGCATCGTGCTTCAGTTTTATTGTTTACTAACACCAAGTTATACTTTGCAAAGTTCACGCCCCATTCCCACAAGAAAGCCTCTAAGCAGGGGGGAGCTGACCAGTATATACCTTTTCCCAAGGCTGTTCAAGGCTGCCGGCTAGCAGGTGCCTTGCAAGCCTATCTTCAGCCTGAGGCCCCATCAGGGGTACTTCTGCAACAGCCCTGGGATGCCCAAGCTCTCCTGGGGTATCCTATGCCCCTGTTCCACAAGGAATTCCTCTACATATCCCCCGTTTTCTTTTTGGGCAACCCAGGTCTGGTCGATGATTTTTCACAGCCCTGCTTTAAGGCAAGAAAAAATACACCCAAGTATTATTAAGCCTAACATAACTACAAATAGCAATCGGCAGCCTTCTACTTCCAAGGTACGCAGCCATCCGGTGATACCCAGACTCTTAAGCCAATCTCCAATAGGGTCATCTGTCTCTTGAAGGTTGTGCAGGCCCCTCTGGAGGTCAGAGAGGTGCTTGTGAATGGAGACAGAGTGGTCAGAAAGATTCATACAGCACATACCCTGGAACTCTTCACAGCCGTGGCCGTGAGCTAGTAGTGGAAAATCAATGGCTGCCCAATTTTGTAATACTGCATGTCTAACACTAGCAACATCTGTGCTTAGCTCGTCAAGCATCTGCAAAGCTATGTTTAGCTCATCCCTTGCCCAGCAAGAAAGTTTATGCAAAATAGCATGAGCCCTGGCTGCTGAAGCACCAGGTACAAACATAGATGCTAGCCAAATTATATCACGACTCCAAAAGACAGGCTCTTCATTTCTTTTACATTGGAGCTCATGGACTGAACGCCACACCCGGGTTTTAGTGCAGTGGGTGATATTTAAGAGTTGATGAAGGTTTGGGTGGAACAGGGTGAGTTTCCCTAAGTAGCACAGTCCCCCATGTGGGCTGGCGGGAACCCCATTCCACGCGCAGTCCCCCCATATTAAGAACGTACCACTGGGGAGGCGCTTTAGGGCTTGACCCGTGAGGTTGATTCAGTTGTAAATTGCTTCGGACTTGTAGTTTCTCAGAAACCAGTCTGCAAGAGGGTCAACAGTGGCCCAAATGCACCTATTAACATTCATTTGGCTGGTAGTGGGAGGCTCGAATGTCATGTAACCATCCCCAGTTTGGTTTCTGGAACCCAGTAAATCTAACTCTTCTGGTGTTCCCATGGTGACATTGATGCTTTTCAAGAATGCACCTTGCCAGCAGGCACGCTGCTGCGCAGGCTTGAGTCCGATCAGCCCTGAATACTTGCCATTGTTTGTGGCGTTCCCTATCAGGGAGCTATTGTCTAGCATCCCTTGGAAGTCTTGCGGGTTAAAATATGGGACCCCGATTAAACAGGTGCGAAATGGGTCCCCTGGCGTGGCCAGGCTCAAACACATGGAGTCTTGCCCTGTTAATTCAGCTAGGGTGACCCACATGTTTTGTCTCTTTTGGATTGCTGTCAACATTGCTTGGGACCCGGTTAGGATGCTTACAAGAAGCAAACCTCTCAGAATGTTTGCGGGTCCAGTGCTGCTTTGTTGCTTCCCAGTGCTCAGGGGCCACCACATGCTGCTGCGGAATCCCCGTAATATGTTTTACCCCCCACTGCTGCATAAATTTTGTTAGGCGACTGCTATTGTATGCTGGCCCATTGTCCGTTTTGATCTTTTTGGGTACCCCCATTACTGCGAAACACGAAAGCAGATGCTGCTCCCCATGCAATGCCTTCTCTCCTGTCTGAGCGGTAGCCCACAGGAAGTGTGAAAAGGTGTCAATTGTTACATGGACATAGCGCTGTCGACCGAACTCAGGGACATGAGTGACGTCCATTTGCCAGAGCTCGAGGGCTTTCAAACCCTTGGGGTTAACTCCCACACCCAACCCCGGGCTGTGGTGGCTACAGCGGGGACAAGCCCTCACTATGCCTTTCGCTTCTGTCAGCAGAATCTTAAACTGTCTCTGCGGGGATTTTGCGTATTGATGGAACAAATCATGGCTACATCTGGCTTGCTCAAAAGTGTTCGCAGGCAGGAGATGCACTATGGGGGCACAGGTCACCGCCTCGTCTGCATGGGCATTGCCCTCTCCCAGCCCGATGTTCCACTGATGGCTTCCAACCTGCAGGATACAGTAGGGGTGTGTCCGTTGTTGCAGGGTGTGCCGCAATGTAATGAGCAGTCTGCCCAGATGTTCGTTGTTGGCACGCCGGATTTCTGCATCATGGATCCATTGGGCTACTCCAATGATATATAAGGAATCACTGACTACATTCACCAGTTCCTTCAACAACTGTTGTAAGGCCCATATGATGGCGTGCAGTTCGAGTGTTTGCAAGCTGTCGGACGGTTCTCCCGCTATAATATGAGTCTTCCAGTGGTCATTCTCTTTCCACACACAGGCGGCCCACTTCGTCTTCCTCTCCGCATCCGTGAACACTGTGCGCCCTAGTACCGGCCATTCTACATTCAGCGGGCGGTCCAGCCACTCATAGCGCCCCAGCAACTGCGCCAGCCTTCCCTGTGGGTGCTTGTTATGGACCACGTCAGTGAATCCGAGCAGAGCTTCTTGCAGTGCCTCCGCATGGCGTAGCATCCACTCCAAGTCCCCTGTTTGGACTGGTATACTGATGTCCTCTGCCTCTCTGCTGCCCAACTCCACCACTCGATTGCGACTCTTTTGGATTAAAAACGCCACCATCTCTACCCTGGACTGCAGTCTGAAGCGTGGCTGAGTTGGTGGGAAGATCCATTTGAGAATCCGGATGTCCTCTCCCTTTTTCTTTTGCCATTGATGGATGATGGCATGTGAACCTGCTGCACTGATCAGGGTGATAAGGATGGTGAGTGGGACTCCTTCTTCTCTGCGTGATACCCATGCGTGCTGCAGCTTATCTGCGACCTTGGTAAGAGCTGCTGTTTGGTCCAGGGAGCATTCTCGAGGCTCGGCAGCATTTGTCCCATGCAGCCATGGCAGGAAGGGGCCGAGGTCAGCGTTCGTGATTCCCACGACCCCATGGACCCATTGCAGATCTCCTAACAGCCATTGCGCATCATGGAGCATGGAGATTTCTGTGTGTAGCTCGATCTTTTGGGGCCTAATTTGTGATTATGATATGAGCCAGGCCAGGTATTTCCATGGTGCAGTCCGCTGGATCTTCTGGGGGGCAATCTCTAATCCAATCTCATGCAGGTGTTCTCTGACCCATTGCATCTCTTGGTCTGAGAACTCTGTGGCAGTAGCTATCAGGATGTCATCCATGTAATGGTAGATGAGTGCTTCTGCGTAGCGTCGTCGAATCGGACGTAGCGCCCAGTCAACATATAGCTGACACAGTGTGGGGGAATTTTTCATTCCCTGGGGTAGGACAACCCACTCATAGGGCTTAGCAGGCTCACTGCGATTCTTTATGGGCACTGTAAAGGCAAAACATTCTGTGTCTTTTGGATGCAGTTGGACTGTAAAAAAGCAGTCTTTTAAGTCAATTACAGTGATTTGCCATCCTTCTGGAATCATTGTAGGAGCCGGTAGCTCAGGTTTCAGAGCCCCCATAGCTTGCATGCATGCATTCACTTGGCGAAAGTCATGAAGGAGGCGCCATTTTCCTGACTTCTTTGGGATCACAAAGATGGGGGTGTTCCATGGGCTGACTGAAGGCTTGATGTGTCCTGCCGCTAGCTGTTCTGCAACAAGCTGTTCTACTATCTTCAGCCTTTCGTGTGGTACTGGCCACTGCTCGACCCAAACAGGGTCATCTGTTAACCAGGTGAGAGCCTGTATGGGCGGCTGATCGGCAGCGGCCATCAGCATAAATGCTGGTCTGTGGTGAGCACAAGGCCTAGCTGCGCGAGGATGTCACGTCCGATCAGGCCTTGCAGGGTCTGAGGCAGCTTCATAACATAGGGGCGACACACAATAGTTTGATTGTCCTCAAACTCTAGGGTAATTGGGGTTGCACTTACTTGGGGGATTTGTGTTCCTCCCACCCTGTAAGAGATGGTCCGAAGATCCCTCATCTGCCTCACGATCATCGCCGAGGACAGAGACTGAACACAGGAGTCCTGGCCTGGCTGAGGTGGGATGTCTGCCAAGTGTTGCCTACAGGTGTGCCCACTGGGAACTGGTAGGCATTCCTGAGGAAAATTAGTGCAGGTAACAATGGACTCCACCGTTCTTGCTGTCCAGGCGGGAAGGACTGCGCTGAAGCGGAAAGGAACGACCTGTCCTGTACACCTCTCCTCTACACCTGTCTTGTGCATCTGTCCTGTACCTGTTTCCCAAAGCAACGGACCCCATAACAACAGCTGTAGATTTCCCAACCTCTTGGCCAGTTGCCCCTGGCTTCTGAAAAGGACTATAAAGGGACTTTCTGAAATAACCAAGTGCGAGATCTCCCCACGGAAAGAAGACGAATCTATTGGCGGAAGACCACGAGGACTTCGTCTCATCCGTTGGTAGCTATTGCCCCCCCCCCCCCCCCCCCCCCCTTTTTCTTTCTCTCTACTTTGTGTTTCTTTCTCTCTCTCTCTCTTTCTCTCTTCTATTGCATTACTGTGTTGTGGGCACTTAATAAAGGCGCACTGTTTTGACTAAAACTGAAATCTCCTGTGTCCTTTTACACTCTGAGATTGATAAACGAACCATCACGACCCCCGCTTGCATTAGCGGATCGTGACACACCCCTACCAGTGTGGCCGCTGGTTTTTCCAGTCCCCAGCCAGGTGGCCATACCGCTTGGTTGATTATGGTAACGTCAGCACCTGTGTTGAAAAGTGGCTGTATTTTGATGGCTTCTGCCCCCCTTCGCAGGATCACTTGCCGCTGAGGTCTCTGGGCCCGCTTCAATGTCCAAAACACGTCGAACCCAGAGGACCCAAAACTGTGGTCTCCCCGGACATTGTTTCTGGTTCCCCCGTTGGTCATTAGGGGAATGGGGACGATTTGGGCAATGTGACTGCCCTGCGGGATAGTCATGGGTGGTTGCAGCGCGTAGGCCATGATCTTAATTTCACCGGTGTAGTCAGCGTCGATGACTCCAGGGACCACCACTACTCTCTGCCGGCTGGTTGATGACCGCCCCACGAGTAGGCCTCCCAGACGAGGGCCGTCTGATGACAGGGGGCCCTTAGCTGTGGTTGGGATCAGGGTGACCTGGCAGTCCGTCAGCGTGACTTCTATTGAGGTTGCCATGTCCACTCCGAGGCTCCCTCGGGTGGCTGGCTGGTTCTGGTGAAGGAAACCACTGGGGTTGCACTCGACTTGTGGCTCTTTGGGGCTCTCATTTGTGTCTTGGTGCGAGACCCCACCGCGCTGCGCTGGCCGTTTCCCACACGACAGCATGCTATGGTGGCATGGGTGCCGGAATTGCAGTTGTGGCACCACACCAGTTTCTGGCAAGTGCGCCTCAGGTGCCCCTCTTCACTGCATCGGAAACAGGTTACTTTGCCCGTCTGGGGAACAGGAGGTGGGCCAGCAGCCTTCGCCCCCTTTTTTCTTGGCGCCCCTCCGATCAGCCCTGCGGCGATGACTTGTCCCTGTTGTTGCAGGACATTCTGCAGTGTTGCAGTAAAAGCAGCTGTTTGAGATGACTGTTCTGCATGGGTAGCACGCACGAGCATCTCGTCTACTCCTGCTCCCTGGGGCAGCGTAGCAAGAATTGTCTTAGTTTGCCTATTAGCATTTTCAAAGGCAAGGGTCCGGAACATTTGCTCTTGGAGCTCTTCAGAGAGCTCAGTTGCATCCTTTAAGGCTGCTGACAAACGGTCGATGAACTGACCATATGGCTTTGACAGCCCCTGTCGGACTGCTGCATACGGGGGAGACTTCTTTTCAGGTACTGACAACAAGGCTTTGTGGACAAAAGTCTGTGACAACTCATGAATGACTACGGGCATGGTCAGCTGTGTCACCGTCGCTCCATAAACCCCGCTCCCAGTTAGCATGTCAGCTTGGAGTGCATACAGTGGGTCTTGTGTGTCACTTTGATGTTTGCTAGCTTCTTCTTGTGCTAGCTGTTTCCACGTTCGTTCCCAGAGCAGGAACTGTGAAGGGGTTAATAACAACTGTGCTATGCTGATGCAATCATTTGGACACAGGACATCTGCTGTAAAGATAAACTGCAGGATGCTTCATGCAGCTTCAGACCGCAAGCCATGCGTGGTGACTGTTTGCTTGGCTTGCTGCAAGAGCTTCCAGTCATGGGGTTCCCACTTTGCAGTGTCCCCTTGTATCTGCACAGGGCAAGCAAGAGCATCCACTGCTTGCCAATCACCCTCAATGATTGCATCACGGATAACTCCATTCCATCTCCTTTGCAATGGGTCAGTCCTCCCTGTCGGGGCTGATGGAAACGATGGCTGCACTTCCCCTCGCGGGAAGGGAGGGGCTGTAGGAACTGTGCCCAATTCTCCCGATGGGAACGTAGGAGCTCTGGGTGCTAACTTGACCGGTGGGGCCACGGGACGCCACGGTGCTGATGGTGTAATATCACAAGCTTTGGACTCCAGAGCGTCCTGCGGTGTAGATAAGTCAGCAAGCCTTTTGATTACTTCTTGCATCATCTCTCAGTGGTTCTCCTCCTCTTGGGGCTGATCCCCGGCAGCCCTGGCTGGATCCAGCTCCGCTGGCGACGAAACCACAGAGGCTGCTTCCCTGCTGGACGTTGCTCCGCTGTCCGGCAGAAGGGGGTTGCGCTCTGCCGCTTTTGGCCGGGCATTAGGACCACTCGTTTGCACCGCCGCTTTCGGCCAGGAGCTAGGACCGCCTGTTTCTCCTTCGCCCGCCTGTGACCCACCTCCGGAGTCGGGCAGCTCCGCTTCCACCTTCGCAGCCATTTCTCCCTCAGACGTCGGAGGGTAACTTCCTTCCCTGCCGAGTCCAGCAACTCCCACAGCGAGCGGACGGGTGCTGCTGTGCCCTTAATCAGTCTGCCCACGGTCAGTCCGAAGAACCGCGCAACCCTGGACTCCGCCATTGTCCCCAGCTGCCGCTATCGTAAGACCCCCGTCTGTTCCCTTCCCAGAGCCACCACACCCAGAGCCGCCACTCCCTAAAGCCTCCATGGCGGCCGCGGCCACTGTCTTCTCTGCTTTCATCTCTGTGAGAGTGCCAGTTACTGCTCTCCAGGTTAAGCCGAGAGCTTTAGCTTCTTTAGCTTCCTTTCCACCCTCAATCGTGGACAGCCACAATTCGTTTCCTACTTCCCACCATGCTTTGGTCCAGAACAAAAGCGAAGTGTATTTCACACACCCATGTTACCGGGCCCACGTAACGAGGGCATTGAGATCTCGGTCTTTCACGATCTTGCCTCTCTTAGGATACTAGCTAGGAGTCGAGTCCCCACCTCATAATCCATAGCTTCTTACTTGCGGGTACCCGCTTAGACACACGAAATTGCGGTCTCCGGCCACTCAGCTTTGAGGTTTAGCCCCCGGCTTTACTCGGCTTTTGGGCTTATCCTCTGGCCTTCTATTCAGCTTCGAGACCGGGCCCCTGGCTTCACTCGGCTTTGGGGCCACCCGCTCTGGCTCCCCTGGCTCCGCCGCACTGATACAATGAAATTTGGAGTCTTACCGCATTTAAGTGAACCTGCATGTAGCAAAACTCACTCGGGTCCCTGTTTGGGCGCCAGGTTTAGCGGGGGGGGGCGGTCTCGAGTGCAGGGGAATCCAGCCAGAGTCACGATATGGACACCGATACAATTTGAGCATCGTGCTTCAGTTTTATTGTTTACTTTACACCAAGTTATACTTTGCAAAGTTCACGCCCCATTCCCACAAGAAAGCCTCTAAGCAGCGGGGGAGCTGACTAGTGTATACCTTTTCCCAAGGCTGTTCAAGGCTGCCGGCTAGCAGGTGCCTTGCAAGCCTATCTTCAGCCTGAGGCCCCATCAGGGGTACTTCTGCAACAGCCCTGGGATGCCCAAGCTCTCCTGGGGTATCCTATGCCCCCGTTCCACAAGGAATTCCTCTACAAGTGAAAGATAATATACACATGCTAAGCTCTGGTGTCATTGCAGAGTAATTGATGAATGGGTTTGTAAAGTGTAGAATAAGAATGAATACAAGTAGGACCCAGGAGAATAATTCTTTATATTGCAATCAGCACTGCTTATATGGGGTTGGTTTAATAGTAGAAATCAGCAGTAAAGAATACAGACTTTGCTATTTAATTCTTACCAAGTAAAAAATAAAATTGTTTAGGAATACTTCTTCCATGATTAGAGATATTATTTTAAAATTTCATCATTCTGGGGCATTATTCAGTTTTAAATAACCATCAAGTAAAATAACCAATCAATGCTATCATAAAATGAGATGATTTCTTTAGTTTCTTTAAATATTTAGTTCAAGTTATGTATACATATATAGACATTATGACATATACCAAATAGGCATATATGCCATTTTGGCTATTACAGTACTCCTTGCATTCCTTAAAATATTCATGCTAAAGTAGTCTCAATATGCTCTTGAATATGTGCTTTTTATCACGTCTAGTTAAAGTATGCCTCAAAAAATAAAATAAAATAAACCCTGAAGTATTTATTTTTACTAATTGATTTATATAGGAACATTTCCTATTCCAATGAAGAACTTTAGGTGCAGCTGCAAATATGTTGGCAAACATTAAGAAAAGAATGTTAATGTAGCATGTACCCAAGTGTAGGCAGAAAAACATCTTATTTGTATATAAAATTAATATTTTATATTTTTTTCCTGGCTACTCTATAGTATACTGCAAGCTAGAGGATGCATCTAATAAAAATGGGTAAGCAGCTATGTTTTATAAAAATATAGTTTGGATTTCCGATATTATTTTAGTTTTGATAAATTAGTATGTAATCATCATAATGACACAAGGACCCAAGATGACCTCTGATATAATTCTATAGATCATTTATGTGATGCTGGCAATGAATTAGACCCATGTGTTTTATCATTTGATAGAATTTCAAGTTTGATACTTTATGCTTTCAACACTTTAAAAAATATATTTGGAAGGAAAATGGATGATAGAGTAATGAAAATGTGTTTCCTCAGACTGATCTGGATCTAAGTATGCCACTATGCATTATTAATTCTTGTCTCATATAAACAAAAAAGAGCAGAGGAATTATGGGCTTTGTGGTTTCACTGCTTGTGGGTCCATTTCCTTTTCTTGGTGACACATTTCCATAATTGATAAGGCAGTTTTTAAAGTCCAGCTGTCATCACATGCTGCAGGAGAGCATACACTGATGTTGTCATTAGTGTACACTGTTGTTGGAGGTTAGGATTTTTCTTTTTTTTTCTTTTCTTTCCCTCAGGGAATTTTCTCCCATTTGTTGCCTAAGAGATGGGAAGGAGTGATACTTAAGAGACAAAGGATGTGGCTGGGAGGAGGAGGGGGAAGGGTGCAGTTGGCTACTCTCTTAGCTCGGGGCCTTTCTCTTGGGAAGGGCAGAGATAGCTGAGATTTTGGCTGGGGAGTGAGGGGCTGGGCTCAGCTCTGAGCTCTCTCTCACTCTCGGGACCGGAGGAGGAGACGGTGCTGTTGCTGCTGTGGGGAGAATTTGCTGCCATCGCGGCGTTCCGTCCTTTACTGCTTCTTCCTTACCGTGAGTTATGCTTTGCTCGTAAGAGTGGCCGTTGAACTGGGACCTTATTAACATCTGATCTCACTGGAAAGGACCCTCACCATCTACTTGGGTGCCTCAGGGGAAAACCTGGGACACCGATATCCTCCCTCCCCGTTCTGAGGGAGCGTCTCCTGGCTGTTTGCGGGAGACTGGCTGCCGCTGCCCAGCCCCGCTGTTTTCTGCCGCCGCTTCGGTTTTTTTCGCTACACTTTATTTTGACACCCTGTATCTGCCCGACCCCCGCGACTCCTGCTATGGCTGCGGAGTTTCTGCTACCTTTTGTTTGCCACCCCGGGGTCTGCTCGCCTCTGCCATTCCAGCCTAGTGCTCCCAGGTTCCTGCTACAGCCCACTTTGCCATCCGGAGAGGCACCAGGATCACCTGCCCCCCGAGAGTTTGTAAAGGAAGCCCCTTTTCTATCTCTCCCGCTGGCGCACCCGCCATTACCCACGTGAGAGAGACAGCTGAGCTCATGCCACAGCATCCCCTGCAGCCGCAGGGAATCATCGCACCTACCCTGCTTCGCCGGGAGCCAACAGTGCCTCTACACCAAAGGGGAAAGTGCCTGACAGCCAAGAGAAAGCTGTTACTGGGTTTCTGGTTTTGTTTGTTGTTGCTGCCATTGTTGTTGTTTGTTGGTTTTGTTATACATATATATATATAATAGTAAAGAACTGTTATTCCTTTCCCCATATCTTTGCCTGAAAGCCCCGTAATTTCAAAGTTATAATAATTTAGAGGGAAGGGGGTACATTTTCCATTCCAAGGGAGGTTCCCGCCTTCCTTGGCAGACACCTGTCTTTCAAACCAAGACAACTGTCTTATTAACATGCACTGTATGCTGGTATAGGGAGACTCCTGGCATTAGGATGGATAATGAATTAAAGGAAGTATCTTTCAGTTATTTAGCCAGCAAAAAGCAAAGATGGTCATTTGAATAAGGAAAAATCTAGGAACTGACATGCACCAAGATCAGACCTGTAGAGCAAATTCCAGGGCCAAAAGGATTTAAAAAAAATACCTAATTGAAATAAGGATAGTATCAAGCAATTTAAACTTCAATAAGAAGAGACATTCCTACCAGAAAAACCAAGCAAGTTCAAAAGATTACTTTCAGAGCTAATTTGACAATATAATCCAACATCTAAATGGAAAAAAACCCCACAACCCTTGCAGCAACAAAAAAAAGGTTTAAATCACACCAAACATAAAACATGAATTTACACAGTATTTCTGCAGCCATAAAAACAGAGGTACTCAGATGAATAACTAAGCATAAGGGCAAGGCAGATGTGTCTAGGGGTGGAAAATACCAGGCTTGCCAGTGATGAGCAATGAGATGGTATGCCAAAACTTGAGGAAATGAGCACTAATGGGATCCCTCAATCTGCTTCAACAGGTGCTGACTGCAATGAACCACACCTGAAATATTTCTACACTAATGCACACAGCATGGGGAACAAACAAGAGGAGCTCCAGGCCTTGGCCCAGTCCAAGAAATTTGACATAATTGGCATAAGTGAAACCTGGTGGGATGAGTCCTGTGACTGGAGTGCCATATTGGACAGTTACTGGTTCTTCAGAAGGGATAGGCATGGCAGAAGAGGTGGGGAGATGGCACAGTATGTAATAGAAAGGTTAGAATATATGGAGCTCACAGTTGGCAATGGCACAATTGAGAGCCTCTGGATAAGAATCAAGGGACAAACAAATAATGCAGATGTCATTGTGGGAGTCTACTATAGACCTCCTAGACAGGACAATGATGCCAATGAATTATTCTTTAAAGAACTAAAGGACGCTTCCAAGTCAACTGCTCTTGTCATATGGCGGACTTCAGCTTACCAGAAATTAACTGGGAGAATCACACAGCTGGTACAACCTGGGCCAGAATATTCCTAAGAAACCTGGATGACAACTGTATGAAACAGGTCCTAAGGGAACCGACTAAGAAGGATGCCCTCCTTGATCAAAAGAGTGGATCTCATGAGTGAAGTGGAGATTGGGGGTGTCTTGGCCACAGTGACCGCAAAGCAATTGAGTTTAAAATCTCTGGCGGCAGAAGGAAAAGTGCCAGCAAAACCTCAACTCTGGACATGAGGAGAGCTGACTTTGGGCTGCTCAGGGAACTAGTAAGGTCCCCCAGGAAAATGTTTTTGCAGGTGCTGGGGTCCATCAGTGCTGGTCACTTTTTGAACATCACCTCCTAAGGGCACAGGAGCAGGCAATTCCCAAATGTTGGAAGTCAAGCAGGCGAGGCAAAAGGCCAGCTTGGCTGAACAGGGATCTTCTCTTGGAAATAAGGCAAAAAAGGGAGGTGTACGGCCAGTGGAAACAAAGTCAGGTGATATGGGAAAAATACAGAGATGCTGCTCACCACTGTAGGGAGAAAGGTTGTGCAGCCAAAGCTCAGTTCGAGTTGAACCTGCCAGAAATGTGGGAGACAATAAAAATAATTATTTCAAATATATTAGCGGCAAAAGGCAGTGTAAAAATAACACTGGCCATTACAGAATGAGTATGGTCACCTCACAAACAGGGACATGGACAAGGCAGAGCTGTTTAACCCATTCTTTGCCTCTGTCTTCAACAGAGATGATGGGCTAAGGGGGTCCCAGTGCCCTGAGCTGGAGGACCATGGCTGTGAGAATGATCAACTCCCAGTCGACCCTGAACCTGTGTGGCATCTGCTGCTTCATCTTGACCCCTAAAAATCTATGAGGCCTGATGGGATTCATCCAAGAATCCTTAAAGAGGTGGCTGATGTTATTGCAAAACCTCTCTCAATGATTTTTGAGTGGTCTTGGGAATCCAGAGAGCTCCTGATGCCTTGAGGTGGCCACCTAAAAACAGAGACTAGACAAGAATAAGGGAATAAAGGTAGGTATTTATTTGAAGGGCATTCAAAGGTACACCCTGGGCAGTCAAAAGGCTACACCCAAGATGGACCCTGGGTCACGGGTTCTTCACACTTTTATAAGTTTGGTCCATTTGTCTATCAGGGTTAATTCACCAATTATAGCCTTACTTAATGATGTAATTACCCCAAGTTTGCCCCTGTCTTGGGGTGACCTTATGATGTGTATCCCATATCGCTGCCTATGCCCAGAAATTAATTTTTGTACCTTTCTATGCCTCTAAACTGAGCCTGACAGGGGGAAGGAAAAAACTGAGCAAAATTTTCCAAAGCAGTTTGCAGCTTGTTCAAGGTCACACAGAGATAGCATTTTTTTTTTTTTTCCCAGCTGTGGCAGGGGAGGGAGGAGGCACCCGGCTTGCTATTTTCCCAGTCAGCTTTTGGCCAGTGGTTCAGCTTCTTTTTCTCCGGAGAGAGACTGAGAGTTGAATTTTTTTTTCCCTTCCCTGGAATTTCAGATTATCTCCCTTTTCCACTTGACTGCTACAATATTAGAACACATTGGGAGGACTTTCCACTGAGCACAGAGGGCCTGGCCCTGGGCCAAGCCCCAGCTCCGAGGATACCAAAGGGAGGACTCTAACACTTTCCCAGGTTTTTCTCCACAGCGAGAGATTTTATTATTTAGCATTATTTTCCTTTTCCCATGTATTTGTTAAATAAATAGTTTTTATCTCCTTCACTTTCCTTTGAGGAAAATTTATTTTTTCTTTCCCGAACCTGGTGGGGGAGGGGTGGTTGTGCCTTCTCTCAGAGGATATATTTCTAAATTTGGCCAAACCGGAACAGCCCCCCTCTTCAGAGGCTTTTAGTTTAAACATTTTGGGGTCTGGTGTCCTTGAAGAGAAAACCTAGAGAGGGTTTCTTTTGTCTAACCAGCATGAGAGAACGGTAGCTAACAGACCACATGAAACTTCAGAGTTACATGCTAGGCAGTACAGGATTTGAAAAATATAAAACTTAAAACCTAAGGCATCATTTCCCCCTTTAGAGACTCGACAAGGCCTCTACCTTGTCGACACTATCCTTAATATTCTAAATATCTACTCTAAGAGCAGTATACATCTAACAATACTATATATATATATATATATATAAGAATTATAATTACAACTACTATGAACAATTCTTTAATCCAGGGCCAGTTTGGTAACCATGAAGTCAGGGTGTGGAAGATATAATCAGAGCTCAGTGTGTTATCTTTGAATGCTATCTAATGTAAGATCTGAGTTGGTTCTCAAATTGTAAACAAATTTTGCTGATCTTTCCACTTTGGTTTACATGTCAATTTTTAGCTCTGTATCCAAATGAATGTCTTTGGATACACTTTGGACTAGAATCAAATGCAAATTTTGGTTCCAAACCTGAGTCAGGGTTACCAACTGTGTAGATAATAAGCATAGGAAAAAATAATTTAAACTACATCATCTTCATTTGTATCAGTCTCTGTTTTCTCAGTTGTTTCAGGAGCAGAAGCCTTCTTAACTCTGGAGTAGTGAATCCAGGGTCCTTTGCCAGCAACTTTGACTGTGGGGAGGGTGGTCAACAAAATCTGGAATGGTCCTCTCCACTTGGCCTGTAGAGGATCATTGTCCCACCCCTTAACATAGACCCATTCTCCAGGCTGGAAGGGATGTGCAGGTGTGTCCAGTCCTATGGGTCTGGATAATTCTGGTAGTTCTGGAGCTTCTGCAAAGTAGAACCTAAAGCCATTAGATATTTCTGTATATCAAGTTTCCCCCTCATATGAATTTCACCCGGAGCATGCAGAATTTGATATGGCCTGCCATACAATATTTCATAGGGACTGATGTTATCCCTCCACCTCGGTTATATGCAGATCCTCAGTAAAGCTATAGGCAAGGCCTGAACCCATGTCATTAATGTCTCTTGACAAATTTTGCTAATTTGTGCCTTAAGGGTCCCATTCATGCGTTCCACCTTACTGCTTGCTTGGGGTCTGTAAGGTGTATGCAGATCCCAAGAAATTCCCAAATTCCGACTCACTTCTTGAATCACATTTGCAACAAAAGGTGGTCCCCTATCTGAGGACATACCTAAAGGAACCCTAAACCTTGGTATTATATGATTAAGCAAAACTTTCACCACCTTCTTGGCTGTGTTAGTGCGACAGGGGTAAGCTTCAGGCCATCCACTGAAGGTGTCAACTAATACCAATATGTACCTGTATCCCTCTTTGTGTGGTAACTCAGCAAAATCTATTTGCCAGTAATCTTCAGGAAGATCCCCTGCCTTTGTTACTCCTAACACAACTCTTTTCCTTGTATCAGGATTGTTTTTGCAGCAGATTTCACACTTGCTCACTACTGATTGTACAATATCTGTCATTCCCTTTCCTATTACTACCTTTTTCAGATGTTTCAGAAGATTTTCAACCCCGAAATGTGCGCTTTCATGTTCTCTTTGAGCTAGCTCTCAAAGAATTAGAGGTGGGACTACAACCTGATTTGCTGGTGTAACAGCCCATCCATTTTCTGTGATCTCAGCCTTAAGAAGCTTAATTAACTTGTGGTCTACCTAATCATACTTTGGGGTGAACCCTGACAAATCAATCTCTTTTTGTGGAATTACTGCAAGAATACCTTTTTCTGCAACTCCTTTTGCTGTTTCATCAGCAAAGCGGTTTCCCAATTCTGGAGTGGTTTTCCCTTTCTGGTGACCTCTACAATGCATGATGGCTACTTCTGTGGGTTTTTTGATGCCGTCCAAGAGGGCAAGGATTTGCTCAGCGTGTTTGATCTGGTTACCTTGAGCGTTCAACAGTCGAGGAAGCACCCGGCTTGCTGTTTTCCCAGTCAGCTTTTGGCCAGTGGTTCAGCTTCTTTTTCTCCGGAGAGAGACTGAGAGTTGAATTTTTTTTTCCCTTCCCTGGAATTTCAGATTATCTCCCTTTTCCACTTGACTGCTACAATATTAGAACACATTGGGAGGACTTTCCACTGAGCACAGAGGGCCTGGCCCTGGGCCAAGCCCCAGCTCCGAGGATACCAAAGGGAGGACTCTAACACTTTCCCAGGTTTTTCTCCACAGCGAGAGATTTTATTATTTAGCATTGTTATCCTTTTCCCATGTGTTTGTTAAATAAATAGCTTTTATCTCTTTCACTTTCCTTTGAGAAAAATTTTCCCCGAACCTGGTGGAGGAGGGGTGGTGACCTGCCTTCTCTCAGAGGATATATTTCTAAATTTGGCCAAACCGGTATAGTCTGATAAGCCCAGTGCTGGAACTGACATTAGAGAGTGTTTCAGCTGTTTAAATGCAGCTCTTGTGTTCTCAGTCCATGTAATGATTCCCTTTTCAGCTGCTTTTAATGCTCCATACAGGGGTTTTACTAGAAGTCCATAATTTGCTATCCACAAACGACACCAACCTACCATTCCCAGGAAAACTTGCATCTCTCTCATGGTGTGCGGCTCTGGAAGTCAGCAGATGGCTTCTTTCCGTTCTTTGCTGAGCTGTCGGTGTCCATGGAAGATCACAAGTCCCAAATAAACTACTGCTTCCTTGGCAATCTGCGCCTTGTCTTTGGAAACTCTGTATCCACTCTGTCCCAAAAAGTTTAACAAGCTTACAGTGAGTTGGGTGCAGTCATGTCTGGTCTTAGCTGCAATCAAGATGTCATCAACATATTGAAGACTAACCCTTCCTGGCTCTTGTCTCCTCCAATCTTCCAATTCCTTTGCTAGCTGGTTTTCAAATATTTTTGGGCTATTCTTGAAACCCTGGGCTAGGACTGTCCAAGTAAACTGACCTTTCCTCCCTGTCTCAGGATTTTCCCACTCATAAGCAAAAAGCTCCTGGCTGTTTTTATGCACAGGAGTGCAAAAAAGGGCATCTTTCAGGTCCACAACAGTAAACCACCCTAATTCATCTGTCAGTGTGGTCAAAAGAGTATAGGGGGTTTGCTACCACTGGGTGTATGTCCTCTGTAATTTTGTTAATTGTTCTTAAATCTTGCACTAATCAATAACTCTCACCATCAGCTTTCTTTACTGAAAGGATTTGCGTGTTATACCTGGACTCACATTGCACTAATAACCCATGTTGGAGGAATTTTTCAATTATAGGTGCCAATCCTCTACGACTTTCTAATTTCAATGGGTATTGTTTTTGCCTTACTGGTGTGGCTCCTGGTTTGAGTGCAGTGCTCACTGGTTCTGCCTGTTTGGATCTTCCTGGAACATCACTGGCCCACACAATTGGGTTGACAGCATTTTCAACTTCAATGGGGATTTCATCACATCTGTCCTGTATAAAAAGTGCAGTAACTTCGACAAATTTAGTTTCTGGAATTATAACTCGTACACCCTTCCCTTTTTAGAATTTAGTTTCAGCTTCCAATTTCTCCAGTAAATCCCTCCCCAGCAATGCTTTAGGGGAGTTAGGCATATAAAGGAATTGATGAGTTACCCAGTGTTACAGCGGGGATTACTGTAACACGCATATATCAAACCAGGAGTCCCGTGGAAAAAGAAATATCTATGGACAGATTCTTGATAGATGTTTCAGAGATGTTTATTTCTCCAGCCGCATGGCCGGGGCTCAGCTCAGGAACTCTGCAGTCACGGGACCCCGGGACCTTTTGCTCATCCCGGGGAACACAAACCAACCAATGGGGAACGAGGCTGACAGGGGCAGGGAAACCCCGTGTCTCTCCCCCCCAGGGCCCCTCCCCCAGGGCCCCATGGCAGGGTGAGGGACCCCAACATCTCCCCCGTTTTATTTTAATAAAATGAGAATGAAAACAACTGGATAAACATAACAAGAACAGTTTCAAAACAAAACAAGCCACTCTCCTGAGTCTTTAAATGTCCAAACAGATTCTCTGGAACATTTTACGGCTGACAGAAGGGAGACAGAACTTTCTGAGCATGCTTTGTGGGGAAACTGAGGCAGGAGAGGGCTTGATTTCTTCCCTCCCCCTTTTTATCCCCCCATCGGCATTGAAGAGGAATTGTAAGGAAATGGAACTGTATAAGGAAGCCATGGGGTGAAAAACGGATTAGGAATAAACTGGGGATAGGGTAAACTTAGGAAAGGGTTCATATTGGGTATAGGGTAAAAGGGGAAATTAGGCTGCGGGTAGGGAAATTGCTGGGATGGATATTGTTTATAATTTTGTGCATAACGGCTGCCTTTGACAGGAATACCCCCAGGCTCAGTAACATTCGCTGCTTGTAAACCCTTCTTTCCTTGCACTATATCAAATTGTACAGCTTCTCCATCTCCTACACTTTGCAGGTAATTTTTAGGGTTATTCCTTTTAATGGCAGTTCTATGGATGAATAAGTCTTCCCCTGTATCATCTCGTGTTATAAATCCATAGTTGTTTTTGACATTGTACCATTTCACAGTTCCTGTGATTTTCGTGGCTACAACGTCTCCTATCACTTGCTTGCGTGTTCGTCGTGGGTGCCGGTCTCGCGTGGCTGCTGCCTCGCCGACTCCGACGTCTCGGCCGGGCCCCCGCGTTGCGGCCGCTCTGCGCTCTCTGCACGGCCCCGCTCCGGCGCGTGTCTGGGCTCTGCACGGCCCCGCTCCGGCGCCTGTCTGGGCTCTGCACAGCCCCGCGCTGCCATCGCCGCTGGCTCCGTGCCCTGTGAGTGGTTCCGCTCCGCAAACTCCACGCCGCTTTGAGAGCGGCCCCGTTTCGACTCGGCGCTGCGCTGCGCGGCTTCTCGTGTCACTGTGGAAACCGCCGCTTCTCCCTCCACAGGGCTCTCCGAGCCAGTCGCTCAGAGCGGCCTGCCACGCCGAGCCCCGGTTCCTGGCTGCTCGTGGCCCACGACACCCGCGGCGCCTGCGGTGTCGCTCCCTCACTCGCGGCCGGGTGGCTGGGGACCCCGAAACAGGGATGGGGTCCGCGATAAGGCGCGCGCTCCCGAGGGGGCCGGGCGCATCCAGCGCAGGCACCTCCGCTGGCACGGCTGCAGTCATGCGCTCCCGGGATGGCGGCCGCGTGGTCTCGGCCACGGGAGAAGTATGATCTTCTGCTTTAGGGGTAATGGGACCATACAAATGCTCTTCAAGAGCGTCCCTGATTACAAGATATGCACGGAAAGCTTCGCTTTGATCCCATACCTTATCCCAGATCTCGTCCCAGAAACACCCCTCACAAGATTCAGGAGGTTCGATATCAAAAAGTAAGTCTCGGGAAATATAGGGGAACCTTTTGAAAAGCCACATAAAGAAGTGTTCTACATCTCCCGGTTGCATTACTTTTTTGTTTTGTTGTTCAAGAATTCCTTTTACTTCTAGATACATTTTTTTTTGTGGCTCAGAGAGCCCCATTTCCCACGATTCTTCCATAGTCCAGAGAGAATATCCAAACCAAGATGAGAAGAGAGAGGCCTAGAGTTGTTTTTTACTCACGAATTTCCTCAGGGATCGGTGTCTTGCCCGCATTCTTCCACCAGTTGTTACAGCGGGGATTACTGTAACACGCATATATCAAACCAGGAGTCCCGTGGAAAAAGAAATATCTATGGACAGATTCTTGATAGATGTTTCAGAGATGTTTATTTCTCCAGCCGCATGGCCGGGGCTCAGCTCAGGAACTCTGCAGTCACGGGACCCCGGGACCTTTTGCTCATCCCGGGGAACACAAACCAACCAATGGGGAACGAGGCTGACAGGGGCAGGGAAACCCCGTGTCTCTCCCCCCCAGGGCCCCTCCCCCAGGGCCCCATGGCAGGGTGAGGGACCCCAACAACCCAGTGCTTCCCCAGTTTAAATTTTAAAACTTCTAAGAAAGGCCATGTTTCAGTTACCCCTGTTGCCCCAACAACATGAACAGTATCTGTTACAGTGGGGATACTGCAACACGTGTATCAGACAACGAGGCCCGTGGAAAAGAAATATATATGGACCAATTCTTGATAGATGTTTCAGAGAGATGCTTATTTCTCCAGCTGCATGGCCGGAGCTCTGCCGAGGAACTGCTCAATCACGGGACCCAAGGGTCCTTGCCCACACAGGGGAACACAAAACAACCAATGGGGAATGAGGCTGACCAGGGGCTAGGGAAACCCCATGTCTCCCCCCCAGGGCCCCTCTCCCAGGACCACATGGCAGGGGGGAAAAACCCCAACAAGTATCTTGACTCAGTTTCCCTTCTAAAGTATTTAACACAGAATCCGCCGCTCCAGTATCTACCACAATTTCGATCTCATCTTTCTCCAGCTTAGCTACAACCCAAGGCTCTGCTGGAGGAGAATCCTTTGGTCCCCATCCCTCTGAGTCTTGTCCCACTGTGAGTTGGGGAACTGGGGGTTTATTCTTCAACATTGAACAGTTGGCTTTCCAATGTCCCTTTTTTTTTGCAATATGCACACTCATCTTTGTCCAGAGAGGAAGATTTTCTGTTGGGTGGCTTCTCCTGACTAACCCTCTTGCTAGGACAGTGTCTGACTCTGTCACTTGGGTCTCTGTTCCGATACACCTTCCAGGCTACTTCTAACAATTTGCTTATGTCCTGAACCCCATCCAACTTTTGCAGTTTTCTTCTTTTATCGTTTGTAGCTTGACCCATAAACAAGAGAACTAGGTGTGTTTTCCCCTCAGCTGAGTTAGGATCTAGATTTGTATATTTAATAGCAGCTTCTCTTAACCTATTTTAAAAAATCAGTGGGAGATCCATCATAATTTTGCTTTACTTCGTAGAGCTTTGACCAATTAGGAGCTTTAGCGATACCATGTTTTAACCCATATACTATGAGAGTCTGATATCGTTTTGATGCCATGATGATTTTTTGCCTTTTCTTTTATACCTGTTATACCTTTTTATAGCTTTTGTATTCTTAGTGTTTTTTCACCTACATTCTTAGACTTATTTGTCAAGCTAAGAGACTAAACATTTTAGAAGCTTCGTAGTTAGGGATCAGAATGCCCCAGACACCAAGGTCCTCTCCAGAACACATTCTGTAAACCAAGATAGAACCATCCAGGGGAAGGTTCCTTGGGGAGGGGGGTCACTCGAGCCTCTCATTGGGGAATCTTTGATAGATATGCTAATTAGTAAGACCTATAATGTTATACCAGATCTTTTGTGGGTGTGCATTGTGGTGTGCATTTTGGTGCATTCAACCTGGATGTAGTGCACGTAAGGATCCTTAAAATAAATACAGAGGTAAAATCCCTTTTCCTCTTCTAACCGTGTTTAATTCTTAAGACCAGGAAAAGGCATCAGTTTTAATCTTGCCATGTGTGCTGGCACATTTGGGTCCCACCCTGGATTATCTGTTGGAAAAATTTCCACAACCATACCTTGTATTGTCCCGCTTGCTATATTTGATTTCACAGAGTCTATAATAGCTTTATTAACCATCTCAGTGGGATCAAGCAATGTCTCTATCATAGATTTCAAATCACTCCAGTCAGGGTTTTGTGTGTTAATTGCCCTTTCTACCAAATTAGCTACTTTATCTGGATTTTCTTTATATTTTCTGACACTGGACTTCCATTGCTCTAACTCTATGAGAGAGTACAGAACTTTTATATAGATGGGTCCCTGGTTGCAGACTGCTTTCCTCAAAGGGGCTTGCAGCACTGGTTCTTCGCTCTTTGACCTAGTACTTTTGGCTATTGGGCTGCACTCTCTTATGGCCCTTCTCGCTGTCTTTCCCCTCTTTTGCCTGCTTAAAGCAGCTACTATCTCATCTTCCCCTTCGGAAGAGCTACCTGAGCGAGGGCTGTCCAATTCCGTTGAATCTGCTGTGTTAGATTGTGGGCTATGCCCAGCCCCTGCCCTGGAGGGACGTCTGCTGAGATAAGGAGAGTGCTTAACCTCCCAGCAGGACTCCCTGGAGAGGCAGCCACTTTTCAGTTACGGTGAGAAGAAGACAAACCCAAAATCCTCTGAGAGACGCTATGCAGATCCTTTGTAACCTATTGGCCTTTACCCTCTGACACCCACCCCCTGTATCCCTAGAAGAGCTAGCCCCCTGCCCCTGCGAGGGGAGAGAGATGCTCGTCCCTGGCTCCCCTTTGCCGGACTAATAAAGCTACCTCGTGTGGAACAGCTACACTGGCCTCTCGTCTCTCTCTCCCTGGTCTGGCCTAGAGGCTGCCCTGCAGAGATGGGCTGAAATCACGGGCTGACAATCACTAAAGAGCTGACAGCCTCAGCACGGCCACTCCAGCTAGCAGCTGAGGGAAGACACTGGGCCCCAGGAAGACGATCTCTCTTGGGACCATCTCTCCGGACCGGTCACAGCTTCCTGGGTCAGAGCTACTGACCCCACACCAGCTGCATTATTAGATCTGCCTCGGCCAGTCCTGGTAGCAGGAATCACAGACCAGGACTTGCTCTGTCGCAGGAGCCGGACGGTGTCCCTGGGCCTGCACGCTTCGATGATATCATCTCCTGAGCCAGCCCCCCGGCACGCAGTGTTGTCATGGGGACTCAAGGGCCTGAGAGCGGGAGGGACGCCACTCCCTCTGAGAGAGGTTCCCTCTCTGCCCTCCTGGTGGAAAGCCCAGCCCTCCGGCTCCACCCCTAGGGGTGGTGCCGTGGGCTGCACACGCTAGCTGTCTCCTCCCCTCGGTCCCTCCCACCCAAGAGTGAGCAGGGGACGGGGGGGAGGAGGCAAAGACAGGGAAGGCATCCAACCGCAAGCCAACGAGGATGCATGTGCCGTCCACGGTGGACAAAGCCACTCCCCCTCCACCTTCTGTATTGGCAGGGGCCCCGCCGAAGCTACAACCCTCCCCCAGGCGCTCCCGCCCATGGCGGCTGCGGCGGTGGCAGCGGCATGGCCAGAGCAGCCGCCAGGACTGCCGCTAGGACCCTGAGCGGCTGAGGGGGCGGCGGCGGGGCCAGGGCCCCGGACGGCCCAGGCCTCAGAGTAGGGGCCACTAAATCTGCTTCCACCTCTTCCCTGGCTCCCCACAATGGGTCTAACGTAGGTTCTCCCTTCCCATCCTTTTTCCCTTTTTTCTTTAAAAGCAGTATGTGCCCTTCTTTAGACTGTTGCATCTGTTTATTCTGCGATATAACCATAAAAAGCCTAGCATAATCAAGTACTAAGAAACAGAGGTCTTAATGAAGGTGAGATATCAAATTCGATATTAATTCTTCATCTAGGCTACCAAACTCAGCCCATCTCTGATTGCTGTCTAATTTATAAGATGGCCAGATTAGTCTGGAGAACCAAATCAATTCTGGTTTCATAAGGAATCTATATTTGCCAGTCAATTTTTGCCAGTTTTCTAATACTAAACTCAAAGGCGTGTTCTCTGGTACTTCAGTCCCTGCCCGAGAGAGATTACAGCCCATTGTTTATGCTTATAAACAGAAAAGATCACAGAATTAAATCAAAGCAATCTAATTACACACTAAGAAGCCGAGAGAGCAAACAAGGAAAAGCAGGATTCAAACTCACAAGCCCAGGCTTTCTAAGGGTGGCTGGCAAGGGCTCAAACCACTGCACCACCACTGGCTTTGAGCCAAGAGGTTGTCACTGTAGTGCTAAGCCCTCACGAGCTAGAAGGCTAACTATTACCGTATCCCACAGCCGTAGGGAGGAGAGAAGATCCAGCAGGCAGGAATTGTGCAGCAAGATTGATTTATTTAATTTTTTTTCAAACTCTTTTATAGACTTTCTTCTTCATAGTCTAATTGGACAAAGGATCAGCCACCCCCTGGGTTGATTGGCTAGAATCCTAAAACATCTGTTGGGGTTTTAAGAGGTCTAGTTTTTTTTCTGTTAAAGGAATTTTCCCCCATTCTGTTACTAAGATACAAATCGCTTGGTGCTTAAGAGAAAATAAAAGACCTGGCTACTCTTTTGTTTCACCTGGGTGTGGGGTCAGTTCACTCTCAGCGTTGGGAGAGAGAGGAGCTGCTGGTTCTTTTTCGGCCGCTTTTTCTTTCTGCGGGAAACAACGCCGGGATCCCAAAGCCGCCTTCCCTGCCCCGCTGGAGGCCGGGCCGTGGCCGCCCTGCCCTGCCGCTGCTTCGAGCCTTCGCTACGTTGTAGCCGTGCTCGCCCTGCCTGCCCAGATCTCCGGGGGGTTCCCTGCTTTGATATATGGCTTCTGCCACCCGGGATTTGTGTTCGTCCCTGCCGCTCCAGCCCGCCATTCCAGCCTGCTGTTCCCGAGGGTCTGGCCAGGGGTTTGTGAAACCTTTGTTCCATCCTTCCCCGGGACCCCAGGCCACCGGTGCCGCGTGCTCCCCGAGCTCGCTCCGGAGCGCCCCCTGCAGCCGCGGGGAAACCATACCACCTGCCCTGCTCACCGGGAGCCGCCAGCGCCCCTGCCGGCTGCAAGCAGAACTGCACCCAAGGGGAAAAAGGGCCTGACTGCTGAGAAGGCTGGGACTGGGTTTGTGATTGTTTTCTGTTACTGCCATAGTTATTGTTGTTTGTTTGACTTGTTATATATATAATAGTAAAGAACTGTTATTCCTATTTTCCCACATCTTTGCCTAAAAGCCCCTTGATTTCAAAATTATAATAACTCAGAGGGAAAGGGGTTACATCTGCCATTCCAAGGGAAGCTTCTGCCTTCCTTTGCAGACACCTGTCTTTCAAAACCAAGACAACATCCATTGTCAAAATATTTTTCTACTGTACCATAAACATAGTTCTACAAGGTCGCAGGTATTCATAGTTTATAGAACTCTGCTACTATCTTTGTGAGAGAGAAAAGTATCTCACGGGATTAGAAAGAAGCAGGAAAATTTCTTGCTAAGAGCATTTTTGTATCCACAGCTAACAAAGGGTGAATCAAATGAACTAGAACCCCCCTTGGACCCTCTCGAATCCCCAGAAAAGCTCTCACAAGCTGACAGTCTAACAGGCTAATGAAGGGGGGGTTAACAAACGAACTAGAACCCCCTTGGACACACTTGAGTCCCCAAAAAAACTATAAGAGATCGCTTAACACCCAACCGAGGTGCTAATAACAAAATACCAGCTTTATTCACTTGCTCACATGCCTCTGGAGAATATTTGAGTTCTTGGGCTCCGCCGCATTTTGGACTGTGGCAACTGCCCCCACCCCCAGAGGTGCCAGCAGTGAGGGGGGAGCTGAGCTAGATCTTTCTCAGTCCAGAAGGGTTTTTAATTAATTTTCTCTGTTTCTGAATTTCAAGTTCTTTTACTCTGAGTTTGGATTATCATACAGGAGATGCCAGGCTTTTCTTCTAATTGATGTTTATTATTTTCTTATCTATAGCACAGCTGCACGGTATGTGCCTCCTAGTTGGCAGGGTGGAAAATGGCCGTGAGTCTTAATTTACAAGGCTTTTTAAAGTCTAGATTAACCAATTATGAAATACCAAGTAATATGGTTTTACTTATAATCCAATAACTGTGGGAGTGTGTTTGTTTTGGTTCAGCCCGGGTCTCCCCTCTATGTTCTTTAAGTTTGGTGTACCCCAGTTGGTGCCCCCCCTGTTTTATTAAAATCACCCTATATGACAATTTTGTCTCCTCCCAGGACCCTGTCTGTCACTCTGGCACCCCTCCTAGGCTTCTGGAAAGTTCTAGCCAGGGGGCCAGGTGACTGGTCCTGGGAAAGGAGTCCCTCCCTTCCCCTGTTACAGTTGGTTCCCTTATGTGTCCCTCGTTCTGTTTGCCGCACCCTTCCCTTCCCTGGTTGGTTGTTCTGTACCCCCCCTCCCCCCCCATGCCTCCCCCTCCCCATAAAATGCCTTGCACGAGATCCGCAGGTGCGCAGAATTGGGCACCCCCTGATGGTTGAGGTCCCCCCGTTCGGAGGGCCAATAAACTTTCTGGATTTAACCCAACTCTGAGCCTCCCCCCTTTCCTCTGCCATCTGCCTTTATCGCCGCGGTCCCTTGGAAGGACCCACGAGCCAGACCTCTGTTCACTCCGATATCAGAGGCTGGCCCCCACAGCCTGCTGTGTCCCGAGCTGACCGGGCTGAGTGGGAACTGTTCCCAGAGGACACAAAGGCAAATCAGGATATCTATTCAAGATCTGCACTGCAGGTTTTTTGATGCAATAACAGAACCCCTAGATTTGTGAAGAAGAAGGAGAAAGGAGAAAGGAAGAAGAAGAAGATCCACACCCAAAATCCTCCATATTGTCACAAATATATACATTATGATCCCAGAAACCTAATTTTTCTAAACCCAGGGTTCCAACATCTCCCCCTCCTGTTTGAACTATGAACATTGCTTGACCTGCTTTGTTAAACCATTGTCGGATACACTGAAGTAGACAAGGTACAAGTACCATGATGACTATAATGACAATCAAAACACATGCCCAATTTCAAAAGCTCTCCACAATGGAGCGAGGCTCAACCAATCAAACAGATCATCCAACCATGATCATCTTTCAACTTTGAGTTTGGTGAAACCTTCTTCTAATTGTTTTTCAACCAGAAATGCAGCATTTGTGGTCCTCTGCAAGGCCCTTTGCAGAAAGGAGAACAAACACAGCACAAGGAAGAAAATGAGAAAGATAACAATTATAATTAGACATCCCATTTTTATGAGATCTTTGATCCATTTAGTAATTTGCTAGTTACCAAGCAGATCATTAAACTTAACTGGAATCATTTTCTTCTCTTAATTTTGAAAGACCTATTTGCAGTTCTTTGATATTAGCAAAAACTGACTCAAAGTGGTCAGAAAGATTCATGCAATACATTTGAAAAAAAAAGGATCATGTGTGAGGATCGAACTCATGACCTTCAGATTATGAGACTGAGGTGAAATTGTACCAAGATGTCGCATTTTCATACAATGCATGATTTAGAGAGACACCTGTGATTTTGTTTTTATTCTGTTTTGACTCAGGAGAATTAAATATTATGCAAAAATCCATTCTTACTGTGAAGAAGGGGCAGTCAATAACTATGTAAGCACAAGTTAACTATTGGGAGACAGCAAATGTTAGTTCAGACAAAGATGTTAATTACAAAGCTTGAGAAGCTGAATTCATCCTAATCTTGTCAAGATAGAGGGGACAAGGATCATCTCAGAGACTGCTGAATCATTCCTCAAAGGACTACGCTTGCCCAGGGAGAAAGGTGAAAAGTTCACTGAGAGGATGACTACTGGCCTTCATCAGAAAAGACCCCTGAGGAAGAGAAGAGGTCTTCCTCAGTGCGACCACCAGGACACACAGCACATGCGTGGCCCATATGCTAATGACTTCCAAGAAATAATTTGTATAACCACACCTGTCCCACGGAATGTGATGGATATTCATAATTTGACCCTTAATACTGTGTTGTAGAGAGCACCAGGTGTGTGTGTTTGGAGGAGAGATCCCCACACACCCGGTGCACCGAATAAAGCAAATACCCACTTCTCTGACTCTGTCTCTGAAGTGTCTCCTGGCCCAGTTGTGGCACGACTCATCTGGCACCCCGAAATGGGACCCACTCTGCCCGGCTGCCAGATCCATGGGTAAGCAGACCTCCCAGTCGCGACCCTGAATTTTCAGGGGGAGCTCAGCTGTCCTTTGGCTCACGGCGGGGGCAGACAAGGACCATCTGCACCAAATTAAGGTATTTGCTCTTCCTTTTAAACACAAAATACCTGCTCGTCCAGGGTTCGAGTCCCTGAGGGTGGGTTGAAAGTCCCGAGGAAGACTGGGTCTCCCAAAATTAGTCCTGGGCAAGAGGAAAAGTACTTTTAAGGGGTTGGACCCCGACTTTTAAAGGGGTTGGACCCCCCCGGGGTTGGACCCCGCTGTAAAAGGTATCTTTAAGGGGTTGGACCCCACTGTCATGCTCTATTGTACTGCTATTTTTGTTTTGTCTGTTGCTATTCTGCTGCTGTGTGAGTGAGAGTGGATGAGACATGCTGTCAAAGTACAAAGCGAGTGAGGAGCTCTATCTGCGGTTCCGTACCCCGGCGACGGGCTCGGCCAGAGAAAAGCGAAGTGTTTGGCAAAGAGTGAATGAGGATAAATCATATAAACCGTTGGTTTAGAATTCAACCTTACTGTCCGAAGAGGGGCAGATTTTAGAGGAGAAAAGATTTTAGCTATTGAATTGAAAACATCCAGACCCCCAACGCCTTTCTAATGTAGCTCCATCTGATTTCCCTTTTGAAATCCCGTGTTTAGTGTATGAAAACAGTTGTGAAGCTTGTATTTGTGTGCATGTATTAATTGTAAGAGAAAGTGGTATTGTACTTCTACTAGATGGAGTGGGTGGTGTCCAAGCTGCCAGAGGAGAGAGCTTGGTATCAGACTAGAAAGAGCAAGAATAAAAAAAAATGAAAGTGCAGATAGTGTTAGAGTAAGGGGAGAGTGGCAGAGAATAGTGAGAAATTTGAGAGGAACTGGTTAGAAAAGTACAGCAAGTGTATGTAAGAAGAGATGAGGAAAAGGCAAAAGCAATGGCAAAGGTGATGGTAGAAGTTGTAAGAATTGCAGACGTAATTAACAGGTTTGGGTGTGCAGAGCTGTAAGGCTCCTGTTTGGAGGGGACCCGTGCCCCTGTGCCTTTCGTGTTTTGTTGTGAAAAGCCAAAATTGTCAGGTTTCAGACCTGAGGAGAATCTGGAGCTCCTATCTTGTGGGGAACCCCGCCACCAGTCTGTGGTTTATTGTGGAGAACTAGAATTGCCAGATTCTAATCCTGAAGCCAATTCTGCAGTTGCAGCCTTGTGGGGAAAATGTTTTGCTGTCCTTCCTTGGTTAATTTGTTAGCCACCTCTCTACTCCTGGGGTAGACTTGGTAAAAAAAAAAAAATAAAAAAAAAGGAAAATCAATAGAACAAAAGGAGCAAACTGATAAGGCAAACTGCTCCAGGGTGAAAAGCAGAAGCCTACTAAAACCCTGAAGAAAAAAAAAAGGCAATCCAAATGCCTGATTCACAGACTGCAACTCTTGCAAAACTTTTAAAAGCAGTCTCACTCCCTCCACTGAAGAATCGGTTGGAAGAAACCCCACCGAAAACCTGTGGGAGACAATAAAAGTGATGCAACAAGCACTTCATAGAATAAAAACTAAAACTCCACTTGAATAAGTTAATGCAATTAAACTCTTGTTTCACTCAGACATATTTTTCATTTTTTTTCGGGGAAGTTTGTTTTCTCTTTTCTAGGAATGTCCTATGTCCCGACATCAAAGATAAAGAAAGCAGTTTGAGAGCAAGGAAACTGCAAGCAGCAAAATCACACCTAAATATGATAACCATTGCTTCACTGTCACTTTCTGTTAGCCCCAAAAAGTTTTACTACTTTTTTAATAATTGCTCTAGTGGGCCAAATTTTCACTTTTCTTTTATAGGAATCTACCAACACATGAGATGGAGCTGTATGAAAACCAATGAAATGTAAAGTGTCACCATAATTGCTTGCATTGTCAGTTAGTTAATGTTTGTAATTTGTTTGTGTTTTCATTGCAAGTGACTTGGTGAGAGATCAAATAGAAGTTAAAGCATTCTACATATTCTTGAGTTTAATTTTTGTCTAACTTGTTTTGTCTTTTTGCTGAAAAATGGTGTGGTTAAAGTCTTATAGATGTATAATTTGTCTCAACCAATAATATCCTGAGAGTTGGCATAAAAATTTATACATATTTGACATCCTACAAATATGAACTAACCTTCCCGGTTCTGCCTCAGAAGGCTTCAAAATTATTATAATCTAGCTAAATTTTTTGGATTTTCTAATTAGTGAATTAAAGAAGCTTGACAAAACACAAGCAAATGCTACATGAGAAATGATTGAATCCCCCTTCCTAAACCAAGAGGGGTAGCCATGGACTGCAGACAGGACATGAATAAAATACAGAAAAGCCTTCTACCAGCTTTCAAACTTATGTGCTGTTGAATCTCATGCCTTATGTCTTAAGAGGGTCTTTTAACTTTGCCTGACACCTCCCATTTATAGCACATTCTGCAATCTCAATTGAAGGTGCAGAATGTGATGAAGGCAATTTATTCACTAAAAAAAAAAAAAAAAAGGCTACTTAAGGTAATAAAACTAAGTTTGAAAGAGAATTCATTTCATTTTTAATCCCACCAAAAATAAAGCCACAGTTTGTAGTTTGTGTCAAGATTAAATTACAAGAGTGCTATAATCTGTCTCCTGGAAAACAGAGCATAGCCCTAATGTAAAGATATGTTTGCATGAGAACATCTTGTATGACAATGTTTTGTGTGTTAGTTTTGTATCATAAAAACTAATCCTTCATAATGTATAGAATTATACAGCAGAGTAAGAATATTATTATAACCAAAACTGTATAAAGAAGCTACAACCAAAGAAGCCTCCTGAAGATTCCTGACTAGGACTTTAAAGTGTAAGTTAAACCACTAAGATTAGATAAAGGAAAGAGAAATACCCATAGATAGTAAAATAACAAATCAAGTGATCCCATTAGTAGATGTTGAAATTCCAGAGATCAAAATGGGCTCCCCCAGTGATTATTGAACTACTGGAAGGGGCACAACCAGTGTCAATTAAACAATATACACTAAGGCATGAAACATGAGTAAGAATAGAACCAATAATTACTAAATTTATTAATCAGAGGTTGTTGAGAGAGTGTAGATCTTCCTGCAATACCCCAATTCTACCAGTACAAAAGCCAAATAAAAGTTATTGATTAGATCAGGACCTGAGGACACTTTACTCACAAAATTACAAAGTGACTGAGTGTGGTTTTCAGTTTTAGATTTAAAAGATGCTCTCTTTTGTCTGCCATTAGCTGAAAGGAGTCAGGAAATTTTTGCCTTTGAATGGCAAAACCCCAAAACAGGGAAAAAAAGACAACTTACATGGACTGTATTGCCACAAGGATTCAAGACCCATGATATCTGGAAATCAATTAGCCAAGGAACTGGAAGCCTGGACACCGCCACTTGGAGAAGGTACATTTCTGCAGTACGTTGATGATCTACTGATAGCAACAAGGACCCGTGAAGACTGCAAGAACTGGACTGTAAGTCTTTTAAATTTTCTGGGACTAAGTGGATATAGAGTCTGTCCTGAAAAGGCTCAGCTAGTCCTCCAGAATGTTACATATCTGGGGTATAAACTAGCAAGAGGGGAGAGAGCCTTGGGAGACAACAGGAAAGAGGCAATTTGTCAAATGCCCAGGCCAACCACAACCAAAGAACTGAGAACCTTTCTGGGAATGACAGGATGGTGTAGATTATGGATCTACAACTATGGACTCATTGTGAAACCTTTATACCAACTCCTAAAAGAGACTGGGGGAACTCACCTATGCTGGACACCAGAGACTAATAATGCAATTGTAACTCTGAAACATGAGTTGATGCAAGCTCCAGCACTGGGCATACCGGATGTCACTAAACCTTTTCTGTTGTTCTCACATGAGAGACAAGGACTGGCGCTGGGACTTTTGGCACAGAAGCTGGGACCATACAAAAGGCCAGTGGCTTATTTCTCCAAGCAGCTGGACGTGGTCAGCCAAGGATGGCCCCCCTGCCTGCATGCAGTGGCAGCTGTGATCCTGAATATAGCAGAAGCTTGCAAGTTCACACTGGGCCATCAGATAACTGTTTTTGTCTCTCACACAGTGTCAGCAGTGCTCACACAGAAAGGAAATCACTGGTTAACCCCATCTCGCTTTCTCAAATACCAGGCTGTCCTAGCAGAATCAGAGGATGTGAGTATCCAAGTAACTAACGTTTTAAACCCAGCAGCTTACCTCTAGGGCAAGGCTGCTGAAGAGCCTTTACAGCATGACTGCATTGAAACCATGGAGGCAGTTTACTCCAGCTGCCCGGACCTAAAGGACTCTCTGCTAGAAAATGCAGACAACTGGTTCACTGATGGGAGCAGTTATGTCAAGAATGGTAAGCGGCTTGCTGGGTATGCAGTTAAAACCACAGACGCTGTCATTGAGGCAAAACCATTACCTGTGTGGACATCAGCTCAAAAGGCTGAAATAATAGCCCTAACTCGAGCCTTGGCGTTGGCCGAAGGAAAACCTATCAACATTTGGACTGATTCAAGGTATGCTTTTGGGGTGGTACACTCTCACAGGGATATCTGGAAAGAAAGAGGTTTATTAACCTCACAGAAGGAAGAAATCAAGCATGCTACTGAAATCATGCAGTTACTGGAAGCAGTGGTAAAACCTTCAAAAGTGGCTATAATGCATTGTAAGGGACACTCCCAGGGTAACACTATCCCTGAACTGAGAAATGCTATGGCAGACAAAACAGCAAAGGCAGTGGCCAGTAGAGTTCAGATCCAAGCCCTAACTCTAATTATGATTTAAATTAGATACAAGAAAAAAAAAAAATGAGCACAGATGGGTGGGCTAAGATAAAAAAGTCTCATAGCCATACCCAGAAAACTGTTAAAATTATTTATCCAAAGTGAACATTGCATCAAATCACCTTAGATGACACTTCTTGAAGGCTTAAAGAGGTAGGAGACACATCATGGTTACCCAACTTATCCTGGCTTAAACAATTGTTTGTAATAGCTATTTGTGTTATTGCATTCTTACTTACTGTTTGTATTAGTAGTTACTGTTGTATGATATTATGTACTTAGAATCGCGATGCTTATGCCCAATGGCACAAGCACAAACTTAGAAATAAGATAGAGAAGGGTTCTTACTTTAAAGACATGCAAGATTTGAAAAGAATTACAAATAACCAAAGAAAAGGGGGGATTGAACAAGGGGCAGTCAATAACTAACTCATGTAAGCACAAGTTAACTATTGGGAGACAGCAAATGTTAGTTCAGACAGAAGATGTTAATTACTGTGCTAGTTTGAAAACAAACCAGTGGGAGGCACCAAGTCAGAATAACAATTTAATGGAAATTAAAGAAAAGGAAAAGAAAGTAAAATAAAACACGGACAGAGTCAAGATACAACCTGAGTCCCTGTTGGGCAGGGTGGTGGTAGCAGTCCTCTGAAGTAGTGATCCTGTAGTAGAAGGGGCCTGCTCTTCCTCAGAAAGTCCAGTGGTGGCTGTGTAGCTCTTGTCCTCTGGAAATCCAGTGGAAAGCCTGCCTCTGGTGTTTAGAGTCCCAGATTATATCCACGATGGGATGCTTGGTTCCTCCCTCTGGGTGGAGCATCTCGCAATAGGGTAATGAGTCATGAGGCCAAGTGTTGATTAGGCTCATTAACAGAAGATAGTCTGGAGGGAGTTATCTCTGACTCATGGGGCAGGACAATGATGGGCCATTAACAGCAAGATAGTCTGGGGGGAGGAGGCAAGGAAACACTGCCCCACCTGATTTCCTCAGCTCATGAGGATGGTAATAGAATACACCTCAACCCAGGACATTATCTACCCCTTATTCTATTACCATCTACATCATCCCAAATCAATACCTTCTTAAACTCTAAACACACATACTTATATATATACATATACATACATACATACATACATGCATATATATACACACATATACAATGAAACCCTACACACCATTCTCACCTAAGATTAGGTCTCCTTGTGGTACACAACGGGTTTCCCCATCTTTCTGCATTACCCACCAAGTGCAACCAGGTCCTTGAGCAAAGACAATCCCACGGATGGGTTTGCCTTTGCCTGAGGTGGGATTAATCCAAACAGTCTTTCCTAAAATACCTCTCAGCTGTACCACACGGATTCCATCTCCATCCACTGTGTGCAAGGGTTCAGACTCAGCAGGACCAGCTCGATTGATGGACCCTCGGGTATTGACCATCCAGGTGGCCTTTGCTAAGTTCACTTCCCAATTCTTGAAGGTCCCCCCACCAAGTGCCTTTAGGGTAGTTTTAAGTAGTCCATTGCAGCGTTCAACTTTTCCGGCAGCTGGTGCATGATAAGGAATGTGATATATCCATTCAATACCATGTTCTCTGGCCCAGGTGTTGATGAGGCTGTCTTAAAATGAGTCCCGTTGTCTGACTCGATCCTGTCAGGGGTGCCATGTCTCCACAGGACTTGCTTTTCCAGGCCCAAGATGGTGTTCCGGGCTGTAGCATGAGGCACAGGGTAGGTCTCCAGCCATCCAGTGGTTGCTTCAACCATGGTCAACACGTAGCGCTTGCCTTGGCGGGTTTGGGGAAGGGTGATGTAATCAACTTGCCAGGCTTCCCCATACCTGTACTTTGACCATCGTCCACCATACCACAGAGGCTTCACCCGCTTGGCCTGTTTGATTGCAGCACAGGTCTCACAACTGTGGATGACCTGTGAGATGCTGTCCATGGTAAGGTCCACCCTTCGGTCACGGGCCCATTGGTATGTTGCATCTCTCCCCTGATGACCAGAGGCATCATGGGCCCAATGAGCTAGGAATAATTCTCCCTTGTGCTGCCAGTCCAGATCCACCTGTGATACTTTCACCTTGGCAGCTCGGTCCACCTGCTTGTTGTTGCGATGTTCTTCATTAGCCCGACTCTTGTGTACGTGCGCATCCACGTGTCGAACCGTCACGGTCAGCTTCTCTACTCGGGCGGCGATGTCCTGCCAAATCTCAGCGGCCCAGATGGGTTTCCAGTTGGCTTTTCTCCAGCGAACCAGCCATCCCCACAGAGCATTAGCTACCATCCACGAGTCGGTGTAGAGATAGAGCCTCGGCCACTTCTCTCGTTCAGCAATATCCAAAGCCAGCTGGACGGCTTTAAGCTCTGCAACCTGACTCGATCCACCTTGTCCCTCGGTAGCTTGTGCAACTTGTCGTGTGGGGCTCCATACTGCAGCTTTCCACTTCCGGTTAGCGCCTACAATTCGGCAGGAACCATCAGTGAAAAGGGCATAACGTCTTTCAGTCTCCGGTAGCTCATTATATGGTGGGGCTTCCTCAGCATGAGTCACTTGCTCTTCCTCTTCTTCAGAAGTTAATCCAAAAGTCTCACCTTCAGGCCAGTTTGTTATAATTTCCAGAATCCCAGGGCGATTCGGGTTTCCAATACGGGCACGCTGTGTGATGAGAGCAATCCAAGTTCTCCATGTGGTGTCGGTGGCGTGATGCGTGGAAGGAACCTTTCCTTTGAACATCCAACCCAGCACCGGTAGTCGGGGCGCCAGGAGGAGTTGTGCCTCTGTGCCAATTACCTCTGAGGCAGCTTGGACTCCTTCATAGGCGGCCAAGATTTCCTTCTCTGTGGGAGTGTAGTTGGCTTCAGACCCTTTGTAGCTTCGGCTCCAGAATCCCAGTGGTCGGCCCCGAGTCTCACCAGACACCTTCTGCCAGAGGCTCCAGGACAGGCCATGGCTCCCGGCTGCAGAGTAGAGCACATTCTTCACCTCTGGTCCTGTCCTGACTGGGCCAAGGGCTACGGCATGAGCAATTTCCTGCTTGATCTGGGCAAAGGCTTGCTGCTGTTCAGGGCCCCAGTGGAAATCCTGCTTCTTGCGGGTAACCAGGTAGAGAGGGCTCACAATCTGGCTGTACTCAGGAATGTGCATTCTCCAGAAACCTATGGCACCTAGGAAAGCTTGTGTTTCCTTCTTGCTGGTCGGGGGACACATTGCAGTGATCTTATTTATGACCTCAACGGGAATCTGACGTCGTCCATCTTGCCACTTTACTCCCAGGAACTGGATCTCTCTGGCAGGTCCCTTGACTTTGCTCTTCTTGATGGCAAAGCCGGCTTCCAGGAGAATCTGGATGATTTTCTCTCCTTTCTCAAATACTTCCTTTGCTGTGTTTCCCCACACGATGATGTCGTCGATGTATTGCAGATGTTCTGGAGCCTCACCCTTTTCCAGTGCAGTCTGGATCAGTCCATGGCAAATGGTGGGACTGTGCTTCCACCCCTGGGGCAGTCGGTTCCAGGTGTATTGCACACCCTTCCAGGTGAAAGCAAACTGGGGCCTGCATTCTGCTGCCAAAGGAATGGAGAAGAAGGCATTGGCAATGTCAATAGTGGAGTACCACTTCGCTGCTTTGGACTCCAGCTCGTACTGAAGTTCCAACATGTCCGGCACAGCAGCGCTCAATGGTGGCATGACCTCATTCAGGCCACGGTAGTCCACCGTCAGTCTCCATTCTCCGCTGGACTTACGCACTGGCCATATAGGGCTGTTGAAAGGTGAATGGGCTTTGCTGACCACCCCTTGGCTCTCCAGTTTGCGAATCATCTCATGGATGGGAACCTCAGAGTCTCTGTCGATGCGGTATTGCCGACGGTGCACTGTTGCTGTGGCGATTGGTACCTGTTGTTCTTCACCTCTTAGCAGTCCCACGGCAGAGGGGTCATCTGAGAGGCCAGGCAATGTACTCGGTTGTCTGATATCTTCTGTCTCCACAGCAGCTATCCCAAAAGCCCAACGATGTCCTTTTGGGTCCTTGAAATATCCATTTCTGAGATAGTCTATGCCGAGAATGCACGGGGCCTCCGGGGCAGTCACGATGGGGTGTTTCTGCCACTCGTTCCCAGTTAAACTCACTTCAGCTTCCAGTACAGTCAGCTGCTGGGATCCTCCTGTCACCCCAGAAATAGAAATGGGTTCTGTTCCCACATACCTTGATGGCATCAGAGTACATTGAGCACCAGTGTCAACCAAAGCCGTGTATTTTTGTGGGTCAGATGTGCCAGGCCATCGGACCCACACAGTCCAAAAGACCCGATTATCCCTTTCCTCTACCTGGCTAGAGGCAGGGCCCCTCTATTCCTGGTCATGTTGCATGTTGCTCCCTTCTGGTGAATACGTTCCTGAGGTCCCCTCAAGAGGATCGGTCATACTATCATTCCTATACCGTCTGGAGTTCTGTGTGCAAGAGACCGGAGCAATGTTGGCTCTAGATGCGCTTCTTGTGGTAGTTGTCCCTCTTTTTAGTTCACGTACCCTGGCTGCTAAGGAGGAGGTGGGTTTTCCATGCCACTTACTCATGTCTTCTCCATGTTCCTGAAGGAAAAACCAGAGATTACCTCGTGGGGTGTATCCTCTCTCCCTGGTTGGGGAATGCCGGCTCCTAATGGCAGAGACTCTTGTTGGTTCTGGCGAGATCTGGTAAATCTCTTCCTTAAGTTCCTTTTTCAATTTCTGATGGCCTTCTTCAATCAAGCTCCGGACTTGCTCAGCTGAAAGACTTGTTTCCACGGATGAGACATGGGTGCGAAACGGGGCTGTGACGGTGTCCTCGTAAATCCTCAGCTTGTTCACCAAGACACCCACCCTGTCCTCACCTTCCCTCCATTGCAGCGTTGCCAGGTAACGGGAGTACATCTCTGGTCCCAGGCGTGCGAACCTCAACCACATCTGTGATGTGCACTGGACACCATCTGGGCTCTTAGGAAATCTCTCGACTTCTGAGAAAATGATCTCCAACACAACCAATTCCCTCAGGCACCGGATACCTTGTTCCATTGTGCTCCATTTCCCTTGGTGCACCTGGAGGTCTTCTTTACAAAGGTACCTGTCCCTTACACTTGTAAGCAGTCGCCGCCAGAGGCTGAGAGTTTCTTGGGTTCTCCCGATCCCCTGGTCAATGACCACATCCCGGGACAGAGATCCCAGCTGCCTGGCCTCACTTCCGTCCAGAATGGTGTCATTGGCTGCAGCGTCCCGAATGAGGAGCAGCCAGGTCAGGATGGACTCATTTGTCTGGCGGGTGAATTCCCTCCGCAGGTCACGCAGCTCACCCAGGGATAGCGACCGAGTGATGATCTCTGGCTCTGCCTCTTCTGCTGGGTGTGAAGGTCCTGCTGCATCCTCGTCAGTCACTATACGGACTGACTTGCTTTTTGATTTCTTCTTCTGAACGGGGGCAACTGCAATCCATTTAGGCTGTTCTGGTTCAGTGACAGTTTGTGTGGAGATGCTTATAGCTCCTTTGGCTTTTTCCTCCTCTGTGACAGTCTGCGTGGACATGGACGCTGTGGTCTTGCATCTGGGTTCTTTCTCCTCTGTGACAGTCTGCGTAGACATGGATGCTGTGGTCTTGCGTCTGGGTTCTTTCTCCTCTGTGACAGTCTGCGTGGACATGGACGCTGTGATCTTGGGTCTAGGTTCTTTCTCCTCTGTGACAGTCTGAGTAGAGATGGATGCTGTCACTTTGCTTTTGGTTCCTTTCTTCTTTGCGACAATCTGTGTAGACATTGTGCTTGTTGCTTGGCTCCTTTTTTTTCCTCTCATCCTGAGGATGCTGTGCCATAGCTTGATCCTAAGCATGGTGTACACAGTGCAGGTCCTGGAGAAAAAAGAGAAAAGAACTGACAAGAAGATTATGCCATCCTTAACATCCACAGGGAACTCAATATTTTCAAAAACTGCTGTGTCCGGTCTGAAAGGCTGGAAAAAAACATTCTTTAATCCTACCCCCAGGGGCTGGGTGTGATTGTTGAGGCCCGAGATGTAGCAGCCTAAAGTAGGACAAGCAGACAAAGTTGAGTATATATTCCGAATTATGTTCATTGTCTCGGAGGTTATCATGCAGTAGGCATAATACACTAATAAAGCAAATTTTATACCATACCCTGGTCTACACAGGAGCATTACAATCGGCAGATAGTTCCCCATGTGCAGAAAAATATAGAGAGCTAGGTACAAGACCCATGTAAGCATGTTGAGCATCATAGTGAGTAGGTGGCTTCTATAATACAAAATTGTAATTCTGACTTTTCTCAGCAGTTGGGCCCCACATTGGGGGCCAAATTATGTGTTAGTTTGAAAACAAACCAGTGGGAGGCACCAAGTCAGAATAACAATTTAATGGAAATTAAAGAAAAGGAAAAGAAAGTAAAATAAAACACGGACAGAGTCAAGATACAACCTGAGTCCCTGTTGGGCAGGGTGGTGGTAGCAGTCCTCTGAAGTAGTGATCCTGTAGTAGAAGGGGTCTGCTCTTCCTCAGAAAGTCCAGTGGTGACTGTGTAGCTCCTGTCCTCTGGAAATCCAGTGGAAAGCCTGCCTCTGGTTTTTAGAGTCCCAGATTATATCCACGATGGGACGCTTGGTTCCTCCCTCTGGGTGGAGCATCTCACAATAGGGTAATGAGTCATGAGGCCAAGTGTTGATTAGGCTCATTAACAGAAGATAGTCCGGAGGGAGTTATCTCTGACTCATGGGGCAGGACAATGATGGGCCATTAACAGCAAGATAGTCTGGGGGGAGGAGGCAAGGAAACACTGCCCCACCTGATTTCCTCAGCTCATGAGGATGGTAATAGAATACACCTCAACCCAGGACAATTACAAAGCCTGAGAAGCTGAATTCACCCTAATCTTGTCAAGATAGAGGGGACAAGGATCATCTCAGAGACTGCTGAATCATTCCTCAAAGGACTACGCATGCCCAGGGAGAAAGGTGAAAAGTTCACTGAGAGGATGACTACTGGCCTTCATCAGAAAGACCCCTGAGGAAGAGAAGAGGTCTTCCTCAGTGCGACCACCAGGACACACAGCACATGCGTGGCCCATATGCTAATGACTTCCAAGAAATAATTTGTATAACCACACCTGTCCCACGGAATGTGATGGATATTCATAATTTGACCCTTAATACTGTGTTGTAGAGAGCACCAGGTGTGTGTGTTTGGAGGAGAGATCCCCACACACCCGGTGCGCCGAATAAAGCAAATACCCACTTCTCTGACTCTGTCTCTGAAGTGTCTCCTGGCCCGGTTGCAGCGGGATTCAACTGAGCCAAGGATTTCCAATTCTTGAGGTTCATAGGGTGTCTCAGGGAGAAATTTAGTACAAACACCCCATTCCTCTGTGGGATTCATGAGAAATCATGAAAGATCTGAAGAGACATTTTTTGGTATTGGCCAATTGTCTACTGGTAAATCGACTAAGCTGATTGAAAATGGCTTTTCTGGACTTATTCAAGTCAAACAAATGGTATCCAAGCTGGAGGCATTGTCTAAGGTCACCCAAACATTGGTTTTAGGTTGACTAGCTGGGAAAGCTACACCAGTAAAAGCAGACAAAACAAAAGAAGCAAAAAACAAACTTAACATCTGATTAAACTTCATGTTTCTTTAAAGCTATCATTTGGCAAAAGATTATTTTCTTAAATTTTAATTTTTTAAATGAATTTTTAAGAATATTCTTTTGTATTTTTCAATCTTGTTCAAACATCACCTAATGATGACGCACAAAGGTACTTCATGCCTTCTTTAAAATGAGAAAGTGAGGATTATTTGCCAAAAGAGCTTTACAATATTCTCTTTTTTTATACTCTTTAAAGTGACATAAAACCCAAAGTTCACGGTTTTAACAATAAAAACAATACATTGCAGTTATGAGTTGTAGTCTCTGCGTAGTTCACATCTGTGTACTTTCTTCTTTACTTGTGGGGTTGTCAACGTGTTTCTGTGGGTGGTATGGCTTCACATTCTTCGCAGGAAGCCACCTGGGTCTTGTACCTGTAGAAACACAAGAGTACCCTTTGCCCCAGGTTATTAGAGGAAATGGACCTTCAATTTGTCCTTTCTCTGGATTTCTAATTAGAATTAAAGGATTTTCCTTTAATTTTGCATGTATGCTGCTAGAAAAATGTCTGATTATTAGCGAATTTGGTTCTGCAAAAGAGCTGTTTAAAAATTTAAAACATATTGCGCTTTATTCAAGCTCTGCCTACTCCCTTTGTTGTTTATCCAAAAGGGATTTTAAAGTGTGGTGTGTTCTTTCAATGATTTCTTGCCCTGTAGGAGAATGAGGAATACTGAAGGAGTGACGCACACCCCAATTCATTAAGAATTTATGTAGCTCTTTTGCTATATAAGCTGGACCATTGTCTGTTTTTATTTCTTGAGGCACACCTAATGATGCAAATGCTTGCAGAAAATGCTGATGTGCATGTTTTGCTGTTTTTCCTGTGTGCAAGGAGGCAAAAACTGCATTGGAAAATGTATCCACTGGCAGATGGATATTTTTATATTTTCCAAAAAATGAGTATTTGGTGATAACTGTTTGCCACTCTGTCAAGAGCCTTTTGATCCTCAGGAGTAAGAGTCCTGGGAGACATGATGTCACAGTCTCCTCTTAGCAAGTCAAAAACTGGAGCAAGTTCATCATTGGTGATCCCCAAAATTGGCCTGATTCAATTAGTTTCTCCTAACAGCTGCTGTAGATACTGTAGATTGTTGATGCAGGTTCTAAGTTGTATCTTCTTGGGCTTGTCTGCCCAGTTGGTAAAGTTAGGCATATCTTCTGAAGAATTACTTGGATTATTGTTTGAAAACATTGCTAACTCAGGAGGAAATATGACTAATTCTCTATTTGCATTCTGTACCTTGCTTGCATTGTGTATATTTGTGCCTTGTAAAGATGCTTTTCCCTCTGGCTTCGAAACTGCATTCATGCTTTCTTCCCCTGTGCAGAGATTTGATTGTTCTGATGATGCCTTTTCTTGGTCTTAAAATCAAGAGTCATACACGGTTAGAAGAGGAAAAGGGATTTTACCTTGGTATTTATTTTAAGGATCCTTAGGTGTACACGTCCAGGTCATATGCATCGAGATGCACCCCGCCGAGTCTATCTCAGTCTCTCCCAACATTGGGTATATCATTATAGGTTTTACTAATTAGCATATCTATCAAAGATTCCCCAATGAGAGGCTCAAGTGAGCCCCCCTCCCCAAGGAACCTTCCCCTGGATGGTTCTATCTTGGTTTACAGAATGTGTTCTGGAGAGGACCTTGGGGTCTGGGGCACACAGATCCCTAGCTACGAAGCTTCTAAAATGTTTAGTCTCTTAGCTTGACAAACAAGTCCAAGAATGTAGGGGAAAAGCACTAGGAATACAGAAGCTGTAAAAAGGTGTATCAGGGGTATAAAAGAAAAGGCAAAAAATCTTCATGGCATCATTTCCCCCCTTTTAGAGACTAACAAAACTCTATCTTGTCTGGTCTTTACTCTATTTTTTTTTACCTGCAGAACCAGTTTACACAACCGGCTGCTCCACAGGATATTACACAGAAAATAACTACAATAACAACTATTATGAATATTTCTTTTATCCAGGCCCAGTTTGGTAACCATGAGGTGAGTGTATCAAAAATATGATCAAATTTAAAAGTGTTATTTCTAGAAGCCACTTTGTTGGGGAATAGAATTATTGGGATCAATAAAAGAACTGTGCAAGCTATTGGGCTGGAGGTTTTTAGGCTTGTGTGTGTGAGAGACATTTTCCATGGGAAAGTCCCTGTGTGAAAGTAAACAGTTCGGCCTGAGAACATACAGGGAGTAAAGAACTTGCAGCTATGCTGTCCGGGAGTGAGACGAGGGAGGCAAGCACAAAATTCTTTTTGATCATAACAAGACTGTGGAAAACTGCCAATGTAGTCCAATTATGTAGAAATAGAAATGTGTCTTGATAAGCTTTAAGCCACTTAGGAGCTAACAAGCTGGTATACTATATAAGTGCCATCAGACTGCTAATAAAAGGGAGTTCATTTATTCAACCATATTGGTTTGGCTTCTGTTTCTCGCTCCCCCCGCCGGGGATCCGGACTCTCCGTCCCGCGCGACTTCCAACACCACTTCATGTAGAATTTGAGTTTTCTTCTAAATTTCATCCAAATCTTTTTAAATTTTTTTATTAAAATGCAAATTAATGGCCAGTGACCCTTCCCATCTAGGGGTAGTAACTGAGTACAGATCCAGCAATCGCTCTTATTAAGAATTTTGGACACATTTTGGACCACAGCCTTATGCAAATCATGGGGTGAACCCTGAACCATGGTTACCAGTTGGGCAAACAGCAAACATGTAAAAAACAGTTTCTACTGCATCTTTCTGATTTGTATCAGTCTCTGTCTTCTTGGTGGTTTCGGGAGCAGAAGCTTTCTTTACCCTGGAGTAGTGAATCCACAGTCCCTTCCCAGCAACCTTGATCGCAGTAAAAGTGGTCAGCAAAACTTGGAATGGTCCCTTCCACTTGGCTTGCAAGGGGTCGCTGTCCCACCACTTGATGTAGACCCAGTCTCCAGGCTGGAATGGATGAGCAGGTGTGTCCAATCCTATTGGTTTGGATAACACGACGAATCTCTGGAGCTTCTGCAAAGTGGAACACAGAGCCATTAAATATTTCTGCAAATCATTTTTACCTCTCATATGAATTTGCCCTGGGATATGTGGAACCTGGTATGGCCTGCCATATAATATTTCATAGGGACTGATGTCCCTTCGCCTTGGCTGTATGCGGACCCTCAGCAAGGCTATAGGCAGGGCTTGAACCCATGTCATGGATGTCTCTTGACAAATCTTGCAAATCTGGGTTTTGAGGGTCCCATTCATGTGTTCAACTTTGCCACTTGCCTGGGGCCTGTATGGTGTGTGCAGGTCCCAGGTAAGTCCCAAAATCCTGCCAACTTCCCCAACCACTGTTGCAACAAAATGTGGTCCCCTATCTGATGACATTCCCAAAGGAACTCCAAATCTTGGTATTATATGATTGAGCAAAGCTTTCACTACTTTTGCTGTGTTGGTGTGACAGGGAAAAGCCTCAGGCCATCCACTGAAGGTGTCAACTAGTACCAGTATATAGCTGCATCCCTCTTCATGTGGCATCTCAGCAAAATCTATTTGCCAATAATCTCCCGGGAGATCTCCTGTCTTTGTCACTCCTAACACAACTCTCTTGCTTGTGTCAGGGGTGTTTTTACAGCAGGTTTCACACTTGCTTGTTACAGATTGTACAATATCAGTCATTCCTCTCCCTATCACTACGTTCCTCAAATGTTTTAAAAGATTTTCTGTTCCCCAGTGGGTACTTTCATGCTCTCGTTGGGCTATTTCCCGAAGGATCAGGGGTGGAACTACGACTTGTCCTACCGGGGTAACAGCCCACCCACCTTCTTTGATTTCAGCTTCAAGGAACTTAATTAATTTGTGATCCCTCTGATCGTATTTTGGGGTAAATGATGACAAATCTATCTCTTTCTGTGGTACCACTGCAAAAATGACTTTTTCTGCAATCTCTCTAGCAGTTTCTTCCGCAAAACGATTTCCCAGTTCGGGGGCTGTTTTCCCTTTTTGATGACCCTTGCAGTGCATGATAGCCACTTCCGTAGGCTCCCAAATGCTCTGTAAAAGTGCAAGAATTTGTTTAGCATGCTTAACTTCATTACCTTGAGCAGTCAGCAGGCCACTTTCCTTCCAAATAGCTCTGTGGGCATGAACAACACTGAAGGCATATTTGGAATCAGTCCATATGTTCACTTTCTTCTCCTCGCTCAGTTCTAGAGCTCTCGTTAGTGCAATGAGTTCAGCTTTCTGTGATGATACATCTGGAGGGTGTAGGTACAAAAATGCTGTTAGCGAGGATTTTCTTGTTATTTTCTAAGTCCGTGAGAGACTTTTCACTCTCACAGAAGACGTAGCAGGGAATGTAAACAACCAAGACACCTGCAACCTTGAAAAGTCTTGTTTATGGTATAGTAGAAAAATATTTTGACAATGGATGTTTTAGGATTTTAGTCAATCACCCCCAAGGGGTGGCTGGTCCTTTGTCCAATTAGACTATGAAGAAAAAAGTCTATGAAAGGGTTTGTAAAATAATTAAATAAATCAATCTTGTTGCACAATTCCTGCCTGCTGGGTCTTCTCTCCTCCTCCTCCCTATGGCAGCGGGACACGGTGATATACCGTAGGAGCCAGGCCTGCTGTAATAGGAGGCAAGGCTTTTGCCTCAATGATTTTATCTGAGGTGGTTATGGCGTAACCGGTCATCTTCCTACCGTTTCTCAGGAAGCTGCTCCCATCAGTGTACAATTCCCAGTCTGGATTTTTAAAAGGAACATCTTTCAGGTCTGGTCTGCTGGAATAAGTTTCCTCTATTGTCTGCAAACAATCATGCTCAGGCACACTGTCAAGTAACGTGGATGATAAAAACATTGCAGGGTTTACCACAGAAGTTGTCTTTAGAGTAACAGCATCCTGTTCTAACAACACAGACTGGTATTTGAGCATCCTGCTAGGGGAGAGCCAGTGTCACCCCTTTTGCTCCAGCACATTTATCACTGCATGGGGTACATACACGACAATGTGCTGCCCAAGGGGGAATTTACGGGCCTCCTGTATCAGAAGGACTGTTGCTGCCACAGCTTTCAAGCATCCTGGCCAACATTATCTAGTTGTTTGAGAAATAGGCCACTGCTCTTCGCTGGTCTCCAAGGTGCTGTGCCAGTACCCCCAGAGCAACATTCAGTTGCTCATGTGTAAAGAGTTCAAAAGGTTTAGTCAAGTCCGGCAGCCCCAAAGCTGGGGCTGATATCAAGGAATGTTTCAGCTGTTTAAATGCAGCCCTGGCATTCTTTGTCCGCATAATTGTCTCCTTTTCAGCTGCTTTAATGACCTCATATAAAGGTCTCCCCAATATACCGTAGTTTGATATTTACAGGCGACACCAACCTACCATTCCCAGGAAGGCCTGCATCTCCCTTACGGTATGGGGCTCTGGAAGTCGACAGATGGCTTCCTTCCGTTCTCTGCTGAGTTGTTGATGTCCATGGAAAATTTCCAGGCCCAGGTATACTACTGTTTCCCTGGCAACCTGTGCCTTCTCTTTCGAGACCCGATACCCACTTTGGCCCAAAAAGTTCAACAGACTTACAGTGAGCTCGATGAAGTCATCTCGTGTCTTGGCTGCTATCAAGATGTCATCAACATACTGGAGAACCGTTCTTCCTGGTTCTTGTTTCCTCTAGTCTTCAAGCTCCTTTGACAGCTGGTTTCCGAATATGGTCGGGCTGTTTTTGAATCCTTGTGGTAAAACTGTCCAGGTGAGCTGGGTCTTCCTCCCTGTTTCTGGATTCTCCCACTCAAATGCAAAGAGTTCTAGGCTATTCTTATGCACAGGAATGCAGGAAAAGGCATCCTTGAGATCTAAAACAGTGAACCACCCTAATTCATTTGTTAGTGTTGTCAAAAGTGTATAAGGATTCGCTACCACTGGGTGTAGGTCCTCTGTTATCTTGTTGATTTTTCTCAAATCCTGTACCAACCTGTAGCTTTTACCATCAGCTTTCTTTACTGGCAAGATTGGTGTGTTGTACCTGGATTCACACTCCACTAACAACCCAAATTTGAGAAACTTTTCAATCACAGGTTTATTTGTTTTGGACTGACTGCTCTCATAGCTTCTCGGGCTATCCTGCCCCTTCTTCTACCTCCCGGTGAGAACCATCTGTATCAAAATCATCTCATTCGCTTTTAATAGAAATTGGTTCATTGGTTTTAAAACTTGTTCCAGGCAAATGTTGATCAGGAACTGTCTCGCTCTTTGCGGCAGTGGAGGGGTAGGGAGGCAACGGCTGCAAGCAGGTTCTCCCGTCCCTAGCTCTGCAAGAGCCGCCTGGGTCGGGGCCATCCCATCTGCCCTCAGCTTTAACACTGCCTGTGCCGCAGGGTGGGGAGAGCGACCGGCTCCTCCTGTCTCTGGTTCGGAAACTTGTGGTTCTCTGTATTGGGGAATGCCGCCGTAATTGTCCGTGTCCATTTCTACCTTCACTTCTGTGTTCAGGGTACTCGGGGAAAGGCGGCCAGCCTGGCCCTCCCCTCCCCCTTTTCCGTCTCTGCCTCTGGGGCGGTCAGGGGGCAGTGGCCAGTCTGCACTTTCTCCGCCTCTGGAAAAGTCTGGGGGCGGTGGCCAATCTGCATCTCTCGTACCTTTACTCCCGCCCTCTGCACCTGACGAGGCTGGGGGTGGGGAGGCCCCGCGCCGCTCCTTCGGCTTGGAGCCGGCCGCCTCCTCCCTCCCCTGCCCCCGCTCAGACAGCGGAGGCGGCGGCGGAGGTGGCGGTGAGGGCGCCACTGCTTCCCCACTCCCCCCTGTGCGGGCCGCCCCGGCGGTTGAACCGGTGGCGGTGGTGGTGGGCGAGACACTGCTCCCCCACCCCCACTTGTGCGGGCTGCCCCGGCGGTTGAACGGGGGGGGAGACTCCCCCGTTGCGCAAAGCTGGTGTTACCATATCTGTATCGGTCATATCAATTTCTTTGTCCGTATTAGTATACGAGTCAGCTTGCTGCGACTTTTTCTTTCCCTTTCTCTTCTTTAAAGTCATTTCTATATTACTTTTGTCTACTACATATGCTTCTTCTCTGTTCAAATACATAGTTAAAAGTTCTGCATATCTTAGTTCATCAAACCTACGTAATGATTTCAATTCTACCATCAGGTCAGTAATGATGTCATTTTCCAAACTCCCATAGCGAGGCTAATTTCCTTGACTTAATTTTAAAGTCGGCCAAACCCGTGTGGACAGTCTGATCAATTCTCGGGTGTGCAAAGTAGTTTTTCGCCCTTTCAGCCATCTCCAGTGTTTTATTATCAGCTCTAATGGGCTGTTAGGAGGGATTTTTTCATTCACACTGCCCATGTTTGTTCACAGACAGGAAAACTCTGCCAGAGGAAAGCTCTTCACTCTGGAATTCAGCCTGCAATCTGGCCTTGGAATTCCGATTTCCCAGGCAGTTTATCTAGGTTACTACACAAACACTTTAAAACAGCACTTTAAAACACAAAAAAGCAACTAGTTTTAGCAAGCAGTAAATGTGCGTACGCGCGAAAATCTGGTCTCAACAGGATTCGAACCCACAACTTCCCGACGTTCCAATCAACCAACCACCCAACCAACCAAGCAACCAACCTCTGAGCCACTCCTGTAGCCGCGTAGGATGCAGCCTCTGGGCTCTTGTGGACTCCATGGAGGGCGTCCCCTCCTTTCCACAGTTCGCAGGGGAAAAGTTTAAGCTTTCCCCTTTTGTGGGCTTTTATGCCCCCAACCTTTCCAACCCCCTTGGAGATCTCCTTCCCTAGTGCTAGTGAAAAGCGGAAAGGACTCCACTACTAGAATAAGTAGTAAAGTAGGTATGCTTTATTCCAGCGCTGGGACGCACGGGGGATCGCTCCTCCAAAATCATCCGTGCCGACAACTGCATTCAGCTTGGTATTTATCGGGTTACAAGTTCCATATTCATTAAGTTTCCTAACAAACTCATACATATTCATCACCTAGCCCCGCCCAGCCTTGCTTCGTATTATAATGAACTCAAAAGTCATTTACATCCGCATAGCGCTTGCGCAGTGTTGTTTGGTGGTTGTGGTAGGGGTCTCCCGGGGGGTCTTGTGATGAAGTCAGGGGAGTCTTCCTCGTCCGGAACTTTTCACCTTTCTCTCCTGCGCATGCTCTTTTATACCTTTGGCCTGGGTTTAAGCTTTGGTACTGGTTTGAGCTAGTTTTGGGGAGGGCAAGATGTCTGTCTGAGGCTCCTGCTGGTCTTATCAGCAGTCTCTTATCTTTTTTCTTCCTGCTCTGGTATGCTGACCAAGCTAGATGCATTTTTCCTGACAAACGAATTCTTCTGCTCCCCATCCCCCTGATTCACTAGCACAGTCTCAGTAGTACTGATACACTTTTCACTCACCTCTTTCCGTGCTTCTGCCTTTCTGTGCTGGGTCCTAAAGTCCTGGTCACAGTCTTAGATTGTTGCTCCGGCCCCTCTGTAATTTGCCGGCAAAGAGAGGGGCAAAGCAAAATGTGTTCCAACCCAAGACTGCGAGTTTCAAGGTCTTTAGGGTCCCTTCGTGGTCGCCAGGAGCTGATGCCTTTTCCTGGTCTTAAAATCAAGAGTCATACACGGTTAGAAGGGGAAAAGGGATTTTACCTTGGTATTTATTTTAAGGATCCTTAGGTGTACACGTCCAGGTCATATGCATCGAGATGCACCCCGCCGAGTCTATCTCAGTCTCTCCCAACATTGGGTATATCATTATAGGTTTTACTAATTAGCATATCTATCAAAGATTCCCCAATGAGAGGCTCAAGTGAGCCCCCTCCCCAAGGAACCTTCCCCTGGATGGTTCTATCTTGGTTTACAGAATGTGTTCTGGAGAGGACCTTGGGGTCTGGGGCACACTGATCCCTAGCTACGAAGCTTCTAAAATGTTTAGTCTCTTAGCTGAACAAACAAGTCCAAGAATGTAGGGAAAAAGCACTAGGAATACAGAAGTTGTAAAAAGGTGTAACAGGGGTATAAAAGAAAAGGCAAAAAATCTTCATGGCATCATTTCCCCCCTTTTAGAGACTAACAAAACTCTGTCTTGTCTAGTCTCTACTCTACTCTACTTTACTCTATTTTTACCCGCAGAACCGGTTTACACAACCGGCTGCTCCACAGGATATTACACAGATAATAACTACAATCACAGCTATTATGAATATTTCTTTTACTAAGGCCCAGTTTGGTAACCATGAGGTGAGGGTATCAAAAATATGATCAAATTTTAAGGTGTTATTTCTAGAAGCTACTTCATGTAGGATTTGAGTTCCCTTCCAAATTTCATCCAAATCTTTCTTAATTCTTCCACTTTGGTCCACATAAGAACAAGAGGTATTGACAATAGCACATACACCTCCTTGTGCAGCAAGTATGAAATTGAGAGCTATCCGCTTTTGCATAACTGCATGGGACAGACTGTCAACTTCTTCCTGTGAGGCTGAAATTGCATCTGCAGTATGCTGCTCAATACGTTCAATGACAGCCGAGATGTTTACAATTGCTCTCTCCAGTTCAACTACTCCAAAAGCGGGTTTAAGGGCTCTGATTATGCTATGGAAAAGTGTGGGACGTTCAATGAGGGGATTAAGAGATCTTTTTCTCCTCTCATGTGGTTTTTCAAGATGGTCAAATATTGTTATATTTGGGACCACAGCCCCAATAGCACAAGCCTGGTCTTTGTTCACAGGCATAACTTTCCAGGCCTTATCACCACATATCCAATACAACCCCGTCCCAAATGGCTGAGCCAGTCTCCACCCTGTCAATTTCATCTTTGCTGCAATACTTGGGTCTATTATTTCCCTGAAATGGGCCTGATGACAATATGAAGAATGGCCTTTCCTGTGGCGTTTACAATTGCACAAGGAACCTTATAGTTTGCATGCTCTACCAGGCCACTCAGGTGTATGGGGGGCAGAAGGCTGCTATTAATTGGTTCCCACGTTTCAGTGCGGTTTTCTTCCATTAAAATGCCAATCAATGGCCAGTGACCCTTCTCATCTAGGGGTGGTAACTGAGTACAGATCCAGTGTCTTGGTTTGAAAGACAGGTGTCTGCTAAGGAAGGCAGAAGCCTCCCTTGGAATAGCAGATGTAACCCCTTTCCCTCCGAGTTGTTATAATTTTGAAATCAAGGGCTTTTAGGCAAAGATATGGGAAAATAGGAATAACAGTTCTTTACTATTATATATATAACCAGTCAAACAAAACAACAATAACTATGGCAGTAACAGCAAACAATCACAAACCCAGTGCCAGCCTTCTCAGCAGTCAGGCCCTTTCCCCTCGGGTGCAGTTCTTCTAGCAGCCGGCAGGGGCGCTGGCAGCTCCCAGTGGGCAGGGCAGGTGCGATGGTTCCCCCACGGCTGCAGGGGGCACTCCGGAGCGAGCTCGGGGAGTGCGCGGCACTGGTGGCCTGGGATCCCGGGAAGGGATGGAACAAAGGCTTCACAAACCCCAGACGGCTGGCCCCGGTGTCTGACTGGAGCTTTGGGAACAGCAGGCTGGAGCGGCAGGCTTAAGCGGTGGGCTGGAGCGGCAGGCTGGAGCGGCAGGGATGAGCACAGATCCCAGAGGACAGACGAGATGTATCCAAACAGGGAACCCCCCGGCGGTCAGGCATGCAGGGCAAGCACAGCTACAGCGTAGCGAAGGCTCGAAGCAGCAGCGGGGCAGGGCGGCCACAGCCCAACCTCCAGCAGGGCAGGGAAAACAGCTTTGGGATCCCGGCGTTGTTTCCAGCAGAAAAGAAAAATGGCCGAAGAAAAAAGAACCAGCAGCTCCTTTCTCTGCAGCTTCCCTCTCCGAATGCCAAGAGCGAACTGACCACACACCCAGGTGAAACAAGAGTAGCCCAGTCTTTTGTCTTCTCTTAAGCACCCAGCGATTTGTCCCCTAGCAACATGCATATGGGAAAAAATTCCTTTAACAGGAAAAAAAACTAGGACTAAACTAAAACCCCAACATTATCCACCCTGAATTTTTCCCATACTAACATGTTACATTGTCTTAGGTTAGCAAGCATAGTCCCGGAAGGGATGTCCTTGCAAAGGGGTGCTTACAGTTTCCTCTGGGACCTGATAGAACCTATCAGCTGGACAGTTTGAATATGGACAATTCTTTAAGCCACTTAAAGTTGTGACCGCCTCTGTGATACACACTTAAGAATAGACAAACTCGACCCCCAAGCCCTCTCTCGTTTCCGGTGCTGGGACAGGTGGCTGCGACCTCTGTGTGGGGGCCAGCGGGCCCGGCCAGGCCCTGCTTGGGCCAGGCCGGGCTGGGCCACGGCCATCCTGGAGTCGATGGACCTGTTCCAGCCGTGGAACCCCCCCCCCCCCCGCCACTGCCTTCCTGTGGGCAGCCGGAGCGGCTTGGCTCTCCCCCCTCTCCACTGCAATAAGAAAAATTCAACATTCCAACTGCAAAGCGGCAAGGCCGAGGTGAGATTAACCCTTTTATTGCTGTGAAGAGCTGAAAACCTGAGGAAAGAGAAAGAGGAGATGCTTAAAGCTGAAATTCTGTTGTGAAGCTATGATATATCAGAGTATCCCGTTGTAATTTCATGAAGATATGGGGGGTGGACTGTTCAACTTGTAAGCAAAAGCACCTGAGCTGAAATAAGCAGGTGCTGACGCAGCTGTAATTTCATGAGAAGTTTGGACAGGGAGAGATGGACCAGATGAGGACTTTTGCTCCAAATGGGAAAGGAGAAACCTCAGTTCCTAGAGATGCTCCCAGAGATAGTCCTAACAATGAAGCTGAAGAAGACCCTTTGCTCCCAGGGAAGGAGAAGGGCCTCTGTTTTTTTGTTTCTGAACGGCTCAACCTTAAAATTGTACCCCAAAAAAACTTCAAGAGTGGACCCTTCGAAAGCAGTTGCGGGAAAAACTGCAAGTCGGGGGAAGGGACTCACATTGTGAGCAGAGAGACTCCTCTTCCTAAATGGACTGAACAATATTTGAAAGTGGGCAGCTGTCTCGTCGTGATACTGTTTTCATAACACGAGCAAGAAGAGACTTCTCTTTCTAAATGGACTGAACAAGGTTATTATGGAAGTGGTAAACAGACTGAACATCGTAAGGGTTGTCTTTTTACATTGTCAGTGGGAGAAGGGAGGAAGGTGGGGGGAGGAGGAGAGTTCTGAAGGTGGTATAATTTTTTTCCCTTCTTTTAGGTCTGTTAATAAACTTCTTTATAATTTTTCAAGGTTGGTGCCTGCTTTGCGTTTCTCCTAATTCTTATCTCACAGAAGATAAACAGTAATGAGTATTTTGGGCCAAACCACTACACTAAATTGATGTTTCTGCCCGATTACAAACCCAACCTGCTACATACATGAAACTTAACCTTTTTAACCATATAAATGCATGCATCACCCGAATTATATACACATATATGTGCTGATACTGATACAAGTACAGAGCCATGGGTAGTTCACCCTAAAACAAGGTCCCCTTGCGGTATGCATCGGGTCTCTCCATCCCTTTGCATCACCCACCAGGTTCAACCTGGTCCCTGAGCAAAAACAACCCCACGGATGGGTTTGTCTTTGCTCAAGGCAGACTTTACCCAAACAGTTTTTCCAAGCATACCTCTCATGTGTACCACTGGAACCTTATCCCCATCTGTTGTTTGTAGGGTTTCGGATTGGGCAGGGCCTGCTCGGCTGGTGGAGCCTCGGGTGTTAACTAACCAGGTGGCTCTTGCTAAATGCACCTCCCAGTTTTTGAAAGTCCCCCCACTCAGTGCCCTCAAGGTGGTTTTAAGCCGTCCATTACACCGCTCAACCTTCCCAGCTGCTGGTGCATGGTAAGGGATGTGGTACACCCACTCAATGCCATGTTCTCTAGCCCAGGTGTTTATAAGGCTGTTCTTGAAATAGGTCCCATTGTCAGATTCAATTCTCTCAGGGGTACCATGCCTCCAAAGGACTTGCTTTTCAAGGCCCAGGATGGTGTTCCGGGCCGTAATGTGAGGCACAGGGTAGGTCTCCAGCCATCCAGTGGTGGCTTCTACCATTGTGAGCACATAGCGCTTGCCTTGGCGGGTTTGAGGCAGTGTGATGTAATCAATCTGCCAGGCCTCCCCATACTTGTATTTGGACCATCGCCCACCATACCACAGGGGCTTCACTTACTTTGCCTGCTTGATCGCAGCGCATGTCTCACAATCATGGATCACCTGGGAGATACTGTCCATGGTTAGATCCACCCCTCGATCTCGTGCCCACTTATAGGTGGTATCTCTGCCCTGATGGCCTGAGGCATCATGGGCCCATCGAGCTAGGAACAACTCTCCTTTATGTTGCCAATCCAAGTCTATCTGGGACACCTCTATTTTCGCAGCCTGATCTACCTGCTTGTTATTACGATGTTCTTCATTAGCCCGGCTCTTGGGAATGTGAGCATCTACATGACGGGCCTTCACAGATAGCTTCTCTACTCGAGTGGCAATGTCTTTCCAGTCCTCAGCAGCCCAGATTGGTTTTCCTCTGCGCTGCCATTTTGCCTTATTCCACCTTTCCAGCCAACCCCACAGAGCATTGGCTACCATCCATGAATTAGTGTAGAGGTAGAGCTTTGGCCACTTCTCTCTTTCATCTATGTCCAGAGCTAATTGAACAACTGTGAGCTCAGCAAATTGGCTCGATCCACCTTCTCCTTCAGTAGCCTATGCAACTTGTCGTGTGGGGCTCCAAACAGCAGCTTTCCATTTCCGGCTAGTGCCTACAATTCGGCAGGACCCATCAGTGAAGAGGGCGTATTGTCTTTCACACTCTGGTAACTCATTATATGGTGGGGCTTCTTCGGCACGTGTCACCTGTTCCTCTTCTTCTTCAGAAGATAACCCAAAAGTCTCACCTTCCGGCCAGTTCATAATTATTTCCAAGATCCCAGGGTGACTTGGGTTTCCAATTCGGGCCCACTGTGTGATGAGGGCGATCCATTTGCTCCAAGTAGCGTAGGTGGCGTGAAGCATGGAGGGAACCTTTCCTTTGAACATCCACCCCAGCACTGGTAGTCGGGGTGCCAGGAGGAGTTGTGCCTCTGTACCGATTACTTCTGAGGCAGCTTGGACTCCTTCATAAGCTGTTAAGATTTCCTTCTCTGTGGGAGTGTAGTTAGCTTCAGATCCTCTGTAGCTTCGTCTCCAGAATCCCAGTGGTTGGTCCTGAGTCTCACCAGGTACCTTCTGCCAGAGGCTCCAGGAGAGGCCATTGTTCCCGGCTGCAGAGTAGAGCACATTCTTCACCTCTGGTCCTGTCCTGACTGGGCCAAGGGCTACAGCATGAGCGATTTCCTGCTTGATCTGGGCAAAGGCTTGCTGCTGTTCAGGGCCCCAGTGGAAATCGTTCTTCTTGCGGGTAACCAGGTAGAGAGGGCTCACAATCTGGCTGTACTCAGGAATGTGCATTCTCCAGAAACCTATGGCGCCTAGGAAAGCGTGTGTTTCCTTCTTACTGGTCGGTGAAGACATCGCAGTGATCTTATTGATGACCTCGGTGGGAATCTGACGTCGTCCATCTTGCCACTTTACTCCCAGGAACTGGATCTCTTGAGCAAGTCCTTTGACTTTGCTCTTCTTGATGGCAAAACCAGCTTCCAGGAGAATTTGGATTATTCTCTCTCCTTTTTCAAACACTTCTGTTGCGGTGTTCCCCCACACAATGATGTCATCAATGTACTGCAGGTGTTCTGGGGCCTCACCCTTTTCCAGTGCAGCCTGGATCAGTCCATGGCAGATGGTGGGACTGTGCTTCCACCCCTGGGGCAGTCGGTTCCAGGTGTACTTCATGCCCCTCCAGGTGAAGGCAAACTGAGGCCTGCCCTCTGCTGCCAGAGGAATGGAGAAAAAGGCGTAAACAATGTCAATGGTGGCATACCACTTTGCTGCTTTGGACTCCAGCTCGTACTGGAGCTTCAACATGTCCGGCACAGCAGCACTCAGTTGGTGGAGTCACTTCATTCAAGGCACAATAGTCCACAGTCAATCTCCATTCCCCATCAGACTTGCACACAGGCCAAATGGGACTATTGAAGGGTGAGTGGGTCTTGCTGACCACCCCTTGGCTCTCCAGCTCACGGATCATCTTGTGGATGGGAATCACAGCATCTCGATTTGTCCGATACTGCCGGCGGTGCACTGTCGAGGTGGCAATTGGCGCTTGTTGCTCTTCCACTTTCAGAAGCCCAACTGCAGAAGGATTCTCTGATATTCCAGGCAGGGTGTTCAATTGCCTAATGCCCTCTGCCTCCACAGCAGCAATCCCAAATGCTCACCTGAGTCCTTTTGGGTCTTTGTAATAGCCATTCTGGAGGAAGTCTATGCCCAGAATACACGGGGCCTCAAGGCCGGTCACAATCGGATGCTTTTGCCGCTCCTTCCCAGTCAGGCTCACCTCAGCTTCCAAAAGGGTCAACTGCTGTGATCCCCCGGTCACCCCGGCGATGGATACAGGTTCTTCCCCCACATGTCCCGATGGCATTGAAGTACACTGTGCCCCAGTATCAACCAATGCATCATATTTCTGTGGCTCTGATGTGCCAGGCCTTCGAATCCACACCGTCCAGAAAACCCGGTTCTCCTGTGCCTCTCCTGGGCTAGAGGCAGGGCCCCTCTAGCCTTGGTTGTCATTCTTTCCCTGGGCGTACATGCTCGAGGTACCTTCAAGGGAATTCGACATATCATCCTCCCTTCTGTAATACCTGGCAGCTCGGTCACGGGAGGCTTAGGCTACTTTCACCTTAGTGGAATCCCCTCGGTTAGTGCCTCCCTCCTTGAGTTCACGCACCCGCGCTGCCAGGACAGAGGTGGGTTTCCCATCCCACCTTCTCATGTCTTCCCCATGCTCACACAGGAAAAACCACAGCTCAGCTCGTGGGGTGTACCCTCTCTCTCTAGCTGGGGGACGACGGGCTCTGACTTGGGGGCCTGTGACTCGCACTGGTGCCACACTGACCTTCCTCATCTCCTCCCTCAGCTCCTCCCTCATCTCCTCCCTCATTTCCTTCCCTGATCTCCTTCATCTCCTCTTTGAGGTCCTGGACCACAGCAGAGACATGAGCTTTCAGCAGACCATTGACCATACTGTTATAATTCCTGAGCTTGTTGGCAACAGAGCCCACTGTTTCTCGGTTGTTGTCAGCATCAATCGTTGCAATGAAGGTGGTGTACTGCGATGGACCTAGCTTTGCCAGGTTCCACATCATCTGTCCTGTGCACCTGACCTTATCAGGGTCATTGTCATGCTGTCCATCCCTCCCAAAGAGTTCCTCTAATACTGCCACCTCTCTTAGCTGTTGGATCCCTTCCTCGAGTGTCTTCCCCTGCATTCTATGATGGTACTCCTGCATTCTTTCTTTATGAATGAACCTTTCTCTCACACTCATTAAGAGCCGCTCCCAGAGAGAAAGGGGCCCTGACTCCCTCAGAAATACCTGGTTCACACCTGGGTCCTGGGTCAACGATCCCAGATACCTTGCCTCACCACTATCCAGTTGCACACCTGTGCCCATAAGGTCCCAAACCCGAAGTAGCCAGGTGGTATAAGGCTCATGCCCCCTTCGCACAATGTCTTTTCGCATACCACGGAGACTGTCGTACGACAGGGACTCAATGATGATTTCTGGCTCTGGCTCTCCTGCTGGTTGTGAGGGCCCTGGTTCCCCATCATCATTAACTGGTCGTACTGATTTGGTCTTATACTTCCTCCTTTGCACAGGGGCGACTGCTGCTGGCTGTGGTTGTCCTTGTGGTTCAGCTGAAACCTGGATGGTTGTAACATTTGTGGGTTCCACTGCTGCACCATCGAACTCACCCTCTTTGGGGCAGGGAGAGGGTTTTTCACTAGCTGAGGAAGTGAATTCCCATAGCAATTGGCATATCTCCTGGCGCACCTGGCCCATCTCCTGGCTCATCTCCTGCATCCCTTTCGTCAGTACCCCCACCCACTTTGGGTAGTCCTTTTCTGAAGTGGGCTGTTGGGCGGTATCAGGCTCTGGGGTAGGATCTCTAGTCTCTGGGGCTGGTGTCTGGGTAGTTATCCAAGCCAATCTCAACTTATCCTTGAGTGCTAAATAGAGTGGGCCTACCAGCAGCAGGTAGTTACTATTCAGAGGGAATCTAAACCCATCGAAAATTGGTGGGGTGGGCCCAAAGAACTGGTTGAGTGGTTGGGGGAAAACTTCCCCTAGTGTCATTTCCTCACAGAAGGTACCATTTTTAACATAACCCCAAAAACATGCACTCAGTGTGTGATAGCCCTTTATCCATGTGCCCACATTCCAGAGGAAGTTAAAAACCTATGAATTCCTCACCTTCTCAACCCATAGCGCAAGCTGGATAACAGCAACGGTAGCCTTAGTCAGAGGACCCATATTCAAGTAAGGAGCTGCAAAGGGTAAGAATATAGCCACGACCACCTGCCTCCCGAACCAGGGTAAAGTAGACCACATAATGCTGCCTAACAAGGTTCCTATATCCAGCACACAAAATTAAGTTATCCAGGAACTGTTATTCCTTTTTCACCTCTCTCTCTTAATGCCCTCAGGCCCCACATTGGGCCCCAAGATCCAGCAATCGCTCTTATTAAGAATTTTGGACACATTTTTGACCACAGCCTTATGCAAATCATGGGGTGAACCCTGAACCATGGTTACCAGTTGGGCAAACAGCAAACATGTAAAAAACAGTTTCTACTGCATCTTTCTGATTTGTATCAGTCTCTGTCTTCTTGGTGGTTTCGGGAGCAGAAGCTTTCTTTGCCCTGCAGTAGTGAATCCACAGTCCCTTGCCAGCAACCTTGATCGCAGTAAAAGTGGTCAGCAAAACTTGGAATGGTCCCTTCCACTTGGCTTGCAAGGAGTCGCTGTCCCACCACTTGATGTAGACCCAGTCTCCAGGCTGGAATAGATGAGCAGGTGTGTGTCGGGGCCCTCGCCGGGTCACCCCCCGTCCGTTTCTCGCGCTTCACGTGTCGGAGGAAAATAACTTTTCAGGGATGGGACTGTGCAACTACACGAATTTATTGTTTAAAATAACAAACGCATCAGTCGAGGCGTGAGCTTTTACAACACCTCCGAGTAATGGCGACTAGTCACAAGATTTAGGGTTACATCGTAATTTATAACTTCCTAATCCAATAGATACTTAAAACGACACTTTGTTTTAGATTAATGACCTATCACCTGTGGCACTTCTCACTGCAATGCAGCTATATTTTGACCAATAACTTCTCATGTCACGTACACACAGATGTCTCTCTTATACCATCTAAATTCTTAACTTAAACTATATAAAATCACACTATTATATTTTAAAACCCTTCACCAAAACACCCAGTGTACAATTTTACTTATAATGATAGGAACACAAGTTTGTAATCCTTTTGCTTAAAGTCCACAAATCTTTGTCAATTAAGCCAGACCTAGTCTCTTCCAAGGTTGTAAATCAAAGCCTCCTTCAATTGCAGGAGTCTCTACTCCTCTGTCTCCCACATCTCCCCCTCCTTTCTGCACCAAAAAAATTCCTTTGATGGATTTATCAATCATTCGCTGTACACATTGAAACAGACACGGCACCATTATGAGAACTATTACTATAACTGCCAAAATATATAGGCCTGTTGTAAGACACTTTTTTACCCACGATGCTAAACCCCATCCACTAAACAAATTATCCAGCCACGTTCCATCATCGATTCTTATTTTCGACACACCCTCTTTAAGTTGTTGTATGCTCTTGTAAATAGACTCTGAGTGGTCAGACAGATTCATACAGCACATCCCCTCAAAGTCTTTGCATCCATGTCCATGGGCTAGTAAAAGAAAATCAATGGCTGCTCTATTTTGCAAAGTGGCATGCCTCACATTTTTGACATCTGCTAAAAGGCCACTTAATGCAAGGGATGTAGCGTTAGATTGTTTGCTCAGCCAACATCCCAACCGATCCAACTGCTTTAACGCAACTACTGAGGCAACTGGTGGTATAAGAAGAGATGTTACAAGCCTTTTTCCATAGCCCCATGGGGTGAAATCATCTTTGCACTCTGGTCCATATTGATGCGGAGTAGATCTTTTTTGTCTGTGTCGCACATTGGCAATTGTCTTCATATTAGGAGTAAATAATGTAAGCTCTCCCAGAGTACACGGACCACCCTTAATGTTTGAAGGGATAGCTGGCCATGCTCTGTCTCCACATACAAAAAACATTCCTCTTGGTAATTGCAGAGGAATAGAGCTAGGTGCAGATGAAACTACAAAAGTATTATTACACCAAAAGGAGTGGTTCTTATACACAGGGTGATATGGAGAAACATCTCTCATCAGTGATTGATTCATGTTTGTAGAATAGAACTCAACACAGAATTTCACTTTTACAGAACCAAGGATTTCCAATTCTTCAGGTTCATCAGAGATTTTAGGAAGATAGGGAGTCCACCATTCCCATGTATTTACTGGAGTATAGTGTTCCCAAACTTCTGATCCTGCAAAGATACCTCGTAAGGCCCTGTCAATTTTCTCTGGGATTGGTCAATTCTCTATTGGAACATTGACTAGACAAGTTGAAAATGGATTTTCTGGAGTTGTGGTAGACAGACATAGAGTATCCAATCCTGAAGCATTAGCTAAAGTCACCCAAACATTGGTCTTAGGTTGATCGACCGGCAAAGCTACTCCACCGAAAGTAAACAAGACAAACAAAGCAAAAAACAAACTTAACATTTGATTAGATTTCATGTTTCTTGAAAGTTCTCTTGGCAAAAGACTCCTTCTCAAATCTCAATCTCTAAACTAATTTGTAAGAATATTTTTGTATTTCCCAATTTTACTTTCACTTTATTTAATGATGAGGATTATTTGCCAAAAGATCTTTACAACACATTTGCTTATACACGCTTACATCAATCTAAAACCTAAAATTTACAGCTTTAACAATAAAACAAAAGATTGCAGGTATGGGCTGTAGTCTCTGCGAAGTTCACGTCTGCGTACTCTCTTCTGTACTCGTAGAGTTGTCAGCTTCTTTCTGCGTGTGATATGGTTTCACATTCTTCGCAGGAAGCCACCTAGGTCCCGTACCTGTAGAAACACAAGCAAACCCTTTGCCCCAGGTTATTAATGGGAACGGACCTTCTATTTGTCCTGTTTCTGGATTTCTAATCAGAACCAAAGGATTTTCTCTTAACTTTGCATGTGTGCTATTAGAGAAATGCCTAAATATTGGAGGATCAGGCTCTGTAGAAGAACTATTCAAAAAGTTATAAACATACAAAGCTTTACTTAATCGCATCTGTGGTGTTGCTTGTGCTAGATCTCCCTTTTGCTGATCTAAAATACGTTTCAAGGAATGATGTGTCCTTTCTACAATTGCCTGACTCGTGGGCGAATAAGGAATGCCGAAAGTATGGCGAACACCCCAATTCATCAAAAATGTGGCTACTTTCTGAGCTGTATAAGCAGGACCATTATCTGTTTTTATTTCTTGAGGCACCCCCAAGGAAGCGAAAGCTTGCAAAAAATGCTGACACACATGATTTGCTGTCTCTCCTGTGTGTACAGAAGCAAAAACTGCATTGGAAAATGTATCCACTGATAGATGGATATTTTTATATTTTCCAAAGGACAGATATTTAGTGATATCCGTTTGCCACAATTGCAAACTCTGTAGCCCTCGAGGATTTACTGCTCCCATGGAGACAGGAGGCTGCACCAGTTGGCAATCTGGGCAGGTATTTACAATTGCTCTAGCCTGGTCTCTGGAAAGATGAAACATTCTCATAAGAGCTTGTGCATTCTGATGAAAAAAGGCATGACTCAACTTTGCTTGTTCAAAAGCATTTGGCAAGGTGTTCACTATAGCAACGGTTAACTTATCAGCCCTGGAGTTGCCCTCCGCCAGGAATCCTGGGAGTGAAGAATGAGCTCTAATATGGGAGACAAAATATTGATTAGTTCTATTTTGCACAAGGGTATAAAGACAGTTAAGATGACGATACAGAGCATCATTGCTAACATTCTTCAGAACTGATCCTTCTATTCTCTTAACTATATTAGCAACATAAGCAGAATCTGTAATCAAATTAAAAGGCTCTGGGAAAAGCTGAAATGCCCTAACTACTGCGGCAAGTTCTACTACCTGGGTTGAACCTTCTACTATTTGAATATTCTGTTTCCATGTTTTAGTTTCTGAGTCTTGCCACGTAACGACCGAGCGATGGGTCTTCCCTGACCCATCACTAAAAATTGTCACAGCATCCAAAGGCACTTCACTTAACAGTGGTCTTTCTCTAAAGCTTAATTTTGCCTGAAATAGTTTATGACTAGGGAAATGAATAGAACAAGTACCTGGATAATTCAATAACGCAATCTGAAGTTCTTCTGAGTTTAGTAATGCCCAATCAAAATATCGTTTCTTCAGAGGCAAGTAAATTATCGCAAACTCCTTGCCTGCCATAGTTAACAACCTTGACCTGCCTCTGATTACAATCTCAGCTAACATTTCCATCGTTGTGAAGATTGTTTTTGGAGATCTATAAGGCAAAAAAACCCATTCTATTATCAATAAGGGATTTTTGGCAGAAGCATCCCATTGAAATATAAGACCATACAATTGCATTTTTTCCCCCAGTACTGCAAGGAAAAATGGTTGTGAATCTACACAACGATGTGCTTGTCTTTTCTGTAAAGCCTCTGTTACTCTGTCAAGTGCCTTTAGAGCTTCAGGTGTGAGGATTCTTGGGGAAGTAATGTCACAATCTCCCTTTAACAAATCAAAAACTGGAGCAAGTTCGTCATTAGTAATCCCTAAAGTAACTCTAATCCAATTTATCTCTCCCAAAAGCTGCTGCAAATCTTGTAAAGTATGAACTTTAATTCGAAGCTGTATTTTCTGTGGCCTTATTGACTGTTCTGTCATTTTCCATCCCAAATATTGCCATGGTGGAGTTTCTTGTATTTTTGACGTAGAAATCTCAAGTCCAGCCCTTTTAATCTCTGTTACAACGCTGTCACGAGCTTCCTCCATCTCCTTCTGAGTGGGTGCTGAAATTAACAGATCATCCATGTAATGTAGAATCTTTGCTTTAGGGTGTTTTCGCCTAGCTGGAGACAAGGCTTTTGCCACAAACCATTGACATATAGTAGGTGAATTTTTCATCCCTTGGGGAAGCACAACCCAGTGGTACCTCATCAATGGTTCTTGTCGATTAACACTTGGAACGGAGAATGCGAAACGCGGGGCATCTTCTGGATGAAGTGGAATATTGAAAAAACAGTCCTTTAAATCAATGATAACTAAAGGCCAGTCTCGGGGAATCATAGAGAGCGAAGGAAGTCCAGGTTGGAGGGGTCCCATATCTTCTATTACTTCGTTGATCCTTCTAAGGTCTTGAAGCAGTCTCCAGGTATTAGAGGTCTTCTTGTGTATAACAAACACTGGTGAATTCCAAGGACTAGTTGTTTCTATGATATGTCCTTCTTGCAATTGTTCCTGCACTAATTTCTTAAGGGCACTCAATTTTTCCTCTTCTAGGGGCCATTGATTAACCCAGATGGCTTCATCGGTTTTCCATGAAAGCTTAGGGGTGATGAGTGCCTGCATGGCCCCTACTAAAAATCCACTTCCAACTTGACTCCCCACTGAGATAACAAATCTCTTCCCCAGACTGTAATAGGCTTTTTCACAATAAAAGGACGAACAATTGCTGTTTTTCCTTCAGGTCCTCTGACTGTAATCGCAGATTCACTTTGTAAGCATAAAGTGGCACCCCCTATTCCTGTGAGGGTATCCAGGGGAGTTACCAACTTCCAGTCTTTTGGCCAAAACAAGTAAGAAATAATAGTAACATCTGCTCCTGTATCTAGTAGGCCTTGAACCATGATTGTTTTATTGTTATGCATTAAACTGCAAGTCAGTAAAGGCCTGTCACGTCCAATATGCTCTGTCCAGAAAATCTCTGGTCCTAAGTTTGAATTTTCTGTTATAGGTGGCCGCCCTTCCATCTCTATCGCTCTGCGTACAGCTGTAGTAGGCACTGCAACAGCAGTGGCTAATTGCGTTCCTGCAGGAACAACTAAAGGAGGTTGTAATGCTTGAGCCAAAATTGTAAGCTCTTCATGATAGTTTGCTGAAACAATTGTTGGATAAACCACGAGACCTATAATACGACACGCATCTTTTCCCATAATTAAAAAGTCCTGCTTTTCTTCAGATGTCCCAGTAACTCCTGTGGGTATCAGGTAGTGGGAACTATTCATAAAACATATCAGTTTGGAGGCTGCCAAGATACAGAATGCTCCAGGGGGCAAGAGGTTTGAGTCGCTCGGGAGATGTTTGACCATTCTGCTAACTGTGTGCGACTTTGGTTTCCATAGGATTGAAGCTCTGGGTAATGAACTGCTGCTATTTGTTTCGTCACGCGGCGAGGCATCGCGCTCAAAAATTCGTTTCCCGGCAAGAGATTCCCATCTACATCATATCTAGAGTGACATCTGTTAGCATAATGTCTTCCCTTTCTACATCTCGGACAACGTAATGGTTTTGTTGAAATCTCTCCAAGCCCTGGACAATTTTTCATTAAATGTCCAGGCTCACCACATCGAAAGCACACTCTTTCATCTATATTAGCTCGTGGCATTGCTCGAGAATTGCTTACAGCAAGAGCATTAAGTGCTGTTACAAGTCTTTTATCCAACACCTCAGCTTGAGCAGAAAGCCTCTTATCCATCATCTCAGCTTGACTGGTAATAGCTCTTTCCAGTTTTTCTCCTAATGAATCAGTTTGAATAACAGCCGTATGCTGTGCATTACCAACTTTACTACATGCTTCAAGCATATCTGAAATACTTGGTTGTACCCCTGGTAAAGCTCTAATAGTTCGCTGACACTCTTCATTAGCATTAACATAAGCAAGATTTCGTAATAAAATCGGACGAGCAACATCATCCTCACACTGTCTCTCCAAAGCCTGGGTCAGCCGATCAATGAAGGAAGAAAAGGTCTCGGTCGGACCCTGCTTGATTTGTGTATAGGCACCTTGTGGAGAACCCACAGGCTCAATTTGCAAAAGTGCCCTTTTAGCTGCTTCTTTGAGGTCAGCAAGGACTGCCCTTGCCAGATCTGCTTGATCTTCTGGCCTGTCATGAGGTGGATCTCCTGCCAGTTGTGCAAGTGTCAAAGCTGCATTAGGACCTCCTGCATAATTCTCTATCAGTTTTCCAAGAAGTCTACGCCACTTTAAATCCCACAACAAATACTGCGAGTCAGTCAAAAGCATGGAGGCAATGTTCTTACAGTCAAAAGGTGTTAAGTCCACATGATCTAAAGTTGCTTTTAATAGCTGCTTAAAGTAGGAAGATCCCAAACCACTCTCCTTTATAGCTCTCCTTAAATCCTTAATGTCATCATGTGCCAGGGCTTCCCATCTCGGGTTTGCTCCTCCTCTCCCATACCTCACCGGCAATGCTAACAGTGATTTACGAGCTGGGACAAGATCATCCTCTTTAGATACCTCCCGATGTATAACATCCCAATTTGTTAAAACAGGCTTTTCCCTTAGATTTATTTCTCTCTGCTTATCGGCAGAGGAGAGCCTATTCATATCTTGAAGGCTTAAATTAGATTCATTCACCGATGGTAAACACTCATCCTGAGTTTGCACATCTGCTGTGCTACCGGCAACCCTCCGAGCTGTCATGGGGGCATCCATCTTTGCTTTCATCACTTCCGAAGATGTCATTTCCGGAGATGTAATTTCCAGGGCCTCCCGCCCTCCGGCACCATACATCACTTCCGAGGGCTCCCCCCTCTTCTCTCCACCACCCCCCCCTTCGGGTGCAATTTTAGAAGCGGCCGGAGGGGGCGACTGCGAGGGAGCCCGTGGCGCAGTTAAAATTCCGGAGCCGCCATTAATCACTGAGTTGTTCAACAATTCTATCACCACTCGGCAAGCAGGGATTAACATAGCTGCCGTCTTATCGTGTTTTGAAGCGAGATCGTAAAGTCTAGTCGCAATATCATCCCAAACCGATTTAGTAAGAAGAAGTTCAAAGTCAACATCAGGGCAATTACGGAAAACCCAAAGCAATAAATCTTTCACTTCTTTGCTGGGAAGAGGCTCAGAATGCAACTTCAGCAAGGCATCTAACTTATTATAAACATCCCTCTGTTCTTTTGAAATATTTTCACCCATCTCTCTACCTACACGGCCCCTGCCTTCACTCAATCGTTGAAGACAGATTTCCTACCGGCGTGCTGGGGAGAAATCGACCTGCGGCTCTCCGTCAAGCTTCCTTTCAGCTTAAGCTCTCGCCGGATCACCCTTCCTTTCAGGGTACGGATAACTCACGTTGACCGAGGGAATCCTCTTCATCCTACTCCGACCTCTGCGCCGTAAATCCGCCACACACCGGGCACCACTTGTCGGGGCCCTCGCCGGGTCACCCCCCGTCCGTTTCTCGCGCTTCACGTGTCGGAGGAAAATAACTTTTCAGGGATGGGACTGTGCAACTACACGAATTTATTGTTTAAAATAACAAACGCATCAGTCGAGGCGTGAGCTTTTACAACACCTCCGAGTAATGGCGACTAGTCACAAGATTTAGGGTTACATCGTAATTTATAACTTCCTAATCCAATAGATACTTAAAACGACACTTTGTTTTAGATTAATGACCTATCACCTGTGGCACTTCTCACTGCAATGCAGCTATATTTTGACCAATAACTTCTCATGTCACGTACACACAGATGTCTCTCTTATACCATCTAAATTCTTAACTTAAACTATATAAAATCACACTATTATATTTTAAAACCCTTCACCAAAACACCCAGTGTACAATTTTACTTATAATGATAGGAACACAAGTTTGTAATCCTTTTGCTTAAAGTCCACAAATCTTTGTCAATTAAGCCAGACCTAGTCTCTTCCAAGGTTGTAAATCAAAGCCTCCTTCAATTGCAGGAGTCTCTACTCCTCTGTCTCCCACAGGTGTGTCCAATCCTATTGGTTTGGATAACACGACGAATCTCTGGAGCTTCTGCAAAGTGGAACTCAGAGCCATTAAATACTTTTGCAAATCATTTTTACCTCTCATATGAATTTCCCCTGGGATATGTGGAACCTGGTATGGCCTGCCATATAATATTTCATAGGGACTGATGTTGTCCCTTCTCCTTGGCTGTATGCGGACTCTTAGCAAGGCTATAGGCAGGGCTTGAACCCATGTCATGGATGTCTCTTGACAAATCTTGCAAATCTGGGTTTTGAGGGTCCCATTCATGCGTTCAACTTTGCCACTTGCCTGGGATCTGTATGGTGTGTGCAGGTCCCAGGTAAGTCCCAAAATCCTGCCAACTTCCCCAACCACTGTTGCAACAAAATGTGGTCCCCTATCTGATGACATTCCCAAAGGAACCCCACATCTTGGTATTATATGATTGAGCAAAGCTTTCACTACTTCTTTTGCTGTGTTGGTGTGACAGGGAAAGCCTCAGGCCATCCACTGAAGGTGTCAACTAGTACCAGTATATATCTGCATCCCTCTTCATGTGGCATCTCAGCAAAATCTATTTGCCAATAATCTCCCGGGAGATCTCCTGTCTTTGTCACTCCTAACACAACTCTCTTGCTTGTGTCAGGGGTGTTTTTACAGCAGGTTTCACACTTGCTTGTTACAGATTGTACAATATCAGTCATTCCCCTCCCTATCACTACTTTCCTCAAATGTTTTAAAAGATTTTCTGTTCCCCGGTGGGTACTTTCATGCTCTCGTTGGGCTATTTCCCGAAGGATCAGGGGTGGAACTACGACTTGTCCTACCGGGGTAACAGCCCACCCACCTTCTTTGATTTCAGCTTCAAGGAACTTAATTAATTTGTGATCCCTCTGATCGTATTTTGGGGTAAATGATGACAAAACTATCTCTTTCTGTGGTACCACTGCAAAAATGCCTTTTTCTGCAATCTCTCTGGCTGTTTCGTCAGCAAAACGATTTCCCAGTTCGGGGGCTGTTTTCCCTTTTTGATGACCCTTGCAGTGCATGATAGCCACTTCCGTAGGCTTCCAAATGCTCTGTAAAAGTGCAAGAATCTGTTTTGCATGCTTAACTTCATTACCTTGAGCAGTCAGCAGGCCACTTTCCTTCCAAATAGCTCCGTGGGCATGCACAACACTGAAGGCATATTTGGAATCAGTCCATATATTCACCTTCCTCCCCTCGCTCAGTTCCAGAGCTCTCGTTAGTGCAATGAGTTCAGCTTTCTGTGATGATACATCTGAAAGCAAGGCTTTTGCCGCAATGATTTTATCTGAGGTGGTTATGGCGTAACCGGTCATCCTCCTACCGTTTCTCATGAAGCTGCTCCCATCAGTGTACAATTCCCAGTCTGGATCTTTCAAAGGAACATCTTTCAGGTCTGGTCTGCTGGAATAAGTTTCCTCTATTGTCTGCAAACAATCATGCTCAGGCACATTGTTAAGTAACGTGGATGATAAAAACATTGCAGGGTTTACCACAGAAGTTGTCTTTAGAGTAACAGCATCCTGTTCTAACAACACAGACTGGTATTTGAGCATCCTGCTAGGGGAGAGCCAGTGTCACCCCTTTTGCTCCAGCACATTTATCACTGCATGGGGTACATACACGACAATGTGCTGCCCAAGGGGGAATTTACGGGCCTCCTGTATCAGAAGGACTGTTGCTGCCACAGCTTTCAAGCATCCTGGCCAACCCTGGGCTACATTATCTAGTTGTTTTGAGAAATAGGCCACAGCTCTTCGCTGGTCTCCAAGGTGCTGTGCCAGTACCCCCAGAGCAACATTCAGTTGCTCATGTGTAAAGAGTTCAAAAGGTTTAGTCAAGTATTGCAGCCCCAGAGCTGGGGCTTACATCAAGGAATGTTTCAGCTGTTTAAATGCAGCCCTGGCATTCTCTGTCCACATGATTGTCTCCTTTTCAGCTGCTTTAATGACCTCATATAAAGGTCTCCCCAGTATACCGTAGTTTGATATTTACAGGTGACACCAACCTACCATTCCCAGGAAGGCCTGCATCTGTAGGTACAAAAATGCTGTTAGCGAGGATTTTCTTGCTATTTTCTAAGTCCGTAAGAGACTTTTCTCTCTCACAGAAGAGGTAGCAGGGAATGTAAACAACCAAGACACCTGCAACCTTGAAAAGTCTTGCTTATGGTAGAGTAGAAAAATATTTTGACAATGGATGTTTTAGGATTTTAGCCAATCACCCCCAAGGGGTGGCTGGTCCTTTGTCCAATTAGACTATGAAGAAAAAAGTCTATGAAAGGGTTTGTAAAATAATTAAATAAATCAACCTTGCTGCACAATTCCTGCCTGCTGGATCTTCTCCTCCTCCTCCTCCCTATGGCTGCGGGACACGGTGATATACCGTAGGAAACAGGCCTGCGGTAATATTTGGTGCTGCCCGATGTGATTTGCACTCTCTGACCTATCCTGCACGCTGCGACCCAAGCCGAATTCCTCTAGAGGTACGCTGCTCCCCTTCCCCCCCGGGACCGGGAGGTCCAACAGAACTGAGAAATGGCAAACAGCGGCTCACAAACCGACGCTGCAGTCATGGTCTGGAAAGGTGTGTTTAGTATAATGCACACCTCCATTCCTGAAAACTCAGTTCGGGAATTATTAGACTGGGCTACTTTAAAAGGGATTTCCATGGACAGAGATACTGCCCTGGACTTTGCCATATGGCAGGAACTCGGCTCTGCTGTCTGACACGAGCTCCCGACTGGGGACCCAGCCGCGTTAGAATTATACAAAACCTGGCGTTCATTATTTATCCTGCTGACAGACTTTGACTGTGATAGCAGGGCTGTATCGCCTATCTCGGTGATGAGTGACGGAGGAATGTCCGAGGGGGGCCCCGTTGACTGGGCTTCCAGGGCAAATGATGGTGGATTCAGAAATCCCCCCCCGGCTCCACAGGCAGAGCCTGGCTGGCTCACCCTGCACAATCGCAGGACTCCGCAGCCCCCAGGGACCCCGCGCCAGCAGAGGTGGGGGGGTCAGGGCAGCGAGATGGCGCACAGCCTGCCTTGCCGTTTGGCTGGGCGGCGGCCAGGGCTTTTTGAGGGCCGCAAATCAGTGGTTTGGCCACTTGGATGCCCAGAGCGGCTCCTAGCTCGGTTCCGTATGCACCTGGATCTAACTTCTTAGCCGGCGTTGCGCCGGGCGTGCCTGCCCCGAGACTCCCTGGCTGTGATCCGCTGCCCTCCTTGGCGCTGGACTGTTCTGCGAAGTCGCAGAACCGAGCCATCGACGTTTTAGTACAGCATCTGCCTTTGCTGACAGTTACTGAACCTATCCCGAAGGATGGAGGACCTGCTCAGCCTGTTAGGGTGGCGGATGCCCAGGACCTCCAATCCAAGGTGGCACAATATGGACTAGGTTCTGCTGAGGTTATGCAGATAATAAGGGTGATAAATACAGATTTGCTTTCTCCATTTGATATCAGACACTTAGGTCAAATTCTATTTCAAGCGGTACAATTTACACTTTTTAAGAAAACCTGGAGAAAGCTGGCCGGCAAGGCTGCATTAGCAAATATGCAGCTCCCTGCTGCTGATCCTAGACGGACAACAGGAGTGGATGCTTTGATGGGGACCGAGCTGAAAACCTGAGGAAAGAGAAAGAGGAGATGCTTAAAGCTGAAATTCTGTTGTGAAGCTATGATATATCAGAGTATCCCGTTGTAATTTCATGAAGATATGGGGGGTGGAGTGTTCAACTCGTAAGCAATAGGCAGATGCTGCCGCAGCTGTAATTTCATGAGAAGTTTGGACAGAGAGAGATGAACCAGATGAACCAGATGAGGACTTTTGCTCCAAAGAGGAAAGGAGAAAAACCTCAATTCCTAGAGATGCTTCCAGAGATAGTCTTAAAGATGAAGATGACCCTTTGCTCCCAGGGAAGGAGAAGGGCCTCGGTTTTTTTTTTGTTTCTGAACAGCTCAACCTTAAAATTGTACCCCAGAAAACCTTCAAGAGTGGACCCTCGAAAGCAGTTGCGGGAAAAGCTGCAAGTCGGGGGAAGGGAGTCACATCGTAAGCAGAGAGACTCCTCTTCCTGAATGGACTGAACAATATTTGGAAGTGGGTGGCTGTCTCGGTGTGATACTGTTTTCATAGCATGAGCAAAAAGAGACTTCTCTTTCTAAATGGACTGAACAAGGTTATTATGGAAGTGGAAAACAGACTGAACATCTTAAGGGTTGTCTTTACATTGTCAGTGGGAGAAGGGAGGAAGGTGGGGGGAGGAGGAGAGTTCTAAAGGTGGTATAATTTTTTTTTCTTTTCTTCTTTTAGGTCTGTTAATAAACTTCTTTATATTCATTCAAGTTGGTGCCTGCTTTGCATTTCTCCTAATTCTTATCTCACAGAAGATAAACAGTAATGAGTATTTTAGACCAAACCACTACAAGACCATACCTTTGGTATCCCACATTCTCCTACTGGCCAAGCCATTGGTGAACTCGCTCATGGTATCTTGAAGCGTGTTTTGGACAAACAAAAAAGGGGAATGCATGGAGAAGTATTACAGCTGGTGGTGGGGTCAGTGGCTCTGACCCAGGAAGAGGTGACCGGTCCGGAGAGATGGTCCCGAAAGGGATCGCCTTCCCGAGGTCCAGTGTCTTCCTCTCAGCTGCTGGCAGAGGGGCCCTTGCAGAGGCTATCAGCTCTTTAGTGATTATCAGCTTGTGATTTCAGCTCAGCTCTGCAGGGCACCCCCAGGCCAAACCAGACCAGAGAGAGACGAGAAGGCCTGTGTAGCTGGTTCCGCACAGAGGTAGCTTTATTGTTGGTTCTCTCCGGCAAAGGGGAAAGCCAGGGACGAGCTCTCTCTCCCACAGAGCCAGGGGGCTTCCTTTTATAGGGATACAGGGGATCAGTAGGGGACCAATGGGTTACAGAGGGTCTGGGACAGACCAATGGGTTACAGAAAGATCTGCATAGGGTCTCCCAAAGGATCGTGGGTCCACCTTTCCTCGCCATGACCCAAGAAGTGGCTGCCTTTTCAGGGAGTCCTGCTGGGCGATTGCGAAATGTCTTGTCTCAGCAGAGATCCCTCCAGGGCAAGGGCTGGGCATATCCCACAGAGAAGCCCCACAGAGCTGACTAGCAAAAGCTTTGTATACAATTAATCCCCTTACAGTACCACAAAATTCAAATAATCCTGTTATTCTGAATCATTTTCTCTCATTGCAGTCTGCAGGCGACAGACAACTGGCCCAGGCAAAAGTCTGGGTGCGGAATTTACTCACTAACCAGTGGGAAGGCCCTCATGAGCTTATTGTTTGGGGTCGTGGGTATTCTTGCGTTTCCACAGATACTGGGATACGGTGGCTACCTTCAAAATGCGTTCGCCCTGACCTACAGCACCAGAGGCAGAAATGGCAACCTCCAAATGATGACCAGAACGCCAACCATCCAAATGGCGACCAGAATGTAGATCATCAGCCTAATGACTCTTCTGATGATGACCAGGATGTTGACCATCAGGCAGATGGTCCTTCTACAAGCAGAGACTGGGATGGTCCTTCCACAAGCAGAGACTGAACTTTAAATTTCTTGTTATGGAGTCAGATAGTTAAAGCCTTAAGGACATATTTAGAATTAATAACTGATGTAGATTTCTATTTAGAATTAATAGTAGAGTTGTTATCTTAAAAAACAAAAAGGGGGAATTGTAGGTACAAAAATGCTGTTGGCGAGGATTTTCTTGCTAGTTTCTAAGTCCGTGAGAGACTTTTCTCTCTCACAGAAGAGGTAGCAGAGAATGTAAACAACCAAGACACCTGCAACCTTGAAAAGTCTTGTTTATGGTATAGTAGAAAAATATTTTGACAATGGATGTTTTAGGATTTTAGCCAATCACCCCCAACGGGTGGCTGGTCCTTTGTCCAATTAGACTATGAAGAAAAAAGTCTATCAAAGAGTTTGTAAAATAATTAAATAAATCAATCTTGCTGCACAATTCCTGCCTGCTGGATCTTCTCTCCTCCTCCTCCCTATGGCTGCGGGACACGGTGATATACCGTAGGAATCAGGCCTGCAGTAATATGCATCTTCCTTACGGTATGGGGCTCTGGAAGTCGACAGATGGCTTCCTTCCGCTCTCTGCTGAGTTGTCGATGTCCACGGAAAATTTCCAGGCCCAGGTATACTACTGTTTCCCTGGCAACCTGTGCCTTCTCTTTCAAGACCAGATACCCACTTCGACCCAAAAAGTTCAACAGACTTACAGTGAGCTTTATGCAGCCATCTCGTGTCTTGGCCGCTATCAAGATGTCATCAACGTACCGGAGAACTGCTCTTCCTGGTTCTTGTTTCCTCCAGTCCTCAAGCTCCTTTGACAGCTGGTTTCCGAATATGGTTGGGCTGTTTTTGAATCCTTGTGGTAAAACTGTCCTGGTGAGCTGGGTCTTCTTTCCTGTTTCTGGATTCTCCCACTCAAATGCAAAGAGTTCTTGGCTATTGTTATGCAGAGGAATGCAGAAAAAGGCATCCTTGAGATCTAAAACAGTGAACCACCCTAATTCATTTGTTAGTGTTGTCAAAAGTGTGTAAGGACTTGCTACCACTGGGTGTATGTCCTCTGTTATCTTGTTGATTTTTCTCAAATCCTGTACCAACCTGTAGCTTTTACCATCAGCTTTCTTTACTGGCAAGATTGGTGTGTTGTACCTGGATTCACATTCCACTAACAACCCAAATTTGAGAAACTTTTCAATCACAGGTACTAATCCCTTGCGAGCTTCTAATTTCAGAGGATATTGTCTTTGCCTTACTGGTGTAGCCCCTGCTTTGAGTGTGATACTCACAGGTTCAGCTTTTTTGGATCTCCCAGGAGAATCATTGGTCCACACTATTTGAATGACAGCCTTTTCAACTTCTTTGGGAATTTTTGCATGGCATTCCTGTACAAGGATAGCAGCTGCTTTGATAATTTTAGATTCTGGGATTATAATTTTCACTCCCCCTTCCTTTGAAAACTTAATTTCTGCTTCCAATTTTTTTAATAAATCTCTGCCTAACAATGGCATTGGGGAATTTGGCATATACAGGAACTGGTGAGTGACCCAGTGTTTTCGCAATTTAAATTTTAGAGGTTGGAAAAAAGGCCTTGTTTCACTTACCCCTGTAGCTCCAATCACATCCACAGTGTCTTGACTCAGTTTACCTTTTAAAGTATTTAACACAGAATACGTTGCCTCTGTATCATCCAGAAATTCAACATCATCATTCCCCAGCTTAGCTACAACCGAAGGCTCTGCTGGGGTAGTTACCTTCGGTCCCCGTCATTCCGTATTTACAGGTAGTTCCGAAACTGGGGGCTTCTTTTCTGCTCGTGATGGACACTCATTTTTCCAGTGCCCCCGTTTTTTGTAAATTGCGCATTGGTCCTCAGATACGGGAAAAGGGGGACCCCTTTTTGATGTCTCAGATAACTTTTCCTTATCATACTTCTTCTTGTGGTGGGGTTTATGATGTTTATCTTTGTCTGCTAAGTCTCTGTTCTGGTATACCTTCCAGGCTACATTCAACAATTTACTTATGTCCGGTGGCCCATCTATCTTTTGCAGCTTTTTCTTTATGTCATTAGCAGATTGACCTATAAACAGGTAAGCCAGGTGGATCTGCTGCTCAGGTGAGTCAGGGTCTAAGGTAGTGTATTTTTCTGCAGCCTCTTTAAGCCTATTTAGAAACTCTGTGGGGGGCTCATTTGGATTTTGTTTGATCGCATATAATCTAGCCGAATTCACTGCTTTAGGAATGGCACATTTTAACCCAACAACTACCCATTTTTGGCATCGCTTCATCTTTTCCATCTGTTCTGGGACATTAGGATCCCAGTTAGGGTTCGCTAGGGGATAGATATCCTTAACTGACCCTTGAAGACTCCCAGTTGCAATTTGAGTTTCTATAGCAGATATAACAGCTTTGTTGACCACTTCTCTCTCTGTTTTATCCAATAATTCATCTAGCATAACATTTAGATCACCCCAATCTGGGTTTTGGGTTATTTATGGCCATTTCTACACGCATAGCTACTCTCTCTGGGTTGTCCCTGTACTTCCCAATTGAGTTTTTCCACTGCTGTAATTCTCCGAGAGAAAATGGTGCTTTTATATAAATAACTTTTTGATTTCCCACAGCCTGTCTCAGAGGTGCTTCTAATGCAAGTTCTTCCTCCCCCCCTTTATCTGCTTTGGACTTTGTGTGTTTAGCGACGGGACTGACTGCTCTCATGTCTTCTTGGGCTATCTTGCCCCTTCTTCTACCACCCTCCCCGTGAGAACCATCTGTATCAAAATCATCCCATTCGCTTTTAATAGAAATTGGTTCATTGGTTTTAAAAATTGTTCCAGGCAAATGTTGATCAGGAACTGTCTCGCTCTTTGCGGCAGTGGAGGGGTAGGGAGGCAGGGGCTGTAAGCAGGTTCTCCCGTCCCTAGCTCTGCAAGAGCCGCCTGGGTCGGGGCCATCCCATCTGCCCTCAGCTTTAACACTGCCTGTGCCGCAGGGTAGGGAGAGCGACCGGCTCCTCCTGCCTCTGGCTCGGAAACTTGCGGTTCTCTGTATTGGGGAATGCTGCCGCAATTGCCCGTGTCCATTTCTGCCTTCACTTCCGTGTTCGGGGTTCCTGGGGAAAGGTGGGCAGCCTGCCCTTTCCCCTCCCCTTTCCCTGTCTCTGCCTCTGGAAAGGTCAGGGGGCGATGGCCAGACTGCACCTTCTCTGCCTCTGCAAAAGTCAGGGGGCGGTGGCATACCTGCCTCTTCTCTGCCTCTGGAAAAGTCAGGGGGCGGTGGCCAATCCGCCCCTTCTCTGCCTCTGGAAAAGTCAGGGGGTGGTGGCATACCTGCCCCTTCTCCGCCTCTGGGGCGGTCAGGGGGCGGTGGCCAGTCTGCCGTTCTCCGCCTCTGGGGCGGTCAGGGGGCAGTGGCATACCCGCATCTCTCCCACCTCTGTACCCGCCCTCCGCCCCTGACAAGGCTGGGGGCGGGGAGGCCCCGCGCCGCTCCTCTGGCTTGGAGCCGCCTGCTCGCCCCCTCCCCTGCCCCCGCTCGGACAGCGGTCGGGACAGCGGAGGAGGCGGCGGCTGCGGCAGCTGCAACGGTGGCGGCTGCAAAGGCGGCGGAGGCGGAGGCAGCGGAGCCGCCCCCACCCCCACTTGTGCGGGCTGCCTCGGCGACGGCGGCAGTGGCGAAGCCACCGCTCCCCCACACCCCGCCCCAACCTGTGCGGACTGCCCCGGTGGTTGAACGGGGGGGGAGACACCCCCCCCCCCCCCCCCCCCCCCATTGCGCAAAGCTGGTGCTACCATATCTGTATCTGTCATATCGATTTCTCTGTCCGTATTAGTATGCGAGTCAGCTTGCTGCGGCTTTTTCTTTCCTTTTCTCCTCCTCAAAGTCATCTCCATATTACTTTTGTCTACTACATATGCTTCTTCCCTGTTCAGATACATAGTAAAAAGTTCTGCATATCTTAGTTCATCAAACCTACGTAATGATCTCAATTCTACCATCGGGTCAGTAATGATGTTAATTTCCAAACTCCCATAGCGAGGCCAACTTCCTTGACTTAAATTTAAAGTCGGCCAAACCCATGTGGACAGTCTGATCAGTTCTCGGGTGTGCAAAGTAGTTTTTCGCCCTGTCAGCCATCTCCAGTGTTTTATTACCAGCTCTAATGGGCTGTTAGGAGGGATTTTTTCATTCACACCACCCATGTTTTCTCACAGACAGGAAAACTCTGCCAGAGGAAAGCTCTTCACTCTGGAATTCAGCCTGCAATCTGGCCTTGGAATTCCGATTTCCCAGGCAGTTTATCTAGGTTACTACACAAACACTTCAAAACAGCACTTTGAAACACAAAAAAGCAACTAGTTTTAGCAAGCAGTAAATGCGCGCGTGTGGAAATCTGGTCTCAAAAGGATTCGAACCCACAACTTCCCGACGTTCCAATCAACCAACCACCCAACCAACCAACCAACCAACCAACCAACCAACCAACCAACCAACTTCTCAGCCACTCCTGCGTCTGCGTAGGGTGCAGCCTCTGGGCTCCTGTGGACTCCACGGAGGGCATCCCGTTCTTTCCACAGTTTGCAGGGGAAAAGTTTAAGCTTTCCCCTTTTGTGGGCTTTTATGCCCCCAACCTTTCCAACCCCCTCGGAGATCTCCTTCCCTAGTGCTAGCACAGTCTCGGTAGTATCGATCCCCTTTTCTCTTACCTCTTTCCGTGCTTCTGCCTTTCTGTGCTGGGTCCTAAAGTCCTGGTCACAGTCTTAGATTGTTGCTCCAGCCCCTCTGTAATTTGCCGGCAAAGAGAGGGGCAAAGCAAGATGTGTTCCAACCCAAGACTGTGATTTTCAAGGTCTTTAGTGTCCCTTTGTGGTTGCCAGGAGCTGATGCCTTTTCCTGGTCTTAAAATCAAGAGTCATACACAGTTAGAAGGGGAAAAGGGATTTTACCTTGGTATTTATTTTAAGGATCCTTAGGTGCACACGTTCAGGTCATATGCATCGAGAGGCACCCTGCTGAGTTCATCCCCAAAGCTCGGGTATAAAATTATAGGTTTTACTAATTAGCATATCTATCAAAGATTCCCCAATGAGAGGCTCAAGTGAGCCCCCCTCCCCAAGGAACCTTCCCCTGGATGGTTCTATCTTGGTTTACAGAATGTGTTCTGGAGAGGACCTTGGGGTCTGGGGCACACTGATCCCTAGCTACGAAGCTTCTAAAATGTTTAGTCTCTTAGCTGAACAAACAAGTCCAAGAATGTAGGGGAAAAGCACTAGGAATACAGAAGTTGTAAAAAGGTGTAACAGGGGTATAAAAGAAAAGGCAAATAATCTTCATGGCATCATTTGGTCAAGCTGTAAATCATATAAGAAGAAAGCTGCAAAAGTTTAATAGGGTTCAGGACATAAGTAAATTGTTAGAAGTAGCCTGGAAGGTGTATCAGGACAGAGACCCAAGTGACAGTCAGACACTGTCCTAGCAAGAGGGTTTGTCAGGAGAAGCCACCCAACGGAACATCTTCCTCTCTGCACAAAGATGAGAGTGCGTATTGCAAAAAAAGGGGACATTGGAAAGCCAACTGTCCGATGTTGAAGGAGAAACCCCCAGTTCCCCAACTCACAGAGGGACAAGACTCATACTCAAGAGTAATGGGGACCAAAGGATTCTCCCCCAGCAGAGCCTTTGGTTAGTAGCCAAGCTGGGGAAAGATGAGATCGAAATTGTGGTAGATACTGGAGCGGCGTATTCTGTGTTAAATACTTTAGAAGGGAAACTGAGTCAAGATACTGTTCATGTGGTTGGGGCAACAGGGCAACTGAAACATGGCCTTTCTTCCAACCACTGAAATTTAAACTGGGGAAGCACTGGGTAACTCATCAATTCCTTTATATGCCTAACTCCCCTAAAGCATTGCTGGGGAGGGATTTACTGGAGAAATTGGAAGCTGAAACTAAATTCTAAAAAGGGAAGGGTGTACGAGTTATAATTCCAGAAACTAAATTTGTCAAAGTTACTGCACTTTTTATACAGGACAGATGTGATGAAATCCCCATTGAAGTTGAAAATGCTGTCAACCCAATTGTGGGGGCCAGTGATGTTCCAGGAAGATCCAAACAGGCAGAACCAGTGAGCACTGCACTCAAACCAGGAGCCACACCAGTAAGGCAAAAACAATACCCATTGAAATTAGAAAGTCGTAGAGGATTGGCACCTATAATTGAAAAATTCCTCCAACATGGGTTATTAGTGCAATGTGAGTCCAGGTATAACACGCAAATCCTTTCAGTAAAGAAAGCTGATGGTGAGAGTTATTGATTAGTGCAAGATTTAAGAACAATTAACAAAATTACAGAGGGCATACACCCAGTGGTAGCAAACCCCCTATACTCTTTTGACCACACTGACAGACGAATTAGGGTGGTTTACTGTTGTGGACCTGAAAGATGCCTTTTTCTGCATTCCTGTGCATAAAAACTTGAATTGGACACGACACCCATGAATCACACACACCAACTCCGTTCAGAAGGCAAGAAGCTTATCTTTAACACCACACAGCGTCTTTTATAGTTTCTTAGCTGTTTACATAGTTTTAAAGCATGACAAGCTTAATTAAACCTGTTATAAATAAAGTATGTAATTCGTGCTATTATATATAAAACTGGAAATGAATCAAACCATGTAGAGACAAAGTTCCCAACCCCCCCCCCCCCCCCCCCCCCCCCCACCGGCTTGGCTGAGAGAAAAATTTCACAACACCAAAAGAAGTTCCTCACAATAAGTGAGGATTCCACCTAGGTGGAGTTGGATCTTATCACCGGGACATTTGCACTATGACGATTTGATTACCACCTTCTGGTATCTACACCTCATCTGATAAGGAATCGGACATTCCGGGAACTAAAAATAACTGTTCCAGGAACCAGAGATGGTCCATCCATCAGCAGAAATGACCCACTCATCACCCAGGATGGACGAGTCATCAGACCCAGGAAAGGCTTTGTGCAGCCCAACTCCGGGACAAGAAAACTTCATGAATATGAGAAGAATAGGATTAATTCGGACTTCACCAAAAACTGTATAAGAAGGGACCAGCCGAAGCAGCAGTCGTGAACTTGGGAGGTCTGGTGCGATAAAGATCAGATCTATGCGTGTTCACCCAGCTCCGACCCCGGGCTCGGTGCTGCTTTCCTCGATCGTGGCTTTTGAAACCGATATTTCGGTCACATAATAAATGTCATTTCTTTATAAATTTTGATTGGCCATTTCGTTTCTATCAATTTTTGGTGACCCGACGTGATACGATTTGGGGCATCGCGGATCCCTCTTTCGGTCAGGAGGCGCCCCGCTAATCTTTCTAGCGGCCTGGCCGGACAGGGGATCCCGCGGACCAATCGTATCAACGAACCTAATTTAAAGTGATACCTCGATCGAGAAAAGGGAATAAAACGAGCTCTCAGGGAATTCGGAGAGGGACCCAGGGTGGGATCCCCGGAGCCGCGGCAGGGTAATTCACTCATAAAAATCTACCTGCACGAAGAATCCAAGCAGGAAAACGGACCGTAAGTATTGCGTGGTTGAGTGGGGGTGACCGAGCGTGTGTGTGAGACGTGATACTATCACGAAGCGAGTGTGGACCCCAAGATCGCAGTTCCTCTCTCCCGCGAGGGAAGAGGTCGGTCGCGGGGGAAGCGAAAGACACGGAGTAAATTCTTTTTCCACACGTCAAGCCCGAATAAATCGAGAAATTCGGGGGATCGGTCGCAGACGACTAGGGGGAAGGGTACATCCTTTATCGAGGTCAAAGGACTGGTAAGCCCCCTCGTCTCGGACACATTTAGTCCAGGTAAAAGTCAGAACTTTGAGAGCTGTTACCGGAGGAAAACCCCCAGGGCGGTCCCCTGCGAGGGCTACTATACTGGTAAGAAATTAAAATACAAATTTAACACGGTACCGAATTCAGGGATTTAGAAGATTCCACAAAATTAAGGTAAGATACGCTAGCGAAGTAATTTTTTCTTTCTTTTTTTCTCTCTCTCTTTTTTTTTCCTTTCTTTTCACTCTTCTTTGATGGGACAGAAAAAGAGCAAACCCCAAGAAAAATCAGGGGGTGGGAAGGAACAAGGGATACCTGAAATCCCGAGAGATAGCCCCTTAGGCTGGATACTAGAGCACTGGGGAGACTGTCCCGAAAGGAGAAATAAATCCAAGGAAAAAATGGTTTATTTCTGTATGGAAGTATGGGGGGGGCAAAGAAATCAGGGAACATGTAATTTGACCTATTTTTGGCACTTTCGAAAGGTGGATGTGCCAAGCTCTAAGTAATTATATAAACACTAGGACCCCTCCCCGAAAAGAGGAGGAAGAATATGTTAAGATGTGGGCGTCTGCTCGAACGCAGCTTCTCCCGATAAAAATACAACAGGGGCCTGCCACTCCGAGCGGAACATGGGACCCCTTAGACAACCTTCCTCCCCCGTATTTGGTCCCTCCGCACCCACCCGTGCAGGCACAAGCACCTCAAATGGACGGCGCCGCGGCGATACCGGGACAAGTACCGGTATCACAAATCTATCCTCAACTCCAACCCTTGCCTTCATCGCCACCTGGGGGAAACGAAGATCCCTCCACTCCCCCACCGGGAGCCTACTCCCCCCCTTCCAGCAGAACACGCTTTCAAGCAAAGAAAGCCAGCGGAGATCACGGGGAGGGAGGAAAGCATAAGCTGCTTCCCCTGAGAGAGGTGCCAACTGCACCAGGGGTTATAGGGTTCGTAAACGTGCCCATTAACCCGGGAGATGTGAGGGCTTTTAAGAAAGAGATGGGAAACCTAATGGATGATCCCCTAGGGGTGGCAGACCGGCTGGATGAATTTTTGGGAAACAGTATATATTCATATGATGGTATATGCGCAATACTAAGGTCCCTATTCAACAGCGAGGAACGGGAAATGATTAAACAAGCCGGGATACGGGGATGGGAACACAGGAATCCACAGGGAGCACCAGGCAGCCAGAAATGGCCAAGCCAAGACCCGGGGTGGGACGCTCAGACGGGGGATGGTAGACGAAACATGATAGATCTAAGAAACATAGTAATACAAGGGATACGTGAGGCAGTACCCAGAGGGCAGAATCTAAGTAAAGTGTTTGGGGAACGCCAGGGAAAGGATGAAACACCCACAGAATGGCTAGAAAGATTGAGGCGAAATTTACAAATGTACTCTGGAACTGACCCTAATTCACTGATTGGGGAAGTTCTATTAAAAACACAATTCGTTGCAAAATCCTGGGAGGACATAGGGAGGAAACTCGAGAAAATTGATAACTGGCAGGAGAAAAATTTACAGGAATTGCTCAGAGAAGCCCAGCGGACGTACATGAGGAGAGATGAGGAAAAACAAAAGGCACAAGCGAAGTTGCTAGTGGCAGCTGTCAGGGAAGTGCAGAAGCAGGAACGCCCAAGCGACACGGTAAGCCCGGGGCGGGGCCCCGACCCTCAGAGGAACCGAGTCCCTCCCCCGCAATGGAAACAAGATAGCCACAGAAACCTTCCAGAGTGCTTTTACTGTGGGAGGAGGGGGCATTTTAAGAGGGATTGTAGAAAAAGGTTGAAAGATGAGAAAATCTTTCAAGAGGATTAGGGGTGTCAGGGGCTCCTCAATTTAGGGTCCAGAACATCCAGAGAGCCCTTGATAAAATTAAAAGTCGGACCCCTGAAGCAAGAACTAATTTTTTTAGTAGACTCAGGAGCTGAACGGACCACGGTTCAGCAACTGCCGAGCGGATGCAAAAAAAGTAAGAATACCCAAATAGTGGTCGGGGCAAAGGGGGAGCCCTTTAAAGTTCCGATTATTAAAGATGTAGAATTTGAATCGGAAACCAGAATCTGCCTAGGGGATGTGTTATTGGTAGAAGAGGCAGACTACAATTTGTTGGGAAGAGATTTGATGGTGGCTTTGAAGGTAAATCTGATTGTTCAAGAATCACAGCTTACGGTGAGCCTATACAAACTAACCATAGAGGATGAAAACAAGATTAATCCAAAAGTTTGGTATACTAAAGGAGAGGCTGGCAAAATAGAAATGACACCCATTCACATCGAAATTGAAAGACCAGAAGACCCGATCAGAGTTAAACAATACCCTCTCCCTGTAAAAGGGAGAAAGGGACTGAAACCAGTGATAGATGAATTAATAAAGAAAGGGACTCTGGAGCCCTGCATGTCCAGACATAACACTCCTATTCTGGCAATACAGAAATCAGATGGAAATTATAGACTAGTACAGGATCTGAGAGCAGTAAATGCAAGAACTAAAACCCTATTCCCCACAGTCCCTAACCCATACACTCTATTAAGCAACGTCTCTCCCTCAGATACCTGGTATAGTGTAATAGACTTAAAAGATGCCTTTTGGACTTGCCCTCTAGCCGAGGAAAGTCGGGACTATTTTGCCTTTCAATGGGAAGATCCTGAGACCCACCGCAAACAACAGCTCAGGTGGACCTCCTTGCCTCAGGGGTTTGTAGATTCACCGAACTTGTTTGGCCAGGCTCTTGAACAATTACTCAGCCAATTTGAACCTATTCAAGGAACCAAGCTACTTCAGTACGTAGATGACTTGCTGGTAGCTGGACCAACAGAAAAAGATGTAAGAGAAGCCACTATAAAGTTGTTAAACTTCCTAGGGGACAAGGGGTTAAAAGTCTCCAAGTCAAAACTTCAATTCACTGAACCCGAAGTAAAATACCTGGGACACTGGCTAACTAAAGGAAAAAAGAAATTAGACCCTGAAAGGGTAGCTGGTATCGTGGCTCTGCCCCCACCTGGTACAAAGAGAGAAATCAGGCAGTTACTAGGACTCCTGGGGTACTGCAGACAATGGATTGAGAGTTATAGTGAAAAGGTGAAATTTCTATATGAAAAACTAACCACTGACAGGATAAAGTGGACGGAGCAAGATGAAAAAGAATTTAAAAATTTAAAGGAGGCCCTAATAACAGCCCCGGTCTTAAGTCTTCCAGATGTGAAGAAACAGTTTCAATTATTTGTGGATGTCAGCAACCACACTGCCCATGGGGTCTTAACTCAAGATTGGGCAGGAGTTAAGAAACCAATAGGATATATGTCAAAGCTGTTGGATCCAGTAAGCAAAGGATGGCCCACATGCTTGCAGGCAATAGTAGCTGTGGCACTGATGGTAGAAGAAGCAAAAAAAGTGACTTTTGGGGCACCTTTAATTGTATATACTCTTCACAGTGTCAGGAACCTGCTGCAACAAAAAGCTGATAAATGGCTTACTGATGCTAGGCTTCTGAAATATGAGGCAATATTGGTCCATTCTCATGATTTAGAGCTGCGGACAACTACAGCACAAAACCCTGCGCAGTTTCTGTATGGGGGGGTCTCAGAGACACCAACTCATAATTGTGCTGAAATAGTAGAACTACAAACAAAGATAAGGCCGGATCTGGAGCAAGAAGAACTGGAAGAAGGAGAGAAATGGTTTGTGGATGGTTCAGCAAGAGTAGTGGATGGTAAGAGAAAGTCAGGATATGCGGTAATAGATGGAAAAACAGGAGAAGTGGTGGGAGTCTGGACCTCTAAGTGCTAGTTGGTCAGCTCAAGCATGTGAATTGTATGCAGTATTAAGAGCTCTGAAGCGATTGAAAGGAAAAAAGGGAACTATTTTTACAGATTCCAAGTATGCATTTGGTGTGGTACACACTTTTGGGAAAATTTGGGAAGAGAGAGGGCTGATTAACACCAGAGGGAGAGGATTAATTCATGGGGAAATAATAAAACAGATCCTGGAAGCTGTCAGGGAGCCAGAGGCAATCTCAATAGTGCATGTTAAGGGACATCAGACAGGCATGCAGTTCCAGACCCGAGGAAATAATCTAGCTGACAAAGAGGCGAAAAATGCAGCATTATTAAAAGTAAGTACCCCAGAGGTCGAGCAAGGAGAACCCAAAGAATACCCCCCACAACCCTCCGAAAGGGAGATTGAAGACTACCTAAAAATCGGAGCAAAACAAGAAGAAGGTAAGTGGAGGTTACCTGATGGGAGGGAGCTACTGTCAAAAGAATATAGTAGAAAAATCCTCAAAAGACTACATCAGCAAACTCATTGGGGGGCAAGGGCCCTGGCAGAACAATTTTTAAAGTTTTTCAGATGTAAAGGTATTTATGAATTAGCAAAGCAGGAGGTACAAGGGTGCATGATTTGCCAGAGAATAAACCGGGCTAACTCCCGACAGGCAGTACTGGGGAGTCGCCCTGCTGCTCATCGGCCTTTTGAAAGGATCCAAATAGATTTTACTGAGCTACCTAAAATTGGAAGATATAAAAATTTGTTGGTATTAGTTGATAAACTAACCCACTGGGTGGAGGCTTTCCCTACCTCAAGGGCAACAGCCCAGACAGTTTCAAAAATATTATTGGAAGAAATTATACCCCGATATGGTATAATAGACTACATAGATTCGGATCAAGGGACACATTTCACCTCTAAAATTATTAAGCAATTGGCTGAGGCACTAGGAATTCGATGGCAATATCATACCCCTTGGCACCCTCCGAGCTCGGGCCAGGTAGAGAGAATGAACCAAACTCTAAAAGCACAATTATCAAAATTAATGTTAGAAACAAAAATGACCTGGATAAAGTGTCTCCCCTTAGCCCTCCTAAACATCCGAACTATGCCTCACTCTGAGACAGGGCTGTCACCCTTCGAGATGCTTTATGGGATGCCTTATGAACATGGAATGCCAGTAGGGCATCCTGGGATAGAGGATGGACAAATCCATCCCTATCTGACAGCAATCAATAAGAATTTACAGGAATTAAGGAAACGGGGGCTGGTGACACAACATTCCCCCCTGGGATTTGCTATCCACAAAATACAGCCGGGGGACAAGGTTCTTATAAAAACATGGAAGGAAACCCCTCTCACTCCTCACTGGGAGGGTCCATTTCTTGTCCTCCTCACTACAGACGCAGCAATTCGAACGGCAGAAAAAGGCTGGACGCACGCTTCTCGAGTGAAGAAAGTCGAAGTCCAGCAAGGAATACCTGAGTGGAAGATCACTTCTTCACCCAGAGATTTTAAAATAAAATTGCACAGACCCAACAAATGACCGGGAGGGATCAGATAAGTTGTAATATAACTGGTTGTGAATGTTATCCCTTTGTCTCTTTCAAGTGTGAATGTTGTAACGAAATTTGGGTTGTTCATTGTCCCTGAGGGGATAGGCCCAGAGGCCTGTGTACAAAGTGTTTGGAGGAGGAGCAAGACCTGACTAGCCAATATTTAACCCTTGCTACCAAAATGGGAAATTGGAACTAGACTCCCCTGAGTGGTACGCCATATATATATATAAATACGGGTTCAGGGGAAAATTGGACGCACAAGCAGAAACTTTAACAGTCAAGTGCCAGAAAGCCATCAAGGTACCTTGCGGTTCGGACACAATAAAGCTCTCTAGGTGAAACGTATATAAGATGTTGGGGTTTTAGTTTAGTCCTAGTTTTTTTTCTGTTAGAGGAATTTTCCCCCATATGCATGTTGCTAGGGCACAAATGACTGTACTTAAGAAAGACAAAAGGGGCCTGTCCAAGCTTTTTGTTCGCACCTGGCTGGCAGTTCAGTTCGTTCTCAGCGTCTGGAGGGAGAAGGTGCAGAGAAAGGAGCTGCTGGTTCCCGTTTTCGGCGTCTTTCCTTTCTGCTGGAAACAACACCGGGGATCCCAAAGCTGCTTTCCCTGCCCTGCTGGAGGCTGGGCTGCGGCCGCCCTACCCCGCTGCTGCTTCGAGCCTTCGTTACGCTGTAGCCGTGCTCACCCTGCCTGCCTGGAGCCCCGGGGGGTTCCCCTTTTGGATACATCTCGTCTGCCACCCGGGATTTGTGTTTGTGCCTGCCGCTTCAGCCTACCAGTCCAGCCTGCTGTTTCCGGGAACCCGGGACCAGCTGCCCACCGGTTTGTGAAGCTCCTTTGTTCCATCCTTCCCCGGGATCCCAGGGCATCAGAGCAGCCGCGTGCTCCCCGAGCTCGCTCCGGAGCGCCCCCTGCAGCCGCGGGGGAACCATCACACCTGCCCTGCTCACCAGGAGCCGCCAGCGATCCCTGTCGGCTGCGAGCGGAACTGCATCCGAGGGGAAATAGCCTGACAGCCGAGAAGGCCGGGACTGGGTTTGTGTTTGCTGTTACTGTCATAGTTGTTGTTGTTTTGTTTGACTAGTTATATATATATATATATATATATATATATATATATATATATAGTAAAGAACTGTTATTCCTATTTCCCACATCTTTGCCTAAAGACCCTTGATTTCAAAATTATAATAACTCAGAGGGAAAGGGGTTATATCTGCCACTCCAAGGGAGGCTTCTGCCTTCCTTAGCAGACACCTGTCTTTCAAACCGAGACATAAGAGAAGGTATGTTATTTGGTCCAGCCATAGGGCCCCAGAAGAATATCCCTGTTGCCAAGAAGATGGCTTACCTCGCCGCTGGCTGCACTCCAGTGGGCGAAGGCAAAGGCAGAGGGATACACCTATGGGGGTTCCTGATGGTTCTGAGCCTGACCATATGCCTAACACTTAATATACCCTTAGAGGGTATATCCCCCAAAGAGGGCCAAAAAGCTGGCAGTCTTTGCAAACCGTGTCAGCAGGTTCCTTTGAAGGAACAGGAAGCACACCAAAGCCCAGAGAACTGCAAAGGAAATAGCATACATTGTGATCTAAACAGCACTCGATTTAAAATTTGTGAATCAGAAGGCAAAATTAAATGCTTATCTCAAAATGCAAGGTTTAAGGAAAGGAAGTCAGAAGCTCCTCCTCTCAAAAATAAAAACCAATACTCCAGGAGACATAAAAGAAATATAGACCAAATGCCGGTCTCAATCTGTGACCATTGTAATCATACTGTATGGGTTGGAGGGAAGAAAAAATCCATCTTCGTAGCCTATTCTCACATCAACAAATTATGTTATGATAATGCAAAATTAAGCATGTGCTTGATGGATGGAAAAATTTACTGGGTAGGAAAAAATTTAAGGTACGAAGACAGATCACCCCTCGGCAATGAACCTGTTATACTGGACCTCCTTGAGGAAAATGATGACAGGGCATGCTTACAATATGATAACACTTTTTGCTTTACTAAGAACAAGGATGGCATAGACCCGGAAAACTCTATGAAACAGGTAACATTAAACCTTAAGAGACAAGAATCAGAAATAAGAAAAAAGAGAATAGAACAAGAGAGACTACTGGCATTAAGCAAACAATACGACTTATTGGAAAAACAGTATAATGATTGGGAATGGCCGGCCCCAAACACTAACTTGTTCATAGACCTAATGCAAGAAATTGCTACTGAGCTAGGTTTATCCAACTGTTGGATATGTGGGGGGCTAAAATCAGCAGAAAAATGGCCTTGGAAGGGTGAAGGCTTAGCTCCAGAACAATTTTTAAAAAGAGATAAAAATCAGTTCTCAAAGACTACACAGAGGCCTGAAGGTTGGATTCTAGACCAACGGGTAATAGGAATAATTTGCATCAGCAGGGAAGGAAGTGAATATACCGAGGTTGTTGGATACACCCCGTGTATATCCACCCTAGCAGTATATTCAAATAATAAAAGTAAAATCTGGCAACCAGAACCCCCTTCAGGATATTGGAGTCAAGAGAGGAAAGCGAATTGTGATTGGAATAGTCGAGTTAACCTTTGCAGGTACAAACAATCTGGAGCTAACCCTTACCAATCCCTAGAAAACTTAAGAGAATATTGGAGAGAACCAGAAAATACAAGAATAAAATGGAAAGCCCCTGATGGTATATACTGGATATGTGGTAAAAAGGCATACAGCGAACTGCCCAGTAAATGGAAAGGTTCATGCACTCTAGGTATGATTCGACCCTCTTTCTTTACACTCCCCAGATCAGAAAGTGGCCTGTTAGGAGCCCCTCTATACGAAACGTTAAGCCGAAGGAAAAGAGGGATAAAGAAAACACTACCTATAGCAGGTGGGAGTCAAAAATGGCGTGAAGAAGAGTGGCCAGCAGAAAGAATAATCCAATATTATGGTCCAGCAACATGGGCACAGGACGGGAGCTGGGGATATAGAACCCCTGTATATTTACTCAATCGGCTCATAAGGCTCCAAGCTGTAGTAGAAGTGGTTTCAAATCATACCTCGGATGCACTAGAACTGTTAGCTAAACAACATTCCCAGATGCGTGCCTTTGTATACCAAAACCGAATTGCATTAGACTATTTGTTAGCTGAAGAAGGGGGAGTCTGTGGGAAATTCAATGAATCAGAATGCTGCATAGAAATTGATGACTATGGGGAGACCATCAGGGACCTCGCAGCTGAGATCAAAAAGGTGGCACATGTTCCAGTCCAAAAATGGAATTCCATTTTACAAGCATCTTGGTGGGAACAACTGTTTGATGGTACATGGTGGAAGAAAGCAGCATTTTTTATACTTTGTTCAGTGGCCAGGGTGATATTCATACCCTGCATGATTCCTTGTTTTATTAGATTAATACACTCAGTAGTACAAGGTATGCAAATAGCTGCGATGCCCATGGACCCGGAACTAGCTGCTGGAGGATTTGGCAAAAACAATAAAATTTCTAAAATCATGGAATTAAAAGAAGAAGCAAATAGTAAAGCTGCCGAGGTTCTGATAAAGTTTGAAAAGCAGATAAAAGAGGAAAAACTAGAGTTACAAGAGAAACTAAATAGCTATGACTAAAAGGAATTCTTTTGTTTGAATATTCATACCTTTATACTTGTAATAAGTATTTGATGATAGTGTTTCTATTTTTTTTGCAACAAAAGGTAGCACGAATTAATGTTTCCATATAAAAAGGGGGGGAATTGTTATAAATAAAGTATGTAATTCGTGCTATTATATATAAAACTGGAATGTAATCAAACCATGTAGAGACAAAGTTCCCACCCCCCACCCCCCCCCCCCCACCGGCTTGGCTGAGAGAAAAATTTCACAACACCAAAAGAAGTTCCTCACAATAAGTGAGGATTCCACCTAGGTGGAGTTGGATCTTATCACCGGGACATTTGCACTATGACGATTTGATTACCACCTTCTGGTATCTACACCTCATCTGATAAGGAATCGGACATTCCGGGAACTAAAAATAACTGTTCCAGGAACCAGAGATGGTCCATCCATCAGCAGAAATGACCCACTCATCACCCAGGATGGACGAGTCATCAGACCCAGGAAAGGCTTTGTGCAGCCCAACTCCGGGACAAGAAAACTTCATGAATACGAGAAGAATAGGATTAATTCGGACTTCACCAAAAACTGTATAAGAAGGGACCAGCCGAAGCAGCAGTCGTGAACTTGGGAGGTCTGGTGCGATAGAGATCAGATCTATGCGTGTTCACCCAGCTCCGACCCCGGGCTCGGTGCTGCTTTCCTCGATCGTGGCTTTTGAAACCGATATTTCGGTCACATAATAAATGTCATTTCTTTATAAATTTTGATTGGCCATTTCGTTTCTATCAAACCAATCACCACACACCACTGGGTGAACACACGATAATCACGCAGCATATTTTTCTACCTCTAATTCAGCTATGCCTCTTTCCTCTTGCTGCCTGTTCTGAGCTTCCCCTCCCCCTCCCAAAGACACGTGCTCCTGCCACATGCTCCGAGCTCCTTTGTTCGAAGCGCGGGCAAAACCAAATGTAACTCAAACTCTTCAGCAGTGTCTGATTGGCCGCTCACCCCCGGTCCGCCCCAGTCCTCCCCTTCCCCCTTCTCCGAATAAAGGATAGTCGAGGGGAGGCTCTGCTCTCTCTCGGCTCAGCTTTTCCTGTGAACATTTGTAGTTGTCTCTCTCCTTTTTTAAGGCTTCTAACTGCAGGGAATTGAGCAGGCAGGGAGCTATATTTCTCCCTCTTTGCTTCTGCTGATGGTATTTGCTCTGCAGCTGATACAGGTATCGCTTTTAGAGCTATTAAAGTGCTAGATCGCCTGTGCTGCCTCTCTGGGTGGCTCGAGGCTTTCCAAGGCATTGAAATACAAGCGCTAGCCGGTATAAAGCTGAAAAGATACCATCCACATTTTGGCGCTCAACGTGCTATCTCTGAACTCCGGTTCTGAGAGACTTTCAGGGTGTCCCGGCAGCTGTGTGTCTGCTGGAGTCAGCTCTGCACGTCGTGCTGTGCCAGCTCTGTGTAGCGAGCTGTTACTTTTTGCGTAACAGTGAGCCCAGAGGCTCAGCCTGTACCTCCCCCACACCACGTGGCGAGGAAACGGCTGGAAAGCAGAAGACCCTTCTCGCATGTTTTTTTTCTCCGGACCTGCTTTCCTGTGGAAAAATCCAGATTTCTGGTGAGTATCCCTGCTGGTTTAGGGGCTCCTGTCTTAAGCTGGTGCCGGTTCAAACTTTCTCTTTTTTTTCCTCCTTTTTGGCGATTTGGGGTTGAGGTTTGTGGTGTTGCTCTCATAATGGGATCTGAAGTTTCTGCACACCATAGAGAAATACACCACCAAGTTCAAAGCTACCTTTCCTTAACTGGGCATAAATACCCTAAAAATCTAGTTCAATCTTTTGTACAATGGCTTTTTCAGTACTTTCCTAATCTTACATCCGAAGACATAAGATCTGCTGAATTTTGGGATAAGGTGGGGAGAAAACTTTCCTCTCTTAGGCGTGCAGGAGATCAAACAGTTTCAAAATTCTTTCCTCTCCTGTTACAAAGTTATACTTTGCCTGAGAAAAAGGCAGTACATGAAAAGCCTCTGCAAGAAACCCCTGTTAATTCCCTTATACCCTCTTCCAATCCCTTTGTCCCGGACCCCTCTTCCCCTACGCTGGTAAACACAGCTAGAGCAGACTGCTTTTTAGCACAGGAGAGCTATCGTCCTCCTGGCTCACCCGTGTTTCCTTAGCACCCTGCCTCGGACGGGAATCCGGAGTCCGTCCCAGGACCTTCCCAACCCCTTTTCTCCACTCCCTTGTCCCCAGTTTCTAGCCCTCATGTTTCAAGCGCGCGTAAGAACCCCTTCTCCCCTGATCTCTTTGTTCCCAGGGAGAGCCATTGCCATGTGCTCGCAGCCCGGGGAAAACCCCCTCCCCCCAACCCCTTTTCTCCGAGTTTGTTTGTCTCCAATAATGGCGGCCGCGATGTTCCTTCCTCTCCAAACTACACCTCCCACAATCCCTTTCTCCCCCACCCCACAAATCCCTTCTTGTCTCCATCCCCTCCCACTCATGCGTCACAACCTGACCCCGCCCCAAACCCCGCCCCCACAGTGTCGTGTTTCACCCCTCCCTCTGTGCCCGCCCATGGCTCAAGTACCGCCCCTGCCTCCCACAACCCCGCCCCCAACCCCTCCCCTCCTCCGGCCGTGTCCCCGCCTCCACTCCCCGCCCCTGCGCCTCCACTCCCCGCCCCTGCTTCCTCTTGTCCTGTCCCTGGTTCCCACAATCCTGTAAATACCTTTTTAAATCCGGGAACCCATGGCTACCAGGAAGTAACTCCAACTGCTTCTACTACACTCTCTCCTACTATCAATGTAGCAAACCCTTACTGGAAACCCTTACCTTATTCTAATATTAAGGATTTGTGCAAGGCCATTAAGGAGTTTGGAATGCATAGTAATTATTTTAAGAGCCTTTTAAGTGCTACTTTTGGAACTCACTTACTGGTACCTCATGATTTACTTACATTGATGCAAACTCTTCTGACAGCTGGTGATTTTATGATGTGGAAAAAGCAATGGAAAATAATTTTATCTGATTTATTAAAAATTTTGTGGCAAACTCCAGATAATTACCTGGACCTTGAGAATAATTATATCACATTAGACCTTTTATCTGGTGACAATAATATGGCAAATTCTCAAAAACAAGCAATGCTTATCCCTCGTCCAGTTCTTACTGAAATCACACGTGCTGCTGAAAAGGCCTTAACATTATTACCATCTCAAACTCCTAACTCTCATTATACCACCATCAAGCAATTGCCAAATGAAAATATTCACTTTTATAACCGTTTGTGCGAAGCTGTCTCTTCCCAGGTCCCTAATTCTGACCTCCAACAAGCGCTCCTACTCAAACTTCTCCAAGTAAATACGAATGATGCTTGCAAACAGGTCATCCTCACTCTCCCTCTTCATCCTCCTCCTACTGTTGAATCCATCCTCGAAGTCTGTACAAAGAAGGTGCAGCTGAACACAGCTGCTCCCCTTTTGAAAAAAGTGGGGATGGTTGGGGAAGTTGTAGAGAATGTTACGGGTACAAGAGAAACTCAATTGCGTGGTAACCTTATATGCTATTGTTGTCAGAAAAAGGGACATGTAGCTCGCAATTGCAGAGCGATTATAACTGCTGATAAAAACTCTCCAAAGACTGTTTCCCCAGGTCAACAGCAGGGAAACTAGTGACTCAACGCGTCCTAACAGCTCCGCGTTCAGACAAAAATAGAGCTGCAGACAAAGCAACTTGGACTTCTGGACTCAGGTTTAAGGTAACCTGTGCTAAAACACACCATTTCAACAACAACAAACAGACTGTAATACCCATCTCATTCCAGAATGTGGACCACATGCAAGACTTTACATACCTTTTTGTTATTGGGGACACTCGGGTAACACCTGCTGGGATAGAGGTTACACCCACACTCATGAAAGTGGATCAGAATGGGTGTTCTAACCTAATTGTACAATGTATATATCCGCCGTACTTTATGCCAAAGGGTCAAGTCATTGCACAGGCCATTCCACTGCCCAAATACCTGCCCACAGATGGTCATATGCCAACCATCTGTTGGACTGAGGTTTTGGGAAATGACAAACCTATAATAGAATGTAAGCTCCATCACAAATCACATAAAATCAGTATAATGGGAATGAAAGACACAGGTGCGGATGTGTCGGTCATTCCATTTGATAAGTGGCCTGAGCAATGGGAGCTACAATCTCAGGGCATCATACATGGGATTGGAGGTACCCAAATTGCAAAGCAATCCAAATACACCATCCAAATTGAAGGTCCTGAAGGACAAATAGCAACTCTTCGTCCGTATGTCCTGGACACCAAATTCACCCTGTGGGGAAGGGATGCCATGTCTCAGTGGGGAACAAAAATTGATATCAGCCCTAGATATCAAAATTTTCTCTTGCAGGCCACTAAAGCAGAGTGCCATCCACAAAAATTAACTTGGAAAACAGATGAACCCGTGCAAGTTAAACAGTGGTCTTTAAAAAAAGAAAACTTAGAGGCACTCAAAACATTAGTAGCTGAACAATTGGCTAAAGGAAATATAGTTCCAACTAACAGCCCGTGGAACACACCCGTGTTTGTAATAAAAAAAACGGGAAAGAGCAAATACAGGCTACTCCAAGATCTTAGAGAAGTTAATAAAGTTATTGAAGACATGGGACCCCTTCAACCAGGTATGCCATCACCTTCAATGCTCCCACAACATTGGCATTTAGCTGTTCTTGACATTAAAGATTGCTTCTTTCATATTCCACTCCATCCTGCAGATGCCCCTCGATTTGCATTTTCTGTACCCTCTCTTAATCATGAAACCCCCATGGAACATTACCATTGGCTTGTGCTTCCCCAAGGTATGAAAAATTCCCCAACTCTCTGCCAAGAGTATATTGCTAAAATTCTATCTCCCATCCGTGCCAAAGCAGAGAAAGCCATCATCCTACATTACATGGATGATGTGCTGGTGTGTGCTCCCAATAATCAGTATCTTGAGCAGACACTTAACATGGTGATTGAGGCCCTAGAGGCCAAGGGCTTTGAATTACAACCTGAAAAAATGCAGAGAACAAGCCCTTGGAAATACCTCGGACTCAAAATCACAGAAACCTCTATCACCCCAACACCCGTCACCATTAATAATAACCCGAAAACATTAGAGGAAGTGCAACAGATCTGTGGGACGCTGACCTATCTAAGGTCCTTGTTAGGACTCACCACAGAGGATGTAGCTCCTATTGCAAACCTGTTGCAAGGGGAAGGTGGTCCAGCATCCCCCAGATCCCTGACAGAAGAGGCAAGGCAGTCTCTCAGAAAGATACAAGAGCTCATTTCCACCAGACAAGCACAAAGGTATCAGCCCTCCCTACCCTTTAGGCTTGTCATTCTAGGGAAGGCACCACGCTTTCACAGCCTCATATTTCAGTGGGACAAAGAGCAGAAGGAACCCCTCATCATAATTGAATGGGTTTTCCTTCCACTCCAACCTCCTAAAACCATCACACAGCCACAAGAATTAATGGCAAAAATTATCATGAAGGGTAGAGCAAGGCTCCGCACCCTGGCAGGATGTGACTTTGCATGCATCTACTTACCGGTAACAACAGACGCATTAGATCACCTACTCCAAAATAATATAAATTTACAATTTGCATTAGATAGTTACTCAGGCCAAATCTCCAATCATTACCCAAAGCATGACATGTTTAATCTGGCATTCTCTTTCATCCCTCGAGAGATTCAAAGCAGAAAACCCCTCGATGCGATTACAGTTTTCACTGATGCATCAGGGAAAAGTAAGAAGTCCGTGGTCACATGGAAAAATTCAAAGATGCAAAAGTGGGAATCTGACATCAAGGTAATCCAGGGATCACCACAAGTAGCTGAATTATCAGCTGTCGTTAGAGCATTTGAGAGGTTCAAAGAACCCTTTAATTTGGTCACAGACTCAGCATATGTAGCTGGAGTAACTGTTAGAGCTGAGCATGCTCTCCTAAAAGAAGTCTCAAACAAAAAAATTTATGATTTGCTCTCAAAATTAATTTATCTGGTTTCCCACAGAGAGCACCCCTATTTTGTCATGCATGTGAGGTCACATACAAACCTTCCAGGATTTATTGCGGAAGGTAATCGTAGAGCTGATGCTCTGGCTATGCCAGCAGACATAGTTCTATCAGCTGACTTACTAAAGCTCCCTCAAGTTTTCGAACAGGCAAAATTGAGCCATGCTATGTACCATCAAAATATTCCTGCTCTCATTCGCATGTTCCATCTGTCGCGGATGCAGGCAAAAGCAATAGTGGCAACATGTCCCAACTGCCAGAAGCTACAGCTTCCATCACTGGGCATGGGGGTCAATCCCAGAGGTATTAATAGCGGTGAAGTGTGGCAGATGGACGTCACAAATTTCCCTGAATTTGGGAGATTAAAATACGTTCATGTTTCTATTGATACCTTCTCTGGTGCTATTTATGCCTCTGCACATGCAGGTGAAAAAGCTAAGGACGTTGAAAAACATCTTGTCCAAGCTTTTGCTGTGCTTGGTATACCTGAGGAGATAAAAACTGATAATGGACCTGCCTACACCTCTCAGGAATTTAAAAACTTCCGTCGGCAGTGGGGATTTCGACGTTACAGGTATTCCTCACTCCCCAACTGGACAAGGTATTGTTGAACGTGCCCATCAAACCCTCAAGCGAATGCTGCTACAACAATCAGGGACCATCAAACTCAACACACCTGTCCTCAGACTCAGCAAAGCACTGTTTACCATAAACTTCCTGAATGGCACCTTTGAGGATCCAAACCCTCCCATCTATCGTCATTTCCAGAACACCGAGAGACAGAAACTGAAGGAGAATCCAGAAGTCCTGATCCAGGACCCAGAGACTCAAAAAATCCAAGGACCATACAAACTTGTAACTTGGGGACGTGGGTATGCCAGTGTATCTACCCCTGAAGGACTGAGATGGATCCCAGGGAAATGGGTAAAACCTTATGTCACTTCCTCAAAAATTAAGGAGGTTAAAACAGCCTCCTGGAAGAGACGCCGTAAAAAGGATCCAAATTTTGCACCCTCATGTAAACCCCCTACTGCAGATTTTGATGTTAATCCCTTAAGTTAAGTTGCACTGTTTTGCACTCAGGTTTTGCACTGTATTCTGTAAGTCTTCGTCCTGATACTCCATACCATAGATGTCCTGACTAACCCCTGAGTTTTGCTGGGGAACTAGTTTAAAGGCATCCTAGGTACTATCGAGTTGTAGGGACGATAGATTCCAATTATGTTTTGCACTGTTGTTCTGTTACTGTTCTATGCACTTTAAGTTACTAAGAGTTACAACCCAGCTTTAAAGAAAAAAAAATAGGGAATTGTTGCTGCCTGTTCTGAGCTTCCCCTCCCCCTCCCAAAGACACGTGCTCCTGCCACATGCTTCGAGCTCCTTTGTTCGAAGCGCGGGCAAAACCAAATGTAACTCAAACTCTTCAGCAGTGTCTGATTGGCCGCTCACCCCCGGTCCGCCCCAGTCCTCCCCTTCCCCCTTCTCCGAATAAAGGATAGTCGAGGGGAGGCTCCGCTCTCTCTCGGCTCAGCTTTTCCTGTGAACATTTGTAGTTGTCTCTCTCCTTTTTTAAGGCTTCTAACTGCAGGGAATTGAGCGGGCAGGGAGCTATATTTCTCCCTCTTTGCTTCTGCTGATGGTATTTGCTCTGCAGCTGATACAGGTATCGCTTTTAGAGCTATTAAAGTGCTAGATCGCCTGTGCTGCCTCTCTGGGTGGCTCGAGGCTTTCCAAGGCATTGAAATACAAGCGCTAGCCGGTATAAAGCTGAAAAGATACCATCCACACTTTCCCACAGTCCTTCTCTAGCAGAAGTAACAGGACTGAGCCATGATTTTAAAAAGGTAACAGGGCCTTCATTTTATAAGGTTTTACCTGTATGCAACAAAAATCAGCCAGGATCTCTTTGCTTTTGAGTGAGAAAATCCCGAGACAGGGAGGGAAAGTCAGCTTATCTGGACAGTGCAACCCCAGGTTTTCAAGAATAGCCCAACAATATTTGGAAACCAGCTAGCAAAGCATGGAGAGGCAGTTGGGAAGCCAAGCAGAAAGTACTGCAGGTGTGGATATCTTGACCTTAGTGGGCCAGAAGCCATAGGAGTGGCAGACAGGTATTTGAAGGATTAAGTAGAAGGAACATTATATATTACATGGTGTTTTACTTAAGAGAAATCATACAAGGCGGTAGTTAATCAGTGCTGCTAGGAAACAAGAATGTTGCAGCTTTTTCCTAAGGTAGTGGAAAGTTTTGTTTGAAGGCTGTAAGAGTATATAAGCCATGCTGTAGAAACTATAAACGGCTTTTGCTTGCATCAAGCTGCCTCCTGTCTCTCAATCGCCGACACCAAAGGAATTGGAGGATTGGAGGAGACAAGAGCCAGGAAGGGTTATTCTTCAATATGTTGATGACATCTTGATTGCAGCTAAAACCAGAGATGACTGCATCCAACTCACTGTAAGCTTGTTAAACTTTTTGGGACAGAGTGGATACAGTTTCCAAAGACAAAGCGCGGATTGCCGAGGAAGAAGTAGTGTACTTGGGATTTGAGATCTTCCATAGACACCGACAGCTAAGCAAAGAATGGAAAGAAGCCATCTGCTGACTTCCAGAGCCCCACACCAAGAGAGAGATGCAAGTTTTCCTGGGACTGGTAGGTTGGTGTCATTTGTGGATAGCAAATTATGGACTTCTGCTAAAACCCCTGCATGGAGCATGAAAAGCAGCTGAAAAGGGAATCATTACATGGACTGAAAGCACAAGGGCTGCATTTAAACAGCTGAAACACTCTTGGCGCCCAATGTGAGGCCTGAGGGCATTAAGAGAGAGAGGTGAAAAAGGAATAACAGTTCCTGGATAACTTAATTTTGTGTGCTGGATATAGGAACCTTGCTAGGCAGCACTATGTGGTCTAGTTTACCCTGGTTCGGGTGGCAGGTGGTCGTGGCTATATTCTTCCCCTTTGCAGCTCCTTACCTAAATATGGGTCCTCTGACTAAGGCTACCGTTGCTGTTATCCAGCTTGCGCTATGGGTTGAGAAGGTGAGGAATTCATGGGTTTTTAACTTCCTCTGGAATGTGGGCACATGGATAAAGGGCTATCACACACTGAGTGCATGTTTTTGGGGTTATGTTAAAAATGGTACCTTCTGTGAGGAAATGACACTAGGGGAAGTTTTCTCCCAACCCCTCAACCAGTTCTTTGGGCCCACCCCATCAATTTTCGAAGGGTTTAGATTCCCTCTGAGTACTAACCACCGGCTGCTGGTAGGCCTACTCTATTTAGCACTCAGGGATAAGTTGAGATTGGCTTGGATAACTACCCAGACACCAGCCCCAGAGACTAGAGATCCTACCCCAGAGCCTGATCCTGCCCCAGAACCTGACATGGCCCCAGACACTAGAGACCCTGCCCCACAGCCTGATAACGCCCAACAGCCCGATACCGCCCAACAGCCCACCTCAGAAATGGACTACCCAAAGTGGGTGGGGGTACTGGTGAAGGGGATGCAGGAGATGTGCCAGGAGATATGCCAGGAGGTGGGCCAGGTGCAACAGGAGATATGCCAATTGCTATGGAAATACACTTCCTCAGCTAGTGAAAAACCCTCTCCCTGCCCCAAAGAGGGTGAGTCCGATGGTGCAGCAGTGGAACCCACAAATGTTACAACTGTCCAGGTTTCAGCTGAACCACAAGGACAACCACAGCCAGCAGCAGTCGCCCCTGTGCAAAGGAGGAAGTATAAGATCAAATCAGTACGACCAGTTAATGATGATGGGGAACCAGGGCCCTCACAACCAGCAGGAGAGCCAGAGCCAGAAATCATCACTGAGTCCCTGTCGTACAACAGTCTCCGTGGTATGCGAAAAGACATTGTGTGAAGGGGGCATGAGCCTTATACCACCTGGCTGCTTCAGGTTTGGGACCTTATGGGCACAGGTGTGCAACTGGATAGTGGTGAGGCAAGGTATCTGGGATCGTTGACCCAGGACCCAGGTGTGGACCAGATATTTGTGAGGGAGTCAGGGCCCCTTTCTCTCTGGGAGCGGCTCTTAACGAGTGTGAGATAAAGGTTCGTTCACAAAGACAGAATGCAGAAGTACCATCATAGAATGCAATGGAGGACACTTGAGGAAGGGATCCAGCAGCTAAGAGAGGTGGCAGTATTAGAGGAACTCTTTGGGAGGGATGGACAGCATGACAATGACCCTGATAAGGTCAGGTGCACAGGACAGATGATGTGGAACCTGGCAAAGCTAGGTCCATCGCAGTACACCACCTTCATTGCAACAATTGATGCTGACAATAACTGAGAAACAGTGGGCTCTGTTGCCAACAAGCTCAGAAATTATGACAGTATGGTCAATGGTCTGCTGAAAGCTCATGTCTCTGCTGTGGTCCAGGACCTCAAAGAGGAGATGAAGGAGATCAGGGAAGAGATGAGGAAGATCAGTGTGGCACCAGTGCGAGTCACAGGCCCCCAAGTCAGAGCCCCTCTTCCCCTGGCTAGAGAGAGAGGGTACACCCCACGAGCTGAGCTGTGGTTTTTTCTGTGCGAGCATGGGGAAGACATGAGAAGGTGGGATGGGAAACCCACCTCTGTCCTGGCAGCACGGGTGCGTGAACTCAAGGTGGGAGGCACTAACCAAGGGGATTCCGCTAAGGTGAAAGTAGCCTCAGCCTCCCATGACCAAGCTGCCAGGAATTACAAAAGGGAGGATGATATGTCAGATCCCCCTGAAAGGACCTCGAGCATGTACGCCCAGGGAAAGAATGATAACCAGGGCTAGAGGGGCCCTGCCTACAGCCAGGAAGAGGCACAGGAGAACCGCGTTTTCTGGACGGTGTGGATTCGATGGCCTGGCACATCAGTGCCACAAAATATGATGCATTGGTTGATACTGGGGCACAGTGTCCTTTAATGCCATCGGGACATGTGGGGGCAGAACCTGTATCCATCGCCGGGGTGACCGGGGGATCACAGCAGCTGACCCTTTTGGAAGCTGAGGTGAGTCTGACTGGGAAGGAGTGGCAAAAGCATCCGATTGTGACTGGCCCAGAGGCCCCGTGTATTCTGGGCATAGACTTCCTCCGGAATGGCTATTACAAAGACCCAAAAGGACTCAGGTGAGCGTTTGGGATGGCTGCTGTGGAGGCAGAGGGCATTAGGCAATTGAGCACCCTGCCCGGACTATCAGAAAATCCTTCTGCAGTTGGGATCCTGAAAGTGGAAGAGCAACTGGAGCCCTGACGATTTTTGCCTTTTCTTTTATACCTCTGTCATACCTTTTTAGAGCTTCTGTATTCCTAGTGCTTTTTCCCTACATTCTTGGACTTGTTTGTTAAGCTAAGAGACTAAACATTTTAGAAGCTTCGTAGCTAGGGATCAGTGTGCCCCAGACCCCAAGGTCCTCTCCAGAACACATTCTGTAAACCAAGATAGAGCCATCCAGGGGAAGGTTCCTTGGGGAGGGGGGCTCACTTGAGCCTCTGATTGGGGAATCTTTGATAGATATGCTAATTAGTAAAACCTATAATGTTATACCCAATGTTGGGGAGGGGAACAGAGAAAAAGAGAGAGACACAGAGATAGACTCGGCGGGGTGCATCTCGATGCATATGACCTGGATGTGCACACCTAAGGATCCTTAAAATAAACAGCAAGTTAAAATCCCTTTTCCCCTTCTAACCATGTATGACTCTTGATTTTAAGACCAGGAAAAGGCATCAGCTCCTGGCAACCACAAAGGGACGCTAAAGACCTTGAAAATCACAGTCTTGGGTTGGAACACATCTTGCTTTGCTCCTCTCTTTGCCGGCAAATTACAGAGGGGCCGGAGCAACAATCTAAGACTGTGACCAGGACTTTAGGACCCAGCACAGAAAGGCAGAAGCATGGAAAGAGGTAAGAGAAAAGTGTATCAGTACTACTGAGACTGTGCTAGCACTAGGGAAGGAGATCTCCGAGGGGGTTGGAAAGGTTGGGGGCATAAAAGCCCACAAAAGGGGAAAGCTTAAACTTTTCCCCTGCGAACTGTGGAAAGGAGGGGACACCCTCCGTGGAGTCCACAGGAGCCCAGAGGATGCACCCTACGCACCTCAGAGTGGCTCAGAGGTTGTTTGCTTGGTTGGTTGATTGGGACGTCGGGAAGTTGTGGGTTCGAATCCTTTTGAGACCAGATTTCCACACGCGCGCATTTACTGCTTGCTAAAACTAGTTGCTTTTATGTGTTTTAAAGTGCTGTTTTGAAGTGTTTGTGTAGTAACCTAGATAAACTGCCTGGGAAATCGGAATTCCAAAGCCAGATTGCAGGCTGAATTCCAGAGTGAAGAGCTTTCCTCTGGCAGAGTTTTCCTGTCTGTGAGAAAATATGGGTGGTGTGAATGAAAAAATCCCTTCTAACAGCCCATTAGAGCTGATAATAAAACACTGGAGATGGCTGACAGGGCAAAAAACTACTTTGGACACCGGAGAATTGATCAGACTGTCCACACGGGTTTGGCCGACTTTAAATTTAAGTCAAGGAAATTGGCCTCGCTATGGGAGATGCGGGTATGCCACCGCCCCCTGACCGCCCCAGAGGCAGAGAAGGTGCAGTCTGGCCATCGCCCCCTGACCTTTCCAGAGGCAGAGACAGGGAAGGGGGAGGGGAAAGGGCAGGCTGCCCACCTTTCCCCAGGAACCCCGAACACGGAAGTGAAGGCAGAAATGGACACGGGCAATTGCGGCAGCATTCCCCAATACAGAGAACTGTAAGTTTCCGAGCCAGAGACAGGAGGAGCCGGTCGCTCTCCCCACCCTGCGGCACAGGCAGTGTTAAAGCTGAGGGCAGATGGGATGGCCCCGACCCAGGCGGCTCTTGCAGAGCTAGGGACGGGAGAACCTGCTTACAGCCCCTGCCTCCCCACCCCTCCACTGCCGCAAAGAGCGAGACAGTTCCTGATCAACATTTGCCTGGAACAATTTTTAAAACCAATGAACCAATTTCTATTAAAAGCGAATGGGATGATTTTGATACAGATGGTTCTCACGGGGAGGGTGGTAGAAGAAGGGGCAAGATAGCCCAAGAAGACATGAGAGCAGTCAGTCCCGTCGCTAAACACACAAAGTCCAAAGCAGATAAAGGGGGGGAGGAAGAACTTGCATTAGAAGCACCTCTGAGACAGGCTGTGGGAAATCAAAAAGTTATTTATATAAAAGCACCATTTTCTCTCGGAGAATTACAGCAGTGGAAAAACTCAATTGGGAAGTACAGGGACAACCCAGAGAGAGTAGCTATGCGTGTAGAAATGGCCATAAATAACCCAAAACCCAGATTGGGGTGATCTAAATGTTATGCTAGATGAATTATTGGATAAAACAGAGAGAGAAGTGGTCAACAAAGCTGTTATATCTGCTATAGAAACTCAAATTGCAACTGGGAGTCTTCAAGGGTCAGTTAATGATATCTATCCCCTAGCGAACCCTAACTGGGATCCTAATGTCCCAGAACAGATAGAAAAGCTGAAGCGATACCAGAAATGGGTGGTTGTTGAGTTAATAACATATTCTGTGTTAAATACTTTAAAAGGTAAACTGAGTCAAGACACTGTGGATGTGATTGGAGCTACAGGGGTAAGTGAAACAAGGCCTTTTTTCCAACCTCTAAAATTTAAATTGCGAAAACACTGGGTCACTCACCAGTTCCTGTATATGCCAAATTCCCCAATGCCATTGTTAGGCAGAGATTTATTAAAAAAATTGGAAGCAGAAATTAAGTTTTCAAAGGAAGGGGGAGTGAAAATTATAATCCCAGAATCTAAAATTATCAAAGCAGCTGCTATCCTTGTACAGGAATGCCATGCAAAAATTCCCAAAGAAGTTGAAAAGGCTGTCATTCAAATAGTGTGGACCAATGATTCTCCTGGGAGATCCAAAAAAGCTGAACCTGTGAGTATCACACTCAGCAGGGGCTACACCAGTAAGGCAAAGACAATATCCTCTGAAATTAGAAGCTCGCAAGGGATTAGTACCTGTGATTGAAAAGTTTCTCAAATTTGGGTTGTTAGTGGAATGTGAATCCAGGTACAACACACCAATCTTGCCAGTAAAGAAAGCTGATGGTAAAAGCTACAGGTTGGTACAGGATTTGAGAAAAATCAACAAGATAACAGAGGACATACACCCAGTGGTAGCAAGTCCTTACACACTTTTGACAACACTAACAAATGAATTAGGGTGGTTCACTGTTTTAGATCTCAAGGATGCCTTTTTCTGCATTCCTCTGCATAACAATAGCCAAGAACTCTTTGCATTTGAGTGGGAGAATCCAGAAACAGGAAAGAAGACCCAGCTCACCAGGACAGTTTTACCACAAGGATTCAAAAACAGTCCGACCATATGTAAGAGACAGTTCGAAGATCCCTCATCTGCCTCACGATCATCGCCGAGGACAGAGACTGAACACAGGAGTCCTGGCCTGGCTGAGGTGGGATGTCTGCCAAGTGTTGCCTACAGGTGTGCCCGCTGGGAACTGGTATGCATTCCTGAGGAAAATTAGTGCAGGTAACAATGGACTGGGCCGTTCTTGCTGCCCAGGCGGGAAGGACTGCGCTGAAGCAGAAAGGAATGACCTGTCCTGTACACCTGTCCTGCACACCTGTCTTGTGCATCTGTCCTGTACCTGTTTTCCCAAAACAACGGACCCCATAACAACCGCTGTAGATTTCCCCACCTCTTGGCCAGTTGCCCCTCGCTTCTGGAAAGGACTATAAAGGGACTTTCTGAAATAACCAAGTCCGAGATCTCCCCACGGAAAGAAGACGAATCTATTGGCGGAAGACCACGAGGACTTAGTCTCATCTGTTGGTAGCTATTGATCCCCCTCTTTTTCTTCCTCTCTACTTTGTGTTTCTTTCTCTCTCTCTTTCTCTCTTCTATTGCATTACTGTGTTGTGGGCACTTAATAAAGGTGCACTGTTTTGACTAAAACTGAAATCTCCTGTGTCCTTTTACACCCTGAGATCGATAAACGAACCATCACGACCCCCGCTTGCATTAGCGGATCGTGACATTAAACTGGCGTCACAGACAGGATCTGACAGACAGAAGGGGTTGCAAGGTTGTGTGTAGTCTGTAATAGGGGAAGGACATTTCGCTCCAGCCGCGCCTAGCCCGACAACCTGAAAAGGGTGAGCGGTGTCTAGAAAGCAAGGGGGGTGACTCAAATTTCCCGCAAACTGCACACACCGAGGTGAAAAGCACCCCATACTCAGTTGAGGGCTCTGTCTTCAGATTTTTCGGAAAAGATCTCTTAGTGTAAAAGGGGAAACTGTGGGGGTTTTTTTTGGTGTGTGCGTGAATTTGGACTGCTTGGTGTAGTGAAGAGACAACCATAAGTAACTTAAGGAGTACCTCCCAAGCAGATTTGGTCTCTTCACCCACCCAGGGAAACGAAGGGAGACACAGCGAAGCTGTGTGTGTCGCAGTGTGTAATTAACTTTTACCTCCCTGTGGTGGTTTTGATCCCTTCATAAAATGACTGAAAACCGCAGTGCAAAAGTTAAAGGTGCATTTTATGCTCTGCTAGCAAAACATAATGCCCGGCCCTCTCCGGGAGGGGAAGAATGGGCTCAAAATAACTGGTTTAATTTGGATTATGTGACTGATAGAGTATGTTCTTTACAACATGAGACTAGATTTAAATTTGGCCGAAATAAAACCATAATCTGCTCTGTTTTAGGAGCATGCCTTGTGGCAGCTATAGATCATCGCTTAAAGCGATATACTGAGGAGAAAGCGATCATAGATTCCCTTCAAAACCTAGTGGAGATTTTACAGAAACAATTAGATGAAGAAAAGAATAGAAATCATTTGCTAGAGGCTGCTTTAAAAGAGGAATATTCTAGGAATTCAAAGAGTACTGACTCACCAAAAGAGAGAGAGGAAAAGGAAACTCCTCACATTAACCAAATATACCCCCAGAAAGAACTAATGCTAGTGAAAAATTGTGGGGAAAACTGCTGCCCTCGTATGAGACCTCTGATTAAAACAGAATATAATTATATCAATGACGAAGATTTTGAACCACATATCACCACTAAGCAAATACCATATACCTCTGTTGAATTGGCTAGATTAAAAAAAGAGTATGGGCGGCTCCCCCACGAATCTGAGACGGAATATGTCTTCCGAGTGTCTCTCACCGGAGGAGACCAAATTCAATTAACTGAACAGGAGGCCAGTGGATACTGGGGACATGGAGTTTTCTTGACAACAGGAGACAAACATGGCACGTGGTCCCTGACTCAGCGTGCAGCTTTCTGGGCTGGGGGACTCAATCCTTTAGAAAGGGGAGACCCTTTCGCTATAGTTGGTACCCCCGATCAACTCCTAGAAAGTGTCCACAAAGCTGCCTGTTTGCAAATGATCCATGAAAGGAAATTAACTCCTGGATATGAATCCCCCATGCAATTACCTGTTAAACCTGAACTAATGACCCCTTTAATTCGAGGCCTTCCAGAATCACTCAAACCTACAGCAATTGTCCTTCAAAAAACCATAGCAGCTGTAGGTCCTGTAGAAAGGCTGGATAGATTCCTTGGAAACCCAAGCGACCAAACTGGATCTACCGATCCTGGGTTTACTCCATATTCAACCCCCTCTCAGCTGCCAGGTTCACAATCGAATTCACCTGCCGGTGATCGCAAAGTTTGGACATGGAGTGAGGTTGCAGAAGATCTGATTAATTACAGTAGAAAATATGGACCTATAAAAATCCCAGAGGAAAAATCAGACAAAACAAAAGGTGTCAGGTACATTAGGGCTCCTCATAGCGAAAAGCCAGAGAATGTAAAACAGATCTCTAACCGTCAGCATTGGTGGTTATTAGGCATCAAAAAGAGGGTCCCCAAAGATGTGATGGATGGCTTACCCCTTGATAAATTGAGTAAGGTAGTGTCTAACTGGCACTGCCGAAAACCCGTTCTACCAAATCCGTCAGTTCAACCCGGTGCACCCCTCCTCCCTCAGAATCTGGGCAGTGAGTCAGAGCAACCTGTCCCTCAAAGTCTGTGCAGTGAGCCAAAACAACCTCTCCCTCAAAACCAGGGAAACTAGACCCTCCGTCTCTTGTCAGCGGGCGAAGAGACAGAGCATGGGTATACCTGAGAAGGCTCACTAAAAATAAAAAAGGAGATATAATGATCACAGCTATTACAGGCCCTAAACGGGCACCTGTAACTTTTCTGATTGACACTGGGGCACAAATTTCTGCGCTGACAAAGAAAGATGCCCAGAGGTGTGGAATTGTTCCAACAAAGAACCGATATTGTGTTTTAAATGCCTTGGGAATGACAGAATCTATGAATGTGGCCCTAGTCAAGCTCATTTTGCCTGGAGAGGAAAATCAACTCTCTATTAAAAAGGTGATTGGAGATATCTCAACCAATCTATTAGGGATGAATGCCCTCGTTGGGAGGCAGTGGGAGGACTCAGAGGGTCTTCTGTGGTCTTTTGGCACACCACGTTTTAACGTCAGACTGCTCTAAGCCGCACCCTCCCTACCATTCAGCAAAGTAACTAATATGAAACAATACCCCCTCCCCCTGGGTGCCAAAGAGGGCATCAAGCCAGTGATACAGGAGCTGCGAGAACAAAGAGTAATAGTTAATACTCATTCTCCTTTCAATTCTCCAGTATGGCCAGTACAAAAGCCTAATGGGAAGTGGAGGCTGACAATAGATTTTCGCAGGCTAAATGCCAACACAGACCCTCTTACAGCAGCAGTCCCAAATTTGGCAGAATTAATAACATTGATTCAAGAAAAGGCTCATTCAATCATGGCAACTATAGATGTCAAAGACATGTTTTTTATGATACCTTTACAGCCAGAAGATATGGACCGTTTTGCTTTCACATGGGAAGGACAGCAATACACTTTCACTAGGCTTCCCCAAGGGTACAAACATTCCCCCACCCTGGCTCATCACACTTTAGCCCAAGAGTTAGAAAAAATACCCAAAGCTGACAATGTGACTGTTTATCAATACATTGATGATATCCTTGTGGGAGGAGATGAAATAGAAGAAGTGAGAGATACCCAACAGAAAATAATCTCCCACTTAGAAAGCCTTGATTTGCAAATTCCCCCAGAAAAAATCCAAAACCCTTCACAGGAAGTGAAATTTTTGGGAATTTGGTGGAAAGGAGGTATGACATGTATCCCACTTGATACCCTAACCTCTTTAGATCAGATTAAAATGCCTGAATCCAAAAAAGATCTCCAACATGCTTAGGATTATTAGTATTCTGGAGAAAACACATCCCAGATTTTTCCATAATTGCCAGACCACTTTATAACTTGTTAAGAAAAGGGATAAAATGGGAATGGACTGCTTCTCAAGAAGAAGCATTGCAACTGTTGATTTTTGAAGCAACAGCTCACCAAGCCCTGGGCCCCATTCACCCTACAGATCCTTTTCCGGTGGAATGGGGATTTGCCTCCTCAGGGTTGTCAGTACACATATGGCAGCGGGGTCCTGAGGGTCCAACAAGGCCTGTTGGTTTTTACTCCCATGGCTTTAAAGATGCTGAAAAAAGGTACACTACCTGGGAGAAAGGATTGTTTGTGGTTAGCTTATCTCTCATAGAAGTGGAGAAGATTGCACGACAACAACCAATTGTTTTGAGAGGCCCTTTCAAAGTTATTAAGGCAGTCTCTACTGGGACCCCCCCACCTGACGGGGTGGCCCAGAGGGCCTCAGTAAGGAAGTGGTATGCTCAGATTGAACATTATTGTAGCATCTTCTCAGTAACTGAAGGAGCTGTAAAAAATCTGGCAATCCAAGAGACTGAAAACTTGAGTAGCAGCCAGGACAAACCTGCCTCAGTCATTAAAGTAGCCCCTCCTTTTTCCCCCGAACAGTCAGCAAATTCTTGGTTTACAGATGCTTCTGTCAAGCGAGAAGGAAAGGTGTGGAAATACAAGGCTGTAGCCCTCCACACCTCCTCAGGTGAATGAATTATCACAGAGGGGGAAGGCAGCACCCAAGTTGGCGAGCTGATAGCTGTTTGGAGTGTTTTCCAACGTGAGGCACAGAATACTTCTCTTGTCTGTATCTACACCGATTCCTATGCTGTGTTTAAGGGATGTACTGAGTGGCTTCCTTTTTGGCAGCAAAATGACTGGGAAGTTAACAGAATCCCAGTATGGCAAAAGGAAAAGTGGCAAGAAATTCTAAATATTGCAAGTCAAGGGAATTTTGCCATGGGGTGGGTAGCCTCTCACCAGACAGATGGAAATCCAGCAGGAGAGTGGAACAATAAAGCTGATGAATTAGCAAGACTAAGTCCTTTGAAAAAGGATCAGATTACAGAGGACTGGGAGCACTTATTAGAATGGTTGCATGTAAAAAGACAACACACAGGTGCAAAAGATTTGTACAAAGAAGCCCTTGCTCGCGGTTGGCCTGTTACCAGAGAAATGTGTAAAACATGCATATCAGCCTGTGAACAATGCCACAGACGGCTGGAAAGACACCCTTTGGAAGATGACCCTCTGCATTTAAGAAAGGGTAAAGGCTTATGGGATGCATGGCAGGCAGATTATATTGGCCCCTTTAAAAAGTCAGGAGGTAAACATTTTGTGCTTGTAGGAGTGGAGATAATATCTGGGTTAGTCCAGGCCGATGCCTTTAAAAGAGCTACAGGAGATAACACTGTCAAAGCATTGCAGGGATGGTTTGGAACTTTCCCAAAACCACAAGAAATTCAATCTGATAATGGGTCTCACTTTACTGCCAAAGTTGTACAGGACTGGGCAAAAAGTGAAGGGATTAAATGGACTTTCCACACCCCTTACTACCCTCAAGCTAACGGCATTGTAAAAAGGACCAATGGTCTCCTAAAATCACTTCTGAAACCACAGGAGGGAAATTGGGATGTTCGACTATGGGAAGCTGTGAAAGGTGTGAATGATAGATGGGGGGGTAAACGGGTGTCCTAAAATCACTGCCTTTTGCCCAACAGCTCCAAGTATTATTCCTTCATTACAGGGACCAAATGATCCTAAGAATCCTTCACACTACCCTGGACAACCTGTTTTGGTAGACCTTCCTACTGTAGGAGAAGTACCACTAGTGCTAAAAAGCCCTCTGAATAAATATGCATGGGTAGCCTCTGATGCCCTAGGGAGAGAGCATCGGATACATATGTGCTGGATAATTCCATCATTCTAACTTTCTGCCTTTGGTTGCAGACTGTGTTTGCTTTTCACAGAACTCTGAGGGACATGAAGAATCCAGCATGGTCCCTTAAACAAGTCAAATTGCTGATGCAAAACAATGTCTCAGAAATTCAGCCAGCTTGTTCACCTTTTCTGCAAACTTCCTTTGAGGGGTGGACAACCTGGTTGTGAAAGCGGAACCCTTCTAAGAAACGAACGCAAAGGGACATAACCGGTGTTGTGGGAACAGGATTGGGAATCTTAAATAGTATTGATTCAGAAGTACTAATGAATAAATTGGCTGCAACAACTACAGATTTGACTAAAATACAACAACCCATCAGTGGTTGTTATCAAACATATTACCAAATTGGGAAAAGGTAAATCTGAATGACCACAAATTGATAATTGACGCACTCAATGCTACACAAAACAACATTTCTTTGGCTCTCAGCTGCATCCAGGCTCAATTATGAATGCAGTCAGTTGCTGCCTCAATTATAAGAGAAGGCGAAGAAGGCACTTTTCCTACTGAAATTCAGAAAATAATCTGGGACAGTGCTACTGATTTTGAAAGAGAATTCCAATCCTGGTGGAACTTAGTAAATTTTACCTACGATCCCATCACAAACACAGCCACAGCCTTTGTACTAACCATACGTAATGCTTCAGTGCATTCGATATTCCCAATCATTGCATTAGGGCTGAACCATGATGGAGCTGTTCTCTATCCTTTCGAGCATAGAGAATGGGCCCGTCAAATTGGTGAGAAGTGGCAAACTGTTAATTTGGAAACTTGTGTTATCCGAGAACAACAAGGGTTCATCTGTGAAAGTAATGCAATTAGAGCTCAAGACATTTGTTTAGATACAGAACAAAATAGCTGTCATTTTGAAATTCATCCTAACGAGATTCCTGAAACAGTGCTTTTGTATATAGGTAATAGATGTGCATGCTTAAGAACTGCTTGTGATAAAGTATTTGTAGAAAATTTAGTAGTAGATACAAAAAAAACATTTAAATTTTTGTGTTTGTAACTTTACTAAAATCATAGGATGTGATTTTTCATATTTAGCCCCAGTTACTTCTTATCACCTTTTACAGTCCAATTACACACTGATCCACCAATTATTGCCTACCCCCATTGGGATGAACCTTACTTTGGTAAAGCAATTGTTGCTGCACCAAGATTTAATTGAAATTTTGGAAAAGATCAAGAAAAATGGACAGAAAACCTTGGTAACTGTTCATCACAATGTGAAAGAAATACATCGTGTTCTAGAAAGGGTAAAGAAAGATGCTGAACACAGGTGATCGGATACTCTTTTTGGGTGGTCACCTACTGCTACAGGTGTCCTGAACAAATTGTGTCATCCCATCATTGTTCTCTTGATTTTGGTTTTGATTGGTTTTGTTTTATCAGCAGTCTTATACATCATGAATTGGAGAATGATGAAACGGTTAACACAATTGACCTCTATAATAGATGTCCACGATTTGGCCAATACCCCATTCACTGTGGACATACCCAAGGTTATTGACACTAGACGAACTACACAAGTATTAAAATAAAATGTGATAAGAAATTAGAGGTATTTTGATTAAAAAATTACATGTGTATTCTGATTAAAAAATTATTTATTTCCTTCTTTTTTGTTTCCTTCTTTTTCTTTTCTTTTCTTTCCCTTCCTTTCTTATGTTCTCTACCCCTTTTCCGGGATATGCTAACCAACATTGACAAGTCCTGAAGACTTCGCAACAGCACTACAAAATCGTGCTGATAGAGCTCTCCTGATGACAGTCGTGAGTCACGGGGTGGTGTAAGAGACGGTCCGAAGATCCCTCATCTGCCTCACGATCATCGCCGAGGACAGAGACTGAACACAGGAGTCCTGGCCTGGCTGAGGTGGGATGTCTGCCAAGTGTTGCCTACAGGTGTGCCCGCTGGGAACTGGTACGCATTCCTGAGGAAAATTAGTGCAGGTAACAATGGACTGGGCCGTTCTTGCTGCCCAGGCGGGAAGGACTGCGCTGAAGCAGAAAGGAATGACCTGTCCTGTACACCTGTCCTGCACACCTCTCCTGCACACCTGTTTTGTGCATCTGTCCTGTACCTGTTTTCCCAAAACAACGGACCCCATAACAACCGCTGTAGATTTCCCCACCTCTTGGCCAGTTGCCCCTCGCTTCTGGAAAGGACTATAAAGGGACTTTCTGAAATAACCAAGTCCGAGATCTCCCCACGGAAAGAAGACGAATCTATTGGCGGAAGACCACGAGGACTTAGTCTCATCTGTTGGTAGCTATTGATCCCCCTCTTTTTCTTCCTCTCTACTTTGTGTTTCTTTCTCTCTCTCTTTCTCTCCTCTATTGCATTACTGTGTTGTGGGCACTTAATAAAGGTGCACTGTTTTGACTAAAACTGAAATCTCCTGTGTCCTTTTACACTCTGAGATCGATAAACGAACCATCACGACCCCCGCTTGTATTAGCGGATTGTGACACCATATTCGGAAACCAGCTGTCAAAGGAGCTTGAGGACTGGAGGAAACAAGAACCAGGAGGAGCAGTCCTCCAGTATGTTGATGACATCCTGATAGCAGCCAAGACACGAGATGACTGCATTGAGCTCACTGTAAGTCTGTTGAACTTTTTGGGCCAAAGTGGGTATCGGGTCTCGAAAGAGAAGGCACAGGTTGCCAGGGAAACAGTAGTATACCTGGGCCTGGAAATTTTCCATGGACATCGACAACTCAGCAGAGAGCAGAAGGAAGCCATCTGTCGATTTCCAGAGCCCCCTACCGTAAGGAAGATGCAGGCCTTCCTGGGAATGGTAGGTTGGTGTCGCCTGAGGATATCAAACTACGGTGTACTGGTGAGACCTTTATATGAGGTCATTAAAGCAGCTGAAAAGGGGACAATTATGTGGACAGAGAATGCCAGGGCTGCATTTAAACAGCTGAAACATTCCTTGATGTCAGCCCCAGCTTTGGGGCTGCCGGACTTGACTAAACCTTTTGAACTCTTTACACACGAGCAACTGAATGTTGCTCTGGGGGTACTGGCACAGCACCTTGGAGACCAGCGAAGAGCAGTGGCCTATTTCTCAAACAACTAGATAATGTTGGCCAGGATGCTTGAAAGCTGTGGCAGCAACAGTCCTTCTGATACAGGAGGCCCGTAAATTCCCCCTTGGGCAGCACATTGTCGTGTATGTACCCCATGCAGTGATAAATGTGCTGGAGCAAATGGGGGAACACTGGCTCTCCCCTAGCAGGATGCTCAAATACCAGTCTGTGTTGTTAGAACAAGATGCTGTTACTCTAAAGACAACTTCTGTGGTAAACCCTGCAATGTTTTTATCATCCACGTTACTTGACAGTGTGCCTGAGCATGATTGTTTGCAGAAAATAGTGGAAACTTATTCCAGCAGACCAGACCTGAAAGATGTTCCTTTGAAAGATCGAGACTGGGAATTGTACACTGATGGGAGCAGCTTCATGAGAAACGGTAGGAGGATGACCGGTTACGCCGTAACCACCTCAGATAAAATCATTGCGGCAAAAGCCTTGCTTTCAGATGTATCATCACAGAAAGCTGAACTCATTGCACTAACAAGAGCTCTAGAACTGAGCGAGGGGAGGAAGGTGAACATATGGACTGATTCCAAATATGCCTTCAGTGTTGTGCATGCCCACGGAGCTATTTTGAAGGAAAGTGGCCTGCTGACTGCTCAAGGTAATGAAGTTAAGCATGCAAAACAGATTCTTGCACTTTTACAGAGCATTTGGAAGCCTACGGAAGTGGCTATCATGCACTGCAAGGGTCATCAAAAAGGGAAAACAGCCCCCGAACTGGGAAATCGTTTTGCTGATGAAACAGCCAGAGAGATTGCAGAAAAAGGCATTTTTGCAGTGGTACCACAGAAAGAGATAGTTTTGTCATCATTTACCCCAAAATACGATCAGAGGGATCACAAATTAATTAAGTTCCTTGAAGCTGAAATCAAAGAAGGTGGGTGGGCTGTTACCCCGGTAGGACAAGTCGTAGTTCCACCCCTGATCCTTCGGGAAATAGCCCAACGAGAGCATGAAAGTACCCACTGGGGAACAGAAAATCTTTTAAAACATTTGAGGAAAGTAGTGATAGGGAGGGGAATGACTGATATTGTACAATCTGTAACAAGCAAGTGTGAAACCTGCTGTAAAAACACCCCTGACACAAGCAAGAGAGTTGTGTTAGGAGTGAGAAAAACAAGAGATCTCCCGGGAGATTATTGGCAAATAGATTTTGCTGAGATGCCATGCAAGGAGGGATGCAGGTATATACTGGTACTAGTTGACACCTTCAGTGGATGGCCTGAGGCTTTCCCCTGTCCCATCAACACAGCAAAAGAAGTAGTGAAAGCTTTGCTCAATCATATAATACCAAGATTTGGGGTTCCTTTGGGAATGTCATCAGATAGAGGACCACATTTTGTTGCAACGGTGGTTGGGGAAGTTAGCAGGATTTTGGGACTTACCTGGGACCTGCACACACCATACAGGCCCCAGGCAAGTGGCAAAGTTGAACACATGAATGGGACCCTCAAAACCCAGATTTGCAAGATTTGTCAAGAGACATCCATGACATGGGTTCAAGCCCTGCCTATAGCCTTCCTGAGAGTCCGCATACAGCCAAGAAGAAGGCACAACATCAGTCCCTATGAAATATTATATGGCAGGTCATACCAGGTTCCACACATCCCAGGGCAAATTCATATGAGAGGTAAAAATGATTTGCAGAAATATTTAATGGCTCTGAGTTCCACTTTGCAGAAGCTCCAGAGATTTGTTGTATTATCCAAATCAATAAGAATAGACACACCTGCTCATCAATTCCAGCCTGGAGACTGGGTCTACATCAAGTGGTGGGACAGCGACCCCTTGCAAGCCAAGTGGAAGGGACCATTCCAAGTTTTGCTGACCACTTTTACTGCGGTCAAGGTTGCTGGCAAGGGACGGTGGATTCATTACACCAGGGTGAAGAAAGCTTCTGCTCCCAAAACCACCAAGAAGACAGAGACTGATACAAATCAGAAAGATGCAGTTTAAACTGTTTTTTACATGTTTGCTGTTTGCCCAACTGTTAACCATGGTTCAGGGTTCACCCCATGATTTGCATAAGGCTGTGGTCCAAAATGTCTCCAAAATTCTTAATAAGACCGATTGCTGGATCTGTACTCAGTTACCACCCCTAGAAGGGAGGCGTCACTGGCCATTGATTGGCATTTTAATGGAAGAAAACCGCACTGAAATGTGGGAACCAATTAATAGCACCCTTCTGCCTCCCATTACCCTGAGTGGCCTGGTAGAGCATGCAAACTATAAGGTTCCTTGTGCAATTGTAAACGCCACAGGAAAAGCCGTTCTTCCTTCATATTGTCATCAGGCCCATTTCAGGGAAATAATAGACCCAAGAATTGCAGCAAAGATGAAATTGACAGGGTGGAGACTGGCTCAGCCATTTGGGACGGGGTTGTATTGGATATGTGGTAATAAGGCCTGGAAAGTTATGCCCGTGAACAAAGACCAGGCTTGTGCTATTGGGGCTGTGGTCCCAAATATAACAATATTTGACCATCTTGAAAAACCACATGAGAGGAGGAAAAGATCTCTTAATCCCCTCATTGAACACCCCACACTTTTCCATAGCATAATCAGAGCCCTTAAACCCGCTTTTGGAGTAGTTGAACTGGAGAGAGCAATTGTAAACATCTCGGCTGTCATTGAACGTATTGAGCAGCATACTGCAGATGCAATTTCAGCCTTACAGGAGGAAGTTGACCCGTGCAGTTATGCAAAACAGGATAGCTCTCAATTTCATACTTGCTGCACAAGGAGGTGTATGTGCTACTGTCAATACCTCTTGTTGTTCTTATGTGGACCAAAGTGGAAGAATTAAGAAAGATTTGGATGAAATTTGGAAGGGAACTCAAATTCTACATGAAGTGGCTTCTAGAAATAACACTTTAAAATTTGATCATATTTTTGATATCCTCACCTCATGGTTACCAAACTGGGCCTGGGTAAAAGAAATATTCATAATAGTTCTAATTGTAGTTATTATCTGTGTAATTTCCTGTGGAGCAGCCGGTTGTGTAAACCGGTTCTGCGGGTAAAAATAGAGTAAAGTAGAGTAGAGTAGACACTAGACAAGATAGAGTTTTGTTAGTCTCTAAAAGGGGGGAAATGATGCCATGAAGATTTTTTGCCTTTTCTTTTATACCCCTTATACACCTTTTTACAACTTCTGTATTCCTAGTGCTTTTTCCCTACATTCTTAGACTTGTTTGTTCAGCTAGGAGACTAAACATTTTAGAAGCTTCGTAGCTAGGGATCAGTGTGCCCCAGACCCCAAGGTCCTCTCCAGAACACATTCTGTAAACCAAGATAGAACCATCCAGGGAAAGGTTCCTTGCGGAGGGGGGCTCACTTGAGCCTCTGATTGGGGAATCTTTGATAGATATGCTAATTAGTAAAACCTATAATGTTATACCCAATGTTGGGGAGGGGAACAGAGAAAAAGAGAGAGACACAGAGATAGACTCGGCGGGGTGCATCTTGATGCATATGACCTGGACGTGTACACCTAAGGATCCTTAAAATAAACAGAAAGTTAAAATCCCTTTTCCCCTTCTAACCGTGTATGACTCTTGATTTTAAGACCAGGAAAAGGCATCACAACGAGTGCCAATTGCTACCTCAACAGTGCACCGCCGGCAGTATCAGACAAATTGATATGCTGTGATCCCCATCCACAAGATGATCCGTGAGCTGGAGAGCCAAGGGGTGGTCAGCAAGACCCACTCACCCTTCAATAGTCCCATTTGGCCTGTGTGCGAATTGGAAGGAGAATGGAGATTGTCTGTGGACTATCGTCCCTTGAATGAAGTGACTTCACCATTGAGCGCTTCAGTGCCGGACATGTTGGAGCTACAGTATGAGCTGGAGTCCAAAGCAGAGAAGTGGTATGCCACTATTGACATTGCCAATGCATTTTTCTCCATTCCTCTGGATGCAGAGTGCAGGCCTCAGTTTGCTTTCACCTGGAGGGGCATGAAGTACACCTGGAACTGACTGCCCCAGGGGTGGAAGCACAGTCCCACCATCTGCCATGGACTGATCTAGGCTGCACTGGAAAAGGGTGAGGCCCCAGAACATCTGCTGTACATTGATGACATCACTGGGTGGGAGAACACGGCATCGGAGGTATTTGAGAAAGGAGAGAGAAAATCATCCAAATTCTCCTGGAAGCTGGTTTTGCCATCAAGAAGAGCAAAGTCAAGGGACCTGCCCGAGAGATCCAGTTCCTGGGAGTAAAGTGGCAAGATGGACGACGTCAGATTCCCACTGAGGTCATCAGTAAGATCACAGCAACGTCTTCACCGACCAACAAGAAGGAAACTGTCTTGGGGTGACATTATGATATGTATCCCATATCGCTGCCCTATGCCCAGAAATTAATTTTTTGTGCCTTTCTATGCCTCTAAACTGAGCCTGAGAGGGGGAAGGAAAAACTGAGCAAAACTTTTTCAAAGCAGTTTGTAGCTTGTTCAAGGTCACACAGAGATAGCGAATTTTTTTCTCCCAGCTGCGGCAGGGGAGGGAGGAAGCACCCGGCTGGCTGCTCCAACAGTCAGTTTTTCTTTTTGGCCAGTGGTTCAGCTTCTTTTTCTCCAGAGAGAGACTGAGAGTCGAAGGTTTTTTCCTTCCCTGGAATTTCGGATTTTCTCCCTTTTCTGCTGGATTGCTTCAATTTCGGAACACATCGGGAGATCTTTCCCCCCGAGCACAGAGGGCCTGGACCTGGGCCAAGCCCCAGCTCCGAGGAGACCAAAGGGAGGATGTCTTGGGGTGACGTTATGATGTGTATCCCATATCGCTGCCTATGCCCAGAAATTAATTTTTGTGCCTTTCTGTGCCTCTAAACTGAGCCTGAGAGGGAGAAGAAAAAACTGAGCGAAACTTTCTCAAAGCAGTTTGCAGCTTGTTCAAGGTCACAAAATGATAGGAGGCTTTTTTTTCCCCAGCTGCGGCAGGGGAGCGAGGAAGCACCCGGCTTGCTGTGTTCCAGTCAGCTTTTGGCCAGTTGTTTCAGTTTCTTTTTCTCCGGAGAGAGAGACTGAGAGTTGGACTTTGCTTTTCCTTCTCTGGAATTCTGGATTTTCTCCCTTTTCTACTGGACTGCTTTCAACCTCAGAGCACATCGGGAGGACTTTTCATCGGGCACAGAGGGCCTGGCCCTGGGCCAAGCCCCAGCTCCGAGGAGACCAAAGGGAGGACTCTAACGCTATCCCAGGTTTTTCCTCCACAGCGAGAGATTTTACCATTTAACCTCATTTTCCTTTCCCGTGTGTTTGTTAAAAAAATAGTTTTATCTTCTTCACTTTCCTTCGAGGAAAATTTATTTTTTTCCCGAACCTGGTGGGGGAGGGGTGGTTGTGCCTTCTCTCAGAGGATATATTTCTAAATTTGGCCAAACCGGTACAAATTTAGTGGCGCCCAACTGTGTGGCTCGAAGGAAAGTGAAAAACCTGTGCTAATTACATTTTGGTTTGTTTTTACTTATTCTGTGCTGGAGTAAAATAGTCATGTTGGTTGAGTTCATAACATTTCTCTGGCTTGATATATTCATGTGTTTCTGGTCCCTAGGCTTATTTGCCTATCCACAACTTGGTCCGATCTTATCCTTGATAAGGAATTTTTGCAGAGCAGGGACACGAATTCGGATTTCTATTTTGCTGTACTCGGTGATAATGATTTATAAGAAGTTGACAGAGGTACAGGCATCTGTTCAAAGTGTGTATGATAAATGGTTTCTCCCTCCTAACCCCAGTCCTAGCTTCAGTAGCCTGTTTTGGGAATTTATTAGTAACTGCACCCAGATTGTTAGAGGAGGGGGAGTCGGGGTTTCCCTTCCCTTTAAATTTGATAGGTTTTCTTTTGAGAGTGTTCAGTTTCCCCTGGATGTTAAAGAGACCACCCTCCTGGTATTTAATCTGGTAAGCTTCCTCTATGTGCTCTGTATGTCTCGCAGCTTGTCTAGAATAAGAGCTTAGATTTCCCGGGCGACTGCCGAGACACCTGACCCAGAGGTGGAGCATCCTGAGTGGTGTGGGGAATGGGAGGATATAGGCCAAATCCTGAAGAAATTCTCTGACCCCATGGTTTGCAATTATTCCCCTGAACAAGTTCAGAAACCACCTGAGGTGGCGAAATATCTGAAAGAGAAATACAATGAAAATTCCAATGAGAACAAGCTCCTTGCAATATGTTGGGTCTTGGCATATGCCTATCGCACACTGCAGCCGGTAAGGGTAGAGAGGCAGGAAGATCAATCAGCAAAGCCTGCAGATACCCCAGTCACTCAGGCTGCAGATAAACCAGACAGCAAGCCCAAACCAGATGGAGAGTCTAAGCCACTGACAGTGGCTCCTGTTACAAGGAAAAAGCACATAACCAAAACTGATCGCCCAGTGAAAGATGAGGATAATGGAGGGGAAGGAACCTCAAAAGATGCAGGGGAAGGAACCTCAAAACCACCAACGGACTCAGGCACAGAAACCATTACAGAGTCCATGTCCATAAAAGACCTTCACAGCCTAAGAAAGGATTACACCCGACGGTCCGATGAATCCATAATAAGTTGGATGGTCCGTATTGGGGATGCGGCAGGTGATGATGTGATGCTGGACGGTGCTGAAGCAAGGCATTTGGGATCCCTGTCACATGATCCAGTGATTGACAAAGCAATGAAAAGGGGGGCTGACTCTACCAGTGTCTGGAGATGGGTTTTGACAGGCGTGATTGAAAGATATATGTGTGGAGATGATCTCTACATGCAGCAAACCCCGTGGAAGACCATAGAACAAGGGATCCAACGCCTGAGAGAACTAGGGGTGGTAGAGGTTGTCTTCGCAAATGACCCAGGATTGAGGAGTCCAGACCGGGCCAGAGTTATTCCATACATGTGGCGAAAACTCATACAACTTGGGCCACCAGAATATGCTTCTGCTTTAGCAATAATGAAACCGGACTATGGTGCGAATGAGACTGTGAAGGATATGGCAGTGAAGCTCCGAGCATATGCAGACTCTGTGCATGGCCCAACACATGCAAGAATTGCAGCTGTGGAAACACGTGTGCAGAAATTGGAAGATAAGATGGAGAAGAATCACCAAGAGATTAAAGAGTGCTTTCTCCACGGACGTTCCCCAGAGAGAAGGAACATCCCACGAAGTGAGCTGTGGAATTTCCTGTGTGACAGTGGGGAAAACATGAGGAAGTGGGGTGGACAACCCACTTCTGCTCTGGCAGCACGAGTGCGTGAATTGAAGGAGCGCAAGTCTCAGAAAGGAGGATCTACCAAAAAGGAAGTAGCCCCAGTTGCCTGTAGCCAAACTGCTGGAAATGATGGAAAAGAGGATGACATTTCCAATTCCCATGAAGGAACCTCTAAGATGCAGGCCCAGGGAAAGAAGGATAACCAGGCATAGAGGGGCCCTGCCTCTAGCCAGGTAGAGGTCAGGGAAAACCGTGTTTTTTGGACTGTGTGGATTCGTTGGCCTGGTACATCAGAACCACAAAAATATGATGCCTTGGTTGACACTGGTGCACAGTGTACAATAATTCCATCGCAGCATGTGGGGGTAGAATCTGTTTCTATTTCTGGTGTAACAGGTGGATCACAAAATTTGACCTTGGTGGAAGCTGAGGTGAGCCTGACTGGAATTGAGTGGAAGAAGCATCTCATTGTGACTGGCCCACAGGCCCCGTGCATTTTGGGCATAGACTTCCTCCGGAACGGGTATTTTAGAGACCCAAAGGGACTCAAGTGGGCTTTTGGAATAGCTGCTGTGGAGACAGAGGGCAGTAAGAAATTGAACACTTTGCCTGGGCTATCAGAAAACCCGTCTGCAGTCGGCCTTCTGAAGGTGGAAGAACAAAGAGTACCAATTGCTACCTCGACAGTGCATCGCCGACAGTACCGGACAACTCGAGATGCTGTGATTCCCATCCACAAGATGATCCGTGAGCTGGAGAGCCAAGGGGTGGTCAGGAAGACCCACTCACCCTTCAATAGTCCCATTTGGCCGGTGCGCAAATCTGAAGGAGAATGGAGATTGACTGTGGACTATCGTGCCTTGAATGAAGTGACTCCACCACTGAGCGCTGCTGTGCCGGACATGTTGGAGCTCCAGTACGAGCTAGAGTCCAAAGCAGCGAAGTGGTATGCCACTATTGACATTGCCAATGCATTTTTCTCCATTCCTCTGGCGGCAGAGTGCAGGCCTCAGTTTGCTTTCGCCTGGAGGGGTGTGCAGTACACCTGGAACCGACTGCCCCAACGGTGGAAGCACAGTCCCACCATCTGCCATGGGCTGATCCAGACTGCACTAGAAAAGGGTGAGGCTCCAGAACATCTGCAGTACATTGATGACATCATTGTGTGGGGGAACACTGCAGCAGAAGTGTTTGAGAAAGGAGAGAAAGTTATCCGGATTCTCCTGGAAGCTGGTTTTGCCATCAAGAAGAGCAAAGTCAAGGGACCTGCCCGAGAGATCCAGTTCCTGGGAGTGAAGTGGCAAGATGGAAGGCGTCAGATTCCTGCTGAGGTCATCAATAAGATCACTGCGATGTCTCCACCGACCAGTAAGAAGGAAACACAAGCTTTCCTAGGTGCCATAGGCTTTTGGAGAATGCACATTCCTGAGTACAGCCAGATTGTGAGTCCTCTTTACCTGGTTACCTGCAAGAAGAACAATTTCCATTGGGGCCCTGAACAGCAACAAGCTTTTGCCCAGATCAAGCAGGAAATTGCTCATGCGGTAGCCCTTGGCCCAGTCAGGACAGGACCCGAAGTGAAGAACGTGCTCTACTCTGCAGCCGGGAGCCATGGCCTGTCCTGGAGCCTTTGGCAGAAGGTGTCTGGTGAGACTCGAGGTCGACCACTGGGGTTTTGGAGTCGAAGCTACAGAGGGTCTGAAGCCAACTACACTCCCACAGAGAAGGAAATCTTGGCAGCCTATGAAGGAATCCAAGCCGCCTCAGAGGTAATTGGAACTGAGGCACAACTCCTCCTGGCACCCCGACTACCGGTGCCGGGGTGGATGTTCAAAGCAGAGGTTCCCTCTACCCACCACGCCACCAATGCCACATGGAGCAAATGGATTGCTCTCATCACACAGCGCGCCTGTATCGGAAAACTGAATCGCCCTGGGATTTTGGAAATAATCACAAATTGGCCTGAAGGTGAAAACTTTGGTCTCGCTGATGAAGAAGAACAAGTGACACGTGCTGAAGAAGCTCCACCGTACAACCAACTGCCATCAGAAGACACACACTACGCTCTTTTCACTGACGGTTCTTGTCGCATCGTAGGGATGAAACGAAAGTGGAAAGCAGCCGTATGGAGTCCCACACGACGGGTTGCCGAAGCTACTGAAGGAGAAGGTGGATCAAGCCAACTCGCTGAACTCAAAGCTGTTCAACTAGCCCTGGACATTGCTGAAAGAGAGAAGTGGCCAAAGCTCTACCTCTACACTGATTCATGGATGGTAGCCAATGCTCTGTGGGGATGGTTAGAAAAGTGGGAAAAAGCTAATTGGCAGCGTAGGGGAAAACCAATCTGGGCTGCTGAAGAGTGGAAAAACATTGCTGCCCGAGTAAGAAAGCTGGTTGTGAAAGTCTGCCATGTAGATGCCCATGTCACCAAGAGTAGGGCTAATGAAGAACACCAAAACAACAAGCAGGTAGATCAGGCTGCAAAGATAGAAGTGTCACAGGTAGACTTGGACTGGAAACACAAGGGAGAGTTGTTCCTAGCTCGATGGGCCCATGATGCCTCAGGCCATCAGGGCAGAGACGCCACCTATAAGTGGGCACAAGACCGAGGGGTGGATCTAACCATGGACAGTATCTCCCAGGTGATCCATGACTGTGAGACATGCGCTGCGATCAAGCAGGCCAAGCGGGTGAAGCCCCTGTGGTATGGTGGGCGGTGGTCCAAATACAAGTATGGGGAGGCCTGGCAGATTGATTACATCATACTGCCTCAAACCCGCCAAGGCAAGCGCCATGTGCTCACAGTGGCAGAAGCCACCACAGGATGGCTGGGGACCTACCCTGTGCCTCATGCTACTGCCCGGAACACCATCCTGGGCCTTGAAAAGCAAGTCCTTTGGAGGCATGGTACCCCTGAGAGAATTGAATCTGACAATGGGACTCATTTTAAGAACAGCCTTATTAACACCTGGGCTAGAGAACATGGCATTGAGTGGGTGTACCGCATCCCTTACCATGCATCAGCTGCAGGCAAAGTGGAACGGTGCAATGGATTGTTGAAAACCACCTTGAAGGCACTAGGTGGGGGAACTTTCAAAAATTGGGAACAGCATCTAGCAAAGGCCACCTGGTTAGTTAACACCCAAGGTTCCACCAGTAGAGCTGGTCCAGCCCAATCTGAATCCCTGCATACAACAGATGGAGATAAGGTCCCAGTAGTGCATGTCAGAGGTCTGTTAGGAAAGCCTGTGTGGATAAATTCTGCCTCGAGTACAGACAAACCCACCCGTGGGGTTGTCTTTGCTCAGGGACCTGGTTGCACATGGTGGGTAATGCAGAAAGACGGAACAACACGTTGTGTACCACAGGGAGATCTGATTGTTGTGTGAAATGCTTGTATACCCCTGCTTGCTGATTGTCACTGTCACTGTTCGTATATAGCTGTGTGTATATATATATATATGTATTAATGTGTGTGTAGAATTAGAATATCTTAGTTTGGGCATTGAGCCAACAATATGGGATAAGGGGTGGAATGTCTTGGGGTGATGTTATGATGTGTATCCCATATCGCTGCCTATGCCCAGAAATTAATTTTTGTGCCTTTCTATGCCTCTAAACTGAGCCTGAGAGGGAGAAGAAAAAACTGAGCGAAACTTTCTCAAAGCAGTTTGCAGCTTGTTCAAGGTCACCAAATGATAGGAGGCTTTTTTTTCCCCAGCTGCGGCAGGGGAGCGAGGAAGCACCCGGCTTGCTGTGTTCCAGTCAGCTTTTGGCCAGTTGTTTCAGTTTCTTGTTCTCCAGAGAGAGAGACTGAGAGTTGGACTTTGCTTTTCCTTCCTGTTCCGGTTTGGCCAAATTTAGAAATATATCCTCTGAGAGAAGGCACAGCTACCCCTTCCCCCCCAGGTTCGGGAAAAAATAAATTTTCCTCGAAGGAAAGTGAAGAAGATAAAACTATTTATTTACCAAACACACGAGAAAAGGAAAATAAGGCTAAATAATAAAATGTTTCACTGTGGAGGAAAAAAAACCTGGGAAAGTGTTAAGAGTCCTCCCTTTGGTCTCCTCGGCGCTGGGGCTTGGGCCAGGGCCAGGCCCTCTGTGCCCGGTGGAAAGTCCTCCCGATGTGCTCTGAGGTTGAAAAAACAGTCCAGTATAAAAGGGAGAAAATCTGGAATTCCAGAGAAGGAAAAACAAAGTCCAACTCTCAGTCTCTCTCTCTCCGGAGAACAAGAAGCTGAAACAACTGGACAAAAGCTGACTGGAAAGCAGCAAGCCGGGTGCTTCCTCGCTCTCCTCCCGCAGCTGAAAAAAAACCTGCTATCTCTGTGTGACCTTGAACAAGCTGCAAACTGCCCTGAAAAAGTTTTGCTCAGTTTTTTCCTTCCCCCTCTCAGGCTCAGTTTAGAGGCACAGAAAGGCACAAAAATTAATTTTGGGCATAGGCAGCGATATGGGATACACATCATAACGTCACCCCAAGACACTTCCCTGGAATTCCGGATTTTCTCCCTTTTCTACTGGACTGCTTTCAACCTCAGAGCACATCGGGAGGACTTTTCATCGGGCACAGAGGGCCTGGCCCTGGGCCAAGCCCCAGCTCCGAGGAGACCAAAGGGAGGACTCTAACGCTATCCCAGGTTTTTCCTCCACAGCGAAAGATTTTACCATTTAACCTCATTTTCCTTTCCCGTGTGTTTGTTAAATAAATAGTTTTATCTTCTTCACTTTCCTTCGAGGAAAATTTATTTTTTTCCCGAACCTGGTGGGGGAGGGGTGGTTGTGCCTTCTCTCAGAGTATATATTTCTAAATTTGGCCAAACCGGTACAGAGGACTATAACACTTTCCCAGGTTTTTTCTCCACAGTGAGACATTTTTATTATTTAGCCTTATTTTCCTTTCCTTGTGTGTTTGTTAAATAAATAGTTTTTATCTCTTTCACTTCCTTTGAGGAAAAATTTATTTTCCCCGAACCTGGTGGGGAGAGGGTGGTGACCTTCCTCCTCTCAGAGGATATATTTCTAAATTTGGCCAAACTGGCACAGAAACACAAGCTTTCCTAGGCGCCATAGGTTTCTGGAGAATGCACATTCCCGAGTACAGCCAGATTGTGAGCCCTCTCTACCTGGTTACCCGCAAGAAGAAGGATTTCCACTGGGGCCCTGAACAGCAGCAAGCCTTTGCCCAGATCAAGCAGGAAATTGGTCACGCAGTAGCCCTTGGCCCAGTCAGGATAGGACAAGAGGTGAAGAACATGCTCTACTCTGCAGCTGGGAACAATGGTCTGTCCTGGAGCCTCTGGCAGAAGGTGCCTGGTGAGACTCGGGACCGACCACTGGGATTTTGGAGCCGAAGCTGCAGAGGATCTGAAGCCAACTACACTCCCACAGAGAAGGAAATCTTGACAGCTTATGAAGGAGTCCAAGCTGCCTCAGAAGTAATTGGCAGAGAGGCACAACTCCTCCTGGCACCCCGACTCCCGGTGCTGGGGCGGATGTTCAAAGGAAAGCTTCCTTCCACGCATCATGCCACCGACGCTACTTGGAGCAAATGGATCGTCCTCATCACGCAGTGCTCCTGAATTGGAAACCCAAGTCGCCCTGGGATCTTGGAAATAATTACGAACTGGCCGGAAGGTGAGACTTTTGGGTTATCTTCTGAAGAAGAAGAGGAACAGGTGACACGTGCCGAAGAAGCCCCACCATATAACGAGCTACCGGAGAGTGAAAGACAATACGCCCTCTTCACTGATGGGTCCTGCCGAATTGTAGGCGCTAGCCGGAAATGGAAAGCCGGTGTATGGAGCCCCACACGACAAGTTACACAGGCTACTGAATGAGAAGGTGGATCGAGCCAATTTGCTGAGCTCAGAGCTGTTCAATTAGCTCTGGACATAGCTGAAAGAGAGAAGTGGCCAAAGCTCTACCTCTGCACTGATTCATGGATGGTAGCCAATGCTCTGTGGGGTTGGCTGGAAAGGTGGAATAAGGCAAACTGGCAGCACAGAGGAAAACCAATCTGGGCTGCTGAGGACTGGAAAGGCATTGCCACTCGGGTAGAGAAGCTACCCATGAAGGTCCATCATGTAGATTCTCACATCCCCAAGAGCAGGGCTAATGAAGAACATCCTAACAACAAACACGTAGATCAAACTGGGAAAATAGAGGTTTCCCAGTTAGACTTGGATTGGCAACATAAAGGAGAGTTGTTCCTAGCTCAATGGGCCCATGATTCCTCAGGTCATCTGTCGGAATTGTAAAAGGGAGAAAGCAGGCCCCGGCAGGGGGAGAGAAGCAGTCCGAAACCAACATGGTTGATAAGCACAAAACTCCATTTATTAGCAATCCAGAGGCACTTATATAGTATACCAGCTTGTTAACTCCTAAGTGGCTTAAAGCTTATCAAAGCACATTTCTACTTCTACCTAATTGGACTTACATTGGCAAGTTTCTATTAGTTATGTTATGATTAAAAGAATTCAATGTTTACCTCCCTTCTCTGGGTCTTATCTGAACAGCTGCAAGTCTTCACCTCCCTCTTTGTTCCCCAGGCCTTTTCTCACACAAGAATCTTCTCATGGAGAGTTTTTTCCCCACACACAGGCCTTTTGCTTGCAGGCTCTTGCTACAGTTCTTTTATTGATCCCAATAATTCTATTTCCCAACAATTCCCCCTTTTTTCTTTTGTACAAGCAATACTTGATGGGTCACAGATGTAGTGACTTTGTATATTATCTCTTGCAAGCATTGGAAGGCAAGGTGAACACACTATTATTAATAATATTACTAGTTCTACAGTAATCAAATGCTACGCAAATAAAACTAGCTATGATTTTTAAACCTAATAACTTTAACCATCCCTCTAAGTTGAGACCATCTTCTTTTTTCTGTAATTGTGTAGTTAATTGATGTAACTCACTTATCTGTTTGTGAAGTAGGAAGAAGTGGTTAGAATGATTTATACAGCACATACCTTGGAACCTTTCACAGCCGTGGCTGTGGGCTAATAGTAGAAAATCAATGGCTACTTAATTTTATAATATTATATGTCTAACACTAATAACACTTATACCTAACTTATTAAGCATTTGCCAGGTTATATTAAACTTATCCCTCTCCCAGCAAGCAAGTTTAAGCAAAATAGCATAAGCCCTGGCTGCTAAAATACCAGGTAAAAACATAAATGCTAACTAAATTAACTGCTTTCGCTTGATCTAAATGGGCAGACAGCTGATTTAAAATGCCTGCTAATGCTTTTGTTTCAAGATGGTCAAAAAAGAATTTTTCACTTTACTTCCGTGTTTGGTGTTAAGCTCTACAGTTCACAAAACCACAGTTAAGGCAGTTTCTTGATATAAGGTGAGCCCTTATTCCAAGTCAGGTTTGCAGTAGATATACAGAGGGCACAACAGCCCTTTTTAGTATTTCCTCCTCACGTGGATGCACTTCTGGATACAGGGTCAGTGCTGTTCACTGCAGGCTCTGTTGCAGCACGAGTCCAGCAGCTGGGTACCCACAGAGGTCCTGCTGGGGTAAGCACACACCCTCTACCTGAATATCAAACCTCAGCGGGCCCTTGCCAGATCCCTGTAGCTGGGTGCCTATACATCACATAAAAAGGCTTTGTTACTTTCCTTTTTGCTTCTACAATACCGCTGTGAAGATAAGCAGGTGCAGCGTCACTATCCCCAAACAAACACAAGTAATTTAATACATACAAGGCTTTTGTTAATTTTTCCTGCACATCTGAAATGTGCTTGAACTTACCTAATATAACTTTAGCATCTGATTAGCACGCTCTACAATAGCTTGCCCTGTGGGTACGTGAGGGATTCCAGTGATGTGCCGCACACTCCACTGCTGACAAAACTTTCGCAGCTGCTCACTAATGTAGGCAGGACCGTTGTCTGTCTTGATCTGCTCCGGTACACCCATCACGGCGAAACAGCTGGTCAGGTGCCGTATTACATGAAGGGCCTTTTCCCCTGTCTGCGCTGATGCCCATATAAATTTGCTGCAAGTGTCTATGGTGACATGCACATATTTCAGTCTGCCAAACTCAGGAACATGGGTCACGTCCATTTGCCATAGTTCATTCAGGCCTAAGCCTCGGGGATTAACCCTGACACTGAGACCCGGGCCATGATGACTGCATGTAGGACATGCCCATACTATTCCTTTGGCTTCTTCCATGGTGATGTCAAATTGTCTATGAAGACCTCTTGCATTCTGATGGAATGTGTTATGGGCTTCCCGTGCCTTTGCAAATTCATTCAATGGCACTGTCACAGAGACTAACTGATCTGCATAGGCATTCCCTTCGCCCAGGCCCTCTGTCCATAGATGATTCCTGACATGTATTATAGCATAGGCACACGATCTCTGACCAATGGCTGATTGGAGCTGGCGCAGTAGTTCAAACAGGCGTCTGTTATTTATGTCTTTGATCCTAGCATCCTCTATCTGTTCCACAATGCCAGCAACATATAATGAGTCTATTACTACATTGAGCCTAACAGACAACCATCGCTTAAAGGCCCAGACCACTGCAGCTAATTCAAGGGTCTGCAAAGAGTCTCCAGTTTCAGCCTCTAGTATCTGATGGCACCTGTCATAGGTTAGCAAGGATAGTCCTGGAAGGGATGTCCTTGCTAAGGGATGCTTACAGCTTCCTCTGGGACCTGATAGAACCTATCAGCTGGCCAGTTTGAATATGGACAATTCTTTAAGCCACTTAAAGTTGTGACCGCCTCTGTGATACACACTTAAGAATAGACAGACTCCCCCCCAAGCTCTCTCTCGTTTCCGGCACTGGGACAGGTGGCTGCAGGCCCCGTGCAGGGGCCAGCAGGCCCGGCCAGGCCCTGCTTGGGCCAGGCCGGGCCGGGCCACGGCCAGCCTGGAGCCATGGGCCTGTTCCAGCCGTGGAACTCCCCCCCCACTGCCTTGCCGTGGGCCGCCAGAGCGGCTTGGAACCCGCCCCCCTCCACTGCGGCCAAGATTTCAGCAAAGCGGCACCTCTGTCCGGCAGAGGTCAGGTGACCAACTGCGATAAGCCACACAGCTGCAAGGCTGAGGTGAGATTAACCCTTTTATTGCTGTGAAGAGCTGAAAACCTGAGGAAAGAGAGAGAGGAGATGCTTAAAGCTGAAAGTCTGTTGTGAAGCTATGATATATCAGAGCATCCCGTTGTAATTTCATGAAGATATGGGGGGTGGAGTGTTCAACTCGTAAGCAAAAGCACCTGCACTGAGATAGGCAGATGCTGATGCAGCTGTAATTTCATGAGAAGTTTGGACACAGAGAGATGAACCAGATGAGGACTTTTGCTCCAAATGGGAAAGGAGAAAAACCTCAATTCCTAGAGATGCTCCCAGAGATAGTCTTAAAGATGAAGATAAGAAAGACCCTTTGCTCCCAGGGAAGGAGAAGGGCCCCTGGTTTTTTTGTTTCTGAATGGCTCAACCTTAAAATTGTACCCCAGGAAACTTTCAAGAGTGGACCCTTGAAAGCAGTTGCGGGAAAAGCTGCAAGTCGGGGGAAGGGACTCACATCTCAAGCAGAGAGACCTCTTCCTAAATGGACTGAACAATATTTGGAAGTGAGCAGCTGTCTCGTTGTGATAATGTTTTCATAGCACGAGCAAAAAGAGACTTCTCTTCCTAAATGGACTGAACAAGGTTATTATGGATGTGGTAAACAGACTGAACATCTTAAGGGTTGTCTTTTTACATTGTCAGTGGGAGAAGGGAGGAAGGTGGGGGGAGGAGGAGAGTTCTGAAGGTGGTATAATTTTTTTTTCTTTTTTTTTTTTCTTTTTTTTTTCCCTTTCCTTCTTTTAGGTCTGTTAATAAACTTCTTTATCTTCTTTCAAGTTGGTGCCTGCTTTGCATTTCTCCTAATTCTTATCTCACAGAAGATAAACAGTAATGAGTATTTTAGACCAAACCACTACAGCACCATTGTCCTTGAACCTGCCACGTCTATTTCAACCTGTACAATTCGCACCTTTCCAGCATCGGTGAACACTGTTACTGCTTCTTGTAGTGGGTGCTTGCTCCTTTTGGGAATCTGAATCCATGTATGCTGTGTCATCCATTTCAGTATTGGGGCCTTGAGTGGTTGTACTTCAACTTGCTGGGCATTGCTTAGCAAGCTAATTTACAAAGCTTGAGAATTTTGTAGATACCACTCGAGCTCAGTTCTTTTCATTGGCAAGTAGATCGTTCCTGGCTCTTGCCCAGAAACTTGTATTATACGGGTGCGGCCTTTCTGTATCAATTCTGCCACATTATCAATTTTCTGTTGCAATGTTTTTTAGGCTGTAGGCTTGTAAACATCCATTCTAGGACCTTAACTTGCTCCCCCTTTTTCTGTTTGCACTGAGTCAGTGCACCAATAAGTTGACTCTCTCCGTGGAGGACAGTAAAGTCGACTGGAATATCAGCGTCCATTCGATCAACTGCTCTGTCTGCAATAACAGTACTGATACGCTGGATAGTATCCACCTGCTCTGGTGTGGGCTGAACAGGCGAGGAAGGATTGGTCCCTTTCAGCAAGGGCCGCAGCACCTCCAGATCCTCGTTACTGATGCCAACAACCGGTCGCAGCCACTGCAGGTCACCCAAGAGTTTTTGTGCATCTTTCAGGGTTTTGAGATTGGTTTGAATTGCCACCTTCTGTGGCCTGATTTGTGCCTCAGTGATATTCCACCCCAGGTACTTCCAAACAGGTGTACGCTGAACCTTTTCAGGTGCAACAATCAAGCCATACCGGTTTAACTGATTGGTGAGCAGGAGCTCTTGCTGGGGGGTGATTGGGTCTGGCTGAGTGATCAGTATATCGTCCATATAATGATAAATGATGGCTTTCGGCCACTGCACTCGAACCGGTTTTAGTGCAGCATCAACATACATCTGACACAAGGTGGGACTGTTCTTCATCCCTTGTGGAAGTACTGTCTATTCATATCGAGAGGCAGGCCCTTGCCCTGTTTATCACAGGGAGAGTAAAAGCAAAACGATGCATATCATTAGGATGCAATGGTATAGTAAAAAAACAGTCCTTTAAGTCCACTATTAGTAAATGCCAGTTCTCAGGCACAACTGCAGGATTTAGAAGGCCAGGCTGCATGGTTCCCATAGCTTGCATATGAGCATTAATAGCATGCAAATCATGCAACAGCCGATATTTCCCAGATTTCTTCTAGATTACAAAGATGGGTGTATTCCATGGACTCGTAGATGGTCACAAATGTCCTTGATTTAACTGTTCATGCACTAGTGCATGAGCTTGCTGCAGACTTTCCTCTTTGAGTGGCCACTGCTCGATCCACACTGAGGCATTTGTAATCCAGTGCAAGGCTATTGGGAAAGTCAGTGCAGCAGCCGCTACTGAAAAGGCATGTCAGTGGTTAGCACAAAACCCAGCTGGGTGAGCACATCTCTCCCTATTAAAGCGTTAACTTTCTCAGGCAGAGGCATCACTGCAACTACAACAGATGCAGTGTGTCCGTCTAGTATGATTTGAATTCGCTCCTGGCTGCATTGCACTGAAGCAGTGCCTCTGACACCTTCGACCCCCCCTGCTGCCTGTTGAAGGGGCCAATGCAGAGGCCAGCACGAATTGGCCACAATTGTCAGGTCTGCTCCAGAGTCCAAAAGTGCAGACAATGTGATAGAATCACTGCCATGAGTGAACACCGCAGTAGCAACTGGCCGCTGAGCTAGTGGGAGGGTGAGAAGAGCGAGACTCCCAGTTGAACCAAAATTTCCCATTCCCCGCTCCGGCGTTCCCTCGGCTACAGCTGCAGTCAGGTGAGGCAGAGGAATTAACTGAACGATCTTGCTATGTGCTGGGATGTGCATAGGTGGAAAATGAGTTTTAGCCATAATGCAAATCTCCTTCATAGTCTTTATCAATTAGGCCAGGCAATATAAGCAGTCCTCTCAGGCTACTAGAAGAGCGGCCCAACAGCAAAGCTCCATAGCACTGTCCATTGATAATCAGGGGCCCTTTAATGCCTGTCGGAATCCTCTGGGGCCGGCCGTCGATCAGAGTCACATCTATTGCCAGGTCCAAGCTGAGGCTTCCTCGGGTTGCTGGCCAAAGGCAGTTGGCAGATTGCAGGGAGCTGCGGAGACTGGCATCGCTACTGCTGGGGCCACTGTTGGTGTCAGCGCGCTGCGACCCTTCACGCTCAGTCTCCCGTTTCCCGGCCTCCTCTGGCAGGCTTCCATGGAGTGAGTATTGAGATTGCAGTTACGGCACCATACTCGCTGGACCGGAGACTGCCGTTTCACGTGTCCTTTGCAGCCACATCGGTAGCACTTGACTTCATTAGAGTGATTATAGCACCCGTCTCTTGGTGCCTCTGCCCCTTTCAAGGGGGCAAGGGCCGCAAAGGCTTGAGTCTGGGCTTGCACGAGATCTTTCCCTACTGCCTTAACAGCTTCCACTAACATTGCCTGTGGCCCTACTGGCACTCTGCTCATTCTATCTAGCATCAGTTCTACCGGTGCGTCAGCTGGCAAGGTAACTATTATAGACCGGGTGTATGGATTGCAATTCTCCATGACACACTGTTGCAGTGGGGATACTGCAACACGCCTATATCCAACCAGGAGTCCCGTGGAAAAGAAATATATACGGACGGATTCTTGCTAGATGTTTCAGAGATGTTTATTTCCCCAGCCGCATGGCCGGGCTCTGCCGAGAGACTCTTACAGTCGGCCCAGAGCTGCTTTTTGCCCGCGCAGGGGAACACAAACCAACCAATGGGGAACGAGGCTGAGCAGGGGCAGGGAAACCCCGTGCCTCCCCCCCAGGGCCCCTCTCCCAGGGCTACATGGCAGGGGGAGGAGACCCCAACATCTCACCCATTTTATTTTAATAAAAGGAGAATGAAGACAATTGGATAAACATAACAAGAACAGTTTCAAAACAAAACAAGCCACCCTCCTGAGTCTTTAAATGTCCAAACAGATTCTGTGGAACATCTTAGGGCTGACAGAAGGGAGACAGAACTCTCTGGACATGCCTGTGGGGAAACTGAGGCAGGAGAGGGTTCAATCTCTTCCCTCCCCCTTTTTCATCCCCCCATCGGCATCGGAGAGGAATTGTAGGGGAAACAATTGGCAAAGGCAGGGTTTTGTGAGGGAAACCATGGATGAAAAAACGGATTGGGAATACACTGGGGGTAATAGGACATAGGGTAAAAGGGAAAGGTGGGATTAGGAAAGGGAGACTGTAGGGGGGGTTTACAATGGAGATATTGTCTAACATGACTACGATTTTTTGCATATATACTGCCTTTTACAGGAACACCATCAGGCCCAGTGACCTGCGATGCTTGTAACCCTTTTCTACCTTGTATGATTTTGAATTCTACCACCTCTCCATCTCCCAAGCTTGGGATGCATTTTTCAGGGTTATTCTTTTTAATAGCAGTTCTATGCACGAATATGTCTTGCTGGTTATCACATCTTGTTATAAAACCATAGTTTTGTTTAACATTATACCATTTCACTGTCCCTAAGATCTTAGCTACTATGGTCTTTTTCTTTTTCCGAGTGGCTGCTGTTTTCTGTCTCGCTGTGTCTTTGCTCTCTCTTTCGGTCGCTCCCGTGTTGGAATTATCGGCGCGCTTTTCCCAGGGTCGCGTTTGGGGCCGCGCAGGCCGGGCCGGGCCGGGCCGCGCCGCTCCGTTCTCCGTGCGTTGCCTCCTCTGGTCGCAGCTGCGTTGCCACTGCCAGGCGCTGCATCTCGGCTGGGCCCCCAAGCGATGACCCCCCCGTGCCCTGCTCCAGCGCGCGTTTCGGCTGGGCACGGCTCCACTCTGCCGCCAGCCGCCGCCCGCGCGCCGCCCCTCTCATTCGGGCGCTCACGGGGCTCGCTCCACCACGCGCTGCACGGGGCCGGGCGGGCACGGCTGGGTCCCGCCGCTCCTGCTGCGCCTCGCTCCGCCACTGACACGGCGGCTCGCGTGGCTCCGCCCGCGCACGGGAACCGTCTCGCTGCTGCTCGCAGAGCCCTCGGTGCACGTGGCCGAGGCCGCACGGTCCCTGAGCCAGGCTTCCCTTCGCCAGAACACAGCTGACATTGCTCAACAGTCTCGGTTATTAAATAATATTCACGAAAATATTCTTCCATCGGCATATATTTTGACTCAAATATTAACTGGGTCCAAACGGTCTTCCAAAAGCTCTTGGTAAGAATTAAATCCCAAGAAACATAGAAAAAGTTCTTAAACAACCATGCCAGGAAGTGTTTCAGTTCTTTCTGAGCTTGAATCAAGCTAAAATTTACAAACCGTTGTTCAAGAATCATTTTAAGTTTAAGATAAATGTCCATATGCGGCTCTGAAAGCCAAGAGTCTTCCCACGGTTCCTCCATTGTTTAGATATGGAATAGCAAAACAAAACCAAGAAGGAGAATCCAAAGTTTCCAGGGTTTACTCACACAAAGTCGCTTAGGGATCGGGGATCGTTCTGCCCTCAAATCTCCACCATTATGTTGCAGTGGGGATACTGCAACGCCTATATCCAACCAGGAGTCCCGTGGAAAAGAAATATATACGGACGGATTCTTGCTAGATGTTTCAGAGATGTTTATTTCCCCAGCCGCATGGCCGGGCTCTGCCGAGAGACTCTTACAGTCGGCCCCGAGCTGCTTTTTGCCCGCGCAGGGGAACACAAACCAACCAATGGGGAACGAGGCTGAGCAGGGGCAGGGAAACCCCGTGCCTCCCCCCCAGGGCCCCTCTCCCAGGGCTACATGGCAGGGGGAGGAGACCCCAACAACACACTGTCTTAACAATGGTCCCTTCATAAAATCCTGTACATCTGAATTATATATAGCATTAGTAACCCTGTCGACAAAACTCGAAAAGGATTGATCCCCTCCTTGTTTGATGGACAGATAGGAAGGCTGAGGGGGTGCTGTTTTTACAAAGGACATTGCCTGCCGGGCAAGTCTCATAGCGTCCAATAATCTTTCTGGTCCCACTTGCACTTGCATTTCCACTCTGGAAAACTGCCCAACACCCATAAGCTGCTCCACCGTAACCCCATGTAAGGGGTCTTGTGCGTCACGGTGGGTATTAACAGAGGCGTCACAAAGGCGTTGCCAGTGCGCCTGCCACAGCATAACCGGTGAAGGGGTCATAATCATCTTCATAATAGTTTTAATATCCTCTGGGCAAAGAATCCCACAGCCCCATACGTAGTTCAGCATCTGCTTAGCTGGCTCACTGTGCAGGCCGGACTCATTGACTGCGCCCTGTAGGTACAAAAATGCTGCTAGCGAGGATTTTCTTGCTAGTTTCTAAGTCCGTGAGAGACTTTTCTCTCTCACAGAAGAGGTAGCAGGGAATGTAAACAACCAAGACACCTGCAACCTTGAAAAGTCTTGTTTATGGTATAGTAGAAAAATATTTTGACAATGGATGTTTTAGGATATTAGCCAATCACCCCCAAGGGGTGGCTGGTCCCTTGTCCAATTAGACTATGAAGAAAAAAGTCTATAAAAGAGTTTGTAAATTAATTAAATAGATCAATCTTGCTGCACAATTCCTGCCTGCTGGATCTTCTCCTTTTCCTCCTCCCTATGGCTGTGGGACACGGTGATATACCGTAGGAACCAGGCCCGCGGTAATAGACCCCCGCAGCTGAGTTAGCAACTTCCAATTTACCGGGCTGTATTGTCCTACTACATCATCCGCAGCTGCTTGGTATATTACCGGGAAGGCAACTGGATCTCCGATCGCTTTGGGGAGTTCGTAATCTTTATTATCAAGGGCTGTTTTTACGATATTTCTCCAATCAACCCTACTACATTGCCACGTAGGGGTGTTACATGCTCTGCGAATGTCAGTTCCAGCAGGCTCATGGCGACATCTAGCAGCTTCTTGGCCCAACTTCTTGTTGTCACCGTCCGATAACTCAGCCTGCGTTCGCACCGGGGGTGCAGTATGCATGGCACCGGGTGTCGGATCTGTAGGGGGTTTCGCCGGCACGGAACACCCTATTGGTGGCCTGGGAACATAATTGCTCCCAAGTGTCATTATACCTGGCGGAGGATCATTGCCGCCTAAATGAGCTGTAGCAACTGCTGCTACCTGTTTCTCAACCCGATAGTGTTTCAAGCAATTAAGAACTGCTCTCCACGGCTTCATTAACTTCCTAGCTTCCTTACTGTCGTCTATAACCAAATGCCACAAACAGTCACCATATTCTTTCCACTGCTGCTCATGAAACAGCGATCCTGACTCTTTAAAATAACCTCTTGCCATTCCAAACTCCACTAATTCTTTATTAAGGCTTATCTCCTTAATTCCCTGCTTTTCTAAAAAGCGTAAAAATAAACCAAGGGTCACCTCTGTTTCCATATGCGCGTCCTATCGCACTAACTGTGTCTTCCCACAAACTGCGCCTTCCCGCAACCTGTGTCTTTCCACAAACTGTGTCTTCCCACAACCTGCGTCTACCTGCAAAGCCGCGTCTTACTGCGCTCTCCCTGCTGTCAGGGTCGTGCAGCCTTCAGGTTTAGCCCTTGTCAGCCAAACGGCGGACCCCTGACGTCAGGTCGGTCCAGGCTGGGATCAGGCGCTGGTCCGCAGCTGCCGATCCTTACGCCCGCCGGCGCTGCTCCGGCACCGCAGTTGGCTCCCGCCGGGTCGAGAGGAACCAAGTGCCAGTCCCAGTCCAAGTTCTGAGCTCCGAGTTCGAGTCTGAGTTCCATGTTCGAGTTCCAAGTTTGGGTGCCAAATGTCGGAATTGTAAAAGGGAGAAAGCAGGCCCCGGCAGGGGGAGAGAAGCAGTCCGAAACCAACATGGTTGATAAGCACAAAACTCCATTTATTAGCAATCCAGAGGCACTTATATAGTATACCAGCTTGTTAACTCCTAAGTGGCTTAAAACTTATCAAAGCACATTTCTACTTCTACCTAATTGGACTTACATTGGCAAGTTTCTATTAGTTATGTTATGATTAAAAGAATTCAATGTTTACCTCCCTTCTCTGGGTCTTATCTGAACAGCTGCAAGTCTTCACCTCCCTCTTTGTTCCCCAGGCCTTTTCTCACACAAGAATCTTCTCATGGAGAGTTTTTTCCCACACACAGGCCTTTTGCTTGCAGGGTCTTGCTACAGTTCTTTTATTGATCCCAATAATTCTATTTCCCAACAGTCATCAGGGAAGAGATGCCACCTATAAGTGAGCACGAGATCGAGGGGTGGATCTAACCATGGACAGTATCTCCCAGGTGATCCATGATTGTGAGACATGCACTGCAATCAAGCAGGCCAAGCGGGTGAAGCCCCTGTGGTATGGTGGGCGGTGATCCAAATACAAGTATGGGGAGGCCTGGCAGATTGATTACATCACACTGCCTCAAACCCGCCAAAGCAAGGGCTATGTGCTCACAGTGGTAGAAGCCACCACAGGATGGCTGGAGACCTACCCTGTGCCTCACGCTACAGCCCGTAACACCATCCTGGGCCTTGAAAAGGAAGTCCTTTGGAGGCATGGCACCCCTGAGAGAATCGAGTCTGACAATGGGACTCATTTCAAGAACAGCCTTATTAACACCTGGGCTACAGAACATGGCATTGAGTGGGTGTACCACATCTCTTACCATGTACCAGCAGCTGGGAAGGTTGAGCGGTGTAATGGATTGCTTAAAACCACCTTGAGGGCACTGGGTGGGGGGACTTTCAAAAACTGGGAGGTGCATTTAGCAAGAGCCACCTGGTTAGTTAACACCCGAGGCTCCACCAGCCAAGCAGGCCCTGCCCAATCCGAACCCCTACAAACAACAGACGGGGATAAGGTTCCAGTGGTACACCTGAGAGGTATGCTTGGAAAAACTGTTTGGGTTCATTCTGCCTCGAGCAAAGACAAACCCATCCATGGGGTTGTCTTCGCTCAGGGACCAGGTTGCACCTGGTGGGTGATGCAAAAGGATGGAGAGACCCGATGCATACCTCAAGGGGACCTTGTTTTAGGGTGAACTACCCATGGCTCTGTACTTGTATCAGTATCAGCATGTATATATGTATATAATTTGGGTGATGCATGTATTTATATGGTTAAAAGGGTTAAGTTTCATGTAACATGTTCGTATGGGAAAATTCGGGGTGGATAATGTTGGGGTTTTAGGAGTTCTCCTGGTTTATTTTTTTGTGTTAAAGAAATTTTCCCCATACGTGTTGCTAGGGGGACAAATGGCTGGGTACTTAAGAAAAGACCTAGCCATTGGAGTGGGGTGCATCTGGCTACTCTTTTGTTTCACCTGGATGTGTGGACAGTCAGTCCCTGGCGTTTGGACAGAGAGAGAGGCTGCTTCTTCGACTGCTTTCCTTCAGCCAGAGAAACCCCGGGATCCCAAGCCCACCTTCCCTGCCCCGCTGGGAGCCGGGCTGCAACCGCCCTGCCCCCGCTGTTGCTTCAAGCCTTCATTACTCTGTAGCCCTGCTGCGCCCTGCCTGCCAAGATCTCCAGGGGGTTCCCCACCGCAGCTCCTGAGTTTGGATACATCTCGTCTGCCACCCAGGATTTGTGCTCGTCCCTGCTGTTCCAGCCTGCTGTTCCTGAGGGTCCGGCTGGACACCGGACTCGGCTGCCCAGGGGTTTGTGAATCCTTTGTTCCATCCCTCCCCAGGATCCCAGGCCACCAGAGCCGCATGCTCCCAAAGCTCCCTCTGGAGCTCCCCCTGCAGCCGTGGGGGAGCCATTGCACCTGCCCTGCTCACCGGGAGCCGCCAGCCCCCCTGCTGGCTGCGACCGGAACTGTACCCGAGGGGAAAGGGCCTGACAGCCGAGAAGGCTGGGACTGGGTTTGTGATTGTTTGCTGTTACTGCCATAGTTATTGTTGTTTGTTTGACTTGTCATACACATATAGATATATAATAGTTAAGAACTGTTATTCCTATTTCCCATATCTTTGCCTGAATGCCCCTTGATTTCAAAATTATGATAATTCGGAGGGGAGGGGGGTCGCATCTGCCATTCCAAGGGAGGCTCCTGCCTCCCTTAGCAGACGCCTGTCTTTCAAACTAAGACACCTACTTTTCCAAACAGCTAGACAATGTTAGCCAAGGGTGGCCGTGGTGTTTGAAAGTCATGGCGGCTACTGTCATCTTGATTCAAGAGGCCCAGAAACTCACCCTTGGACAACACATTGTAGTGTATGTACCCCATGCAGTAGCAGAAGGACTGGAACAAAAAGAGGACATTGGCTGTCCGGAAACCAGATGCTTAAATAGCAGTCACTGCTGTTAGAACAGGATGATGTTAGCTTGAAAACAACTTCTGTTGTTAACCCTGCCGTGTTTCTGTCCTCTACCTTCTCTAGCTTAACTGATGATGTGCCTGAGCATGACTGTTTGCAGACAATCGAGGAGATCTATTCCAGCAGACCAGACCTGAAGAATGTGCCTCTAGAAAATCCAGACTGGGAGCTGTTTACAGACAGGAGCAGCTTCATGAGAAATTGTAGGAACCCAGAGTGCCGAGAATATTTCTCTGCCTGTTTTTAAGGGTTTTTACCCCCCTGGACAACACTGGTATAGCTTTAAACCTTGGAAAAAATTACCAACAGTCAGACAACAACTAGAAAATACAGTGGTGTGAATTAGGTGATAGACTACTATGTAAGATTGTCATATGGTGAAAAATTTAGAGGTTTTAGGCTTCTCTTTATAGTAAATAGATAAGAGTAAAGAATATAAAAATGGAGGATTTTTGTTCTCTTGACCTTCTTCTCCTTCTTCTACCACTCCATATTTTGCAGTAAAAGTAGTTTGGATTGATTGGATAGAAAATTCCGCAGTTCCTAGTTGTGTTACTGAATAATTAGTAAGAAAGTAAAAATAATGTGCATTTTTAGTAACTATTGGTTAAAATGTCTTTAAAAGGCTGTGTAAATCTTGATAATTAGTCTCTCTCACTCTCACTCCTACTTTTCCTCCTTCCACGCTGTACCTGGGTCATGCTAGTGGTTCAGTTCCTCTGATAAGACTTAATAAACAACTATCTAGAAGCATTGAAACCACAGAAGACATCTCGCTTTATCTTTTAAGCGCCTTGCAAGGACTTTCAGCAAATTCTCTCCCATCAGCAGACACTCAATTTATGGCACAATACAGTGTCAAATGGTGCCCCATGTTTGACCTCCATGGAGCGGAATGACCCAGAACCTTTTGGACAGCAGCGCGCAGCTAAGGCCAGACGAAAAGAAAACCCTGTGGACTCGGCCTTGAAATTCCAGGATCTCCTAACCTCGGTAAACAGGGGGGAGGAGGAGCTGTGGTCTGCTGGACGGAACTCGCACTGGGATTTCCCGAGCCCATAACATCTATCAAAAACAAGGTAAGCTGTCCAAAACTAGACCACGAAACAAATTATGGGTGCAGTTCCTTCCCAACCGGAGGTGAACTTAGTTCGAAACCACCCCATGCCAGCATTTCTACAAGAAATACAATGCTTGGTATCTTGGATAATGAGAGAGTTTCCTGATGCAGTAATTGGAGATTTATGTTTACCATCTTTTTTGGGAAAATATTAATTCTATTCTATATCATTACACCAGCCTAAAAGACGAAACAGTTCAAAAATTAATTGTCCTGGGTTGAGGCGTATTCTATTACCATCCTCATGAGCAGTGGAAATCAGGTGGGGCAGTGTTTCCTTGCCTCCTCCCCCCAGACTATCTTGCTGTTAATGGTCCATCATTGTCCTGCTGCATGACTGTTCCGGTTTGGCCAAATTTAGAAATATATCCTCTGAGAGAAGGCACAGCTACCCCTTCCCCCCCAGGTTCGGGAAAAAATAAATTTTCCTCGAAGGAAAGTGAAGAAGATAAAACTATTTATTTACCAAACACACGGGAAAAGGAAAATAAGGCTAAATAATAAAATGTTTCACTGTGGAGGAAAAAAAAAACCTGGGAAAGTGTTAAGAGTCCTCCCTTTGGTCTCCTCGGCGCTGGGGCTTGGGCCAGGGCCAGGCCCTCTGTGCCCGGTGGAAAGTCCTCCCGATGTGCTCTGAGGTTGAAAAAAAACAGTCCAGTATAAAAGGGAGAAAATCCGGAATTCCAGAGAAGGAAAAACAAAGTCCAGCTCTCAGTCTCTCTCTCTCCGGAGAACAAGAAGCTGAAACAACTGGTCAAAAGCTGACTGGAAAGCAGCAAGCCGGGTGCTTCCTCGCTCTCCTCCCGCAGCTGAAAAAAAAACCTGCTATCTCTGTGTGACCTTGAACAAGCTGCAAACTGCCCTGAAAAAGTTTTGCTCAGTTTTTTCCTTCCCCCTCTCAGGCCCAGTTTAGAGGCACAGAAAGGCACAAAAATTAATTTTGGGCATAGGCAGCGATATGGGATACACATCATAACGTCACCCCAAGACAATGACTCAGAGATAACTCCCTCCAGACTATCTTCTGTTAATGAGCCTAATCAACACTTGGCCTCATGACTCATTACCCTATTGTGAGATGCTCCACCCAGAGGGAGGAACCAAGCATCCCATTGTGGATATAATCTGGGACTCTGAACACCAGAGACACTCTTTCCACTGGATTTCCAGAGGACAGGAGCTACACAGTCACCACTGGACTTTCTGAGGAAGAGCAGACCCCTTCTACTACAGGATCACCACTTCAGAGGACTGCAGCCACCATTGTACCAGACTGCTACCACCACCCTGCCTAACAGGGACTCAGGTTGTATCTTGACTCTGTCAGTGTTTTCTTTTACTTTCTTTTCCTTTTCTTTAATTTCCATTAAATTGTTATTCTGACTTGGTGCCTCCCACTGGTTTGTTTTCAAACTAGCACATAATTTGGCGCCCAAGTGGGGCAGGCTGCTGAGAAAAGTCAGAATTACAATTTTGTATTGTAGAAGCCACCTACTCACTATGATGCTCAACATGCTTGCATGGGTCTTGTACCTAGCTCGCTATATTTTTCCTCACATGGGGAACTATCTGCCGATTGTAATGCTCCTGTGTAGACCAGGGTATGGTATAAAATTTACTCTATTAATCTATTATGCCTACTGCATGATAACCTCCGAGACAATGAACATACTTCGGAATATGTACTCAACTTTTTCTGCTTGTCCTACTTTAGGCTGCTACATCTGGGGCCTCAACAATCATACCCAGCCCCTGGGGGTAGGATTAAAGAATGTTTTTTTCCAGCCTTTCAGACCGGACACCGCAGTTTTTTAAAATATTCAGTTCCCTGTGGATGTTAAGGATGGCATAATCTTCTTGTCAGTTCTTTTCTCTTTTTTCTCTATGACCTGCACTGTGTACACCATGCTTAGGATCAGAGCTATGGCACAGCATCCTCAGGATGAGAGGAAAAAAAGGAGCTGAGCAACAAGCACAATGTCTACACAGATTGTCACAAAGAAGAAAGGAACCAAAAGCATAGTGAGAGCATCCATCTCTACTCAGACTGTCAATGAGGAGAAAGAACCCAGACGCAAGACCACAGCGTCCATGTCCACGCAGACTGACACAGAGGAGGAAAAAACCAAAGGATCTGTAAGCATCTCCACACAAACTGTCACTGAACCAGAACAGCCTAAACCGATTGCAGTTGCTCCCGTTCAGAAGAAGAAATCAAAAAGCAAATCAGTCCGCATAGTGACTGACGAGGATGCAGCAGGACCTTCGCACCCAGCAGAAGAGGCAGAGCCAGAGATCATCACTCGGTCGCTATCCCTGGGTGAGCTGCGCGACCTGCTGAGGGAATTCACCCACCAGACGAATGAGTCCATCCTGACCTGGCTGCTCCTCATTCGGGACGCTGCAGCCAATGACACCATTCTGGACGGAAGTGAGGCCAGGCAACTGGGATCTCTGTCCCGGGATGTGGTCATTGACCAGGGGATCGGGAGAACCCAAGAAACTCTCAGCCTCTGGCGGCGACTGCTTACAAGTGTAAGGGACAGGTACCTTTGTAAAGAAGACCTCCAGGTGCACCAAGGGAAATGGAGCACAATGGAACAAGGTATCCGGTGCCTGAGGGAATTGGCTGTGTTGGAGATCATTTTCTCAGAAGACGAGAGATTTCCTAAGAGCCCAGATGGTGTCCAGTGCACATTACAGATGTGGTTGAGGTTCGCACGCCTGGGACCAGAGATGTACTCCCGTTACCTGGCAACACTGCAATGGAGGGAAGGTGAGGACAGGGTGGGCGTCTTGGTGAACAAGCTGAGGATTTACGAGGACACCGTCACAGCCCCGTTTCGCACCCATGTCTCATCCGTGGAAACAAGTCTTTCAGCTGAGCAAGTCCGGAGCTTGATTGAAGAAGGACATCAGAAATTGAAAAAGGAACTTAAGGAAGAGATTTACCACATCCCGCCAGAACCAACAAGAGTCTCTGCCATTAGGAGCTGGCGTCCCCCAACCAGGGAGAGAGGATACACCCCACGAGGTAATCTCTGGTTTTTCCTTCAGGAACATGGAGAAGACATGAGTAAGTGGCATGGAAAACCCACCTCCTCCTTAGCAGCCAGGGTACGTGAACTAAAAAGAGGGACAACTACCACAAGAAGCGCATCTAGAGTCAACATTGCTCCGGTCTCTCGCACACAGAACTCCAGACAGTATAGGAATGATAATATGACCGATCCTCTTGAGGGGACCTCAGGAACGTATTCACCAGAAGGGAGCAACATGCAACATGACCAGGAATAGAGGGGCCCTGCCTCTAGCCAGGTAGAGGAAAGGGATAATCGGGTCTTTTGGACTGTGTGGGTCCGATGGCCTGGCACATCTGACCCACAAAAATACACGGCTTTGGTTGACACAGGTGCTCAATGTACTCTGATGCCATCAAGGTATGTGGGAACAGAACCCATTTCTATTTCTGGGGTGACAGGAGGATCCCAGCAGCTGACTGTACTGGAAGCTGAAGTGAGTTTAACTGGGAACGAGTGGCAGAAACACCCCATCGTGACTGGCCCGGAGGCCCCGTGCATTCTCGGCATAGACTATCTCAGAAATGGATATTTCAAGGACCCAAAAGGACATCGTTGGGCTTTTGGGATAGCTGCTGTGGAGACAGAAGATATCAGACAACTGAGTACATTGCCTGGCCTCTCAGATGACCCCTCTGCCGTGGGACTGCTAAGAGGTGAAGAACAACAGGTACCAATCACCACAGCAACAGTGCACCGTCGGCAATACCGCACCGACCGAGACTCTGTGGTTCCCATCCATGAGATGATTCGCAAATTGGAGAGCCAAGGGGTGGTCAGCAAGGCCCATTCAACTTTCAACAGCCCTATATGGCCAGTGCGTAAGTCCAACGGAGAATGGAGACTGACGATGGACTACTGTGGCCTGAATGACGTCACGCCACCATTGAGCGCTGCTGTGCTGGACATGTTGGAACTACAGTACGAGCTGGAGTCCAAAGCAGCAAAGTGGTATTCCACTACTGACATTGCCAATGCCTTCTTCTCCATTCCTTTGGCAGCAGAATGCAGGCCCCAGTTTGCTTTCACCTGGAAGGGTGTGCAATACACCTGGAACGGAATGCCCCAGGGGTGGAAGCACAGTCCCACCATCTGCCATGGACCGATCCAGACTGCATTGGAAAAGGGTGAGGCTCCAGAACATCTGCAATACATCGATGACATCATCGTGTGGGGAAACACAGCAAAGGAAGTATTTGAGAAAGGAGAGAAAATCATCCAGATTCTCCTGGAAGCCGACTTTGCCATCAAAAGGAGCAAAGTCAAGGGACCTGCCCGAGAGATCCAGTTACTGGGAGTAAAGTGGCAAGATGAACGATGTCAGATTCCCACTGAGGTCATCAATTAGATCACTGCGATGTCTCCACCGACCAGTAAGAAGGAAACACAAGCTTTCCTAGGCACCATAGGTTTCTGGAGGATGCACATTCCTGAGTACAGCCAGATCGTGAGCCCTCTTTACCTGGTTACCCGCAAGAAGAATGTTTTCCACTGGGGCCCCGAACAGCAGCAAGCCTTTGCCCAGATCAAGCAGGAAATCGCTCACGTCGTAGCCCTTGGCCCAGTCAGGACAGGACCAGAGGTGAAGAACGTGCTCTACTCTGCAGCCGGGAACAATGGCCTGTCCTGGAGCCTCTGGCAGAAGGTGTCTGGTGAGACTCGGGGCCGACCACTGGGATTCTGGAGCCGAAGCTACAAAGGGTCTGAAGCAAACTACACTCCCACAGAGAAAGAAATCTTGGCCGCCTATGAAGGAGTCCAAGCTGCCTCAGAGGTAACCGGCACAGAGGCACAACTCCTCCTGGCACCCCGACTACTGGTGCTGGTTTGGATGTTCAAGGGAAAGGTTCCTTCCACACATCACGCCACCGACACCACATGGAGCAAATGGATTGCTCTCATCACACAGACTGCCCGTATTGGAAACCCGAATCGCCCTGGGATTCTGGAAATTATAACAAACTGGCCTGAAGGTGTGTAGTTACAAAAATGCTGCTAGCGGGGATTTTCTTGTTATTTTCTAAGTCCGTGAGAGACTTTTCTCTCTCACAGAAGAGGTAGCAGGGAATGTAAACAACCCAGACACCTGCAACCTTGAAAAGTCTTGTTTATGGTATAGTAAAAAATATTTTGACAATGGATGTTTTAGGATTTTAGCCAATCACCCCCAAGGGGTGGCTGGCCCTTTGTCCAATTAGGCTATGAAGAAAAAAGTCTATAAAAGAGTTTGTAAAATAATTAAATAAATCAATCTTGCTGCACAACTCCTGCCTGCTGGATCTTCTCCTCCTCCTCCTCCCTATGGCTGCGGGACACGGTGCTATACCGTAGGAACCAGGCCGGCGGTAATATTTGGTGCTGCCCGACGTGATCTGCACTCTCTGACGTGTCCTGCTGCTGCGAGCCAAGCCGAATTCCTCTAGAGGTACGCTGTTCCCCTTCCCCCCCGGGACCGGGAGGCCCGACAGAACTGAGAAATGGCGAACAGCGGCTCACAAACTGAAGCTGTAGCGCAGGTCTGGAAAAATGTGTTTAGTATAATGCACACCTCTATTCCTGAAAACTCAGTTTGGGAATTATTGGACTGGGCTACTTTAAAAGGGATTTCCATGGACAGAGATACTGCCCTGGACTTTGCCTTATGGCAGGAACTCGGATGCGCTGTCTGACACGAGCTCCCGACTGGGGACTCAGCAGCGTTAGAATTATACAAAACCTGGCGTTCATTATTTTTCCTGCTGACAGACCTTGACTGTGATAGCAGGGCTGGCTCGCCTATCTCGGTGATGAGTGACGGAGGAATGTCCGAGGGGGGCCTCGTTGACTGGGTTTCCGGGGAAAATGATAATGGATTCAGAAAAACCCCCCCGGCTCCACAGGCAGAGCCTGCGCCGGCTCACCCTGCACAATCGCAGGACTCCGCAGCCCCCAGGGACCCCGCGCCGCCAGAGGCGGGGGGGTCAGAGCAGCGGGAGGGCACACAGCCTGCCTTTCCGGTCGGCTGGGCGGCGGCCACGGCTTATCCAGTGCCTCAGATCAGCGGCTTAGCCACTTGGATGCCCAGAGAGGCTCCTAGCTCGGTTCCGTACGGACCTGGATCTAACTTCTTAGCCGGCGTAGCACCGGGCGTGCATGCCCCGGGACTCCCTGGGTGTGGTCCGCTGCCCTCCCTGGCGCTGGACTGTTCTGCGCAGTCGCAGAACCGAGCCATCGACCTTTTAGTGCAGCATTTGCCTTTGCTGATGGAGCTGCCAAACTTATCCCGAAGGATGGAGGAACTCCTCACCCTGTTAGAGCGGCGAATGCCCGAACCAGCGCCGCCCGCGCCCCCTCCGCCATCTGCGGGAGACGCGGCTCCGAGCCGAGAAACGGCGAACCGGGAAGCGGCGCAGCCGCGGCAAAACCCGGCAGCGGCTGCGGAGCCGCGGCCAGAGACGGCGGCTGCGGAGCAGCGGGCAGGGGCAGCGGCACCCAGAGCGACCCCCGAGAACGGGCCGGCGGCGGCAGCGCCGGGCGCGGCTGGGGAGCGCGAAACAGCAGCGGCAGCGGCGACCGCGCCGAACGCAGCTGCTGTGCCAGAGGCGGCGCCGAGAGCAGCTGTAGCCTCAGAGACAGCGGCAGCAGTTCCAGTACCAGTTCGGTCGGGGCTGGCCGAGACGGCCTCCCGTATAGAAACTGGTGTAAAAACTGCTGCGCAGCCAGCTGCAGTCTGTCCTGTCTGTTCTGCCTCTAGCAAACTTAGCCAAAGTGCCCCTCCACGTAAATTTCTGTTCACTCCCAGCACCCCAAAGTTGCCTTTGCCTGATGATTCCTCGTCAGGCAGTGAGGCAGATGAGGTGCTGGCCCCAGGTCGTCAGGCGGCTGTAGCCGCGCGGCGAAGAAAAAGGCTGCGCCGGTCTCGCCCCTGGACCTTTCAGGACTGCACAGTAACAGTGCGTCCGACGCATTATAATCGCTTCTTAGAGTCCCTTAAGATGAGAGCATTGGAGGAGGGTGACTGGAGGTCATTAGAAATCCTTGGAATGCCATATAGATCTGAGGATTCTGGGGGTAACCGGGGAGCTGTTACACTCCATCCACAGGTGGTGCCAGAAGTTCAGGATGGTAGTGCTTCCCCTAAAGGGGAGATCCAAGCTTTCCCAGTGTATAAGGCTCTCCCAGATTCAGGAGAGCATGACAAGCATGAGGTAATTGCCTGGAAAGTTGCCCAGGACCTCCAATCCAAGGTGGCACAATATGGGCTAGGTTCTGCTGAGGTTATGCAGATAATAAGGGTGATAAATACAGATTTGCTTTCTCCATTTGATATCAGACACTTAGGTCAAATTCTATTTCAACCTGTACAATTTACAGTTTTTGAGAAAACCTGGAGAAAGCTGGCCGGCAAGACTGCATTAGCAAATATGCAGCTCCCTGCTGCTGATCCTAGACAGACAGCAGGAGTGGATGCTTTGATGGGGACTGGTCCCTTCTCTGATCCCAGTCTACAGGGTAACTTGTCCTCTAGCATCCTGCAGCAAGCTCAACAGGTCGGCATGGCTGCCCTGTTGAAAACCATAGAGTTGTCTGCGCCCAGAAAGCGATATACGGAAATAGTTCAAGGCAAATCAGAGTCATTCCTCTCTTTTGTAGAGAAAGTCGCTGCTTCTCTTGAGAAGCAGGTTGAGGATGACGGGTTAAGACAGATGTTGTTAAGGCAGTTAGTGAGAGATAATGCAAACGAGGAGTGCAGAAAAATCATAGATGCCTTACCAGGGGACCCTGAGGTAACAGACATGGTCGAGGCCTGTGCTAAGGTGGGATCTGGGAACCAGAAAAGGTCTGCTTTGGCTGCGTTCCTGGAGCCTGTTCACGCATCTTCTGGTCGTGAACCAAAGCCACCAAAACAGGTGAAGAAACAGAAGCGGCCTAAGCCGAGCCAAAAAGAGAACACACCGATCCCCCAGTGCAAGAGGTGTGGCAGGCCAGGGCATTGTACGGGCTACTGTAGATCCCGGACTCATGCCGATGGTCGGCCTTTGTCGGGAAACTTCCACCGGGGTGCAAGGAGGGGGAATTGCTCTCCGATGCAGTCACTCCCCCAGAGAGTGGCACAGGTACAGGCACAGGCCTACCCAGCCACCCTAGAGACGGCACCCAGGGATCAGACGGTCCCCACGGATCAGACGGGTTTGACGTCCACACCGCAGCCGCAGTCGTCTTAGACTCTAGCGGTATTTATAAGGTTCCCTTGGATGCATATGGACCCTTAGCCCAGGGATCCAGTGCGATGCTGGTGGGAAAACCTGATGTTGCCCATCAAGGAATCTTAGTGCACTCAGGAGATATTGATTCTGACTTTAAAGGTCAGATTTGCGCTATGGTCTCCACACAAAAACCCCCTGTAACTATTCCTGAAAAGACCTGCCTTGCTAAATTAGTGCCTTTTAAGTCTTGTGTCCCCAGGGTAGAACAAATTCAGGAAGATAACGGCAGTGGATCTACGGGACTTCCACAGGCCTTCTGGACTGCAGACATCTCTGACCAAAGGCCACAGATGACATGTACCCTGGTCCTGCCAAGCGCCCAACCACCCCGGATTCAGCTTCGAGGTTTGATTGATACGGGTGCTGATGTAACTATCATCTCCTTCTCTGCGTGGCCTCCCTCATGGCCTTTAGCACCGGTGGGATCGGCCATCGCAGGATTAGGAGGAACCACACAGAGCTATTTAAGCTAACGGCCTGTGGTGGTGAAGGATTCAGAGGGACACACAGCTACAATTAGGCCTTATGTTGCTACCACTTCCTGTAACCTTTGGGGACGGGATGTGTTGGCAGCTTGGGGCGTACGGATTGGGACAAATTTTAGCAGGGGTCACTGTGTGTAAGAGCGCACAGTATCCGACACTGCCTTTGTGGTGGTTCATTAACACACCAATCCGAGTCAGACTCTGCTCAGTTAGTTGAATTAAGGGCTGTTACCATGGCTTTTCAGCGATTCTCACAGGAACCTTTGAATTTGGTTACTGACTCTGCTTATGTAGCAGATATCACCCAACGCTTAGATTGTTCCCTTCTGAAGGAGGTGAACAATGTGGCTCTGTTTTCGCTGTTGCAAACCTTGTGGTCTGCAATTCGGGCTCGAGTGCATCCGTATTACATTCTGCACATTCGAAGCCACACCAATTTACCAGGTTTTCTAACGGAAGGCAATGCCAGGGCTGACATGCTGGCCAACCCTGCATGGGTAGGGCCTCAGCCTGACAAAATTGCAAAGCCAAGGCATCGCAGGGTTTCTTCCATCAAAGTGCACATACCCTGCAGAAGCAGTTTCATTTAACGCCAACCGAGGCGCACGACATTGTCAGCGCTTGTGCTGACTGTCATGGACTCGCTGCGCCTTTGCCAGCGGGGGTAAACCCCAGAGGGCTAAAAGCCTTGCAGATTTGGCAAACGGATGTAACTCACGTCCCAGAATTTGGTCGGCTGAAATATGTGCACGTGTCTATTGACACTTTCTCCTCGGCTATGTGGGCTACTGCTCACACTAGAGAGAAGGGCCGTGATGTCATCGCCCATTGGAAATTGGCTTTCTCAGTCCTGGGCGTGCCAGCTTCTGTGAAAACCGATAATGGTCCTGCCTACGCCTCGGAGAAGACGCGGCAGTTTTTACACCTATGGGGTGTAGACCATACCTTTGGTATCCCACATTCTCCTACTGGCCAAGCCATTGTTGAATGCGCTCATGGTACCTTGAAGCGTGTTTTGGACAAACAGAAAAGGGGAATGCATGGAGAAACCCCACAGAGCCGACTAGCAAAAGCTTTGTATACAATTAATCACCTTACAGTACCACAAAATTCAAATAATCCTGTTATTCTGAATCATTTTTTCTCATTGCAGTCTGCAGGCGACAGACAACTGCCCCGGGCAAGAGTCTGGGTGCGGAATTTACTCACTAACCAGTGGGAAGGCCCACATGAGCTTATCGTTTGGGGTCGTGGGTATGCTTGCGTTTCCACAGATACTGGGATACAGTGGCTACCTTCAAAATGCGTTCGCCCTGACCTACGGCACCAGAGGCAGAACAGGCAACCTCCAAATGATGACCAGAACGCCAATCATCCAAATGGCGGCCAGAATGTAGATCATCAGCCTAATGACTCTTCTGATGATGACCAGGATGTCAACCATCAGGCAGATGGTCCTTCTACAAGCAGAGACTGGGATGGTCCTTCTACAAGCAGAGACTGAACTTTAAATTTCTTGTTATGGAGTCAGATAGTTAAAGCCTTAAGGACATATTTAGAATTAATAACTGATGTAGATTTCTATTTGGCATTAATAGTAGAGTTGTTATCTTATAAAACAAAAAGGGGGAATTGTAGGTACAAAAATGTTGCTAGCGAGGATTTTCTTGTTATTTTCTAAGTCCGTGAGAGACTTTTCTCTCTCACAGAAGAGGTAGCAGGGAATGTAAACAACCCAGACACCTGCAACCTTGAAAAGTCTTGTTTATGGTATAGTAAAAAATATTTTGACAATGGATGTTTTAGGATTTTAGCCAATCACCCCCAAGGGGTGGCTGGCCCTTTGTCCAATTAGGCTATGAAGAAAAAAGTCTATAAAAGAGTTTGTAAAATAATTAAATAAATCAATCTTGCTGCACAACTCCTGCCTGCTGGATCTTCTCCTCCTCCTCCTCCCTATGGCTGCGGGACACGGTGCTATACCGTAGGAACCAGGCCTGCGGTAATAAAGGTGAGACTTTTGGATTATCTTCTGAAGAAGAGGAAGAGCAAGTGACTCGTGCTGAGGAAGCCCCACCATATAATGAGCTACCGGAGACTGAAAGACGTTATGCCCTCTTCACTGATGGTTCCTGCCGAATTGTAGGCGCTAACCAGAAGTGGAAAGCTGCAGTATGGAGCCCCATATGATGAGTTGCACAAGCTACCAAGGGACACGGTGGATCGAGTCAGGTTGCAGAGCTTAAAGCCGTCCAGCTGGCTTTGGATACTGCTGAATGAGAGAAGTCGCCGACGCTCTATCTCTACACCGACTCGTGGATGGTAGCTAATGCTCTGTGGGGATGGCTGGTTCGCTGGAGAAAAGCCAACTGGCAGCGCAGAGGGAAACCCATCTGGGCCGCTGAGATTTGGCAGGACATTGCCGCCCGAGTAGAGAAGCTGACCGTGAAGGTTCGACACGTGGATGCGCACGTACACAGGAGTCGGGCTAATGAAGAATATCGCAACAACAAGCAGGCGGACCAAGCTGCCAAGGTGAAAGTATCTCAGGTGGATCTGGACTGGCAGCACAAGGGAGAATTATTCCTAGCTCGTTGGGCCCATGATGCCTCTGGTCATCAGGGGAGAGATGCAACATACCAATGGGCCCGTGACCGAAGGGTGGACCTTACCATGGACAGCATTTCACAGGTCATCCACAGTTGTGAGACCTGTGCTGCAATCAAACAGGCCAAGCGGGTGAAGCCTCTGTGGTACGGTGGACGATGGTCAAAGTACAGGTATGGGGAAGCCTGGCAAGTTGATTACATCACCCTTCCCCAAACCCGCCAAGGCAAGCGCTACGTGTTGACCATGGTTGAAGCAACCACTGGATGGCTGGAGACCTACCCTGTGCCTCATGCTACAGCCCGGAACACCATCTTGGGCCTGGTAAAGCAAGTCCTGTGGAGACATGGCACCCCTGACAGGATCGAGTCAGACAACGGGACTCATTTTAAGAACAGCCTCATCAACACCTGGGCCAGAGAACACGGTATCGAATGGATATATCACATTCCTTATCATGCACCAGCTGCCGGAAAAGTTGAACGCTACAATGGACTACTTAAAACTACCCTAAAGGCACTTGGTGGGGGGACCTTCAAAAATTGGGAAGTGAACTTAGCGAAGGCTACCTGGATGGTCAATACCCGAGGGTCCATCAATCGAGCTGGTCCTGCCGAGTCTGAACCCTTGCACACAGTGGATGGAGATGGAATCCCTGTGGTACAGCTGAGAGGTATTTTAGGAAAGACTGTTTGGATTAATGCCACCTCAGGCAAAGGCAAACCCATCCATGGGATTGTCTTTGCCCAAGGACCAGGTTGCACTTGGTGGGTAATGCAAAAAGATGGGGAAACCCGTTGTGTACCACAAGGAGACCTAATCTTAGGTGAGAACGGTGTGTAGGGTTTCATTGTATATGTGTGTGTATATATATGTGTATGTGTGTATGTAAATGTATATGTATATGTATAGATATATATATATGTATGTGTGTTTAGAGTTTAAGAAGGTATTGATTTGGGATGATGTAGATGGTAATAGAATAAGGGGTGGATAATGTCCTGGGTTGAGGTGTATTCTATTACCATCCTCATGAGCCGTGGAAATCAGGTGGGGCAGTGTTTCCTTGCCTCCTCCCCGCAGACTATCTTGCTGTTAATGGCCTATCCTTGTCCTGCTGCGTGACTCAGAGATAACTCCCTCCGGACTATCTTCTATTAATGAGCCTAATCAACCCTTGGCCTCATGACTCATTACCCCATTGTGAGATGCTCCACCCAGAGGGAGGAACCAAGCATCCCATTGTGGATATAATCTGGGACTCTTTCCACTGGATTTCCAGAGGACAGGAGCTACACAGCCACCACTGGACTTTCTGAGGAAGAGCAGACCCCTTCTACCACAGGATCACCACTTCAGAGGACTGCAGCCACCATTGTACCAGACTGCCACCACCACCCTGCCTAACAGGGACTCAGGTTGTATCTTGACTCTGTCAGCTTTTTCTTTTACTTTCTTTTCCTTTTCTTTAATTTCCATTAAATTGTTATTCTGACTTGGTGCCTCCCACTGGTTTGTTTTCAAACTAGCACATTAATACCATTAGCTACAATGATTTCTGAAGCGCTTTTGGAGGTGGCACCTCCTGCTTCTGACGAAGAGGTGTGGTTTAACATTCCCGCGGAAGCTTTGCTGACACCCGTAAGTGCAGCAGGAGATTTTAAAACCCCGCTCGAACCCTCCCCACCCTCAGACGCGGGCGGAGAACGCGCTGTTCGTGCGAAATTCCCCGAGTCTCTTAGCAAAAGCGGTTATGAGTTCTTGCAGCCACTGCAGGCAGCGGGGGGAGGGAGCGCGGCCATTCCGGAGACGAAACGCGAATTTTGCCGGAACCGAAGTTAAAACTTTTAATCGGTCCGGCAAAGGAATATGATACGGCAATTTTAGACTTTCCTTCAGGCGCGCATGCCCGGGGGGAGGACGGGGGGCTGCCGGCTACCTCCCTAAAAATGGAGCCTGCCTCGGAGGGCGTTGTTTCCATCTCGCCCAATCCATCCGTTACGGCGCAAGGCAGAGGCAATTCCCTACCTCCCGAGCCTGGGGTCCTCCAATCAGATGAACCATGCGTGCGGGCAGGGGCAGTCTCGGAGCTTCCATCTGTCCCTCCCTCTACCCCCGCGCAGCCCTGATTCGCGGCCGCTTCCGCGTTTGAACGGCCCGCCCCGGTGGCGGTGCCGGCATCTGCTTCTGACATCATCACTCCCGCCGCTGCCAGCCCAGCTTTACTTCCGCGTTCGGGAGACCTCGCTTCCACGCCTGCGCGGCGCGGCATTAGCCACCTATCTACAGATACCGCGGTTACCTCGGCAACGCCGCTTGCAAGTCAAGCCCTGGCCGGGACCTCAGCCACGCCCCCGCTTCCAGCCAAGCCAGGCCACCACTGCCCGGCACCAGAGCTTCTCAGGCCAGCCCGGCCCCACCCACGATCCCAGCTGCTCCCTCCGCACGCCAGCCACGCACCGACTCTTCAGCTGCTACGCCAATACGGCCTGTACCTACAGCACCTCCAGCCAACGCTGCAATTCTTTCGGCTACTGCAGTTCCATCCTATGAGCTTTCGGCAGCTACACCTCCTACCAGCCCTGTGTCAACACAGCCCCCGTCTGCACCGCAGCCACAGCCGTGGACACACAGCAGAGACATTTCAACAACTACTGTGTCACCATTGCATGTACCCCATATCATCACTGATAACACCACTCAGAGGATTATCACAACAATCACACGATATTGAACCATGTCTCCCATACGATTTCAGCAAAACAAAAACGATTTTATCTCCAGAAGAGGACTTTCTCAACTATATGCTGACACCTCTTCCATCACAACAGGACCAAGCACGTGTTATTAATAGTGACGTCTCACATCGAGACATTCCACTTCATGCACATTCTTCTCGAACTTCTCAGGGGCATTCAGCTGATTTTATGGGACTTTTTCATCCTCAAGTGCCTGCTCAACACTTCAGTGAGAAGGATATAGTGACCAGCACAGCTTCAGAATGCATTCCGCTATCTTCCCAAGCTTCATCTCATTTTTTTACAACGACCAATACAACTCCAACTTCTCATATGCCTTCTTCAAAGCTTCAAATTCCACAACAACAGGCATCTGATCCCTCATTTTTCCACCGTCGCTTTCAGCTTTCGGATGACTTTGTTCATCATCTTTATTTCCAACTGAGAGAATGTGCAGATTATCTACCTCAAAAGGTTGCAGCACTGGGTCCCCACCCTTCACGCATCCCGCATGGTGGCAGTACCCTATCCAGATCCACTGTACCCTCTCCTTCAGTATCCAGATCAAAGCCACCTGCGATGGCAGGTTCAGCCACTCCTCGTTTATTTCCTTACAGTGCACAGCCTCAAATACTGCCCCCTATTCCTCATCCAGGAGGGGGAGAAGAAAATGGTATGCATGGATTCTTCAGTGAAGAAGAACCTGCATCCTTGCAGTCCAATCAAGCTGCAAGTACATGAGATGCTGGTATGGACATGGTTTCACCTAACAAATATGTTTCAAGAGATACGTCTGTTATAACAGACTGGTCAAGTATTAGGAAAAAAGGCCTCAAAGACAGAGATTTTAATATAGCCAAAACAGATAGTATTGTAATGCCGGTTATGTATTCCAGACACAATCTATATCCTCCTGTATGGCAACCTATGGATCATCAAGTTATCAAAGATTTAATGGATGCAGTAAAGAATCATGGACTGGGAAGTCCGTACTTCAAACAACTTTTGAGAGGCACATTTAACAATTATGATTTGGTACCTTTTGACTGTAGAAGCATTGCCTCAACAATATTTACAGATGCACAACTCCTGCTATGGGATGCAAGATGGAGAAAAGCACTTCATGAGCTGAAAGAAAAATATGCAGGAGGACCACATGCAGCTCTCACATTGGAGCAATTGACTGGTGATGAACCTCATGCTAGACCTGAAGATCAGGCAGTGGTTTTGCCTCGAAATGTGCTTATAGATATCAAAGAAGCAGCACAAACAGCAATCTTACAAATTCCACCTACTGGAACCCCAGAAGGCATTTACACAGAAATAAAGCAAGGTCTTGCTGAAAGTTTTACCTCGTTCGTCGATCGTCTGAAGCAAGCCTTGGACAGACAAGTCAGTGATGAAGCAGCAAAACCATATCTGCTACAAGGTCTTGCTTTTGCAAACGCTAATGCAGAGTGCAAATGTGTAATCAGTGATATACCTGGTCATGCAACCATAGCAAAAATGATAGAAGCATGCAGTAAGGTGGGCACACCTCAGCATGTTGCAGCAGTCCAAGCAAGTGCTTTTGAGCAAGAACTTGGAAAACTGCTTAGAGAGCAAATAGCAACGCTTTGCTCAGATCTGTAATGAAAAAACTCCGCAGAAGTAATGGCAGCTTCCAAATTAGTATGTTTTATGAATGCAAATCATGCAATGATACCCTCAGGGATCACTGGAACATCTTGGAAGAGACAAGATTTTTTAATAGTAGGCAAGGAAAGATGTAGCATCATAGGGCTCATTGCTTTTTCATCAATTGTTTCAGCAGATCACAATGAAGAGCTAACAGTTTTGGCTCAACCTTTACATCCTCTACTAGTTATTCCAGAAAAGACTCCAATAGCCAAAGCTATTGCGTTACCATCTCATGCCACAGAACAGATCATGCCAGTGACTGATCAACAAGCTTCAGTTGACATTGAAAACCTGGACATTCATGCCAGTTGGACGAAGCAGATAGGCCGTGATCGACCTGTGCTCGTTTGCAGCGTCTACACAACAAGACCTACAAGAAGCTCATGACAGTGTGATTACAGAAGTCCAAAATGCCAGATTGGAAATCTCTACTTCAAAAATCCAAGAAAGTTCACCGTGGAGATATTTAGGATGGAGACTTACAGAGCAAGCAATAAGACCACAGGAAATACAAGTTAGGACTCAAGTTAAAAACCTGCGAGATTTACAACAGCTTTTGGGAGAAATCAACTGGATCAGACCAATTTTGGGAATCACAAATGATGAACTTGCACCACTTTTTAATCTCTTGAGGGGAGACTGTGATATCAATTCGCCTAGAACCCTCTCATCTGAAGCTCAAGAAGCTCTTGGAAAGATTACTGAAGCTCTTCAGCAGAGACAAGCACATCGTTTTATACTGAGCCAACCATTTTTCCTTGCAGTGTTAGGAGAAAAGATGCAATTGTATGGTCTCATATTTCAATGGGACTCGTCACAGCGAGATCCTCTATTGATATTAGAGTGGATTTTTCTGCTCTATAGATCCCCTAAAACGATTTTCACAACTTTAGAAATGGCAGCTCAAATTATAATCAGAGCTAGAGCAAGGTTGCTAACAATGGCAGGCAAGGATTTCATTACAATCTATCTGCCTTTGAAAAATAAATATTTTGATTGGGCAATGCAAAAATCAGATGATTTGCAGGTTGCATTGTTAGATTACTCAGGCGTTTGCTCAATTCATTTTCCAAGCCACAAACTGCTACAAGCGAAAATAAACTTCAGAGAAAAACCCATGATAAGTGAAATGCCATTAGATGCCATAACGTTATTTACGGATGGTTCAGGGAAAACACAAAAGTCAGTGATAACATGGCAGAATGCAACTACAAAAGAATGGGAATCAGATATTCAGATAGTACAAGGCTCACCTCAGATTGTGGAATTAGCAGCACTTGTTCGCTCATTTCATTTGTTTCAAGAACCATTTAATCTAGTTACAGATTCAGCTTATGTAGCAAATATAATTAAAAGAATAGAAGGATCATTTTTGAAAGAAGTTGATAATAAGAATCTGTGTTCTTATCTTTTGTGTTTGAAAAAATTATTAGAACAGGGAGAACACAAATATTTTATCTCTCACACCAGAGCACACTCTTCTCTCCTGGGATTTTTAGTAGAGGAAAATGTACAAGCAGACAAATTGACCATGGTCATTTCAAACACTTTGCCAAACATTTTTGAACAAGCAAAACTGAGTCATGCATTTTTTTGTCAGAATGCACAAGCACTAATGAGGACATTTCACATTTTTAAAGCAAAGGCCATCATAAGTGCCTGTCCAGACTGTCAGCTTGTGCAACCCCCTGTATCCACAGGAGCAGTCAATCCAAGAGGATTGCAAAGCCTGCAATTATGGCAGACAGATGTTACAAAATACCCATCTTTTGGGAGATTTAAAAATATTCATGTATCTGTAGTCACCTTCTCAGGTGCAGTCTTTGCTTCCCTACATATAGCCGAAATAGCGAAACATGCACGTCGACATTTTTTGCAAGCATTTGTAGCATTGGATGTTCCTCAGAAAATTAAAACAGACAATGGTCCAGCTTACAGAGGACGAACCTTTGACACATTTTTGAAAAATTGGGTGTTTGTTATATTTGGCATTCCTAATTCTTCTACAGGCCAAGCCATCATTGAGAGAACACACCATACCTTAAAATCCCTTTTAGATAAACAGAGAAGGGGGGAAGCAGAGGCTATGCCTCAGATGCGATTGAACAAAGCTTTGTATGTTTTAAACTTCTTGAATAGCTCCTTTTCAGAACCTACTCCACCAATTATCAGGCATTTTTCAAATAGTACTCAGGCAAAATTGAGAGAAAATCCTTTAGTCTTGATCAAAGATTTAGAGACAGGAAAGATCGAGGGTTCATTTCAACTAATAACTTGGGGAAAAGGGTATGCTTTTGTCTCAACAGGTGCAGGACCGAAGTGGATTCCAGCAAAAAACGTGAAACCTTATCAAGTCCAGAAACAAGCAGGAATCGAGCACGCAGATGTGAATCAGTGTCAACACTACTGTCGATGCTGCAGACATCAATTGGGGTTTTTTGTGCAAGAACTGTGGACTGAATATTATGCAAAAAGTGGGAAAGTTAATGGTGTAAATTTTGTATGTAAGAGTGTGTTAGAAGTTCTGTTACAGATCAGAGATTCTTATATGGGATAAAGCTGTTGAGAATGAAGTTCAATCAGGTATTACACTTGTGCCTTATCATCTCACTGATTGCCTTAAGCAATGCAGCTTTCCCAATAAAGCAACCAAAAGAAAATCTCTGGGAGACTTTGGCCAATGCAACAGGCTTAGATACCATCTGCCTAACTCATTCAAGGCCAAAGAAACCGTTCTCAACATGTTTAGTCAGTCTACCAGCAGACAAATGGCCACTTTCCAAACATGCTAATCTAAAACTTTCACGATTTGGTTCAAATACAGTGGAAAGTTGGGATGTTTGGACCAAATCCCTTCCGGAGGCTCCTTATGAACCTCAGGAAGTGGAAATTCTTGGTTCAATAAAGATGGAGTTTTGTGGAGTATTCAGTTCTCCAGGGTTGAAACAAAATAAAAACAAGATAACAGATGTCACTTCAAATTACAAAATATATAGAAATGCAACATCTTGGTGCAATTCAACAGTAAAGATGAGCATATCGTTCAACCAGGATCCATTGCAATTGCCACGAGGGATGTTTCTCATTTGTGGAAACAGAATTTGGCCTGCAATTCCCTCAAATGTCAAGGGCGGTCCATGCAGCTTTGGAAAGCTTTCTTTGCTAATGCCTAATGCAAAAATAATAACAGAAGAGAAGGGACAAAAGATTTGTTGAGCAATATAAATCTGATTGTAATGACAAATTTGTAGCTTGGAATTTTGGACAAAGGTTTTCTGCAGCTCTCCTTTTACCTGGTGCTGCTGCAGGAGCAGCCTTAAGACAATTGGATCAATTGGGCTGTTGACTAAGTAAGAACTCTCGTGCTGTCTCTCTTGCACTAAGCAATATGTTAACTGATGTTCAGAGTGTGAGACAAGCGACTCTGAAAAACAGAGCAGCGATTGATTATCTTCTATTATCGCATGGACATGGATGTGAAGAATTTGAAGGTATGTGTTGTATGAATTTGTCAGATCATTCGAAATCCATCCATGAAAGTATACAGCAATTAGAGGATGGAATAGCTAAACTTGGAGAAGAAAGCGGATCACTGTTGGACGATTTGTTCAATTGGTTTGACCTTACACCTTTATGGAGAAAAATTTTGAAGACAGGTTTGTATGTTTTAATTATTGTTATAATTCTTTTAGTATTTGTACCTTGTATACTCCACTGTGCTAGACGAGCCACTGATAAAACTACCAAGGAAGTGTTTTGGTTCAAACAGGAGGGAGAGATGTAGGAACCCAGAGTGCCGAGAATATTTCTCTGCCTGTTTTTAAGGGTTTTTACCCCCCTGGACAACACTGGTGTAGCTTTAAACCTTGGAAAAAATTACCAACAGTCAGACAACAACTAGAAAATACAGTGGTGTGAATAAGGTGATAGACTACTATGTAAGATTGTCATATGGTGAAAAATTTAGAGGATTTAGGCTTCTCTTTATAGTAAATAGATGAGTAAAAAATATCTAAATGGAGGATTGCTGTTGTTCTCTAGACCTTCTTCTCCTTCTCCTACCACTCCATATTTTGCAGTAAAAGTAGTTTGGATTGATTGGATAGAAAATTCCGAAGTTCCTAGTCGTATAACTGAATAATTGGTAAGAAAGTAAAAATAATGTACGTTTTTAGTAACTATTGGTTAAAATGTCTTTAAAAGGCTGTGTAAATCTTGATAATTAGTCTCTCTCGCTCTCACTCCTACTTTTCCTCCTTCTATGCTGTACCTGGGTGTCTCGGGGTGACCTTATGATGTGTATCCCATATCGCTGCCTATGCCCAGAAATTAATTCCTGTGCCTTTCTATGCCTCTAAACTGAGCCTGAGAGGGGGAAGGAAAAAACTGAGCAAAACTTTCTCAAAGTAGTTTGCAGCTTGTTCAAGGTCACACACAGATAGCAATTGGTTTTCCCCACTGCGGCAGGGGAGGGAGGAAGCACCCGGCTTGCTGCGCCCAGAACAGTTTTTTTTTGGCCAGTGGTTCAGCTGCTTTGTTCTCCGGAGAGAGACTGAGAGTTGAATTTCTCCTTCTCTGGAATTTCGGTTTTTCTCCCTTTTTTACTGGACTGCTTGATTACTTCAATATCAGAACACATCAGGAGGACTTTCCACTGGGCACAGAGGGCCTGGCCCTGGGCCAAGCCCCAGCTCCGAGGAGACCAAAGGGAGGACTCTAACGCTTTCCCAGGTTTTTCCTCCACAGCGAAAGATTTTACCATTTAACCTCATTTTCCTTTCCCGTGTGTTTGTTAAATAAATAGTTTTATCTCCTTCACTTTCCTTCGAGGAAATTTTTTTTTTCCCCGAACCTGGTGGGGGAGGGCTGGTTGTGCCTTCTCTCAGAGGATATATTTCTAAATTTGGCCAAACCGGAAAAAATTTAGTGGCGCCCAACTGTGTGGCTCGGAGGAAAGTGAAAAAACCTGTAGTAATTAAATTTTGGTTTGAATTTACTTATTCTGTCTGGGGGTAAAGTAGTCACCATGCTGGTTGAGTTCATAACATTTCTCTGGCTCGATGTACTCACATCTTTCTGGTCCTCAGGCTTCATTGAGGTACTAGTGCTTTTTTGGTCCCTAGGGTTGTTTGCCGATCCACAACTTGCTCCAATCTTGTCCCTGATATGTAAATTTTACAGAGAAGGGAGACGAATCAGTGTGGGAGTGTGTTTGTTTTGGTTCAGCCCGGGTCTCCCCTCTAAGTTCTTTAAGTTTGGTGTACCCCAGTTGGCGCCCCCCCTGTTTTATTAAAATCACCCTATGTGTCAGTTTTGTCTCCTCCCAGGACCCTGTCCGTCACTCTGCCACCCCTCCCAGGCTTCTGGAAAGTTCTAGCCAGGGGGCCAGGTGATTGATCCTGGGAAAGGAGTCCCTCCCTTCCCCTGTTACAGTTGGTTCCCTTATGTGTCCCTTGTTCTGTTTGCCGCACCCTTCCCTTCCCTGGTTGGTTGTTCTGTACCCCCCCCCCCCCCATGCCTGCCCCCCCCCATAAAATGCCTTGCACGAGGTCTGCAGGTGCACAGAATTGGGCACCCCGTGATGGTTGAGGTCCCCCCGTTCGGAGGGCCAATAAACTTTCTGGATTTAACCCAACTCTGAGCCTGCCCCCTTTCCTCCGCCGTCTGCCTTCATCGCTCCGGTCCCTTGGAAGGACCCACGAGCCAGACCTCTGTTCACTCCGATATCAGAGGCTGGCCCCCGCAGCCTGCTGTGCCCCGAGCTGACCGGGCTGAGTGGGAACTGTTCCCAGAGGACACAAAGGCAGCTTGGCGCCCGAGCGTGGGGCCCCCTGTTCCATCGGACCCCACAGAAGGGACTGATTGCTTCGGCAAGTGCGTCCTCGGGACATCAAGCTACCCCAGCTGAAGCACGCTCCGTTTTAGTGAGCTGCGCTCCTGGGGGTGAGGAAGGTATCTTCGCCGCGCCTGCGAAGTTGTTCTCGGTGGAGGAATCGGTCGCCTGGCGCATGCCTGGACGCCAGTCAGGTAAGTATTTTTCCCCGGGGGGGGGAAAACTTGCCTCAAAGCCGGTAAAGGCTTTCGGAGGGACCAGGACGGTCCCCGGCTCTCGAAGAGCCGAACGTAGGCTTCGCAGCCCCGGGACAAGTGCGGTTAGCTTGTCTCCGGTTGGTTTTTGGGAAACCGGCGTTCTAGGCTTGAAGTTTTAAGCTCCAGACGCTGTGCTGTTGGTGCTATGGGCGCTAAACTCTCCACAGCACAGAAGGGGGTATTTCTCCAAGTTGCGGGACTCCTTGAGGGTGGGGGGATAAGTTTTTCAAAGGGATGTTTAAAACGGTTCATTCGGTGGCTGTTTCTGCACTTCCCTCACTGCTCTCATAATTCGGTTTTGAGCGTTCCCTTTTGGAACGCCGCGGGAGAAAAACTGGCGTGATCTAATTCTGCCAAAGAGAAAGATTTCTCCTTTCTGTACTTGCAAATTAGATCGGCGTTGAATAAAAAAAGGGAGAGGGAAGGACAAACAACCCCGATTTCCCCAGTTGTTACTCCTAAGCTTTCCCCCAAACCCGTGTCCCCTAAAACGGGCATCCTGAAGAGAGCAAACCACGATGCGCAGGGCTGCCACCGTCTCCCTGGCTCTCCTCGGGATTCCCGGAGCCCCCGCTCGGACAGTCCCGGCAAGACTGCCCGAGGCTTATCCCGTTCCCCAGCTTCCCCGGTTGTTAGACCCCGAGTTCGGTTTAGCTATCCAGAGAGTTTAGAAAATGCCCTCCCTTCCCAAGGAGGACAAGATGGCGGGCGCCACGTGGCAGAAACCCCCTCTTGCCTTCCCCCCTGCTCCTCGCCCCGAAATCCCTTTCTCCCGAGTCCCAACCCCTTTCGCCTCGACCCCTCCTACTCCCAAGTTGGGTCCACCCCTCTTGCCCCTCCTACCTGTCACCAGTGCGCGCCCCCGTGCTCTCCCCCCAGAAATCGCGGTTCCGTGCCCGGCTGCCACCCACTTCCTGCTTCCAGTTCCCACGCCTGCCCTTCCGTTTCCCACGGTGTCTGGCCGGAAGCAGGGGGGGCCCGAGGACCGGAACCCGGAACTGGATCCCATTCCCTCCGCCCCTCCGGTTTTTTATCAGAGGTCCCGGAGAGGAGGAACAACCCATGTCAGCTGGGAACCCCTCTCCCACCAAACAACAAAGGAACTCTGCAAGGCACAGAAGGAGTTTGGGAGAGAAAGCGAATATTTTCGTGGCCTCTTAAAGGCAAGTCTCTCCGGAGCAGTAATGACACCTTTCGATCTGCGTCAGCTTTTCTCATGCCTGCTTTCCTCAGCAGAGTTTCTGCTCTGGAAGGCAGCATGGGAAAAGGAGCTCCGCAGACTCCTTCCAGTGCTCTTGCAAGGTTCTGATACGGCCGTTGATGCCGACAATGAGGAACTTACATTGGACCATCTAAGCGGTGAAGGAGATTGGGCTTTGGCGCCGAAGCAAGCTCAAGGCTTGCCTTTGGAGGTTCTGCAACAGGTCAAGGAAGTGGCCGGTAAGGCATTCCTTGGTCTGAGGCCTGATGTGCCCATAGAATCCTACTCGCAGGTCCAGCAGCAACCCACTGAGTCATTCCTAAAGTTTGTGGAGAGACTAACCCAGGCTGTAGAGTTGCAGGTTAAGCAGCCAGCGGCCAGGGAAGAGGTCATTGCAGAAATGGCTATGGTGAATGCCAATCCTCAATGCAAGGCAGCCATCCTGAGCCTCCCCCTGGACCCCCCGCCAACCATACAGACTATGTTGGAAGTTTGCGCTGCAAAGGCACCACACCTGCAACCTACCAGCTCAGAGAGACAGCGGCCCAGAGGAATGGCCTCAGTGGGAACAGCAACGCATCGCCCTGCAGCGGACCAGAGGAGGACCACGGGCCTGAACACCAAACCACCTCCAACTGCAAACGGCCAAAAGCGAGCCCCGCAGGCCAGGAACACCTGCTTCCTATGTGACCAGCCTGGACATTGGACAAGGGACTGCCCGCTCAAGTGGCAGTTCCAGCAATTTAAAAAGGAACATGAACGTGGGGGACAGGAGGGCCAACTGCAACAAAAAAACTTAATGGGGGGCGCGTGCCCGCCCCCCGTGAAGACAAAAAAGGGACGGGACGCGAGGGGGAGGGGAAACTTAGAGAGACCAAACTATCGGACACGACTTTAAAACCGGACTTGACTTCCTTTTCTGATGGTTCTTTCAGGTTGCAGCTGTTGACACCGCTCCACCTAAAGACCAAAGAGTGGCATACCGCACCCGTAAGCACTGGTGGTGAGCTGTGGGCAGAAGACCAAGGCCCTGACAGGTATGTCATAGTCGGAAGTGTTACCTGCACACCACAAGAGATCGAAGTCGCTCCGGGACTAATGACATCTAGTCCCGAAGGACCCGTTCTCTGGCTGCACTGTGTCCACCCACCTCTGCTCCTGCCCAGAGGGCAGACAGTCGCCCAGGCTATCCCTGTGGAAAGGCCACCCCCAACAGTGTGTGCCACACATGTTATAGGGACAGAGAAGCCTCGGGTAGGCTGCGAGGTCAACAGAGGGGAGGAAGTCCTGCACCTCAGAGGGCTTCTAGACACAGGGGCAGATGTGACGATCATTCCCACATGGGAATGGCCGGCACATTGGGAATTGCAGAAGGTGGCTGGACACGTGCAAGGTGTTGGGGGCGTTCAATTGGCCAAACAATCAAAGAGCATCGTGCACATCAAGGGACCGAGCGGACAATTGGCAAACATACGTCCATTTGTATTAGACTACAAGGAACCCCTCTTGGGGAGAGACCTCATGCAGCAGTGGGGAGTCACAATTGACCTACCTGACCCCCCGAAAAATTTTTGGGTTGCGGCCACTGAAGAGCGCCCTACTCAAAAACTAAATTGGAAAACTGATCAGCCCGTTTGGGTAGAACAGTGGTCGCTCTATGGTGAGAAGTTAAAGGCGCTCAAGAAGCTTGTGGAGGAGCAACTTGAAAAGGGGAATATCGTGGAATCCAACAGCCCCTGGAATTCCCCTGTCTTTGTTATCAAAAAGCCTAACAAAGACAAATGGCGGCTCCTCCAGGACCTTCGTCAAATTAACAATGTTATTGAGAACATGGGCTCTCTCCAACCAGGGATGCCATCCCCAACGATGCTCCTTCAAAATTGGAATCTGGCAGTAATTGACATTAAAGACTGCTTTTTCCAAATTCCCCTGCACCCTGACGATGCCCCGCGTTTTGCCTTCTCAATTCCTGTTATCAATCAAGAAGCCCCAAGGAAAAGATACCATTGGAAGGTGTTGCCACAGGATATGAAGAACAGCCTGACCATCTGCCAATGGTATGTCTCTTCCTTGCTTGCCCCAGTTCGCAGCAAAAGAGGCCATCATCTTCCATTATATGGATGATGTCCTCGTGTGTGCCCCCGACAATGACATGCTTGCCAGTGTGCTCGACCTGACAATCAATGCATTGGTTGCTGCAGGGTTCGAGCTCCAAGAGGGAAAGATTCAACAGATGCCACCTTGGAAGTACCTGGGCCTAGAAATTACAAAGCGGACCATTGTGCCGCAAAAATTGGCTATTAATACTAACATCAAGACACTGGCAGATGTCCACCAGCTGTGTGGGTCTTTAAATTGGGTGAGGCCGTGGCTGGGTCTGTCCACCGAAGACCTAGCCCACCTTTTTGCTTTACTAAAAGGAGGAGAGGAGCTTAGTTCTCCCCGGACACTCATCCCAGAGGCGCAAACAGCTCTGGAGAAGGTGCAACATCTAATGTCCACCAGGCAGGCAAGCAAGTGTAGGCTTGACTTGCCATTCAAATTCATCATCCTGGGTAACCTGCCACACTTGCACGGGGTTGTCTTCCAATGGGAAGACAACAAAAAGAAGAGCAAAAAGTACCAGGACCGGAGGGATCCCCTCTTAATCATAGAGTGGGTATTTCTCAGCCATCATTGGTCCAAGAGGATGACACAGCAACAAGAGCTGATGGCTGAACTGATCCGGAAGGCTAGGATCCGGATCAGAGAGTTATCAGGATGTGACTTCAACTGCATCCACATGCCAATCAGGACAAAAACGGGCTTGTACCGGTTTGGCCAAATTTAGAAATATATACTCTGAGAGAAGGCACAACCACCCCTCCCCCACCAGGTTCGGGAAAAAAAAAATTTTCCTCGAAGGAAAGTGAAGGAGATAAAACTATTTATTTAACAAACACACGGGAAAGGAAAATGAGGTTAAATGGTAAAATCTTTTGCTGTTGATGAAAAAACCTGGGAAAGCGTTAGAGTCCTCCCTTTGGTCTCCTCGGAGCTGGGGCTTGGCCCAGGGCCAGGACCTCTGTGCCCGATGAAAAGTCCTCCGGATGTGCTCCGAGGTTGAAAGCAGTCCAGTAGCAACGGGAGAAAAAATCCGGAATTCTAGAGAAGAAAAGCAAAGTCCAACTCTCAGTCTCTCTCCGGAGAACCAGAAACTGAAAACCACTGGCCAAAAGCTGACTGGAACACACCAAGCTGGGTGCTTTCCCGCTCCCCTGCCGCGGCTGGAAAGAAAAAAACCTCCTATCTTTATGTGACCTTGAACAAGCTGCAAACTGCTTTGAGAAAGTTTTGCTCAGTTTTTTTCTTCTCCCTCTCAGGCTCAGTTTAGAGGCATAGAAAGGCACAAAAATTAATTTCTGAGCATAGGCAGCGATATGGGATACATATCATAACGTCACCCCAAGACATTCCACCCCTTATCCCATATTGTTGGCTCAATGCCCAAAATGAGATATTCTAATTCTACACACACATTAATACATATATATATATATATATATATATGCACAGCTATATACAACAGTGACAGTGACAATCAGCAAGCAGGGGTATAGAAGCATTTCACACAACAATCAGATCTCCCTGTGGTACACAACGTGTTGTTCCATCTTTCTGCATTACCCACCATGTGCAACCAGGTCCCTGAGCAAAGACAACCCCACGGGTGGGTTTGTCTGTACTCGAGGCAGAATTAATCCAAACAGTCTTTCCTAACAGACCTCTGACATGCACTACTGGGACCTTATCTCCATCTACTGTATGCAGGGATTCAGATTGGGCTGGACCAGCTCTATTGGTGGAACCTCGGGTGTTAACTAACCAGGTGGCCTTTGCTAGATGCTGCCCCCAATTTTTGAAAGTTCCCCCACCTAGTGCCTTCAGGGTGGTTTTCAACAATCCATTGCACGGTTCGACTTTGCCTGCAGCTGGTGCATGGTAAGGGATGTGGTACACCCACTCAATGCCATGTTCTCTAGCCCAGGTGTTAATAAGGCTGTTCTTAAAATGAGTCCCATTGTCAGATTCAATTCTCTCAGGGGTGCCATGCCTCCAAAGGACTTCCTTTTCAAGGCCCAGGATGGTGTTCCGGGCAGTAGCATGAGGCACAGGGTAGGTCTCCAGCCATCCTGTGGTGGCTTCTACCATCGTGAGCACATAGTGCTTACCTTGGCGTGTTTGAGGCAGTGTGATGTAATCAATCTACCAGGCCTCTCCATACTTGTATTTGGACCACTGCCCACCATACCACAGGGGCTTCACCCGCTTGGCCTGCTTGATCGCAGCGCATGTCTAACAATCATGGATCACCTGGGAGATACTGTCCATGGTTAGATCCACCCCTCGGTCTCGTGCTCACTTATAGGTGGCATCTCTGCCCTGATGGCCTGAGGCATCAGGGGCCCATCGAGGTAGGAACAACTCTCCCTTGTGTTTCCAGTCCAAGTCTACCTGTGACACTTCTATCTTTGCAGCCTGATCTACCTGCTCTTTGTTTTGGTGTTCTTCATTAGCCCTACTCTTGGGGACATGGGCATCTACATGGCGGACTTTCACAACCAGCTTTCTTACTCGGGCAGCAATGTTTTTCCACTCTTCAGCAGCCCAGATTGGTTTTCCCCTACGCTGCCAATTAGCTTTTTCCCACTTTTCTAACCATCCCCACAGAGCATTGGCTACCATCCATGAATCAGTGTAGAGGTAGAGCTTTGGCCACTTCTCTCTTTCAGCAATGTCCAGGGCTAGTTGAACAGCTTTGAGTTCAGCGAGTTGGCTTGATCCACCTTCTCCCTCAGTAGCTTCTGCAACCCGTCGTGTGGGACTCCATACGGCTGCTTTCCACTTTCGTTTCATCCCTACGATGCGACAAGAACCGTCGGTGAAAAGAGCGTAGTGTGTGTCTTCTGATGGCAGTTGGTTGTACGGTGGAGCTTCTTCAGCACGTGTCACTTGTTCTTCTTCATCAGCGAGACCAAAGTTTTCACCTTCAGGCCAATTTGTGATTATTTCCAAAATCCCAGGGCGATTCAGTTTTCCGACACAGGCGCGCTGTGTGATGAGAGAAATCCAGTTGCTCCATGTGGCATTGGTGGCGTGGTGGGTAGAGGGAACCTCTGCTTTGAACATCCACCCCAGCACCGGTAGTCGGGGCGCCAGGAGGAGTTGTGCCTCAGTGCCAATTACCTCTGAGGCGGCTTGGATTCCTTCATAGGCTGCCAAGATTTCCTTCTCTGTTGGAGTGTAGTTGGCTTCAGACCCTCTGTAGCTTCGACTCCAAAACCCCAGTGGTCGGCCCCGAGTCTCACCAGACACCTTCTGCCAAAGGCTCCAGGACAGGCCATTGTTCCCGGCTGCAGAGTAGAGCACGTTCTTCACTTCGGGTCCTGTCCTAACTGGGCCAATGGCTACCGCATGAGCGATTTCCTGCTTGATCTGGGCAAAAGCTTGTTGCTCTTCGGGGCCCCAATGGAAATCGTTCTTCTTGCAGGCAACCAGGTAAAGAGGACTCACAATCTGGCTGTACTCAGGAATATGCATCCTCCAAAAGCCTATGGCACCTAGGAAAGCTTGTGTTTCCTTCTTGTTGGTTGGTGGAGACATTGCAGTGATCTTATTGATGACCTCAACGGGAATCTGATGTCGTCCATCTTGCCACTTTACTCCCAGGAACTGGATCTCTTGAGCAGGTCCCTTGACTTTGCTCTTCTTGATGGCAAAACCAGCTTCCAGGAGAATCCGGATAACTTTCTCTCATTTCTCAAACACTTCTGGTGCAGTGTTCCCACACACAATGATGTCGTCAATGTACTGCAGATGTTCTGGAGCCTCACCCTTTTCTAGTGCAATCTGGATCAGTCCATGGCAGATGGTGGGACTGTGTTTCCACCCCTGGGGCAGTTGGTTCCAGGTGTACTGCACACCTCTCCAGGCGAAAGCAAACTGAGGCCTGCACTCTGCCGCCAGAGGAATGGAGAAAAATGCATTGGCAATGTCAATAGTGGCATACCACTTTGCTGCTTTGGACTCTAGCTCGTACTGGAGCTCCAACATGTCCGGCACAGCAGCGCTCAATGGTGGAGTCACTTCATTCAAGGCACGATAGTCCACAGTCAATCTCCATTCTCCTTCAGATTTGCGCGCAGGCCAAATGGGACTATTGAAGGGTGAGTGGGTCTTGCTGACCACCCTTTGGGTCTCCAGCTCACGGATCATCTTGTGGATGGGAATCACAGCATCTCGATTTGTCCGGTACTGTCGGCGATGCACTGTTGAGGTAGCAATTGGTACTCTTTGTTCTTCCGCCTTCAGAAGGCCGACTGCAGACGGGTTCTCTGATAGCCCAGGCAAAGTGTTCAATTGCTTACTGCCCTCTGTCTCCACAGCAGCTATTCCAAAAGCCCACCTGAGTCCCTTTGGGTCTCTAAAATACCGGTTCCGAAGGAAGTCTATGCCCAAAATGCACGGGGCCTCTGGGCCAGTCACAATGAGATGTTTCTTCCACTCATTTCTAGTCAGGCTCACCTCAGCTTCCACCAAGCTCAAATTTTGTGATCCACCTGTTACACCAGAAATAGAAACAGATTCTACCCCCACATGCTGCGATGGAATTATTGTACACTGCGCACCAGTGTCAACCAAGGCATCATATTTTTGTGGTTCTGATGCACCAGGCCAATGAATCCACACAGTCCAAAAAACACGGTTTTCCCTAACCTCTACGTGGCTAGAGGCAGGGCCCCTCTATTCCTGGTTATCCTTCTTTCCCTGGGCCTGTATCTTAGAGGTTCCTTCATGGGAATTGGACATGACATCCTCTTTTCCATCATTTCTGGCAGTTTGGCTACAGGAACTGGGGCTACTTCCTTTTTGGTAGAACTTCCTTTCTGAGACTTGCGCTCCTTCAATTCACTCACTCGTGCTGCCAGAGCAGAAGTGGGTTGTCCACCCCACTTCCTCATGTTTTCCCCACTGTCACACAGGAAATCCCACAGCTCACTTCATGGGATGTGCCTTCTCTCTGGGGAACGTCCGCGGAGAAGGCACTCTTTAATCTCCTGGTGATTCTTCTTCATTTCATCTTCCATTTTCTGCATACGTGTTTCCACTGCTGCAATTCTTGCATGTGTTGGGCCATGCACAGAGTCTGCATATGCTTGGAGCTTCACTGCCATATCCTTCACAGTCTCATTCGCAGCGTAGTCCGGTTTCATTATTGCTAAAGCAGAAGCGTATTCTGGTGGCCCAAGTTATATGAGTTTTCGCCACATGTATGGAATAACTCTGGCCCGGTCTGGACTCCTCAATCCTGGGTCATTTGCGAAGACAACCTCTACCACCCCTAGTTCTCTCAGGCGTTGGATCCCTTGTTCTATGGTCTTCCACGGGGTTTGCTGCATGTAGAGATCATCTCTGCACATATATCTTTCAGTCACGCCTGTCAAAACCCATCTCCAGACACTGGTAGAGTCAGCCTCCCTTTTCATCGCTTGGTCGATCACTGGATCATGTGACAAGGATCCCAAATGCCTTGCTTCAGCACCGTCCAGCATCACATCATCACCTGCCGCATCCCAAATACGGACCATCCAACTTATTATGGATTCATTGGACCGTCTCATGTAATCCTTTCTTAGGCTGTGAAGGTCCTTTATGGACATGGACTCAGTAATGGTCTCTGTGCCTGAGTCCGTTGGTGGTTTTGAGGTTCCTTCCCCTGCATCAGTTGAGGTTCCTTCCCCTGAATTATCCTCATCTTTCACTGGGCAATCAGTTTTGGTTGTGTGTTTTTCCCTCGTGACAGGAGCCACTGTCAGTGGCTTAGACTCTCCATCTGGTTTGGGCTTGCTGTCTGGTTTATCTGCAGCTTGAGTGACTGGGGTATCTGCAGGCTTTGCTGATTTATCTTCCTGCCTCTCTACCCTTACCAGCTGCTGTGTGCGATAGGCATATGCCAAAGCCCAGCATATTGCAAGGAGCTTGTTCTCATTAGAATTGCCATTGTATTTTTCTTTCAGATATTTCCCGACCTTAGCTGGTTTCTGAACTTGTTCAGGGGAAAAATTGCAAACCATTGGGTCAGAGAATTTCTTCAGGATTTGGCCGATGTCCTCCCATTCCCCACACCACTCAGGATGTTCCACCTCTGGGTCAGGTGTCTCATCAGTCACCCAGGAAATCTGAGCTCTCATTCTAGAGAAGTTGTGAATCATATAGAGGAAGATTACCAGGTTAAATACCAGGAGGGTGGTCTCTTTAACATCCAGGGGAAACTGAACACTCTCAAAAGAAAACCTATTAAATTTAAAGGAAACCCCGACTCCTCCTCCTCTAACAATCTGGGTGCAGTTACTAATAAATTCCCAAAACAGGCTACTGAAGCTAGGACTGGGGTTAGGAGGGGGAAACCATTGATCATACACACGTTGAACAGCTGCCTGTACCTCTGTCAACTTCTTATAAATCATTATCACCGAGCACAGCAAAATAGAAATCCGAATTCGTGTCCCTGCTCTGCAAAAATTCCTTATCAAGGATAAGATCGGACCAAGTTGTGGGTAGGCAAATAAGCCTAGGGACCAGAAAGGCACTGGTACCTTAAACAAGCCTACGGACCAGAAATACATGAATATATCAAGCCAGAGAAATGTTATGAACTCAACCAACATGATGACTATTTTACTCCAGCACAGAATAAGTAAATTCAAACCAAAATGTAATTAGCACAGGTTTTCACCTTCCTTCGAGCCACACAGTTGGGAGCCACTAAATTTGTACCGGTTTGGCCAAATTTAGAAATATATCCTCTGAGAGAAGGCACAACCACCCCTCCCCCACCAGGTTCGGGAAAAAAATAAATTTTCCTCGAAGGAAAGTGAAGAAGATAAAACTATTTATTTAACAAACACACGGGAAAGGAAAATGAGGTTAAATGGTAAAATCTTTTGCTGTTGAGGAAAAAACCTGGGAAAGTGTTAAGAGTCTTCCCTTTGGTCTCCTCGGAGCTGGGGCTTGGCCCAGGGCCAGGCCCTCTGTGCCCGATGAAAAGTCCTCCCGATGTGCTCTGAGGTTGAAAGCAGTCCAGTAGCAACGGGAGAAAAAATCCGGAATTCTAGAGAAGGAAAAGCAAAGTCCAACTCTCAGTCTCTCTCCGGAGAACCAGAAACTGAAAACCACTGGCCAAAAGCTGACTGGAACACACCAAGCCGGGTGCTTCCCCGCTCCCCTGCCGTGGCTGGGAAGAAAGAAAACCTCCTATCTTTATGTGACCTTGACGAAGCTGCAAACTGCTTTGAGAAAGTTTTGCTCAGTTTTTTCTTCTCCCTCTCAGGCTCAGTTTAGAGGCATAGAATGGCACAAAAATTAATTTCTGGGCATAGGCAGCGATATGGGATACATATCATAACGTCACCCCAGACACTAAGGCGATGTTGGAGAGTCTGCTTCAAGATTGTGAAGCATTACAGTTTGCTCTGGAGGGCTACACAGGCCAAATTTCTTTGCATAGGCCAGCCCACAAAATATTCAATTCGGAAATTCAATTCGAGTTAAATACAATAAGTGTTCGGAGCAAGGAACCTCTAAAGGCCTTGACAGTTTTTACTGACGCGTCCGGGGCGACTTGGAAAAACCCCCAAACTCAGCGGTGGGAGACTGACATCAAAGAGGTAGAAGGATCGCCTCAGGTTGCTGAGTTGGACGCAGTCGTCAGGGCTTTCGAAAGGTTCCCCGAACCCCTAAATTTGGTAACAGACTCTGCATATGTTGCAGGGGTAGTCTCCAGAGCCGAGCACGCCATTTTGCGTGAAGTCTCCAACATGGCCTTGTATGAGTTGCTCTCAAAGTTAATAAATCTGGTCTCCCACCGAGAGCAACCATTTTACATGATGCACGTCAGGTCACACACGGACCTGCCCAGGTTCATCGCAGAAGGCAACAGGAGGGCAGATGCCCTCGCTGCGCCAACTGTGATGGCCCCGACTCCAAACGTGTTTGAGCAGGCCAAAATCAGCCATCAGCCGTTCCATCAAAACGCTCCTGCCCTGGTTCGTCAATTCAATCTAAAGCACGACCAGGCCAGGGCGATTGTGGCTGCATGTCCAGAATGCCACCAGCTAGCTCTTCCTGCCATTGTTACTGGCGCAAACCCCCGTGGACTTAACAGCTGCGAAGTGTGGCAGACGGACGTGACACATGTTGCTTCATTCGGCAGAATGAAGTACGTACATGTGTCAATTGATACCTTCTCGGGAGCAGTTTTTGCCTCTGCCCACACAGGGGAAAAGGCTAGCAATGTCCAAAAGCACTTAGTGCAGGCATTCCCTACCCTGGGCATCCCCAAAGTCATCAAAACGGACAATGGCCCAGCGTATACGTCCAAGGAGTTCAGGAGCTTCCTGCAGCAATGGGGAATAGAACACAAGACTGGCATCCCCTATTCCCCGACAGGTCAAGCCATTGTAGAGAGGGCCCACCAAAACATCAAAAGAATGCTCCAGCGCCAGTGCTCCTCCAAAAAGCTAGAGTCACCTGCTGTCAGGCTCTCAAAGGCATTGTTCACCCTGAATTTCCTCAATTGTGCCTTTGAGAACCTGAACCCACCAATCGTGCTGCACTTTGGGCGGTCTCAGCGGTTGCAAATGAAAGAAAGGTCTCCAGTGTTGGTTAAGGACCCGGAGACTAGGGAGATACAAGGGCCTTATGAACTAGTTACCTGGGGGAAAGGGTACGCATGTGTATCCACCCCCGAGGGCCCTAGGTGGATCCCATCAAAGTGGGTGAAACCGTGTATCTCCCAGACCGTCAGGAAGGGAGATCAAATACCCCCCAAGACCGGGGTAGGTTAGTCATGTGCCTCCCTGAGCCCCGAGCCCCAAGTTTATCCCAGTTGTTATCCCCAGTTTCAACCTCATTTTTCTAAGTTTTGTTTTAGTTTGGAGACATCGGAGATGGGTCCTGTGCCAACATCTTCAGCGGATGGGGTTTATCCGGGTGGACTAGATCCATTCTCCGGACCGGACTGATCTTGTTTTTTATTCTCTTGGTAGTCATAATTATGTTTGGACTGCTGAAAAGACTGCTAACCAACATGATTATGAGCTCATCCTCCCCTGCAGACATCAACCAAGCAGAGCTCCCCAAAGACTTTGAACTCGAGCCTATGGCCCAGGAGATGACGTGGTTCGGGGACCTGTACCAAGACTCAGAGTACTGTCCCCAACCTGAATTCATGTCATCTTGAAAAAAACAAAAAAGGAGGAATCAGTGTGGGAGTGTTTGTTTTGGTTCAGCCCAGGTCTCCCCTCTAAGTTCTTTAAGTTTGGTGTACCCCAGTTGGCGCCCCCCCTGTTTTATTAAAATCACCCTATGTGTCAGTTTTGTCTCCTCCCAGGACCCTGTCTGTCACTCTGCCACCCCTCCCAGGCTTCTGGAAAGTTCTAGCCAGGGGGCCAGGTGATTGATCCTGGGAAAGGAGTCCCTCCCTTCCCCTGTTACAGTTGGTTCCCTTATGTGTCCCTCGTTCTGTTTGCCGCACCCTTCCCTTCCCTGGTTGGTTGTTCTGTACCCCCCCCCCCCCCCCATGCCTCCCCCCCCCATAAAATGCCTTGAACGAGGTCTGCAGAATTGGGCACCCCGTGATGGTTGAGGTCCCCCCGTTCGGAGGGCCAATAAACTTTCTGGATTTAACCCAACTCTGAGCCTGCCCCCTTTCCTCCGCCGTCTGCCTTCATCGCTCCGGTCCCTTGGAAGGACCCACGAGCCAGACCTCTGTTCACTCCGATATCAGAGGCTGGCCCCCGCAGCCTGCTGTGTCCCGAGCTGACCGGGCTGAGTGGGAACTGTTCCCTGAGGACACAAAGGCAAATCAGGATTTCTATTTTGCTGTGCTGGGTGATAATGATTTATAAGAAGTTGATAGAGGTACAGGCAGCTGTTTGAGGTGTGTATGATAAGTGGTTTCTCCATCCTAACCCCAGTCCTAGCTTCAGTAGCCTGTTTTGGGAATTTATTAGTAATTGCATCCAGATTGTAAGAGGAGGAAGAGATGGGGTTTCCCTTCCCTTTAAATTTGATAGGATATCTTTTGAGAATGTTCAGCATCCCCTGGATGTTAAAGAGACACCCCTCCTGGTATTTAATCTGGTAATCTTCCTCTATATGATTCACAGCTTGTCTAGAATGAGAGCTCAGATTTCCACGGTGACTGCTGAGACACCTGACCCAGAGGTGGAAAATCCTGAGTGGTGTGGGGAATGGGAGGACATCGGCCAAACCCTAAAGAAATTCTCTGACCCGATAGTTTGGGATTTCCCATCTGAACAAATTCAGAAACCAGCTAAGGTCGGGAAATATCTGAAAGAAAAATACAATGGCAATTCTAATGAGAACAAGCTTCTTGCAATATGTTGGGCTTTGGCATATGCCTATCGCACACAGCAGCAGGTAAAGGTAGAGGGGCAGGAAGATAAATCAGGAAAGCCTGCAGATACCCCAGTCACTCAAGCTGCAGATAAACCAGACAGCAAGCCCAAACCAGATGGAGAGTCTAAGCCACTGACAGTGGCTCCTGTCACGAGGAAAAAGCACATAACCAAAACTGATCGCCCAGTGAAAGATGAGGATAATGCAGGGGAAGGAGCCTCAAAAGATGCAGGGGAAGGAACCTCAAAACCACCAACTGACTCAGGCACAGAAGCCATTACTGAGTCCATGTCCATAAAGGACCTTCACAGCCTAAGAAAGGATTACACCCGACAGTCCGATGAATCCATAATAAGTTGGATGGTCCGTATTTGGGATGCGGCAGGTGATGATGTGATGCTGGACGGTGCTGAAGCGAGGCATTTGGGATCCTTGTCACATGATCCAGTGATCGACCAAGTGATGAAAAGGGAGGCTGACTCTACCAGTGTCTGGAGATGGGTTTTGACAGGCGTGACTGAAAGATATATGTGCAGAGATGATCTCTACATGCAGCAAACCCCGTGGAAGACCATAGAACAAGGGATCCAACGCCTGAGAGAACTAGGGGTGGTAGAGGTTGTCTTCGCAAATGACCCAGGATTGAGGAGTCCAGACCGGGCCAGAGTTATTCCATACATGTGGCGAAAACTCATACAACTTGGGCCACAAGAATACGCTTCTGCTTTAGCAATAATGAAACCGGACTACGCTGCGAATGAGACTGTGCGGGATATGGCAGTGAAGCTCCGAGTATATGCAGACTCTGTGCATGGCCCAACACATGCAAGAATCGCAGCTGTGGAAACACGTATGCAGAAAATGGAAGATGAAATGAAGAAGAATCACCAGGAGATTAAAGAGTGCCTTCTCCACGGACGTTCCCTAGAGAGAAGGCACATCCCACGAAGTGAGCTGTGGAATTTCCTGTGTGACAGTGGGGAGGACATGAGGAGGTGGGGTGGACAACCCACTTCTGCTCTGGCAGCACGAGTACGTGAATTGAAGGAGCGCAAGTCTCAGAAAGGAAGTTCTACCTAAAAGGAAGTAGCCCCAGTTGCCTGTAGCCAAACTGCCGGAAATGATGGAAAAGATGATGGCATGTCCAATTTTCATGAAGGAACCTCTAAGATACAGGCCCAGGGAAAGAAAGATAACCAAGCATAGAGGGGCCCTGCCTCTAGCCAGGTAGAGGTCAGGGAAAACCGTGTTTTTTGGACTGTGTGGATTCGTTGGCCTGGTACATCAGAACCACAAAAATATGATGCCTTGGTTGACACTGGTGCGCAGTGTACAATAATTCCATGGCAGCATGTGGGGGCAGAATCTGTTTCTATTTCTGGTGTAACAGGTGGATCACAAAATTTGACCCTGGTGGAAGCTGAGGTGAGCCTGACTAGAAATGAGTGGAAGAAACATCTCATTGTGACTGGCCCAGAGGCCCCGTGCATTTTGGGCATAGACTTCCTCCGGAACCGGTATTTTAGAGACCCAAAGGGACTCAGGTGGGCTTTTGGAATAGCTGCTGTGGAGACAGAGGGCATTAGGCAATTGAACACTTTGCCTGGGCTATCAGAGAACCCGTCTGCAGTCGGCCTTCTGAAGGCGGAAGAACAAAGAGTACCAATTGCTACCTCAACAGTGCATCACCGACAATACCGGACGAATCGAGATGCTGTGATTCCCATCCACAAGATGATCCGTGAGCTGGAGAGCCAAGGGGTGGTCAGCAAGACCCACTCACCCTTCAATAGTCCCATTTGGCCGGTGCGCAAATCTGAAGGAGAATGGAGATTGACTGTGGACTATCGTGCCTTGAATGAAGTGACTCCACCATTGAGCGCTGCTGTGCCAGACATGTTGGAGCTCCAGTATGAGCTAGAGTCCAAAGCAGCGAAGTGGTATGCCACTACTGACATTGCCAATGCATTTTTCTCCATTCCTCTGGCAGCAGAGTGCAGGCCTCAGTTTGCTTTCGCCTGGAGGGGTGTGCAGTACACCTGGAACCGACTGCCCCAACGGTGGAAGCACAGTCCCACCATCTGCCATGGACTGATCCAGATTGCACTAGAAAAGGGTGAGGCTCCAGAACATCTGCAGTACATTGACGACATCATTGTGTGTGGGAACACTGCACCAGAAGTGTTTGAGAAAGGAGAGGAAGTTATCCAGATTCTCCTGGAAGCTGGTTTTGCCATCAAGAAGAGCAAAGTCAAGTGACCTGCTCAAGAGATCCAGTTCCTGGGGGTGAAATGGCAAGACGGACAGCGTCAGATTCCCACTGAGGTCATCAATAAGATCACCGCAATGTCTCCACCAACCAACAAGAAGGAAACACAAGCTTTCCTAGGTGCCATAGGCTTTTGGAGGATGCATATTCCTGAGTACAGCCAGATTGTGAGTCCTCTTTACCTGGTTACCTGCAAGAAGAACGATTTCCACTCAGGCCCTGAACAGCAACAAGCTTTTGCCCAGATCAAGCAGGAAATTTCTCACGCCGTAGCCCTTGGCCCAGTCAGGACAGGACCCGAAGTGAAGAACGTGCTCTACTCTGCAGCCGGGAACAATGGCCTGTCCTGGAGCCTTTGGCAGAAGGTGCCTGGTGAGACTCGAGGTCGACCACTGGGATTCTGGAGCCAAAGCTACAGAGGGTCTGAAGCCAACTACACTCCAACAGAGAAGGAAATCTTGGCAGCCTATGAAGGAATCCAGGCTGCCTCAGAGGTAATCGGCACAGAGGCACAACTCCTCCTGGCACCCCAACGACCAGTGCTGGGGTGGATGTTCAAAGCAGAGGTTCCCTCTACCCACCGCGTCAGCAATGCTACATAGAGGAACTGGATTGCTCTCATCACACAGCGGGCCTATATCAGAAAGCTGAATCGCCCTGGGATTTTGGAAATAATCACAAACTGGCCTGAAGGTGAAAATTTTGGTCTTGCTGATGAAGAAGAACAAGTGACACGTGCTGAAGAAGCTCCACCGTACAACCAGCTGCCATCAGAAGACACACACTATGCTCTTTTCGGCGACGGTTCTTGTCGCATCGTAGGGATGAAACGAAAATGGAAAGCAGCCGTATGGAGTCCCACACGACGGGTTGCAGAAGCTACTGAGGGAGAAGGTGGATCAAGCCAACTCGCTGAACTCAAAGCTGTTCAACTAGCCCTGGACATTGCTGAAAGAGAGAAGTGGCCAAAGCTCTACCTCTACACTGATTCATGGATGGTAGCCAATGCTCTGTGGGGATGGTTAGAAAAGTGGGAAAAAGCTAATTGGCAGCATAGGGGAAAACCAATCTGGGCTGCTGAAGAGTGGAAAAACATTGCTGCCCAAGTAAGGAAGCTGGTTGTGAAAGTCCGCCATGTAGATGCCCATGGCCCCAAGAGTAGAACTAATGAAGAACACCAAAACAACGGGCAGGTAGATCAGGCTGCAAAGATAGAAGTGTCACAGGTAGACTTGGACTTGAAACACAAGGGAGAGTTGCTCCTACCTCGATGGGCCCCTGATGCCTCAGGCCATCAGGGTAGAGGTGCCACCTATAAGTGGGCACGAGATCGAGGGGTGGATCTAACCATGGACAGTATCTCCCAGGTCATCCATGATTGTGAGACATGCGCTGCGATCAAGCAGGCCAAGCGGGTGAAGCCCCTATGGTATGGTGGGCGATGGTCCAAATACAAGTATGGGGAGGCCTGGCAGATTGATTACATCACACTGCCTCAAACCCGCCCAAGGCAAGCGCTATGTGCTCACAGTGGCAGAAGCCACCACAGGATGGCTGGAGACCTACCCTGTGCCTCACGCTACAGCCCGGAACACCATCCTGGTCCTGGAAAAGCAAGTCCTTTGGAAGCATGGTACCCCTGAGAGAATTGAATCTGACAAATGGGACTCATTTTAAGAACAGCCTTATAAACACCTGGGCTAGAGAACATGGCATTGAGTGGGTGTACCACATCCCTTACCATGCACCAGCTGCAGGCAAAGTGGAACGGTGCAATGGATTGTTGAAAACCACCCTGAAGGCACTAGGTGGGGGAACTTTCAAAAATTGGGAACAGCATCTAGCAAAGGCCACCTGGTTAGTTAACACCCGAGGTTCCACCAATAGAGCTGGTCCAGCCCAATCTGAATCCCTACATACAGTAGATGGAGATAAGGTCCCAGTAGTGCATGTCAGAGGTCTGTTAGGAAAGACTGTGTGGATAAATTCTGCCTCGAGTACAGACAAACCCATCCGTGGGGTTGTCTTTGCTCAGGGACCTGGTTGCACATGGTGGGTAATGCAGAAAGATGGAACAACGCATTGTGTACCTCAGGGAGACCTGATTGTTGTGTGAAAACCACCTGCAGCGTGAAATGCCTCTATACCACTGCTTGCTGATTGTCACTGTCAGTGTTCATATATAGATCACTGTTCATATATTGTGTCTTTATATATATATTTATATATGTATTAATGTGGGTGTAGAATTAGAATATCCTAGTTTAGGCATTGAGCCAACAATATGGGATAAGGGGTGGAATGTCTTGGGGTGACCTTATGATGTGTATCCCATATCACTGCCTATGCCCAGAAATTAATTCCTGTGCCTTTCTATGCCTCTAAACTGAGCCTGAGAGGGGGAAGGAAAAAACTGAGCAAAACTTTCGCAGAGCAGTTTGCAGCTTGTTCAAGGTCACACACAGATAGCAATTGGTTTTCCCCACTGCGGCAGAGGAGGGAGGAAGCACCCGGCTTGCTGCGCCCAGAACAGTTTTTTTTTGGCCAGTGGTTCAGCTGCTTTGTTCTCTGGAGAGAGACTGAGAGTTGAATTTCTCCTTCTCTGGAATTTTGGTTTTTCTCCCTTTTTTACTGGACTGCTTGATTGCTTTAACATCAGGACACATCAGGAGGGCATTCCACCAGGCACAGAGGGCCTGGCCCTGGCACAAGCCCCAGCTCCGAGGACACCAAAGGGAGGACTGTAACGCTTTCCCAGATTTTACCATTTAGCATTATTTTCCTTTCCCCTGTGCTTGTTAAACAAATAGTTTTATCTCCTTCACTTTCTGTAGGTACAAAAATGCTGCTAGCGTGGATTTTCTTGCTAGTTTCTAAGTCCGTGAGAGACTTTTCTCTCTCACAGAAGAGGTAGCAGGGAATGTAAACAACCCAGACACCTGCAACCTTGAAAAGTCTTGTTTATGGTATAGTAGAAAAATATTTTGACAATGGATGTTTTAGGATTTTAGCCAATCACCCCCAAGGGGTGGCTGGTCCTTTGTCCAATTAGACTATGAAGAAAAAAGTCAATAAAAGAGTTTGTAAAATAATTAAATAAATCAATCTTGCTGCACAATTCCTGCCTGCTGGATCTTCTCCTCCTCCTCCTCCCTATGGCTGCTGGACACGGCGATATACCGTAGGAACCAGGCCTGCGGTAATATTTGGTGCTGCCCGACGTGATTTGCACTCTCTGACGTGTCCTGCTGCTGCGAGCCAAGCTGAATTCCTCTAGAGGTACGCTGTTCCCCTTCCCCCCCAGGACCGGGAGGCCCGACAGAACTGAGAAATGGCGAACAGCGGCTCACAAACTGAAGCTGTAGCGCAGGTCTTTAAAGGTGTGTTTAGTATAATGCACACCTCTATTCCTGAAAACTCAGTTTGGGAATTATTGGACTGGGCTACTTTAAAAGGGATTTCCATGGATAGAGATACTGCCCTGGACTTTGCCTTATGGCAGGAACTCGGCTGTGCTGTCTGACACGAGCTCCCAACTGTGGACCTGGCAGCGTTAGAATTATACAAAACCTGGCGTTCATAATTTATCTTGCTGACAGACCTTGACTGTAAAAGCAGGGCTGGCTCGCCTATCTCGGTGATGAGTGACGGAGGAATGTCCGAGGGGGGCCCCGTTTACTGGGCTTCCAGGGCAAATGATGGTGGATTCGGAAAAACCTCCCCGGCTCCACAGGCAGAGCCTGGCCGGCTCACCCTGCACAATCGCAGGACTCCACAGCCCCCAGAGACCCCACTCCTCCAGAGGCGGGGGGGGGGGTCCGGGCAGCAGGAGGGCGCACAGCCTGCCTTGCTGTTTGGCTGGGCGGGGGCCATGGCTTAACCAGGGCCGCAGATCAGCGGTTTGGCCACATGGACATCCAGAGAGGCTCCTAGCTCGGTTCCGTATGGACCTGGATCTAACTTCTTAGCCGGCGTAGCGCCAGGCGTGCCTGCACCTAGACTCCCTGGGTGTGGTCTGCTGCCCTCCCTGGCGCTGGACTGTTCTGCGCAGTCACAGAACTGAGCCATCGACCTCTTAATGCAGCATCTGCCTTTGCTGACAGAGCTGCCGAACCTATCCCGAAGGATGGAGGACCTGCTCAGCCTGGTAGAGCGGCAAATGCCCGCCCCGCCAGCACAGCCCGCGCCTCCCGCGCCCCCCCGGCATCTAGGGGAGACGCGACTCCGAGCCAAGTAACGGCGCGGCCGGCAGCGAACCTGGAAGCGGCACAGCCGTGGGAAAACCCGGAAGCGGCAGCGGCTGAGGAGACGCGGCCAGAGACGGCAGCTGCGGAGCAGCGGGCAGGGGGGGCTGACCCCAGCACAACCACTGAGAATGGGCCAGCGGCGGCAGCGCCGGGCGCGGCTGGGGAGCGCGAAACAGCAGCGGAAGCGGTGACCGCGCCGAACGCAGCTGCTGTGCCAGAGGCGGCGGCGCCGAGAGCAGCTGTAGTCTGTCCTGTCTGTTCTGCCTCTAGCAAACTTAGCCAAAGTGCCCCTCCACGTACATTTCTGTTCACTCCCAGCACCCCAGAGTTGCCTTTGCCTGATGATTCCTCGTCAGGCAGTGAGGCAGATGAGGTTCTGGCCCCAGGTCGTCAGGCGGCCGTAGCCGCGCGGCAAAGGAAAAGCCTACGCCGGTCTCGCCCCCAGACCTTTCAGGACTGCACAGTAACAGTGCGTCCGACGCATTATAATCACTTCTTAGAGTCCCTTAAGTCGCGAGCATTGGAGGAGGGTGACTGGAGGTTATTAGAAATCCTTGGAATGCCAAGAAGATCTGAGGATTCTGGGGGTAACCGGGGAGCTGTTACACTCCATCCGCAGGCTGTGCCAGAAGTTCAGGATGGTAGTGCTTCCCCAAAAGGGGAGATACAAGCTTTCCCAGTGTATAAGGCTCTCCCAGATTCAGGGGAGCATGACAAGCATGAGGTAATTGCTTGGAAAGTTGCCCAGGACCTCCAATCCAAGGTGGCACAATATGGACTAGGTTCTGCTGAGGTTATGCAGATAATAAGGGTGATAAATACAGATTTGCTTTCTCCATTTGATATCAGACACTTAGGTCAAATTCTATTTCAACCGGTACAATTTACACTTTTTGAGAAAACCTGGAGAAAGCTGGCCGGCAAGACTGCATTAGCAAATATGCAGCTCCCTGCTGCTGATCCTAGACAGACAGCAGGAGTGGATGCTTTGATGGGGACTGGTCCCTTCTCTGATCCCAGTCTACAGGGTAACTTGTCCTCTAGCGTCCTGCACCAAGCTCAACAGGTCGGCATGTCTGCCCTGTTGAAAACCATAGAGCTGTCTACACCCAGAAAGCGATATACTGAAATAGTTCAAGGCAAATCAGAGTCATTCCTCTCTTTTATAGAGAAAGTCGCTGCTTCTCTCGAGAAGCAGGTTGAGGATGACGGGTTAAGACAGATGTTGTTAAGGCAGTTAGTGAGAGATAACGCAAACGAGGAGTGCAGAAAAATTATAGATGCCTTACCAGGGGATCCTGAGGTAACAGACATGGTCGAGGCCTGTACTAAGGTGGGATCTGGGAACCAGAAAAGGTCTGCTTTGGCTGCGTTCCTGCAGCCTGTTCACGCATCTTCTGGTCGTGAACCAAAGCCACCAAAACAGGTGAAGAAACGGAAGCGGCCTAAGCCGAGCCAAAAAAGAAAACACACCGATCCCCCAGTGCAAGAGGTGTGGCAGGCCAGGCCATTGCACGGGCTACTGTAGATCCTGGACTCATGCCGATGGTCGGCCGTTGCTGGGAAACTTCCGCCGGGGTACAAGGAGGGGGAATTGCTCTCCGATGCAGTCGCTCCCCCAGAGAGTGGCACAGGTACGGGCACAGGCCTACCCAGCCACCCTAGAGACAGCACCCAGGGATCAGACAGTACCCACGGATCAGATGGGTTTGACGTCCACACCGCAGCCGCAGTCGTCTTATACTCTAGCGGTATTTATAAGGTTCCCTTGGATGCATATGGACCCTTAGCCCAGGGATCCAGTGCAATGCTGGTGGGAAAACCTGACGTTGCCCATCAAGGAATCTTAGTGCACTCAGGAGTTATTGATGCTGTCTTTAAAGGTCAGATTTGCGCTATGGTCTCCACGCAAAAACCCCGTGTAACTATTCCTGAAAAGACCTGCCTTGCTAAATTAGTGCCTTTTAAGTCTTGTGTCCCCATGGTAGAACAAACTCAGGAAGATAACGGCAGTGGATTTACGGGATTTCTGCAGGCCTTCTGGACTGCAGACATCTCTGACCAAAGGCCACAGATGACATGTACCCTGGTCCTGCTGAACGCCCAACCACCCCGGATTCAGCTTCAAGGTTTGATTGATACAGGTGCTGATGTAACTATCATCTCCTTCTCTGTGTGGCCTCCCTCATGGCCTTTAGCCCCGGTGGGATCAGCCATCGCAGGATTAGGAGGAACCACACAGAGCTATTTAAGCGAACGGCCTGTGGTGGTGAAGGATTCAGAGGGGCACCCAGCTATGATTAGGCCTTATGTTGCTGCCACTTCCCATAATCTTTGGGGACGGGATGTGTTGGCAGCTTGGGGCGTACGGATTGGGACAAATTTTAGCAGGGATCACTGTGCGTAAGGGCGCACAGTATCCTACGCTGCCTTTGTGGTGGTTCACTAACACACCAATCCGAGTCAGGCTCTGCTCAGTTAGTTGAATTAAGGGCTGTTGCCATGGCTTTTCAGCGATTCTCACAGGACCCTTTGAATTTGGTTACTGACGCTGCTTATGTAGCAGATATAACCCAACGCTTAGATTGTTCCCTTCTGAAGGAGGTGAACAATGCGGCTCTGTTTTCGCTGTTGCAAACCTTGTGGTCTGCAATTCAGTCTCGAGTGCATCTGTATTACATTCTGCACATTCGAAGCCACACCAATTTACCAGGGTTCCTAACAGAAGGCAATGCCAGGGCTGACATGCTGGCAAACCCTGCATGGGTAGGGCCTCAGCCTGACAAAATTGCACAAGCCAAGGCATCGCATGATTTCTTCCATCAAAGTGCACATACCCTGCAGAAGCAGTTTCATTTAACGCCAACCGAGGCTCAGGATGTTGTCAGCGCTTGTGCTGACTGTCAGGGACTCGCTGAGCCTTTGCCAGCGGGGGTAAACCCCAGAGGGCTAAAAGCCTTGCAGATTTGGCAAACGGATGTAACTCACATTCCTGAATTTGGTCGGCTGAAATATGTGCACGTGTCTATTGACATTTTCTCCTCGGCTATGTGGGCTACTGCTCACACTAGAGAGAAGGGTCGTGATGTCATTGCCCAGTGGAAATTGGCTTTCTCAGTCCTGGGTGTGCCAGCTTCTGTGAAAACCGATAATAGTCCTGCCTACGCCTGGGAGAAGACGCGGCAGTTTTTACACCTATGGGGTGTAGACCATACCTTTGGTATCCCACATTCTCCTACTGTGGGAGACAGAGGTGTAGAAACTCCTGCAATTAAAGGAGGCTTTGATTTACAACCCTGGAAGAGACTAGGTCTGGCTTAATTGACAGAGATTTGTGGACTTTAAGCAAAAGGATTACAAACTTGTGTTCCTATCATTATAAGTGAAATTGTACACTGGGTGTCTTGGTGAAGGGTTTTAAAATATAATAGTGTGATTTTATATAGTTTAAGTTAAGAAAGTAGCTGATATAAGAGAGACAACTGTGTGTACGTGACATGAGAAGTTATTGGTCAAGACATAGCTGCATTGCAGTGAGAAGTGCCACAGGTGATAGGTCATTAATCTAAAACAAAGTGTCGTTTTAAGTATCTATTGGATTAGAAAGTTATAAATTATGATGTAACCCTAAATCTTGTGACTAGCCGCCATTACTCGGAGGTGTTGTAAAATCTCACGCCTCGACTGATGCGTTTGTTATTTTAAACAATAAATTTGTGTAGTTGCATAGTCCCATCCCTTAAAGTTATTTTCCTCCAACACGTGAAAGCGCGAGAAACGGACATCCTACTGGCCAAGCCATTGTTGAACGCGCTCATGGTAACTTGAAGCGTGTTTTGGGCAAGCAGAAAAGGGGAATGCATGGAGAAACCCTACAGAGCCGACTAGCAAAAGCTTTGTATACAATCAATCACCTTACAGTACCACAAAATTCAAATAATCCTGTTATTCTGAATCATTTTCTCTCATTGCAGTCTGCAGGCGACAGACAACTGCCCCGGGCAAGAGTCTGGGTGCGGAATTTACTCACTAACCCGTGGGAAGGCCCTCATGAGCTTATCATTTGGGGTCGTGGGTATGCTTGCGTTTCCACAGATACTGGGATACGGTGGCTACCTTCAAAATGCGTTCTCCCTGACCTACGGCACCAGAGGCAGGACAGGCAACCTCCAAATGATGACCAGAACGCCAACCATCCAAATGGAGACCAGAATGTAGATCATCAGCCTAATGACTCTTCTGATGATGGCCAGGATATCAACCATCAGGCAGATGGTCCTTCTACAAGCAGAGACGGAACTTTAAATTTCTTGTTATGGAGTCAGATAGTTAAAGCCTTAAGGACATATTTAGAATTAATAACTGATGTAGATTTCTATTTAGAATTAATAGTAGAGTTGTTATCTTATAAAACAAAAAGGGGGAATTGTAGGTACAAAAATGCTGCTAGCAAGGATTTTCTTGCTAGTTTCTAAGTCCATGAGAGACTTTTCTCTCACACAGAAGAGGTAGCAGGGAATGTAAACAACCCAGACACCTGCAACCTTGGAAAGTCTTGTTTATGGTATAGCGGAAAAATATTTTGACAATGGATGTTTTAGGATTTTAGCCAATCACCCCCAACGGGTGGCTGGTCCTTTGTCCAATTAGACTATAGAGAAAAACGTCTATAAAAGAGTTTGTAAAATAATTAAATAAATCAATCTTGCTGCACAATTCCTGCCTGCTGGATCTTCTCCTCCTCCTCCTCCTCCTCCTCCTCCTCCTCCTCCTCCTCCTCCTCCTCCTCCTCCTCCTCCTCCTCCTCCTCCTCCTCCTCCTCCTCCCCCCCCCTATGGCTGCAGGACATGGTGATATACCATAGGAACCAGGCCAGCAGTAATAGATGACAACTTCCTTCTCAAGTGATAGAGGAGGCAACCAGGAGAAGGGCTATGCTGTACCTTTTTCTCAGCAACAAGGAGCGGCTGGTGGGGAATATGAAGCTCCAGTGTGCTGGATAAAGGAGCAACTCCTTGCTACAACTGTTGTACGAAGTAGAAGCTGCCTTTATGTGCCTGTAGAAACTGCTTGTATAGATATGAGTCAGAAGTTTGGAGAAAATCTACTGGATGCTCTCCCTCAAGGCCACAGAGGCTGCACAAGTGCAAGGACACCCTTGACATTGCCATGGCCCTGCACAGAACAAGATCAGCTTATAAATTAGATCCAACTAACTAAACTCTCTCACAGTAGAGATGGTTTTCGGCACACACAGATATTCTAGGAGGTTTGTCAGGTTTGTTGGAGTTAAAGCTTCTCTGGTCTCAGGCCCAGAGGGAAGCCAAAGCACAGACGTTGAATTAAAACCTTTGGATAAGCTGAGATACATGAAGCCACACGAAAGTGAAATAGAAATATAGATTTTTTAACTTTTAGTAGAAATATATGCTAAGTGCCTTAAAGATTAAAAAGCTGCAGCAGAGACCTTAAACACACTTCTTACTGCAGCACTGTTATCTTTTCACAGAATTCTTTACTTTAGACAAAGTATAGATAGAATTATACTGTTCACATTTTTTAGATGGAGTGTTCACATAAACAATAAGAACTGATAGAAACTATATACGCAAATCTGTGTAATATCTATGTAACACTTGTGTAAGACTTATGACTGTTAGAATTACACCAGGATAGGTTAATGTTGGGGATTTAAGAGTTCTAGTTTTTTTCTGTTAAAGGAATTTTCCCCCATACTGTTGCTAAGAGGAAAAATTGCTGGATACTTAAGGAAAACAAAGAGCTACCCATTGGGAGTGGGGTGCGCCTGGCTACTCTTTTGTTTCACCTGGGTGTGGGGGTAGTCGTTCTCTGCGTTCGAGAAAGAGAAGGAGTCTGCTTCTTCGGCTGCTTTTCCTCACTACTGGAGAAGCTCCAAGATCCCAAGCCCGCCGTCCCTGCCCCGCTTGGAGCCGGGCCATGGCCGCCCTGCCCCGCTGCTGCTTTGAGCCTTCGTTACGTTGTAGCCCTGCTTGCCCTGCCTGCCCAGACCTCCGGGGGGGGTTTCTCCGTTTGGATACATCTCGTCTGCCATCGGGGATTTGTGCTCGTCCCTGCCGTTCCAGCCTGCTGTTCCCGAGGGTCCAGCCGGACACCGGGGCCAGCTGCCCAGGGGTTTGTGAAGCCTTTGTTCCATCCCTTTCCCGGGATCCCAGGGCACCAGTGCTGCGTGGTCCCCGAGCTCGCTCCGGAGCGCCCTCTGCAGCCGTGGGGGAACCATCGCACCTGCCCTGCTCACCGGGAGCCACCAGCGCCTCTGCCGGCTGCGAGCAGAACTGCACCCAAGGGGATAGGACCTGACAGCCGAGGAAGCTGGGACTGGGTTTGTGATTGTTTGCTGTTACTACCGTAGTTATTGTTGTTTGTTTGACTGGTTATACACATATAGATATATAATAGTAAAGAACTGTTATTCCTATTTCCCACATCTTTGCCTAAAAGCCCCTTGATTTCACAATTATAATAACTCGGAGGGAAGGGGGTGGCATCTGCCATTCCAAGGGAGGTGTCTTGGGGTGACGTTATGATGTGTATCCCATATCGCTGCCTATGCCCAAAATTAATTTTTGTGCCTTTCTGTGCCTCTAAACTGAGCCTGAGAGGGGGAAGGAAAAAACTGAGCAAAACTTTTTCAGGGCAGTTTGCAGCTTGTTCAAGGTCACACAGAGATAGCAGGTTTTTTTTTCAGCTGCGGGAGGAGAGCGAGGAAGCACCCGGCTTGCTGCTTTCCAGTCAGCTTTTGACCAGTTGTTTCAGCTTCTTGTTCTCCGGAGAGAGAGAGACTGAGAGCTGGACTTTGTTTTTCCCTCTCTGGAATTCCGGATTTTCTCCCTTTTATACTGGACTGTTTTTTTTCAACCTCAGAGCACATCGGGAGGACTTTCCACCGGGCACAGAGGGCCTGGCCCTGGCCCAAGCCCCAGCGCCGAGGAGACCAAAGGGAGGACTCTTAACACTTTCCCAGGTTTTTTTTTTCCTCCACAGTGAAACATTTTATTATTTAGCCTTATTTTCCTTTTCCCGTGTGTTTGGTAAATAAATAGTTTTATCTTCTTCACTTTCCTTCGAGGAAAATTTATTTTTTCCCGAACCTGGGGGGGAAGGGGTAGCTGTGCCTTCTCTCAGAGGATATATTTCTAAATTTGGCCAAACCGGAACAAATTTAGTGGCGCCCAACTGCGTGGCTCGAAGGAAAGTGAAAAAACGGTGCTAATTACATTTTGGTTTGAATTTGCTTATTCTGTGTTGGGGTAAAGTAATCACCATGGTGGTTGAGTTCATAATGTCTCTCTGGCTTGATGTACTCATGTCTTTTTGGTCCTTAGGCTTCATTGAGGTACTGGTTTTTTTTTGGTCCCTAGGGTTGTTTGCCTATCCACAACTTGCTCAAATCTTGTCCCTGATATGTAAATTTTACAGAGCAGGGAGACGAATCAGGATTTCTATCTTGCTGTGCTCGGTGATAATGATTTATAAGAAGTTGACAGAGGTACGGGCAGCTGTTCGGAGTGTGTATGATAAGTGGTTTCTCCGTCCTAACCCCAGTCCTAGCTTCAGTAGCCTGTTTTGGGAATTTATTAGTAATTGCACCCAGATTGTTAGAGGAGGAGGAGACGAGGTTTCCCTTCCCTTTAAATTTGATAAGTTATCTTTTGAGAATGTTCAGTTTCCCCTGGATGTTAAAGACATCATCTTCGTGGTATTGTATCTCCTAAGCTTCCTCCATATGTCTCGCAGCTTGTCTAGAATGAGAGCTCAGATTTCCAGGGTGACTGCTGAGACACCTGACCCAGAGGTGGAACATCCTGAGTGGTGTGGGGAATGGGAGGATATGGGCCAAATCTTGAAGAAATTCTCTGACCCAATGGTTTGCAAGTTTCCCCCTGAACAAGTTCAGAAACCAGCTGAGGTGGCGAAATATCTGAAAGAGAAATATAATGACAATTCCAATGAGAACAAGCTCCTTGCAATATGTTGGGCTTTGGCATATGCCTATCGCACACTGCAGCATGTAATGGTAGAGAGACAGGAAGATAAATCAGCAAAGCCTGCAGATACCCCAGTCACTCAGGCTGCAGATAAACCAGACAGCAAGCCCAAACCAGATGGAGAGTCTAAGCCACTGACAGTGGCTCCTGTTACAAGGAAAAAGCACATAACCAAAACTGATCGCCCAGTGAAAGATGAGGATAATGGAGGGGAAGGGACCTCAAAAGATGCAGGGGAAGGAACCTCAAAACCACCATCTGACTCAGGCACAGAAACCATTACTGAGTCCATGTCCATAAAGGACCTTCACAGCCTAAGAAAGGATTACACCCGACGGTCCGACGAATCCATAATAAGTTGGATGGTCCGTATTTGGGATGCGGCAGGTGATGATGTGATGCTGGACGGTGCTGAAGCGAGGCATTTGGGATCCCTGTCACATGATCCAGTGATCGACCAAGCGATGAAAAGGGGGGCTGATTCTACCAGTGTCTGGAGACGAGTTTTAACAGGCGTGGCTGAAAGATATATGTGTGGAGATGATCTCTACATGCAGCAAACCCCATGGAAGACCATAGAGCAAGGGATCCAACGCCTGAGAGAACTAGGGGTGGTAGAGGTTGTCTTTGCAAATGACCCAGGATTGAGGAGTCCAGACCGGGCCAGAGTTATTCCATACATGTGGCGAAAACTCATACACCTTGGGCCACCAGAATACGCTTCTGCTTTAGCAATAATGAAACCGGACTACGGTGCAAATGAGACTGTGAAGGATATGGCAGTGAAGCTCCGAGCATATGCAGACTCTGTGCATGGCCCAACACATGCAAGAATCGCAGCTGTGGAAACACGTATGCAGAAAATGGAAGATAAGATGGAGAAGAATCACCAGGAGATTAAAGAGTGCCTTCTCCGCGGACGTTCCCCAGAGAGAAGGCACATCCCACGAAGTGAGCTGTGGAATTTCCTGTGTGACAGTGGGGAAAACATGAGGAAGTGGGGTGGACAACCCACTTCTGCTCTGGCAGCACGAGTGAGTGAATTGAAGGAGCGCAAGTCTCAGAAAGGAGGATCTACCAAAAAGGAAGTAGCTCCAGTTGCCTGTAGCCAAACTGCTGGAAATGATGGAAAAGACGATGGCATGTCCAATTCCCATGAAGGAACCTCTAAGATACAGGCCCAGGGAAAGAAGGATAACCAGGCATAGAGGGGCCCTGCCTCTAGCCAGGTAGAGGTCAGGGAAAACCGCGTTTTTTGGACTGTGTGGATTCGTTGGCCTGGTACATCAGAACCACAAAAATATGATGCCTTGGTTGACACTGGTGCGCAGTGTACAATAATTCCATCGCAGCATGTGGGGGTAGAATCTGTTTCTATTTCTGGTGTAACGGGTGGATCACAAAATTTGACCTTGGTGGAAGCTGAGGTGAGCCTGACTGGAACTGAGTGGAAGAAGCATCTCATTGTGACTGGCCCAGAGGCCCCGTGCATTTTGGGCATAGACTTCCTCCGGAACGGGTATTTTAGAGACCCAAAGGGACTCAAGTGGGCTTTTGGAATAGCTGCTGTGGAGACAGAGGGCAGTAAGCAATTGAACACTTTGCCTGGGCTATCAGAAAACCCGTCTGCAGTCGGCCTTCTGAAGGTGGAAGAACAAAAAGTACCAATTGCTACCTCGACAGTGCATCGCCGACAGTACCGGACAACTCGAGATGCTGTGATTCCCATCCACAAGATGATCCGTGAGCTGGAGAGCCAAGGGGTGGTCAGCAAGACCCACTCACCCTTCAATAGTCCCATTTGGCCTGTGCGCAAATCTGAAGGAGAATGGAGATTGACTGTGGACTATCGTGCCTTGAATGAAGTGACTCCACCGCTGAGCGCTGCTGTGCCGGACATGTTGGAGCTCCAGTATGAGCTAGAGTCCAAAGCAGCGAAGTGGTATGCTACTATTGACATTGCCAATGCATTTTTCTCCATTCCTCTGGCAGCAGAGTGCAGGCCTCAGTTTGCTTTCACCTGGAGGGGTGTGCAGTATACCTGGAACCGACTGCCCCAGGGGTGGAAGCACAGTCCCACCATCTGCCATGGACTAATCCAGATTGCACTAGAAAAGGGTGAGGCTCCAGAACATTTGCAGTACATTGATGACATCATTGTGTGGGGGAACACTGCAGCAGAAGTGTTTGATAAAGGAGAGAAAGTTATCCGGATTCTCCTGGAAGCTGGTTTCGCCATCAAGAAGAGCAAAGTCAAGGGACCTGCCCGAGAGATCCAGTTCCTGGGAGTGAAGTGGCAAGATGGACGGCGTCAGATTCCCGCTGAGGTCATCAATAAGATCACTGCAATGTCTCCACCAACCAACAAGAAGGAAACACAAGCTTTCCTAGGTGCCATAGGCTTTTGGAGGATGCACATTCCTGAGTACAGCCAGATTGTGAGCCCTCTCTACCTGGTTACCCGCAAGAAGAACGATTTCCATTGGGGCCCCGAACAGCAACAAGCTTTTGCCCAAATCAAGCAGGAAATCGCTCACGCCGTAGTCCTTGGCCCAGTCAGGACAGGACCCGAAGTGAAGAACGTGCTCTACTCTGCAGCCGGGAACAATGGCCTGTCCTGGAGCCTTTGGCAGAAGGTGTCTGGTGAGACTCGAGGTCGACCACTGGGATTTTGGAGCCGAAACTACAGAGGGTCTGAAGCCAACTACACTCCAACAGAGAAGGAAATCTTGGCAGCCTATGAAGGAATCAAAGCTGCCTCAGAGGTAATTGGCACTGAGGCACAACTCCTCCTGGCACCCCGACTACCAGTGCTGGGGTGGATGTTCAAAGCAGAGGTTCCCTCTACCCACCACGCCACCAATGCCACATGGAGCAACTGGATTGCTCTCATCACACAGCGCGCCTGTATCGGAAAATTGAATCGCCCTGGGATTTTGGAAATAATCACAAACTGGCCAGAAGGTGAAAACTTTGGTCTCGCTGATGAAGAAGAACAAGTGACACGCGCTGAAGAAGCTCCACCGTACAACCAACTGCCATCAGAAGACACACGCTACGCTCTTTTCACCGACGGTTCTTGTCGCATCGTAGGGATGAAACAAAAGTGGAAAGCAGCCGTATGGAGTCCCACACGACGGGTTGCCGAAGCTACTGAAGGAGAAGGTGGATCAAGCCAACTCGCTGAACTCAAAGCTGTTCAACTAGCCCTGGACATTGCTGAAAGGGAGAAGTGGCCAAAGCTCTACCTCTACACTGATTCATGGATGGTAGCCAATGCTCTGTGGGGATGGTTAGAAAAGTGGGAAAAAGCTAATTGGCAACGTAGGGGAAAACCAATCTGGGCTGCTGAAGAGTGGAAAAACATTGCTGCCCGAGTAAGAAAGCTGGTTGTGAAAGTCCGCCATGTAGATGCTCATGTCCCCAAGAGTAGGGCTAATGAAGAACACCAAAACAACAGGCAGGTAGATGAGGCTGCAAAGATAGAAGTGTCACAGGTAGACTTGGACTGGAAACACAAGGGAGAGTTGTTCCTAGCTCGATGGGCCCATGATGCCTCAGGCCATCAGGGCAGAGATGCCACCTATAAGTGGGCACGAGATCGAGGGGTGGATCTGACCATGGACAGTATCTCCCAGGTGATCCATGACTGTGAGACATGCGCTGCGATCAAGCAGGCCAAGCGGGTGAAGCCCCTGTGGTATGGTGGGCGGTGGTCCAAATATAAGTATGGGGAGGCCTGGCAGGTTGATTACATCACACTGCCTCAAACCCGCCAAGGCAAGCGCCATGTGCTCACAATGGTAGAAGCCACCACAGGATGGCTGGAGACCTACCCTGTGCCTCACGCTACGGCCCGGAACACCATCCTGGGCCTCGAAAAGCAAGTCCTTTGGAGGCATGGTACCCCTGAGAGAATTGAATCTGACAATGGGACTCATTTTAAGAGCAGCCTTATTAACACCTGGGCTAGAGAACATGGCATTGAGTGGGTGTACCACATCCCATACCATGCACCAGCTGCAGGCAAAGTGGAACGGTGCAATGGATTGTTGAAAACCACCCTGAAGGCACTAGGTGGGGGAACTTTCAAAAATTGGGAACAGCATCTAGCAAAGGCCACCTGGTTAGTTAACACCCGAGGTTCCACCAATAGAGCTGGTCCAGCCCAATCTGAATCCCTACATACAGTAGATGGAGATAAGGTCCCAGTAGTGCATGTCAGAGGTCTGTTAGGAAAGCCTGTGTGGATAAATTCTGCCTCGAGTGCAGACAAACCCACCCGTGGGGTGGTCTTTGCTCAGGGACCTGGTTGCACATGGTGGGTAATGCAGAAAGACGGAACAACACATTGTGTACCACAGGGAGATCTGATTGTTGTGTGAAATGCTTGTATACCCCTGCTTGCTGATTGTCACTGTCACTGTTCGTATATAGCTGTGTATATATATATATAGATGTGTGTATTAATGTGTGTGTAGAATTAGAATATCTTAGTTTGGGCATTGAGCCAACAATATGGGATAAGGGGTGGAATGTCTTGGGGTGATGTTATGATGTGTATCCCATATCGCTGCCTATGCCCAAAATTAATTTTTGTGCCTTTCTGTGCCTCTAAACTGAGCCTGAGAGGGGGAAGGAAAAAACTGAGCAAAACTTTTTCAGGGCAGTTTGCAGCTTGTTCAAGGTCACACAGAGATAGCAGGTTTTTTTTTCAGCTGCGGGAGGAGAGCGAGGAAGCACCCGGCTTGCTGCTTTCCAGTCAGCTTTTGACCAGTTGTTTCAGCTTCTTGTTCTCCAGAGAGAGAGAGACTGAGAGCTGGACTTTGTTTTTCCTTCTCTGGAATTCCGGATTTTCTCCCTTTTATACTGGACTGTTTTTTTTCAACCTCAGAGCACATCGGGAGGACTTTCCACCGGGCACAGAGGGCCTGGCCCTGGCCCAAGCCCCAGCTCCGAGGAGACCAAAGGGAAGACTCTTAACACTTTCCCAGGTTTTTTCCTCAACAGCAAAAGATTTTACCATTTAACCTTATTTTCCTTTTCCCGTGTGTTTGGTAAATAAATAGTTTTATCTTCTTCACTTTCCTTCGAGGAAAATTTATTTTTTCCCGAACCTGGGGGGGAAGGGGTAGCTGTGCCTTCTCTCAGAGGATATATTTCTAAATTTGGCCAAACCGGAACAGGAGGCTTCTGCCTTCCTTAGCAGACACCTGTCTTTCAAACCAAGACAGTTAAGAAAAGGAAAATTAGAATCGTGTGTTAGTCTTATTGGTCAATTAACAAATATAATCCACACTTCTGTGAGAAAAAATATAGACCATATAGAAGAAGAAGCTGTGTTCTGCCTGCTGTTTGCTGTTGCTGCTTGGCTTTATCATGTAACTCCCTTCAAACTCTGCCTTCAAGAAAGCTATGAGACTATGAAATAAAGAACTTAGCAGAACAGCAGTCTCCTCTGCTCCCTTACCCTGGTCTGAGAAGGAAGGGTAACTGTGGATGCTAGCAAGGGCTAGCAGACGAATTTTTCTGTGAAACTTTTCTTTCTCATAAGAAAGCAGTTAGAGAAATCCAGCTTCTCACAGCTTCTCTGTGAAAGCTTTCGTTCTCATGTGAACTGGATGGACAACAGTTTGAAAGAATGTAAAGCATTTCTGCACCTCCAAGTTGTTGTGAGAACACTAGAATTGTTTTCAGTCTTGTGAGAATAATATTTGGAAATGGGTGTTTTACTGCTCAGCCTATCACCTTGAGAGGTGGTGAGTCAATAGGCCAATCATGTATTTTCTCTTTTGCAAACCATGCTATAAAAAGTATGGGTGATTAAATGAGGTCGCTTCGGCCATATCTTTTAACCTGGACTTGTGTCGTGATTTCACCATTCTCAGGGGATAACAGCAACATCTGGTGACCAACCGAAGTGTACCGAAGACTGCAAACCGGACTTTACAAAGGTATGTGCCCCCCCCCCACCCCAGCGGCCGCGGGAGTTTCTCCGGGCCCGCGGCCAGCCTCCCTTTGGGGCCGCGTGGAACACAGACTGAGCCATGGAGCAGAAAACCTCCTGGAACTGTGCAGTATTTTCCGCCTTTAAGTCTGTGATACTGACCGCAGGAGCTGACGTAGCAGATGGTGAGCTCACTGCCTTAATGGACTGGTCACTTCTGCATGGATATTATGCAGTGACTGATACTGACGACCTCAGAAGCTTGGAGACGGCTGGGAGACGCGTTACTCTGGCAATTCGCAGTTGGTAAAGCCGAGGTGCCTGATTTATTACGCACCTGGGTGGTTTTACACGATGTACTGCAGATATGGACGGAGAGACAGGATAGTGCAGCTAACTCAGGCTCTGATGAGTCTGAAGCTATGTGCTTTCCCGGCTCAGGCGAGGAGGACCTCTTGAATGGGGGGGGCGCTCCAAGCAGCACATGCGCTCCAAGCAGCACAGGCGCCCCAGTTGCTCGGGCTCCCCGAGTATCGCGCATAGCGTGGTAGAATCACTCCTGGTATTGCCTCGGAGGAAGACTAAGGGTTATCCCTGCCCTCAGAGATATGTTCTTTCGAGGGGCTATTCGCCGATAGCGTCCGTGGCGTCTCAGCCTGACGCAGCTCCGGCGGCTGCCGCTCTTTCGCTGGGTTTGGCATCATCTGCCGTTGTAAGCTCGGCTTCCGCAGGGGCAGCGCTGTTGTCTGCTGCAGCGCAGCTTGCTGCACCCTTGTTTCAGGGGCAGCCCGTATACCCGACTGTGAGCAGGGTGTCTTGGCCTCCCGCGCCCGCGTGTTCGGGCTCCTATGCGGCTCGGATATCCTACGGCTGTTACAGCCGGGAACTCCGCAGCACAGTCGTGGCAGTGGCCGAGTTCCCCGACTCCTGTCTCTATGGGGGAACAGATCTTGGCAACGCAGCAGGACATAAAATTGGAGCTCTCAGCGCTGCTGATGACTACAGCAGAGGCTGTTATTGCTGCACTGGGGCGGGAACCGCGGCAGATAGTCTCGATGTTGGAACCTGGCGCAGCGCCAGACATTTAGAGCTCACCGCCAGAGCCGGCTGCACATGCGCTGCCTATGCTAGCCCCGGTGGTACCGCCGGAACCGGCCGCACCCCTAGAGCAGGGTGCGGAGCTGGCGGTCCCGGCACCTGAGCCGGGGCAAGAGTCCGTGGCATCTATGACACTGCCCACTGCCGCGCCTGCATTGGCGCGGGGGTTGGAGGCATCCAGGGCACTGGCCACCTCCCCGCCTGCACCTGGGCGGCAGTGGCTTCTGATTCGGCCTGCAACGATGCAGGCCCCATTGTCAGGCGCGGCGGCCATTACTTCTTCCCCTGCTGTAGAGGCATTCCTTGTGGAACAGGGGCATATGATACCCCTGGAAAGATTGGACAACCCAGGGTTGCTGAGGAAAAACCCCTGAACTGGCCCATGGCTGCAAGCAAGCCTGGAAAGCACCTGGCTGCAGGCAGCCCTGAAAGTCCTTGGCAAAGCAATACACTGGTTGGCTCCCCCGCAGATTAGAGGCCGTCTAGAGGGACTGGGCGTGAATCTTTGCAAAAGTAGATATAAGCTTGTATAGTTAAACAATAAACAGAGAACGATGCTCAAATCGTATTGGTGTTCGTGTCGTTACTCTGGCCAGCTCTTCAGCACTCGGACCCCCTTAAACCTGGCGCCTGAGCAGGGACTCGAGTGATTTTCGCTTAGATGCGGTTTGTTTTTGCTTAAATGTGTTTTGCTTCGATGCGGTTTGTTTTCGCTTAAATGCGTTTCGCTTGAATGCAGCAAGACTCTGAATCATTGTACGGACGGTGAGGAGCCTGGAGAGCTGGAGCAGGAGTGTCCCGGCAAAAAAGTTGAGTGGAGCCGGAGACCGGAGCTCGCACGGCCGAGCGGGTCCCCGCAGGTAAGAAGCTATGGAATACGCGGCTGGCACTCATCTCCTAGCCAGTATCCTCTCTGAGAGGCGAGACTGTAAAAGATTGAGATGTCTATGCCCTAATTACGTGGGCCCGGGAACAAGGGTTTTTGAAATGCACTTCGCTTTTGTTCTCGACCGAAGAGTGGTGGGAAATTGGAAACAGACTGTGGCTGTCCACAATTGAGGGTGGAAAGGAAGGTAAAGAAGCTAAAGCTCTGGGATTAACTTGGAAAGCTGTGACTAATACCCTTGCAGAAATGAAAGCAGAGAGGAAGGTGGCCGCAGCAGCCATGGAGGCGCTGGGGGGTGTCGGCCCCGGAAAAGAGAGGGGGGTCTCACGGAGTGGCGGCCGGAGGCCAGGGCGGAGTCCAGGGTTGCGCAATTCTTCGGGCTGACTGCGGGTCGACCGATGAAGGGAACCTCAGCACCCGTACGTTCGCTGCAGGAGCTGCTGGACACGACGGGGAAGGAAGTTACCCCACAGATGCCTGAGGGAGAAATGATAGCAAAGGCGGAAGTACAGGCTCCCGAATCTGGGGACGGGGGTCAGACGAGCAGAGGAGAAGCGAGCGGTCCTAGCTCCCGGCCGAAAATGGCAGCGCACCACCCCTCCTCGGCTGGACAGCCGATCATGGTCCAACTGCGAAGCAGCCTCCACGACTTTGTCGCCCGCAGAGCCAGAGCAAGCCAGGGCTGCCGGGAGTCAGCCCCAAGAGGAGGAGAAGCACCGAGAGATGATGCATGAATTAATGAAGAACCTTGCTGAATTGTCTACGTGTCAGGACGCACTGGAGTCTAAGGCTTGCGAAACCACGCCATCAGCACCGTGGCGTCCCATAGACCCACCTGTTGCCTCTCGGAGGCGTAGCGACCTGGTTCAGGAATGGCACGACGACCACCTCAGGTCGTTCGGACCATCAGCTCACAGACACCAATGTGGGGGACGGCAAATGGCGTTTATTCATGGATTACATAGGGTTAAATAACCTGGGTTTGCCGCGTCACTTCCTTCTGCTCACGTATTACCTGTAGAGGGGAGGGGTTCTACCTGTCCCGTACAACGCGATATCTTCCAAATGCCTGTGCCTAATCACCTACACCCACCGGTCAAGACGGCCACCAGAACTCCTCCGTTCCCATCGGGAGAACCAGGCACAGGGCCTATGGCCCCTGCCTTCCCAGCAAGAGGACATGCAGCCCTTGCTTCTGTCAGCCCCGACTGCAAGGACTGATCCATTGCGAAGGACACGGAATGGAGTTGTCTGTAACGCAATTATTGAAGGAGATTGGCAAGCCGTTGATGCCCTAGCCTGCCCTGTACTGATACAGGGGGACACTGCAAGGTGGGAACCCCATGATTGGAAGATCTTGCAGCAAGCAAAGCAAACAGTCACCACGCACAGCTTACGGTCCAAAGCTACACGGAGCATCCTGCAGTTTATCTTTACAGCAGATGTCCTGTGTCCTAATGATTGCATCAGCATCACACAATTGTTGTTGACCCCTTCACAGTTCCTGCTCTGGGAGTGAACGTGGAAGAGGCTAGCACAAGAAGCTAGCAAACACCAAGGTGATACACAAGACCCACTGTATGCGATCCAAGCCAACATGCTAACTGGGAGCGGGGCTTTTGGAGCGACGGTGACGCAGCTGACCATGCCCACAATCATTCATCAGTTGTCACAGACTCTTGCCCACAAAGCCTTGTTGTCAGTACCCGAAAAGAAGTCTCCTCCATATGCAGCAGTCCAACAGGGGCTGTCAGAGCCCTATGGTCAGTTCATTGATCATCTGTCAGCAGCCTTGAAGGACGCAACTGAGCTCTCCGAAGAGCTCCAAGAGCAAATGTTCCGGACCCTTGCCTTTGAAAATGCTAATAGGCAAACTAAGACAATTCTTGTCACACTGCCCCAGGGAGCAGGAGTAGATGAGATGCTCGTGCATGCTACCCATGCGGAGGAGTCATCTCAAACAGCTGCTTTTACTGCAAGACTGCAGAATGTCCTGCAACAACAGGGACAAGTCATCGCAGCAGTGCTGACTGGAGGGGCGCAAAGAAAAAAGGGGGCGAAGGCCACTGACCCACTTCCTGGTCCTCAGACGGGCGGAGTAGCCTGTTTCCGATGCGGTGAAGAGGGGCACCTGAGGCGCACTTGCCGGAAACGGGTGTGGTGCCACAACTGCAATTCCGGCACCCATGCCACCATAGCATGCCGCCGTGCGGGAAATGGTCAGCACAGCGCGGTGGGGCCATGCGCCAGGACACAAGTGAGCACCCCAAAGAGCCACGAGTTGAGTGCAACCCTGGTGGTTTCCTTCACCAGAACCAGCCAGACACCCGAGGGAGCCTCGGAGTGGACGTGGCAACCTCAATAGAAGTCACGCTGACGAACCACCAGGTCACCCTGATCCCGACCACAGCCAAGGGCCCCCTGTCATCAGACGGCCCTCGTCTGGGTGGCCTACTGGTGGGCCGGTCATCAACCAGCTGGCAGGGAGTAGTGGTGCTCCCTGGAGTCATCAACGCCGACTACACCAGTGAAATTAAGATCATGGCCTACGCTCTGCAACCACCAGTGACTATCCCGCAGGGCAGTCGTATTGCCCAAATTGTCCCCATTCCCCTAATGACCAACGGGGGAACCAGCAACAGCAGTGCCCACGGAGACCATGGTTCTGGGTCCTCTGGGTTCGACGTGTTTTGGACATTGAACCTGGCCCAGAGACCTCAGCGGCAAGTGATCCTGCGAAGGGGGGCAGAAGCCATCAAAATACAGCTGCTTTTCGACACAGGTGCTGACGTTACACTAATTAACCAGGCGGTATGGCCACCTGGTTGGGGACTGGAAAAACCAGCAGCCACGCTGGTAGGGGTGGGGGGAACACAAATCCCCCAAGTAAGTGCAACCCCAATTACCCTAGAATTTGAGGACAATCAAACCATTGTGTGTCGCCCCTATGTTATGAAGCTGCCTCAGACCCTGCAAGGCCTGATCGGACGTGACATCCTCGCGCAGCTAGGCCTTGTGCTCACCACAGACCAGCATTTATGCTGACAGCCACTGCCGATCAGCCGCCCATATGGGCTCTCACCTGGTTAACAGATGACCCTATCTGGGTCAAGCAGTGGTCAGTAAAAGACGAAAGCCTGAAGATAGTAGAACAGCTTGTTGCAGAACACATCAAGCCTTCGGTCAGCCCATGGAACACCCCCATCTTTGTAATCCCAAAGAAGTCAGGAAAATGGCGCCTCCTTCATAACCTTTGACAAGTGAATGCATGCATGCAAACAATGGGGGCGCTGCAACCTGGGCTACTGGCTCCTACAATGATCCCAGTGGGGTGGCAAATCACTGTAATTGACTTAAAGGACTGCTTTTTCACAATCCCACTGCATCCAAAGGACACAGAACATTTTGCCTTTACAGTGCCCACAAAGAATCGCAGTGAGCCTGCTAAGCGCTACAAGTGGGTTGTCCTGCCCCAGGGGATGAAAAATTCCCCCACGCTGTGTCAGCTATATGTTGACTGGGTGCTACGTCCGATGCTACGCAGAAGCACTCATCTACCATTACATGGATGACATCTTGATAGCTACTGCTAAAGAGTTCCCAGATAAAGAGATGCAGTGGGTCAGAGAGCAACTGCATGAGACTGGATTATAGATCGCCCCCCAGAAGATCCAGCGGACTGCACCATGGAAGTACCTGGGCTGGCTCATATCAGAATCACAAATTAGGCCCCAAAAGATCGAGCTACACACAGAAATCTCCACGCTTCATGATGCACAACGGCTGCTAGGAGATCTGCAATGGGTCCAAGGAGTCGCGGGAATCACGAACGCCGACCTCGCCCCCTTCCTGCCATGGCTGCACGGGACGAACTCTGCTGAACCTTGAGAATGCTCCCCAGAACAAGCAGCAGCTCTTGCCAAGGTCGCAGATAAGCTGCGGCACGCATGGGTGTCGGGCAGAGAAGAAGGAGTTCCACTTGCCATCCTTATCACCCTGATCAGTGCAGCAGGTTCACATGCCATCATCCACCAATGGCAAAAGAAAAAGGGGGAGGACATCCGGATTCTCGAATGGATCTTCCCACCGACTCAGCCACGCTTCAGACTGCAGTCCAGGGAAGAGATGGTGGCGTTTTTAATCCAAAAGAGTCGCGACCGAGTGGTGGAGTTGGACGGCAGGGAGGCAGAGGACATCAGTATACCGGTCCGGACAGGGGACTTGGAGTGGATGCTACGCCATGCGGAGACACTGCAAGAAGCTCTGCTCGGATTCACCGGAGTGGTCCATAACAAGCACCCACAGGGAAGGCTGGTGCAGTTGCTGGGGTGCTATGAGTGGCTGGACCTCCCGCTGAATGTAGAATGGCCAGTACTAGGGCGCACAGTGTTCACGGATGCGGGGAGGAAGACAAAGCGGGCCAACTGTGCGTGGAAAGAGAAGGACCACTGGAAGACTCATGTCATTGCAGGAGAACCGTCCGACAGCTTGCAAACACTCGAACTGCGCGCCGTCATATGGGCCTTACAACAGTGGTCGACGGAACTGGTGAATGTAGTCAGCGATTCCCTATATGTCGTTGGAGTAGCCCAACAGATCCATGATGCAGAAATCCGGCGTACTAACAACAAACATTTGGGCAGACTGCTTATCATATTGAGGCATACCCTGCAACAACGGACACACCCCTCATGTATCCTGCACGTTCGAAGCCACCAGTGGAACATTGGGCTGGGAGAGGGCAATGCCCGTGCAGACAAGGGGGTGACCTGTGCCCCCATAGTGCATCTCCTGCCTGCGAACACTTTTGAGCAAGCCAGATGTAGCCATGATTTGTTCCATCAAAACGCAAAATCCCCGTAGAGACAGTTTAAGATTCTGCTGACAGAAGCGAAAGGCATAGTGCGGGCTTGTCCCCGCTGTAGCCACCACAGCCCGGGGTTGGGTGTGGGAGTTAACCCCAAGGGTTTGAAAGCCCTCGAACTCTGGCAAATGGACGTCACTCACGTCCCTGAGTTCGGTCAACAGCGCTATGTCCATGTAACAATTGACACCTTTTCACACTTCCTGTGGGCTACCGCTCAGACAGGAGAGAAGGCATTGCATGTGGAGTGGCATCTGCTCTTGTGCTTCGTAGTAATGGGGGTACCCAAAAAGATCCAAATGGACAATGGGCCAGAATACACCAGCGGTCGCCTAGCTAGATTTATGCAGCAGTGGGGGGTAGAACATATCACGGGGATCCAACACTTGCCCACCGGTCAGGCAGTGGTAGAGAGAGCCCATCGTACACTAAAAGGATATCTGGGCCGACAGAAAGGGAAAGAGATGGAACCAAGTAAACAGCTAAACAAAGTGCTATTTACATTGAACTTCCTCTCTCTGGCTGGGGATAGGGAGGCGCCTCCAGTGGCAATCCATCATCAGACGGTTTGTAGGGGAATCGAGCAGGCTCTTCCAGGAATAAGTGTTTTGTACCGCAACCCTCGAACGGGGTTGTAGGAAGGTCCCAGCCCAGTGCTATTTAATGACCGAGGATATATGTGTGTTTCCTCCCCAGAGGGACCGCTGTGGGTGCCCAGCAAGTGGTGCCGTGCTGCACATGCAGGACCCTGAAGTGAGAAGGTGCAGTCAGCATCAGCTCCTGAGGAAAGTAATGCCACTACTACAACAGCTGGAACACTGGGACCCCTGTCCCGAGAAGCCTGGGGAGAGGCTGCAGATGTGGCTGAGGGGGTTGAGAATTTGCCAAGTCCACCACTCTCTGTAGTGGGGGAAATAGCGAGACCCTGTGGTGAATGTAGTGGCTGCCCTGGGTGGTTGCTAGTGACTTGTGGTGGTTGTCGGCGGACCCTCTGGATACACAAGCTAACGTTAGAAAGCAGGTGATATACGTGGACCGTGACTGCAGGCGGAACCAAGAAGGGGAGTTGTGTAAATTCTTGGGTATAGCACCAGACACAGAGATAGAGTGGGGAATTGTTTTTGACTGTCTTGAGACAAGGGTATTGGCGGACATCTTCGATCAGCTGTCCGCCCATTTAGACCGAGTGAAGGCAGTACGGAGTGTGGCAGTGTTAGGGCGAGAGAGTAGCACACAGGTTCGTGTCCCGCAGCAGCATGTGGTGGCCCCCGAGCGCTGGGAAGCAACAAAGCAGCGCTGGGCCCGCAAACATTCTGAGAGGTTTGCTTCTCGTAAGCATCCCAACAGGGTCCCACGCAATGCTGACAGCAATCCAAAAGAGACAAAACATATGGGTCGCCCTAGCTGATTTAACGGGGCAAGACTCTGTGTCTGAGCCTGGCCATGCCAGGGGACCCATTTCGCACCTGTTTAATTGGGGTCCCATATTTTAACCCGCAAGACTTCCACCAGATGCTAGACAATAGCTCCCTGATAGGGAACGCCACAGGCAATGGCAAGTGTTCAGGGCTGATCGGACTCAAGCCTGTGCAGCAGCGTGCCTGCTGGCAAGGTGCATTCTTGAAAAGCATCAATGTCACCATGGGAACACCAGAAGAGTTAGATCTACTGAGTTCCACAAACCAAACTGGGGATGGTTACATGACATTCGAGCCTCCCACTACCAGCCAAATGAATGTTAATAGGCGCCTTTGGGCCACTGTTGACCCTCTTGCAGACTGGTTTCTGAGAAACTACTAGTCTGAAGTAATTTACTACCGAATCAACCTCACGGGTCAAGCCCCGAAGCGCCATCCCAGTGGTACGTTCTTAATATGGGGGGACTGCGCGTGGAATGGGGTTCCCGCCAGCCCACATGGGGGACTGTGCTACTTAGGGAAACTCACCCTGTTCCACCCAAACCTTCATCAACTCTTAAATATCACCCACCGCACTAAAACCAGGGTGCAGCGTTCAGTCCATGAGATAAAATGTGAAAGGACTGAAGACCCCGTCTTTTGGAGTTGTAGTACAATTTGGCTAGCATCTATATTTTTACCTGGTTCTTCAGAAGCTAGAGCACACACAACATTACATAAACTTGCTTTCTGGGCAAGGGATGAACGAAACATAACTTTGCAGATGCTTGACGAGCTAAGCGCAGATGTTGCAAATGTTAGACATACAGTATTACAAAATCGGGCAGCCATTGATTTTCTACTATTAGCCCATGGCCACGGCTGTTAAGATTTCCAAGGTATGTGCTGTATGAATCTTTCTGACCACTCTGTCTCAATTCACAAGCACCTCTCTGACCTCCAGAGGGGCCTACACAACCTTCAAGAGACAGACGACCCCATTGGAGATTGGCTTAAGAGTCTGGGTATCACCGGATGGCTGCGTACGTTGGTAGTAGAAAGCTGCCGATTGCTATTTGTAGTTATATTAGGATTAATAGTTTTTGGGTGCATTTTTTCTTGCATTAAAGCAGGGCTGCGAAAGATCATCGACCAGGCCTGGGTTGCCCAAAAAGAAAACGGGGGATATGTAGAGGGATTCCTTGTGGAACAGGGTGTCTTGGGGTGACTTTGTGATGTATATCCCATATCGCTGCCCTATGCCCAGAAATTAATTCTTGTGCCTTTCTATGTTGCAAATGATCGATGACTTCAGTGAGGAGAGACATTGCAGGCAACCGATATGATTGATATAAGCAAGCTCCGTTTATTAGCAATACAAAGGCACTTATATAGAGTATTGAATACAAGCTTATCAGTTCTTTAATTAGTTGAAACTTACAAAAGCGCATTCTTACCTCTACATAATTGGGTTAGATAAAAGACTACATTTGGCAAGCTTCTTATTATTTATGTTTTGTCTTGAGAGATCAAAGATCTTCCTCCCTTCTTAGGGATAGTCCATCTTATCAGCACAGCTGCACCTTCTCAAAACTCCCTTCTGGTTCCCAGCCTGGTTTCTCACACAGGGATTTGTCTCATGTAGAATTTTTCTCACACAGGCCTTTTTACTTGTACAGGTGAATTATTGATCCAATAATTCTATCAATGAGCCATGTCCCTGCTCCTCTAACCATTCTCCAACATTTCTATGCCTTTAAACGGAGCCTGAGAGGGGGAAGGAAAACTGAGCAAAACTTTTTCAAAGCAGTTTGCAGCTTGTTCAAGGTCACATAGAGATAGGGACTTTTTTTTTCAGCTGCAGCAGGGAAGCGAGGAAGCACCTGGCTTGCTGCTTTCCAGTCAGCTTTTGGCCAGTTGTTCAGTCTTTTTTTCTCCTGTAGTGGTTTGGTCCGGAGAGAGACTGAGAGTTGAACTTTGCTTTTCCTTCCCTGGAATTTTGGATTTTCTCTCTTTTCTGCTGGACTGCTTCAACCTCAGAGCACATCAGGGGGACTTTGCACCGTGCACAGATGGCCTGGCCCTGGGCCAAGCCGTAGCTCCGAGGAGACCAAAGGGAGGATTCTAACACTTTTCCCAGGTTTTTTTTCCTCCACAGCGACAGATTTTATTATTTGGCATTATTTTCCTTTTCCTATGTGTTTGTTAAATAAATAGTTTTATCTCCTTCACTTTCTTTTGAGGAAAATTTATTTTTCCCGAATCTGGTGGGGGGACGAGTGGTTGTGCCTTCTCTCAGAGTATATATTTCTAAATTTGGCCAAACCGGCACACAGGGGCATATGATACCCCTGGAAAGATTGGACAACCCAGGGTTGCTGAGGAAAAACCCCTGAACTGGCCCATGGCTGCAAGCAAGCCTGGAATGCACCTGGCTGCAGGCAGCCCTGAAAGTCCTTGGCAAAGCAATACACTGGTCCACTCCCCTGCAGATTAGAGGCCGTCTAGAGGGACTGGGCGTGAATCTTTGCAAAAGTAGATATAAGCTTGTATAGTTAAACAATAAAGGGAGAACGATGCTCAAATCGTATCGGTGTATGTGTCGTTACTCTGGCCAGCTCTTCAGACTCAGTCCCTAAACCCGTTGCTGTCCCAGCCGCAAATTCAGCCCTTGTAGTTACCCTGTCCACTGGCCCCTAGTTGCTGTGCCAGTCTCCAGAGGTTGTGGCTGATACACCCCTGGATGATGAGATAAGCTCTGTTACTATGGAGATGTCCGCTTCCCAGTGGGAGTCCGCGGCAGAGCAGCGAGCTCGCAGCTGTCCTTGGGCTTGTCCGGGCTGCGATGACACTCTAGGTCCCAGAAATTCGAGACAGGTTTGGGAAGAGATTAAAAGATGTGCCTTGTGAGACAGGGCTTGGGAGGTGCTGGAAAGACTTGGGATGCCTGCTGGGCACACGGCACCTGAGCGACCTGCTGACTTATCTGATGATAGCATGCAGGTAGATCAAAGTGATGCAGCAATGAATGCAGAAGCCAGTGGCGACACAGAGGGTGCTGCCCAGGCTTTCCCAGTGCAGAAAGCTCCTCCTAACTCAGGCCAGGCTGAAAAGCACGAGACTGTTGCTTGGAAGGTGGTCCAGGATTTGCAGAATAAGGTTGCTCAGTATGGATTAGGTTCCCCTCAGGTCATGCAGGTCATCAGAGTGCTGAATACTGATCTGCTTTCTCCATTTGATATTAAACATTTAGGTCAGGTTTTATTCCAACCTGTACAATATTCAGTTTTTGAAGCCAATTGGAGAAGGTTGGTTGAGAAGGCCGTAGCTGGGAATATGCAATTGCTTCAAACTGATCCCAGGCTTCTAGTTCCTGTGGATGGTTTTCTGGGGATCAATGAATTTTGGGACCCTGATGTTCAGGCTACCTGACATCCCCAGATCCTGGAACAAATTCAGAAGGTTGGCATGGCAGCTTTGCTAAAATGTTTGGATACAGCTGCGCCAAGGACGCGATATACAAAGGTATTTCAGGGACCAAAAGAGAACTTTTTGTCTTTTGTAGAAAGGCTTGCTGGAGCCTTAGAGCAGCAAGTTGAGGATGACGCCATGAGAGAGATGTTGTGCAGACAGCTGGCGAGAGATAATGTGAATGATGAATGCAGAAAAATCATAGATGCCTTGCCTGGAGAACCCATAATAGCAAAAATGGTTGATGCCTGTGCTAAGGTGGGATCTGGGGAGTATAAGTCTGCTCTAGCAGCAGTCCTGTGGCCTCCTCAAGTAAAGTCTGATGGACTAAAATAGAACCCTAAGGTTGAGGAAAAGCAGAAACAGGTTAAGAAAAAGAAGAGGGAAGGAAAACAGGAGGGTTGATTACTGCAAGCGATGCGGGAGGCCAGGTCATTCTTCAGACCAGTCAGTCTTTCTACCATGTCAGTGGTCGATCCCTGGTATGCCAGGGAAAAAACTCACAAAGGAGCACACAGGGAAATTGCACTCAGATACAAATGTTTCCCCAGGATCCTCCGATGCAGGCCTACTCAGCCAGCTTGCAGCCAGCACCCGGGGTTCAGCTGGAGTGGATGTACATACCGCAGCAACAGTTGTCTTAGACTCCACTCGGGTTTATAAGGTTCCCTTGGATGCACATGGACCCCTAGGGCAAGGCCTGAGTGCATTGCTCGTAGGAAGGTCTAGCACCACCGTTCAGGGGATCCATGTACACCTAGGAGTCATAGATGCTGACTATAGAGGTCAGATTTGTGCTATGGTTTCTAAACCCTCCCCTCCTCTTACTATTCCTGAAAAGACTAGAATTGCTCAACTTGTGCCTTTTAAGTCATGTCTTCCTAAAGCAGAACAACGTGATCGCGGAGATGGTGGCTTTGGATCCACGGGACCTCTGCAGGTTTTCTGGACTGCTAACATCTCCAGCCAACAGCTGCAGATGATGTGTACCCTAATCCTCCCAGATGCCCATCCACCGGAGATCCAGCTCCGAGGTTTGATTGACACGGGCGCTGATGTGACCATCATCTCCTTCTCTGTGTGGCCTCCCACGTGGCCTCTGACCCCTGTGGGGTCAGCAATCGCAGGGTTGGGAGGAACCATGAAGAGCTACTTAAGCGAACACCCTGTGCTGGTGAAAAATGCAGAGGGACAAACAGCTCTGGTTCGGCCCTATGTCACTGCAGCTTTGCTTAACCTCTGGGGGTGGGATGTGTTGGCAGCCTGGGGGGTACGGATTGGGACAAATTTTTGATGGGGGCCACTGTGACAAAGGGCACAGGGTATCCTATGCTGCCTTTGTGGTGGCTAGTATGCAAATCCATCTGGATTCCTCAGTGGCCCTTGAAAGAAGAGGAATTAGTTGCCCTTCACCAGTTAGTCCAGGAACAATTTCAAGAGGGACATCTTGAGCCTTCTACTAGTCCCTGGAACCTGTTTTAGTAATTAAGAAAAAATCAGGGAAATGGAGGTTGTTACAGGATCTCAGACAAGTCAATGCAGTGATGGAAAGTATGGGGGCATTGCAGCCTGGTATGCCCTCACCCACCATGGTTACAGCAGGGTGGGAAATCCTGATCATTGTTTTGAAGGACTGTTTTTTCACTATTCCTTTGCATCCTAATGACAAAACAAAATTTGCTTTTACTGTGCCTGCAGTTAACAATGCTGAACCTGAGCAGAGGTATCAATGGAAGGTTCTACCTCAGGGCATGAAGAACAGCCCGACTATCTGCCAATGGTATGTCGCTCAGGCTTTGTCTGGAGTCCATGAGCAGTTTCCTGCGGCATGCTGCTACCGTTACATGGATGATATCCTGGTGGCAGCACCTACCCAGGACAAACTGCTGAGGATTTGGCCTGGGCTGCTCACTGCTCTGCATTCTTACAGCTTGCAAGTGGCTCCGGAGAAAGTTCAACAACAACCTCCTCGGAAATACCTAGGAGTCAAAATTCTGGATTGGACTGTCCAACATCAGGAAGTGCAATTCTCAGATTCTATCAAGACTTTGAATGATGCTCAGAAATTGCTGGGTGTCATTAATTGGTTACGTCCTTATCTAGGACTAACCACAGTGCAGCTTTCCCCGCTTTTTGATATTTTAAAAGGGGACCCTGAGTTGAATTCACCTTGCAAATTGACTCCTGAAGCGCGATGAGCATTGCAGGAGGTTCAACAGGCTGTTTCTGCTCGTCAGGTTCATTGAGTGGTGTAGAGGGATTCCTTGTGGAACAGGGGCATATGATACCCCAGGACAGCCTGGGCAGTCTGGGCACCCCAGGGCTGCTGCAGAAGAACCCCCGAAGGGGCCTCAGGCTGCAGATAGGCCAGAAAGACACCTGGCAGCAGGCAGCCTTGAACAGCCTTGGGAAAAGTTATACACTGGTCGGCTCCCCCGCTGCTTAGAGGCTGTCCTGTGGGAATAGGGTGTGAAGCTTTGTAAAGTAGATATAAGTGAGTGTAAGTAAACAATAAAGGGGGCACGATGCTCAAATCATATCGGTGTTTGTATCGTGACTCTGGCCAGTCTCCCCAGCACTTGGAACCCCCCCCGCTAAAGAGTGGATGCCTCCATTGATATCACTGTTTTCGTTACCACTCCAGATTTGCATCCTACAGGTATCATTGGCCAATGGAATAAGCAGTGGCCTGACCCTTTGCATATTCTGGAATGGATCTTCTTGCCACATCAGCCAAAAAAGACGGCACCCACATTGTTTGAATTGATTGCTTGTCTGATAATCAAATGTCATCATCGGTGTTTGCAATTAATGGCAGCGGATCCTGTGATAATTGTTCTTCTAGTGCAGCAGGAACTTTTTGAATGGAGCCTTATGAACAGTGCTCCTTTGCAAAGTGCGCTGCAAAACTTTTGGGGGCAAATTGCTTACCACATGCCCAGCCATAAACTATTGCAAATGGCAAAATCGACAAGCCTCATGTTACGACCAAAAAATAGTCGGGTGCCAGTGAAAGGAACCACTGTTTTTACCGATGGGTCTGGGTGTAGTGGTTTGGTCCAAAATACTCATTACTGTTTACCTTCTGTGAGATAAGAATTAGGAGAAATGCAAAGCAGGTGCCAACACTGAAAGAATATAAAGAAGTTTATTAACAGACTAAAAGAAGGAAAAAAATTCATACCACCTTCAGAACTCTTCTCCTCCCCCCCCCACCTTCCTCCCTTCTCCCACTGACAATGTAAAAAGACAACCCTTGAGATGTTCAGTCTGTTTAACACTTCCATAATAACCTTGTTCAGTCCATTTAGGAAGAGAAGTCTCTCTTGCCCATGCTATGAAAACATTATCACGAGACAGCTGCCCACTTGCAAATACCTCTGTTCAGTCCATTTAGGAAGAGGAGTCTCTCTGCTTGCAATGTGAGTCCCTTCCCCCAACTTGCAGCTTTTCCCGCAACTGCTTTCGAGGGTCCACTCTTGAAGGTTTTTGGGGTACAATTTTATGGTTGAGCCATTCAGAAACAAAAGTTCTCTTCACCCATCTCTGGGAGCATTTCATCTCTAAGAAATGTTTGGGAGCATCTCTAGGAACTGAGGTTTTCTCCTTTCCCATCTGGAGCAAAAGTCCTCATCGCTTTCATCTCTCCCTGACCAAACTTCTCATGAAATTACAGCTGCGTCAGCATCTGCCTATCTCAGCACAGGTGCTTTTGCTCACAAGTACAAGTTGAACACTCCACCCCCCATGCCTTCATGAAATTACAATGGGATACTCTGATATATCATAGCTTCACAACAGAATTTCAGCTTTAAGCATCTCCTCTTTCTCTTCCCTCAGGCTTTCAGCTCTTCACATCACTAAAAGGGTTAATCTCACCTCGGCCTTGCAGCTGGAATGTGGCTTATCGCAGTGGAGAGAGGGGGGAACCGAGCCACTCCGGCTGCCCACAGCAGCGCTGGGGGAGGGGGGGGGGGTTCCCCGGGTGGAACAGGGCCCATCAACTCCCGGATGGCCATGGCCCGGCCCTGCCTGGCCCAAGCAGGGCCTGGGCCGGGCCCACTGGCCCCCGCACAGGGCCAGGAGCCACCTGTCCCAGCACCGGAAACGAGAGAGAGCCTCTGCCTCAGGGTTTCTATTCTTAAGTGTGCATCACAGAGGCGGTCACAACTTTAAGTGGCCTAAAGAATTGTCCATATTCAAACTGGCCAGCTGATAGGTTCTATCAGGTCATAGAGGAAGCTTTAAGCACCTCTTTGCAAGAACATCCCTTCTGGGCCTATGCTTTGCTAACCTATGACACTGGGAAAGCTATTGTTGCTTGGAAGGAAGGATCTGAGTGGCAGGTGTTGGAAGGCCATGAGTCAGGCTCAGCCCAGCTGGTTGAATTGAGGGCTGTTACCATGGCTTTTCAGCGATTCTCTCAGGTTCCTTTGAATTTGGTCAATGATTCTGCCTACATAGCAGATATAACTCAGCGCTTAGATTGTTCACTTTTGAAGGAAGTGAATAATGCGGCTCTGTTTTCACTATTACAAGCCTTGTGGAATGCAATTCAAGCTCGAGTGCATCCATATTACATCTTGCGTATTCAAAGCCACACCAATTTGCCATGTTTCCTCACAGAGGGTAATGCTAGGGCTGACATGTTAGCTAACCCTGCATGGGTAGCTCCTGAGCCTGATAAAATTGCACACGCTAAGGCCTCACACAATTTCTTTCATCAAAGTGTGCATACTCTGCAGAAGCAGTTTCACCTAATGCCAACTGAGGCTCGGGACATTGTCAGCTCTTGTGCTGACTGCCACCGACTCGCTGCACCTCTGCCAGCGGGGGTAAACCCCAGAGGCCTACAGGCCTTGCACCTTTGGCAGACGGATGTAACGCATATTCCTGAATTTGGCAGACTTAAGTATGTGCATGTCTATTGACAAATTCTCCTCAGCTATGTGGGCGTCTGCTCATACTGGGGAGAAAGGCCACGATGTCATCGCCCATTGGAAACTTGCTTTCGTGATCTTGGGCGTACCGTCTTCTCTGAAAACTGATAATGGTCCTGCCTATGTCTGTTGGAAGACGCGGCAGTTTTTGCACCTATGGGGTGTAGATCATGCTTTGGGTATTCCGCATTCTCCTACTGGCCAAGCCATTGTTGAACGCGCTCATGGTACTTTGAAGCGTGTTTTGGAAAAACAAAAAGGGGGAATGATTGGGGAAACCCCACAGAGCCGATTAGAAAAGGCATTATATACAATTAATCACCTTACAGTGACACCAAATTCAAATAATCCTGTTATTTTGAATCATTTTTTCTCATTGCGGTCTTCAGGCGAGACGCACCTACCTTGAGAGAAGGTCTGGGTGCAGGACCTCCTCACTAAGAAGTGGGAAGGCCCGCACAAGCTTATTGCTTGGGGTTCTGGGTATGCTTGCGTTTCCACAGATACTGGGTGTACCGGTTTGGCCAAATTTAGAAATATATCCTCTGAGAGAAGGCACAACCACCCCTCCCCCACCAGGTTCGGGGAAAAAAAAAAATTTCCTCAAAGGAAAGTGAAGAAGATAAAACTATTTATTTAACAAACACACGGGAAAGGAAAATGAGGTTAAATGGTAAAATCTTTCGCTGTGGAGGAAAAACCTGGGAAAGCATTAGAGTCCTCCCTTTGGTCTCCTCGCAGCTGGGGCTTGGCCCAGGGCCAGGCCCTCTGTGCCCGATGAAAAGTCCTCCCGATGTGCTCTGAGGCTGAAAGCAGTCCAGTAGCAAAGGGAGAAAATCCGGAATTCTAGAGAAGAAAAAGCAAAGTCCAACTCTCAGTCTCTCTCTGGAGAGCCAGAAACTGAAAACAACTGGCCAAAAGCTGACTGGAACACAGCAAGCCCGGGTGCTTCCTCACTCCCCTGTCGTGGCTGGGGAAAAAAAACCCTCCTATCTTTATGTGACCTTGAACAAGCTGCAAACTGCTTTGAGAAAGGTTTGCTCAGTTTTTTTCTTCTCCCTCTCAGGATCAGTTTAGAGGCATAGAAAGGCACAAAAATTAATTTCTGGGCATAGGCAGTGATATGGGATACACATCATAATGTCACCCCAAGACACTGGGGTACGATGGCTATCTGCGAGATGCATTTGCCCTGACCTGTGGCACCAGAAGCAGAACAGGCAACCTCCAAGGCAACTCTCAAATGATGACCAGAATGCAGATCATCCATTGAATGATTCCTCAGATGATGAACAAGATGTCGACTGTTAGCCTGGTTCTTCTACAAGCAGAGACTGAATTTGAACAGAAACTGAATTTTAAGTTTCTTGTGTTAGGGAGTCAGAATGTTATACAGAATACAGAGCCCTTAAGGCTATTCAGAATTAATAGCTGGACATATAGCTGGGTTTGCTAGATGTATTTCTCATGGCATTGCTGGAGAATCCCTCTGCCTGCCTTAAATTGGTATCTGGTTTGGATTATGTTTGGTAACTGGCCATTACTAAACAGACCCCTTATGCTGTGTTTGTTCTCCTTGCTGCACAGGGTCCTGCAGAGGATTACAAATGCGACCTTTTGGTCCTTTTAAAACAAAAAGGGGGAATTATGGATGCTAGCAAGGGCTAGCAGAGGAATTTTCCTGTGAAACTTTTCTTTCTCATAAGAAAGCAGTTAGAGAAATCCAGCTTCTCACAGCTTCTCTGTGAAAGCTTTCATTCTCATGTGAACTGGATGGACAACAGTTTGAGAGAATGCAAACCATTTCTGCACCTCCAAGTTGTTGTGAGAACACTAGAATTGTTTTCAGTCTTGTGAGAATAATATTTGGAAATGGGTGTTTTACTGCTCAGCCTATCACCTTGAGAGGTGGTGAGTCAATAGGCCAATCATGTAATTTCTCTTTTGCAAACCATGCTTTAAAAAGTATGGGTGATTAAACGAGGTTGCTTTGGCCATATCTTTTAACCTGGACTTATGTCATGATTTCACCATTCTCAGGGGATAACAGCGACAGGTAACCCATCTGAGCTCAACGAGGTTAAAAAAGTAAAAAGATTCATTGGGATGACAATCACTAAGGTGACTCTGAAAGCATCTCTTGTTACCAGGAGGAAAGAAAATTTCTTTGTATTATAAATGCATTATTATCATTATTCAATACACTTCAGAACATTGGTCCATATGCTGCTTTACTTGCTCAGGCATGTGAACTCCTCTCACAGGCACGTCAACCTCTTCATGAGTTAAATGATAATATAGCAAGGACGGGGTGGTGAGCAGAGCTCAGAGGGGACAAATGAAAGAGACAGACGTTAATGCTTAGAGCTGGGGATACGGAGACTGAAGGTGAGTGGTGGTAGAGGTGGACAAACCAGTGAGACAGGTGCCACGAATGTAGTAGAGGATTCTCAGCACATTGTCCAATTAGTAATTCCCAGAAACTGATGCACAGGAAGTTCCACCTGAATCCGAGAAGGAATTTCTTTACTGTGCAGGTGACTGAGCACTGGAACAGATTGCCCAGGAAGGGTGTGGAGTCTCCCTCACTGGAGATATTCGAGAATCATCTGGACACAGTCCTGTGCCATGTGCTCTAGGATGACCCTGCTTGACCAGGGAGATTGAACGAGATGACCCACTGTGGTCCCTTCCAACTGTGGAGCCTGAAAGGCAGGAGCAGAGTAATTTTCCTGTGAAACTTTTCTTTCTCATAAGAGAGCAGTTAGAGAAATCCAGCTTCTCACAGCTTCAGTGTGAAAGCTTTCGTTCTCATGAGAACTGGATGGACAAGTTTGAGAGAATGTAAACCATTTCTGCACCGGCAGGTTGTTGTTGGGGTCGCTCAGCCTGCTCTCGGGCTGAAGCCATCAAATGTCAGTCAAACCAGGGCCATACACTGGGTGGATTTCCCCACCCAGGACGGTGGATCGGAAGGCGGACCAGAAGAGATCTAGGTTAACCCCCCTGAGTGGCTCCCAATCCTAAATTACCTCCCCCTGTTCCAGAAAGTTCTCCGTTTCTTAGTTATTAATTGGTTCCCTGTTATGACTCCCACCTCCCTGTTTTCCCCATTTGTTCTGAAAAATTGTATCCTCCCCTCTGCTTGTACCCCATTGGTTGTTTTCCCTTTCCCCGCCTTGCTCCACCCCCCCATAAAGGGGTGAGCCCGCTTCTTCTCGGCGCTTTTTTTCTGGTTCCTGGACCCTCCTGCAAATAAACCTGTTGGAACCCATACCAGAAGCCCCTCCCGCCTTCTTTGCTCTCCGGACTAACGCCGGCCTAATCCATCGGCTGCCCGATGTGCTTCCTCTGAGGAGGAGCCAGCGCACGCATCCATCTCACGCCTATTCCACTGAGCGGTCCAGCGAGGACGTTGTGGAGGCTAACGCTGCGTCCCCTCTGCCCGAGGGCACGCCGAGGCTTGTGATTACAAGCCCCTGGTTGCGTTAGGTTGGCTCCCCGAACAGGGACGACACACACGTGCGTTCCTGCATTGTCCTCGCTGCCAGGGGGCTGCGAGTGTCAGCGATTTGGAGCCGCCGACGCCTCTCGTGGCAGCGCGCTCTGTTTTAAAAGCCACGCTCCAAGAGGAGGTTGCCAACTCCTGCCAGGAGAACAGCCTGACCCGGAGGACCCCGCCGTGCCTTTTTGTTTCCAGGACCAGACGCCTGTGTCTTCTTCTCGTGTGTGTAAGTATTTTTGTGATTCCCTGCCCCTGGGAAATTACCTTTAATTTCTCCTTTTTGCCGGTGGTGGGTGAAGTTGAGGCTGAGGTTTAGGATGGGAGCTAAGCTTTCCCAGCCTCAGCAGGAGGTTTATCTCCAAGTTGGGGAGTCCCTGAAGAATTGTGGGTCAAAGTTATCAAAGGGGTTTTTGAAAAGGTTTGTTAAGTGGCTCTTCTTTTATTTTCCCCAGATGTCCCCTGTTAATTTGAAGTTGGCCACGTTTTGGCAATTTGTGGGGGACAAAATATTGGAATTAAACCAAAGGGGAGATTCCTCCGGAGAGAGCTTTCTCTACATGGTCTGGACTTTGAGAGATATACACAAAGCTAATCGGAAAATAAAAGAAAAGCCCTGAGTTCTCCCCAGTTCTTCCCAAGTCCCTCCTTCCTCCCCTCGTGTTCCTCATTCCACTACCCCTTCACTGAAAAGACCGGGAGGTGTAAAATGCCCAGAGGCACAGGGGTGCCACCGTCTCCCTGACTCTCCTCGATCCTCTCAGCCACCCCACCAAACTGGCCCTGACCAGGCTGTTTTGGCTTCTACCCAAACCCGCTCTCCTATGCCGTCTTCCCCAGTTCTCCCAAAAAGCGGTTCCCAGTTTTATTGCCCTCAAAATGACGGCGAAGGCTTTTCTTCGTCTACTGTTTTGTCCCCTTTCCCTGCTGTTCCTGGACTCCCCCAAAATGGAGGAGACCGCATGGCACAGCCCGCCTTTTTTCCTTCTTCTTCCCAAAATCCTCTTCTCCCCCCTCCTCCTCGCCCTTTACTGGCCCCGCCCCCTCCTAACGTGACGACTGCGAGCTCCTCTTTTGCGTCAGGTCCCGCCCCCTGCGTCGGGAGTCCCCGCCCTTCCTGTGGCCACTCCTCTTCATCCTCAGCCCCCGCCTACCGGGAGGAGCCTTCTGGTTCCCATGCCTCGCCTTCCCGTTCCCACGCTGTGGAAACCGGAACCGACACCATTTTGAACCCGGAACCGGAAGCCTCCTCTGGTCCCTTCGCCGCTCCGGTTACTTATAACCGAGCTGGCAGCAACCCCACCTGGAAACCCTTTGACCCTGCTGGGCTCAAAGAACTTTGTAAAGCCCAGAAGGAGTTTGGGAGGGAGAGTCCTTATTTCTGGAATCTCCTGCGGGCCACCCTCACTAATACAGTGCTGGTCCCAGCAGACCACCAAAGCATTTTTTCTTCCTTGCTTTCTCCAGCCGAATTCGAGATGTGGGATGATGGGTAGAGAAAGCAACTAAGAGAGGTCCTCCCAATCCTGTTGCAAGACCCTAATAATGCAGGGGTTTCCATGGACCACCTTACTGGTGAGCAGTTGCATGCCAAGCCACAGGACCAGGCCCGAAACACCCCAGAGCTGGTCTTAAATGCTGTAAAGCATGCGGTGGAGCAAGCATTTTTAATGATCCCCCCTAAATCAGTGCCTCTACTAAATTTTACTGAAATTCGGCAACTTCCAAATGAGCCATTTATTGACTTTATTGACAAATTAAAATTAGTGGTGGAGAAGCAAGTGGAAGATACAAGAATTAGAGAAAGCATAATCACTCAAATAGCAAAAGCTAATGCAAATGAACCTTGTAAGAGAGTAATTATGACCCTTCCACTTGATCCTCCACCAACGTTAAAGCAAATGATTCGACACTGCACAACCTTAGTTCCAATTGGCCAAACAAATTTAAAAACGAGGGGGAATGTGGTAGGAGCTGAGGGTGCCGCTGAGGCAACAGCACCTCAGGACAAGAGGATGACAAACAGAACCTGGACTTGTCATAGATGTGGCAAGCCAGGACATGTGGTCCGGAACTGCAGGGTTCCAGCCCCAATTAATCAAAGTTCCCAAGCTGTTTCCCCAGGCCAAGTAGCATCACCCACTCCCGTGGAGGTACAGCTGGGAAACTGAGGACCCAGCGCGGATCTGCGGCCCCGCGTGATGACATAAATAAAGAAGCCACAACCAGAAAAACTGTGACTAATGCTACTGCAACCACGATGGACTCCATGACACCTCGACGGGTCCTCGTGAGTTGCGAAGGACTGAAAGACTGCTGCTTGTTTATTATAGGTGACACCACGAATACACCACCAGAGATCTCAATAACACCAGAGATCGTCCAAGTAGGATCACAAGGACTCTTTACAATTAATATACAATGTATTAATCCACCTTTCTTCCTTGCAGCTGGCCAGGTTCTTGCCCAGGCCATCCTCATGCCCAGAAGTTCACCAGAAAACTACAACCCATCTGTCTTCTGGGCTGAGGTGGTAGGGGAGGATAAACTGATGCTAAGCTGCAAGATTTCATGCCAGGGCTCGGACATCAGCCTAGCAGGGATGATGGACACGGGGGCAGACGTGACGGTCATCGCCTCCAACAACTGGCTGTCACATTGGGGGTTGCAGCTGGCAGAAGGTATTGTTATGGGTGTGGGAGGATCTGTGGCTGCCCAGAGAATCAGGACGCTTGTCCAGATTGAGGGTCCAGAGGGGCAGATTGCAACAGTCCGTCCATTTGTTATTGACTCTGGGTTTACATTGTGGGGCAGGGATCTCATGTCCCAGTGGGGAGCCCAGGTTGAGATCCTATCTCAACCCCGGGATTTTTAGTAGGGGCCACTGCGGAGAGCCCCACCCAGAAATTGAATTGGCTCACCAATAAAAGGGTCTGGGTGGATCAGTGGCCTTTAAAAACACACCAATTGAGAGCGCTCACTGCACTCGTGGAGGAGCAGCTGGGGAAGGGGAACATCGAGCCTTCCAACAGCACTTGGAACTCCCCGGTCTTTTTGATCCGGAAGCCAGGGACAGACAAGTGGAGACTCCTTCACGACCTGTGGAAAATTAATGAGGTTATTGAGGACATGGGACCCCTGCAGCCCGGAATGCCATCACCCTCTATGCTCCCTAGGCAGTGGAAGCTAGCAGTCATAGACATCAAGGACTGCTTCTTCCATATCCCCCTGCATCCGGACGACGGGCCCTGGTTTGCCTTCTCGGTGCCTTCCCTCAACCGAGAGGCTCTCATGCAGCGCTACCACTGGCGAGTTCTGCCACAAGGCATGAAAAACTCGCCCACCATCTGCCAGTGGTATGTTGCTCGCATTCTGTCCCCTGTCCGGAAAAAGGCAGCTAGAGCTGTGATCCTGCATTACATGGACGATGTTTTGGTGTGTGCGCCCACGCAGCAGTACCTGGACTGGACTCTAGGGGAGGTAATCAGGGCTTTAGAGGCTGACGGATTCGAAATCCATCCCGAGAAGGTCCAGAAGACCTCACCCTTTAAATATCTAGGACTAAAAATAGAGGAGCAGACGGTGGTGCGCCAACCGTTAAAAATCAACGATAACCCCAAGACTCTGCAGGAACTCCATCAACTCTGCGGGTCCATCAACTGGGTGAGGCAGCTCCTGGGACTGATGACTGAGGACCTTGCCCCTCTGTTCAACCTGCTTTGTGGGAACGAGGATCTCACATCCCTGAGGCAGTTGACAGAAGAGGCAAGAAACTCCCTCATCAAGGTCCAGGAGGCACTGTCATCTGGCCAAGCCCATCGTTATGCCCCAGGTCGGCCCTTTCAATTTATAGTGTTGGGGAAAGTGCCATACCTCCATGGGCTGGTTTTCCAGTGGAACAAGGTGCAGAGGGATCCCCTTCTGATTATTGAGTGGGTTTTCCTCTCGCACCAGCCATCCAAAAGTATTACCACGCCACAGGAGCTCATGGCTCAGTTGGTGATAAAGGCTAGGTCTTGCCTCCGTACCCTTGCAGGGTGTGATTTCACATGTGTTTACCTGCCACTAACAACCAATGCACTGGACCATCTCCTTCAAAACAACAATCATCTCCAATTTGCCTTTGATAGTTATTCGGGACAAATATCGGCTCACAACCCAAAACACAAATTGTTCAATTCGGCCTTTAAATTAATTCCAAAAGAAATTCAGAGTTGTGAACCCCTCAATGCCCTGACGATCTTTACAGATGGTTCTGGGGCATCTCACAAGTCTGTCATTGCTTGGAGGAATCCTTGCCCTCAGAAGTGGGAGTCTGATGTGCAGGTGGTCGAAGGATCACCGCAGGTTGCAGAGCTTGCTGCAGTGGTCAGAGCATTTGAGCGGTTCAACGAACCTTTTCATTTGGTAACAGATTCCACATATGTAGCAGGAGTGGTGTCCAGAGCAGAAAGAGCATCGCTCAGAGAGGTGGCGAATCCAAAAATCTATAACTTGCTTTCGAAGCTAATCCAAATTGTCTACCACCGAAAGCAACCCTTTTACGTAATGCATGTGAGGTCACACACTGACCTGCCAGGATTTATTGCCGAAGGGAACAGGAGAGCAGATGCCCTAGCTATGCCCATCGAGTTAGCGAATCTGCCTAACAGATTCCAGCAAGCCCAGCTGAGCCATGCAATGTTCCATCAAAATGCTCCAGCTCTCATTCGAATGTTCCACCTCACTAGAGACCAGGCGAAAGCCATTGTGGCGACATGCCCCAACTGCCAAAAACATCAGCTTCCATCATTAGGTCAGGGGGTTAACCCCCAAGGCCTAGGCAGTTGTGAGGTATGGCAAACAGATGTCACCCACTTCCCCCAATTTGGCTGCCAGAAATATATTCATGTTTCAGTGGATACCTTTTCTGGTGCAACCTTTGCCTTATCTCACCATGGGGAGAGGGCCAAAGATGTCATCAACCACCTAGTACAGGCCTTTGCTGTGTTGGGGACACCAAATAAATTAAAAACTGACAATGGCCCTGTGTACACCTCTGCAGAGTTAAAGACATTCATGAGTGAGTGGGGTGTGGATCACATCACTGGCATCCCTCACTCGCCCACAGGCCAAGCCATCGTAGAAAGAAAGCATCAAACACTAAAAAGACTGCTAGAACAACAAAAAGGTGACAATGAGATCGCTGCCCCCATCATAAGACTGTCCAAAGCGTTGTTCACTTTGAACTTTTTAAATGGTTCCTATGAGGAACCTGATCCTCCCATCCTGAGACACTTCACAAACTCTGCCAAACATAAACTGACTGAGAGACCTGAGGTCCTAATAAAAGACCCTGATACTTTACAGATAGGTGGCCCGTACCCCCTAGTCACCCAGGGTAGAGGCTACGGGTGTGTTTCCACCCCAGAAGGTCCAGGATGGATCCCTGGGAAGTGGATCAAACCCTTTTTGAGACCACCTGCAGATGCCAGGCAAAGAAAAGAAGCTGCCACAGCCTGGAAAAGAAGAAAAACCAAGCCACCTGGAAAAAAGACTCCTCCTCCAGGCCTGAAAAACAAACCTTCCACCTCTCAGTCTCCTTAAAATGTGTCTCCCTTCCCAAAATGACCCCTCAGTTTTGTTTTGAAAGAGGGGGAGTCCAAGGGAGCCATTGTTATTTAAGTTAATTGTATTTGTATTAATTTTATTTATGCTACACTGTCCCTAAAGTTACCTCCCTTGACAGCGTGATGACATCCTACCTGCTGCTGTCCCACCTGCTGCTGCAGCTCCTCCTGTACACCGGGAGCTCCAGCGGCCGGATTCCTTCCATTATCAAGGACATTGTATGGGGTTTCTTTATGGAGTTGTTAATTTTATTAGCCCTTCCTGCTTTTAAGTATTTAATTTTAAAATCCCTTGAATCCTCCCTTCGTTTTCAATGTAATAAAAAAGGGGGAGATGTTGGGGTCGCTCAGCCTGCTCTCAGGCTGAAATCATCAAATGTCAGTCAAACCAGGGCCATACACTGGGTGGATTTCCCCACCCAGGACGGTGGATCGGAAGGCGGACCAGAAGAGATCTAGGTTAACCCCCCTGAGTGGCTCCCAATCCTAAATTACCTCCCCCTGTTCCAGAAAGTTCTCCGTTTCTTAGTTATTAATTGGTTCCCTGTTATGACTCCCACCTCCCTGTTTTCCCCATTTGTTCTGAAAAATTGTATCCTCCCCTCTGCTTGTACCCCATTGGTTGTTTTCCCTTTCCCCGCCTTGCTCCACCCCCCCATAAAGGGGTGAGCCCGCTTCTTCTCGGCGCTTTTTTTCTGGTTCCTGGACCCTCCTGCAAATAAACCTGTTGGAACCCATACCAGAAGCCCCTCCCGCCTTCTTTGCTCTCCGGACTAACGCCGGCCTAATCCATCGGCTGCCCGATGTGCTTCCTCTGAGGAGGAGCCAGCGCACGCATCCATCTCACGCCTATTCCACTGAGCGGTCCAGCGAGGACGTTGTGGAGGCTAACGCTGCGTCCCCTCTGCCCGAGGGCACGCCGAGGCTTGTGATTACAAGCCCCTGGTTGCGTTAGGTTGGCTCCCCGAACAGGGACGACACACACGTGCGTTCCTGCATTGTCCTCGCTGCCAGGGGGCTGCGAGTGTCAGCGATTTGGAGCCGCCGACGCCTCTCGTGGCAGCGCGCTCTGTTTTAAAAGCCACGCTCCAAGAGGAGGTTGCCAACTCCTGCCAGGAGAACAGCCTGACCCGGAGGACCCCGCCGTGCCTTTTTGTTTCCAGGACCAGACGCCTGTGTCTTCTTCTCGTGTGTGTAAGTATTTTTGTGATTCCCTGCCCCTGGGAAATTACCTTTAATTTCTCCTTTTTGCCGGTGGTGGGTGAAGTTGAGGCTGAGGTTTAGGATGGGAGCTAAGCTTTCCCAGCCTCAGCAGGAGGTTTATCTCCAAGTTGGGGAGTCCCTGAAGAATTGTGGGTCAAAGTTATCAAAGGGGTTTTTGAAAAGGTTTGTTAAGTGGCTCTTCTTTTATTTTCCCCAGATGTCCCCTGTTAATTTGAAGTTGGCCACGTTTTGGCAATTTGTGGGGGACAAAATATTGGAATTAAACCAAAGGGGAGATTCCTCCGGAGAGAGCTTTCTCTACATGGTCTGGACTTTGAGAGATATACACAAAGCTAATCGGAAAATAAAAGAAAAGCCCTGAGTTCTCCCCAGTTCTTCCCAAGTCCCTCCTTCCTCCCCTCGTGTTCCTCATTCCACTACCCCTTCACTGAAAAGACCGGGAGGTGTAAAATGCCCAGAGGCACAGGGGTGCCACCGTCTCCCTGACTCTCCTCGATCCTCTCAGCCACCCCACCAAACTGGCCCTGACCAGGCTGTTTTGGCTTCTACCCAAACCCGCTCTCCTATGCCGTCTTCCCCAGTTCTCCCAAAAAGCGGTTCCCAGTTTTATTGCCCTCAAAATGACGGCGAAGGCTTTTCTTCGTCTACTGTTTTGTCCCCTTTCCCTGCTGTTCCTGGACTCCCCCAAAATGGAGGAGACCGCATGGCACAGCCCGCCTTTTTTCCTTCTTCTTCCCAAAATCCTCTTCTCCCCCCTCCTCCTCGCCCTTTACTGGCCCCGCCCCCTCCTAACGTGACGACTGCGAGCTCCTCTTTTGCGTCAGGTCCCGCCCCCTGCGTCGGGAGTCCCCGCCCTTCCTGTGGCCACTCCTCTTCATCCTCAGCCCCCGCCTACCGGGAGGAGCCTTCTGGTTCCCATGCCTCGCCTTCCCGTTCCCACGCTGTGGAAACCGGAACCGACACCATTTTGAACCCGGAACCGGAAGCCTCCTCTGGTCCCTTCGCCGCTCCGGTTACTTATAACCGAGCTGGCAGCAACCCCACCTGGAAACCCTTTGACCCTGCTGGGCTCAAAGAACTTTGTAAAGCCCAGAAGGAGTTTGGGAGGGAGAGTCCTTATTTCTGGAATCTCCTGCGGGCCACCCTCACTAATACAGTGCTGGTCCCAGCAGACCACCAAAGCATTTTTTCTTCCTTGCTTTCTCCAGCCGAATTCGAGATGTGGGATGATGGGTAGAGAAAGCAACTAAGAGAGGTCCTCCCAATCCTGTTGCAAGACCCTAATAATGCAGGGGTTTCCATGGACCACCTTACTGGTGAGCAGTTGCATGCCAAGCCACAGGACCAGGCCCGAAACACCCCAGAGCTGGTCTTAAATGCTGTAAAGCATGCGGTGGAGCAAGCATTTTTAATGATCCCCCCTAAATCAGTGCCTCTACTAAATTTTACTGAAATTCGGCAACTTCCAAATGAGCCATTTATTGACTTTATTGACAAATTAAAATTAGTGGTGGAGAAGCAAGTGGAAGATACAAGAATTAGAGAAAGCATAATCACTCAAATAGCAAAAGCTAATGCAAATGAACCTTGTAAGAGAGTAATTATGACCCTTCCACTTGATCCTCCACCAACGTTAAAGCAAATGATTCGACACTGCACAACCTTAGTTCCAATTGGCCAAACAAATTTAAAAACGAGGGGGAATGTGGTAGGAGCTGAGGGTGCCGCTGAGGCAACAGCACCTCAGGACAAGAGGATGACAAACAGAACCTGGACTTGTCATAGATGTGGCAAGCCAGGACATGTGGTCCGGAACTGCAGGGTTCCAGCCCCAATTAATCAAAGTTCCCAAGCTGTTTCCCCAGGCCAAGTAGCATCACCCACTCCCGTGGAGGTACAGCTGGGAAACTGAGGACCCAGCGCGGATCTGCGGCCCCGCGTGATGACATAAATAAAGAAGCCACAACCAGAAAAACTGTGACTAATGCTACTGCAACCACGATGGACTCCATGACACCTCGACGGGTCCTCGTGAGTTGCGAAGGACTGAAAGACTGCTGCTTGTTTATTATAGGTGACACCACGAATACACCACCAGAGATCTCAATAACACCAGAGATCGTCCAAGTAGGATCACAAGGACTCTTTACAATTAATATACAATGTATTAATCCACCTTTCTTCCTTGCAGCTGGCCAGGTTCTTGCCCAGGCCATCCTCATGCCCAGAAGTTCACCAGAAAACTACAACCCATCTGTCTTCTGGGCTGAGGTGGTAGGGGAGGATAAACTGATGCTAAGCTGCAAGATTTCATGCCAGGGCTCGGACATCAGCCTAGCAGGGATGATGGACACGGGGGCAGACGTGACGGTCATCGCCTCCAACAACTGGCTGTCACATTGGGGGTTGCAGCTGGCAGAAGGTATTGTTATGGGTGTGGGAGGATCTGTGGCTGCCCAGAGAATCAGGACGCTTGTCCAGATTGAGGGTCCAGAGGGGCAGATTGCAACAGTCCGTCCATTTGTTATTGACTCTGGGTTTACATTGTGGGGCAGGGATCTCATGTCCCAGTGGGGAGCCCAGGTTGAGATCCTATCTCAACCCCGGGATTTTTAGTAGGGGCCACTGCGGAGAGCCCCACCCAGAAATTGAATTGGCTCACCAATAAAAGGGTCTGGGTGGATCAGTGGCCTTTAAAAACACACCAATTGAGAGCGCTCACTGCACTCGTGGAGGAGCAGCTGGGGAAGGGGAACATCGAGCCTTCCAACAGCACTTGGAACTCCCCGGTCTTTTTGATCCGGAAGCCAGGGACAGACAAGTGGAGACTCCTTCACGACCTGTGGAAAATTAATGAGGTTATTGAGGACATGGGACCCCTGCAGCCCGGAATGCCATCACCCTCTATGCTCCCTAGGCAGTGGAAGCTAGCAGTCATAGACATCAAGGACTGCTTCTTCCATATCCCCCTGCATCCGGACGACGGGCCCTGGTTTGCCTTCTCGGTGCCTTCCCTCAACCGAGAGGCTCTCATGCAGCGCTACCACTGGCGAGTTCTGCCACAAGGCATGAAAAACTCGCCCACCATCTGCCAGTGGTATGTTGCTCGCATTCTGTCCCCTGTCCGGAAAAAGGCAGCTAGAGCTGTGATCCTGCATTACATGGACGATGTTTTGGTGTGTGCGCCCACGCAGCAGTACCTGGACTGGACTCTAGGGGAGGTAATCAGGGCTTTAGAGGCTGACGGATTCGAAATCCATCCCGAGAAGGTCCAGAAGACCTCACCCTTTAAATATCTAGGACTAAAAATAGAGGAGCAGACGGTGGTGCGCCAACCGTTAAAAATCAACGATAACCCCAAGACTCTGCAGGAACTCCATCAACTCTGCGGGTCCATCAACTGGGTGAGGCAGCTCCTGGGACTGATGACTGAGGACCTTGCCCCTCTGTTCAACCTGCTTTGTGGGAACGAGGATCTCACATCCCTGAGGCAGTTGACAGAAGAGGCAAGAAACTCCCTCATCAAGGTCCAGGAGGCACTGTCATCTGGCCAAGCCCATCGTTATGCCCCAGGTCGGCCCTTTCAATTTATAGTGTTGGGGAAAGTGCCATACCTCCATGGGCTGGTTTTCCAGTGGAACAAGGTGCAGAGGGATCCCCTTCTGATTATTGAGTGGGTTTTCCTCTCGCACCAGCCATCCAAAAGTATTACCACGCCACAGGAGCTCATGGCTCAGTTGGTGATAAAGGCTAGGTCTTGCCTCCGTACCCTTGCAGGGTGTGATTTCACATGTGTTTACCTGCCACTAACAACCAATGCACTGGACCATCTCCTTCAAAACAACAATCATCTCCAATTTGCCTTTGATAGTTATTCGGGACAAATATCGGCTCACAACCCAAAACACAAATTGTTCAATTCGGCCTTTAAATTAATTCCAAAAGAAATTCAGAGTTGTGAACCCCTCAATGCCCTGACGATCTTTACAGATGGTTCTGGGGCATCTCACAAGTCTGTCATTGCTTGGAGGAATCCTTGCCCTCAGAAGTGGGAGTCTGATGTGCAGGTGGTCGAAGGATCACCGCAGGTTGCAGAGCTTGCTGCAGTGGTCAGAGCATTTGAGCGGTTCAACGAACCTTTTCATTTGGTAACAGATTCCACATATGTAGCAGGAGTGGTGTCCAGAGCAGAAAGAGCATCGCTCAGAGAGGTGGCGAATCCAAAAATCTATAACTTGCTTTCGAAGCTAATCCAAATTGTCTACCACCGAAAGCAACCCTTTTACGTAATGCATGTGAGGTCACACACTGACCTGCCAGGATTTATTGCCGAAGGGAACAGGAGAGCAGATGCCCTAGCTATGCCCATCGAGTTAGCGAATCTGCCTAACAGATTCCAGCAAGCCCAGCTGAGCCATGCAATGTTCCATCAAAATGCTCCAGCTCTCATTCGAATGTTCCACCTCACTAGAGACCAGGCGAAAGCCATTGTGGCGACATGCCCCAACTGCCAAAAACATCAGCTTCCATCATTAGGTCAGGGGGTTAACCCCCAAGGCCTAGGCAGTTGTGAGGTATGGCAAACAGATGTCACCCACTTCCCCCAATTTGGCTGCCAGAAATATATTCATGTTTCAGTGGATACCTTTTCTGGTGCAACCTTTGCCTTATCTCACCATGGGGAGAGGGCCAAAGATGTCATCAACCACCTAGTACAGGCCTTTGCTGTGTTGGGGACACCAAATAAATTAAAAACTGACAATGGCCCTGTGTACACCTCTGCAGAGTTAAAGACATTCATGAGTGAGTGGGGTGTGGATCACATCACTGGCATCCCTCACTCGCCCACAGGCCAAGCCATCGTAGAAAGAAAGCATCAAACACTAAAAAGACTGCTAGAACAACAAAAAGGTGACAATGAGATCGCTGCCCCCATCATAAGACTGTCCAAAGCGTTGTTCACTTTGAACTTTTTAAATGGTTCCTATGAGGAACCTGATCCTCCCATCCTGAGACACTTCACAAACTCTGCCAAACATAAACTGACTGAGAGACCTGAGGTCCTAATAAAAGACCCTGATACTTTACAGATACGTGGCCCGTACCCCCTAGTCACCCAGGGTAGAGGCTACGGGTGTGTTTCCACCCCAGAAGGTCCAGGATGGATCCCTGGGAAGTGGATCAAACCCTTTTTGAGACCACCTGCAGATGCCAGGCAAAGAAAAGAAGCTGCCACAGCCTGGAAAAGAAGAAAAACCAAGCCACCTGGAAAAAAGACTCCTCCTCCAGGCCTGAAAAACAAACCTTCCACCTCTCAGTCTCCTTAAAATGTGTCTCCCTTCCCAAAATGACCCCTCAGTTTTGTTTTGAAAGAGGAGGAGTCCAAGGGAGCCATTGTTATTTAAGTTAATTGTATTTGTATTAATTTTATTTATGCTACACTGTCCCTAAAGTTACCTCCCTTGACAGCGTGATGACATCCTACCTGCTGCTGTCCCACCTGCTGCTGCAGCTCCTCCTGTACACCGGGAGCTCCAGCGGCCGGATTCCTTCCATTATCAAGGACATTGTATGGGGTTTCTTTATGGAGTTGTTAATTTTATTAGCCCTTCCTGCTTTTAAGTATTTAATTTTAAAATCCCTTGAATCCTCCCTTCGTTTTCAATGTAATAAAAAAGGGGGAGATGTTGGGGTCGCTCAGCCTGCTCTCAGGCTGAAATCATCAAATGTCAGTCAAACCAGGGCCATACACTGGGTGGATTTCCCCACCCAGGACGGTGGATCGGAAGGCGGACCAGAAGAGATCTAGGTTAACCCCCCTGAGTGGCTCCCAATCCTAAATTACCTCCCCCTGTTCCAGAAAGTTCTCCGTTTCTTAGTTATTAATTGGTTCCCTGTTATGACTCCCACCTCCCTGTTTTCCCCATTTGTTCTGAAAAATTGTATCCTCCCCTCTGCTTGTACCCCATTGGTTGTTTTCCCTTTCCCCGCCTTGCTCCACCCCCCCATAAAGGGGTGAGCCCGCTTCTTCTCGGCGCTTTTTTTCTGGTTCCTGGACCCTCCTGCAAATAAACCTGTTGGAACCCATACCAGAAGCCCCTCCCGCCTTCTTTGCTCTCCGGACTAACGCCGGCCTAATCCATCGGCTGCCCGATGTGCTTCCTCTGAGGAGGAGCCAGCGCACGCATCCATCTCACGCCTATTCCACTGAGCGGTCCAGCGAGGACGTTGTGGAGGCTAACGCTGCGTCCCCTCTGCCCGAGGGCACGCCGAGGCTTGTGATTACAAGCCCCTGGTTGCGTTAGGTTGGCTCCCCGAACAGGGACGACACACACGTGCGTTCCTGCATTGTCCTCGCTGCCAGGGGGCTGCGAGTGTCAGCGATTTGGAGCCGCCGACGCCTCTCGTGGCAGCGCGCTCTGTTTTAAAAGCCACGCTCCAAGAGGAGGTTGCCAACTCCTGCCAGGAGAACAGCCTGACCCGGAGGACCCCGCCGTGCCTTTTTGTTTCCAGGACCAGACGCCTGTGTCTTCTTCTCGTGTGTGTAAGTATTTTTGTGATTCCCTGCCCCTGGGAAATTACCTTTAATTTCTCCTTTTTGCCGGTGGTGGGTGAAGTTGAGGCTGAGGTTTAGGATGGGAGCTAAGCTTTCCCAGCCTCAGCAGGAGGTTTATCTCCAAGTTGGGGAGTCCCTGAAGAATTGTGGGTCAAAGTTATCAAAGGGGTTTTTGAAAAGGTTTGTTAAGTGGCTCTTCTTTTATTTTCCCCAGATGTCCCCTGTTAATTTGAAGTTGGCCACGTTTTGGCAATTTGTGGGGGACAAAATATTGGAATTAAACCAAAGGGGAGATTCCTCCGGAGAGAGCTTTCTCTACATGGTCTGGACTTTGAGAGATATACACAAAGCTAATCGGAAAATAAAAGAAAAGCCCTGAGTTCTCCCCAGTTCTTCCCAAGTCCCTCCTTCCTCCCCTCGTGTTCCTCATTCCACTACCCCTTCACTGAAAAGACCGGGAGGTGTAAAATGCCCAGAGGCACAGGGGTGCCACCGTCTCCCTGACTCTCCTCGATCCTCTCAGCCACCCCACCAAACTGGCCCTGACCAGGCTGTTTTGGCTTCTACCCAAACCCGCTCTCCTATGCCGTCTTCCCCAGTTCTCCCAAAAAGCGGTTCCCAGTTTTATTGCCCTCAAAATGACGGCGAAGGCTTTTCTTCGTCTACTGTTTTGTCCCCTTTCCCTGCTGTTCCTGGACTCCCCCAAAATGGAGGAGACCGCATGGCACAGCCCGCCTTTTTTCCTTCTTCTTCCCAAAATCCTCTTCTCCCCCCTCCTCCTCGCCCTTTACTGGCCCCGCCCCCTCCTAACGTGACGACTGCGAGCTCCTCTTTTGCGTCAGGTCCCGCCCCCTGCGTCGGGAGTCCCCGCCCTTCCTGTGGCCACTCCTCTTCATCCTCAGCCCCCGCCTACCGGGAGGAGCCTTCTGGTTCCCATGCCTCGCCTTCCCGTTCCCACGCTGTGGAAACCGGAACCGACACCATTTTGAACCCGGAACCGGAAGCCTCCTCTGGTCCCTTCGCCGCTCCGGTTACTTATAACCGAGCTGGCAGCAACCCCACCTGGAAACCCTTTGACCCTGCTGGGCTCAAAGAACTTTGTAAAGCCCAGAAGGAGTTTGGGAGGGAGAGTCCTTATTTCTGGAATCTCCTGCGGGCCACCCTCACTAATACAGTGCTGGTCCCAGCAGACCACCAAAGCATTTTTTCTTCCTTGCTTTCTCCAGCCGAATTCGAGATGTGGGATGATGGGTAGAGAAAGCAACTAAGAGAGGTCCTCCCAATCCTGTTGCAAGACCCTAATAATGCAGGGGTTTCCATGGACCACCTTACTGGTGAGCAGTTGCATGCCAAGCCACAGGACCAGGCCCGAAACACCCCAGAGCTGGTCTTAAATGCTGTAAAGCATGCGGTGGAGCAAGCATTTTTAATGATCCCCCCTAAATCAGTGCCTCTACTAAATTTTACTGAAATTCGGCAACTTCCAAATGAGCCATTTATTGACTTTATTGACAAATTAAAATTAGTGGTGGAGAAGCAAGTGGAAGATACAAGAATTAGAGAAAGCATAATCACTCAAATAGCAAAAGCTAATGCAAATGAACCTTGTAAGAGAGTAATTATGACCCTTCCACTTGATCCTCCACCAACGTTAAAGCAAATGATTCGACACTGCACAACCTTAGTTCCAATTGGCCAAACAAATTTAAAAACGAGGGGGAATGTGGTAGGAGCTGAGGGTGCCGCTGAGGCAACAGCACCTCAGGACAAGAGGATGACAAACAGAACCTGGACTTGTCATAGATGTGGCAAGCCAGGACATGTGGTCCGGAACTGCAGGGTTCCAGCCCCAATTAATCAAAGTTCCCAAGCTGTTTCCCCAGGCCAAGTAGCATCACCCACTCCCGTGGAGGTACAGCTGGGAAACTGAGGACCCAGCGCGGATCTGCGGCCCCGCGTGATGACATAAATAAAGAAGCCACAACCAGAAAAACTGTGACTAATGCTACTGCAACCACGATGGACTCCATGACACCTCGACGGGTCCTCGTGAGTTGCGAAGGACTGAAAGACTGCTGCTTGTTTATTATAGGTGACACCACGAATACACCACCAGAGATCTCAATAACACCAGAGATCGTCCAAGTAGGATCACAAGGACTCTTTACAATTAATATACAATGTATTAATCCACCTTTCTTCCTTGCAGCTGGCCAGGTTCTTGCCCAGGCCATCCTCATGCCCAGAAGTTCACCAGAAAACTACAACCCATCTGTCTTCTGGGCTGAGGTGGTAGGGGAGGATAAACTGATGCTAAGCTGCAAGATTTCATGCCAGGGCTCGGACATCAGCCTAGCAGGGATGATGGACACGGGGGCAGACGTGACGGTCATCGCCTCCAACAACTGGCTGTCACATTGGGGGTTGCAGCTGGCAGAAGGTATTGTTATGGGTGTGGGAGGATCTGTGGCTGCCCAGAGAATCAGGACGCTTGTCCAGATTGAGGGTCCAGAGGGGCAGATTGCAACAGTCCGTCCATTTGTTATTGACTCTGGGTTTACATTGTGGGGCAGGGATCTCATGTCCCAGTGGGGAGCCCAGGTTGAGATCCTATCTCAACCCCGGGATTTTTAGTAGGGGCCACTGCGGAGAGCCCCACCCAGAAATTGAATTGGCTCACCAATAAAAGGGTCTGGGTGGATCAGTGGCCTTTAAAAACACACCAATTGAGAGCGCTCACTGCACTCGTGGAGGAGCAGCTGGGGAAGGGGAACATCGAGCCTTCCAACAGCACTTGGAACTCCCCGGTCTTTTTGATCCGGAAGCCAGGGACAGACAAGTGGAGACTCCTTCACGACCTGTGGAAAATTAATGAGGTTATTGAGGACATGGGACCCCTGCAGCCCGGAATGCCATCACCCTCTATGCTCCCTAGGCAGTGGAAGCTAGCAGTCATAGACATCAAGGACTGCTTCTTCCATATCCCCCTGCATCCGGACGACGGGCCCTGGTTTGCCTTCTCGGTGCCTTCCCTCAACCGAGAGGCTCTCATGCAGCGCTACCACTGGCGAGTTCTGCCACAAGGCATGAAAAACTCGCCCACCATCTGCCAGTGGTATGTTGCTCGCATTCTGTCCCCTGTCCGGAAAAAGGCAGCTAGAGCTGTGATCCTGCATTACATGGACGATGTTTTGGTGTGTGCGCCCACGCAGCAGTACCTGGACTGGACTCTAGGGGAGGTAATCAGGGCTTTAGAGGCTGACGGATTCGAAATCCATCCCGAGAAGGTCCAGAAGACCTCACCCTTTAAATATCTAGGACTAAAAATAGAGGAGCAGACGGTGGTGCGCCAACCGTTAAAAATCAACGATAACCCCAAGACTCTGCAGGAACTCCATCAACTCTGCGGGTCCATCAACTGGGTGAGGCAGCTCCTGGGACTGATGACTGAGGACCTTGCCCCTCTGTTCAACCTGCTTTGTGGGAACGAGGATCTCACATCCCTGAGGCAGTTGACAGAAGAGGCAAGAAACTCCCTCATCAAGGTCCAGGAGGCACTGTCATCTGGCCAAGCCCATCGTTATGCCCCAGGTCGGCCCTTTCAATTTATAGTGTTGGGGAAAGTGCCATACCTCCATGGGCTGGTTTTCCAGTGGAACAAGGTGCAGAGGGATCCCCTTCTGATTATTGAGTGGGTTTTCCTCTCGCACCAGCCATCCAAAAGTATTACCACGCCACAGGAGCTCATGGCTCAGTTGGTGATAAAGGCTAGGTCTTGCCTCCGTACCCTTGCAGGGTGTGATTTCACATGTGTTTACCTGCCACTAACAACCAATGCACTGGACCATCTCCTTCAAAACAACAATCATCTCCAATTTGCCTTTGATAGTTATTCGGGACAAATATCGGCTCACAACCCAAAACACAAATTGTTCAATTCGGCCTTTAAATTAATTCCAAAAGAAATTCAGAGTTGTGAACCCCTCAATGCCCTGACGATCTTTACAGATGGTTCTGGGGCATCTCACAAGTCTGTCATTGCTTGGAGGAATCCTTGCCCTCAGAAGTGGGAGTCTGATGTGCAGGTGGTCGAAGGATCACCGCAGGTTGCAGAGCTTGCTGCAGTGGTCAGAGCATTTGAGCGGTTCAACGAACCTTTTCATTTGGTAACAGATTCCACATATGTAGCAGGAGTGGTGTCCAGAGCAGAAAGAGCATCGCTCAGAGAGGTGGCGAATCCAAAAATCTATAACTTGCTTTCGAAGCTAATCCAAATTGTCTACCACCGAAAGCAACCCTTTTACGTAATGCATGTGAGGTCACACACTGACCTGCCAGGATTTATTGCCGAAGGGAACAGGAGAGCAGATGCCCTAGCTATGCCCATCGAGTTAGCGAATCTGCCTAACAGATTCCAGCAAGCCCAGCTGAGCCATGCAATGTTCCATCAAAATGCTCCAGCTCTCATTCGAATGTTCCACCTCACTAGAGACCAGGCGAAAGCCATTGTGGCGACATGCCCCAACTGCCAAAAACATCAGCTTCCATCATTAGGTCAGGGGGTTAACCCCCAAGGCCTAGGCAGTTGTGAGGTATGGCAAACAGATGTCACCCACTTCCCCCAATTTGGCTGCCAGAAATATATTCATGTTTCAGTGGATACCTTTTCTGGTGCAACCTTTGCCTTATCTCACCATGGGGAGAGGGCCAAAGATGTCATCAACCACCTAGTACAGGCCTTTGCTGTGTTGGGGACACCAAATAAATTAAAAACTGACAATGGCCCTGTGTACACCTCTGCAGAGTTAAAGACATTCATGAGTGAGTGGGGTGTGGATCACATCACTGGCATCCCTCACTCGCCCACAGGCCAAGCCATCGTAGAAAGAAAGCATCAAACACTAAAAAGACTGCTAGAACAACAAAAAGGTGACAATGAGATCGCTGCCCCCATCATAAGACTGTCCAAAGCGTTGTTCACTTTGAACTTTTTAAATGGTTCCTATGAGGAACCTGATCCTCCCATCCTGAGACACTTCACAAACTCTGCCAAACATAAACTGACTGAGAGACCTGAGGTCCTAATAAAAGACCCTGATACTTTACAGATACGTGGCCCGTACCCCCTAGTCACCCAGGGTAGAGGCTACGGGTGTGTTTCCACCCCAGAAGGTCCAGGATGGATCCCTGGGAAGTGGATCAAACCCTTTTTGAGACCACCTGCAGATGCCAGGCAAAGAAAAGAAGCTGCCACAGCCTGGAAAAGAAGAAAAACCAAGCCACCTGGAAAAAAGACTCCTCCTCCAGGCCTGAAAAACAAACCTTCCACCTCTCAGTCTCCTTAAAATGTGTCTCCCTTCCCAAAATGACCCCTCAGTTTTGTTTTGAAAGAGGAGGAGTCCAAGGGAGCCATTGTTATTTAAGTTAATTGTATTTGTATTAATTTTATTTATGCTACACTGTCCCTAAAGTTACCTCCCTTGACAGCGTGATGACATCCTACCTGCTGCTGTCCCACCTGCTGCTGCAGCTCCTCCTGTACACCGGGAGCTCCAGCGGCCGGATTCCTTCCATTATCAAGGACATTGTATGGGGTTTCTTTATGGAGTTGTTAATTTTATTAGCCCTTCCTGCTTTTAAGTATTTAATTTTAAAATCCCTTGAATCCTCCCTTCGTTTTCAATGTAATAAAAAAGGGGGAGATGTTGGGGTCGCTCAGCCTGCTCTCAGGCTGAAATCATCAAATGTCAGTCAAACCAGGGCCATACACTGGGTGGATTTCCCCACCCAGGACGGTGGATCGGAAGGCGGACCAGAAGAGATCTAGGTTAACCCCCCTGAGTGGCTCCCAATCCTAAATTACCTCCCCCTGTTCCAGAAAGTTCTCCGTTTCTTAGTTATTAATTGGTTCCCTGTTATGACTCCCACCTCCCTGTTTTCCCCATTTGTTCTGAAAAATTGTATCCTCCCCTCTGCTTGTACCCCATTGGTTGTTTTCCCTTTCCCCGCCTTGCTCCACCCCCCCATAAAGGGGTGAGCCCGCTTCTTCTCGGCGCTTTTTTTCTGGTTCCTGGACCCTCCTGCAAATAAACCTGTTGGAACCCATACCAGAAGCCCCTCCCGCCTTCTTTGCTCTCCGGACTAACGCCGGCCTAATCCATCGGCTGCCCGATGTGCTTCCTCTGAGGAGGAGCCAGCGCACGCATCCATCTCACGCCTATTCCACTGAGCGGTCCAGCGAGGACGTTGTGGAGGCTAACGCTGCGTCCCCTCTGCCCGAGGGCACGCCGAGGCTTGTGATTACAAGCCCCTGGTTGCGTTAGGTTGGCTCCCCGAACAGGGACGACACACACGTGCGTTCCTGCATTGTCCTCGCTGCCAGGGGGCTGCGAGTGTCAGCGATTTGGAGCCGCCGACGCCTCTCGTGGCAGCGCGCTCTGTTTTAAAAGCCACGCTCCAAGAGGAGGTTGCCAACTCCTGCCAGGAGAACAGCCTGACCCGGAGGACCCCGCCGTGCCTTTTTGTTTCCAGGACCAGACGCCTGTGTCTTCTTCTCGTGTGTGTAAGTATTTTTGTGATTCCCTGCCCCTGGGAAATTACCTTTAATTTCTCCTTTTTGCCGGTGGTGGGTGAAGTTGAGGCTGAGGTTTAGGATGGGAGCTAAGCTTTCCCAGCCTCAGCAGGAGGTTTATCTCCAAGTTGGGGAGTCCCTGAAGAATTGTGGGTCAAAGTTATCAAAGGGGTTTTTGAAAAGGTTTGTTAAGTGGCTCTTCTTTTATTTTCCCCAGATGTCCCCTGTTAATTTGAAGTTGGCCACGTTTTGGCAATTTGTGGGGGACAAAATATTGGAATTAAACCAAAGGGGAGATTCCTCCGGAGAGAGCTTTCTCTACATGGTCTGGACTTTGAGAGATATACACAAAGCTAATCGGAAAATAAAAGAAAAGCCCTGAGTTCTCCCCAGTTCTTCCCAAGTCCCTCCTTCCTCCCCTCGTGTTCCTCATTCCACTACCCCTTCACTGAAAAGACCGGGAGGTGTAAAATGCCCAGAGGCACAGGGGTGCCACCGTCTCCCTGACTCTCCTCGATCCTCTCAGCCACCCCACCAAACTGGCCCTGACCAGGCTGTTTTGGCTTCTACCCAAACCCGCTCTCCTATGCCGTCTTCCCCAGTTCTCCCAAAAAGCGGTTCCCAGTTTTATTGCCCTCAAAATGACGGCGAAGGCTTTTCTTCGTCTACTGTTTTGTCCCCTTTCCCTGCTGTTCCTGGACTCCCCCAAAATGGAGGAGACCGCATGGCACAGCCCGCCTTTTTTCCTTCTTCTTCCCAAAATCCTCTTCTCCCCCCTCCTCCTCGCCCTTTACTGGCCCCGCCCCCTCCTAACGTGACGACTGCGAGCTCCTCTTTTGCGTCAGGTCCCGCCCCCTGCGTCGGGAGTCCCCGCCCTTCCTGTGGCCACTCCTCTTCATCCTCAGCCCCCGCCTACCGGGAGGAGCCTTCTGGTTCCCATGCCTCGCCTTCCCGTTCCCACGCTGTGGAAACCGGAACCGACACCATTTTGAACCCGGAACCGGAAGCCTCCTCTGGTCCCTTCGCCGCTCCGGTTACTTATAACCGAGCTGGCAGCAACCCCACCTGGAAACCCTTTGACCCTGCTGGGCTCAAAGAACTTTGTAAAGCCCAGAAGGAGTTTGGGAGGGAGAGTCCTTATTTCTGGAATCTCCTGCGGGCCACCCTCACTAATACAGTGCTGGTCCCAGCAGACCACCAAAGCATTTTTTCTTCCTTGCTTTCTCCAGCCGAATTCGAGATGTGGGATGATGGGTAGAGAAAGCAACTAAGAGAGGTCCTCCCAATCCTGTTGCAAGACCCTAATAATGCAGGGGTTTCCATGGACCACCTTACTGGTGAGCAGTTGCATGCCAAGCCACAGGACCAGGCCCGAAACACCCCAGAGCTGGTCTTAAATGCTGTAAAGCATGCGGTGGAGCAAGCATTTTTAATGATCCCCCCTAAATCAGTGCCTCTACTAAATTTTACTGAAATTCGGCAACTTCCAAATGAGCCATTTATTGACTTTATTGACAAATTAAAATTAGTGGTGGAGAAGCAAGTGGAAGATACAAGAATTAGAGAAAGCATAATCACTCAAATAGCAAAAGCTAATGCAAATGAACCTTGTAAGAGAGTAATTATGACCCTTCCACTTGATCCTCCACCAACGTTAAAGCAAATGATTCGACACTGCACAACCTTAGTTCCAATTGGCCAAACAAATTTAAAAACGAGGGGGAATGTGGTAGGAGCTGAGGGTGCCGCTGAGGCAACAGCACCTCAGGACAAGAGGATGACAAACAGAACCTGGACTTGTCATAGATGTGGCAAGCCAGGACATGTGGTCCGGAACTGCAGGGTTCCAGCCCCAATTAATCAAAGTTCCCAAGCTGTTTCCCCAGGCCAAGTAGCATCACCCACTCCCGTGGAGGTACAGCTGGGAAACTGAGGACCCAGCGCGGATCTGCGGCCCCGCGTGATGACATAAATAAAGAAGCCACAACCAGAAAAACTGTGACTAATGCTACTGCAACCACGATGGACTCCATGACACCTCGACGGGTCCTCGTGAGTTGCGAAGGACTGAAAGACTGCTGCTTGTTTATTATAGGTGACACCACGAATACACCACCAGAGATCTCAATAACACCAGAGATCGTCCAAGTAGGATCACAAGGACTCTTTACAATTAATATACAATGTATTAATCCACCTTTCTTCCTTGCAGCTGGCCAGGTTCTTGCCCAGGCCATCCTCATGCCCAGAAGTTCACCAGAAAACTACAACCCATCTGTCTTCTGGGCTGAGGTGGTAGGGGAGGATAAACTGATGCTAAGCTGCAAGATTTCATGCCAGGGCTCGGACATCAGCCTAGCAGGGATGATGGACACGGGGGCAGACGTGACGGTCATCGCCTCCAACAACTGGCTGTCACATTGGGGGTTGCAGCTGGCAGAAGGTATTGTTATGGGTGTGGGAGGATCTGTGGCTGCCCAGAGAATCAGGACGCTTGTCCAGATTGAGGGTCCAGAGGGGCAGATTGCAACAGTCCGTCCATTTGTTATTGACTCTGGGTTTACATTGTGGGGCAGGGATCTCATGTCCCAGTGGGGAGCCCAGGTTGAGATCCTATCTCAACCCCGGGATTTTTAGTAGGGGCCACTGCGGAGAGCCCCACCCAGAAATTGAATTGGCTCACCAATAAAAGGGTCTGGGTGGATCAGTGGCCTTTAAAAACACACCAATTGAGAGCGCTCACTGCACTCGTGGAGGAGCAGCTGGGGAAGGGGAACATCGAGCCTTCCAACAGCACTTGGAACTCCCCGGTCTTTTTGATCCGGAAGCCAGGGACAGACAAGTGGAGACTCCTTCACGACCTGTGGAAAATTAATGAGGTTATTGAGGACATGGGACCCCTGCAGCCCGGAATGCCATCACCCTCTATGCTCCCTAGGCAGTGGAAGCTAGCAGTCATAGACATCAAGGACTGCTTCTTCCATATCCCCCTGCATCCGGACGACGGGCCCTGGTTTGCCTTCTCGGTGCCTTCCCTCAACCGAGAGGCTCTCATGCAGCGCTACCACTGGCGAGTTCTGCCACAAGGCATGAAAAACTCGCCCACCATCTGCCAGTGGTATGTTGCTCGCATTCTGTCCCCTGTCCGGAAAAAGGCAGCTAGAGCTGTGATCCTGCATTACATGGACGATGTTTTGGTGTGTGCGCCCACGCAGCAGTACCTGGACTGGACTCTAGGGGAGGTAATCAGGGCTTTAGAGGCTGACGGATTCGAAATCCATCCCGAGAAGGTCCAGAAGACCTCACCCTTTAAATATCTAGGACTAAAAATAGAGGAGCAGACGGTGGTGCGCCAACCGTTAAAAATCAACGATAACCCCAAGACTCTGCAGGAACTCCATCAACTCTGCGGGTCCATCAACTGGGTGAGGCAGCTCCTGGGACTGATGACTGAGGACCTTGCCCCTCTGTTCAACCTGCTTTGTGGGAACGAGGATCTCACATCCCTGAGGCAGTTGACAGAAGAGGCAAGAAACTCCCTCATCAAGGTCCAGGAGGCACTGTCATCTGGCCAAGCCCATCGTTATGCCCCAGGTCGGCCCTTTCAATTTATAGTGTTGGGGAAAGTGCCATACCTCCATGGGCTGGTTTTCCAGTGGAACAAGGTGCAGAGGGATCCCCTTCTGATTATTGAGTGGGTTTTCCTCTCGCACCAGCCATCCAAAAGTATTACCACGCCACAGGAGCTCATGGCTCAGTTGGTGATAAAGGCTAGGTCTTGCCTCCGTACCCTTGCAGGGTGTGATTTCACATGTGTTTACCTGCCACTAACAACCAATGCACTGGACCATCTCCTTCAAAACAACAATCATCTCCAATTTGCCTTTGATAGTTATTCGGGACAAATATCGGCTCACAACCCAAAACACAAATTGTTCAATTCGGCCTTTAAATTAATTCCAAAAGAAATTCAGAGTTGTGAACCCCTCAATGCCCTGACGATCTTTACAGATGGTTCTGGGGCATCTCACAAGTCTGTCATTGCTTGGAGGAATCCTTGCCCTCAGAAGTGGGAGTCTGATGTGCAGGTGGTCGAAGGATCACCGCAGGTTGCAGAGCTTGCTGCAGTGGTCAGAGCATTTGAGCGGTTCAACGAACCTTTTCATTTGGTAACAGATTCCACATATGTAGCAGGAGTGGTGTCCAGAGCAGAAAGAGCATCGCTCAGAGAGGTGGCGAATCCAAAAATCTATAACTTGCTTTCGAAGCTAATCCAAATTGTCTACCACCGAAAGCAACCCTTTTACGTAATGCATGTGAGGTCACACACTGACCTGCCAGGATTTATTGCCGAAGGGAACAGGAGAGCAGATGCCCTAGCTATGCCCATCGAGTTAGCGAATCTGCCTAACAGATTCCAGCAAGCCCAGCTGAGCCATGCAATGTTCCATCAAAATGCTCCAGCTCTCATTCGAATGTTCCACCTCACTAGAGACCAGGCGAAAGCCATTGTGGCGACATGCCCCAACTGCCAAAAACATCAGCTTCCATCATTAGGTCAGGGGGTTAACCCCCAAGGCCTAGGCAGTTGTGAGGTATGGCAAACAGATGTCACCCACTTCCCCCAATTTGGCTGCCAGAAATATATTCATGTTTCAGTGGATACCTTTTCTGGTGCAACCTTTGCCTTATCTCACCATGGGGAGAGGGCCAAAGATGTCATCAACCACCTAGTACAGGCCTTTGCTGTGTTGGGGACACCAAATAAATTAAAAACTGACAATGGCCCTGTGTACACCTCTGCAGAGTTAAAGACATTCATGAGTGAGTGGGGTGTGGATCACATCACTGGCATCCCTCACTCGCCCACAGGCCAAGCCATCGTAGAAAGAAAGCATCAAACACTAAAAAGACTGCTAGAACAACAAAAAGGTGACAATGAGATCGCTGCCCCCATCATAAGACTGTCCAAAGCGTTGTTCACTTTGAACTTTTTAAATGGTTCCTATGAGGAACCTGATCCTCCCATCCTGAGACACTTCACAAACTCTGCCAAACATAAACTGACTGAGAGACCTGAGGTCCTAATAAAAGACCCTGATACTTTACAGATACGTGGCCCGTACCCCCTAGTCACCCAGGGTAGAGGCTACGGGTGTGTTTCCACCCCAGAAGGTCCAGGATGGATCCCTGGGAAGTGGATCAAACCCTTTTTGAGACCACCTGCAGATGCCAGGCAAAGAAAAGAAGCTGCCACAGCCTGGAAAAGAAGAAAAACCAAGCCACCTGGAAAAAAGACTCCTCCTCCAGGCCTGAAAAACAAACCTTCCACCTCTCAGTCTCCTTAAAATGTGTCTCCCTTCCCAAAATGACCCCTCAGTTTTGTTTTGAAAGAGGAGGAGTCCAAGGGAGCCATTGTTATTTAAGTTAATTGTATTTGTATTAATTTTATTTATGCTACACTGTCCCTAAAGTTACCTCCCTTGACAGCGTGATGACATCCTACCTGCTGCTGTCCCACCTGCTGCTGCAGCTCCTCCTGTACACCGGGAGCTCCAGCGGCCGGATTCCTTCCATTATCAAGGACATTGTATGGGGTTTCTTTATGGAGTTGTTAATTTTATTAGCCCTTCCTGCTTTTAAGTATTTAATTTTAAAATCCCTTGAATCCTCCCTTCGTTTTCAATGTAATAAAAAAGGGGGAGATGTTGGGGTCGCTCAGCCTGCTCTCAGGCTGAAATCATCAAATGTCAGTCAAACCAGGGCCATACACTGGGTGGATTTCCCCACCCAGGACGGTGGATCGGAAGGCGGACCAGAAGAGATCTAGGTTAACCCCCCTGAGTGGCTCCCAATCCTAAATTACCTCCCCCTGTTCCAGAAAGTTCTCCGTTTCTTAGTTATTAATTGGTTCCCTGTTATGACTCCCACCTCCCTGTTTTCCCCATTTGTTCTGAAAAATTGTATCCTCCCCTCTGCTTGTACCCCATTGGTTGTTTTCCCTTTCCCCGCCTTGCTCCACCCCCCCATAAAGGGGTGAGCCCGCTTCTTCTCGGCGCTTTTTTTCTGGTTCCTGGACCCTCCTGCAAATAAACCTGTTGGAACCCATACCAGAAGCCCCTCCCGCCTTCTTTGCTCTCCGGACTAACGCCGGCCTAATCCATCGGCTGCCCGATGTGCTTCCTCTGAGGAGGAGCCAGCGCACGCATCCATCTCACGCCTATTCCACTGAGCGGTCCAGCGAGGACGTTGTGGAGGCTAACGCTGCGTCCCCTCTGCCCGAGGGCACGCCGAGGCTTGTGATTACAAGCCCCTGGTTGCGTTAGGTTGGCTCCCCGAACAGGGACGACACACACGTGCGTTCCTGCATTGTCCTCGCTGCCAGGGGGCTGCGAGTGTCAGCGATTTGGAGCCGCCGACGCCTCTCGTGGCAGCGCGCTCTGTTTTAAAAGCCACGCTCCAAGAGGAGGTTGCCAACTCCTGCCAGGAGAACAGCCTGACCCGGAGGACCCCGCCGTGCCTTTTTGTTTCCAGGACCAGACGCCTGTGTCTTCTTCTCGTGTGTGTAAGTATTTTTGTGATTCCCTGCCCCTGGGAAATTACCTTTAATTTCTCCTTTTTGCCGGTGGTGGGTGAAGTTGAGGCTGAGGTTTAGGATGGGAGCTAAGCTTTCCCAGCCTCAGCAGGAGGTTTATCTCCAAGTTGGGGAGTCCCTGAAGAATTGTGGGTCAAAGTTATCAAAGGGGTTTTTGAAAAGGTTTGTTAAGTGGCTCTTCTTTTATTTTCCCCAGATGTCCCCTGTTAATTTGAAGTTGGCCACGTTTTGGCAATTTGTGGGGGACAAAATATTGGAATTAAACCAAAGGGGAGATTCCTCCGGAGAGAGCTTTCTCTACATGGTCTGGACTTTGAGAGATATACACAAAGCTAATCGGAAAATAAAAGAAAAGCCCTGAGTTCTCCCCAGTTCTTCCCAAGTCCCTCCTTCCTCCCCTCGTGTTCCTCATTCCACTACCCCTTCACTGAAAAGACCGGGAGGTGTAAAATGCCCAGAGGCACAGGGGTGCCACCGTCTCCCTGACTCTCCTCGATCCTCTCAGCCACCCCACCAAACTGGCCCTGACCAGGCTGTTTTGGCTTCTACCCAAACCCGCTCTCCTATGCCGTCTTCCCCAGTTCTCCCAAAAAGCGGTTCCCAGTTTTATTGCCCTCAAAATGACGGCGAAGGCTTTTCTTCGTCTACTGTTTTGTCCCCTTTCCCTGCTGTTCCTGGACTCCCCCAAAATGGAGGAGACCGCATGGCACAGCCCGCCTTTTTTCCTTCTTCTTCCCAAAATCCTCTTCTCCCCCCTCCTCCTCGCCCTTTACTGGCCCCGCCCCCTCCTAACGTGACGACTGCGAGCTCCTCTTTTGCGTCAGGTCCCGCCCCCTGCGTCGGGAGTCCCCGCCCTTCCTGTGGCCACTCCTCTTCATCCTCAGCCCCCGCCTACCGGGAGGAGCCTTCTGGTTCCCATGCCTCGCCTTCCCGTTCCCACGCTGTGGAAACCGGAACCGACACCATTTTGAACCCGGAACCGGAAGCCTCCTCTGGTCCCTTCGCCGCTCCGGTTACTTATAACCGAGCTGGCAGCAACCCCACCTGGAAACCCTTTGACCCTGCTGGGCTCAAAGAACTTTGTAAAGCCCAGAAGGAGTTTGGGAGGGAGAGTCCTTATTTCTGGAATCTCCTGCGGGCCACCCTCACTAATACAGTGCTGGTCCCAGCAGACCACCAAAGCATTTTTTCTTCCTTGCTTTCTCCAGCCGAATTCGAGATGTGGGATGATGGGTAGAGAAAGCAACTAAGAGAGGTCCTCCCAATCCTGTTGCAAGACCCTAATAATGCAGGGGTTTCCATGGACCACCTTACTGGTGAGCAGTTGCATGCCAAGCCACAGGACCAGGCCCGAAACACCCCAGAGCTGGTCTTAAATGCTGTAAAGCATGCGGTGGAGCAAGCATTTTTAATGATCCCCCCTAAATCAGTGCCTCTACTAAATTTTACTGAAATTCGGCAACTTCCAAATGAGCCATTTATTGACTTTATTGACAAATTAAAATTAGTGGTGGAGAAGCAAGTGGAAGATACAAGAATTAGAGAAAGCATAATCACTCAAATAGCAAAAGCTAATGCAAATGAACCTTGTAAGAGAGTAATTATGACCCTTCCACTTGATCCTCCACCAACGTTAAAGCAAATGATTCGACACTGCACAACCTTAGTTCCAATTGGCCAAACAAATTTAAAAACGAGGGGGAATGTGGTAGGAGCTGAGGGTGCCGCTGAGGCAACAGCACCTCAGGACAAGAGGATGACAAACAGAACCTGGACTTGTCATAGATGTGGCAAGCCAGGACATGTGGTCCGGAACTGCAGGGTTCCAGCCCCAATTAATCAAAGTTCCCAAGCTGTTTCCCCAGGCCAAGTAGCATCACCCACTCCCGTGGAGGTACAGCTGGGAAACTGAGGACCCAGCGCGGATCTGCGGCCCCGCGTGATGACATAAATAAAGAAGCCACAACCAGAAAAACTGTGACTAATGCTACTGCAACCACGATGGACTCCATGACACCTCGACGGGTCCTCGTGAGTTGCGAAGGACTGAAAGACTGCTGCTTGTTTATTATAGGTGACACCACGAATACACCACCAGAGATCTCAATAACACCAGAGATCGTCCAAGTAGGATCACAAGGACTCTTTACAATTAATATACAATGTATTAATCCACCTTTCTTCCTTGCAGCTGGCCAGGTTCTTGCCCAGGCCATCCTCATGCCCAGAAGTTCACCAGAAAACTACAACCCATCTGTCTTCTGGGCTGAGGTGGTAGGGGAGGATAAACTGATGCTAAGCTGCAAGATTTCATGCCAGGGCTCGGACATCAGCCTAGCAGGGATGATGGACACGGGGGCAGACGTGACGGTCATCGCCTCCAACAACTGGCTGTCACATTGGGGGTTGCAGCTGGCAGAAGGTATTGTTATGGGTGTGGGAGGATCTGTGGCTGCCCAGAGAATCAGGACGCTTGTCCAGATTGAGGGTCCAGAGGGGCAGATTGCAACAGTCCGTCCATTTGTTATTGACTCTGGGTTTACATTGTGGGGCAGGGATCTCATGTCCCAGTGGGGAGCCCAGGTTGAGATCCTATCTCAACCCCGGGATTTTTAGTAGGGGCCACTGCGGAGAGCCCCACCCAGAAATTGAATTGGCTCACCAATAAAAGGGTCTGGGTGGATCAGTGGCCTTTAAAAACACACCAATTGAGAGCGCTCACTGCACTCGTGGAGGAGCAGCTGGGGAAGGGGAACATCGAGCCTTCCAACAGCACTTGGAACTCCCCGGTCTTTTTGATCCGGAAGCCAGGGACAGACAAGTGGAGACTCCTTCACGACCTGTGGAAAATTAATGAGGTTATTGAGGACATGGGACCCCTGCAGCCCGGAATGCCATCACCCTCTATGCTCCCTAGGCAGTGGAAGCTAGCAGTCATAGACATCAAGGACTGCTTCTTCCATATCCCCCTGCATCCGGACGACGGGCCCTGGTTTGCCTTCTCGGTGCCTTCCCTCAACCGAGAGGCTCTCATGCAGCGCTACCACTGGCGAGTTCTGCCACAAGGCATGAAAAACTCGCCCACCATCTGCCAGTGGTATGTTGCTCGCATTCTGTCCCCTGTCCGGAAAAAGGCAGCTAGAGCTGTGATCCTGCATTACATGGACGATGTTTTGGTGTGTGCGCCCACGCAGCAGTACCTGGACTGGACTCTAGGGGAGGTAATCAGGGCTTTAGAGGCTGACGGATTCGAAATCCATCCCGAGAAGGTCCAGAAGACCTCACCCTTTAAATATCTAGGACTAAAAATAGAGGAGCAGACGGTGGTGCGCCAACCGTTAAAAATCAACGATAACCCCAAGACTCTGCAGGAACTCCATCAACTCTGCGGGTCCATCAACTGGGTGAGGCAGCTCCTGGGACTGATGACTGAGGACCTTGCCCCTCTGTTCAACCTGCTTTGTGGGAACGAGGATCTCACATCCCTGAGGCAGTTGACAGAAGAGGCAAGAAACTCCCTCATCAAGGTCCAGGAGGCACTGTCATCTGGCCAAGCCCATCGTTATGCCCCAGGTCGGCCCTTTCAATTTATAGTGTTGGGGAAAGTGCCATACCTCCATGGGCTGGTTTTCCAGTGGAACAAGGTGCAGAGGGATCCCCTTCTGATTATTGAGTGGGTTTTCCTCTCGCACCAGCCATCCAAAAGTATTACCACGCCACAGGAGCTCATGGCTCAGTTGGTGATAAAGGCTAGGTCTTGCCTCCGTACCCTTGCAGGGTGTGATTTCACATGTGTTTACCTGCCACTAACAACCAATGCACTGGACCATCTCCTTCAAAACAACAATCATCTCCAATTTGCCTTTGATAGTTATTCGGGACAAATATCGGCTCACAACCCAAAACACAAATTGTTCAATTCGGCCTTTAAATTAATTCCAAAAGAAATTCAGAGTTGTGAACCCCTCAATGCCCTGACGATCTTTACAGATGGTTCTGGGGCATCTCACAAGTCTGTCATTGCTTGGAGGAATCCTTGCCCTCAGAAGTGGGAGTCTGATGTGCAGGTGGTCGAAGGATCACCGCAGGTTGCAGAGCTTGCTGCAGTGGTCAGAGCATTTGAGCGGTTCAACGAACCTTTTCATTTGGTAACAGATTCCACATATGTAGCAGGAGTGGTGTCCAGAGCAGAAAGAGCATCGCTCAGAGAGGTGGCGAATCCAAAAATCTATAACTTGCTTTCGAAGCTAATCCAAATTGTCTACCACCGAAAGCAACCCTTTTACGTAATGCATGTGAGGTCACACACTGACCTGCCAGGATTTATTGCCGAAGGGAACAGGAGAGCAGATGCCCTAGCTATGCCCATCGAGTTAGCGAATCTGCCTAACAGATTCCAGCAAGCCCAGCTGAGCCATGCAATGTTCCATCAAAATGCTCCAGCTCTCATTCGAATGTTCCACCTCACTAGAGACCAGGCGAAAGCCATTGTGGCGACATGCCCCAACTGCCAAAAACATCAGCTTCCATCATTAGGTCAGGGGGTTAACCCCCAAGGCCTAGGCAGTTGTGAGGTATGGCAAACAGATGTCACCCACTTCCCCCAATTTGGCTGCCAGAAATATATTCATGTTTCAGTGGATACCTTTTCTGGTGCAACCTTTGCCTTATCTCACCATGGGGAGAGGGCCAAAGATGTCATCAACCACCTAGTACAGGCCTTTGCTGTGTTGGGGACACCAAATAAATTAAAAACTGACAATGGCCCTGTGTACACCTCTGCAGAGTTAAAGACATTCATGAGTGAGTGGGGTGTGGATCACATCACTGGCATCCCTCACTCGCCCACAGGCCAAGCCATCGTAGAAAGAAAGCATCAAACACTAAAAAGACTGCTAGAACAACAAAAAGGTGACAATGAGATCGCTGCCCCCATCATAAGACTGTCCAAAGCGTTGTTCACTTTGAACTTTTTAAATGGTTCCTATGAGGAACCTGATCCTCCCATCCTGAGACACTTCACAAACTCTGCCAAACATAAACTGACTGAGAGACCTGAGGTCCTAATAAAAGACCCTGATACTTTACAGATAGGTGGCCCGTACCCCCTAGTCACCCAGGGTAGAGGCTACGGGTGTGTTTCCACCCCAGAAGGTCCAGGATGGATCCCTGGGAAGTGGATCAAACCCTTTTTGAGACCACCTGCAGATGCCAGGCAAAGAAAAGAAGCTGCCACAGCCTGGAAAAGAAGAAAAACCAAGCCACCTGGAAAAAAGACTCCTCCTCCAGGCCTGAAAAACAAACCTTCCACCTCTCAGTCTCCTTAAAATGTGTCTCCCTTCCCAAAATGACCCCTCAGTTTTGTTTTGAAAGAGGGGGAGTCCAAGGGAGCCATTGTTATTTAAGTTAATTGTATTTGTATTAATTTTATTTATGCTACACTGTCCCTAAAGTTACCTCCCTTGACAGCGTGATGACATCCTACCTGCTGCTGTCCCACCTGCTGCTGCAGCTCCTCCTGTACACCGGGAGCTCCAGCGGCCGGATTCCTTCCATTATCAAGGACATTGTATGGGGTTTCTTTATGGAGTTGTTAATTTTATTAGCCCTTCCTGCTTTTAAGTATTTAATTTTAAAATCCCTTGAATCCTCCCTTCGTTTTCAATGTAATAAAAAAGGGGGAGATGTTGGGGTCGCTCAGCCTGCTCTCAGGCTGAAATCATCAAATGTCAGTCAAACCAGGGCCATACACTGGGTGGATTTCCCCACCCAGGACGGTGGATCGGAAGGCGGACCAGAAGAGATCTAGGTTAACCCCCCTGAGTGGCTCCCAATCCTAAATTACCTCCCCCTGTTCCAGAAAGTTCTCCGTTTCTTAGTTATTAATTGGTTCCCTGTTATGACTCCCACCTCCCTGTTTTCCCCATTTGTTCTGAAAAATTGTATCCTCCCCTCTGCTTGTACCCCATTGGTTGTTTTCCCTTTCCCCGCCTTGCTCCACCCCCCCATAAAGGGGTGAGCCCGCTTCTTCTCGGCGCTTTTTTTCTGGTTCCTGGACCCTCCTGCAAATAAACCTGTTGGAACCCATACCAGAAGCCCCTCCCGCCTTCTTTGCTCTCCGGACTAACGCCGGCCTAATCCATCGGCTGCCCGATGTGCTTCCTCTGAGGAGGAGCCAGCGCACGCATCCATCTCACGCCTATTCCACTGAGCGGTCCAGCGAGGACGTTGTGGAGGCTAACGCTGCGTCCCCTCTGCCCGAGGGCACGCCGAGGCTTGTGATTACAAGCCCCTGGTTGCGTTAGGTTGGCTCCCCGAACAGGGACGACACACACGTGCGTTCCTGCATTGTCCTCGCTGCCAGGGGGCTGCGAGTGTCAGCGATTTGGAGCCGCCGACGCCTCTCGTGGCAGCGCGCTCTGTTTTAAAAGCCACGCTCCAAGAGGAGGTTGCCAACTCCTGCCAGGAGAACAGCCTGACCCGGAGGACCCCGCCGTGCCTTTTTGTTTCCAGGACCAGACGCCTGTGTCTTCTTCTCGTGTGTGTAAGTATTTTTGTGATTCCCTGCCCCTGGGAAATTACCTTTAATTTCTCCTTTTTGCCGGTGGTGGGTGAAGTTGAGGCTGAGGTTTAGGATGGGAGCTAAGCTTTCCCAGCCTCAGCAGGAGGTTTATCTCCAAGTTGGGGAGTCCCTGAAGAATTGTGGGTCAAAGTTATCAAAGGGGTTTTTGAAAAGGTTTGTTAAGTGGCTCTTCTTTTATTTTCCCCAGATGTCCCCTGTTAATTTGAAGTTGGCCACGTTTTGGCAATTTGTGGGGGACAAAATATTGGAATTAAACCAAAGGGGAGATTCCTCCCGAGAGAGCTTTCTCTACATGGTCTGGACTTTGAGAGATATACACAAAGCTAATCGGAAAATAAAAGAAAAGCCCTGAGTTCTCCCCAGTTCTTCCCAAGTCCCTCCTTCCTCCCCTCGTGTTCCTCATTCCACTACCCCTTCACTGAAAAGACCGGGAGGTGTAAAATGCCCAGAGGCACAGGGGTGCCACCGTCTCCCTGACTCTCCTCGATCCTCTCAGCCACCCCACCAAACTGGCCCTGACCAGGCTGTTTTGGCTTCTACCCAAACCCGCTCTCCTATGCCGTCTTCCCCAGTTCTCCCAAAAAGCGGTTCCCAGTTTTATTGCCCTCAAAATGACGGCGAAGGCTTTTCTTCGTCTACTGTTTTGTCCCCTTTCCCTGCTGTTCCTGGACTCCCCCAAAATGGAGGAGACCGCATGGCACAGCCCGCCTTTTTTCCTTCTTCTTCCCAAAATCCTCTTCTCCCCCCTCCTCCTCGCCCTTTACTGGCCCCGCCCCCTCCTAACGTGACGACTGCGAGCTCCTCTTTTGCGTCAGGTCCCGCCCCCTGCGTCGGGAGTCCCCGCCCTTCCTGTGGCCACTCCTCTTCATCCTCAGCCCCCGCCTACCGGGAGGAGCCTTCTGGTTCCCATGCCTCGCCTTCCCGTTCCCACGCTGTGGAAACCGGAACCGACACCATTTTGAACCCGGAACCGGAAGCCTCCTCTGGTCCCTTCGCCGCTCCGGTTACTTATAACCGAGCTGGCAGCAACCCCACCTGGAAACCCTTTGACCCTGCTGGGCTCAAAGAACTTTGTAAAGCCCAGAAGGAGTTTGGGAGGGAGAGTCCTTATTTCTGGAATCTCCTGCGGGCCACCCTCACTAATACAGTGCTGGTCCCAGCAGACCACCAAAGCATTTTTTCTTCCTTGCTTTCTCCAGCCGAATTCGAGATGTGGGATGATGGGTAGAGAAAGCAACTAAGAGAGGTCCTCCCAATCCTGTTGCAAGACCCTAATAATGCTGATGTTTTAGTTGTTGTTGAGCAGTGCTTACCTTGAGTCAAGGGACTTTCAGTGTCTCATGCTCTGCCAGTGTGAGAGACTGGAAAGACTGATGTCTCACGACATTTTGGGATGCATGTGTGGGGGGGAGGTGGCAGGTCAGGCCTTGCCCTGTCGAGGCAGTGCAGTGCCCCACACCCTCCACCCCTAGAGGCTGTATCCCGGCCTGGCAGTGTCTGCCAATCATGGCACACCAGAGGCAATGCTCCACACCTGCCCCTGGAGCCCCTAACCCAGCTTCTAAGTGGCTAAATGACCGGAAGTTCCACCTGGGAGAAGGGCCCAGGAAGGCCAAGGGGTATTTAAGGCTGAACGTGAGGCTATCACATTTTTCCAGACCCTACCTTCTCTTAGAGTTTCTATCTGAACACCACTAGAATCCAGGAGATGGTAGCTATATGTATGCTTTTCTATATCTTTTCTGTCTTTCTCTTTCTTTTTCTAATTCCCTCTTCCTGGAATTTCTTGAGTAACTTGAAATTGAACAGGCTTAAAGTTTGCTAAGTTGAATGGGCCAAGTTAAAGCTTTGAGAAGTGTTTTATGTTGATTGAATGTTGTACTAAACTTTTTGCCAAAGTTCTCTGATTTTTCTAAAGTTGCTAGTAAAGTCTTTTGTGTTGTTTTGACCTCTTGAGAATATCTTGTTGGTATTTCTCCCGTACATCTAACTCAGAGTACATGAACCATTGTAAGCCCTTTTAAAAGTCTCATCGAGTGAGTTGTTTGGGGCCTTACAGCCAGTGAGGAGCTGCACAAGAAGCTGGGAGAGAACATAGCTGGGACAGCTGACCTGAACTGGCCAAAGGTATATTCCATACCATACAATGTCATGCTCAGTATGTAAACTGGGGGAGTTACTCGGAAGGGGGGCCAATCACTGCTCAGGGACTGGCTGGGCATCAGTCAGCAGGTGGTAAGCAAATGTATTGTGCATTACTTGTTTCTCTTGAGTTCTGTTACTCTTTCTCTCTCTCCTTATCATTACAATATTATTATTAATATTAATAGCATATTTTGTGTTATTATAATAATATTTTGTTTCAGTTATGAAGCTATTCTTATCTCAACCCACAAAGTTTACCTTTTTTTTCAGATTCTCCTCCCCACTGGGAGGGGTGGGGGGAGTGAGCAAGCAGCTGTGTGGTACCTAATTGCTAGCTGAGGTTAAACCACAACAGTCAAGCACAGATCAACTGTTTCAGGTTTCTGTGTAAGTACAAGATAATGATTGAACTTGGTATGTTTTCCAGTTGTGTTGCTGCAATATCTACAGAGGAACACTGAAGGTCTGTGTTACTTTGGGACTCACATAAAACAATTCATTATGCATAGTGGTGATGTCGGTAGTGCATGCCAAATAGTTAAATCTAATGTAGCATACAGTTTCATTAAGGCACAACAAAATTAATCTATCTCTTCCCACCAGGAGGTTTAAACAAAAGCAATGGAGAAGGAGATGCGTGTAAAAAGCAGCAATTCATTAATAAAATGGACACATGTTAAATAATTAGGCTTATAACAATAGATTAGAGGACTAAATGATCTCTTTTATTTGCCATAAAATATGAGCAAGTCCGAACCCTTTGTTCTGGTTTGGCCAAATTTAGAAATATATCCTCTGAGAGAAGGCACAACCACACCTCCCCCACCAGGTTCTGGAAAAAATAAATTTTCCTTGAAGGAAAGTGAAGGAGATAAAACTATTTATTTAACAAACACACGGGAAAGGAAAATAATGCTAAATAATAAAATCTGTCGCTGTGGAGGAAAAAACCTGGGAAAGTGTTAGAGTCCTCCCTTTGGTCTCCTTGGAGCTGGGGCTGGGCCCAGGGCCAGGCCCTTTGTGCCTGGTGGAAAGTCCTCCCGATGTGCTCTGATGTTAAAGCAATCAAGCAGTCCAGTAGAAAAGGGGAAAAATCCAAAATTCCAGGGAAGGAAAAATTCAACTCTCAGTCTCTCTCCGGAGAACAAAGCAGCTGAACCACTGGCCAAAAAACTGTCCCGGAAGCAGCAAGCCAGGTGCTTCCTCCCTCCCCTGCTGCAGGTGGGAAAAAAAAATTGCTATCTGTGGGTGACCTTGAACAAGCTGCAAACTGCTTTGCAAAAGTTTTGCTCAGTTTTTTCCTTCCCCCTCTCAGGCTCAGTTTAGAGGCATAGAAAGGCACAGGAATTAATTTCTGGGCATAGGCAGCGATATGGGATACACATCATAAGGTCACCCCAAGACACCCGAGTGTTGGGTTAGGCACATAAATGCAATCTTAACTGCCTTCTGATTTCCTTCCATGAAAGATGTGCACATGCAGATCAAAATGATGCCAATCGTTTCTTTTAATAAATTCATTCTGGTTTGCAGAAACTGCCTGTGGGATACTATTTGCATTCAGTGACTTGGCTTCAGATCTCCATTGGGAAATTGAAAATGAAAGAGTTAACTCAAAGAACCACAGCTGCCATAGCTGTCACTAAACTGATGTACAATAACTCATGTAATATGCAATTAATCATGCTGAAACTAAGGGGCTATCAACAGAGGGATGGAGCTTTCTCTTGCCTGATTAGTAGTGATAGTTAAAAGGGACAATTGTCTTTATTAACTCCTGTGTCCCCAGTAACACAGAATCATTTGTTAAACAACATGTTCAAACAGCATAGATGCTGCTTGCTTAAAGCTGCAAAGGAAAGAGAAATGTTTAAAAATAGGCTACATTTATTCTGGATAAGAAAATCCCCAAATGGACAGACCTTTGAATTAATCAAGTAATCAAGAAATTCCTAGCCCTTCTGTACCTTAATTTTCTAGTTTAGCTGAACTCAGCAGGAGCTTTCTTTCCTTATACTTTCTGTTTACAGCTCTCAGCTCTGTCCTGGAGGGAAGAAATCCTCCTAATCACCTGTGGTAGGTTGACCCTGGCTGAATGCCAGGTGGCCACCAAGATATTTTAGCACTCCTCCTCAACTGGACAGGAGGAGAAAAATAAGACAAAAGGCTTATGTATTGAGATAAGGACAGGGTGATCATTCACCAATCACAGACAAAATAGACTCAACTCAGAGAAATTAATTTAATTTATTACCAATCAAATCAGAGTAGGGTAATGAGAAATAAATCCAAATCTTAAAATACCTTCCCCTCACTGTGGTGGCCAGTGGGCTTGTGGTACAAGAGACAAAGAGAGCCCACTGGTGGGACAGTCCCTAGTTCCAAAAGATCCTCCCCAGGTTAGGGTGACAGAAAAGGCTTCCCCCAGGATGCATTGTTCTGTTATGTTAATGTACCCCAGTTCTGCTTCCCCGGTTGGCCTATTGGCCTCCCCACCCCTCGTTACTTTACACGTCCCTGATCTAGAAGGTTCTCCACTCCCTGTTCCCCCCATTGGCCCTTGCCCCATCACCACTCCCTCAGAGCTTCCCCATTGGCTCCCTTACCCTAACCCCACCTGTGTACTGCCCTCATGCCCTTAGATCATTGGTCCCTGGTGCTCAATCCACTCCCATATTTAAACCTGGACCCTCCAATGTTCTTTGTCTTCATCCCTGGAACCCTTCATGCGTGTGACTGCAATAAACCTCTCCCGTGGAACTCTATATGAAGACCCTTCCTGCATCTTTGCTGTCGACCCATTTTAAGGATCTATCCGTGTGTGAGAGCATGTACACGTGTGTGAGTGTGTGGTGGTCCTGCCAAGCAGCTTTGCCTTGGAGATGCTTTTGAGAAGATCGTGGCACCTCACCATCCAGCACCCACCCAGCAGCTGGAGACTGCAATACCTCACCCCTCCCTTCTTCCCAGGCTACACTTCACTCCCAATTTTCTCTACCTCCTCCCCCCGAGTCACACAGGGGGACGGGTAATGGAGGTTGTGGTCTCTTCATCACACAGTGCCTCTGCTGCTCCTTCCTCCACAGGGGAACTTCTCACACCCTTCCCCTGCTCCAGAGTGGGGTCCCTCTCATGGGTGACAATCCTCCACAAACTTCTCAAACATAAGTCCTTCCCATGAGCTACAGTTCTTCACTAATTGCTCCAGTGTGGTGCAGTTCCATAGGATGCAGGCCTTCAGGAACAGAATACTCCAGCAGGAACTTCCCACAAGGTCATGGACTCCTTCAGGCATCCACCTGTTTTGGCATAGGGTCCTCCACAGGCTGCAGGTGGATCTCTGCATCCCTGTGGTCCTTCATAGGCTGCAGGGGCACAGCTGCCTCGCCATGGTCTTCACAACAGGCTGCAGGGGAATCTCAGCTCTAGTGCCTGGAGCACCTCCTTCCCCACCTTCTCCACTGACCTTGGTGTCTGCAGAGTTGTTTCTCTTCCATTTTCTCACTCCTCTCTCCTCTGGCTACCATTGTTGCAGCAGGTTTTTTTCCCTTCTTAAATATGTTATCACAGAGGCACTACCACCATTCCAGATTGGCTCAACTTTGGTCAGCAGCAGGTCTGTTTTGGAGCCAGCTGGTATTGGCTCTGCTGGACATGGGGGAAGCATCCAGCAGCTTCTCACAGAAGCCACCCCTGTAGCGCCCCTGCTACCAAAGCCTGGCCAGAAAAACAGAGTACAGCACCAAGCAGTGCTTAGAGGACAAGGTGAATTCAGGGCACAGGGAAGCCTTTGGGGGTCATCTGCAATGACTTCAACACTGGGGAGCATGGGACTCATCCCCAAGGCTCTCCAATGGACTGCACCAGGCTGTGGGGCTAGAGTCTAGTCTGCATGGAGCATTGGCTGGGTGTCAGTAATGAAGCATGGATGTCATATGCTAACAGTTTTCCTCACTGAATACTCAAAGCTAGAATACTTGTATGCTTTAAAACTCATGTGAGAGTCCCTAAGAACTAGGAAAGGGACTGTAGTGGGTTGACCTTGGCTAGGCCAAGGGACATTAAAACAAAACAAGATGTATGTTGAGAGCCCAATATTTCTCTCCACTTTCCAAAATTACTCTGCCAGAATCTAGAATGAGAAACAAGGTTTGAAGACAGCAGTAGTATCACAAGAGTTAGCCTTGTAGGCAATATGAAATTATCACCCCAAGGGAAATATATCATGCCAAACTTAACCCTAGGAGGTAATTAAGTACAATGCATCCATTCACCCACTTCCTGCCTCCCCCTCCCCCCCATCCCACTCCACCCCTGGTGAAACAGAAAGGAGAACCAGAAAAAAAGTAAAACTTGTGGGTTGAGATAAGAAAAGTTTAATAATGGAAACAAAGAAAAATACAAATGATGCCGAATTGAACTTTTGCCTTTCTTCTTTTATATATTCTCTGTATTCTTTACACATATATTTGGAGCTCTGTTATTGTATTCTAGCTAGCTCCAGTACTTTTCCTTACCCTACTGTTGGGGTTTTAGTTTAGACCTAGTTTTTTCCTGTTAAAGGATTTTTTTCCCATATGCATGTTGCTAGGGGACAAATGACTGTACTTGAGAAAGACAAAAAGAGCTGCCCATTGGGAGTGGGGTGGGCCTGGCTATTCCTTTGTTTCAGTTGGGTGTGGGGTGCACGTTCGGGAGAGAGAAGCTGCAGAGAAAGGAGTTGCTGGTTCTTTTTCTTCAGCCGTTTTTTTCTTTTCTGCTGGAAACAACGTCGGGATCCCAAAGCTGTTTTCCCTGCCCTGCTGGAGGCTGGGCTGTGGCCGCCCTGCCCTGCTGCTGCTTCGAGCCTTCGCTACACTGTAGCCGGGCTTGCCCTGCCTGCCCGACCTCCGGGGGGGTTCCCCGTTTGGATTCACCTCGTCTGTCCTCTGGGATCTGCGCTCGTCCCTTCCGCTCCAGCCTGCTGCTCCAGCCCGCCGTTCCAGCCTGCCGTTCCAGCCTGCTGTTCCCGAGAGTCCGGCCAGACACCGGGATCAGCTGCCCAGGGGTTTGTGAAGCCTTTGTTCCATCCTTCCCCGGGATCCCAGACCACCAGTGCCACGTGCTTCCCGAGCTCGCTCCGGAGCTCCCCCTGCAGCCCCGGGGGAACCATCGCACCTGCCCTGCTCACCGGGAGCCATCAGCGCCCCTGCCGGCTGCGAGCAGAACTGTACCCAAGGGGAAAGGGCCTGACAGCCGAGAAGGCTGGGACTGGGTTTGTGATTGTTTGCTGTTACTGCCATAGTTATTGTTGCTTTGTTTGACTGGTTATATATATAATAGTAAAGAACTGTTATTCCTATTTTCCCACATATTTGCCTAAAAGCCCTTGATTTCAGAATTATAATAACTCGGAGGGAAAGGGGTTACATCTGCTATTCCAAGGGAGGCTTCTGCCTTCCTTAGCAGACACCTGTCTTTCAAAGCCCTTGATTTCAGAATTATAATAACTCGGAGGGAAAGGGGTTACATCTGCCATTCCAAGGGAGGCTTCTGCCTTCCTTAGCAGACACCTGTCTTTCAAACCAAGACAACCAGAAAAAAAGTAAAACTTGTGGGTTGAGATAAGAAAAGTTTAATAATGGAAACAAAGAAAAATATAAATGATGCCGAATTGAACTTTTGCCTTTCTTCTTTTATATATTCTCTGTATTCTTTACACATATATTTGGAGCTCTATTATTGTATTCTAGCTAGCTCCAGTACTTTTCCATACCCTACCCAATAGGCAGAAAGACAAAACACATTCCAAAATATTCTAAGCTGGGGGTCCGAGGCTCCTATCCTATCTTGGTTCTTCCTAGAAACCAAGGTTGAGACCTCCTCTTCGAGACATATTTTTATAAACAGAGTTTAGCCCCTATCTAGAGGAGGAGGGACTTGAAGAAGGGCTGAACTGGGGGGATTACTTCACCAAGTATTCTTCTAATTGGGGATTCTTGTCAGATATGCTAATTTGCAAAATCTATAAAACATGTATATGCGTTATGCGGTGTGTGCATCTTTGGCATTTTCCACCTGGCAAATTGTGCACCTAAGGATCCTTATAATAGAAAGGTAACCCCTTTTTATCACCCTAACTGTGTCTAGCTCATGATTTTCGGACCAGCGAAAAAAGCATCATGATTATACTAATTAAATTATACTTTAATGATTTAATTTCATTATACTAATAATAATTTAATTTTAATACTGATAATAATAGCAATAATAATAGTAACAAAAACAAGAGCAGTGAAACACAGGACTCCTTTAACATAAGCACCTTAATATTGAAAGGAATTAGATTTGTCTTTACAAACTGTGGGTCTGCTGATAGGTAAAGATAGATACTGAGAGATGAAAGAAGCAATGGGAAGAACCATAAATTCCATAGGAAAAGAAAAAAGGGAGGTGGTACATTAGAAGGGGGCCTGTATTAGGTGATTCAGGGAGTCTGTACCTCTCAAGTACCTCAGCCAATGGGGAAAGAGAGAGGGAAATGCGGCCGGGAAATCAGGATAAAAAGGAGGCTGCGTCCTCTAACAATTTGAGAGACCCCAGGGGAAATGCCCCATGGCCTCTCCCTTTATTTGAATAAAGTAACAGGACTCCTCTGTCTCCTTTTTGGACATAAACCTCTGGTGTTTGTGGATTAATTTTCCTGACAATTTGGGGGCTCTTGTCCCAGATATTTCCATGGTCCGGGACCGGTGGGCAGCGAGCGGAGCTGAAGGCACGCCTCACCCAGTTTCGGTGATCAGCTCCCCTTGGTGGCGTCCAGCACCGGGCGATTGATTGGTTCCTGAGACTGTCCAGGAGACAGACGAGTGGCAGACCAGGGGGGTCCATGAAGAGTCCACAGGGAAGGACCACTGAAAATCTCACTGGTGAGTAAAATGGGATCTTTGGGGAGTAAACCTGGGAGGGCACCCATAGAGGGTAGCACAGGTAAACCTGAAAGGGCATCCATGGAGGGTAGCACAGGTAAAACAAGGCACCATGGAGGGTAGCAAAGGTAAAGCTGGGAAGGGGCCCCAGGAAAAGGATTGACAATCCCAAAATATCTCCAAAGAATCCCTTGGAAGAATATAGAGTTGGTTTACACATTCTCCCAGAGGTAATTAAGGACATAGATGCCCAGAAGGGGCAATAAGGGAAAGTCAAGAAGGGGTCTCTACAATCCATGCCCAGAGGGAGCAATAAGGGGAGTTGGGAAGGAGTCTTGACAACAGATGGACAAATAGGGTTAATATGGTTGAAGCAAGGAGCAGCAGGACTGGGCGCGGAGCTGCGGGAGCGGTAGCACAGGCTGGGGGCCTGTTGGGGGCTGTGGGGCAGCTGGAGCTCAGCACTGGGCAGTGCCTGATCCTGCCACCCCCAGGCAGGGGTGGCAGTGGCCGCCGGCCCCTATGGGGTTGCGGGACACCCTGGCTGCCTGTGGTGCTGCCGGCCATGCCCGCCGGGAGCACTGCGGGGGTGAAGAGCTGTTTGGACACTGCGGCAGGACAGAGACCAGCTCTGGTCTATGGTGTGTAGTGAGAAGAGTGAGCACAAGGGAGGGAAAGAAGGGGTTACTGCCTGTCATTGAGTCCCTGCTAAAGGCAGGTCCTTTGGAGCCATGTATATCTCCCTATAACACTCCTATCCTGTCGGTTAAGAAACCAGATGGAGCCTACAGAATGGTGAAGGATTTAAGAATAATAAATGAAATTGTCAAACCAAGGCATCCCATGGTTCCAGATCCCTATACCAACCTGAATCAAATCCCTTCTTCACATCAGTATTATTCGGTACTGGATTTGAAGGATGCTTTCTGGAGGTGTCCAATTACAGAGGACAGTAAACAGTATTTCGCCTTTGAGTGGGAACAGGAAGAAAGGAAAATGATAAAACAATTGACCTGGACAGTCCTCCCGCAGGGATATACAGAATCACCAGTTTTGTTTGGGCAAGACTTGCAGAAAATATTAAGAGAGTTTACCCCACCCTCGGGACTTAGGTTGTTGCAGTATGTGGATGATTTGCTTTTATCAGGGTGATGCCATGAAGATTTTTTGCCTTTTCTTTTATACCCCTGTTATACCTTTTTACAACTTCTGTATTCCTAGTGCTTTTTGCCTACATTCTTGGACTTGTTTGTCAAGCTAAGAGACTAAACATTTTAGAAGCTTCGTAGCTAGGGATCAGTGTGCCCCAGACCCCAAGGTCCTCTCCAGAACACATTCTGTAAACCAACATCGAACCATCCAGGAGAAGGTTCCTTGGGGAGGGGGGCTCACTTGAGCCTCTCATTGGGGAATCTTTGATAGATATGCTAATTAGTAAAACCTATAATGTTATACCAGATCTCTGGGGATACTCGGCGGGGTGCATCTCGATGCATATGACCTGGACATGTGGACCTAAGGATCCTTAAAATAAATACCAAGATAAAATCCCTTTTCCCCTTCTAACCGTGTACGACTCTTGATTTTTAAGACCAGGAAAAAGCATCAAGGGGAACAGGAAAAGGTGGTTGAAGAGGCTACTGTGAAGCTGCTTAATTTTCTTGCTAAAAAGGGAATTAGAGTGTCTGAAAAGAAGGCGCAGTTGGTAGAGAAAAAGGTTAAACATTTGGGACACATTTTGACTGGAGGGTTATGGTGTATTGATCCAGAAAGAATACAAGAACTTTTACGAGTACCATTACTCCAGACAAAAAAGGAGCTATGGCAGTTTTTAAGGTTGGTGGGGTACTGCATAGCATGGATTGAGGATTTTTCTGTTTTGGCCAGACATTTATATGACTTTTTAACCCAAGACAGTCCTAATGTTGTGGTATGGACACCAGAAGGAAAGCAAAGCTTTAGGAAATTAAAAGACAAATTGGTTAATGCCCCAGTCTTAGCTCTTCCAGACTCAGAAAAGGAATTTGAGCTATATGTGGATGTTAAACAGGGCCACGCTAAAGGAATTTTGGTGCAAGAGCACAGGGGAACACGGCGACCTGTTGGTTTTTTTTCCTTAGCTGTCAGACAGTGGCCAGAGGCTGGCCTCATTGTCTGTAGAACTGTGCAGCCAGAGCTCTGATGGTAACAGAGGCCCGAAAACTGACAATGGGAGGATATCTGATTGTTAAAGTTTCACATCAGGTTAAAGCTTTGTTACCTGAAAGAACCTCTAAGTGGATGACCAGCGCTCAGTAATTACAATATGAATCTTGTTTAATGGAACAGGAGGATTTAGAATTGAAAAGTGGGGAAGGATTTAACCCAGCCTCCTGTCTGAACAGCCCTGGAGAGGGGGCCCAGGACGAAACCCATGACTGCATTCAGGTGATAGATCTCCAGACCCAGGGCTAGGGAAGATTTATGAGACACTCCCTGGCCTGAGGGAGAAAATGTGTTTATTGATGGCTCTTCAAGGGTGGTAGAAGAGAAGCAAGTTACAGGATGCACTATCATTAATGCAAGGGAATTGAAGGAAAGGGGGAGGTTACCGCCCACCTGATCAGCTCAGACAGCAGAGCTGTGTGCGCTTGTGAGAGCCTGTGAATTATATCGGGACAAGATAGTGAATGATTTTACTGATTCTAAATATGCATATGGAGTAATACATGCATTTGGGAAACTATGGGAAGAAAGAGGTTTATTAACCTGCAGGGGAAAAATGTTAGCTCATGAGAACTTAATTTCTCGCCTATTGGAGGTGGTGAATTTACCAAAAAGGGTGGCAATAATCCACATCAGGGGACATCAGGCAGGGTGCTCAGAGGAGGCAATAGGTAACCGACTGGCTGATGAAGAGGCTCAGAAAGCTGCATTGTTGCCAGAAATCTCTAAGATTCTCCCCTTGCTCCCAGTACCTGCACCGCTGCCAGAGAAACTGTCTTTTCCACCAGAGGAGCTTGAGATAATTAAAAAGGGGGGCAGAGGAAAGAGGGGATAATTGGTTTACAAGAGATGGTAAGCAGTGGATACCAAAAGCTTTGGCCTTACAGATATTAACACAACTCCATGAAGGGAGCCATTGGGGCTCTCGAGGATTGGCAGAAGCCTTCCTCAAAATGTATGTTGCTGTGGGTCTTTTTACTCTGGCAAAGCGAGATATTGAGTGTTGTTTGATTTGTGCTAAAACCAGTAACAGGGTTACAAAGAAAATTGCCAGGGGAGGGAGGCCTTGGACTGTACGTCCCTTCCAAAGATGCCAGGTGGATTTTACTGAAATGCCCTGTGTGACAAGTTTTAAATATCTTCTTGTTGCCCACCGACCACAAACACAAACCAACAGAGACTCAGTTTATGCGGTGCTTTATTCAGGGCCCGGGGACCTGGGGACTGGTGTCCCAAATCAGGCTTCCCAAAGACCTATCGTTTCACTCAGCTCTTTATACAGTTTCAAACATTGGCACACATACAAAACATTAACAATTGATAATCATACCCCAAGCCGTATATCTTCATGGTTGTCTAGTCTTAGATAATGCTCAGTCGAACTCCCACCACTGAAATCCCCCTTGCATGCAACATATATCGACCCAGAACTATTTACTTTTAGACATGTTCTCCATGCCCAGCTAATTCACTACTCCTAACTTCCCCACCCAGCACATTCCATTCCTGTTTCCCAAGAGAACTATTTCTACACCTGAGGCCTTACAGCCTAGCAGAGCCTTAGCCTTACTACTTCTAAAATCCAATATCCTATCCTTTTTGTAACAAGTCCCCCCTTTTGAGCATCCTTCGAGCTTCTTCTGGGTTCGCAAGGATGCTCAACAATTCATGTTGCCTTTTCGCGATAAGCAGGAGGTGGAGTGGCTGGTTCTGCCAGAACTTCTCTTCGCATTATCGCCTTCATTATTCGCCGAGAGTGTTGACCTTCCTTGACAATCATTCCTAAAAGACACTTATATACTATTAAGGCAACTAAAATGATTATAACAATCATGATTCCATACTGTACAATTGAGGATATCCACCCGGACATCCGAATTCCCAGGGAGCTGAACAGTTCTCCAACCCAATTATGTTCTGCCTCTTTCTGAATATTATTCACCTTTCCTTCAATCTGTTCTAATTGACTTATATCCTTTTCTACTTCCTGTGTAACATTCGGGATGTGAATGCAGCAATGATCATCTCTACCATGCAGATATCCACATATGCCATGCTCCTTCAACAATATCATATCTAAAGCCATCCGATTTTGAATTGTCATCCTAGACGAAGCTTGTAACTGCAGATTTAAGTCCTTGAATCCCTTCTTGGTCACAGCTGCCAACCTTTCTGTTTGCCCCAACAATTTGTACATTTCCCTGTTTCGATATGATGATATTGGTGCAAAGAGAGATTCTAATACCCACCCAAATTTAACTCCTGAAGAAGGTCCATGCCAATCTTCCCCTTCTTCTAACCCTATGTCTCCAATTTCCTGACTTATATCTCGCTTATGTCTCATTTGTATTTCTGAGGCCGTCAATTTTGTCGATTTCCAAAGAGGACAAAGAGTTGGAACTCCTAAAGTAATTTGTGTAGTTGGACCGTCTACCGGCATATGAGTGGTCCAGTGTCCGTGACCCATTACCCAAACTAAATTTCCTGGAGCTCGGATTGATGTAGTTTTACAGTTTAACTCTCCTTCTGTATTTTTGTCTTTTATCGTGTGGTTATATCCCCTACATTCACAGCCAAATCTCAAAAGTACCTTTACAGGCAGTAGACTCACAGACTCACTTGGGCTGTCACAAGTGAAGACCTTAGTGCAATTCCAATCGGTCATTCCAGGTGCATCTTTCCTCCAACTACCCTGTCCTTGATAGGTCTTTGAGTAAGTTTGGTTTTTCCGTCCCTTCCAATAAATACACCATTGAACTGTTCCTATGTAACTATAGGTTTCTAACAAACTAGGTCCCCAGATTGTCTGCCATTGCTCCATGGTAGTTGTGTTTGTAACATTCTGGCATATTATTTCAAAATATTGTTCAGTTGCCGGGACTTCTAGCGTTTGCCTCTCATCGTATTCACACCATCCTACTCCATGGAATCTTCCGATTTTGGTAAATACAGCATTCGGAAGCTTGTAACAATCTGCTCGGTTCCCCGGGGTTTTCCAGTGTTTCCTTATCACATTTGTCCGATTAACCAATTTAGTTCGGATCCTAGTCTCCTTGGTACAACTTAAGGTAACTGTTCGATTAGATGCAGGCATGTCTGGAGCTGGTATAATTCCCCATGGTATAGGATCTCCTGCCGCATGGGGCAAAGGCAGACATGCAGTGATTGCTGATACATTTTGTGTTTGCCCCAAATCCCTAATTAAACCCACAATCAGATTCTCTGGTTTGGTTCGGATTTCATCCTCTGGTACCTGCCGAGTCACCCTTGTTCTTTCAACATAAACACTAATCGTCCCGGTTGCCCACCAATCATCTCGAGCAACCCAACACCAGTATTGTCCATTATCTTGCTGTTCCAGGACCTCTTTAATTACTAACACTATTTCTTGGGGTTTTCTTCTAATTTGATATTTCCCTTGAGCCACCAAGTTCTGTCCTCCAAACCACCATTCATACTCAGTGTAGCTTTCAGTTGGTATCCTACATCTTAAAACCAAATCCTGCCCTTCCTTTGCGTTATATATTTCCTGTTCAGGCTTGATTCCTCGATCCTGTTGTAATACCACTTCTACCTTCCTGACCCCATAACCTCCCCTATTACCACAAACGAGAACACAAAGGTATTTACCCTCCGATCTACCAATCTCTGAGTTCGTTATATTCAACCATCCTCTGCTTTCATTTCCCTGCGTCCACCAACTTGTCCCTTGTACCTGTGGATTCCACATTTCCTGTGTCGTGTTCCATTTCCACCATTTCATTCCAATCTGTTTCTGACACCCTGTCTCAATTTTATGAGTACATTTTATTCTGAGAGGAGGTCCGTCCCACATATCTACTTTCCCATTTGGGAGAGTCACCTGGACCTTATTTTCCGGTTCTGTTTGGGAGATATTTAAAATGTCAAGATTTACGAATCCATAATCATAACTCCCTTTTATCCAAACTATACAAGCATATTTTCCTGTTCTGGCCTTTGTTACATTGGATATCTGCAGGGTAGTCCTACCTTTTTGCTGCTTCTCATCCCAGACCGTTTCTACTCCTTTATCTTGAATTTGATCTTTGGTGATCAATTTCCATCGTGCCCTGACTCTGTCCCATCCAGCTCCCTGGTCATCGACAAACAAACATGTGAGATTTACATTTGATTTCTCCGGTACCCACACCCTTGATTCAGGTATTGTGATTTTAACAAAGGTTTCAACAATCATTATTTTACTCAAGAGTAACAACAACAGCATTAATTTTTGGCTTTGAACACCATTCTTGTGGGAGATAGGGGTTCCACCGACCATCGGGAGGGGACCTTTTTGACCCGTGTGTAATGGATCCAGCTGTTGATCCCGTCGACCTCGACGGCGGTGTAAGTTGTCATTATCACTTGATGGGGGCCATCCCATGTTTCCTTCAGAGGCTCCACCGACCAGTTCTTCACATAAACTTGGTCTCCTGGGTGAATATCGTGAGCAGGAGTGTCCAGAGGTAACGGTCGATTCCACTCCAGCGTGGATCTCAGTGCTGCAAGGGTCTTATTTAAAGACAAAACATAATTTACAATCATCTGATCCCCAATTACATGTGGGTCCCCTTGATAGGTTACAGCATGATATGGTTTGCCGTACAAAATTTCATACGGACTTACCCCTATCCTTTCTCGTGGTTTAATCCTAATCCTCAGAAGGGCTAGAGGCAATGCTTGGGGCCACTGTATTTTAGCTTCTTGACAAATCTTTTTAATTTGATTTTTCAGAGTTTGATTCATTCGTTCCACCTGACCACTAGATTGAGGTCTCCAGGGGGTGTGTAAGTGCCACTGAATTCCCAGAATAGTAGAAACTTCCTGCACGATTCCTGCAGTAAAATGTGGTCCTCTATCTGATGATATTCCTAAAGGAACCCCAAACCTCGGAATAATTTCCTTGAGAAGGGTTTTCACTACCTCCTTGGCCTGGTTCGTCCTGCAAGGGAAAGCTTTGGGCCATCCTGAAAAGGTGCACACATAAACTAGTAAGTACTTGTATGCCTGAGATTTTGGTAACTCGGAAAAATCTATTTGCCAGTAATCCCCTGGTTGTGGCCCTACACGTATTTTCCCCATTTGGACCTGTCTTCTAACCAACGGGTTATTTTTAATGCAAATCGGGCAGGTGGCATTTATTCTTTTGGCCATTGTTATCATCGAATTAGAGAGTACTATTTTCTTTAGATGTTCTACCAATGCTTCTGCACCACAGTGGAGTTTGTTATGTTCAGTTTTCATGACTACTTTCATTAATTCCACTGGCAGTATAACTTGTCCGACCGGTGTTACATACCATCCTACAACATTCCTTCTTGCTCCAGTGAATTGTGCCAACCGTTCATCCTCTGGAGAGTAGCACGGTTTCTCTTCCAAATAAGGTGCAGCGGGATTTTCTCTTGTCGGTATCAGAGCCATTTGAGTCCAGACCAATCTGGCTGCCTTTTTCGCAGCTTCATCTGCCATCCGATTCCCCTGAAATTCCTTCCCGGAGTCTGCTTGATGACCTCGGACATGCATGATCGCTACTGCTTTAGGTAAGTGTACAGCTTCCAACAACTGAATTATTACTTCCTTATGTTTGATCTGTGAGCCTTGAGAGGTCAAAAGTCCTCTTTCTTTCCACAGAGCCCCATGGATGTGAACTACACCAAATGCATACTTTGAATCAGTCCAAATGTTCACTTTCCTGTCTCTACTAAGGACCAATGCCCTTACCAACGCCCATACTTCTGCTTTTTGCGCTGAAGTTTCCGGAGGCAGTGCTTTAGCTTCCACTATTTCCTGGAGTGTCACCACAGCATACCCTGCATACCTGGTTCCATGCTCCATAAAACTGGATCCATCCGTAAACAGCTCCACATCGGGATCTGCCATCGGGACATCTTTCAGATCTTCACGGCTGGCATACACTTGTTCGATCACCTCCACGCAGTCATGCTCCAGTTCTCCTTCCTCTTGGGTGGACCTAAGGAATTCTGCTGGATTGAGATGGTTGGTTATTTTCAATTCAACATCATCTTGTTCCCGCAACTGAGCCTGGTACTGCATCATTCTGCTGGAGGAGAGCCAATGCCCCCCTTTTTGTTCCAAGACGGCTATGACCATGTGAGGTACATATACCGTGATGTGTTTTCCCAGTGTCAGTTTCCGTGCCTCCTGAATTAGGATTACCGTAGCAGCCACTGCTCGCAAACACCCTGGCCACCCTCCACTCACCATGTCTAGCTGTTTCAAGAAGTACCCCACGGGCCTCTTCCATGACCCCAATCGCTGTGTGAGTACTCCTAAAGCTAATCTCTGCCTTTCATGCACATACAATTGAAAGTCTTTTGTCAGGTCAGGCAGACCCAGAGCGGGGGCCTCTTTGAGTGCTTGCTTCAATTCCTGAAAGGCCTTGTGCTGTGTCTTACCCCACTTGAATTCGGGTTCCTTGATTGTTTCATACAGTGGTTTGGCCATAAGTCCGAAATTCGGAATCCACAGGCGACACCAGCCGACCATTCCTAGAAAAGATCTTAGTTCCTGATTATTTTGTGGTACAGGGATTGCACAGATGGCTTGAATGCGGTTCACCCCTATTCTCCTGACTCCTTGTGATATTTCACATCCCAGATAAATCACCTTCTGTTGCACCAGCTGCGCTTTTTCCTTGGATACTCGGTATCCTGCCTGACCCAACATGTTTAATAGTTCAATTGTTAACTTTGAGCACAGTCCCCGCTCCTCTGTTCCCAGGAGTATGTCATCCACATATTGTAAAACAACATAAGAAAAAGGAGAATCTTTTACCTTGGTAGTTTTCCATTCCTCTAACTCCTTTGCTAGCTGGTTTCCAAAAATGGTGGGTGAACACTTAAATCCTTGTGGCAACCTGGTCCATGTTAACTGTCGCTTGCGGCGAGTGTCTGGGCTTTCCCATTCAAAGGCGAAAATGTGTCGACTCTCGGGGGCCAGTGGGATGCAGAAGAAGGCGTCTTTTAGATCAATCACTGTGAACCACTGAAAATTCTCAGAAATCGATGTTAACAATGTATATGGATTGGCCACCACCGGGTGTATATCTTTGGCAATTGCATTTACTGCTCTCAGGTCCTGCACCAACCTGTATTTCCCATTTGGTTTCCTTACCGGAAAGATTGGAGTATTAAATTCCGATTCGCATTCTTGTAAAATCCCTAATGCTATAAATTGCGTGATCATTGGGGCAATTCCTTTCCTGGCTTCCAAACTGATAGGGTACTGTCGAACTCTTACCGGGTGTGCCCCTTCCTTTAATTCAATTTTCACAGGAACGGCTACCCTGGATCTGCCCGGGGTCCCTGTTTCCCATACCCACGGGACTACTGCCTGCTCTATTTCCTGGGGTATCTCCTCTGTCTTTGTCTCTTTAATCACAAAAAGTTTTGCCAGATTCCCCTCCGGGATTTCTAGTTTAGCACGCCCTTTCTCAAATATGATTTTTGCATCCAGTGCCGATAATAAATCTCGCCCTAACAAGCATTCCGGGCTGCTTGGCATATATAAAAACTGGTGATCCAATTCTTTGTTTCCAAATTTGATTTCCAGTGGCCGCAAGAATGACCTCTCCACCACCTCCCCCGACACCCCTACTACTTTCACAACTGAATCACTTAACGGTCCTATTTGTTCATTGATTGCAGAGAAAGTGGCTCCTGTATCTACCCTAAATTCCCTGGGCCCCCCGTCAACTTCCAGGACCACTTTTAGATCTTTATCTAGTCAGCTCTGATTTTGATAGCTCCCCATCATAAAGGCTTGAGCGACACCTTGTGGTCCTGGCGCGAAAGGGTTTAACCCATCATTCGCATTCATTCCCTGATTCATGGGATTCCCTCCTGGAAAGTTACTCATCGGTGTCCCCATCCCCAAATTGAGGGGGCACTCATTCTTCTAATGACCTTCGGCGAAGCATCGGGCGCACTGATTGGGCCCCAATTTACCTCTACCCCTACCCATCATCTGGTTCCCTACATTCTGATTCACAAAACCTCCGAAACCACTTCTTCCCCTGCCCCCGTTTCCTCTGGTTCTGTTTCTAACACCATCATTCCACATTTCCTCTGCCAGTCCTTTTTTCCTATTAGCTGATAAAACAAATCCAAATAGGGTATCTCATCCCACTTCTCATTTTCCCGTAAATACCGCATCATGGGGGTTATAATTTCAGAATTAATAGTGCCATTCCACGGCCACTGCATCCCCCCAGTTTCATATTCAGGCCATACCTTATTACAATAATCAATCAATTCTCTTTTCCGCAGTTCCCGTCCCAATTTACCCTCCTTCCAATGACTTAGCAAACACCCGAGGGGAGAATCCTCCGGAATATCCTTATCTGAACTTGACAAAGCCCGAAACACCCGCAACGGCATCATTCCAGAGGTATGCAACCACACAATAACGCACACAACTAATAACACACAGACTAATACCAATGCCAATTACCACAATATCCAATTCCCTCCTTGCTTATCTCGTCGCCGCAAGAAGCAAGGGCTGGCTCGGCAAAGCTTTCGCTCTGTCTGACGGCCAGCGCCTAGGCTTTATAATCCCAAACCAATGCCCCAACCCTGCGAGTAGAGACTCGTCTTACCGGGCAGGCTACCACCACCGGTTTAAAAGGAATAAAGCACCTTGTGGGCTTACCTCACGGTTGTCCGTCGGACGCGGGGTCGGGCATGGGCTGATGTCTCCCCAGAAATCACCTGGTGCCGGCACGGAGCAGATCACCCCGCGAACCGCCCCTACGACCCCCGGAGTCCCATCTGGGTCGCCAGAAAACTGTTGCCCACCGACCACAAACACAAACCAACAGAGAGTCAGTTTATGCGGTGCTTTATTCAGGGCCCGGGGACCTGGGGACTGGTGTCCCAAATCAGGCTTCCCAAAGACCTATCGTTTCACTCAGCTCTTTATACAGTTTCAAACATTGGCACACATACAAAACATTAACAATTGATAATCATACCCCAAGCCGTATATCTTCATGGTTGTCTAGTCTTAGATAATGCTCAGTCGAACTCCCACCACTGAAATCCCCCTTGCATGCAACATATATCGACCCAGAACTATTTACTTTTAGACATGTTCTCCATGCCCAGCTAATTCACTACTCCTAACTTCCCCACCCAGCACATTCCATTCCTGTTTCCCAAGAGAACTATTTCTACACCTGAGGCCTTACAGCCTAGCAGAGCCTTAGCCTTACTACTTCTAAAATCCAATATCCTATCCTTTTTGTAACATTCTGGTAATAGTATGTCAGCTAACAGGGTGGCCAGAAGCATTTCCAACTGCTTCAGCAACTACAGGATCAGTTATTAAAGTATTTTTGGAACAAATAATTCCAAGATACGGGATTGTGGAAGCAATAGACTCAGGGGAACTCATTTTAAAGGAAAAATTCTTCAAGAGGTTATGACTGCGTTAAAAATACAATGGAACCTCCATACCTCCGGCAGTCCCAGAGCTCAGGCCAGATTGAAAGAATGAATGGAGAAATAAACACCTTCTGAAGCTAGTGTTAGAAACTAAGATGCCATGAGTACGACTTTTGCCACTGGCTTTGGCAAGAATAAGGGCCAAATCCGGAGGAGATATTCAATTATCTCACTTTGAATTGATGTTTGGAATTCCTTACCCTTGTAATTTTCAACCTAGTGGGGGGGGGGGGGGGGGGTTAGAAATAAGAGATGTATATTTAAAACAATATGTTACCCAGATATTGTTTCTTGTGAAATCTCGTCAAAGAGAGCTGAGGAAGCTCAGCTGGCACAGACCCTGCCTTTGGACTTTGCTATTCATAACATCCAACCAGGAGATTGGGTCCTAGTTAAGGAGTGAAAAGAAGCACCACTGGTGGTGAAGTGGCATGGACCTTTCCAAGTGTTACTGACCACAGAAACAGCCGTCAAGACAGCTGAACACGGGTGGACCCATCACACTTGGGTCAAGGTCTCTGAGGCCCCGAAGATTTGGACATCTCCGGTGGAGGAGGACGTAGGCTGCGACTGACACTCCTCAGGAGTGAACCGGAGCAGTAGCCAGTGCATTGACATTGGGGGAAGCCTCGTGTGCCTACCCACAGACTGTCTGCTGAAATAGTCTGTGTGGGCATCCCTCCTTTCAGATCTCCAGTCATTGGGGAGCTAATCCTTGCTGTCATTGTTTTCTTTATGTTAAGTGGTTTCTGTGCCTTCACTCGCCACAGGTGGTGGGGAAGACAATGTGAGAATTAGATTAGGTGATTAGATTACACCATTAGAATGTTTTTCTTAATAATCTTATCTTTATATTGTCAGGTAGGTTTGGGCCAGAGGTGGGAGAATCACTTTTTAGTCCTAGGAGAAGAAGTAGCAAAAACCTTTAACTTTAGCAATTGTTGGGTCTGCAGAGGCCCAGGAGGATCTGAAGACTGGCCATGGGTAACATCTCAGGTTACCTCCAAACTGGTCAGGAATATGTTATGTAGGGTATATTAGACTGTTGTTCTTTTTGCTACCACAAGTTCAGGGAAATCAGTTAGGAATCAAGGTATATGATGATCTAATTAGAGAAAAGTGGTCAATTGATGCAACCCTGGCTGGAGGGAGTACCCAAAAGTGGGGAAAAGATAAATGGCCACCTGAGCGAATCATACAACACTATAGACCAGCCAACGTGAAATCCTAATGAATTAATATCAGGTGCCAGAGAACCCATTTATAATTAAAATTGGATAATTACGTTACAAGCTGTCTTTAAAATAATAACCAACCAGAGAGCTACAGCTCTTGACCTTCTTGAAAGTTAGCACATGTACCAGTCCAAATGTGGAAAGGATGGGAATGGGACACGTTTTGTGGTTACCTGGTGGACTATGGGTTAAACGAATGCTTTTTTCCTCTTATGTGCTATAGCAACTCTAATCTTTTTACCATGCATGATCCCTTGCTGAGCACAGCTCATTCAGCAGGCGATCAAGGGGATGCAGGTAGTAGCCATGCCTACAGATCCAGAAATGGCTACAAAAGGACAGAAAATTATGTCACTGCAAATAATTGCAAAACCAAAAAAGACCCAGGAACAGAAAGTTAAGTCAATGATAACTAAGGTTTGTAAAGACAATTACTGAGAAAATAAAAGAGGAGGGATTGAAAGGAATGAGAAGGAGGTGTCTTTACAAACAAACTGTGGGCCTGATGGTAAGATAAGGCCAGATACTGAGAGGTAAAAGAAACAATGGGAGGAACCACAAATTCCATAGGGATTCCACTAATTGACACAGACTGTTACTCACTCAAGACTGCTAATCCCTGGATTTAGAGCAAAAGAAGAGACACAAGGAAGAGATTGGGGGAGGGGAGGTGGTACATATTAGAAAGGGGGTTTGTATTAAATGATTCCGGAAGTCTGTACCTCTCAAGTACCTCAGCCAATGGGGGAAGAGAGAGGGAAATGCGGCCGGGAAATCAGGATAAAAAGGAGGCTGCATCCTCTTAACAATTTGAGAGACCCCATGGGAAATGCCCATGACCTCTCCCTTTATTCGAATAAAGTAACAGGACTCCTCTGTCTCCTTTTTGGACATAAACCTCTGGTGTTTGTGGATTAATTTTCCTGACACTTGAGTAGATTCCTTTGAATCAGAGGGAGAGGAATAAATCCCAAGAAAAACAAGTTATGCATAATACAATTGCTCACCATCTGCTCACTGATGCCAAGCCTATCCCCAAGCAGCAAACAGTGGCTTCTGGCAAACTCCTTATTTTAGTTTAGGATAATTATACAGGGCAGAGACTCCAAAATGAGTTACCTCCCCTTTAGTTTTAACCACTCACCTTTCAACAATAAGGAGAGACAAATGTGAGACAATATAAGTGAAAAAATACCAGTTTACTAAAACGAAAATCAGCAACAACCAAGTTAACAGCAATAACCACTAGATACAAAGGTGCTGAGTCACCTGCCCCCAGGGAACAAAGAAAACAAGATGGCAGAGAAGCCCCTTCTCCCAAGATGGTGGCCACTGTAGCAGCACGTGTGACCCAGAGGACAAAGATAAGATGGCAGAGAATCCCCTCTAGACTCAACCTTACTCCTGGAACAAAAAAAAAACGGGAAGGTAGGAGCTTACAAAGCAGTTCTGGTGGCAGATGGGGGGTGCTGGCATTGTCTGGGGCAGCTCCAGCCCTGCAATGTCAGCCTGCTCCCTTTCTGCCTGGCTGGACCCAGTTGGTGTCGGCACTGCTGTTCCGAGTTGCTGCTGCATTGTGGGGGGGAAGAAATAGTACCGCTGAGCACTGAAAAGATGCAGCCTCAGGTCGGGCAGTCCTGAGCAGCAGCGAAAAGGTATTGCAAAATTCTCTAAAGCCAGGTGATGTCTATATAACTTAGGTCAGAGTAACAAAGTGCTTATATAGCTTGGGTTATAAGATATCTATGTAACCTAATATCAATAGAACCTAAATCATGACTTTTTATCAATATAACCTGAAGAATATCAATATAACCTGAAGCATAGCCTTCTATACTTATGTAGCCGGAATCATAGCTTTTACTTATGTAGCCTGAATCATAACTTCTATTGATGCCATGATGATTTTTTTGCCTTTTCTTTTATACCCGTTATACCTTTTTACAACTTCTGTATTCTTAGGGCTTTTTGCCTATATTCTTGGACTTGTTTGTTCAGCTAGACTAAACATTTTAGAAGCTTCATAGGTGGGGGTCAGTGTGCCCCAAACCCCAAGGTCCTCTCCAGAACACATTCTGTAAACCAAGATAGAACCATCCAGGGGAAGGCTCCTTGGGGAGGGGGGGCTCATTCAAGCCTCTCATTGGGGAATTTTTGATAGATATGCTAATTATTAAGACCTATAATGTTATACCAGATCTTTTGGGGGTGGGGATTGTGGTGTGCATTCTGGTGCATTTGACCTGGACGTAGTGCACCTACGGATCCTTAAAATAAATACCAAGGTAAAATCCCTTTTTCCCTTCTAATTGTGTTTGACTCTTGATTTTAAGACCAGGAAAAGGCATCAGTTGCTGGTGACCACGAGGGGACCCTAAAGACATTGAAACTCGCAGTCTTGGGTTGGAACACATCTTGCTTTGCCCCTCTCTCTGCCAGCAAATTACAGAGGGGCCAAAGCGACGATCCAGGACTGTGACCAGGACTTTAGGACCCAGCATGGAAAGGCAAAAGCACAGAAAGGAAGGTGAGTTAAAAAGAGGACCAATATTGTGCTAGCACTAGGGAAGGAGACCTCTGAGGGAGGTGGAAAGGTTGGGGGTTGTGCCGGTTTGGCCAAATTTAAAAATATATCCTCTGAGAGAAGGCAAGTTACAAACCACCCCTCCCCCACCAGGTTTGGGAAAAAAACCTTTTTCCTCAAAGGAAAGTGAAAGAGATAAAAACTATTTATTTAACAAATACACAGGGAAAAAAATGATACTAATGCTAAATAATGAAACCTCTCGCTGTAGAGAGAAAACCTGGGAAAATTTCAGAGTCCTTCCATAGTCTCTCTCTCTCCCCCTCCTTGGAGCTGGGACGGGGTGGTGGGCCCACCTCCAGGGCCAAGGCCTCAGTGGAAATTCCTCCCGATGTATTCTGATGTTGAAACAGTCCAGCAGAGCAAAAAGGAAATCTCGAAGTCCCAGGAAAACAAAGTTCAACTCTCCGTCTCTCTCCAGAGAAAAAAGAAAGCTGAAAACTGCCTGGAAAGCAAGCTGTTTCCTCCTGCTCCCGTCGTTGCAGAAACAGACCGGTTTTATTCCTGTGTCCTTGAAAACATGAAAACAAACTGCTTTAACAGTTTTGGTCGGGTTTTTTCCTCTTCTCTGGCTCAGTTTAAAGACATAGAAAGGCACAAAATTAATTTCTGGGCATAGGGCAGCGACATGGAATACACATCATAAAGTCACCCCAAGACAGGGGCAGAGAAGACCACGAAAGGGGAAAGCTTAAACCTTTCCCCTGCAAACTGTGGAAAGGAGGGGGCGCCCTCCATAGAATCCACAAGAGCCCAGAGGCTGTACTCCATGCACCTGCAGGAGTGGCTCAGAGGTTTGAGAGGTTGGTTGGCTGGATGGTACATCGGGAGGCTGTGGGTTTGAATCCTGGTGAGACCAGATTTTTGGACATGCCTATTTACTGTTTGCTAAAACTAGTTGCTTTTTAGTATTTTAAAGTGCTGTAGTTTGTGTAGTAAGCTAGATAAACTGCCTGGGAAGTCGGAATTCCGAGGTCAGATTGCAGGCTGAATTCCGGAGTTAAAAGCTTCCGTCTGGCAGAATATTCCTGTCTGTGAGCAAACATGGGTGGTGTTTTTTCAGATGAAAATGAGAAAATCCCTCCTAACAGCCCGTTAGAGTTGATAATAAAACACTGGAAATGGCTGACAGAGTGGAGAACTACTCTAGACATGTGAGAGTTAATCAGAGTGTCCACAAGAGTTTGGCCGACTTTAAAGATAAGTCAGGGAAAATGGCCTCGCTTTGGTAGCTTGGAAAATGATATCATTACTGACCTGATGGTAGAACTGAGATCATTACGTAGGTTTAATGAACTAAGATATGCAGAACTTTTTACTATGCATCTGAACAGGGAAGAAGCATATGTAGTAGAGAGAACTAATATGGAAATTGTTATGAATGTATTGTGATGTTGGCTTTTTGCATGTTGCTTAATGTTAGAAAAACTTTACCTAGATGATATAGAATGTCTATTGTTTATGTAGTCAATTTAGAAAAGATAGGCAGAGAAAGTCTTCACATTCCTGGAGTATCTTATCAGAGAAGAAGAAAAAACAGAAACCAGAGAGAGAAGAATTTATGGAGGGAGCAGAGACGGAATGGAGCCAAGGAGAAAGATATGGCTGATGGAATGATACATAGAAACTACAAAGAATTTATGAATCATGCATGGTTGTGATGAATATGCAATAAGAGATGTACTTTTAAAGACAATCTTTTGGATGTAGAGGTGTGCCTTTGGATCTCTGCCAAAGCACCCGGCCATAATACCCTTTTTGCTATTGTCTCCTAATTGTCCCTTTTATTAAATTTCTTTTAAAATTTCTAAAGAGTGAACCTCGTTTTTCACAGAAATGACTTTAAGAAGGAGGAGGGGAGGGAAAAAGCTGCAGCAAGCTAGCTCGCATATGAATACGAACAGAGAGATCGATATGATAGATGTAGATATGGTGGCACCATCTTTGCGCGACGGGGGGGGGGGGTCTCCCTTCCCGTTCAACCACCGGGACATCCCGCACAGTTGGGGGTGGGGGACAGAGGAGCGGGACAGCCGGTGGCGGTGGGTGCAGGGGGTGGAGGAGCAGCGGCGCTGCCGCCGCCGCCGCCACCGCCTCCGCCGCCGTCCGAGCGGGGGCGGGGGAGGGAGCAAGCGGCCAGCTCCAAGCCAGAGGAGCAGCGCGGGGCCCCCAACCCGCCAGTCTTGTCAGGGGTGGAGAGCAGGCACGGAGGCGGGAGAGAGGCGGGCATGCAACCACCCCTTGACTTTTCCAGAGGCGGGCACGGGGGCGGGGAAGGGGACGGCTGGCCGCCTCTCCTAGAGTTCCCCGAACACGGAAGTGAAGGCGGAAATGGGCACGGGCGGTTCCGAGTACCTTTCCCAGCGCTGCGAACTGCAGGTTTCCGAGCTAGAGACAGGAGGAGCCGGTCGCTCCCCCTACCCTGTGGCACAGCCAATGTCAAACCTGAGGGCAGAACGGATGGCCCCGACCCAGGCAGCTCTTGTGGAGCTAGGGATGGAAGACGCTGCTTGCAGCTCCTGCCTCTCTATCCCTCTACTGCCGTAAAAAGAGAGACAGTCCCTGATCGACGTTCGGCTGGAACAATCTTTAATTCCAAAGAACCAATTTCAATTAAAAGTGAATGGGATGATTTCAATACAGATGGTTCTCATGGGGAGGGTGGTAGAAAAAGGGGCAGGATAGCCCGAGAAGCTATGAAAGCAGTCAGTCCCATCGCTAAACACACAAGGTCCAAAGCAGATAAAGGGGGGGAGGAAGAACCTGCATTAGAAGCACCTCTGAGACAAGCTGTGGGAAATCAGGGAGTGATTTATATAAAGACACCATTTTCCCTCGGAGAATTACAGCAGTGGAAAAACTCAATTGGGAAGTACAAGGACAACCCAGAGAGAGTAGCTATGCATGTGGAAATGGCCATAAAATCCCAAAACCCAGATTGGGGTGATCTAAATGTTATGCTAGATGAATTATTGGATAAAACAGAGAGAGAGAAATGGTCAACAAAGCTGCTATATCTGCTATAGAAACTCAAAATGCAACTGGGAGTCTCCAAGGGTCAGCTAATGACATTTATCCCCTAGCAAACCCTGGCTTGGATCCCAATGTCCCAGAACAGATGGAAAAGATGAAGCGATACCAGAAATGGGTAGTCGTTGGGTTAGAATGTGCCATTCCTAAAGCAGTGAATTGGGCTAGGTTATATGAGATCAAACAAAATCCAAATGAGACCCCCACAGAGTTTCTAAATAGGCTCAAGGAGGCTGCAGAAAAATACACTACCCTAGACCCTGACTCACCTGAGCAGCAGATCCACCTGGCCTACCTGTTTATAGGTCAATCTGCTAATGACATAAAGAAAAAGCTGCAAAAGATAGATGGGCCACTGGACATAAGTAAATTGTTGAATGTAGCCTGGAAGGTATACCAGAACAGAGACTTAGCAGACAAAGATAAACATCATAAACCCCACCACAAGAAGAAGTATGATAAGGAAAAGTCATCTGAGACATCAAAAAAGGGTCCCTCTTTTCCCCTAGCTGAGGACCAGTGCACAATTTGCAAAAAGCAGGGCCATTGGAAAAATGAGTGTCCATCAAGAGCGGAAAAAAAGACCCTAGTTTTGGAACTAACTGTAAATATGGACTGACGGGGACCGAAGGTGACTACCCCAGCAGAGCCTTCGGTTGTAGCTAAGATGGCAAATGATGATGTTGAATTTCTGGTTGATACAGGGGCAATGTATTCTGTGTAAAATACTTTAAAAGGTAAACTGAGTCAAGACACTGTGGATGTGATTAGAGCTACAGGGGTAAGTGAAACAAGGCCTTTTCTCCAACCTTTAAAATTTAAATTGGGAAAACACTGGGTCACTCACCAGTTCCTGTATATACCAAATTCCCCAATGCCTTTGTTAGGCAGAGATTTATTGGAAAAATTGGAAGCAAAAATCAAGTTTTCAAAGGAAGAGGCAGTGAAAGTTATAATCCCAGAATCTAAAATAATCGAAGCAGCTGCTATACTTGTACAGGAATGCCATGGAAAAATTCCCAAAGAAGTTGAAGAGGCTGTCATTCAAATAGGGTAGGCCAATAATTCTCCTGGCAGATCCGAAAAAGCTGAACCTGTGAGTATCACACTCAAAGCAGGGGCTACACCAGTAAGGCAAAGACAATATCCTCTGAAATTAGAAGATCGTAAGGGATTAGTACCTTTGACTGAAAAGTTTCTCAAATTTGGGCTGTTAGTGGAATGTGAATCCAGGTACAACACACCAATCTTGCCAGTAAAGAAAGCTGATGGTAAAAGCTACAGGTTGGTACAGGATTTGAGAAAAATCAACAAGATAACAGAGGACATACACCCAGTGGTAGCAAGTCCTTACACACTTTTGACAACACTAACAAATGAATTAGGGTGGTTCACTGTTTTAGATCTCAAGGATGCCTTTTTCTGCATTCCTGTGCATAAGAATAGCCTGGAACTCTTTGCTTTTGAGTGGGAGAATCCTGAAACAGGGAGAAAGGCCCAGATCACCTGGACAGTTTTACCACAAGGATTCAAAAAAAGCCCAACCATATTCAGAAACCATCTGCCAAAGGAGCTTGAGGACTGGAGGAAACAAGAACCAGGAGGAGCAGTTCTCCAGTATGTTGATGACATCTTGATAGCAGCCAAGACACGAGATGACTGCATGAATCTCACTGTAAGTCTGTTGAACGTCTTAGTCCAAAGTGGGTATTGGGTCTCAAAAGAGAAGGCACAGGTTGCCAGGGAAATAGTAGTATACCTGGACGTGGAAATTTTCCGTGGACATCGACAACTCAGCAGAGAGTGGAAGGAAGCCATCTGTTGACTTCCAGAGCCCCATACCGTAAGGGAGATGCAGGCCTTCCTGGGAGTGGTAGGTTGGTGTCACCTATGGATATCAAACTACGGGCTACTGGTGAGACCTAACATGAGGCCCTTAAAGCAGCTGAAAAGGGGACAATCATGTGGACAGAGAATGCTAGGGCTGCATTTAAACAGCTGGAACATTCCCTGATGTTAGCCTCCGCTCTGGGGCTGCCAGACTTGACTAAACCTTTTGAACTCTTTACACATGAGTGACTGAATGTTGCTCTGGGGGTACTGGCACAGCAGCTTGGAGACCAGCGAAGAGCTGTGGCTGATTTTTCAAAACAACTAGACAATGTAGCCCAGGGTTGGCCAGGATGCTTGAAAGCTATGGCAGCAACAGTCCTTCTGATACAGGAGGCCCATAAATTCACCCTTGGGCAGCACATTGTCCTGTATGTACCCCATGCAGTGATAAATGTGCTGGAGCAAAAGGTGGAACACTGGCCATCCCCTAGCAGAATGCTCGAATACCAATCTGTGTTGTTAAAACAGGATGATGTTACCCTAAAGACAGCTTCTGTGGTAAACCCTGCAATGTTTTTATCATCCACGTTACTTAACAGTGTGCCTGAGCATGATTGTTTGCAGACAATAGAGGAAACCTATTCCAGCAGACCAGACCTGAAAGATGTTCCTTTGAAGAATCCAGGCTGATGGGAGCATGTCCTCGGTTGAGGTGTATTCTATTACCATCCTCATGAGCTGTGGAAATCAGGTGGGGCAGTGTTTCCTTGCCTCCTCCCCCCAGACTATCTTGCTGTTAATGGCCCATCATTGTCCTGCTGCATGACTCAGAGATAACTCCCTCCAGACTATCTTCTGTTAATGAGCCTAATCAACACTTGGCCTCATGACTCATTACCCTATTGTGAGATGCTCCACCCAGAGGGAGGAACCAAGCATCCCATCGTGGATAAAATCTGGGACTCTGAGCACCAGAGACTCTCTCTTTCCACTGGATTTCCAGAGGACAGGAGCTACACAGCCACCACTGGACTTTCTGAGGAAGAGCAGACCCCTTCTACTACAGGATCACCACTTCAGAGGACTGCTACCACCACCCTGCCTAACAGGGACTCAGGTTGTATCTTGACTCTGTCAGTGTTTTCTTTTACTTTCTTTTCCTTTTCTTTAATTTCCATTAAATTGTTATTCTGACTTGGTGCCTCCCACTGGTTTGTTTTCAAACTAGCACAGAGCAGCTTCATGAAAAACAGTAGGAGGATGACTGGTTATGCCGTTACCACCTCAGATAAAATCATTGAGGCAAAAGCCTTGCCTCCAGATGTATCATCACAGAAAGCTGAACTCATTGCACTAACGAGAGCTCTGGAACTGAGCGAGGAGAAGAAAGTGAACATATGGACTGATTCCAAATATGCCTTCAGTGTTGTTCATGCCCACTGAGCTATTTGGAAGGAACATGGCTTGCTGACTGCTCAAAGTAATGAGGTTAAGCATGCTAAACAGATTCTTGCACTTTTACAGAGCATTTGGAAGCCTACGGAAGTGGCTATCATGCATTTCAAGGGTCATCAAAAAGGGAAAACAGCCCCTGAACTGGGAAATCATTTTGCTGACGAAACAGCAAGGGAGATTGCGGAAAAAGGCATTTTTGCAGTGGTACCACAGAAAGAGATAGTTTTGTCATCATTTACCCCAAAATACGATCAGAGGGATCACAAATTAATTAAGTTCCTTAAGGCTGAAATCAAAGAAGGTGGGTGGGCTGTTACCCAGTAGGACAAGTCATAGTTCCTCCCCTGATCCTTCAGGAAATAGCCCAACGAGAGCATGAAAGTACCCACTGGGGAACAGAAAATCTTTTAAAACATCTGAGGAAAGTAGTGATAGGGAGAGGGATGACTAATATTGTACAATCTGTAACAAGCAAGTGTGAAACCTGCTGCAAAAACAACCCTGACACAAGCAAGAGAGTTGTGTTAAGAGTGAGAAAAACAAGAGATCTCCCGGGTGATTATTGGCAAATAGATTTTGCTGAGATGCCACATGAAGAGGGATGCAGGTATATACTGGTACTGGTTGACACCTTCAGTGAATGGTCTGAGGCTTTCCCCTGTCACACCAACACAGCAAAAGAAGTAGTGAAAGCTTTGCTCAATCATATAATACCAAGGTTTGGGGTTCCTTTGGGAATGTCATCAGATAGGGGACCACATTTTGTTGCAACAGTGGTTGGGGAAGTTAGCAGGATTTTGGGACTTACCTGGGACCTGCACACACCATACAGGCCCCAGGCAAGTGGCAAAGTTGAACGCATGAATGGGACCCTCAAAACCCAGATTTGCAAGATTTGTCAAGAGACATCCATGACATGAGTTCAAGCCCTGCCTATAGCCTTCCTGAGAGTCCGCATACAGCCAAGAAGAAGGCACAACATCAGTCCCTATGAAATATTATATGGCAGGTCATACCAGGTTCCACACATCCCAGGGGAAATTCATATGAGAGGTAAAAATGACTTGGAGAAATACTTAATGGCTCTGAGTTCCACTTTGCAGAAGCTCCAGAGATTTGTCGTGTTATCCAAACCAATAGGATTGGACACACCTGCTCATCCATTCCAGCCTGGGGACTGGGTCTACATCAAGTGGTGGGACAGGGACCCCTTGCAAGCCATGTGGAAGGGACCATTCCAAGTTTTGCTGACCACTTTTACTGCAGTCAAGGTTGCTGGCAAGGGACGGTGGATTCACTACTGCAGGGTGAAGAAAGCTTCTGCTCCCAAAACCACCAAGAAGACAGAGACTGATACAAATCAGAAAGATGCAGTCTAAACTGTTTTTTACATGTTTGCTGTTTGCCCAACTGTTTACCATGGTTCAGGGTTCACCCCATGATTTGCATGAGACTGTGGTCCAAAATGTGTCCAGGATTCTTAATAAGAGCAATTGCTAGATCTGTACTCAGTTACCACCCCTAGATGGGAAGGGTCACTGGCCATTGATTGGCATTTTAATGGAAGAGAACCGCACTGAAACGTGGGAACCAATTAATAGCAGCCTTCTGCCCCCCATACACCTGAGTGGCCTGGTAGAGCATGCAAACTATAAGGTTCCTTGTGCAATCGTAAATGCCACAGGAAAGGCCATTCTTCCTTCATATTGTCATCAGACCCATTTCAGGGAACTAATAAACCCAAGAATTGCGGCAAAGATGAAATTGACAGGGTGGAGACTGGCTCAGCCATTTGGGACGGGGTTGTATTGGATATGTGGTAATAAGGCCTGGAAAGTTATGCCTGTGAACAAAGACCAGGCTTGTTCCATTGGGGCTGTGGTCCCTAATATAACAATATTTAATCATCTTAAAAAATCAAATGAGGGGAGAAAAAGATCTCTTAATCCCCTCATTGAACGTCCCACACTTTTCCATAGCATAGTCAGAGCCCTCGTACCCGCTTATGGCGTAGTTTAACTGGAGAGAGCAATTGTAAACATCTCAGCTGTCATTGAATGTATTGAGCAGCATACTGCAGATGCAATTTCAGCCTTACAGGAAGAAGTTGACAGTCTGTCCCATGCAGTTATGCAAAACAGGATAGCTCTCATTTTCATACTTGCTGCACAAGGAGGTGTATGTGCTATTGTCAATACCTCTTGTTGTTCTTATGTGAACGAAAGTGGGAGAATTAAGAAAGATTTGGATGAAATTTGGAAGGGAACTCAAATTCTACATGAAGTAGCTTCTAGAAATAACACTTTAAATTTTGATCATATTTTTGATATCCTCACCTCATGGTTACCAAACTGGGCCTGGGTAAAAGAAATATTCATAATAGCTGTAATTGTAGTTATTATCTGTGTAATAGCCTGTAGAGCAGCCGGTTGTGTAAACCAGTTCTGTGGGTAATGTAGAGTAGAGACTAGACAAGGTAGAGTTTTGTTAGTCTCTAAAAGGGGGGAAATGATGCCATGAAGATTTTTTGCCTTTTCTTTTATACCCCTGTTATACCTTTTTACAGCTTCTGTATTCTTAGTGCTTTTTGCCTATATTCTTGGACTTGTTTGTTCAGCTAGGAGACTAAACATTTTAGAAGCTTTGTAGGTAGGGGTTAGTATGCCCCAGACTCCAAGGTCCTCTCCAGAACACATTCTGTAAACCAAGATAGAACCATCCAGGGGAAGGCTCCTTGGGGAGGGGGGGCTCATTCAAGCCTCTCATTGGGGAATTTTTGATAGATATGCTAATTATTAAGACCTATAATGTTATACCAGATCTTTTGGGGGTGGGGATTGTGGTGTGCATTCTGGTGCATTCGACCTGGATGTAGTGCACCTAAGGATCCTTAAAATAAATACCAAGGTAAAATCCCTTTTTCCCTTCTAACTGTGTTTGACTCTTGATTTTAAGACCAGGAAAAGGCATCACTATACCTATATAACCTGATGCTTATATAACCTGAATCATAACTTTTGATACCCATATAATCTAATATTAATTTTTTTATGCAATGTAATGTCTAGTATATCGTTAACTAGTTGCTTATATGCAGAATAGAGAAAATGAGAAAAAAAAACCCCAAAACCCAAAAAGAACTTACCCGGTGTATAGTTTTAGAGGTAGATAAGTGTAGTACTAATGAGAAATTGGCAAGCTAAAGCCAATTAGCCACAAAACAAAGAATTTAGGCTGGTTAAGACCAGATGGACCAAAGAGCACCATCACTGCGCATGCCCCAAAGACAAAGTTGAAAAGTTCTAGTGCAAAGAAGACTTTGGAAGCCTTCATCAAAGACCCCCGAAGACCCCTGAATTGGGGAAATGCATGCGCTGTGCAAAGAATTATCTAATAACCATGACATCATGCTATGTAAATTAGTTCCGGTGCGTATGTGATGATGCTGTAATGACATAGCAACATTAAAGCAAAATTTACTGTATAAATATACCACAGCACTTGACAAAGGTGGGTGAGTTAGGAGGAAAAATCCCTCTCACCACCAGTGCTGCAATAAACTAATACCTGCTCTATAGACATCGGTCTATGGGGATTTATTTCTAGCCTATCTTTGGGGCATCACAGGGGAGATCAAAAGAAAATCTCCTGCCGGGCCAAATGGCATGGCTGTCACGAGCGGCAGTGGTGAAAAGGTATTGCGAAATTCACTCTGGAGCAATTTATAGGATTGTGAAATGAGGCTTATCGATTTGCAACCCGGAGACCTGCCCCAGCATATCCGTTTCAAGTTTTTAAAGGGACCTTGCACCAGCCCCCCCCCCCCCCCCCCCCCCCGTTCCATCTCGAGTCTTAAAGTGATAGTAAAAACAGACTGTGTGGATTGATGTAGAGGAAATATGGAATACACAGGGCTTTTCTGGGGATCACCTAGGTCACCTAGGACACTCCCCAAAGTTTATATACTGAGAATGATATTGTATGGTATGGAATATCTCTTTGGCCAGTTCAGGTCAGCTGTCCTGGCTATGCTCTCTTCCAGCTTCTTGTACAGCTCCTCACCAGCAGAGCATGAGACACTGAAAGGCCCTTGACTCAAGGTAAGCACTGCTCAACAGCAACTAAAACATTGGTGTGTTATCAGCATTATTCACAGAATCATAGAATCACAGAGGGGTTAAGGTTGGAAGGGACCACAGTGGGTCATCTGGTTCAACCTCCCTGCTCAGGCAGGGTCATCTTAGAGCACATGGCACAGGATTGTGTCCAGATGATTCTCGAATATCTCCAGTGAAGGAGACTCCACACCCTTCCTGGGCAATCTGTTCCAGTGCTCGGTCACCCTCACAGTAAAGAAATTCTTTCTCGTGTTCAGGTTGAACTTCCTGTGCATCAGTTTCTGCCCATTGCTGCAGAGATTGAAGAGGCACAGACTCTGCTGGGTGTTAGCAAGCAAAGCCAGTTTATTGTACAAATTAACAGCGTTTTATAGTTTACTACTCCAGGGCAAATCCATAGGCTCAAACCCCCCTGCCCCTATTCCCATATCAACACTATCAAGTCCTTGCAGATTCCCTCTTGCGACAGCGGTGTCCTGACTAATCATCCTTTTGCGCCAGAGGCTCAGGTCATGGCGTCCTGTTCATCCCGTTTTGCCTCTTGTTCTTGCCTTGGGCTTTGTTTTGTCTCTGCTTCTTGTTCTTGCCTTGAGTTTTTATCTGTCCTGTGGAAGGTATCTTTCAGCTTTTTGCCGTCTAGGCTAGTGGTTTAATGCCTTAGAAAGTCTCGAGCAGCCTAGAGAAGTAGCACGGGTGATCTAGCACTTTAGTAGCTCTAAAATCGGTACCTGTATCAGCTGCAAAGCAAATACCATCAGCAGAAGCAAAGAGGGAGAAATATAGCTCCCTGCTCGCTCAATTTCCTGCAGTTAGAAGCTTTCAAAAGAAACAGACAACAAGAGATGTTCACAGGAAGGTAGCTGAGCCAAGAGAGAGCAGGACCTCCCTCGATCATCTCTTTTATTCGGAGAAGGGGAAAGGGGAGGACTGGGGGTGGAGCCGGGGTGACCGGCCAATCAGACACTGCTAAAGAGTTTAAGTTACATTTGGTTTTGCCCGCGCTTAGAACAAAGGAGCTCAGAGCACATGGCAGAAGCAAGTGTCTTGGGGAGGGGGAGGGGAAGCTCAGAACAGGCAGCAACACCGTCCCATGGCTTTGGCGACACCAAGGCTAGAAGGTCTGCACAACTATCAGCTTTCATCGCTCTCTGGCTCCTGTCAATTCTCCCTGTCTGTTCAACGATCATTATTTGCTTTATTGATTTATTAATCAATCTCTGAATATATTGAATCAAGCAAGGTAAGCATATCACTATGATTAACAGCACTCCTAATATAAATATTCCCATCTTAACTAAATTGTTGATCCATCCAGTGATCTCCCAGGCTCCAAAAAGGCTATTAAACCAATCAGCACTATCTTCTACTTTTAATTAGGCTACACTATCTTGTAAAGCTTTAATACTCGTGAATAGATTGTGAGTGATCAGAAAGGTTCATACAGCACATTCCATCCAAATCTTCACATCCATGTCCGTGCGCTAAAAGCAAGAAATCAACAGCAGCTCTATTCTGCAGTGTAGCATGCCTAATTGAATCAACATCAGTTAACAATCCTGTTAAAGCAAGCAAAGTAGCATTAGTTTGTCAAGCTAGCCAGCAGCCTAGCTTGTTTAACAATCCCAGTGCCTTTCCGGCCACTATTCCTGGAGCAAAAAAGGAGGCTGCCCAACGTCATTGTAGTGGCCAAAAGTCAAGATTATCATCACAATCAGGGCAAACACATGAATACTGCCCTTTTCTTTCCATGGAAATCTATGTTGCAAAATCATGGATGTGTTGGGTGTTAACAGCGAGAGTCACCCCAAACTACAGGGGTCTCCCTTAATATGTGATGGAATAGCAGCCCAAACTCTGTCTCCACAAATAAAAAACACTCCTGCTGGTAGTGATAATGGAGTATTAGTAGAGCAAGCGATAGTATTAGTAGCAGGTTCAGTTCGGAAACTGGGCAGAAACACTAATTAAGTGTAGCAGTTTGGTTCAAAAATCCATTACTTACCTCTTTTCCTTCTGTGAGATAAGAATTAGGAGAAAGCAAAACAGGCACAAAACTTAAAAGAATATAAAGAAGTTTATTAACAGAACTAAAAGAAAAAAAGGTCAGAATCAGACTAAACCTTCAGAACACTTCTCCTCTCATCACCTCTCTGCTCTTTTCCCACTGTCAATGTAAAGAGACAAAACTTGGGATTTTTCCAGTCAGTTTACCACCTCTATACTAGTCTTTCTTTAGTTCATTTAGGGACAGGAGTCTCTCTTGCTCATGCTATGGAGACATCTCCATAAGAAACAGTTCTCTAGTGGCTTCAATGTCACAGCAAGATAGCTGCCCGGGATGGTTCTCTGCTCGCATATGAAAGTCTCTTCCTTTGTCTTACAGCTTTCCCCACAACTGTTTTCGAGGGTTCAATCTTGAGCTAATGGGGTACCATTTTAAGGATGAGCTGTTCAGAAGAAAAGGTTCTCTTCATCTATCTCTGGGATCATCTTCATCTCTAGGAACAGAGGTCTTCTTCCCTGGGAGCAAGGGTCTTCATCACTTTCATCTCTCTGTTCAAGCTTCTCATCAAATCAGAACTACTTCAACATTTGCTTATTTCAGCACAAGTAGTTTTGCTTATGATTGCAGTTTGAATGCTCTACCCCCGATGCTTTCATGAAATTACAACAGGTACTCTGATGTATCATAGTCCATCACCATAGCCTTACAAAAGTTTCAGCTTCTAGGTTTGAAGCATCTCCTCTTTCTCCTCTCTTGGAGTTTCAGCTCTTCCTTCTTCACTGACTTTGGTGTCTCTATGGTGTTTTCTTCACGTGCCTTCACCCTTCCTCTTCTTCTGACTCGGGAGAGGATTTTTTTGGAGGAATCTTACAGCACTAAGAGAGTCAATCTCACCCGGGCCTTGCAGCTGGAATTCGCCTCTCTCTGTTGGTTACATGATTTTTGCCGGGCAGCGGCCTCAGATGAATTTCGGCCACACTGGGGGGAGGGGGGGGGGGGGGGGGGGGGGGGAACGACTTGGCTGAGCGGCACCACGGGCCTGCCTGTATGGAGCAGGGCCGTGGATGGAACAGGGCCGTGCGGCTCCAGGGTGGCTGTCTCCCGGCCAGCCTGGGCCCGCACTGGGGGGCCGTGCCGGGTGTCCAGCAAAGTAGAAATGGCTGACATCTTAGCCAATCTGCGCCGCGGCCAACCTGGCCGGGCCATGCTGAGCAGGGCCTGGCCTGGCCCAGCCCCACTGGGCCGTGCCACGGGCCCCCAAGTTACCTGTCCAAAATTTGGAAGCAAGAGAGCTTTCCCGGGATTTGTTCATTCTTAAATGTGGATCACAGAGGTGTGTCAAGCTTCTTAAGTGGCTTAACAAAGTTGCCAATATTCAAACTAGCCAGTTGATTGGTTCTGTCGGGTCTAGAGAAAGCTGTAAGCACCTCTTCGCAAAAGAATCACTTCTGTGGCTGATGGAGACCTCTTTAACTAAAAACCCAAACTATGCTAAACCATGAGTACTGCACTTTTCTTTCTGCGAAAATCTATACTGCAAAATCATGGATGTGTTGGGTGTTAACAGCGAGAGTCACCCCAAACTACAGGGGCCTCCCTTAATATATAATGGAATAGCAGCCCAAGCTCTGTCTCTACAAATAAAAAACACTCCTGCAGGTAGCGATAATGGAGTATTAGTAGAGCGATATTGCTTTTACTTCTTTTTCTTTTACATCTCGAGTTCTTTTACTCAGAGTTTGAATTGAGCCACAGGAGATCAATGATTCTTGTTCGGACTTAGTTGTTTATTATATCTTATCAGTAATACAGCTGCACAGTGTGCGCCTCTGTTGGAAGGGTGGAAAATGGCCGTGAGTTTTAATTTTCCAAGCTTTTTAAAGTCTAAACTAACCAATTATGAGATATGTTTTTACTTACAATCCAATTACGAACTTTTCATGTTCTGCAGTGTGGAACTTTTGACCCAGTGACAGAACATTCAGATTTGTGAAGAAGAAGGAGAAGAAAGAAGACATAAATCCACACCCCAAATCCTCCGTATTGTAACCTATTATATGTTCTAAACCTAATTTTCTACATTTCTACATATTTCACCCAGTGACATAACTTTTAATTACACAGCAACAACCTCAGTGTTGTCACACAATTTAGGAAACTTTTCCCAGGGTTTTGGATCGAATACAGTGTGTTTCTGAGGATCACTGCCTCTCAGCACTGAAAGGCTGAAACTCTCAGAACCCAGGGTTCCAACAGAGCTAGAGATAGTATTAGTAGTGTAATTGCAGCAAGCTCTTGCATTTCTAAATATAGGCTGGGTTGGAGAAACATCCCATGCTTTAGATTGGTTGCTCCTGGAATAAATAAACTTAACACAGAGGTCCATTTTTACAGACCCCAAAAGCTCTATTTCTTGGGGTTCAAGAGTTGCATGAGGGAGATATGGGACCCATTGGTCCCAAGCATCTGCATGATTGTCCGAATCAAGAATGTGAGCTTGAGAGGGACGTGGCCACTCATCTAAAGGTAAACCAACAAGGCAAGTAGAAAATCGATTTTCAGGAGAAGACATGGCCAGGCATAAGGTATCCTGCCCTGTTAGATTGGCTAAAGTTATCTGTGGGATACAGAAGAGTAGAAACTCCTGCAATTAAGGGAGGTTTTGATTTACAACCCTGGAAGAGACTAGGTTTGGCTTAATTGACAGAGATTTATAGATCCTAAGCAAAAGGATCACAAGCCTGTGTTCCTATAGTTATAGGTACATGGGTGGTTTTGGTGAAGGATTTTAAATATAATAATGTGATTTTATATAGTTTAAGTTAAGAATTTAGATGTTATAATAGAAGTCTCTGTGTGGACGTGACATGACAAGCTATTGGTTAAGACACAACCGCACTGCAGTGAAAAGTAGCACAGGTGATAGGTCATAAATCCAAAACAAAGTGTCGTTTTAAGTGCCTATTGGATTAGAAGGTTATAAATTACGATGTAACTCTAAATCTTGTGACTAGTTGCCATTATTTGGAGGTATTGTAAAATCTCATGCTTCAAGACTGATGCATTTTGTTATTTTAAGCAGCAAATCCGATTAGTCACGTAGTACCATCTCTCGCAATTAATTAATCTGACGGGTGGAGCACACTATTTCAACAGTTATCCATACATTTGTTTTTGGCTGATTAACAGGCCAAGCAAAAGTAACAGAAAAAAGCATTAATACTAAAAAAGCTTTTGTTAGCATAAACCAAGCTTTGCATTTTAACAAGAGTACTACTAGAATATTTGGCCAGTGTAGTGGACCACTGTTCAGCAAAGACTTCCAAGTGTTCAGGCAAGCCATAGCTGTGTCTGCACACTGGAGTCTGTCGAAGAATGGTTAGAGGATCAGGGACATGGATCATTGATAAAGCTAGATCAATAAAAGAACTGTAGAAGCAAAGGCCTGCATGAGCAAAGGCCTGCATGAGAAAATGCCTGCGTGAGAAACAGGCCTGAGAACCAAAAGGGAGTTTTAAGGAGGTACAGTGCTGTGCTGATAAGATGTACTGACCATGAGAAGGGAGGGAGAACTTTGATTTCTCAAGTCAAAACAAAAATAATAGAAGCTTGCCAAATGTAGTCTTTTACCTAACCCAATTATGTAGAAGTAAGAATGCACTTTTGTAAGTTTAAACCAATTAAAGAACTGATAAGCATGTACACTTACACTATATAAGTGCCTCTGTATTGCCAATAAACGAAGCTTGCTTTATCAATCACATTGATTGTCTGCATGTCTTCCCCCGCCGAAGTCAGCAAGTAGAGTCTTTATCTGTATATTTATACAATTACATCTTAAGGGGTCACAACTTCTACAGTCAGCTCTTCTTTTATGAGATGCACAATACCAAAGGCAGCCACAATTTTGACACTTGCACAGAGTCCACGCTTGATGATCCCTTGTGTGACAAGCCAAGCAGGGAAAAGAAATTAAAAAGATCTGCTGAAAGTTCACATTCAAAAGAGGCTACAAACAAATAAAACCTAAGAAAAGCCATTCAAGGCACTCAGAGAGACACTGCACAGGTGGAGTAATCAGTTAATTTGTAAGGCTTTTCAACCACTGCATTTCTGTGGACAGTGCACTATCTTAGATGCAGACAGAGCAGAAGAGAGGGATCTGTTTCCAGGCAGCAGAGGGAGAGATCTGTGCTTGAGGGAAAATATATTGATCCTCATTATTTCAATTAAGGATGAAGTGAAATGAAGTGACAGGATAGGTTTGGCAGAAGAACTGGGAATGCTACAGGCTTACAAGGTGGAGAAAAATGAAAAATACTGACATTTTTGGGGAGGCTTGCATAAGCTTCTAATCTTGCCCAAACTTCCTTCTGGAAACTGCTGTCAGGGAAGACCTCAGTCACAAGTCCCTGGGCACAGGCTTCTGCTGCAGTCAGCTTTTTATTGAAAAGCAACATCTCACTTGCCTATGTAACAAAAAAGAAAGTGTGATTCAATAAGACACAAGACTTGAGTAATCTGACAGGGAAGCTGCATGCTTTCACATCACATTCATTTTACTCTCTTGCTTGTTAATATCTGCTCTCTGAAAAGAACAGAGAATAGATTATTATTATTATTGTTATTATTAAGGAATCACCAGATACTGTACTTCAAAGCCCCTGCTCGAGCAGGGTACTCAGTCCTGTCATTCAGGCCATAATGAAGCAGTTAAGCAAGTATCACACCCAGTGTCAATGCCTGGGCTTCACCACTAGGGACTGGCCTACAGTTCCTACTGTTCACTACTGTACATGGACTGTACATGTCTTTTTGAGCAGAGGTCCAAGGTTGCAATCTGAAATTACCTCATCATAAATGTGTTTGTTCACTTTTGCAGTGACTCCAAGATTTCTAGAACATGTACTGGCAGGCTGTGTCTCACTGAATAGACTACTCTTGATACTGGGATGTCTATGAAGTACTTGCTCTGCTCTTTACGGATTTAAACCCTGCTCAAAAAAACACATTATATTAATGCATGAAATATCAGATAAGTTGTTGGAGAATAGAATTATTGGGATCAATAAAAGAACTGTGCAAGCTATTGAGCTGGAGGTTTTTGGGCTTGTGTGTGTGAGACACTTTCTGTGGGAAAGTCTCTGTGAAAAACAAAACAGTTTCAGCCTGAGAAATTTCAGGGAGTAACGTACTTGCAGGTGTGATATCTAGGAGTATAAGGGAGGCAAGGGCAAAATTCTTTTGAACATAACAAGACTGTGGAAAACTGCCAATGTAGTCAGATTGTGTAGAAATAGAAATATGTCCTGATAAGCGTTAAGCCACTTAGGAGCTAACAAGCTGGTATACTATATAAGTGCCTTTAGACTGCTAATAAATCGGAGTGTATTTTTCAACCATATTGGCTGGCTTCTGTTTTTCTCCCCCCGCTGGGGATCTGAGCTCCCCATCCCGCCGCGGCTTCCGACAATAAGTATTTTAAACTGCCAAGACTTTTTCTGTGGGATATCAAAAGAAGAAGAAAGGATTTATGTTGTTCTGAGAAAATTTGGATTCTGCTTCTTCATTTTTATTTCTCCTTTTTTATTAAGTCTCTATTATGTAGTTTCCTTAATTCTAGAGCAGACAGAGAAAATAAAAGTATGGACAGACCACACTTGCTGTCATGGTCAGAGGATACCAACACACAAAGGTCAGATGATCCCACAAGCTAGGCAGTCACTCTTACCTTGGCTAAGCCCATGATTTTTGGAAACAGGCAAGAGGAACATCCCTCTGGGCTCTGCCCAAGTTGACTAAATGGGCTGTGAAATGTAGCCTGGAAAAAAAAAAGAACAAAATAGAGGAAACCTTGCATCACAGCATGGAATTAAAATACTAGCACTTAATTTTAATTTTAAATCTTCTACTGAGACAGAGTTCACCAAACACATCTGAACTGTTACCATAATAGGCTTCAAACGCCATCTGGAATGCTTGCTTCATCCTTTCAATGCACCTCAGAGCTGGCTTGTATAATTCCGTTCTCTTATCCAACAACCCTGTTGATGAAGTTATATTATTTGAACACAGCACTTAGAGAAACTAATGTGCAACGTCTTTACAGAAAGGATGTTCATGTACATCTGCCTTAAAAGTTATTAAATACATATTCCAAGTAACTTAGGAGGCAAACAGAATTTTTGCCTTTCTGAAAGCACACCAAGTTTATTCTTCTCCTGAAAAATTCAAGTCACTGAATCTTCATTCCCCAAATTTTAAGCAAATCTAAAAAGAGCCTGTGCCAGAAATGCAGCAAGGGGTCATACAAAATACCATAATTGCAAGTTAGAACTGAACAGTGAACCATCTGTTAGAACAGAGAACAATCAACTTTGAGAAGGCTTCAATAAACTTGAAGATAATAGGAAAATTGTCATGAAGGATAATCTAAGTGAAAGGCTAGCTTAGATCCTATAGAAATCCTCCGAGAACTGTTACCAAGGGTACAAGCAAAAGCTGTCCCAGTGCAGGTAGGAAGGTACTAACAGACTCTAAATAATGAGCTTGTCATGGACTTTAAACACAGATATACAGAAAGTGAAAACTATGTCAGACAGTAAGTATGAAACTAATATAAGCACGCAGAGATTTCAAAAAAAATAGAAAATGCAAGGCAAAAATACAATGCATTTATCAGTGATTATATATACAGCCAGTAAAGGAAGTTCAAGTACGAATTTCAAGGCATTCAAGAAAGAAGGATAATATTAACAGGACAAAACATTTCATGCTTATTTGGATTAAACTTCAACTAAATCTATACTAACTCATGGCTGTAAGGAGATTATATGCTGAGGGGAAGTGGTTAGACTTCCAAATAGTCTTAATAAAATTGAGAGGTATGAGTAAGAAGATACTATCGAATATGGACAAGTTAAAGTTTGTCAGGGACAACTTGGTATGTAGCATATGACACACAATAGGGAAAACTGTTTTACTGGCAACTTTATAGCAAGGGATCCAGGTGTTAGATCAGCCCACAAGTATGTAAATCAACATAGTGATTTGATTTTTGACACCCAACACAGTGGGATGTCAAATCAGAAATACAGCCTGCAGAATGTGGAGAAGTTCTTCTGCTCCATTTCACGTCAGTAAGACATGAGCTGGAGTGATGTGTCCAACTTGTACCACTATGCTTAAAGAGACACAGAGCAAATGGAAGGAGTCCAGAGGAATGTGCCTGCAGGCCACATGAGGAAAAGCTGAACAAATGGCAGCTGTTTAGCTCAAAAAAAGGAAAAGACTGAGAAGAGAAGGTAAACCTGAGATATATCTAATAGGCTAAGTACACTGATGGCTAAGGTTATTCCAAGGGAGGATGAATGTAGACTGTTCTTTAAACTGAGGAACAAGAAACAACAGGTTCACCCTGTAGCAAAAAAAGATCAGATGAGAGGGGCAAAAGAGGGACAATCCAACACTTTTCTAGGAAAAAAAGAGATCTATGGACCATAATTGACTGAATAAATCATGCACATTAGACAAGCACATGACAGGAGTGACACGGTCATAAGTGATCTGTAATGAATTCAGCCAGTTACTAAACTTCCATTCCACAACAAACTTTTTCTCCCCCTTTCACACCTAAAATGGGCCTTACAAACATCATTGCATATCAGCTTAGAAGAGGGGCTGTTACAGTGGGGATTCTGTAACACGATCTATCAAACAAGGAGGCCGTGGAAAAGAAGTATATATGGACCGATTCTTAATAGATGTTTCAGAGATGTTTATTTCTCCAGCCGCATGGCGGGAGCTCTGCCAAGGAACTGAGGCAATCACGGGACCCCAGGGTCCTTCCCCGCACAGGGGAACTGTTGGGGTTTTAGTTTAGTCCTAGTTTTTTTTCCTGTTAAAGGAATTTTCCCCTATACATGTTGCAAGGGGAACAAATGGCTAGATATTTAAGGAAAACAAAGGACCTGGCTGCTCCTTTTGTTTCATTCTGGGGGTGTGGGCAGTTGGGTCCAGAGAGAAAGAGGAAGCTGTTATTTCTATGACCACTTTTCTTTCTGCTGGGGAAACACTGGGATCCCAAGCCTGCCTTCCCTGCCCCTCTCAGAGCCGGGCTGTGGCCACCCTGCCCCTCCGCTGCTTCGAGCCTTCGCTACATTGTAGCCGTGCTCGCCCTGCCTGCCTAGACCTTCGGGGGGTTCTCTGTTTGGATTCATCTCGTCTGCCATCCGGGATTTGTGCTCGTCCCTGCCGCTCCAGCCTGCTGTTCCAGCTTGCACTTCCCAAGGGTCCAGCCGGATACCAGGATCAGCTGCCCAGGGGTTTGTGAAGCCTTTGGTCCATCCCTTCCCGGGATCCCGGGCCACCGGTGCCGCGTGCTCCGGAGCGCCCCCTGCAGCCGCGGGGGAACCATCGCACCTGCCCTGCTCACCGGGAGCCACCAGCGCCCCTGCCGGCTGCAAGCGGAACTGCATCCAAGGGGAAAGGGCCTGAAAGCCAAGAAGGCTGGGACTGGGTTTGTGATTGTTTGCTGTTACTGCCATAGTTGTTGTTTGTTTGACTGGTTATATATATATAATAGTAAAGAACTGTTATTCCTATTTTCCCACATCTTTGCCTAAAAGCCCCCTTGATTTCAAAATTATAATAACTTGGAGGGAAGGGGGTCGCATCTGCCATTCCAAGGGAGGCTTCTGCCTTCCTTAGCAGACACCTGTCTTTCAAACCAAGACAGATCTTGGCGCCCAACTGTGGGGCCTGAGGCCATTAAGATACAGAGGTGAAAAAGGAATAACAGTTCCTGGATAACTTAATTTTGTGTGCTGGATATAGGAACCTTGCTAGGCAGCACTATGTGGTCTAGTTTACCCTGGTTCAGGTGGCAGGTGATCGTGGCTATATTCTTCCCCTTTGCAGCTCCTTACCTAAACATGGGTCCTCTGACTAAGGCTACCATTGCTGTCATCCAGTTTGCGCTATGGGTCGAGAAGGTGAGGAATTCATGGGCTTTTAGCTTACTCCGGAATGTGGGTACATGGATAAAGGGCTATCACATACTGAGTGCATGTTTTTGGGGTTATGTTAAAAATGGTACCTTCTGTGAGGAAATGACACTAGGGGAAGTTTTCTCCCAACCCCTCAACCAGTTCTTTGGGGCCACCCCACCAATTTTCGAAGGGTTTAGGTTCCCTCTGAGTACTAACCAATTGCTGCTGGTAGGCCTACTCTATTTAGTACTCAGGGATAAGTTGAGATTGGCTTGGATAACTACCCAGACACCGGCCCCAGACACTAGAGATCCTACCCCAGAGCCTGATCCTGCCCCAGAACCTGACACGGCCCCAGACACTAGAGATCCTGCTCCACAGCCTGACACGTCCCCACAGCCTGATACCGCACAACAGCCTACCTCAGAAATGGACTACCCAAACTGGGTGGGGGTACTGGTGAAGGGGATGCAGGAGATGCGCCAGGAGATATGCCTGGAGATGGGCCAGGTGCACCAGGGGATATGCCAGGAGATGGGTCAGGTGCTAAGGGAATACACCTCCTCAGCTAGTGAAAAACCCTCTCCCTGCCCCAAAGAGGATGAGTCCAATGGTGCAGCAGTGGAACCCATGGATGTTACAACCATCCAGGTTTCAGCTGAACCACAAGGACAACCACAGCCAGCAGCAGTCGCCCCTGTGCAAAGGAGGAAGTATAAGACCAAATCAGTACGACCAGTTAACCATGATGGGGAGCCAGGGCCCTCACAACCAGCAGGAGAGCCAGAGCCAGAAATCATCATTGAGTCCCTGTCGTACGACAGTCTCCATAGTATGCGAAAAGACATTGTGTGAAGGGGGCGTGAGCCTTATACCACCTGGCTGCTTCGGGTTTGGGACCTTATGGGCACAGGTGTGCAACTGGATAGTGGCGAGGCAAGGTATCTGGGATCGTTAACCCAGGACCCAGGTGTGGACCAGATATTTGTGAGGGAGCCAGGGCCCCTTTCTCTCTGGGAGCGGCTCTTAATGAGTGTGAGAGAAAGGTTCATTCACAAAGAGAGAATGCAGGAGTACCATCACAGAATGCAGTGGAAAGCATTCAAGGAAGGGATCCAACAGCTAAGAGAGGTGGCAGTATTAGAGGTACTCTTTGGGAGGGATGGACAGCATGATAATGACCCTGATAAGGTCAGGTGCACAGGACAGATGATGTGGAACCTGGCAAAGCTAGGGCCACCACAATACACCACCTTCATTGCAACGATTGATGCTGACAATAACTGAGAAACAGTGGACTCTGCTGCCAACAAGCTCAGGAATTATGACAGTATGGTCAATGGCCCGCTGAAAGCTCATGTCTCTGCTGTGGTCCAGGACCTCAAAGAGGAGATGAAGGAGATGAGGGAGGAGCTGAGGGAGGAGATGAGGAAGGTCCGTGTGGCACCAGTGCAAGTCACAGGCCCGCAAGTCAGAGCCCGTCGTCCCCCTGCTCGAGAGAGAGGGTACACCCCACAAGCTGAGCTGTGGTTTTTCCTGTGTGAGCATGGGGAAGACATGAGAAGGTGGGATGGGAAATCCACCTCTGTCCTGGCAGCGGGGGTGCGTGAATTCAAGGAGGGAGGCACTAACCGAGGCGGTTCCTCTAAGGTGAAAGTAGCCTCAGCCTCCCGTGACCGAGCTGCCAAGTATTATAAAAGGGAGGATGATATGTTGGATCCCCTTGAAGGTACCTCGAGCATGTATGCCCAGGGAAAGAATGATAACCAGGGCTAGAGGGGCCCTGCCTATAGCCAGGAAGAGGCACAGGAGAACCGCGTTGTCATACATGAAATCCCTATTTGTGCTTGGTCTTTGCATATTAAGTGCTTTAATTAATTTGAGCTTAATATTTTTAAATTGAATGTTAAAATTAACCCATCAGCCCAGGTGCACAGATCAAGTTTTTATGGTCTTCCTGTGTTTACTGTATACTTTTACAAGTGTTTTAAGATGTGTTGGATGTATTTTTTTATGTTTTACTTGTACCTTGGTTTCAAGGCAGATTTTAAAAACCCCAGTTGCAACAAACAGCCCAGCCCCCATAGCCATACCTCCGTAAGCTCCATGACTCTTATCTCAACTAATACCACCCCTCTGACAAGGAGGAGCCATTGGTTGACAGAGGTAATCTGTCAAAGGGAAAACACCAATCACCTTAAACTGTGGGCAGACTGTGGGCGGAGCAAAAGCTATAAAAGGGAGCAAAAGAAAGACACGCTCTCTCATTTCCCCTTCCCCTCCAGCTTGCTAAGTTCAGTGCTGGAGAAACCTACTCCTTTTCAGGAGCCTTTAGAAATATATATATTTCTTTTTGACCAGCCTAGCACTGCAAGCTTTTTTTCTCTGCCTGAGGTTCAGAGCTGCCTAAGCCTGAAGCTCCTGAATCCCTGCGCTCCTGGGCCATACCTCCTGAGCCACTAGGATCCCAAATTTTTATATTTTGTTAATTTTTGCAATTTTTCAATTTTTCTGTTTTAATAAATTGTTTTAATTTCTACAAAGAGTTGTCTCATTCCTCACATGCATTTTCTGGATGGTGTGGATTCGATGGCCTGGCACATCAGAGCCACAAAAATATGATGCATTGGTTGATACTGGGGCACAGTGTCCTTTAATGCCATTGGGACATGTGGGGGCAGAAACTGTATCCATCGCTGGGGTGACCGAGGGATCACAGCAGTTCACCCTGTTGGAAACTGAGGTGAGCCTGACTGGGAAGGAGAGGCAAAAGCACCCAATTGTGACTGGCCAAGAGGCCCCATATATTCTGGGCATAGACTTCCTCCGGAATGGCTATTACAAAGACCCGAAAGGACTCAGGTGAGCATTTGGGATTGCTGCTGTGGAGGCAGAGGGCATTAGGCAATTGGGCACCCTGCCTGGACTATCAGAGAATCCTTCTGCAGTTGGGCTCCTCAAAGTGGAAGAGCAATGAGTGCCAATTGCCACCTCGACAGTGCACTGCTGGCAGTATCAGACAAATCGAGATGCTGTGATCCCCATCCACAAGATGATCCGTGAGCTGGAGAGCCAATGGGTGGTCAGCAAGACCCACTCACCCTTCAACAGCCCCATTTGGCCTGTGTGCAAGTCTCATGGGGAATGGAGATTGACTGTGGACTATCATGCCTTGAATAAAGTGACTCAACCATTGAGCGCTGCTGTGCCTGAAATGTGGGAGCTACAGTACGAACTGGAGTCCAAAACAGCAAAGTGGTATGCCACTATTGACATTGCCAATGCATTTTTCTCCATTCCTTTGGCAGCTGAGTGCAGGCCTCAGTTTGCCTTCACCTGAAGGGCCGTGCAGGATACCTGGAATCGACTGCCCCAGGGGTGGAAGCACAGTCCCACCATGTGCCATGGACTGATCTAGGCTGCATTGGAAAAGGGTGAGGCTCCAGAACATCTGCAGTACATTGATGACATCATTGTGTGGGGGAACACCGCAACAGAAGTGTTTGAGAAAGGAGAGAGGATAATCCAAATTCTCCTGGAAGCTGGTTTTGCCATCAAGAAGAGCAAAGTCAAGGGACCTGTCCGAGAGATCCAGTTCCTGGGAGTGAAATGGCAAGATGGACAGCGTCAGATTCCCACTGAGGTCATCAATAAGATCACTGCAATGTCTCCACCAACCAACAAGAAGGAAACACAAGCTTTCCTAGGTGCCATAGGCTTTTGGAGGATGCATGTTCCTTAGTACAGCCAGATTGTGAGTCCTCTTTACCTGGTTACCTGCAAGAAGAACGATTTCCATTGGGGCCCCGAACAGCAACAAGCTTTTGCCCAGATCAAGCAGGAAATGTCTCACGCCGTAGCCCTTGGCCCAGTCAGGACAGGACCCAAAGTGAAGAACGTGCTCTACTCTGCAGCCGGGAACAATGGCCTGTCCTGGAGCCTTTGGCAGAAGGTGCCTGGTGAGACTCGAGGTCGACCACTAGGATTCTGGAGCCAAAGCTACAGAGGGTCTGAAGCCAACTACACTCCAACAGAGAAGGAAATCTTGGCAGCCTATGAAGGAATCCAGGCTGCCTCAGAGGTAATCGGCACAGAGGCACAACTCCTCCTGGCACCCCGACTACCAGTGCTGGGGTGGATGTTCAAAGGAAAGGTTCCTTCCACGCATCATGCCGCCAATGCTACTTGGAGCAAATGGATCGCCCTCATCAAGCAGCGCGCCCGAATTGGAAACCCATGTCGCCCTGGGATCTTGGAAATAATTACGAACTGGCCGGAAGGTGAGACTTTTGGGTTATCTTCTGAAGAAGAAGAGGAGCAAGTGACACGTGCCGAAGAAGCCCTACCATATAACGAGCTACCAAAGAGTGAAAGACAATATGCTCTCTTAACTGATGGTCCCTGCCGAATTGTAGGCGCTAGCCGGAAATGGAAAGCCGCTGTATGGAGGCCCACACAACAAGTTGCACAGGCTACTGAATGAGAAGGTGGATCGAGCCAATTTGCTGAACTCACAGCTGTTCAATTAGCTCTGGACATAGCTGAAAGAGAGAAGTGGCCAAAGCTCTACCTCTACACTGATTCATGGATGGTAGCCAATGCTCTGTGGGGTTGGCTGGAAAGGTGGAATAAGGCAAACTGGCAGCGTAGAGGAAAACCAATCTGGGCTGCTGAGGACTGGAAAGGCATTGTCACTCGGGTAGAGAAGCTACCCATGAAAGTCCGCCATGTAGATGCTCATGTCCCCAAGAGCCGGGCTAATGGAAAACATCATAACAACAAACAGGTAGATCAGGCTGCGAAAATAGAGGTATCCCTGATAGACTTGGATTGGCAACATAAAGGAGAGTTGTTCCTAGCTCGATGGGCCCATGATGCCTCAGGCCATCAGGGCAGAGATGCCACCTATAAGTGGGCACGAGATCGAGGGGTGGATCTAACCATGGACAGTATCTCCCAGGTGATCCATGATTGTGAGACATGCGCTGCAATCAAGCAGGCCAAGGGGGTGAAGCCCCTGTGGTATGGTGGCCAAGGGTCCAAATACAAGTATGGAGAGGCCTGGCAGATTGATTACATCACACTGCCTCAAGCATGCCAAGGCAAGCACTATGTGCTCACAATGGTAGAAGCCACCACAGGATGGCTGGATACCTACCCTGTGCCTCACGCTGCTGCCCATAACACCATCATGGGCCTTGAAAAGCAAGTCCTTTGGAGGCATGGCACCCCTGAGAGAATCGAGTCTGACAATGGGACGCATTTCAAGAACGGCCTTATTAACACCTGGGCTAGAGAACATGGCATTGAGTGGGTGTACCACATCCCTTACTGTGCACCAGCAGCTGGGAAGGTTGAGGGGTGTAATGGACTGCTTAAAACCACCTTGAAGGCACTGGGTGAGGGGACTTTCAAAAACTGGGAGGTGCGTTTAGCAAGAGCCACCTGGTTAGTTAACACCTGAGACTCCACCAGCCAAGCAGGCCATGCCCAATCCGAACCCCTACAAACAACAGATGGGGATAGGCTTCCAGTGGTGCACATGAGAGGTATGCTTGGAAAAACTGTCTGGGTTAATTCTGCCTTGAGCAAAGACAAACCCATCCGTGGGGTTGTTTTTGCTCAGGAACCAGGTTGCACCTGGTGGGTGATGCAAAGGGATGGAGAGACCCGATGCATACCGCAAGGGGACCTTGTTTTAGTGTGAACTACCCATGGCTCTGTACTTGTATCAGTATCAGCATGTATATATGTATATAATTCGGGTGATGCATGTATTTATATGGTTAAAAGGGTTTAAGTTTCATGTAACATGTTAGTATGGGAAAAATTCGGGGTGGATAATGTTGGGGTTTTAGTGTAGTCCTAGGTTTTTGTCTATAAAAGGAATTTTCCCCTATACATGTTGCTAGGGGAACAAATGGCTGGATATTTAAGGAAAACAAAGGACCTGGCTGCTCTTTTTGTTTCATCAGAGGTATGGGCAGTTTGGTCTCGGTGTCCAGCGAGAGAGGAAGCTGTTTTTTCTACGGCCGCTTTTCTTTCTGCTGGGGAAACACCGGGATCCCAAGCCTCCCTTCCCTGCCCCACTCAGAGCCAGGCCGTGGCCACCCTGCCCCGCCGCTGCTTCGAGCCTTTGCTGCGTTGTAGCCGTGCTTGCCCTGCATGCCTAGACCTTCGGGGGGGTTCTCCGTTTGGATTCATCTCGTCTGCCATCCGGGATTTGTGCTCGTCCCTGCCACTCCAGCCTGCTGTTCCAGCTTGCCGTTCCCGAGGGTCCAGCCAGACACCGGGATCAGCTGCCCACGGGTTTGTGAAGCCTTTGGTCCATCCCTTCCCGGGATCCCGGGCCACCGGTGCTGCGTGCTCTCTGAGCTCTCTCCGGAGCGCCCCCTGCAGCCGCGGGGGAACCATCGCACCTGCCCTGCTCACCGGGAGCCACCAGCGCCCCTGCCGGCTGCAAGCGGAACTGCATCCAAGGGGAAAGGGCCTGAAAGCCAAGAAGGCTGGGACTGGGTTTGTGATTGTTTGCTGTTACTGCCATAGTTATTGTTGTTTGTTTGACTGGTTATATATATAATAGTAAAGAACTGTTATTCCTATTTCCCACATCTTTTCCTAAAAGCCCCTTGATTTCAAAATTATAATAACTTGGAGGGAAGGGGGTTGCATCTGCCATTCCAGGGGAGGCTTCTGCCTTCCTTATCAGACACCTGTGTTTCAAACCAAGACAGGAACACAAAACAACCAGTGGGGAACAAGGCTGAGCAGGGGCTAGGGAAACCCCATGCCTCCCCCCCAGGGCCCCTCTCCCAGGGCTACATGGCAGGGGGAGGGCCCCAACAAGGGGCTCTTAAAAAAGAGCCTGTAAGCTGGAGTCAGTAACTTGATAAGCATAACTACAGCATGGGAAATTCCATGCATGTCAACCACCTGCTGATGTACCCCTGTGCTGGTAATTAATATAGGTAGGTGTTCCTCGATGTGATATACAAAACCTTTAGACTTTTCTAAAGTGTTCTTTTCTTTCAGATTACCCTAAATCAAATAATATTTAATACAGACAGAGGCTTAAAGACTGTCCTGGCATAGGCCATGTAATGTATTGTCTTGGTTTGAAAGACAGGTGTCTGCCAAGGAAGGCAGGAGCCTCCCTTGAAATGGAAAATGCAACCCCCTTCCCTCCGAATTATTATAATTTTGAAATTAAGGGGCTTTCAGGCAAAAATATGAGGAATAGGAGTAACAGTTCTTTACTAATATATATATATATATATATATATATATGTATAACAAGGCAAACAACAATAACTATGGCAGTAACAGAACCACACACCCAGTGCCAGCCTTCTCAGCTGTCAGGCCCTTTCCCCTTGGGTGCAGTTACTGTCACAGCCGGCAGGGGCGCTAGTGGCTCCCAGTGAGCAGGGCAGGTGCGATGGTTCTGTTGAAGCAGTGATCCTGTAGAAAGGCTCTGCTCTTCCTCGGGAGGTCCAGTGGCGGCTATGTAGCTCCTGTCCTCTGGGAATCCAGTGGAAGGGGTTGTCTCTGGTGTTCGGAATCTCAGATTATATCCAGGATGGAATACTTGGTTCGTCCTTCTGGGTGGAGCATCTGTTACCATCCAGTTTAAACTCAGAAAAGCAAAGAAAGGTAAGTCTCTGAGCATAAACTGGAAATAACTTAGAAGGTTCAAAATATTCCCAGAAATGAGATTAAAACCAAACAAGGTTAGATGTTGATGCCAAAAAATTGATGTATTTTATTTAATAGTAAAAGAGGCAAAGAGAAGGGAAAAGAAAGAAAGAAAGAAAGAAAGAAATGGAAAAAAGAAGTGGGCATGGGGGGTGGGGGGACAGGGAGAAGTGACAGGGGTTAGGTGGAAGCATATCACCCATCCGAGGGTCCCAACGACATCTTGTTGCTCCCCTCCATCTAGTCTTCTAGTGGTGAGGGTCCCCCATCACCGCCGTGGCGACGCCGCCACACGCCGCCACACCACATGCCACGTCAAAGAGTACAGAATCCCGTGGATTAATATACGCTGTGGGCCAGGTGGGAACACCCACATCTCCCTTGCGGGGGCTAGCTTGACACACTGTCCCTTGCAACACTGAGGGTCTGTTGCATCATCTCTGGTGCAGGGTCTGGGGACCCCTTTGGGGGGCCCCTGTGATGGGCCATGTCACCCCCTTCTGCGGTGGATAAGCTTCCCCCTCTCAGGTGAGGACCCCTCAGCTGGGCTCCTTTGCATAGTGGAGGATGGGCAGTTACTGCATCTCTGACCAGAGGCTTTTTCCAAGATACCCAAAGCCTTTCTTCCCTCCACCCTTTGGTGCAGGGGGGTCTGTTCGAGCCTGGCAGCTGATAGCCCTGGGGCTGTGGTCTCCACCTTGGAGGTGTTAAGCCTGTGCTTTGTGAATGTCCCCAGCCCTGAGTTGTTACTTTATCTTATCTTCATCATCGAGTGGTGTAAGGCCTCAGTCAGGGCCCCATTCAGGGTGCGGTAGTCTTCTTTGCAGCTTTTGTAATACAGTTTTTAAAGTCCTTCAAGAAAATGTTTGGCCAAATTTAGAAATACATCCTCTGAGAGAAGGCAGGCTACAACTACCCCTCCCCCACCAGGTTCCTCAAAGGAGAGTGAAAGAGATAAAAACTATTTATTTAACAAACACACAGGGCAAGGATAATAATGCTAAATGATAAAACCTCTGGCTCTGCTGAGAGAAACCTGGGGAAAAATTCAGAGTCCTTCCGTAGATCGATCTCTCCCTCCTTGGAGCTGGGACAGGGTGGTGGGCCCACCTCCAGGGCCAAGGCCTTGGTGGAAATTCCTCCCAATGTATTCTGATGTTGAAATAGTCCAGCAAAGAGAGAAGGAAAAAAACTGAGGTGAACAGAATTGCCCAATCAAAATTTATAAAGAAGTAACATTTATTATGGTGATGCCATGAAGATTTTTGCCCTTTCCTTTATACCCCTGTTATACCTTTTTACAACTTCTGTATTCCTAGTGCTTTTTTGCCTACATTCTTGGACTTGTTTGTTAAGCTAAGAGACAAAACATTTTAGAAGCTTCGTAGCCAGAGATCAGTGTGCCCCAGACCCCAAGGTCCTCTCCAGAACACATTCTGTAAACCAAGATAGAACCATCCAGGGGAGAGTTCCTTGGGGAAGGGGGCTCACTTGAGCCTCTTATTGGAGAATCTTTGATAGATATGCTAATTAGTAAAACCTATAATGCTATACCCAATGTTGGGGGGAGAGAGAGGTGTGGAGACAGAAGACGAAGACAGAGATAGACTTGGTGGGGTACATCTCGATGTATATGACCTGGACGTGTACACCTAAGGATCCTTAAAATAAATACCAAGGTAAAATCCCTTTTCCCCTTCTAACCGTGTGTGACTCCTGATTTTAAGACCAGGAAAAGGCATCAGTTGCTGGCGACCACGAAGGGACCCTGAAGACCTTGAAACTCGCAGTCTTGGGTTGGAACACATCTTGCTTTGCCCCTTTCTTTGCCGGCAAATTACAGAGGGGCCGGAGCAACAATCTAAGACTGTGACCAGGACTTTAGGACCCAGCACAGAAAGAGGTGAGTGAAAAGGGGATCAGTACTTACTGAAACTGTGCTAGCACTAGGAAAGGAGATCTCCAAGGGGGTTGGAAAGGTTGGGGGCATAAAAGCCCACAAAAGGGGAAAGCTTAAACTTTTCCCCTGCAAACTGTGGAAAGGAGGGGACGCCCTCCGTTGAATCCACAGGAGCCCAGAGGCTGCATCTGAGGCAGCCGCAGGAGTGGCTCAGAGGTTGGTTGGTTGGTTGGTTGAGGCGTCAGGAAGTTGAGGGTTCGAATCCTTTTGAGACCAGATTTTCGCGTGCGCGCATTTACTGCTTGCTAAAACTAGTTGCTTTTTAGTGTTTTAAAGTGCTGTTTTAAAGTGTTTGTGTAGTAACCTAGATAAACTGCCTGGGAAATCGGAATTCCAAGGCCAGACTGCAGGTTGAATTCCGGAATTGAGAGCTTTCCTCTGGCAGAGTTTTCCTGTCTGTGAGAAAACATGGGTGGTGTGAATGAAAAAATCCCTCCTAACAGCCCATTAGAGCTGATAATAAAACACTGAAAATAGCTGACAGGGCGAAAAACTACTTTGGATACCCGAGAATTGATTAGACTGTCCACACGGGTTTGGCCAACTTTAAAACTAAGTCAAGGAAATTGGCCTCGCTATGGGAGTTTGGAAAATAACATCATTAATGACCTGATTGTAGAATTGAGATCATTACGTAGGTTTGATGAACTAAAATATGCAGAACTTTTTACTATGTATTTGAACAGAAAAGAAGCATATGTGGTAGACAAAAGTAATATGGAAATGACTTTGAGGAAGAGAAAGAGAAAGAAAAAGCTGCAGCAAGCTGACTCGTATACTAATACGGACAGAGAAATTGATATGACAGATACAGATATGGTAGCACCAGCTTTGCGCACCGAGGGGGGGTCTCCCCCCCCGGTTCAACCGCCGGGGCAGCCCGCACAGGGGGGGGGTGGGGGAGCGGTGGCTCCGCCGCCGCCGCCCCCACCGCCGCCGCCGCCACCGCCGCCGGGGCAGCCCGCACAGGTGGGGGCGGGGGATGGGGGAGCAGTGGCTCCCCCACCGCCGCCGCCGCCACCGCCGCCGGGACAGTCCGCACAAGTGGGGGCGGGGGATGGGGGAGCAGTGGCTCCCCCACCGCCGCCGCCGCCACCGCCGCCGGGACAGTCCGCACAAGTGGGGGCGGGGGATGGGGGAGCAGTGGCTCCCCCACTGCTGCCGCTGCCACTGCCTCCGCCTCCGCCGCCGCCTCCCCTGTCCCCGCCCCTGTCAGGGCGGGGGCAGGGGAGGGGGCAGGCGGCCGGCTCCAAGCAGGGGGAGCGGCGCGGGGCCCCCCCACCCCCAGACTCGTCAGGGGCGGAAGGCGAGTGCAGAGGTAGGAGAGATGCGGATTGGCCGCCGCCCCCTGACCGCCCCAGAGGCAGAGAAGAAGCAGGTATGCCACCGCCCCCTGACTTTTTCAGAGGCAGGGAAGGGGTGAATTGGCCGCTGCCCCCTGACTTTTCCAGGGGCGGAGAAAGAGCAGACTGGCCGCTGCCCCCTGACCTCCCCAGAGGCAGAGAAGAGGCAGGTATTCCACCGCCCCCTGACCTTTCCAGAGTCAGGGAAGGGGTGGATTGGCCGCCGCCCCCTGACCTTTCCAGAGGCAGAGCCGGGGAAGAGGGAGGGGAAGGGGCAGGCTGGCCGCCTTTCCCCGAATACCCTGAACACAGAAGTGAAGGTAGAAATGGACACGGGCAATTGCGGCGGCATTCCCCAATCCAAAGAACCGCAAGTTTCCGAGCCAGAGGCAGGAGGAGCCGGTCGCTCTCCCCACCCTGCGGCACAGGCAGTGTTAAAGCTGAGGGCAGATGGGATGGCCCCGACCCAGGCGGCTCTTACAGAGCTAGGGACGGGAGAACCTGCTTGCAGCCCCTGCCTCCCTACCCCTCCACTGCCGCAAAGAGCGAGACAGTTCCTGATCAACATTTGCCTGGAACAAGTTTTAAAACCAATGAACCAATTTCAATTAAAAGCGAATGGGATGATTTTGATACAGATGGTTCTCACGGGGAGGGTGGTAGGAGAAGGGGCAGGATAGCCCGAGAAGCTATAAGAGCAGTCAGTCCCGTCGCTAAACACACAAGGTCCAAAACAGATAAAGGGGGGGGGGGAAGAAGAACTTGTGTTAGAAGCACCTCTGAGACAGGCTGTGGGAAATCAAGAAGTTATTTATATAAAAGTGCCATATTCTCTCGGAGAATTACAGCAGTGGAAAAACTCAATTGAGAAGTACAGGGACAACCCAGAGAAAGTAGCTATGCGTGTAGAAATGGCCATAAAAACTCAAAACCCAGATTGGGGTGATCTAAATGTTATGCTAGATGAATTATTAGATAAAACAAAAAGAGAAATGGTCAACAAAGCTGCTATATCTGCTATAGAAACTCAAATTGCATCTGGGAGTCTTCAAGGGTCAGTTAATGATATCTATCCCTTATCTAACCCTAACTGGGATCCTAATGTCCCAGAACAGATGGAAAAGCTGAAGCGATACCAAAAATGGGTGGTTGTTGCATTAAAATGTGCCGTTCCTAAAGCAGTGAATTCGGCTAGATTATATGAGATCAAACAAAATCCAAATGAGACCCCTACAGAATTTCTAAATAGGCTTAAAGAGGCTGCACAAAAATACACTACCTTAGACCCTGACTCACCTGAGCAGCAGATCCACCTGGCCTACCTGTTTATAGGTCAATCTGCTAATGACATAAAGAAAAAGCTGCAAAAGATAGATGGGCCACCGGATATAGGTAAATTGTTGACTGTAGCCTGGAAGGTATACCAGAACAGAGACTTAGCAGACAAAGATAAACATCATAAACCCCACTACAAGAAGAAGTATGATAAGGAAAAGTCATCTGACACGTCAAAAAGGGGTCCCTCTTTTCCCCTATCTGAGGACCAGTGTGCAATTTGCAAAAAGCGGGGGCACTGGAAAAATGAGTGTCCATCACGAGCAGAGAAGAAGCCCCCAGTTTCGGAACTAACTGTAAATACGAACTGACGGGGACCGAAGGTGACTACCCCAGCAGAGCCTTCGGTTGTAGCTAAGCTGGGGAATGATGATGTTGAATTTCTGGTTGATACAGGGGCAACATATTCTGTGTTAAATACTTTAAAAGGTAAACTGAGTCAAGACACTGTGGATGTGATTGGAGCTACAGGGGTAAGTGAAACAAGGCCTTTTTTCCAACCTTTAAAATTTAAATTGGGAAAACACTGGGTCACTCACCAGTTCCTGTATATGCCAAATTCCCCAATGCCTTTGTTAGGCAGAGATTTATTGGGAAAATTGGAAGCAGAAATTAAGTTTTCAAAAGAAGGGGGAGTGAAAGTTATAATCCCAGAATCTAAAATTATTGAAGCAGCTGCTATACTTGTACAGAAATGCCATGGAAAAATTCCCAAAGAAGTTGAAGAGGCTGTCATTCAAATAGTGTGGGCCAATGATTGTCCTGGGAGATCTAAAAAAGCTGAACCTGTGAGTATCACACTCAAAACAGGGGCTACACCAGTAAGGCAAAGACAATATCCTCTGAAATTAGAAGCTCGCAAGGGATTAGTACCTGTGATCGAAAAATTTCTCAAATATGGGTTGTTAGTAGAGTGTGAATCCAGATACAATACACCAATCTTGCCAGTAAAGAAAGCTGATGGTAAAAGCTACAGGTTGGTACAGGATTTGAGGGAAATCAACAAGATAACAGAGGACATACACCCAGTGGTAGCGAATCCTTACACACTTCTGACAACACTAACAAATGAATTAGGGTGGTTCACTGTTTTAGATCTCAAGGATGCCTTTTTCTGCATTCCTGTGCATAAGAATAGCCAAGAACTTTTTGCTTTTGAGTGGGAGAATCCAGAAACAGGGAGAAAGACCCAGCTCACCTGGACAGTTTTACCACAAGGATTCAAAAACAGCCCGACCATATTCGGAAACCAGCTGGCAAAGGAGCTTGAGGACTGGAGGAAACATGAACCAGGAGGAGCGGTTCTCCAGTATGTTGATGACATCTTAATAGCGGCCAAGACACAAGATGACTGCATCAAGCTCACTGTAAGTCTGTTGAACTTTTTGGGCCAAAGTGGGTATCGGGTCTCGAAAGAGAAGGCACAGGTTGCCAGAGAAACAGTAGTATACCTGGGCCTAGAAATTTTCCGTGGACATCGACAACTCAGCAGAGAACGGAAGGAAGCCATCTGTCGACTTCCAGAGCCCCATACCATAAGGGAGATGCAGGCCTTCCTGGGAATGGTAGGTTGGTGTCGCCTGTGGATATCAAACTACGGGCTACTGGTGAGACCTTTATATGAGGTCCTTAAAGCAGCTGAAAAGGGGACAATTATGTGGACAGAGAATGCCAGGGCTGCATTTAAACAGCTGAAACATTCCTTGATGTCAGCCCCAGCTTTGGGGCTGCCGGACTTGACTAAACCTTTTGAACTCTTTACACATGAGTGACTGAATGTTGCTCTGGGGGTACTGGCACAGCACCTTGGAGACCAGCGAAGAGCTGTGGCTTATTTCTCAAAACAACTAGACAATGTAGCCCAGGGTTGGCCAGGATGCTTGAAAGCTGTGGCAGCAACAGTCCTTCTGATACAGGAGGCCCGTAAATTCACCCTTGGGCAGCACATTGTCGTGTATGTACCCCATGCAGTGATAAATGTGCTGGAGCAAAAGGGGGGACACTGGCTCTCCCCTAGCAGGATGCTCAAATACCAATCTGTGTTGTTAGAACAGGACGATGTTACTCTAAAGACAACTTCAGTAGTAAACCCTGCAATATTTTTATCATCCACGTTACTCGACAGTGTGCCTGAGCATGATTGTTTGCAGACAATAGAGGAAACTTATTCCAGCAGACCAGACCTGAAAGATGTTCCTTTGAAAGATCCAGATTGGGAATTGTACACTGATGAGAGCAGCTTCATGAGAAACGGTAGGAGGATGACTGGTTATGCCATAACCACCTCAGATAAGATCATTGAGGCAAAAGCTTTGCCTCCAGATGTATCATCACAGAAAGCTAAACTCATTGCACTAACAAGAGCTCTAGAACTGAGTGAGGGGAAGAAGGTGAACATATGGACTGATTCCAAATATGCCTTCAGTGTTGTTCATGCCCATGGAGCTATTTGGAAGGAACGTAGCCTGCTGACTGCTCAAGGTAATGAAGTTAAGCATGCTAAACAAATTCTTGCACTTTTACAGAGCATTTGGAAGCCTATGGAAGTGGCTATCATGCATTTCAAGGGTCATCAAAAAGGGAAAACAGCCCCCGAACTGGGAAATCGTTTTGCTGACGAAACAGCCAGGGGGATTGCAGAAAAAGGCATTTTTGCAGTGGTACCACAGAAAGAGATAGATTTGTCATCATTTACCCCAAAATACGATCAGAGGGATCACAAATTAATTAAGTTCCTTAAAGCTGAAATTAAAGAAGGTGGGTGGGCTGTTACCCCAGTAGGACAAGTCGTAGTTCCACCCCTGATCCTTCGGGAAATAGCCCAACAAGAGCATGAAAGCACCCACTGGGGAACAGAAAATCTTTTAAAACATTTAAGGAAAGTAGTGATAGGGAGAGGAATGACTGATATTGTACAATCTGTAACAAGCAAGTGTGAAACCTGCTGTAAAAACAACCCTGACACAAGCAAGAGAGTTGTGTTAGGAGTGACAAAGACAGGAGATCTCCCGGGAGATTATTGGCAAATAGATTTTGCTGAGATGCCACGCAAAGAGGGATGCAGGTATATACTGGTGCTGGTAGACACCTTCAGTGGATGGCCTGAGGCTTTCCCCTGTCGCACCAACACAGCAAAAGAAGTAGTAAAAGCTTTGCTCAATCATATAATACCAAGATTTGGGGTTCCTTTGGGAATGTCATCAGATAGGGGACCACATTTTGTTGCAACAGTGGTTGGGGAAGTTAGCAGGATTTTGGGACTTACCTGGGACCTGCACACACCATACAGGCCCCAGGCAAGTGGCAAAGTTGAACGCATGAATGGGACCCTCAAAACCCAGATTTGCAAGATTTGTCAAGAGACATCCATGACATGGGTTCAAGCCCTGCCTATAGCCTTGCTAAGAGTCCGCATACAGCCAAGGAGAAGGGACAACATCAGTCCCTATGAAATATTATATGGCAGGCCATACCAGGTTCCACATATCCCAGGGGAAATTCATATGAGAGGTAAAAATGATTTGCAGAAATATTTAATGGCTCTGAGTTCCACTTTGCAGAAGCTCCAGAGATTCGTCGTGTTATCCAAACCAATAGGATTGGACACACCTGCTCATCCATTCCAGCCTGGAGATTGGGTCTACATCAAGTGGTGGGACAGCGACCCCTTGCAAGCCAAGTGGAAGGGACCATTCCAAGTTTTGCTGACCACTTTTACTGCAGTCAAGGTTGCAGGCAAGGGACCGTGGATCCACTACTCCAGGGTGAAGAAAGCTTCTGCTCCCGAAATCACCGAGAAGACAGAGACTGATACAAATCAGAAAGATGCAGTCTAAACTGTTTTTTACATGTTTGCTGTTTGCCCAACTGGTAACTATGATTCAGGGTTCACCCCATGATTTGCATAAGACTGTGGTCCAAAATGTCTCCAAAATTCTTAATAAGAGCGATTGCTGGATCTGTACTCAGTTACCACCCCTAGATGGGAAGGGTCACTGGCCATTGATTGGCATTTTAATGGAAGAAAACCGCACTGAAACGTGGGAACCAATTAATAGCACCCTTCTGCCTCCCATTACCCTGAGTGGCCTGGTAGAGCGTGCAAACTATAAGGTTCCTTGTGCAATTGTAAATGCCACAGGAAAAGCTGTTCTTCCTTCATATTGTCATCAGGCCCATTTCAGGGAAATAATAGACCCAAGAATTGCAGCAAAGATGAAATTGACAGGGTGGAGACTGGCTCAGCCATTTGGGACAGGGTTGTATTGGATATGTGGTAATAAGGCCTGGAAAGTTATGCCTGTGAACAAAGACCAGGCTTGTGCTATTGGGGCTGTGGTCCCAAATATAACAATATTTGACCACCTTGAAAAACCACATGAGAGGAGGAAAAGATCTCTTAATTCCCTCATTGAACGTCCCACACTTTTTCATAGCATAATCAGAGCCCTTATACCCGCTTATGAAGTCGTTGAACTGGAGAGAGCAATTGTAAACATCTCGGCTGTCATTGAACGTATTGAGCAGCATACTGCAGATGCAATTTCAGCCTTACAGGAGGAAGTTGACAGTCTGTCCCGTGCAGTTATGCAAAACAGGATAGCTCTCAATTTCATACTTGCTGCACAAGGAGGTGTATGTGCTATTGTCAATACCTCTTGTTGTTCTTATGTGGACCAAAGTGAAAAAATTAAGAAAGATTTGGATAAAATTTAGAAGAGAACTCAAATTCTACATAAAGTGGCTTCTAAAAATAACACTTTAAAATTTGATCATATTTTTGATACCCTCACCTCATGGTTACCAAACTGGGCCTGGGTAAAAGAAATATTCATAATAGTTGTAATTGTAGTTATTATCTATGTAATTTCCTGTAGAGCAGCCGGTTGTGTAAACCGGTTCTGTGGGTAAAAATAAAATAGAGTAGAGTAGAGTAAAGACTAGACAAGATAAAGTTTTGTTAGTCTCTAAAAGGGGGGAAATGATGCCATGAAGATTTTTGCCCTTTCCTTTATACCCCTGTTATACCTTTTTACAACTTCTGTATTCCTAGTGCTTTTTTGCCTACATTCTTAGACTTGTTTGTTAAGCTAAGAGACAAAACATTTTAGAAGCTTCGTAGCCAGAGATCAGTGTGCCCCAGACCCCAAGGTCCTCTCCAGAACACATTCTGTAAACCAAGATAGAACCATCCAGGGGAGAGTTCCTTGGGGAAGGGGGCTCACTTGAGCCTCTTATTGGAGAATCTTTGATAGATATGCTAATTAGTAAAACCTATAATGCTATACCCAATGTTGGGGGGAGAGAGAGGTGTGGAGACAGAAGACGAAGACAGAGATAGACTTGGTGGGGTACATCTCGATGTATATGACCTGGACGTGTACACCTAAGGATCCTTAAAATAAATACCAAGGTAAAATCCCTTTTCCCCTTCTAACCGTGTGTGACTCCTGATTTTAAGACCAGGAAAAGGCATCAATGGGACCGAAATATCGGTTTCAAAAGCCACGATCGAGAAAAGCAGCTCCAAGCCCGGGGTCGGAGCTGGGTGAACACTCATAGATCTGATCTCTATCCCACCAGACCTCCCAAGTTCACGAGTGCTGCTTCGGCTGGTTCCTTCTTATACAGTTTTTGGGTAGAGTCCAAATTAATTCTATTCTTCTTGTAATTTTAACATATTCATGAAGTTTTCTTGTCCCGGAGTTGGGCTGCACAAAGCCTTTCCTGGGTCAGATGAATTTTCCATCCTGGGTGATGAGTGGGCCATTTCTGGTGATGGAAGGGCCATCTCTGATGATGGATGGGCCATCTCTGGTTCCTGGAACAGTTATTTTTAGTTCCTGGAATGTCCGATTCCTTATCAGATGAGATGTAGATATCAGAGTGTGGTGATCAAGTCGTCCTGGTGCAAATGTCCCGGTGATAAGATCCAACCCCACCTAGGTGGAATCCTCACTTATTGTGAGAGAACTTCTTTTAGTGTTGTGAAATTTTTCTCTCAGCCAGGCTGGTGGAGGGATTTTGAAACTCTGTCTCTACATGGTCTGATTACATTCCAGTTTTATACATAATAGCACGAATTACATACTTTATTTATAACATGTACCCTCAACAAACCCCTCATCCCGGGGGCTGCCTGGTGGGTTGGGGCACCTCCAGCAGCGCTGCCGCTTCCCTGCTCCACAGCCCTCTGTGTGCCCCACCCCACCCCACTTCCCCATGGCTGCAGCAGCTCTGTCCAGGGCCCTGGCAGGGCACCCGGAGACAGCAGCAGTGATAGAGTCTTCACAGAATGTAAGTATCTTGGGAATTCAGTTAATGAGTTAATGTTAACATGTTGCAGTGAACCATGGCCAAAGCCAGGATCAGCCAGATCAAGTGGACCCAAATGTCCATTGGTTTGATGCTGCCACAGCCCAAAAGCCCTGAGCATTCATAAGGTTGTGAAAAATATATAAATTCGTGTCGTACCATTGGCCACAGCCCTCCCCTCCCCTTATTTCTCATATTTGGTTGTATTTCCAGAAGGTTCTATGTTCTTCGGTTGTTAATTGGTCCTTGTTATTCCTCCCTGCCTACCCCTTCTCCCATTTGCTGTAATTCCTTCTCCCCGCCTCGGTAACACCCCCTAGATGATGTTCCATCAGTTACTGTGTGTTTTCCACGCCCAGATCATGGGAGTACAAGACTCCCTGCAAGCCACGTGGCTTCGGCTTTTCTCTGTGGATTTCTCTCCCTAATAAACCCCTTCCCCCATGAAGGAGTCCCTCCGCCTTTTTCCTACTGTGAAAAACAAGGTTCACTCTTTGTAAAATTTTAAAAGAAGTTTAATAAAAGGGACAATTAGGAGACAATAGCAAAAAGGGTATTACGGCTGGGTGCTTTGGCAGAGAGCCAAAGGCACACCTCTACATCCAAAAGATCGTCTTTAAAAGTACACCTCTTATTGCGTATTCATCACAATCATGCATGATTCATAAATTCTTTGGAGTTTCTATGTATCATCCCATCAGCCTTATCTTCCTCCTTGGCTCCATTCCGCCTCTGCTCCCTCCATAAATTCTTCTCTCTGGTTTCTGGTTTTTCTTCTCTGATAAGATACTCCAGGAATGTGAAGACTTTCTCTGCCTATCTTTTCTAAATTGACTACATAAACAATAGATATTCTATATCATGTATTACATTACAGAACCTAGGTAAAAATTTTCTAACATTAAGTAACATGCAAAAAGCCAACATCACAATACACTCATAACAATACCTCACTTTTCCTTTTTTATACAGATCATTTGGCTTGAGCAGTATCCCTTGTTTTCTAGCCTTTATTATTTGCTCATTTCCTTCACAAATCAATCTTTCTTCTTCAAAGGGGTCTTTGATATCATTTTGCTTCTTCAACACCATGATCTTTTGTGCCGTTCCAGATGTAGCCAATTTTGGTTCCACAGGCATTGGTACTATTTGCATGCCTTGGACCACAGTAGATATTAATCAAATAAAACGGGACCAAACAAGGGAGAAATATCAAGCCTGCGGTGGCACATAAAAGGAAGAAACCTAGCTTCTTCCACCATTCTATTCCCAATGCATTATCCCACCAGCTAAGTTTTAGTGCGGATTCCCACTTTTGGACCAGTACATGGGCTATTTTTCTGATATTTTTGGCTATATCTAGGACGGCATCCCCATGGTCCTCTATCTTCAAACAACAATCTGAAGTATTAAATTTTCCACAAACACCTCCTTCTTCAGCCAATAGATAGTCTAAAGCCAACCTATTTTGATACACCGCAGCTCTTGTTTGGCTTTGTTGGCTAGCTAGTAATTCCAATGCCTGACCAGTTTGGTTCATTATTATTTCTACAACTCCTTGGAGTCTTATAATCCGATTCAGCATGTAAATTGTGGTTCGATATCCCCAACTCCCATCTTGTGCCCAGGTGGCTGGCCCATACATTTCAATTATGCACTCAGCAGGCTATTCCTCGTCTCTCCATTTTTGAGATCCTCCAATCAATTGTCTTTTATTTCTTTTTAGATCCTCATACACTGGTATTCCTAGTTGATCTCTGTCTGGCTCTGGTAAAAGAAAGAATCCTGGGTGTATGATTCCCAGGGTACAACTCCCTTCCCACCAAGAGGGGAGCTTTGCATATGCCCTTTTTCCACATATCCAAAATAGGCCCTCTGGTGCCTTCCAGTAATCAAATTTTTGTTGATTTATATTTTCCCAAAATTTTGAAATGTCTGGGATCCCAAAATAAGGATTTTTGTTTGTATCATTGCATTGAAAGAGTTTGACCTTATTATTGTACTTACAATTCTTTTCCTTTGTTTTTTCCCGAGTCCAATACAGAGCTGGTTTCTCGGGGACCCACCATGTAAAAGTTCCATTACTGACTTTTTATCTCTTACAGGGAGTATTTCCTACTTCGTTAAGGAAATTGTTCCCGGTACGCCAGAGACACTCCTCTCCTATCACTGTTGAACTCAGTACCCACCCTTCTGGTCTGTTTTCTCCCCTTATCCTTGTCCGATTCTATTACCGCAGGCCTGGTTCCTACGGTATAGCACCGTGTCCCGCAGCCATAGGGAGGAGGAGGAGGAGAAGATCCAGCAGGCAGGAGTTGTGCAGCAAGATTGATTTATTTAATTATTTTACAAACTCTTTTATAGACTTTTTTCTTCATAGCCTAATTGGACAAAGGGCCAGCCACCCCTTGGGGGTGATTGGCTAAAATCCTAAAACATCCATTGTCAAAATATTTTTCTACTATACCATAAACAAGACTTTTCAAGGTTGCAGGTGTCTGGGTTGTTTACATTCCCTGCTACCTCTTCTGTGAGAGAGAAAAATCTCTCACGGACTTAGAAAATAACAAGAAAATCCTCGCTAGCAGCATTTTTGTATCTACAATTCCCCCTTTTTGTTTTATAAGATAACAACTCTACTATTAATGCCAAATAGAAAACTACATCAGTTATTAATTCTAAATATGTCCTTAAGGCTTTAACTATCTGACTCCATAACAAGAAATTTAAAGTTCAGTCTCTGCTTGTGGAAGGACCATCCCAGTCTCTGCTTGTAGAAGGACCATCTGCCTGATGGTTGACATCCTGGTCATCATCAGAAGAGTCATTAGGCTGATGATCTACATTCTGGTCGCCATTTGGATGATTGGCGTTCTGGTCATCATTTGGAGGTTGCCTGTTCTGCCTCTGGTGCCGTAGGTCAGGGCGAACGCATTTTGAAGGTAGCCACCGTATCCCAGTATCTGTGGAAACGCAAGCATACCCACGACCCCAAACGATAAGCTCATGAGGGCCTTCCCACTGGTTAGTGAGTAAATTCCGCACCCAGACTTTTGCCTGGGGCAGTTGTCTGTCACCTGCAGACTGCAATGAGAAAAAATGATTCAGAATAACAGGATTATTTGAATTTTGTGGTACTGTAAGGTGATTAATTGTATACAAAGCTTTTGCTAGTCGGCTCTGTGGGGTTTCTCCATGCATTCCCCTTTTCTGTTTGTCCAAAACACGCTTCAAGGTACCATGAGCGCGTTCAACAATGGCTTGGCCAGTAGGAGAATGTGGGATACCAAAGGTATGGTCTACACCCCACAGGTGTAAAAACTGCCGCGTCTTCTCCGAGGCGTAGGCAGGACCATTATCGGTTTTCACAGAGGCTGGCACGCCCAGGACTGAGAAAGCCAATTTCCAATGGGCAATGACATCACGGCCCTTCTCTCCAGTGTGAGCAGTAGCCCACATAGCCGAGGAGAAAGTGTCAATAGACACGTGCACATATTTCAGCCGACCAAATTCTGGGACGTGAGTTACATCCGTTTGCCAAATCTGCAAGGCTTTTAGCCCTCTGGGGTTTACCCCCGCTGGCAAAGGCGCAGCGAGTCCGTGACAGTCAGCACAAGCGCTGACAATGTCGCGCGCCTCGGTTGGCGTTAAATGAAACTGCTTCTGCAGGGTATGTGCACTTTGATGGAAGAAACCGTGCGATGCCTTGGCTTGTGCAATTTTGTCAGGCTGAGGCCCTACCCATGCAGGGTTTGCCAGCATGTCAGCCCTGGCATTGCCTTCTGTTAGAAAACCTGGTAAATTGGTGTGGCTTCGAATGTGCAGAATGTAATACGGATGCACTCGAGCCTGAATTGCAGACCACAAGGTTTGCAACAGCGAAAACAGAGCCGCATTATTCACCTCCTTCAGAAGGGAACAATCTAAGCGTTGGGTGATATCTGCTACATAAGCAGAGTCAGTAACCAAATTCAAAGGTTCCTGTGAGAATCGCTGAAAAGCCATGGTAACAGTCCTTAATTCAACTAACTGAGCAGAGTCTGACTCGGATTGGTGTGTTGATGAACCACCACAAAGGCAGTGTAGGATACTGTGTGCTCTTACACACAGTGACCCCTGCTAAAAATTTGTCCCAATCCGTACGCCCCAAGGTGCCAACACATCCCGTCCCCAAAGATTATGGGAAGTGGTAGCAACATAAGGCCTAATTGTAGCTGTGTGTCCCTCTGAATCCTTCACCACCACAGGCCGTTCACTTAAATAGCTCTGTGTGGTTCCTCCTAATCCTGCGATGGCCGATCCCACCGGGGCTAAAGGCCATGAGGGAGGCCACGCAGAGAAGGAGATGATAGTTACATCAGCACCCGTATCAATCAAACCTCGAAGCTGAATCCGGGGTGGTTGGGCACTTGGCAGGACCAGGGTACATGTCATCTGTGGCCTTTGGTCAGAGATGTCTGCAGTCCAGAAGGCCTGTGGAAGTCCCGTAGATCCACTGCCGTTATCTTCCTGAATTTGTTCTACCCTGGGGACACAAGACTTAAAAGGCACTAATTTAGCAAGGCAGGTCTTTTCAGGAATAGTTACAGGGGGTTTTTGTGTGGAGACCATAGCGCAAATCTGACCTTTAAAGTCAGCATCAATAACTCCTGAGTGCACTAAGATTCCTTGATGGGCAACATCAGGTTTTCCCACCAGCATCGCACTGGATCCCTGGGCTAAGGGTCCATATGCATCCAAGGGAACCTTATAAATACCGCTAGAGTCTAAGACGACTGCGGCTGCGGTGTGGACGTCAAACCCGTCTGATCCGTGGGGACCGTCTGATCCCTGGGTGCCGTCTCTAGGGTGGCTGGGTAGGCCTGTGCCTGTACCTGTGCCACTCTCTGGGGGAGTGACTGCATCGGAGAGCAATTCCCCCTCCTTGCACCCCGGTGGAAGTTTCCCGACAAAGGCCGACCATCGGCATGAGTCCGGGATCTACAGTAGCCCGTACAATGGCCTGGCCTGCCACACCTCTTGCACTGGGGGATCAGTGTGTTCTCTTTTTGGCTCGGCTTAGGCCGCTTCCGTTTCTTCACCTGTTTTGGTGGCTTTGGTTCACGACCAGAAGATGCGTGAACAGGCTGCAGGAACGCAGCCAAGGCAGACCTTTTCTGGTTCCCAGATCCCACCTTAGCACAGGCCTCGACCATGTCTGTTACCTCAGGATCCCCTGGTAAGGCATCTATGATTTTTCTGCACTCCTCGTTTGCATTATCTCTCACTAACTGCCTTAACAACATCTGTCTTAACCCGTCATCCTCAACCTGCTTCTCAAGAGAAGCAGCAACTTTCTCTACAAAAGAGAGGAATGACTCTGATTTGCCTTGAACTATTTCAGTATATCGCTTTCTGGGCGCAGACAACTCTATGGTTTTCAACAGGGCAGCCATGCCGACCTGTTGAGCTTGCTGCAGGATGCTAGAGGGCAAGTTACCCTGTAGACTGGGATCAGAGAAGGGACTAGTCCCCATCAAAGCATCCACTCCTGCTGTCTGTCTAGGATCAGCAGCAGGGAGCTGCATATTTGCTAATGCAGTCTTGCCGGCCAGCTTTCTCCAGGTTTTCTCAAAAACTGTAAATTGTACAGATTGAAATAGAATTTGACCTAAGTGTCTGATATCAAATGGAGAAAGCAAATCTGTATTTATCACCCTTATTATCTGCATAACCTCAGCAGAACCTAGTCCATATTGCGCCACCTTGGATTGGAGGTCCTGGGCAACTTTCCCGGCAATTACCTCATGCTTGTCATGCTCTCCTGAATCTGGGAGAGCCTTATACACTGGGAAAGCTTGGATCTCCCCTTTAGGGGAAGCACTACCATCCTGAACTTCTGGCACCGCCTGTGGATGGAGTGTAACAGCTCCCCGGTTACCCCCAGAATCCTCAGATCTATATGGCATTCCAAGGATTTCTAATGACCTCCAGTCACCCTCCTCCAATGCTCGCATCTTAAGGGACTCTAAGAAGCGATTATAATGCGTCGGACGCACTGTTACCGTGCAGTCCTGAAAGGTCCAGGGGCGAGACCGGCGCAGCCTTTTTCTTCGCCGCGCGGCTACAGCCGCCTGACGACCTGGGGCCAGCGCCTCATCTGCCTCACTGCCTGACGAGGAATCATCAGGCAAAGGCAACTTTGGGGTGCTGGGAGTGAACAGAAATTTACGTGGAGGGGCACTTTGGCTAAGTTCGCTAGAGGCAGAACAGACAGGACAGACTGCAGCTGGCTGCGCAGCAGTTTTTACACCAGTTTCTATACGGGAGGCCGTCTCGGCCAGCCCCGACCGAACTGGTACTGGAACTGCTGCCGCTGTCTCTGAGGCTACAGCTGCTCTCGGCGCCGCCGCCTCTGGCACAGCAGCTGCGTTCGGCGCGGTCGCCGCTGCCGCTGCCGTTCCGCGCTCCCCAGCCGCGCCCGGCGCTGCCGCCGCCGGCCCGTTCTCGGGGGTCGCTCTGGGTGCCGCTGCCCCTGCCCGCTGCTCCGCAGCCGCCGTCTCTGGCCGCGGCTCCGCAGCCGCCGCCGCTGCCGGGTTCGCCGCCGGCCGCGCCGTTTCTCGGCTCAGAGCCGCGTCTCCCGCGGATGGCGGGGGGGGCGCGGGCGGCGCGGGCGGCGCTGGTTCGGGCATTCGCCGCTCTAACAGGGTGAGGAGTTCCTCCATCCTTCGGGATAAGTTCGGCAGCTCCATCAGCAAAGGCAAATGCTGCATTAAAAGGTCGATGGCTCGGTTCTGCGACTGCGCAGAACAGTCCAGCGCCAGGGAGGGCAGCGGACCACACCCAGGGAGTCCCGGGGCAGGCACGCCCGGCGCTACGCCGGCTAAGAAGTTAGATCCAGGTCCATACAGAACCGAGCTAGGAGCCTCTCTGGGCATCCAAGTGGCCAAACCGCTGATTTGCGGCACTGGATAAGCCGTGGCCGCTGCCCAGCCGAACGGCAAGGCAGGCTGTGCGCCCTCCCGCTGCCCTGACCCCCCCGCCTCTGGCGGCGCGGGGTTCCTGGAGGCTGTGGAGTCCTGCGATTGTGCAGGGTGAGCCGGCGCAGGCTCTGCCTGTGGAGCCGGGGGGGTTTTTCTGAATCCATTATCATTTTCCCCGGAAACCCAGTCAACGGGGCCCCCCTCGGACATTCCTCCGTCACTCATCACCGAGATAGGCGAGCCAGCCCTGCTATCACAGTCAAGGTCTGTCAGCAGGATAAATAATGAACGCCAGGTTTTGTATAATTCTAACGCTGCTGAGTCCCCAGTCGGGAGCTCCTGTCGGACAGCGCATCCGAGTTCCTGCCATAAGGCAAAGTCCAGGGCGCTGTCTCTGTCCATGGAAATCCCTTTTAAAGTAGCCCAGTCTAATAATTCCCGAACTGAGTTTTCAGGAATGGAGGTGCGCAATATGCTAAACACACCTCTCCAGACCAGCATCGCAGCTTCGGTTTGTGAGCCGCTGTTTGCCATTTCTCAGTTCTGTCAGACCTCCCGGTCCCGGGGGGCAAAGGGGAATTCGGCTTGGCTCGCAGCAGCAGGACATGTCAGAGAGTGCAGATCACGTCGGGCAGCACCAAATATTACCGCCGGCCTGGTTCCTACGGTATAGCACCGTGTCCCGCAGCCATAGGGAGGAGGAGGAGGAGAAGATCCAGCAGGCAGGAGTTGTGCAGCAAGATTGATTTATTTAATTATTTTACAAACTCTTTTATAGACTTTTTTCTTCATAGCCTAATTGGACAAAGGGCCAGCCACCCCTTGGGGGTGATTGGCTAAAATCCTAAAACATCCATTGTCAAAATATTTTTCTACTATACCATAAACAAGACTTTTCAAGGTTGCAGGTGTCTGGGTTGTTTACATTCCCTGCTACCTCTTCTGTGTGAGAGAAAAATCTCTCACGGACTTAGAAAATAACAAGAAAATCCTCGCTAGCAGCATTTTTGTATCTACACGATTCCACTTAAGGAGTTCTATTGGGCTTAAGCTACTGCCTTTCCATGGCCATTCCTCTGTCATCAGAGGCCCTCCACAGACCCAACAGTTGGTTACATTAAGCTCTTTACCGATCCTTTCCCCTAATTCCACAAACAGGTTTTTTCCAAATTTTGAGATATCCTTTTCATTTTCTAATTGTTGTTTGAGTTTCAAATACATGTCTTGAATTGGGGTCGATATAGAGTTAGATTGCTGTGCTAGCTTTGCCTTCTTGTTTACCAGTTGTTCTTTTACTAAGCCTGAGACTTTACTCCTGACAATATATGTGAATCAAATCCATCTTTCCCCTTTTGGACATTTACTTCCCAACCTGCTACCACTTGTTCCTAAATTTTCTACAACCCAGTACTTTTTCCCATTTTGTATACAGTTTTCTACTTTGGATGGGTTATAACAGTGACTGTTGACATGGGTATGGCACAATGAAAAAGGAACCTCGGTGTTTTTCCATATACAGCTTTCAGTAACACCTATGGCATGGCTTTGTCAGTATCCCCAGAGGGAAGAGACAAAAAAGGAGTGACAGATAAAGGAATAACAGAGGTCCGATATGGCTTACACCTCCACCTCCCATGCCTATGGGGTTGCTACCCACAGCAGGGGTATATGATCTTCTTGGTGGCAAGTACAGTGGTCAATTTGGTCTTGCCCTCTATTTCCTTGTCACTTCCTTTTCACTAATTTCCAGGAAAAATGCTTTTGACACTTCTTAATTGTAGCTTCCCACAGTTCCTCAGGTATCTCCCATTCAACAGGCACTAGTAATTCCCATCCACAAAGCAAGGTTACTATTTCAGCTGTTCTTTGCTCTACCTGGATGGGGAATAGATTTGGTGTTCGACACTTCATGCAATGAGAGCGTCGTTTTAGTGAACTACAATACCAATAATTTTTACAGTCTAGACATTTACATTTAACCCAGCTAGCATGTCCAGTATTGGGATGAATCAGACAGAGTATATGGTATGGCACTGTTGGAAGTGGCAATTCCTCCTCCTTTTTAAATAAGTCACAGGCTAAGGCCAGAATATGAGAACTCTCAGACCGAAATAGTCCTGATCCTCCTGTTTGGAGTGGAAGTATTCCTCCCCGAGGCGGGTACCGGAGGTGTCTCAGGACTTGTCCAGGCAATACTTGAAACCCCTGACATAAGCTTGGCCTTATTTCCCAATCAGGTGTGATTCTTGGTGTATCTCTTGGATCATCTTGGTCTTCCCAGTGCATTACCACCCAGTTCCCGCTTAAGAGTCAACATGGTATCACCAGGCTTAGATGTTATAGACCACTCCTATAGTGGTTTGGTCCAAAAATACTCATTACTGTTTATCTTCTGTGAGATAAGAATTAGGAGAAACACAAAGCAGGCATCAACCTTGAAAGAATATAAGGAAGTTTATTAACAGACCTAAAAGAGGGAAAAAAATTATACCACACCTTCAGAACTCTCCTCCTCCCCCCACCTTCCTCCCTTCTCCCACTGACAATGTAAAAAGACAACCCTTAAGGTGTTCAGTCTGTTTACCACTTGCATAATAACCTTGTTCAGTCCATTTAGAAAGAGAAGTCTCTTCTTGCTCGTGCTATGAAAACAGTATCACAACGAGACAGCCGCCCACTTCCAAATATTGTTCAGTCCATTTAGGAAGAGGTCTCACTGCTCGCAATGTGAGTCCCTTCCCCCGACTTGCAGCTTTTCCCTATAGTGCTTTCGAGGGTCCACTATGGAAGTTTTTTGGGGTACAATTTTAAGGTTGAGCCGTTCAGAAACAAAAGGTCTCTTCACCCATCTCTGGGAGCATTTCATCTCTAAGAACAGAGGCCCTTCTCCTTCCCTGGGAGCAAAGGGTCTTCTTCAGCTTCATCTTTAGGACTATCTCTGGGAGCATCTCTAGGAACTGAGGTTTTCTCCTTTGCCGTGTGGAGCAAAAGTCCTCATCGCTTCCATCTCTCCCTGTCCAAACTTCTCATGAAATTACAGCTGCGTCAGCATCTGCCTATCTCAGTGCAGGTGCTTTTGCTTACGAGTTGAACACTCCATCCCCCATATCTTCATGAAATTACAATGGGATACTCTGATATATCATAGCTTCACAACAGACTTTCAGCTTTAAGCATCTCCTCTTTCTCTTTCCTCAGGTTTTCAGCTCTTCACAGCAATAAAAGGGTTAATCTCACCGAGGCCTTGAAGCTGTGTGGCTTATCACTGTTGGTCACCGGACCTCTGCCGGACAGCGGACAGCTGGGCCTCTTTTGCTGAAATCTTGGCTGCAGTGGAGAGGAGGTGGGCGGGGGGGAGCTGAGCCACTGGCTGCCCACAGCCCTGTTGGGGGGAGTCCTCCTGGAGCCATAGCCCGGCCCATCCTGGCCGGAGCAGGGCCTGGCTGGGCCCACTGGGCCCCGCTTTGGCCCCGCAGCCACCTGTCCCAGCGCCGGAAACAAGAGAGAGAGAGCTGGGGGGGGGGGGTTTGTCTATTCTTAAGTGTGTATCACAGAGGTGATCACAACTTTAAGTGGCTTAAAGAATTGTCCATATTCAAACTGGCCAGATGATAGGTTCTATCAGGTCCCAGAGGAAACTGTAAGAACATCACTTCCGAGACTCAGCTTGCTAACCTATGACACCCAGTTTGGTAACCATTAGGTGAGGGTATCAAAAATATGATCAAAATTTAAGGTTTTATTTCTAGAAGCTACTTCATGCAGAATTTGAGCTACCTTCCAAATTTCATCCAAATCTTTCTTAATTCTCTCACTTTGGTCCACATAAGAACGCTGGGCACATTTTGGACCACAGTCTTATGCAAATCATGGGGTGAACACTGAACCATGGTAAACAGTTGGGCAAACAGCAAACATGTAAAAAACAGTTTAGACTGCATCTTTCTGATTTGTATCAGTCTCTGTCTTCTTGGTGGTTTTGGGAGCAGAAGCCTTCTTTACCCTGGAGTTGTGAATCCACGGTCTCTTGCCAGCAACCTTGACCGCAGTAAAAGTGGTCAGCAAAACTTGGAATGGTCCCTTCCACTTGGCTTGCAAGGGGTCCCTGTCCCACCACTTGTTGTAGACCCAATCTCCAGACTGGAATGGATGAGCAGGTGTGTCCAATCCTATTGGTTTGGATAACACAATGAATCTCTGGAGCTTCTGCAAAGTGGAACTCAGAGCCATTAAGTATTTCTCAAAATCATTTTTACCTCTCATATGAAATTTTCCCGGGATGTGTGGAACTTGGTATGGCCTACCATATAATATTTCATAGGGACTGATGTTGTCCCTTCGCCTTGGCTGTATGCGGACTCTCAGCAAGGCTATAGGCAGGGCTTGAACCCATGTCATGGATGTCTCTTGACAAATCTTGCAAATCTGGGTTTTGAGGGTCCCATTCATGCGTTCAACTTTGCCACTTGCCTGGGGCCTGTATGATGTGTGCAGGTCCCAGGTAAGTCCCAAAATCCTGCTAACTTCCCCAACCACCGTTGCAACAAAATGTGGTCCCCTATCTGATGACATTCCCAAAGGAACCCCAAACCTTGGTATTATATGATTGAGCAAAGCTTTCACTACTTCTTTTGCTGTGTTGGTGTGACAGGGGAAAGCCTCAGACCATTCACTGAAGGTGTCAACCAGTACCAGTATATACCTGCATCCCTCTTCATGTGGCATCTCAGCAAAATCTATTTGCCAATAATCACCCGGGAGATCTCTTGTTTTTCTCACTCTTAACACAACTCTCTTGCTTGTGTCAGGGTTGTTTTTACAGCAGGTTTCACACTTGCTTGTTACAGATTGTACAATATTAGTCATCCCTCTCCCTATCACTACTTTCCTCAGATGTTTTAAAAGATTTTCTGTTCCCCAGTGGGTACTTTCATGCTCTCGTTGGGCTATTTCCTGAAGGATCAGGGGAGGAACTATGACTTGTCCTACTGGGGTAACAGCCCACCCACCTTCTTTGATTTCAGCCTTAAGGAACTTAATTAATTTGTGATCCCTCTGATCGTATTTTGGGGTAAATGATGACAAAACTATCTCTTTCTGTGGTACCACTGCAAAAATGCCTTTTTCCGCAATCTCCCTTGCTGTTTCGTCAGCAAAATGATTTCCCAGTTCAGGGGCTGTTTTCCCTTTTTGATGACCCTTGAAATGCATGATAGCCACTTCCGTAGGCTTCCAAATGCTCTGTAAAAGTGCAAGAATCTGTTTTGCATGCTTAACCTCATTACCTTGAGCAGTCAGCAGGCCACGTTCCTTCAAAATAGCTCAGTGGGCATGAACAACACTGAAGGCATATTTGGAATCAGTCCATATGTTCACTTTCTTCTCCTCGCTCAGTTCTAGAGCTCTTGTTAGTGCAATGAGTTCAGCTTTCTGTGATGATACATCTGGAGGAAAGGTTTTGCCTCAATGATTTCATCTGAGGTGGTTACGGCATAACTGGTCATCCTCCTACTGTTTTTCATGAAGCTGCTCCCACCAGTGTACAATTCCCAGTCTGGGTCCTTCAAAGGAACATCTTTCAGGTCTGGTCTGCTGGAATAAGTTTCCTCTATTGTCTGCAAACTATCATACTCAGGCACACTGTCAACTATCGTGGATGGTAAAAACATCACAGGATTTACCACAGAAGTTGTCTTTAGAGTAACATCATCCTGTTCTAGCAACACAGATTGGTATTTGAGCATTCTGCTAGGGGATAGCCAGTGTTCCACCTTTTGCTCCAGCACATTTATCACTGCATGGGGTACATACAGGACAATGTGCTGCCCAAGGGTGAATTTACGGGCCTCCTGTATCAGAAGGACTGTTGCTGCCACAGCTTTCAAGTATCCTGGCCAACCCTGGGCTAAATTGTCTAGTTGTTTTGAAAAATAGGCCTCAGCTCTTCGCTGTTCTCCAAGCTGCTGTGCCAGTACCCCCAGAGCAACATTCAGTCACTCATGTGTAAAGAGTTCAAAAGGTTTAGTCAAGTCTGGCAGCCCCAGAGCGGAGGCTAACATCAGGGAATGTTCCAGCGGTTCAAATGCAGCCCAGGCATTCTCTGTCCACATGATTGTCCCCTTTTCAGCTGCTTTAAGGACCTCATGTTAGGTCTCACCAGTAGCCCGTAGTTTGATATCCATAGGTGACACCAACCTACCATTCCCAGGAAGGCCTGCATCTCCCTTACGGTATGGGGCTCTGGAAGTCTGCTGAGTTGTCGATGTCCACGGAAAATTTCCAGGCCCAGGTATACTACTGTTTCCCTGGCAACCTGTGCTTTCTCTTTTGAGACCCAATACCCACTTTGGACTAAGACGTTCAACAGACTTACAGTGAGATTCATGCAGTCATCTCGAATCTTGGCTGCTATCAAGATGTCATCAACATACTGGAGAACTGCTCCTCCTGGTTCTTGTTTCCTCCAGTCCTCAAGCTCCTTTGGCAGATGGTTTCTGAATATGGTTGGGCTTTTTTTGAATCCTTGTGGTAAAACTGTCCAGGTGATCTGGGCCTTTCTCCCTGTTTCAGGATTCTCCCACTCAAAAGCAAAGAGTTCCAGGCTATTCTTATGCACAGGAATGCAGAAAAAGGCATCCTTGAGATCTAAAACTGTGAACCACCCTAATTCATTTGTTATTGTTGTCAAAAGTGTGTAAGGATTCACTACCACTGGGTGTATGTCCTCTGTTATCTTGTTGATTTCCCTCAAATCCTGTACCAACCTGTAGCTTTTACCATCAGCTTTCTTTACTGGCAAGATTGGTGTGTTGTACCTGGATTCACATTCCACTAACAACCCAAATTTGAGAAACTTTTCAATCACAGGTACTAATCCCTTGCGAGCTTCTAATTTCAGAGCATATTGTCTTTGCCTTACTGGTGTAGCCCCTGCTTTGAGTGTGATACTCACACGTTCAGCTTTTTTGGATCTGCCAGGAGAATTATTGGCCTACCCTATTTGAATGACAGCCTTTTCAACTTCTTTGGGAATTTTTCCATGGCATTCCTGTACAAGGATAGCAGCTGCTTCGGTTATTTTAGATTCTGGGATTATAATTTTCACTCCCCCTTCCTTGGAAAACTTAATTTCTGCTTCAAATTTTTCCAATAAATCTCTGCCCAATAATGGCACTGGGGAATTTGGCATATACAGGAACTGGTGAGTGACCCAGTGTTTTCCCAATTTAAATTTTAAAGGTTGGAGAAAAGGCCTTGTTTCACTTACCCCTGTAGCTCCGATCACATCCACAGTGTCTTGACTCAGTTTACCTTTTAAAGTATTTAACACAGAATATGTTATTAACTCAACAACCACCCATTTCTGGTATTGCTTCAGCTTTTCTATCTGTTCTGGGACATTGGGATCCCAGCCAGGGTCTGCTAGGGGATAGATATCATTAATTGACCCTTGGAGACTCCCAGTTGCAATTTGAGTTTCTATAGCAGATATAGCATCTTTGTTGACCATTTCTCTCTCTGTTTTATCCAATAATTCATCTAGCATAACATTTAGATCACCCCAATCTGGGTTTTGGGATTTTATAACCATTTCTACACGCATAGCTACTCTCTCTGGATTGTCCCTGTACTTCCCAATTGAGTTTTTCCACTGCTGCAATTCTCCGAGGGAAAATGGTGTCTTTATATAAATCACTCCCTGATTTCCCACAGCTTGTCTCAGAGGTGCTTCTAATGCAAGTTCTTCCTTCCCCCCCTTTATCTGTTTTGGACCTTGTGTGTTTAGCGACGGGACTGACTGCTTTCATAGCTTCTCGGGCTATCCTGCCCCTTCTTCTACCACCCTCCCCATGAGAACCATCTGTATTGGAATCATCCCATTCGCTTTTAATTGAAATTGGTTCATTGGTTTTAAAAATTGTTCCAGGCAAATGTTGATCAGGAACTGTCTCGCTCTTTGCGGCAGTGGAGGGGTAGGGAGGCAGGGGCTGCAAGCAGCTTCTCCCGTTAATGCCTTTTCCTGGTCTTAAAATCAAGAGCCATACACGGTTAGAAGGGGAAAAGGGATTTTACCTTGGTATTTATTTTAAGGATCCCTAGGTGCCCATGTCCAGGTCAAATGCACCGAAATGCACCCTGCAATAATGCACACCCCCAAAAGAGCTGGTATAACATTATAGGTTTTACTAATTAGCATATCTATCAAAAATTCCCCAATGAGAGGCTCAAGTGAGCCCCCCTCCCCAAGGAACCTTCCCCTGGATGGTTCGATCTTGGTTTACAGAATGTGTTCTGGAGGGGACCTTGGGGTCTGGGGCACACTGATCCCTAGCTATGAAGCTTCTAAAATGTTTAGTCTCTCAGCTTGACAAACAAGTCTAAGAATGTAGGGAAAAAGCACTAAGAAGATAGAAGTTGTAAAAAAGGTATAACAGGGGTATAAAAGAAAAGGCAAAAAATCTTCATGGCATCACCATCCCTAGCTCCGCAAGAGGCGCCTGGGTCGGGGCCATCCTGTCTGCCCTCAGCTTTAACATTGGCCACGCCGCAGAGTGGGGAGAGCGAGCAGCTGCACCTGTCCCCAGCTCTGAAGCTTGCAGTTCTCCATACCAGGGAATGCAGCCGCAACTGCCCGTGTCCATTTCTGCCTTCACTTCCGTGTTTGGGAAACTCGGGGAAAGGTGGCCAGCCCGCTCCTTCCCCTCCCCCTTCCCCGTCTCTGCCTCTGAAACAGTCAGGGGGCGGTGGCCAGTCTGCACCTTCTCCGCCTCTCGGGTGGTCAGGGGGTGGTGGCATACCCGCATCTCTCCCGCTTCTGTGGCCGCCCTCCACCCTTGACGAGGCTTGGGGGGGAAGGCCCCACGCCGCTCCGCTGGCTTGGAGCTGGCCGTTTGCTCCCTCTCCAGCCCCCACTCGGACAGTGGTGGAGGCGGTGGAGGCGGTGGAGGCGGCGGAGGCGGCGGTGGCGGCGGTGGCGGCGGTGGCGCTCCTCCACCCTCCACTCCCACCCCCACCTGTGCAGGCTGCGCCACTGGTTGAACAGGGTGGGAAGACCTCCCCCATGGCGCAAAGCTGGGGCCACCATATCTGTATCTGTCACATCGATTACTCTGTCCGTATTAGTATGCGAGTCAGCTTGCTGCAGCTTTTTCTTTCCCTTTTTCCTCCTCGAAGTAATTTCCATATTACTTTTGTCTACTACAAATGCTTCTTCCCTGTTCAGATACATAGTAAAAAGCTCTGCATATCTTAGTTCATCAAACCTACGTAATTATCTCAGTTCTACCATCAGGTCAATAATGATGTTACTTTCCAAACTCCCATAGCAAGGCCAATTTCCTTGACTTAATTTTAAAGTCGGCCAAACCCGTGTGGACAATCTGATCCATTCTCAGGTGTTCAAAGTAGTTTTCTGCCCTGTCAGCCATTTCCAGTGTTTTATTATCAACACTAATGGGCTGTTAGGAGGGATTTTCTCATTTTCACCTGAAAAAACACCACCCATGTTTGCTCACAGACAGAAAAACTCTGCCAGATGGAAGCTTTTAACTCTGGAATTCAGCCTGCAATCTGGCCTCGGAATTACGACTTCCTAGGCAGTTTATCTAGTTTACTACACAAACAACAGCACTTTAAAATACAAAAGCAACTAGTTTTAGCAAACAGTAAATGTGCACGTGAAAATCTGGTCTCACCAGGATTCAAACCCACAGCCTCCCAATGTCCCAACCAATCAACCAACTAGCCTCTGAGCCACTCCTGCAGCTGCATGGGATGCAGCCTCTGGGCTCTTGGGGACTCCAAGGAGGGCGTCCCCTCCTTTCCACAGTTTGCAGAGGAAAGGTTTAAGCTTTCCCCTTTCGAGCGGTTCTCTGCCCCCAACCTTTCCAACCCCCTCGGAGATCTCCTTCCCTATTGCTAGCACAGTCTTGGTAATATTGATCCCCTTTTCACTCACCTCCCTTTCCGTGCTGGATCCGGTCTTGGGGTGACCTTATGATGTGTATCCCATATCGCTGCCTATGCCCAGAAATTAATTTCTGTGTCTTTCTATGCCTCTAAACTGAGCCTGAGAGGGGGAAGGAAAAAACTGAGCAAAACTTTTTCAGGGCAGTTTGCAGCTTGTTCAAGGTCACCCAGAGATAGCAGGTTTTTTTTTCCCCAGCTGCGGGAGGGGAGCGAGGACGCACCCGGCTTGCTGCTTTCCAGTCAGCTTTTGGCCAGTTGTTTCAGTTTCTTGTTCTCCGGAGAGAGAGAGAGAGAGACTGAGAGTTGGACTTTGCTTTTCCTTCTCTGGAATTCCGGATTTTCTCCCTTTTCTACTGGACTGCTTTCAACCTCAGAGCACATCGGGAGGACTTTCCACCGGGCACAGAGGGCCTGGCCCTGGCCCAAGCCCCACCACCGAGGAGACCAAAGGGAGGACTCTTAACACTTTCCCAGGTTTTTCCTCCACAGTGAAACATTTTATTATTTAGCCTTATTTTCCTTTTCCCGTGTGTTTGGTAAATAAATAGTTTTATCTCCTTCACTTTCCTTCAAGGAAAATTCATTTTTTCCCGAACCTGGGGGGGAAGGGGTGGTTGTGCCTTCTCTCAGAGGATATATTTCTAAATTTGGCCAAACCGGAACAAATTTAGTGGTGCCCAACTGCGTGGCTCAAAGGAAAGTGAAAAAAACTGTGCTAATTACATTTTGGTTTGAATTTACTTATTCTGTGTTGGGGTAAAGTAGTCACCATGGTGGTTGAGTTCATAATGTCTCTCTGGCTTGATGTACTCATGTCTTTTTGGTCCTTAGGCTTCATTGAGGTACTGGGGTTTTTTTGGTCCCTAGGGTTGTTTGCCTATCAACAACTTGCTCAAATCTTGTCCCTGATATGTAGATTTTACAGAGCAGGGAGACGAATCAGGATTTCCCTGTTCCTGTGCTCGGTGATAATGATTTATAAGAAGTTGACAGAGGTACAGGCAGCTGTTCAAAGTGTGTATGATAAATGGTTTCTCCCTCCTAACCCCAGTCCTAGCTTCAGTAGCCTGTTTTGGGAATTTATTAGTAATTGCACCCAGATTGTTAGAGGAGGAGGAGACGGGGTTTCCCTTCCCTTTAAATTTGATAGGTAATCTTTTGAGAATGTTCAGTTTCCCCTGGATGTTAAAGACATCATCTTCGTGGTATTGTATCTCCTAAGCTTCCTCTATATGTCTTGCAGCTTGTCTAGAATGAGAGCTCAGATTTCCAGGGTGACTGCTGAGACACCTGACCCAGAGGTGGAACATCCTGAGTGGTGTGGGGAATGGGAGGATATGGGCCAAATCTTGAAGAAATTCTCTGACCCAATGGTTTGCAAGTTTCCCCCTGAACAAGTTCAGAAACCAGCTGAGGTGGCAAAATATCTGAAAGAGAAATATAATGACAATTCCAATGAGAACAAGCTCCTTGCAATATGTTGGCCTTTGGCATATGCCTATCACACGCTGCAGCATGTAATGGTAGAGAGACAGGAAGATAAATCAGCAAAGCCTGCAGATACCCCAGTCACTCAGGCTGCAGATAAACCAGACAGCAAGCCCAAACCAGATGGAGAATCTAAGCCACTGACAGTGGCTCCTGTCACAAGGAAGAAGCACACAACCAAAACTGATCCCCCAGTGAAAGATGATGATAATGGAGGGGAAGGGACCTCAAAAGATGCAGGGGAAGGAACCTCAAAACCACCATCTGACTCAGGCACAGAAGCCATTACTGAGTCCATGTCCATAAAGGACCTTCACAGCCTAAGAAAGAATTACACCCGACGGTCCGATGAATCCATAATAAGTTGGATGGTCCGTATTTGGGATGCGGCAGGTGATGATGTGATGCTGGACGGTGCTGAAGGGAGGCATTTGGGATCCTTGTCACATGATCCAGTGATCGACCAAGCGATGAAAAGGGAGGCTGACTCTACCAGTGTCTGGAGACGAGTTTTGACAGGTGTGACTGAAAGATATATGTGTGGAGATGATCTCTACATGCAGCAAACCCCGTGGAAGACCATAGAGCAAGGGATCCAACGCCTGAGAGAACTAGGGGTGGTAGAGGTTGTCTTTGCAAATGACCCAGGATTGAGGAGTCCAGACTGGGCCAGAGTTATTCCATACATGTGGCGAAAACTCATACACCTTGGGCCACCAGAATACGCTTCTGCTTTAGCAATAATGAAACCGGACTACGGTGCGAATGAGACTGTGAAGGATATGGCAGTGAAGCTCCGAGCATATGCAGACTCTGTGCATGGCCCAACACATGCAAGAATTGCAGCTGTGGAAACACAGGTGCAGAAATTGGAAGATAAGATGGAGAAAATCACCAGGAGATTAAAGAGTGCCTTCTCCGCGGACGTTCCCCAGAGAGAAGGCACATCCCACGAAGTGAGCTGTGGGATTTCCTATGTGACAGTGGGGAAAACATGAGGAAGTGGGGTGGACAAACCCCCTTCTGCTCTGGCAGCACGAGTGAGTGAATTGAAGGAGCGCCAGTCTCAGAAAGGAGGATCTACCAAAAAGGAAGTAGCTCCAGTTGCCTGTAGCCAAACTGCCGGAAATGATGGAAAAGATGATGGCATGTCCAATTCCCATGAAGGAACCTCTAAGATACAGGCCCAGGGAAAGAAGGATAACCAGGCATAGAGGGGCCCTGCCTCTAGCCAGGTAGAGGTCAGGGAAAACCGCGTTTTTTGGACTGTGTGGATTCGTTGGCCTGGTACATCAGAACCACAAAAATATGATGCCTTGGTTGACACTGGTGCGCAGTGTACAATAATTCCATCGCAGCATGTGGGGGTAGAATCTGTTTCTATTTCTGGTGTAACAGGTGAATCACAAAATTTGACCTTGGTGGAAGCTGAGGTGAGCCTGACTGGAACTGAGTGGAAGAAACATCTCATTGTGACTGGCCCAGAGGCCCCATGCATTTTGGGCATAGATTTCCTCCAGAACGGGTATTTTAGAGACCCAAAGGGACTCAGGTGGGCTTTTGGAATAGCTGCTGTGGAGACAGAGGGCATTAGGCAATTGAACACTTTTCCTGGGCTATCAGAGAACCCGTCTGCAGTCGGCCTTCTGAAGGTGGAAGAACAAAGCCTACCAATTGCTACCTCGACAGTGCATTGATGACAGTACCGGACAACTGGAGATGCTGTGATTCCTATCCACAAGATGATCCGTGAGCTGGAGAGCCAAGGGGTGATCAACAAGACCCACTCACGCTTCAACAGTCCCATCTGGCCTGTGCGCAAATCTGAAGGAGAATGGAGATTGTCTGTGGACTATCGTGCCTTGAATGAAGTGACTCCACCACTGAGCGCTGCTGTGCCAGACATGTTGGAGCTCCAGTATGAGCTGGAGTCCAAGGCAGCAAAGTGGTACGCCACTATTAACATTGCTAATGCATTTTTCTCCATTCCTTTGGCAGCAGAGTGCAGGCCTCAGTTTGCCTTCACCTGGAGGGGTGTGCAGTACACCTGGAACCGACTGCCCCAGGGGTGGAAGCACAGTCCCACCATCTGCCATGGACTGATCCAGACTGCACTAGAAAAGGGTGAGGCTCCAGAACATCTGCAGTACATTGACGACATCATTGTGTGGGGGAACACTGCAGCAGAAGTGTTTGAGAAAGGAGAGGAAGTTATCCGGATTCTCCTGGAAGCTGGTTTCGCCATCAAGAAGAGCAAAGTCCAGGGACCTGTCCGAGACATCCAGTTCCTGGGATTGAAATGGCAAGATGGACGGCGTCAGATTCCCGCTGAGGTCATCAATAAGATCACTGCAATGTCTCCACCAACCAACAAGAAGGAAACACAAGCTTTCCTAGGTGCCATAGGCTTTTGGAGGATGCATATTCCTTAGTACAGCCCGATTGTGAGTCCTCTTTACCTGGTTACCCGCAAGAAGAACGATTTCCATTGGGGCCCTGAACAGCAGCAAGCCTTTGCCCAGATCAAGCAGGAAATCGCTCATGCGGTAGCCCTTGGCCCAGTCAGGACAGGACCCAAAGTGAAGAACGTGCTCTACTCTGCAGCCGGGAACAATGGCCTGTCCTGGAGCCTTTGGCAGAAGGTGTCTGGTGAGACTCGAGGTCGACCACTGGGATTTTGGAGCCAAAGCTACAAAGGGTCTGAAGCCAACTACACTCCAACAGAGAAGGAAATCTTGGCAGCCTATGAAGGAATCCAGGCTGCCTCAGAGGTAATTGGCACTGAGGCATAACTCCTCCTGGCACCCTGACTACCAGTGCTGGGGTGGATGTTCAAAGCAGAGGTTCCCTCTACCCACCACGCCACCAATGCCACATGGAGCAAATGGATTGCTCTCATCACACAGCGCGCCCGTATCGGAAAACGGAATCGCCCTGGGATTTTGGAAATAACCACAAACTTGCCTGAAGGTGAAAACTTTGGTCTCGCTGATGAAGAAGAACAAGTGACACGTGCTGAAGAAGTTCCACCGTACAACCAACTGCCATCAGAAGACACACACTATGCTCTTTTCACCGACGGTTCTTGTCGCATCGTAGGGATGAAACGAAAGTGGAAAGCAGCCGTATGGAGTCCCACACGACAGGTTGCAGAAGCTACTGAAGAAGAAGGTGGATCAAGCCAACTCGCTGAACTCAAAGCTGTTCAACTAGCCCTGGACATTGCTGAAAGAGAGAAGTGGCCAAAGCTCTACCTCTACACTGATTCATGGATGGTAGCCAATGCTCTGTGGGGATGGCTAGAAAAGTGGAAAAAAGCTAATTGGCAGCATAGGGGAAAACCAGTCTGGGCTGCTGAAGAGTGGAAAGACATCGCTGCACGAGTAAGAAAGCTGGTTGTGAAAGTCCGCCATGTAGATGCCCATGTCCCCAAGAGTAAGCCTAATGAGGAACACCAAAACAACGAGCAGGTTGATCAAGCTGCAAAGATAGAACTGTCGCAGGTAGACTTGGACTGGAAACACAAGGGAGAGTTGTTCCTAGCTCGATGGGCCCATGATGCCTCAGGCCATCAGGACAGAGATGCCACCTATAAGTGAGCACGAGACCCAGGGGTGGATCTAACCATGGACAGTATCTCCCAGGTGATCCATGATTGTGAGACATGCGCTGCGATCAAGCAGGCCAAGCGGGTGAAGCCCCTGTGGTATGGTGGGCAATGGTCCAAATACAAGTATGGGGAGGCCTGGCAGATTGATTACATCACACTGCCTCAAACATGCCAAGGCAAGCACTATGTGCTCACACTGGTAGAAGCCACCACTGGATGGGTGGAGACCTACCCTGTGCCTCACGCTGCTGCCCGTAACACCATCCTGGGCCTTGAAAAGCAAGTCCTTTGGAGGCATGGTACCCCTGAGAGAATTGAATCTGACAATGGGACTCATTTTAAGAACAGCCTTATTAACACCTGGGCTAGAGAACATGGCATTGAGTGGGTGTACCATATCCCTTACCATGCACCAGCTGCAGGCAAAGTGGAACGGTGCAATGGATTGTTGAAAACCACTTTGAAGGCACTGGGTGGGGGAACTTTCAAAAATTGGGAACAGCATTTAGCAAAGGCCACCTGGTTAGTTAACACCCGAGGTTCCACCAATAGAGCTGGTCCAGCCCAATCTGAATCCCTGCGTACAACAGATGGAGATAAGGTCCCAGTAGTGCATGTCAGAGGTCTGTTAGGAAAGCCTGTGTGGATAAATTCTGCCTCAAGTACAGACAAACCCACCCGTGGGGTTGTCTTTGCTCAGGGACCTGGTTGCACATGGTGGGTAATGCAGAAAGATGGAACAACACGTTGTGTACCGCAGGGAGATCTGATTGTTGTGTGAAAACCACCTGTAGTGTGAAATGCTTGTATACCCCTGCTTGCTGATTGTCACTGTCACTGTTCGTATATAGCTGTGTATATATATATATATATAAAAATGTGTGTGTAGAATTAGAATATCTTAGTTTGGGCATTGAGCCAACAATATGGGAATTTTGGTGGAATGTCTTGGGGGGACCTTATGATGTGTATCCCATATCGCTGCCTATGCCCAGAAATTAATTTCTGTGTCTTTCTATGCCTCTAAACTGAGCCTGAGAGGGGGAAGGAAAAAACTGAGCAAAACTTTTTCAGGGCAGTTTGCAGCTTGTTCAAGGTCACCCAGAGATAGCAGGTTTTTTTTTTTTTCCCAGCTGCGGGAGGGGAGCGAGGACGCACCCGGCTTGCTGCTTTCCAGTCAGCTTTTGGCCAGTTGTTTCAGTTTCTTGTTCTCCGGAGAGAGAGAGAGAGAGACTGAGAGTTGGACTTTGCTTTTCCTTCTCTGGAATTCCGGATTTTCTCCCTTTTCTACTGGACTGCTTTCAACCTCAGAGCACATCGGGAGGACTTTCCACCGGGCACAGAGGGCCTGGCCCTGGCCCAAGCCCCACCGCCGAGGAGACCAAAGGGAGGACTCTTAACACTTTCCCAGGTTTTTCCTCCACAGTGAAACATTTTATTATTTAGCCTTATTTTCCTTTTCCTGTGTGTTTGGTAAATAAATAGTTTTATCTTCTTCACTTTCCTTCAAGGAAAATTCATTTTTTCCCGAACCTGGGGGGGAAGGGGTGGTTGTGCCTTCTCTCAGAGGATATATTTCTAAATTTGGCCAAACCGGAGCAATCCTAAAGTCCTGGTCACAGTCCTGGATTGCCGCTCCGGCCCCTCTGTAATTTGCCAGCAAATACAGGGGCAAAGCAAGATGTGTTCCAACCCAAGACTGCGAGTTTCAAGGTCTTTAGGGTCCCTGCATGGTTGCCAGCAACTGATGCCTTTTCCTGGTCTTAAAATCAAGAGTCATACACGGTTAGAATGGGAAAAGGGATTTTACCTTGGTATTTATTTTAAGGATCCTTAGGTGCACACGTCCAGGTCAAATGCACTGAAATGCACACCGCAAAAATTGCACACCCCCAAAAGAGCTGGTATAACATTATAGGTTTTACTAATTAGCATATCTATCAAAAATTCCCCAATGAGAGGCTCGGATGAGCCCCCCTCCCCAAGGAGCCTTCCCCTGCATGGTTCTATCTTAGTTTACAGAATGTGTTCTGGAGGGGACCTTGGGGTCTGGGGCACACTGATCCCTAACTACGAAGCTTCTAAAATGTTTTGTCTCTTAGCTTGACAAACAAGTCTAAGAATGTAGGGAAAAAGCACTAAGAATACAGAAGTTGTAAAAAGGTATAACAGGGGTATAAAAGAAAAAGCAAAAAATCTTCATGGCATCATTCCCCTGCAGGTTAATAAACCTCTTTCCTCACACAGTTTTCCAAATGCATGTACCACCCCATATGCATACTTTGAGTCTGGAAATATATTTACCACCTTTCTTTGATACAATTCCCAGGCTCTTATTAAGGCATACATTTCTGCAATCTATGCTGATCATGTGGATGGTAGCTTCCCCCCTTCTTGCAATTCCCTTCCTTTTACAATAGCATATCCTGTAACTCTTTTTCCTTCTAGTACTCTTGAAGATCCATCAATAAACACTTTTTCCCCATTTGGCAGAGGGGTATCCCATAAATCTTCCCTAGCTAGGGTCTGGAGATCTGTTACCTGGATACAGTCACAAGTCTCCTTTTAGGCTCCTTCCTTGGGACCAGTTAAACAGGAGGCTGGGTTAAGTCCTTCCCCATTTCCTAATTCTAAATCCTCCTGTTCTATTAAACGGGTTTCATGCTGTAAGAGTCTAGCACTGGTAAGCCACTTAGACTCTCTTTCAGTTAACAAAGCTTTAACTTGATGCGAGACTTTAAGAGATCCTCCCGCTGTCAGTTTTCGGGCCTCAGTTACCATTAAAGCTGTGGCTGCACAATTCTGCAGACAATAGGGCCACCCTCTGTCCACTGGGTCTAACAGCTTCGAAAAGTAAGCAACAGGCCTCCTTGTTCTCCTGTGTTCTTGTATTAAAATTCCTTTAGCATGACCCTGTTTAACATCCACATATAATTCAAATTCTTTTTCTGAGTCTGGAAGAGATAAGGCTGGGGCATTAATCAATTTTTCTTTTAATTTTCTAAAATTTTGCTCTCCTTCTGGTGTCCATACCACAACATGGGGGATATCTTTGGTTAAAAAGTCATACAACGGTCTGGCTAGAACAGAAAAGTCCTCAATCCAGGTCCTGCAATACCCTATTAATACTAAAAAATTGTCACAACTCCTTCTTAATCCCGGGTAATGGTACCTCTATGATTGCCTGGACCCTCACTGGGTCAATACACCACAAGCCTTCAGTCAAAATATGTCCCAAATATTTAACCTTTTCCTTCACTATTTGTGCTTTCTTTTCAGATACTCTAAGCCCCTTTTTAGCCAGAAAATCAAGCAATTTCACAGTGGTTTCTTCTACTACTCCCTCTTGTTCTCCTGATAGGAGCAAGTCATCCACATACTGCTGATGCCTTAGGTTTTAACTTTCATATTTTTCAAATCCTGTATTGCTTAGCATGTAACTCTGAAGTTTCTTGTAGCCTGTTAATTTATGCTCTCTCATGCTAGGTAGACATAACAAAGCCTCTCCGGGCCTGCTCTTCAAGGACACCCAGACCGTCCTAGGCCCAAAAAGTATAAACCAAAAGCCTCTGAAAGGGGGGCAAGCAGAGGGGAATTACATTATTAACTGAAGCTTTAATTGGAGAATTAACCCTGATATGCAAATGAACTAAACCTATAAAAGTGTGAAGAACTCGTGACCTGTTGTCCATCTTGGGGTCCATCTTGGCAACAGCCTCTGGCTCCCCAGGGTGTACCTTTGAAGGCCTTTCAAATAAATACCTACCTTTATTCCCTTACTCCTGTCTAGTCTCTGTTTCTAGGAGCCCTCTTAAGGCATCAGTTCTTTGGCAACCCCATATGGGACAACGAGGCTTCCGAAAATCTTCTGGGACTCAGAAAGATCCAGCTCAGCTTCCCCCCCTCTGCCGGCACCCGGGGGGGGTAGTTGCTACAGTCCAGGAGGCAAAGGAGCTCCAAGAGCCCAGAAAACTCTCCAGATCCAGCACAGAGGCACGTGAGTAACTGAATAAAGGTGGTATTCTGTTAGCACCTGGGTTGGGTGTAAAGAAATCTCTTACAGTTTGTTTGGAGCTCGCGAGAGTCCAGGAGGGCCCAACTCCAGTTGGAACCCCCTTTATTTGTTAGAAGCTTGTGAGAAGCTTGTCAGGGAACTTGTCAGAGAGTTCCAGGGTATTTCCTCTGTTGGTTTGTTCCTGCCTTGTGAAAAGGTTAGGAAGGTTGTAGCCAACATCCTCTGGCATGTAGCCAGGTGGTGCCGTGGCTTGGAGGCTTGGAATGAATAGTTAGCTACAGTTTGAAACCCTGGGGTTGTGAGTTCAAATCCTACCTTCTCTAGTTTTCTTTCTTCGCTTAATAGTGTTTTAGATCACTTTGCTTTATTTTTGTGAATTTTCTGTTTATAAGCATAAAACTATGGGCTGTAATATTTCTTGTATGGGGAAGGAAATACCACAGAACTCACCTTTAACTGTAGTAGTAGAAAACTGGGAAAAATTTACTGGCAAAGAAAAAGCCCTTACAAAACCAGAATTAATTTGATTTTCTAGATTAGTCTGGCCCGCTTATGAATTAGAAAACTGCCAGACTTGGCCAGAATGTGGTAGCCTAGATAGAAAATTAATATCAAGTTTAATATCATATCTCCGAAAAGATCACTGTTTCTTGGAACTAGAGTATGCAAAGCTCTTCTTGGTTGTATCCAAGTTACAAATATCTAAAAGAGAACACATACTGCTTTTAAAGAAAAAAGAGAAAAAGGATAAGAAGCCTATGTTGGACCCGACAAAGGAGTAAGACGTGGAGATGGACCTAATAGCCCCTGATTTGAGAATGGGTCCTCCCCCTCCTCCTCCCCCTCCCCCTCCCCCTCTTCTTCCTCCTCCTCCTCCTCCTTCTCAGCCGACAGGGGTCCCGAGGGAAAGGGAGGGAGGAGAAGCAGCTTTATATGGGTCCCTGCCAGTGAAAGAGGAAAAGGTGGAAGCGGACTGGCCCCCCCCTCCGCCTCCTGCGGACCCGGGAGCCCTCCCGGCCGCGACTCGGACTGCAATTCTGGCCGATGTAGCAGCCCATCCCCCAAGACCACCGCTGCCGCAGCCAAGCGGGGACCCAGCTCTGGCAGGGCCGCCGCTGAAGGAAGAAGGGGATTGGCCGTGGCGGCTCTGGGTGACGTTTTCGTCTTCAGTGGCTTCTGTTCAGAAGCCGCCCGGCTCTCTCTCTCCCCCATCCCCTCCAGTCCCTCCTCGGGGGAAAGGGACTGAGGGGAGGGGACAGCGAGTGAGTGCAGCCTACGGCACTGCCCTTAGAGGTGGAGCCGGGAGGCAAGGCTTTCCACCATGAGGACGGGGAGGGAACCTGCCGCACGGAGGGTAGTGTTCCTCCCTCTCCCAGGCGTTGAAGTCTCCATGACAACGCTGCGCGCCGAGCCGCTGGCTCAGAAGATGACGTCATCGAAGCGCGCAGGCCCACGAACACTGTCCAACCCCTGCGACGGAGTAAGTCTTTGTCAGTAATAGCAGGTACCAGAACTGGCCGGGGCAGACCTGACACAGCCGACTCCACGGAATCAGACAGCTCTCACTCAGGCAGTTCCTCTGAAGAGGAAGATGAGATAGCTGCTTTAAGCAAGCGAAAGAGGGGAAAGATAGCAAGAAAAGCAATAAGGGAGTGGAGCCCAATTGCTAAATGGACCAGATTGAAAAGGGAGCCAGTTTTACAAGCCCCTCTGAGACAGGCTGTGGGTAATCCAGAGCCAATCTATGTGAAAGTTCCATACTCCCTCATAGAGTTAGAACAATGGAAGAGTAAAGTGGGAAAATATAAAGAAAATCCAGACAAAGTGGCTACTTTGGTACAAAGAGCAATTAAAACACAGAACCCTGACTGCAGTGATTTGGCAGCTATGATAGAGACATTGCTTGATCCCACTGAAAGACAGATGGTAAACAAAGCTATTATAGACTGTGGAATCAGGCATAGCTAACGGGACGCTACAAGGTACGGTCGCAGAAATTTTTCCAACAGATGATCCAGGGTGGGACCCAAATGTGCCAGCACAAATGCAAAGATTAAAACAGTACCAAGATCTCATAGTATATGGGTTAAAGCATGGTGTCCCTAAAGTGCTTAACTGGGCAAAGCTTTACAAAGTGAAGAGAGATTCTAATGAATCTCCTACTGATTTTTTGAATAGGTTAAGAGAAGCTGCTACCAAATACACAAATATAAATCCTGATATAACAGAAGGGGAAAAGCACCTAGTTTATTTGTTTATAGGTCAGGCTTCAAATGATATAAGAAGAAAGTTGCAAAAGTTAGAAGGGGTTCAAGACATAAGTAAATTGTTAGAAGTAGCCTAGAAAGTGTTTCGAGATAGAGACTCGAGTGACAAAGGGAAACCCTGTCCCAGGAAGAAGGATAGCCAGGAAAAGTCATCTAAGAAAGCCTCTCCCCCTATGGACAAAGACACATGCACTTATTGCAAGAAGAAAGGGCACTGGAAGGCTGACTGTCGGATGTAGAAGAAGACACCCCCAGTTCCCCAACTACCATTGGGACAAGATTCATACTGATGCCTTAAGAGTCCTCCTAGAAACAGAGACTAGACAGGAGTAAGGGAATAAAAGTAGGTATTTATTTGAAAGGCCTTCAAAGGTACTCCCTGGGGAGCCAGAGGCTATTGCCAAGGTGGACCCCAAGATGGACAACAGGTCACGAGTTCTTCACACTTTTATAGGTTTAGTTCATTTGCATATCAGGGTTAATTCTCCAATTAAAGCTTCAGTTAATAATGTAATTCCCCTCTGCTTGCCCCCCTTTCAGAGGCTTTTGGTTTATACTTTTTGGGCCTAGGACGGTCTGGGTGTCCTTGAAGAGCAGGCCCGGAGAGGCTTTGTTATGTCTACCTAGCATGAGAGAGCATAAATTAACAGGCTACAAGAAACTTCAGAGTTACACACTAGGCAGTACAGGATTTGAAAAATATGAAAGTTAAAACCTAAGGCATCATTTCCCCCCTTTAGAGGCTTGACAAGGCCTCTACCTTGTTGAGAGTCTATTCTAAATATTCTAAATATCTACTAATAATATGTGTCTAACAGCAGGATTGTGGAGAGCTTATCTGAGGAATGGTTGCGCAGTAGAGGACATGATAAGATAGAGCCTTGCGGAATGTAAAGGTCAGCTTATCCTGGGAAAAGCGGTTTCTTATCAGCAGGATGTGCAACAGGATACGAAACCAGCCAGCCCCGCAGAAGGAGCAAACTGGAATGTGGAAACTGTTGCCGCAAGGCGTGTTGTTCCCAAGAGAGAAGATGACCAATCATGAGCTCAGCTTTTGCAATATGTATGAGCTGTTTAAGTGCTGTATAAATATGAGATGAGAAGACAATAAAGTTGAGACTTGCTGATCATGATATCGTGGTGCTTGTCTCCCGCGCCTCTCCTGACATCTGACAGATGGCACGTCCCTGATCCCCTCCTACCCCCACTTCCACAAGGAGAGGTGCGTTGGGTTCAGGTCCCGCAGCTAGACGGACGGCAATCAGAGCGGAGGACAACTGCGTTCCCGTCTCCGTGCCCGAACGACCACACCGGTGGGTTTGCTGATATGTGCTGCCAAAGCCTGGAGGGGCTAGCAACGGTACCGTCATAAGTATGGATAGGCAAGCAGCACAGGATTTGTTTAAAGCCTTTCTTCTTAGGCGTCACTTTAAAGCTTTTGACTTAGAAAAAGACCTCCCTTCCCTGCTAACTCACGCGCGTTCCTATGGCTTCTTTGCCGACCCTCACAGCATTCACGAATTAGTAGAATGGCGGAGGTACGGGGATCAACTTTTTAGCCTTGTTTTAGACGACGATAAGCCAGCCAAGAAAATAAGTAAACTTTGGAAAGCAGTTCATAATGAGCTACTGTTAGTGCAGGCAGAGAAGCGAGCAGTCGAAGGTATCAAGGCCGCGCACTCGCGTAACCAAGATTATGACTCCTCAGTTTACCCCACTGCCCCTAACCCCCCTGCCTTTGCCACTGTGGAGATTCCGCCACAGCCACTGCCCACTGACAGCCAATCCCCTGCGCTGTCTACCCCCTTGCCGGCCCCCTTGCCTTCCGCTTCAATCACCGCCTCTGCATTAACCCCCTCACACCAGCCGCCGCCGCCCGACCCCTCTAATGCCACGGAGCCTGTCCCTGGGGCAGAATCTGACCTGGTGGAGGCTATGGCAGCAAGGAGGAGAGAGTTGTGGCAGGCGCTTGCCCGAGACGGCATGGAAAGGGGAGATTCCGAGCTCCTGGCAGCTGCACAAGAAGCGATGGCTTTCCCTGTCATTTTCACTACTAATGCGCAAGGGGGCCAGAATGCGCAGTTTGCGCATCTCGACTGGAAACTCCTGTCCCAATTGAGAGCAACAGTCGGTAGCTTTGGGGTGTCTAGTGAACCAGCTAAGCAAATGTTAGATTATCTTTTTAATGCCCACATTCTTCTGCCTGCCGATATCCTGGCCATCACAAAACTCATTTACACCCCTTCTCAGAGATTGCTTTTTGAGGCAAGGTGGAGAGAGGAAGCGGCACGTAGCGCTAATCTCCCCAGACCCCAAGGGGACCCCTTAACAGGCCTTACTGTAGACGAGCTTATGGGACAGGGCCCGTATCTCAGAGTTGAAGCTCAAGCTGGACTAGGGCCGCATAAACTTAGGGAGGCCATGGCAGTAGCTAAGAGAGCAATGGATAAAGTCAGGACATCGGGAGGGACCCCCCTATATATGAGCATCAAGCAGGGTCGTGATGAATCATTAAGCTCCTTTGTTGATAAGGTTATGGATGCTATCTCTAGGGCAGGGACACCCGACCATATGCAAGATGCCATTTTAAGACAGTGCATTTTGCAAAATAGCAACCCTACCACCAGGTCTTTAATTACCTCTATACCTGGTGATTGGACCACTCAGGCATTACTAGATAAAGCTGCGACCTTGCCCACAGGTGCTCAAGCCTTCTTGGTCCACGCATTAGAGAAGCTGGGGGAAGGATTGAAGGAACAAGCAGCTAGTGCTCAGATGCAGGTAATGGCAGCCCTTGCTCCCCTCCAAGCAGCAGCTATGCGCCCCCGGTTGCCTCAAGGGGGAAACAGAATGAGATGCTATCGATGTGGCCAGTCGGGCCACATTCGTCGGGAGTGCTCAGCATCCGGAGTTTGGTGCAACAAATGCCAATCCAACACGCATAACTCGAATGCCTGCCGTAACAAGAAGCAGGGAAACTCCCGGAGCAGCGCGTCCAGCAGCCGTGCAGGGACACAAGTAGCAGCTGCAAACCCTTGCCCTGCCTCCAGCCAGCAACAGGTGGCAGCCTCGGTCTGGACTTGGCAGCCTCAGTAGACTGTGATCTCCTGACGTCTGAAATCCATAACATCCCTACAGGACTCACAGGACCCATCTGCCTCAATGGTACATCAGTAGGAGGCTTGATTCTTGGCCGATCATCTGCCACTGCCCTAGGACTATTCGTTCAACCAGGCGTGGTGGATGCTGACTCACAGGGTGATATCTTCATACTAGCTTATACTGTTTATCCACCTGTAAGAATTCCCAAAGGCCAAAGACTAGCTCAATTTGTACCTTTGCCTCAAGCCACACAAGGCATGCAACCCTTGCAGGCTCAACCAAACGCTCATACAGGCAGCAGCTCGGGCTCATCGCAATATAGAGAGATTAAGCTGCTGGGTAGTGAAGCAAGCAAATGGAACAAGTAGAGTACTGTCCGTGCTAGCAGATGATTTAAGCACAGTCCAACATGCTGTATTACAAAATAGGGCTGCTATTGATTTTCTGTTGTTAGCTCATGGACACGGGTGTGAAGAATTTGAGGGACTATGCTGCATGGATCTAAATGATCATTCTCGCTCTATTCATACAGAGATTCAACAGCTTATAAATCACTCTCAAAAAATTAAGGAAGATACAGGTTTCTTTGGCCTAGATGGGCTGGTCAGTGAACTGGGATTGGGTGGTTGGGTAAGAAGCATGGTGAAAACATTGTTTCTCTTATTGATCATGGTTTTGGTAGGATTAGCCCTGTTCAGTTGCGCTCTAACTTGTATCAAAAGAGTACTGCTAAAAACAACAACTCTGAGCATGATAGCGCATAAAGAAAACGGGGGAAGTGTGGAGAGCTTATCTGAGGAATGGTTGCGCAGTAGAGGACATGATAAGATAGAGCCTTGCGGAATGTAAAGGTCAGCTTATCCTGGGAAAAGCGGTTTCTTATCAGCAGGATGTGCAACAGGATACGAAACCAGCCAGCCCCGCAGAAGGAGCAAACTGGAATGTGGAAACTGTTGCCGCAAGGCGTGTTGTTCCCACGAGAGAAGATGACCAATCATGAGCTCAGCTTTTGCAATATGTATGAGCTGTTTAAGTGCTGTATAAATATGAGATGAGAAGACAATAAAGTTGAGACTTGCTGATCATGATATCGTGGTGCTTGTCTCCCGCGCCTCTCCCGACACAGGATATATCTATAAACAAGAATTATAATAACAATCATTATAAAAAATCTTTAATCCAGGGTCAGTTTGTGTTGGGGTTTTTGGGAGTTCCCCTTCTGGTTTTTTTTCCCTCTTGAGGAATTTTCCCCATATATGTTGCCAGGGTAACAAATTTCTGGGTACTTGGCGAGGACAAGGGACCTAGCAACTGAGGGTGTGGTCCAAGAGGCCTCTTTCACCTGGGTGTGTGGGTTATTTGGTGCTCTGAGTTCAGACAAAGAGGCTGATGCCATCTCGTCAGCACTGCAGGCTTTCTGCTTTCGGCTGTCTTCTTTCTACCAGAGAAACCCCGGGATTCCAAAGCCCACCTGCCCTGCCCCGCTGGGAGCCGGGCTACTGCCACCCTGTCCCTGTTGCTTTGAGCCTTTGCTACTTAGTAGCCCTGCACGCCCTGCCTACTGAGACCTCTGGGGGGTTCCCACCGCAGCTTCAGAGTTTTGATACATCTCGTCTGCTATCCGGGATTTGTGCTCGTCCCTGCTGTTCCAGCCTGCTGTTCCTGAGGGTCCGGCCAGACACCAGGATCGGCTGCCCAGGGGGTTTGTGAAGCCTTTGTTCCATCCCTTCCAGGGATCCCAAGCCGCCAGTGCCGCATGCTCCCCAAGCCTGCTCCGGAGCGCCCCCTGCAGCCACGCAGCCGCATCGCACCAGCCCTGGTCACCGGGAGCCACTAGCGCCCCTGCCGGCTGCGACAGTAACTGCACCAGAGGGGAAGGCCTGACAGCTGAGAAGGCTGACACTGGCTTTGTGGTTCTGTTTGCTGTTACTGACGTAGTTATTTCTGTTTGTTTGCCTTGTTATACACATTTAGATATATAATAGTAAAGAACTGTTATTCCTATTCCTCATATCTTTGCCTGAAAGCCCCTTAATTTCAAAATTAAAATAATTCGGAGGGAAGGGGGTTGCATTTTGTTTTTCATTTCAAGGGAGACTCCAGCTTTCCTTGGCAGACACCTGTCTTTCAAACCAAGACAGTTTGGTAACCATGAAACCACGGTTTTTCTTTTGTGCAAGCAATACTGGAGGGGTCACAGATGTAGTGACTTTGTATATTATCTACTGCAAGCATCGGGAGGCAAGGTGAACACACTGTATTAACAGTATTGCTAGTTCTACAGTAATCAAATGCTACACAAATAAAGCTAGTTATAACTTTAAACCTAATAACTTTAACATCACTTAAACTCTACACAACTTAAACTTAGCAGAATTTAAAATTAACTTCACTTAAACTTAACTTAAACTTAACAACACTTAAACTTAGCAGAAATTAAACGTAAATGAACTTAACCTTAACAGACATTACCCTTAACATCACGTAAACTTAACAGAACTTAAATGTACTCTTATTTCAAGACATTAAAAAAAACGAATTTTTCACTTTACTTCTGAGTTTGGTGTTATACTCAAAACCTTTTTGCAATATACCCAAAATTTATGCAATTATTTTTCTTAGTTTTGTCTTTGGAAAGAGTTCCCCGACACCCACCACCAGTCACTAGCAACCACCTAGGGCCGCTGTTATTTTCGCCCCAGAGTCTCATTATTTCTCCTGCTATGGAGAGTGGTGGATCTGGCGAGTCCTCAGCTCCTTCACTCAGCCATGTCTCAGCCTCTCTCAAGGCTCCTCGGGACAGGTCTCACAGTCCCAGCTGTTATGGTAGTGGCATCACGTTCCTCAGGAGCTGATGCTGACTGTGCCGTCTCGTTTCGGGGTCCTGTAGCATGGCACCACTTTGCTGGGCACCTCTCTGGTCAGTGATGTAGCGATGACTTGTCCCTGTTGTTGCAGGACATTCTGCAGTGTTGCAGTCCACGTTTGTTCCCAGAGCAGGAACTGTGAAAGGGTTAACAACAACTGTGCGGTGCTGATGTAATGCTTTTGAACACAGGACATCTGCTGTAAAGACAAACTGTAAAATGCTTAGTATAGATAAGTTAGCAAACTTTTTGATGACTTTTTGCATTATTTGTCGGTACTTCTCTTTCATTTGGGGCTGTTTCCGGGTGGCCCTGGCCAGCTTTGGCTCTGCCGCTTTCGGCCGGACAGCAAGACTGCCTGTGTCTCTTTGGCCTGCCTGCCCCCCACCCCCTGGATCGGGTGTCTGTGCTTCCGCTTTCGCGGCCATTACTCTTCCGGTCGTCGGAGAGTTAACATCTGGCTCTGCAGAATTTAGTAACTCTCGCAATGAGCGAACGTGCCCTGCCGTGGTTTTAATTGGTTTTCTCACGGCCAGCCCGAAGGACCGCGCTACCCCGAACTTCGCCGCGGTCTCTGGCCGCTGCTCTGTAAGTCTCGCGTCTGTTACTTTTGCGGAGCTGCTACAGCCCGCACTGCCGCTCTCTACAGTCTCTATGGCAACCCCGGCAACTGTCTTTTATGCTTCTACTTCTGCGAGAGTGTTAGTTACTGCTCTCCAGGTGAATTTGGGAGCTCTTGTTTCTGTAGCTTTCATTTTAAATGATCTTGAATTAACTAGTTCCTTATAAAGGTTTATCTCCTTAATTCCCTGCTTTTCTAAAAAGCGTAAAAATACATTCAAGGCTACCTCAGTTTCCGTGACCGCGTCTTAACCACAAACCCGCGACTCAGCGCGAAACACAAACCGCGTGCAAACTGCGAACTACCAAAACTGCATCCAACGCGTATACCCGCGGATAAACCGCGAACCCGATTCTCAGCGCGAACTGTACCCGTGTCTCAGCGCGAACACGAAACAGCGGAGAAACAGTGAACCACACCGCAAACTGCGTACCAAAACCGTTTAACCGCGAACTACCCTGATACAATCCGCGTCTTTGCGCGCCTCAATTATCAGGGTCCTGCAGCGTTCAGGTAAGCCTTTAGCAGCCAAACGGCGAACCCCCGATTTCAGGGCGGTCCAGGCTGGAGGTCGGCCGACCCGCTGACCCTCCACACCCGCCGGCGCTGCCCCGGAACCGCAGCAGGCTCCCGCCGGGTCAAAAGGAACAAAATACCAGTCCCAGTCCAAATTCCAAGCTCCGTGTTCGAGTCCCGTACTCCGTGTTCCAAGTTCTGAGTCCCATAGGACTGGACACCCCTGCACCCATAGGACTGGACACCCCTGCACATTTGTTGGGGTTTTAGTTTAGTCCTAGTTTTTTCTGTTAAAGGAATTTTTCCCATATGCATGATGCTAGGAGATAAATGGCAGTACTTAATAGAAGATGACTGTACTTAAGAAAGACAAAAGGGCCTGTCCAGACTTTTGTTTTTCACCTGGTTGTCAGTTCAGTTCGCTCTCAGCGTCTGGAGAGAGAAGCCGCGGAGAGAAGAGCTGCTGGCTCCCGTTTTCAGCGTCTTTCCTTTCTGCTGGAAACAACACCGGGATCCCAAGGCTGTTTTCCCTGCCCTGCTGGAGGCTGGGGCTGTGGCCGCCCTGCACCGCTGGTGTTTCGAGCCTTCGCTACGCTGTAGCCGTGCTCACCCTGCCTGCCTGGAGCCCCGGGGGGTTCCCCTTTTGGATACATCTCGTCTGCCACCCAGGATTTGTGTTTGTGCCTGCCGCTCCGGCCTTGCCATTTCCAGCCTGCTGTTCCGGGAGTCCAGGACCGGCTGCTCAGGGTTTGTGAAGTCTTTGTTCCACCCTTCCCCGGGATCCCAGGCTGCCAGTGCCGCGTGTTCCCCGAGCTCGCTCCGGAGCTCCCCCTGCAGCCGCGGGGGGAACCATCGCACCCGCCCTGCTCACCGGGAGCTGCCAGCGCCCCTGCCGGCTGCGAGCGGAACTGCACCCGAGGGGAAATAGCCTGACAGCCGAGAAGGCCGGGACTGGGTTTGTGTTTGCTGTTATTGTCATAGTTGTTGTTGTTTTGTTCGACTGGTTATATATCTATCTATCTATCTATAAATATATATATAGTAAAGAACTGTTATTCCTATTTCCCACATCTTTGCCTAAAGACCCTTGATTTCAAAATCATAATAACTCAGGGGGAAAGGGGTTATATCTGCCACTTCAAGGGGGGCTTCTGCCTTCCTTAGCAGACACCTGTCTTTCAAACCGAGACAGATTTTGGCGCCCAACCGTGGGGCCTGAGGGCATTAAGAGAGAGAGGTGAAAAAGGAATAACAGTTCCTGGATAGCTTAATTTGGTGTGTTGGATATAGGAACCTTGTTAGGCAGCAATATGTGGTCTACTTTGCCCTGGTTCGGGTGGCTATATTCTTCCCCTTTGCAGCTCCTTACTTGAATATGGGTCCTCTCACTAAGGCTACCATTGCCATTATCCAGCTTGCGTTATGGGTCGAGAAGGTGAGGAATTCATGGGTTTTTAACTTCCTCCGGAATGTGGGCATGTGGATAAACGGCTATCACACACTGAGCGCATGTTTTTGGGTTTATGTTAACAATGGTACCTTCTGTGAGGAAATGACACCAGGGGAAGTTTTCCCCCAACCCCTCAACCAGTTCTTTGGACCCACCCCATCAATTTTTGAAGGGTTTAGATTCCCTCTGAATACTAACCACCTGCTGCTGGTAGGCCTACTCTATTTAGCATTCAAGGATAAGTTGAGATTGGCTTGGATAACTACCCAGACACCAGGCCCAGAGACTAGAGATCCTGCCCCAGAACCTGACATGGCCCCAGAGAGTAAAGTTCCTACCCCAGAGCCTGATCCTGCCCCGGAACCTGACACGGCCCCAGACACTAGAGATCCTACCCCAGAGCCTGATTCAGCCCCAGAGCCTGACACAGCCCCAGACACTAGAGACCCTGCCCCACAGCCAGATACCGCCCAACAGCCCACCTCAGAAATGGACTACCCGAAATGGGTGGGGGTACTGGCAAAAGGGATGCAGGAGATGTGCCAGGAGATGGGCCAGGTGCGCAAGGAGATATGCCAGGAGATGGGCCAGGTGCGCAAGGAGATGTGCCAGGAGATGGGCCAGGTGCGCCAGGAGATGGGCCAGGTGCACCAGGGGATATGCCAATTGCTAAGGGAATGCACCTCCTCAGCTAGTGAAAAAACCTCTCCCTGCCCCAAAGAGGGTGAGACTGACAGTGCAGCAGTGGAACCCACGGATGTTACAACCGTCCAGGTTTCAGCTGAACCCCAAGGACAAGTACAGCCAGCAGCAGTCGCCCCTGTGCAAAGGAGGAAGTGTAAGACCAAATCAGTACAACCAGTTAATGATGATGGGGAACCAGGGCCCTCACAATCAGCAGGGGAGCCAGAGCCAGAAATCATCATTGAGTCCCTGTCGTACGACAGTCTCCATGGTATGCGAGACGACATTGTGCGAAGGGGGCGTGAGCCTTATACCACCTGGCTGCTTCAGGTTTGGGACCTCATGGGCACAAGTGTGCAACTGGATAGTGGTGAGGCAAGGTATCTGGGATCGTTAACCCAGGACCCAGGTGTGAACCAGGTATTTGTGAGGGAGCCAGGGCCCCTTTCTCTCTGGGAGCGGCTCTTAATGAGTGTGAGAGAAAGGTTCATTCACAAAGAGAGAATGCAGGAGTACCATCATAGAATGCAGTGGAAGACACTTGAGGAAGGGATCCAACAGCTAAGAGAGGTGGCAGTATTAGAGGTACTCTTTGGGAGGGATGGACAGCACGGTAATGACCCCGATAAGGTCAGGTGCACAGGACAGATGATGTGGAACCTGGCAAGACTAGGGCCATCGCAATACACCACCTTCATTGCAACGATTGATGCTGACAATAACCGAGAAACAGTGGGCTCTGTTGCCAACAAGCTCAGGAACTATGACAGTATGGTCAATGGCCCGCTGAAAGCTCATGTCTCTGCTGTGGTCCAGGACCTCAAAGAGGAGATGAAGGAGATGAGGAAGGAAATGAGGGAGGAGATGGAGGAGATGAGGAAGGTCAGTGTGGCACCAGTGCGAGTCACAGGCCCCCAAGTCAGAGCCCGTCGTCCCCCTGCTAGAGAGAGAGGGTACACCCCACGAGCTGAGCTGTGGTTTTTCCTGTGTGAGCATGGGGAAGACATGAGAAGGTGGGATGGGAAACCCACCTCTGTCCTGGCAGAGCGGGTGCGTGAACTCAAGGAGGGAGGCACTAACCGAGGGGGTTCCGCTAAGGTGAAAGTAGCCTCAGCCTCCCGTGACCGAGCTGCCAAGTATTACAAAAGGGAGGATGATATGTCAGATCCCCTCGAAGGTACCTCTAGTATGTATGCCCAGGGAAAGAATGATAACCAGGGCTAGAGGGGCCCTGCCTCTAGCCAGGAAGAGGCACGGGAGAACCGTGTTTTCTGGACGGTGTGGATTCGATGGCCTGGCACATCAGAGCCACAAAAATATGATGCATTGGTTGATACTGGGGCACAGTGTACTTTAATGCCATCGGGACATGTGGGGGCAGAACCTGTATCCATTGCTGGGGTGACTGGGGGATCACAGCAGTTGACCCTTTTGGAAGCTGAGGTGAGCCTGACTGGGAAGGAGTGGCAAAAGCATCCAATTGTGACCGGCCCAGAGGCTCCGTGTGTTCTGGGCATAGACTTCCTCCGGAATGGCTATTACAAAGACCCAAAGGGACTCAGGTGGGCATTTGGGATTGCTGCTGTGGAGGCAGAGGGCATTAGGCAATTAAACACCCTGTCTGGACTATCAGAGAATCCTTCTGCAGTTGGGCTCCTGAAAGTGGAAGAGCAACGAGTGCCAATTGCCACCTCGACAGTGCACCGCCGGCAGTATCGGACGAATCGAGATGCTGTGATTCCCATCCACAAGATGATCCGCGAGCTGGAGAGCCAAGGGGTGGTCAGCAAGACCCACTCACCCTTCAACAGCCCCATTTGGCCTGTGCGCAAGTCTGACAGGGAATGGAGATTGACTGTGGACTATCGTGTCTTGAATGAAGTGACTCCACCACTGAGCGCTGCTGTGCCAGACATGTTGGAGCTCCAGTATGAGCTGGAGTCCAAAGCAGCAAAGTGATATGCCACTATTGACATTGCCAATGCATTTTTCTCCATTCCTCTGGCGGCAGAGTGCAGGCCTCAGTTTGCTTTCACCTGGAGGGGTGTGCAGTACACCTGGAACCGACTGCCCCAGGGGTGGAAGCACAGTCCCACCATCTGCCATGGACTGATCCAGGCTGCACTAGAAAAGGGTGAGGCTCCAGAACATCTGCAGTACATTGATGACATCATTGTGTGGGGGAACACCGCAACAGAAGTGTTTGAGAAAGGAGAGAAAGTTATCCGGATTCTCCTGGAAGCTGGTTTCGCCATCAAGAAGAGCAAAGTCAAGGGACCTGCCCAAGAGATTCAGTTCCTGGGAGTAAAGTGGCAAGATGGACGACGTCAGATTCCCACTGAGGTCATCAACAAGATCACTGCGATGTCTGCACCGACCAGTAAGAAGGAAACACAAGCTTTCCTAGGTGCCATAGGTTTCTGGAGAATGCATATTCCTGAGTACAGCCAGATCGTGAGCCCTCTCTACCTTGTTACCCGCAAGAAGAATGATTTCCACTGGGGCCCTGAAGAACAGCAAGCCTTTGCCCAGATCAAGCAGGAAATCACTCACGCCGTAGCCCTTGGCCCAGTCAGGACAGGACCAGAGGTGAAGAACGTGCTCTACTCTGCAGCCGGGAACAATGGCCTGTCCTGGAGCCTCTGGCAGAAGGCGCCTGGTGAGACTCGGGGCCGACCACTGGGATTCTGGAGCCGAAGCTACAGAGGGTCCGAAGCCAACTACACTCCCACAGAGAAAGAAATCTTGGCAGCTTATGAAGGAGTCCAAGCTGCCTCAGAAGTAATCGGCACAGAGGCACAACTCCTCCTGGCACCCCGACTACCGGTGCTGGGGTAGATGTTCAAAGGAAAGGTTCCCTCCACGCATCACGCCACCGATGCTACTTGGAGCAAATGGATCGCGCTCATCACGCAGCGCGCCCGAATTGGAAACCCAAGTCGCCCTGGGATCTTGGAAATAATTACGAACTGGCCAGAAGGTGAGACTTTTGGGTTATCTTCTGAAGAAGAAGAGGAGCAGGTGACGCGTGCCGAAGAAGCCCCACCATATAACGAGCTACCAGAGAGTGAAAGACAATATGCCCTCTTCACTGATGGTTCCTGCCGAATTGTAGGCGCTAGCCGGAAATGGAAAGCTGCTGTATGGAGCCCCACACGACAAGTTGCACAGGCTACAGAAGGAGAAGGTGGATCGAGCCAGCTTGCTGAGCTCAAAGCCGTTCAATTAGCTCTGGACATTGCTGAAAGAGAGAAGTGGCCAAAGCTCTACCTCTACACTGATTCATGGATGGTAGCCAATGCTCTGTGGGGTTGGCTGGAAAGGTGGAATAAGGCAAACTGGCAGCGCAGAGGAAAACCAATCTGGGCTGCTGAGGAGTGGAAAGACATTGCCACTCATTTAGAGAAGCTATCTGTGAAGGTCCGCCATGTAGATGCTCACATCCCCAAGAGCCGGGCTAATGAAGAACATCGTAATAACAAGCAGGTAGATCAGGCTGCGAAAATAGAGGTGTCCCAGATAGACTTGGATTGGCAACATAAAGGGGAGTTGTTCCTAGCTCGATGGGCCCATGATGCCTCAGGCCATCAGGGCAGAGATGCCACCTATAAGTGGGCACGAGATCGAGGGGTGGATCTAACCATGGACAGTATCTCCCAGGTGATCCATGACTGTGAGACATGCGCTGCGATCAAGCAGGCCAAGCGGGTGAAGCCCCTGTGGTATGGTGGGCGGTGGTCCAAATACAAGTATGGGGAGGCCTGGCAGATTGATTACATCACACTGCCTCAAACCCACCAAGGCAAGCGCCATGTGCTCACAATGGTAGAAGCCACCACAGGATGGCTGGGGACCTACCCTGTGCCTCACGCTACGGCCCGGAACACCATCCTGGGCCTCGAAAAGCAAGTCCTTTGGAGGCATGGTACCCCTGAGAGAATTGAATCTGACAATGGGACTCACTTCAAGAACAGCCTTATAAACACCTGGGCTAGAGAACATGGCATTGAGTGGGTGTACCACATCGCTTACCATGCACCAGCAGCTGGGAAGGTTGAGCGGTGTAATGGATTGCTTAAAACCACCTTGAAGGCACTGGGCGGGGGGACTTTCAAAAACTGGGAGGTGCATTTAGCAAGAGCCACCTGGTTAGTTAACACCCAAGGTTCCACCAGCCGAGCAGGCCCTGCCCAATCCGAACCCCTACAAACGACGGATGGGGATAAGGTTCCAGTGGTGCACGTGAGAGGTATGCTTGGAAAAACTGTTTGGGTAAAGTCTGCCTTGAGCAAAGACAAACCCATCCGTGGGGTTGTTTTTGCTCAGGGACCAGGTTGTACCTGGTGGGTGATGCAAAGGGATGGAGAGACCCGATGCATACCGCAAGGGGACCTTGTTTTAGGGTGAACTACCCATGTCTCTGTACTTGTATCAGTATCAGCATGTATATATGTATATAATTCGGGTGATGCTTGTATTTATATGGTTAAAAAGGTTTAGTTTCATGTAACATGTTAGTATGGAAAAAATTCGGGGTGGATAATGTTGGGGTTTTAGTTTAGTCCTAGTTTTTTCTGTTAAAGGAATTTTTCCCATATGCATGATGCTAGGAGATAAATGGCAGTACTTAAGAGAAGATGACTGTACTTAAGAAAGACAAAAAGGCCTGTCCAGACTTTTTTTTTTCACCTGGTTGTCAGTTCAGTTCGCTCTCAGCGTCTGGAGAGAGAAGCCGCGGAGAGGAGAGCTGCTGGTTCCCGTTTTCGGCGTCTTTCCTTTCTGCTGGAAACAACACCGGGATCCCAAGGCTGTTTTCCCTGCCCTGCTGGAGGCTGGGGCTGTGGCCGCCCTGCACCGCTGGTGTTTCGAGCCTTCGCTACGCTGTAGCCGTGCTCACCCTGCCTGCCTGGAGCCCCGGGGGGTTCCCCTTTTGGATACATCTCGTCTGCCACCCAGGATTTGTGTTTGTGCCTGCCGCTCCGGCCTTGCCATTTTCAGCCTGCTGTTCCGGGAGTCCAGGACCGGCTGCCCAGGGTTTGTGAAGCCTTTGTTCCACCCTTCCCCGGGATCCCAGGCTGCCAGTGCCGCGTGTTCCCCGAGCTCGCTCCGGAGCTCCCCCTGCAGCCGCGGGGGGAACCATCGCACCTGCCCTGCTCACCGGGAGCCGCCAGCGCCCCTGCCGGCTGCGAGCGGAACTGCACCCGAGGGGAAATAGCCTGACAGCCGAGAAGGCCGGGACTGGGTTTGTGTTTGCTGTTATTGTCATAGTTGTTGTTGTTTTGTTCGACTGGTTATATATCTATCTATCTATCTATCTATAAATATATATATAGTAAAGAACTGTTATTCCTATTTCCCACATCTTTGCCTAAAGACCCTTGATTTCAAAATCATAATAACTCAGGGGGAAAGGGGTTATATCTGCCACTTCAAGGGGGGCTTCTGCCTTCCTTAGCAGCCATCTGTCTTTCAAACTGAGACAACATCCCTTCCAGCCTGGAGACTGGGTCTATGTTAAGTGGTGGGACAGTGATCCTCTACCGGCCAAGTGGAGAGGACCATTACAGATCTTGCTGACCACCCTCACCACAGTCAAAGTTGCTGGCAAAGGACCCTGGATTCACTACTCCAGAGTTAAGAAGGCTTCTGTTCCTGAAACAACTGAGAAAACAGAGACTGATACAAACGAAATTGATGTAGTTTAAATTATTTTTTCCTGTGCTTATTATCTACACAGTTGGTAACCCTGGCTCAGGTTTGGAACCAAATTTTGCATATGATTCTAGTCCAAAGTATATCCAAAGACATTCATTTGGATGCAAAACTAATAATTGACATGTGAACTGAAGTGGAGAGATCAACAAAATTTGTTTACAATTTGAGAACTAACTTGCATCTTACACTGGTTAACATTCAGAGCTGATTGTATCTTCCACACCCTTGTTTCATGGTTACCAAACTGACCCTGGATTAAAGATTGTTTATAGTGATTGTAATTATAATTTTTGCTTATATATACTATTATTTATGGATATATACTGCTGTTAGGCACATATTATTAGTAGATATTTAGACAAGAATAAAGCCTTGACAAGGTAGAGGCCTTGTCAAGCCTCTAAAGGGGGGAAAATGATGCCTTCTTCAAAAGCTTCTGAAAGGGGGGCATGCTGAGGGGAATTACATCATTAACTGAAGCTTTAATTGGAGAATTAACCCTGATATGCAAATGAACCAAACCTATAAAAGTGTGGAGAGCTCATGACCTGTTGTCTATCTTGGGATCCATCTTGGCAATAGACTCTGGCTCCCCAGGGAGTACCTTTGAAGGCCTTTCAAATAAATGCCTACTTTTATTCCCTTACTCCTGTCTTGTCTCTGTTTTTACGAGGCCTCTTAAGGCATCACTGCAATAACCTAATTCCTGGGGGTGGGGTAAATTCTTTCTATATTTTTTGTAAGGCTTGCCCAAATAAGACCAGTGCTGTTGCAGCGGGGGCTGGTGTTGAGGTGCCGTGACCTTCCCGAAAGTGTCTCCTTAGGAAGCCGCTAGGCGAGGCCACCACACTTGAGTGCACGTCCACACACACACACACAGATAGCTCCAGGAATGGATCAACGGTAAAGAGCCAGGAAGGGTCTTTGTGTGGGGTTCCACAGGGGAGGTTTATTCTAGCCATGCCTGTGAAGGGGTCCAGGGAAGAAGACAAAGAACATGGGAGGGTCCAGGTTTATATATGGGAGTGGAGGGAGCATCAGAGACCAATGGTCTGAGGCCATGAGGGCAGTGCACAGCCAGGGCTAGGGTAAGAAAACCAATAGGGAAACTCGGAGAGAGTGGCGATGGGACAAGGGTCAGTGGGGGAACAGGGAGTGGAGAACCTTCTGGAGTAGGGACATATTAGGTAAAAAGGGGAAGGGAAGCCAACGGGCCAACCGGGGAAACAGAACTGGGATACATTAACATAATGGAACAAAGCATCCTGGGGGGAAGCCTTTCAGTCACCCTAACCTGGGGAGGATCTCTGGGCTTGGGGATGGTCCCACCAATGGACTCCCTTTTTTCCTTGGTCCGTAGGCCCACCAGCCTCCACACAGTGCTTCCATATATCCCTGTGGAAGGACCATCCATGTCAATTGTTGCTTTAACATTTTCCCTTTTACCTCTTGTTCCTATTCAAAGACAAAATACTATTTACTGTCCTCTGTGATCAGGCATCCCCAGAAAGCATCTTTTAAATCAAGTACTGAATAGTAGCAGTGTGAGGAGGGAACCTGGTTCAAGATGGTATAAGGGTCTTGTACTGTGGGGTACTGTCTTGGTTTGAAAGACAGGTGTCTGCCAAGGAAAGCTGGAGTCTCCCTTGAAATGGAAGAGAAAAAAAAATTGCAACTCCCTTGTTACAGCGGGGATTACTGTAACACGCATATATCAAACCAGGAGTCCCGTGGAAAAGAAGTATATATGGACAGATTCTTGGTAGATGTTTCAGAGATGTTTATTTCTCCAGCCGCATGGCCGGGGCTGTGCTCAGGAACTCCCCCAGTCACGGGACCCGAGGGTCCTTGCCACACAGGGGAACACAAACCAACCAGTCGGGAATGAGGCTGACCAGGGGCTAGGGAAACCCCATGTCTCCCCCCCCAGGGCTCCTCTCACAGGGCTCCATGGCAGGGGGGGAGACCCCAACATCTCACACGTTTTATTTTAATAAAAGGAGAATGAAAACAACTGGATAAACATAACAAGAACAGTTTCAAAACAAAACAAGCCACCCTCCTGAGCCTTTAAATGTCCAAACAGATTCTCTGGAACATCTTAGGGCTGACAGAAGGGAGACAGAACTCTCCGGGCATGCTTTGTGGGGAAACTGAGGTAGGAGAGGGTTTAATTTCTTCCCTCCCCCTTTTCATCCCCCCCTTGGCATCGGAGAGGAGTTGTAGGGAAAGGGAATTGTATAGGGAAGCCATGGGGTGAAAAACGGATTAGGAATAAACTGGGGATGGGGTAAACTTAGGAAAGGGTCCATATTGGGTATAGGATAAAAGGGGAAAGTAGGCTGTGGGTAGGGAAGTTGATGGGATGGATATTGTTTATAATTTTGTGCATAACGGCTGCCTTTGACTGGAATACCTCCAGGCCCAGTAACATTCGCTGCTTGAAAACCCTTCTTTCCTTGTACTATATCAAATTGTACAACTTCCCCATCTCCTACACTTTGCAGGTAATTTTTAGGGTTATTCCTTTTAATGGCAGTTCTATGGATGAATAAATCTTCCCCTGTATCATCTCATGTTATGAATCCATAGTTGTTTTTTACATTGTACCATTTCACAGTTCCTGTGATTTTCGTTGCTACAACTTCTCCTATCACGTGCTTGCGTGTTTGTCGTGGCTGCTGGTCCCATGTGGCCGCCGCCTCGCAGACTCCAACGTCTCAGTCGGGCCCCCGCGTTGCGGCCGCTCCACGCTCTCCAAGCGGCGCTGCTCCGGCGTGTGTCTGGGCTCTGCGCGTCCCTGCGTTGCCATCGCTGCTGGCCCCGTGCCCTGTGAGTGGTTCCGCTCCGCAGTGCCGCCCTGTTTCGGCTCGGCGCTGCACGGCTTCTTGTGTCCCTGTGGAAACCGCCGCCTCTCCCTCCACAGGGGTCTCCGAGCCAGCTGCTCAGAGCGGTCTTCCACGCTGATGCCCGGTTCCTGGCTGCTCATGGCCCACGACACCTGGGGCGCCTGCAGCATCGCTCCCTCACTCGGGGTCGCGTGGCAGGGGACGCCGAGACAGGGATGGGGTCCGCGATAAGGCACGCGCTCGCGAGGGGGCTGGACGCATCCAGCGCAGGCACCTCCGCTGGCACGGCTGCAGTCACGCGCCCCAGGGATGGCGGCCGCGCGGTCTCGGCCACGGGATAAGTGTGATCTTCTGCTTTAGGGGTAATGGGACCATACAAATGCTCCTCAAGAGCTTCACTGATTATAAGGAATGCACCGAAAGCTTCTCTCGCTAGTCCATGTTCTGTTTGATCCCTTACCTTATCCCAGATCTTGTCCCAGAAACACCCCTGACAAGATCCAGGTGGTTCAATATCAAAAAGTAAGTCTCGAGTAATATAGGAGAACCTTTTGAAAAGACAGATAAAAAAATGTTCTAGATCTCCCAGTTCCAATACTTTTTTGTTTTGTTGTTCAAGGATTCCTTTTACTTCTAGATACATTTTTTTCTGTGGCTCAGAGAGCCCCATTTCCCACGATTCCTCCACAGCCCAGAGAGAATATCCAAACCAAGATGAGAAGAGAGAGGTCTAGAGTGGTTTTTACCCACGAATTTTCCTCAGGGATCGGTGTCATGCCCGCATTCCTCCACCAGTTTGTTACAGCGGGGATTACTGTAACACGCATATATCAAACCAGGAGTCCCGTGGAAAAGAAGTATATATGGACAGATTCTTGGTAGATGTTTCAGAGATGTTTATTTCTCCAGCCGCATGGCCGGGGCTGTGCTCAGGAACTCCCCCAGTCACGGGACCCGAGGGTCCTTGCCACACAGGGGAACACAAACCAACCAGTCGGGAATGAGGCTGACCAGGGGCTAGGGAAACCCCATGTCTCCCCCCCAGGGCTCCTCTCACAGGGCTCCATGGCAGGGGGGGAGACCCCAACACCCCCTTCCCTCCGAATTATTGTAATTTTGAAATGAAGGGGCTTTCAGGCAAAGATATGAGGAATAGGAATAACAGTTCTTTACTATTATATATCTACATGTGTATAACAAGGCAAACAAACAGAAATAACTATGGCAGTAACAGCAAACAGAACCACAAACCCAGTGCCAGCCTTCTCGGCGGTCAGGCCCTTTCCCCTCTGGTGCAGTTACAGTCACAGCCGGCAGGGGCGCTGGTGGCTCCCAGTGAGCAGGGCAGGTGCGATGGTTCCCCCCCGCAGCTGCACAGGGCGCTCCAGAGTGAACTCGGGGACCACGCAGCACTGGCGGCTTGGGATCCCTGAAAGGGACAGAACAAAGGTTTCACAAACCGCTGGGCAGCCGATCCCGGTGTCTGGCCAGACCCTTGGGAACAGCAGGCTGGAACAGAAGGGACGAGCACAAATCCCATGTGGCAGATGAGATGTATTGAACTCCGGAGCTGCAGTGGGAACCCCTCAGAGGTCTGGGCAGGCAGGGCGTGGCAGGGCTACAGAGTAGCCAAGGCTCGAAGCAGCGGCGGGGGCAGGGAGGCTGCAGCCCGGCTCCCAGCAGGGCAGGGCCGGTGGGCTTGGGAATCCCGGGGTTTCTCCGGCAGAAGGAAGGAAGGCAGCTGAAAAAGCAGAAGTCTTCAGTGCTGACGAATTCCTTCCAGCCTCCCTCTCTGTCCAAATGAAGGGAACTATCAGCTCACAAGCCCAGGTGAAAAAGAGCAGCCAGATGGACCCCTCCCCCTATGGCCAGGTCTTTTGTTTTTCTTAAGCACCCAGTAATTTGTCCTCCTGGCAACATGTATGGGGAAAATTCTTTAACAGAAAAAGAAAACAGAAGGAGAACTCCTAAAATCCCAACAGGTGCCTGGGTTTAGTAATTTATTATTCTTAGGTCGGTCAGAGACTGAAATATTATAGTTTATGACTTAAACATTCTCATAAAGGACTTTTAAAATTGTATTATAAAAGCTGCAGAGAAGACTACCACACACTGAATGGGGCTCTGAGAGGCCCTACACCGCTTGCTGATGAAGACAAGATAAAGTAACAACTCAGGCTGGGGACATTCACAAAGCACAAGCCTAACACCTCCAGAGTGGAGACTGAAGCCCCAGGGCTATCAGCTGCCAGGCTTGAACAGGCCCTCACACCAAAGGGTGGGAGGGGGCAAAGGCTTTGGGTGTGTGTTGGAAAAACCTCTGGTCAGGGGGCAGTGACCACCCATCCTCCACTGTGCAGACCAGCTGTGCTGAGGGGCCCTTCACCTGGGGAAAAATCCGCATCCATGTGAAGGACAGCAGAGGGGGTGTCATGGCACATCAAAGGCCCCCCCAAAGGGGCCCCCAAACCCTACACCAGAGATAATGCAACAGACCCTCAGTGTTGCAAGGGACAGTGTCAAACTGGCCCCCTGCAAGGGAGGCACGTGGGCTTTCCCACCTGGCCCAAATGTATATTAATCCACTGGATTCTATACTCTTTGGCATGGCACGGTGGCGGGGGACCCTCACCACCAGAAGACCAGATGGAGGGGAGAAACGAGACGTCATTGGGACCTTCAGATGGGTGATATGCTTCCACCTAAGCCCTGTCACTCTCTTCCTGTCCTCCCACCCCCCATGTCCTTCCTTCCTTCCTTCCTTCCTTCCTTCCTTCCTTCCTTCCTTCCTTCCTTCCTTCCTTCCTTCCTTCCTTCCTTCCTTCCTTCCTTCCTTCCTTCCTTCCTTCCTTCCTTCCTTCCTTCCTTCCTTCCTTCCTTCCTTCCTTTCTCTTTGCCTCTTTTACTATTAAATAAAATACATCAATTTTTTTTGGCACCAACATCTAACCTCGTTTGGTTTTAATCACGTTTTTTGGGTGTATTTTGAACCTTCAAAGTTCTTTCCATTTCATACACAGACACTTAATTTTCTTTGCTCTTCTGGGTTTAAACCGGATTGTAACAAGGCCCTGCACCATTCTATAGGTTCCATCTGATTTCATAACTGTCAGGATAGGGGTGTTATAGGGAGACATGCATGGCTCAAAAAGACCTGCCTTTAACAGGGACTCAATAACAGGTGGTAACCCCTTCCATCCTTCCTTCCTTTGAAAAAGGGTATTGCTTTTTAGACAGCACTTGTTCTGGTTGCCTCAGAGTAAATTGGACAGGCTCCATATCTAATTTTCCATATTTCCCTGGGACTACCCACACTTCTGGGTTCACTTTAGCATAAGCTTTATCAGATAATTTATACAGTGTTACAACAGTATTAACCTCTGTATCACCTTTTATAATAATAATTTACATTCCCAATTTAGACATTAAGTCTCTTCTCAATGGGTTACAGTCACAATTTGGAACAAATAAAAATTCAAGCATCTCATATTTATCTCCCACATCCACTAAGATTGGTTGGATAAAACGCACTTGCTCATCTTTTCCACTTACCCCCTGAATAATCAAAGAACCCTTAGACAATCGTCCCCCCCTTTGGCATAAAATTCAAAGTAGACTGAGAGGCCCCTGTGTCTATCACAAAGTGTACTTCCTCTCGGTCTGGACCCACCTTAAATTTTATCAAGGGCTCCTGTGTGGTGGGTCCTTGCTATAATGGGAGCCCCTGACACCCCTAACAATCCATTTCCATTAACTGGTGGACTTCATCCTTACAGGAGTCCATTTGTTTCTGTGGACATTCTCTTTTCCAATGTCCTTCTTTCTTACGAATGTGTCTTGGTTTGAGACAAATTTGGACGAAAAATGTCTGAAATGAATGTCCCTCTGTTAGAAGGCAGATTTCAACAGCCCCTCCCCCACCAGGTTCAGAAAGAAATTTCCTTGGAGGAAAGTGAAAAAAACTATTTATTTAACAAGCAAAGTGCATGCAGGCACAGAAAAAAGAATGAATAATGTTAAATAATAAAACTTCTCGCTGTAGAAAAGACTTGGGAAGATTTTCAAAGTCCTTTGTGGGTGTGGCTCTCTCCTCTCCAGAGCTGGGCTTTGGCATGGGCCCCTCCAGGCCAAGATATAGGGCCTCGGGGTGATATTCTGGTGTTGCTGAACAGTCCAGAAGAGAAGAAGAAGCCCCCAAAGTCCCAGGAAACTCCGTGCTTTAGCTAACGAACAAGAAGCTAGATAAAGAGCAAGAGAATGCCACTATCTTCCCTGCTGCAGAGAGCCGAGAGCCGAGGAGAAGAGCAGAAAAGTTCTTTTCCTCCGCTCTGAAGCAGAGAGAATGCCGGGGAATTATCTCTGTTTTTTGAACACACCGCCGAAGCAATTCCACTGGCTCTCCCCCCTCTCCCGGAGCTAGCTTTAAAGGCACAGAACTCATGTCTGGCATAGGGGGCACAATAGGGAATACAGTATCATAAATTCACCCCAGGACAAAATGGCACACTGATTCTTTCCCAATCACTGTCTTGGCTGACCCTTTCCCACTGGGGAAGACATATTCCTGTTAAATCCTGGTGGCCACCCCCTTCCCTTTGATGCTGGGGATCCCTGCACTTTTCGGGGGTTGTAAAAACTGTGCCATTACCCTTGCTTTAACCTTTACCTTTACCTTTTCCTCATCTGTTCTTACATACACCTACTGTGGTTTTCTAACCAACTGTATTGGTTTGGCACAGCCAGGTTTTAGGTAGCAGGGGGGCCACAAAGATGGCTCCGGTGAGAAAGCTGCTGGAAGCTTCCCACCATGTCCAGCAGAGCCAATGGCTGATGGCTCTGAAGAAGGACATGCTGCTGGCCAAAACTGGGCCAATGAAAGAGGTTGGTAACACCTCTGTGATGACATATTTAAGAAGAAAATCAAAACAAAGTCACAAGATTTTGGATTCTAGTCAGAGAAGAGGAGGAGGTGAGAACATGTGAGGGAAAACAACATGGCGATACCAAGGTCAGTGAAGAAGGAGGGGGAAGAGGTGCTCTAGGCGCTGGAGACGGGATTCCTCTGCAGGCCGTGGTGAAGACCATGTGTCGTGGGTTAGCTAGCCTAGTCTCGGAAGTGATGTTCTCGCAAAGGAGTGCTTACAGTTTTCCCCATGACCTGATAGAACCTATCGGCTGGCCAGTTTGAATATGGACAATTCTTTAAGCCACTTAAAATTGTGACCGCCTCTGTGATACACACTTAAGAATAAACAAACCCCCCCCAAGCTCTCTCTTGTTTCCAGTGCTGGGTCGGGTGGCTGCGGGCCCCGTGTGGGGGCCAGCGGGCCCGGCCCAGGCCCTGCTCGGGCCAGGCCGGGCCGGGCCACAGCCATCCTGGAGCCATGGGCCTGTTCCAGCCGTGGAACCCCCCACTGCCTTGCTGTGGGCAGCCGGAGCGGCTTGGCTCTCCCCCTTCTCCACTGCGATAAGCCACATTCCAGCTGCAACGCGGAGGTGAGATTAACCCTTTTAGTGCTGTGAAGAGCTGAAAACCTGAGGGAAGAGAAAGAAGAGATGCTTAAAGCTGAAAGTCTGTTGTGAAGCTATGATATATCAGAGTATCCCGTGGTAATTTCATGAAGATATGGGGGGTAGAGTGTTCAACTCGTAAGCAAAAGCACCTGCGCTGAGATAGGCAGATGCTGACGCAGCTGTAATTTCATGAGAAGTTTGGACAGGGAGAGATGGAAGCGATGAGGACTTTTGCTCCACACGGCAAAGGAGAAAACCTCAGTTCCTAGAGATGCTCCCAGAGATAGTCCTAAAGATGAAGCTGAAGAAGACCCTTTGCTCCCAGGGAAGGAGAAGGGCCTCTGTTCTTAGAGATGAAATGCTCCCAGAGATGGGTGAAGAGAACTTTTGTTTCTGAAAGGCTCAACCTTAAAATTGTACCCCAAAAAACTTCAAGAGTGGACCCTTGAAAGCAGTTGCGGGAAAAGCTGCAAGTCGGGGGAAGGGACTCACATGCGAGCAGAGAGACTCCTCTTCCTAAATGGGCTGAACAATATTTGGAAGTGGGCGGCTGTCTCGTTGTGATACTGTTTTCATAGCACGAGCAAGAAGAGACTTCTCTTTCTAAATGGACTGAACAAGGTTATTATGCAAGTGGTAAACAGACTGAACATCTTAAGGGTTGTCTTTTTACATTGTCAGTGGGAGAAGGGAGGAAGGTGGGGGGAGGAGGAGAGTTCTGAAGGTGTGGTATAATTTTTTTTTCCCCTCTTTTAGGTCTGTTAATAAACTTCCTTATATTCTTTCAAGGTTGGTGCCTGCTTTGCGCTTCTCCTAATTCTTATCTCACAGAAGATAAGCAGTAATGAGTATTTTGGGCCAAACCACTGCACTAATTTGGTGTTTCCGCCCGGTTACAAACCCAACCTGCTACACCACGGTGAAGCAGATTGTTCCCTTGCAGCCCATGGGTCCACGGGGGATGCAGAGATCCACCTGCAGCCCCTGGGGGAGGTACCCATACCAGAGTGGGTGGATGCCTGGAGGAGGTTGTGATCCAGTGGAAGACCTGGCGGAGAGAGAGGGCCCTTGCTTCCAGGCTGGAGCAGCTTGTCCTTGGAGGACTGCACCCCGTGGAAAGAGAGACCCACAATGCAGCAGTTTTGGGAGGACTGTTTGCCCATGGGAGGGGCTCATGCGGCAGCAGCTGCAGTGTGGCTGCTGCTCATGAGAGTGGACCCAGGCCAGGGAAGTTCATGGAGAACTGTCTCTGATGGCAGGGACCCCATGGCCTCACAGGGGAAGACTCCTCTCCCAGAGCAGCGGAAGGAAATCTTGGTGATGAACTGACCAAACCCCCCTGCCCTGTTGTTGGGGTTTTAGGAGTTTCCCTTTTGTTTTCTTTTTCTGTTAAAGAATTTTCCCCATACATGTTGCCAGGGGGACCAATTACTGGGTGCTTAAGAAAAACAAAAGACCTGGCCATAGGGGGAGGGGTCCATCTGGCTGCTCTTTTTCACCTGGGCTTGTGAGCTGATAGTTCCCTTCATTTGGACAGAGAGGGAGGCTGGAAGGAATTCGTCATCACTAAAGACTTCTGCTTTTTAGGCTGTCTTCCTTCCTTCTGCCGGAGAAACCCCGGGATTCCCAAGCCCACCTTCCCTGCCCTGCTGGAAACTGGGCTGCTGCCACCCTGCCCCTGCCATTGCTTTGAGCCTTGGCTACTCTGTAGCCCTGCCACGCCCTGCCTGCCCAGACCTCTGAGGGGTTCCCACCACAGCTCCAGAGTTCGATACATCTTGTCTGCCATTCCTGATTTGTGCTCGTCCCTTCTGTTCCAGCCTGCTGTTCCCAAGGGTCTGGCCAGACACCGGGATCGGCTGCCCAGCGGTTTGTGAAGCCTTTGTTCTGTCTTTGTTCTGTCCCTTTCAGGGATCCCAAGCCGCCAGTGCTGCGTGGTCCCCGAGTTCACTCTGGAGCGCCCTGTGCAGCCGCGGGGGGGGACCATCTCACCTGCCCTGCTCACTGGGAGCCACCAGCGCCCCTGCCGGCTGTGACTGTAACTGCACCAGAGGGGAAAGGGCCTGACCGCCGAGAAGGCTGGCACTGGGTTTGTGGTTCTGTTTGCTGTTACTGCCATAGTTATTTCTGTTTGTTTGCCTTGTTATACACATGTAGATATATAATAGTAAAGAACTGTTATTCCTATTCCTCATATCTTTGCCTGAAAGCCCCTTCATTTCAAAATTATAATAATTCGGAGGGAAGGGGGTTGCAATTTTTTTTCCATTTCAAGGGAGGCTCCAGCTTTCCTTGGCAGACACCTGTCTATCAAACCAAGACAGATCTTGGCACCCAATGTGAGGCCTGAAAGCATTAAGAGAAAGGGGTGAAAAAGGAATAACAGTTCCTGGGTAACTTAATTTTGTGTGCTGGATATAGGAACCTTTTTAGGCAGCACTATGTGGTCTAGTTTACCCTGGTTCGGGTGGCAGCTGGTCGTGGCTATATTCTTCCCCTTTGCAGCTCCTTACCTAAACATGGGTCCTCTGACTAAGGCTACCATTGCTGTTATCCAGTTTGCACTATGGGTTGAGAAGGTGAGGAATTCATGGGCTTTTAACTTCCTCTGGAATGTGGGCACATGGATAAAGGGCTATAACATACTAAGTGCATGTTTTTGGGGCTATGTTAAAAATGGTACCTTCTGTGAGGAAATGACACCAGGGGAAGTTTTCTCCCAACCCCACAACCAGTTCTTTGGGCCCACCCCACCAATTTTCGAAGGGTTTAGATTTCCCCTGGATACGAACCAAGTGGTGCTGATAGGCCTACTCTATTTAGCACTCAGAGATGAGATTGACTTGGATAACTACCCAGACACCAGGCCCAGAGACTAGAGATCCTACCCCAGAGCCTGATCCTGCCCCAGAACCTGACATGGCCCCAGAGAGTAGAGATCCGACCCCAGAGCCTGACTCTGCCCCACAACCTTATACTGCCCAACAGCCCACCTCAGAAGTGAACCACCCAGATTTAGTGGGGGCACTGGTGAAGGAGATGCGCAAGGTGTGCCAGGTGCTAAGGGAATGCACCTCCCCAGCTAGTGGGAAACCTTCTTCCTGCCCCGAAGGGGGAGAGGCTGATGGTGCAGCAGCAGTGGAACCCACAGATGTTACAACCGTCCAGGATCCAGCTGAACCACAAGGGCAATCATAGCCAGCAGCAGTCGCCCCTGTGCAGAGGAGGAAGTATAAGACCAAATCAGTATGCCCAGTTAGTGATGATGGGGAACCAGGGCCCTCACAACCAGCAGGAGAGCCAGAGCCAGAAATCATCATTGAGTCCCTGTCTTACGACAGTCTCCGTAGTATGCGAAAAGACATTGTGTGAAGGGGGCGTGAGCCTTATACCACCTGGCTGCTTCGGGTTTGGGACCTTATGGGTACAGGCATGCAACTGGATAGTGGTGAGGCAAGGTATCTGGGATCGTTGACCCAGAACCCAGGTGTGGACCAGATATTTGTGAGGCAGCTAGGGCCCCTTTCTCTCTGGGAGAATCTTTTAATGAGTGTGAGAGAAAGGTTCGTTCACAAAGAAAGAATGCAGAAGTACCATCACAGAATGCAATGGAAGACACTTGAGGAAGGGATCCAACAGCTAAGAGAAGTGGCGGTATTAGGGGTACTCTTTGGGAGGGATGATAGCATGATAATGACCACGAAAAGGTCAAGTGCACGGGGCAGATGTTGTGGGACCTGGCAAAGCTAGGGCCACAGCAATACACCACCTTCATTGCAACGATTGATGCCAAGAGCAAATGAGAAACAGTGGGCTCTGTCGCCAACAGGCTCAGGAATTATGACAGTATGGTCAATGGCCCGCTGAAAGCTCATGTCTGCTGTGGTTAAGGACCTCAGAGAGGAGATTAAGGAGATGAGGGAGGAGATGAGGGAGGAGATGAGGGAGGAGATGAGGAAGATCAGTGTGGCACCAGCGTGAGTCACAGGCCCGCAAGTCAGAGCCCGTCATCCCCCGGCTAGAGAGAGAGGGTACACCCCATGAGCTGAGCTGTGGTTTTTCCTGTGTGAGCATGGGGAAGACATGAGAAGGTGGGATGGGAAACCCACTTCTGGCCTGGCAGCGCGGATGAGTGAACTCAGGGAGGGAGGCACTTACCGAGGGGGCTCTGCTAAGGTGAAAGTAGGCTCAGCCTCCTGAGACTGAGCTGCCAGGTATTACAGATGGGAGGATGATATGTCAGATCCCCTTGAAGGGACCTCTAGCATGCATGCCCAGGGAAAGAATGATAACCAGGGCTAGAGGGGCCAGGGAGAGGCATGGGAGAACCAGGTTTTCTGGACGGTGTGGATCTGATGGCCTGGCACATCAGAGCCACAAAAATATGATGCATTGGTTGATACTGGGGCACAGTGTACTTTAATGCCATTGGGACATGTGGGGGCCGAACCTGTTTCTATCACTGGGGTGACCAGGGCATCACAGCAGTTGAGCCTGTTGGAAACTGAGGTGAGCCTGACTGGGAAGGAGTGGCAAAAGCATCCGATTGTGACCGACCCAGAGACCCTGTGTATTCTGGGCATAGACTTCCTCCTGAACAGCTATTACAAAGACCTGAAAGGACTCAGGCGAGCATTTGGGATTGCTGCTGTGGAGGCAGAGGGCATTAGGCAATTGGGCACCCTGCCTGGACTATCAGAGAATCCTTCTGCAGTTGGGCTCCTGAAAGTGGAAGAGCAACGAGTGCCAATTGCCACCTCAACGGTGCACTGCTGGCAGTAACGGACAAATCGAGATGCTGTGATCCCCATCCACAAGAGGATCCGTGAGCTTGAGAGCCAAGGGGTGGTCAGCAAGACACACTCACCCTTCAACAGCCCCATCTGGCCGGGGCACAAGTCTGATGAGGAATGGAGATTGACTGTGGACTATCATGGCTTAAATGAAGTAACTCCACTGCTGAGTGCCGCTGTGCCGGAGATGTTGGAGCTCCAGTACGAGCTGGAGTCCAAAGCAGTGAAGTGGTATGCCACTATTGACATTGCTAACGCATTTTTCTCCATTCCTCTGGCAGCAGAGTGGAGGCCTCAGTTTGCTTTCACCTGGAGGGGTGTGCAGTACACCTGGAACCGACTGCCCCAGGGGTGGAAGCACAGTCCCACCATGTGCCATGGACTGATCCAGGCTGCACTGGAAAAGGGTGAGGCTCCAGAACATCTGCAGTACATTGATGACATCATTGTGTGGGGGAACATGGCAATGGAGGGATTTGAGAACAGAGAGAAAATCATCCAAATTCTCCTGGAAGCTGGTTTCACCATCAAGAAGAGCAACATCAAGGGACCTGCCCGGGAGATCCAGTTCCTGGGAGTAAAATGGCAAGATGGACGGCGTCAGATTCCCACCAATGAGGTCATCAATAAGATCATGGCAGTGTCTCCAATGACCAACAAGAAGGAAATACAATTTTCCTAGGTGCCATAGGTTTCTGGAGAATGCACATTCCCGAGTATAGCCAGATTGAGAGCCCTCTTTACCTGGTTACCCGAAAGAAGAACAATTTTCACTGGGGCCCTGAACAGCAACAAGCCTTTGCCCAGATCAAGCAGGAAATCACTCATGCTGTAGCCCTGGGCCCAGTCAGGACAGGACCAGAGGTGAAGATTGAGCTCTACTCTGCAGCTGAGAGCCATGGTCTGTCCTGGAGCCTTTGGCAGAAGGTGTCTGGTGAGACTCGGGGCCGACCACTGGGATTCTGGAGCCGAAGCTACAGAGGGTATGAAGCCAACTACACTCCCACAGAGAAAGAAATCTTGGCAGCTTATGAAGGAGTCCAAGCCGCCTCAGAGGTAATCGGTACAGAGGCACAACTCCTCCTGGCACTCCAACTACCGGTGCTGGGGTGGATGTTCAAGGGAAAGGTTCCTTCCACACATCACGCCACCGATGCTACTTGGAGATAATGGATCGCCCTCATCATGCAGTGTGCCCGAATTGGAAGCCCAAGTCGCCCTGGGATCTTGGAAATAATTACGAACTTGCCGGAAGGTGAGACTTTTGGGTTATCTTCTGAAGAAGAAGAGGAGCAAGTGACACGTGCCGAAGAAGCCCTACCATATAACGAGCTACCGGAGAGTGAAAGACAATACGCCCTCAGCACTGATGGCTCCTGCCAAATTGTAGGCGCCAACCGGAAATGGAAAGCTGCTGTATGGAGCCCCACATGACAAGTTGCACAGGCTACTGAATGAGAAGGTGGATCGAGCCAATTTGCTGAACTCAAAGCCGTCCAATTAGCTCTGGACATAGCTGAAAGAGACAAGTGGCCAAAGCTATACCTCTGCACTGATTCATGGATGGTAGCCAATGCTCTGTGGGGTTGGCTGGAAAGGTAGAAGGCGGCAAACTGGCAGCGCAGGGGAAAACCAATCTGGGCTGCTGAGGACTGGAAAGGCATTGTCACTCGGGTAGAGAAGCTACCCATGAAAGTCCGCCATGTAGATGCTCATGTCCCCAAGAGCCGGGCTAATGAAGAACATCGTAACAACAAACAGGTAGATCACCCTGAGAAAATAGAGGTGTCCCAGATAGACTTGGATCGGCAACATAAAGGAGAGTTGTTCCTAGCTCGATGAGCCCATGATGCCTCAGGCCATCAGGGCAGAGATGCCACCTATAAGTGGGCACAGACCAAGGGGTGGATCTAACCATGGACAGTATCTCCCAGGTTATCCATGACTGTGAGACATGCGCTGCGATCAAGCAGGCCAAGCGGGTGAAGCCCCTCTGTTATCGTTGGTGGTATGGTCCAAATACAAGTATGGGGAGGCCTGGCAGATTGATTACATCACACTGCCTCAAACCCGCCAAGGCAAGCACTATGTGCTCACAATGGTAGAGGCCACCACTGTGCCCCATGCTACTGCTCGGAACACCATCCTGGTCCTTGAAAAGCAAGTCCTTTGGAGGTATGGCACCCCTGAGAGAATTGAATCTGACAATGGGACGCATTTTAAGAACAGCCTTATTAACACCTGGGCTAGAGAACATGGCATTGAGTGGGTGTGCCACATCCCTTACCATGCACCAGCAGCTGGGAGAGTTGAGTGGTGTAATGGACTGCTTAAAACCGCCTTGAAGGCACTGGGCGGGGGGACTTTCAAAAACTGGGAGGTGCATTTAGCAAGAGCCACCTGGTTAGTTAACACCTGAGGCTCCACCAGCCGAGCAGGCCCTGTCCAATCTGAACCCCTACAAACAACAGACAGGGATAAGGACAACAGACAGGGATAAGGTTCCAGTGGTACACATGAGAGGTATGCTTGGAAAAACTGGGTTAATTCTGCCTTGAGCAAAGACAAACCCATCCGTGGGGTTGTCTTCGCTCAGGGACCAGGTTGCACCTGGTGGGTGATGCAAAAGGATGAAGAGACTCAATGCATACCTCAAGGGGACCTTGTTTTAGGGTGAACTACCCATGGCTCTGTACTTGTATCAGTATCAGCATGTATATATGTATATAATTCAGGTGATGCATGTATGTATATGGTTAAAAGACTTAAGTTTCATGTAACATGTTAATAAGGGAAAAATTCAAGGTGGATTAACGCAGTTCTTGGTGCTCAAAGCCCAAGCTCTGGCGTGCCCCAGGTCAGAGCGAGTCCAGCTGCATTCTTCTGCGCGTAGCTGAAGCGACTTCGGCATCAGGAAAAGAGCTGCTGGCTGAGCTAGCTAGCTGGTTTCTTTGCTGAGGGAACACTGCAGGAGCCGATGATATCAGCTCACGTTAGCTCAGAGACAAAGGAAGAGAGAGGCTGTTCTGGTCTGACTTCTAACAGGTTTATTGTTAGAAGTTTCGCAACCTGAACAAGCTCGGAAGGGATGGAATGAGATGGGATTGTGATGGGATCGTCCCCTGAGGCTTGTCCTCAGTTTTATAGGCAATTTGAAAACCGCGGTGAAAGGGGAAAACAACCAAGGAGTTACAAGACAGGGGGAGGATACAATGTAACAAGAACCACTGGGGAAAACCGAGAGGCGGGAGTTAGAGAACCAATGAACAACCGAGTAACTGAGAATTTTTCTGAATGGGGGAGGGAGCTTGGACCCAGGCACCGCCCAGGGGGGGTGCGGCTTAGGCTTCTGATCTGCCCCATGACCCACCCTCTGCGTCTGCCTCTTTGGGAACCTCCATCCAGGGGATGGGCTGGGATTGATTGGCATCACGCTGCCCCAGCTGAGTCACACCCACAGTGGATAATGTTGTTGGGGTTTTAGGATTTTCCCTTCTGTTTTCTTTCTCTGTTAAAGAATTTTCCCCATACATGTTGCCAGGGGGACAAATTACTGGGTGCTCAAGAAAAACAAAAGACCTGGCCTCAGGGGGAGGGGTCCATCTGGCTACTATTTTTCACCTGGGCTTGTGGGCTGTTTGTTCCTGGTGTTTGGATGGAGAGGGAGGCTGGAAAGAATTAATCATCACTAAAGACTTCTGCTTTTTCAGCTGCCTTCCTTCCTTCTGCTGGAGAAACCCCGGGATTCCCAAGCCCGCCTTCCCTGCCCTGCTGGGAGCTGGGCTGCGGCCGCCCTGAGCCTGCTGTTGCTTTGGGCCTTTGCTATTCTGTAGCCCCACCAGGTCCTGCCTACTGAGACCTCCGGGGGGTTCCCGTCGCAGCTCTGGAGTTCGATACATCTCGTCTGCCACCTGTGATTTGTGCTTGTTGGGGTCCCTCCCCCGCGCCATGTAGCCCTGAGGGAGGCACGGGGTTTCCCTGCCCCTGCTCAGCCTCGTTCCCCATTGGTTGGTTTGTGTTCCCCTGCGCGGGCAAAGCAGCTCGGGCCCCGACTGTAAGAGTCCCTCAGCAGAGCCCGGCCATGCGGCTGGGGAAATAAACATCTCTGAAACATCTAGCAAGAATCCGTCCGTATATATTTATTTCTTTTTCACGGGACTCCTGGTTTGATATATGCGTGTTGCAGTATCCCCGCTGCAACATATGGTGGAAGATTGCGAGCAGAACAATCCCCGTGACTGATTTGTGTGAGTAAACCCTGGAAACTTTGGATTCCTCTTCTTGGTTTTGTTTTGCTATTGCATATCTGGACTATGGAAGAATCGTGGGAAATGGGGCTCTCTGAGCCACAGAAAAAAATGTATCTAGAAGTAAAAGGGATCCTTGAACAACAAAACAAAAAAGTATTGGGACCGGGAGATCTTGAACACTTTTTTATCTGGCTTTTCAAAGAGTTCCCCTATATTTCTCGAGACTTACTTTTTGATATCAAACCTCCTGGATATTCTCAGGAGTGTTTCTGGAACGAGATCTGTGATAAGCTAAGGGATGGACTAGCGATAGAAGCTCTCCGTGGATCCTTTATAATCAGTGACGCTCTTCAGGAGCATCTGTATGATCCCATTACCCCTAAAGCAGAAGATCATACTTCTCCCGTGGCCGAGACTGCGCGGCCGCCATCCTGGGAGCGCATGACTGCAGCTGTGCCGATGGAGGTGCCTGCGCTGGATGCGCCCGGCCCCCTCGGGAGCGCGCGCCTTACCGCGGACCCCATCCCTGTCTCGGGGTCCCCGGCCACCCGGCCGCGAGTGAGGGAGCGACGCCGCAGGCGCCATGGGTGCCGTGGGCCACGAGCAGCCAGGAAGCGGAGGTCAGCGTGGAAGCCCGCTCTGAGCATACGGCTCAGAGAGCCCTATGCAGGGAGAAGCGGCGGTTTCCACAGCGACACGAGAAGTCGCGCAGCGCAGCGCCGAGCCGGAACGGGGCCGCTCTCAAAGCAGCGTGGAGTTTGCGGAGCGGAGCCGCTCACGGGGTGTGGGGCCAGCAGCGATGGCAGCGCGGGGCCGCGCAGAGCCCAGACAGGCGCCAGAGCAGCGTCGTGCAGAGAGCGCAGAGCGGCCGCGGCGCGGGGGCCTGACCGAGACGTCGGAGCCGGCGAGGCGGCGGCCACGCGGGACCAGCAGCCACGACAGACACGCAAGCACGTGATAGGAGACGTTCTAGCAACGAAAGTCACAGGAACTGTGAAATGGTACAATGTGAAAAAACAACTATGGATTTATAACACGAGATGATACAGGGGAAGATTTATTCATCCATAGAACTGCCATTAAAAGGAATAACCCTAAAAATTACCTGCAAAGTGTAGGAGATGGGGAAGTTGTTCAATTTGATATAGTGCAAGGAAAGAAGGGTTTACAAGCAGCGAATGTTACTGGGCCTGGAGGTATTCCCGTCAAAGGCAGCCGTTATGCAGAAAATTATAAACAATATCCATTCCAGCAATTTCCCTACCCACAGCCTAATTTCCCCTTTTACCCTATACCCAATATGAACCCTTTCCTAAGTTTACCCTATCCCCAGTTTATTCCCAATCCGTTTTTTCATCCATGGTTTCCCTCACAAACCCCTGCCTTTGCCAATTGTTTCCCCTACAATTCCTCTCCGATGCCGATGGGGGGATGAAAAGGGGGAGGAAAGAAATTAAACCCTCTCCTGCCTCAGTTTCCCCACAGGCATGTCCAGAGAGTTCTGTCTCCCTTCTGTCAGCCCTGAGATGTTCCACAGAATTTGTTTGGACATTTAAAGACTCAGGAGGGTGGCTTGTTTTGTTTTGAAACTGTTCTTGTTATGTTTATCCAATTGTCTTCATTCTCCTTTTATTAAAATAAAACGGGTGAGATGTTGGGGTCCCTCCCCCGCGCCATGTAGCCCTGAGGGAGGCACGGGGTTTCCCTGCCCCTGCTCAGCCTCGTTCCCCATTGGTTGGTTTGTGTTCCCCTGCGCGGGCAAAGCAGCTCGGGCCCCGACTGTAAGAGTCCCTCAGCAGAGCCCGGCCATGCGGCTGGGGAAATAAACATCTCTGAAACATCTAGCAAGAATCCGTCCGTATATATTTATTTCTTTTTCACGGGACTCCTGGTTTGATATATGCGTGTTGCAGTATCCCCGCTGCAACATGTGCTCATCCCTGCTGTTCCAGCCTGCTGTTCCCGAGGGTCTGGAAAGACGCCGGGATCGGCTGCCCAGGGGGTTTGTGAAGCCTTTGTTCCATCCCTTCCCTGGATCCCATTGCTGTGTGCTCCCCAAGCCGGCTCCGGAGCGCCCTATTACCTCAAGCCTGGTTCCTACGATATATCACCGTGTCCCGCAGCCATAGGGAGGAGGAGGAGGAGAAGATCCAGCAGGCAGGAGTTGTGCAGCAAGATTGATTTATTTAATTATTTTACAAACTCTTTTATAGACTTTTTTCTTCATAGCCTAATTGGACAAAGGACCAGCCACCCCTTGGGGGTGATTGGCTAAAATCCTAAAACATCCATTGTCAAAATATTTTTCTGCTATACCATAAACAAGACTTTCCAAGGTTGCAGGTGTCTGGGTTGTTTACATTCCCTGCTACCTCTTCTGTGAGAGAGAAAAGTCTCTCACGGACTTAGAAAATAGCAAGAAAATCCTTGCTAGCAGCATTTTTGTACCTACAATTCCCCCTTTTTGTTTTTTAAGATAACAACTCTTCTATTAATCCTAAATAGAAATTTACATCAGTTATTAATTCTAAATATGTCCTTAAGGCTTTAACTATCTGACTCCATAACAAGAAATTTAAAGTTCCGTCTCTGCTTGTGGAAGGACCATCCCAGTCTCTGCTTGTAGAAGGACCATCTGCCTGATGGTTGATATCCTGGTCATCATCAGAAGAGTCATTAGGCTGATGATCTACATTCTGGTCGCCATTTGGATGATTGGCGTTCTGTTCCTCATTTGGAGGTTGCCTGTCCTGCCTCTGGTGCCGTAGGTCAGGGTGAATACATGTTGAAGGTAGCCACCGTAGCCCAGTATCTGTGGAAACGCAAGCATACCCACGACCCCAAACGATAAGCTCATGCGGGCCTTCTCACTTGTTAGTAAGTAAATTCCATACCCAGACTTTTTCCCGGGGCAGTTGTGTCTCGCCTGCAGACTGCAATGAGAAAAAATGATTCAGAATAACAGGATTATTTGAATTTTGTGGTACTGTAAGGTGATTAATTGTATACAAAGCTTTTGCTAGTCGGCTCTGTGGGGTTTCTCCATGCATTCCCCTTTTCTGTTTGCCCAAAACACGCTTCAAGGTACCATGAGCGCGTTCAACAATGGCTTGGCCAGTAGGAGAATGTGGGATACCAAAGGTATGGTCTACACCCCATAGGTGTAAAAACTGCCGCGTCTTCTCCGAGGCGTAGGCAGGACCATTATCGGTTTTCACAGAAGCTGGCACGCCCAGGACTGAGAAAGCCAATTTCCAATGGGCGATGACATCACGGCCCTTCTCTCCAGTGTGAGCAGTAGCCCACATAGCCGAGGAGAAAGTGTCAATAGACACGTGCACATATTTCAGCCGACCAAATTCAGGGATGTGAGTTGCATCCGTTTGCCAAATCTGCAAGGCTTTTAGCCCTCTGGGGTTTACCACTGCTGGCAAAGGCGCAGCGAGTCCATGACAGTCAGCACAAGCGCTGACAATGTCGTGCGCCTCGGTTGGCGTTAAATGAAACTGCTTCTGCAGGGTATGTGCACTTTGATGGAAGAAACTGTGCTATGCATTGGCTTGTGCAATTTTGTCAGGCTGAGGCTCTACCCATGCAGGGTTGGCCAGCATGTCAGCCCTGGCATTGCCTTCTGTTAGAAACCCTGGTAAATTGGTATGGCTTCGAATGTGCAGAATGTAATACGGATGCACTCGAGCCTGAATTGCAGACCACAAGGTTTGCAACAGCGAAAACAGAGCCGCATTGTTTACCTCCTTCAGAAGGGAACAATCTAAGAGTTTCGTGATATCTGCTGCATAAGCAGAGTCAGTAACCAAATTCAAAGGTTCCTGTGAGAATCGCTGAAAAGCCATGGTAACAGCCCTTAATTCAACTAACTGAGCAGAGTCTGACTCGGATTGGTGTGTTAATCAACCACCTCAAAGGCAGTGTAGGATACTGTGCGCTCTTACACACAGTGACCCCTACTAAAAATTTGTCCCAATCCCTACGCCCCAAGCTGCCAACACATTCCTACCCCAAAGATTATGGGAAGTGGTAGCAACATAAGGCCTAATTGTAGCTGTGTGCCCCTCTGAGTCCTTCACCCCCCCAGGCCGTTCGCTTAAATAGCTCTGTGTGGCTCCGCCTAATCCTGCGATGGCCGATCCCACCGGAGCTAAACGCCATGAGGGAGGCCATTCAGAGAAGGAGATGATAGTTACATCAGCACCCGTATCAATCAAACCTCGAAGCTGAATACGGGGTGGACGGGTGTTCAGCAGGACCAGGGTACATGTCATCTGTGGCCTTTGGTCAGAGATGTCTGCAGTCCAGAAGGCCTGTGGAAGTCCCGTAGATCCACTGCCGTTATCTTCCTGAGTTTGTTCTATCCTGGGGACACAAGACTTAAAAGGCACTAATGTAGCAAGGCAGGTCTTTTCAGGAATAGTTACACGGGGTTTTTGCGTGGAGACCATAGCCCAAATCTGACCTTTAAAGTCAGCATCAATAACTCCTGAGTGCACTAAGATTCCTTGATGGGCAACGTGAGGTTTTCCAACCAGCATCGCACTGGATCCCCGGGCAAAGGGTCCATATGCATCCAAAGGAACCTTATAAATACCCTAGAGTCTAAGACGACTGCGGCGGTGGTGTGGACGTCAAACCCGTCTGATCTGTGGGTGCCGTCTGATCCCTGGGTGCCGTCTCTAAGGTGGCTGGGTAGGCCTGTGCCTGTACCTGTGTGTCATAGGTTAGCAAGCATAGTCCCGGAAGGGATATCCTTGCTAAGGGGTGCTTACAGCTTCCTCTGGGACCTGATAGAACCTATCAGCTGGCCAGTTTGAATATGGACAATTCTTTAAGCCACTTAAAGTTGTGACCGCCTCTGTGATCCACACTTAAGAATAGACAAACTCCCCCCCCAAGCTCTCTCTCGTTTCCAGCGCTGGGACAGCTGGCTGCAGGCCCCGTGCGGGGGCCAGCAGGCCTGGCCAGGCCCTGCTTGGGCCAGGCCGGGCCGGGCCACAGCCAGCCTGGAGCCGTGGGCCTGTTCCAGCCATGGAACCCCCCCCCCCCCCACTGCCTTGCCGTGGGCAGCCAGAGAGGCTCGGAAGCCCCCCCCCCCCCCCCCCCCCCCCGCGGCCGAGATTCAGCAAAGCGGCACCTCTGTCCGGCAGAGGTCAGGTGACCAACAGCGATAAGCCACATTCCAGCTGCAAGGCCGAGGTGAGATTAACCCTTTTATTGCTGTGAAGAGCTGAAAACCTGAGGGAAGAGAGAGAGGAGATGCTTAAAGCTGAAAGTCTGTTGTGAAGCTATGATATATCAGAGTATCCTGTTGTAATTTCATGAAGATATGGGGGGTGGAGTGTTCAACTCATAAGCAATAGGCAGATGCTGACGCAGCTGTAATTTCATGAGAAGTTTGGACAGAGAGAGATGAACCAGATGAACCAGATGAGGACTTTTGCTCCAAAGAGGAAAGGAGAAAAACCTCAATTCCTAGAGATGCTTCCAGAGATAGTCTTAAAGATGAAGATGACCCTTTGCTCCCAGGGAAGGAGAAGGGCCTCTGTTTTTTTTGTTTCTGAACAGCTCAACCTTAAAATTGTACCCCAGGAAACTTTCAAGAGTGGACCCTTGAAAGCAGTTGCGGGAAAAGCTGCAAGTCGGGGGAAGGGACTCACATCGCAAGCAGAGAGACTCCTCTTCCTAAATGGACTGAACAATATTTGGAAGTGGGTGGCTGTCTCGGTGTGATACTGTTTTCATAGCACGAGCAGAAAGAGTCTTCTCTTTCTAAATAGACTGAACAAGGTTATTATGCATGTGGTAAACAGACTGAACATCTTAAGGGTTGTCTTTACATTGTCAGTGGGAGAAGGGAGGAAGGTGGGGGGAGGAGGAGAGTTCTGAAGGTGGTATAATTTTTTTCTTTTCTTCTTTTAGGTCTGTTAATAAACTTCTTTATGTTCTTTCAAGTTTGGTGCCTGCTTTGCATTTCTCCTGATCTTTATCTCACAGAAGATAAACAGTAATGAGTATTTTAGACCAAACCACTACACTGTGCCACTCTCTGGGGGAGCGACTGCATCAGAGAGCAATTCCTCCTCCTTGCACCCCAGCGGAAGTTTCCCGGCAACGGCCGACCATCGGCATGAGTCCAGGATCTACAGTAGCCCGTGCAATGGCCTGGCCTGCCACACCTCTTGCACTGGGGGATCGGTGTGTTTTCTTTTTTGGCTCGGCTTAGGCCGCTTCTGTTTCTTCACCTGTTTTGGTGGCTTTGGTTCACGACCAGATGATGCGTGAACAGGCTGCAGGAAAGCAGCCAAAGCAGACCTTGTCTGGTTTCCAGATCCCACCCTAGCACAGGCCTCGACCATGTCTGTTACCTCAGGGTCCCCTGGTAAGACATCTATGATTTTTCTGCACTCCTCGTTTGGGTTATCTCTCGCTAACTGCCTTAACAACAACTGTTTAAACCCGTCATCCTCAACCTGCAGCGACTTTCTCTACAAAGGAGAGGAATGACTCTGATTTGCCTTGAACTATTTCAGTATATCGCTTTCTGGGCGCAGACAACTCTATGGTTTTCAACAGGGCAGCCATGCCGACCTGTTGAGCTTGCTGCAGGACACTAGAGGACAAGTTACCCTGTAGACTGGGATCAGAGAAGGGACCAGTCCCCATCAAGGCATCCACTCCTGCTGTCTGTCTAGGATCAGCAGCAGGGAGCTGCATATTTGCTAATGCAGTCTTGCCGGCCAGCTTTCTCCAGGTTTTCTCAAAAACTGTAAATTGTACAGGTTCAAATCGAATTTGACCTAAGTGTCTGATATCAAATGGAGAAAGCAAATCTGTATTTATCACCCTTATTATCTGCATAACCTCAGCAGAACCTAGTCCATATTGTGCCACCTTGGATTGGAGGTCCTGGGCAACTTTCCAAGTAATTACCTCATGCTTGTCATGCTCCCCTGAACCTGGGAGAGCCTTATACACTGGGAAAGCTTGGATCTCCCCTTTAGGGGAAGCACTACCATCCTGAACGTCTGGCACAGCCTGCCGATGGAGCGTAACAGCTCCCCGGTTACCCCCAGAATCCTCAGATCTATTTGGCATTCCAAGGATTTCTAATAACCTCCAGTCACCCTCCTCCAATGCTCGCATCTTAATAGACTCTAAGAAGCAATTATAATGCATCGGACGCACTGTTACTGTGCAGTCCGTAAAGGTCCAGGGGCGAGACCAGCGCAGCCTTTTTCTTCGCCCCGCGGCTACAGCCGCCTGATGACCTGGGGCCAGAACCTCATCTGCCTCACTGCCTGACGAGGAATCATCAGGCAAAGGCAACTTTGGGGTGCTGGGAGTGAACAGAAATGTACGTGGAGGGGCACTTTGGCTAAGTTTGCTAGAGGCAGAACAGCCAGGACAGACTACAGCTGGCTGTGCGGCAGTTTTAACAGCAGTTTCTATATGGGAGGCTATCTCGGCCAGCCCCGACTGAACTGGTACTGGAACTGCTGCCGCCATCTCTGGGGCTACAGCTACTCTCAGCAACGCCGCCTCTGGCACAGCAGCTGCGTTCGGCGCAGTCGCCGCTTCCGCTGCTGTTTCGCGTTCCCCAGCCGTGCTCGGCGCTGCCGCCGCTGGCCCGTTCTCAGCGGTTGGGCTGGGCGTCGCCGCTCCTGCCCCTTGCTCCGCAACTGCCGTCTCTGGCTGCGTCTCCGCAGCTTCCGCCGCTTCTGGGTTTTCCCGCGGCTGCGCCGCTTCCAGGTTCGCCACCGGCCGCGCTTTTTTGTGGCTCGGAGCCGCGTCTCCCGCAGATGGCGGGGGGGCTGCGGTCGGCGCGGGCTGTGCTGGTGCGACGGGCGGCGGGGGCTTGGGCATTCGCCGCTCTAACAGGCTGAGCAGGTCCTCCATCCTTCGGGATAGGTTCGGCAGCTCTGTCAGCAAAGGCAAATGCTGCACTAAAAGGTCGATGGCTCGGTTCTGCGACTGCGCAGAACAGTCCAGCGCCAGGGAGGGCAGCGGACCACACCCAGGGAGTCTAGGTGCAGGCACGCCCGGCACTACGCCGGCTAAGAAGTTAGATCCAGGTCCATACGGAACCGAGCTAGGAACCTCTCTGGGGGTCCAAGTGGCCAAACCGCTGATTTGCAGCCCTCGATAAGCCGTGGCCGCCACCCAGCCGAATGGCAAGGCAGACTGTGGGCCTCCTGCTGCCCTGACCCCCCCCCCCCGCCTCTGGCGGCGCGGGGTCTCTGGGGGCTGTGGAGTCCTGTGATTGTGCAGAGTGAGCTGGCGCAGGCTCTGCCTGTGGAGCTGGGGGGTGTTTTTCCGAATCCACCATCATTTTCCCCGGAAACCCAGTCAACGGGGCCCCCCACGGACATTCCTCCATCACTCATCATCGAAATAGGCGAGCCAGCCCTGCTGTCACAGTCAAGATCCGTCAGCAGAATAAATAACGAATGCCAGGTTTTGTATAATTCTAACGCTGCTGGGTCCCCAGGCGGGAGCTCATGTCGGACAGCAGAGCCAAGTTCCTGCCATAAGGCAAAGTCCAGGGCAGTATCTCTGTCCATGGAAATCCCTTTTAAAGTAGCCCAGTCTAATAATTCCTGAACTGAGTTTTCAGGAATGGAGGTGCGCAATATGCTAAACACACCTTTCCAGATCAGCATCGCAGCTTCGGTTTGTGAGCCGCTGTTTGCCATTTCTCAGTTCTGTCGGACCTCCCGGTCCCGGGGGGCAAAGGGGAGCAGCGTACCTCTAGGGGAATTTGGCTTGGCTCGCAGCAGCAGGACACATCAGAGAGTACAGATCACGTCGGGCAGCACCAAATATTACCACAGGCCTGGTCCCTACGGTATATCACCGTGTCCCTCAGCCATAGGGAGGAGGAGGAGGAGAAGATCCAGCAGGCAGGAATTGTGCAGCAAGATTGATTTATTTAATTATTTTACAAACTCTTTTATAGACTTTTTTCTTCATAGTCTAATTGGACAAAGGACCAGCCACCCCTTGGGGGTGATTGGCTAAAATCCTAAAACATCCATTGTCAAAATATTTTTCTGCTATGCCATAAACAAGACTTTCCAAGGTTGCAGGTGTCTGGGTTGTTTACATTCCCTGCTACCTCTTCTGTGAGAGAGAAAAGTCTCTCATGGACTTAGAAAATAGCAAGAAAATCCTTGCTAGCAGCATTTTTGTATCTACAGAGCCCCCGTGCAACTCTAACTGCACCAGAGGGGGAAAGGCCTGACAGCCGAGGCTGGCACTGGGTTTGTGGTTCTGTTTGCTGTTACTGCCATAGTTATTGTTGTTTGTTTTCCTTGTTATACACATATATAAAAGTAAAGAACTGTTATTCCTGTTCCTCATATCTTTGCCTGAAAGCCCCTTAATTTCGAAATTATAATAATTCGGAGGGAAGGGGGTTGCAATTTTTTTTCTCTTCCATTTCAAGGGAGACTCCTGCCTTTCTTGGCAGACATCTGTCTTTCAAACCAAGACACCTGTCTCTCTGCGCTGTCAGTGGGAAGGAGGGAGGGGCTGGGGGGAGGGGCGGGGAAGGTGTTCTAAGGGCTTATTTTACTTCTCATTATCCTCCTCTGATTCTGTTAGTAATAAATTTATTTTGCAACTTCAGTTGATCCTATTTCGCCCTTGAAGTGTTTCTCCCAGTACTTATCTCATTCATGTAGTCTTTGTTAATTGTTTTCTTTTTTCCTTTTCCCTCCTCTGCCCAGCTGTGGCAGGGGAGGGTGAGCGAGTGGCTCTCGTGGGTGCCTGGCATTGGGCCAGTGTCAAACCACCACACCAACTCTTCCAGGGGCCTATCCATCCATTCCCCATCTTTCTGTATTTTTCTTCTTATATCAGGCCAGGCTTTGGTGACAAATTGTACCTTCAGCAACATATCGAAGGCTCATCCCTCAGGGTCCAACCCTCCCTGTTTCCTCAAGGCATTCATAATCCTTTCTAGCCAGTCAGGACTCTTGTATCTTTCTTGCTCTAAGGACATAGATTTTGATACATTTTTAGTTCTAGGAACTGGTATTTTAATTACTCTAATTAAATAGGTGTGATAATCTTGAAGACGGGTCAGACTGGCTTGATTATTTGGATCCCACTGAGGCTCTGCCTGGGAGATTGCATCATCCACCATAGGTGCATGTTGTCCGGCCCCTCCCCCCACCTGTCAGTGCTCATTCTCCCACAGCTGCTTAGCTTTCTGCAAAATCATCCATTTTTCCTGTATCCTGAACAAAATACCTAAAAGGAAATCTGTCGTGGTTTGACTCAGCTAAGCATCAAGCAGACAAAATCTGTTATTTTTCATAAGGGGAAAATAAGAAAATATTGAGGAAAACTAGACAGCTGTGAGGCAAAACAAGTTCAAACTTAAATAGTTGCTGTACAAAGAAAATGTTTATTACTAACAGAATTTAAAAGAAAAAAAAAGAAATAGCAAGAAATTGAAGCGACCTCTCCTCTCTTCCAGCACCCCCTTTCTTTTACCTAACTTGCACAAAGGATAACAGAACATGGGATTTTAGTCAGTGTTGCAGTTCTTTAAAAGTCTCTTTCTTATGCTTAAGGACAAAAGGGTTTCTTCTACTTCATGTGGTTTCCAAACTGCCACCAACAGCAGACCCACTCAGAAAGAAACAATCTGCTGTGGCGTAAAGCATCTCTTCCATGGAAAAATCTCACAGTTCTTTCATACTGCCAGACATGGGCCATCACATGGGGTTATTAATCTTTTTAAGGATGAATTATTTTGGCCTGAACACAAAGGCTCTTCATCACAAGTCTCTAAAAGCCTCTCACTGCTTCTATATAGCCTGGCATAGGCACTCTTCAAAATCTTCACGGGCCACACGTGAATTCTCCATCCCCCCATATACTTCAAATGGATTAAAGAGACAAACAGTTTGTGATATTACAGTTTCTTACCATGGCCTGCAAGAAGTATTTTTAAGCTACGCGCAAAAAACTGCGGCACCGCAGTCTTTTTTTCAGCTTCGTCTCACATGACTCACTTTGACTCTGAAGCTGCCATGTTGAAGAGTGTTCTTGTTCAGGCTTTATAGTGGATAAAGCCTTGCTCCCTTTATGCTGCTGGCTGCATGGTGTCTTCTTCAGTTTAGCGCGAAGTGTGCTGGCTGCAGAAAGGAGGCTACGCCAGCTCCCGTTGGCTCTGCTGGCTCTGTGTGGAGAGGAGAGGGACACACCGGTCCAAAGAAGCCATGCCGGATGAGTTTAGCTGTGTGGCAGTCCATGGCTGGTTTTAGCTGCCTGTGGCTCTGGGATAGTTCCCCCCCGCCAGTGACCCAGGGTCCATGCCGTGGCATTGGGAAAAGGGGAAGAGGGCAGGGGCCCCTGCCCAGCCCTTGGGGGGCCGGAGGCTCGGAGGCCCCCTCAACTTCCGGCAGGTGAGCTGGAACAAAAGGGAATTCCCTCCTTTCCGCGCGGTTTAAATATGTAAATTGCAAGAAGTGTTATTGGTCTAAAAATATGTCCATCAACTCAGGTTCAACCCACTACAAAATCCCAATCCTTCCAAGTATAATCTGCATTTCCCAGATACTCCTCTATCCTTTCCCCCACTGTCTGGGTTTGAAACAAATTGGGAAGAAACATCTGAAATTAACGTCTCCTCTAATGGAAGGCAGGTTTCAGCAGACCGTCCCCCACCAGGTTCAGAAAGAATTTTCTTGGAGGAAAGTGAAAAAAAGCTGCTTATTTAACAAGCAGGGTGCAGGCAGGCACAAGAGAATGAATAGTGTTAAATAATAAAACCTCTCACTGCAGAGAAGACCTGGTAGATTCAGAGTCCTTTCTGTAGGTGTGGCTCTGCTCTCTCTGGAGCTGGGGTGTAGCGTGGGCCCCTTAAGGCCACGGTGTGGAGCCTCCCAGTGATGGTGTTCTAGACCAGAGCAAAGCTGAACAGTTCCAGAAAAGAAGAAACCACAGTCCCGGGAAAAACCTCTTGCTTCAGCTAACAAACAAGAAGCTAGCTAAAGAGCAAAGAATTTTAACTCTCCATCTCTCTCTTCTGAGAAAAGGAGCCAAGAGCTGGGGAAAAGCAGGAAGGTGCTTCTTTGGCTCTGCAGCAGTGAAAACGCAGGGGAGTCTGTAAGTCCTTGAACACAAACTACGCTGAAGAATTCGCTTGGCTTCCCCCCCTTTCTCTCGGATCTGGCTTTAAGGCACAGAAAAGCATAGGATTCATATCTGGGCAATAAGCAGGCGGTAGGGGATACAGCATCATAAAGTCACCCCAAGACACCCACCCTGGAGTGGTTTGGCCCAAAATACTCATTACTGTTTATCTTCTGTGAGATAAGAATTAGGAGAAATGCAAAGCAGGCACCAAACTTGAATGAATATAAAGAAGTTTATTAACAGACCTAAAAGAAGAAAAGAAAAATTATACCATACCTTCAGAACTCTCCTCCTCCCCCCACCTTCCTCCCTTCTTCCACTGACAATGTAAAAAGACAACCCTTAAGATGTTCAGTCTGTTTACCACTTCCATAATAACCTTGTTCAGTCCATTTAGAAAGAGAAGTCTCTTTTTGCTCGTGCTATGAAAACATTATCACAACGAGACAGCTGCCCACTTCCAAATCTTTTTCAGTCCATTTAGGAAGAGGAGTCTCTCTGCTTGCGATGTGAGTCCCTTCCCCCGACTTGCAGCTTTTCCCGCAACTGCTTTCAAAGATCCACTCTTGAAGTTTTTGGGGTACAATTTTTAAGGTTGAGCCATTCAGAAACAAGAACAGAGGCCCTTCTCCTTCCCTGGGAGCAAAGGGTCTTTCTCATCTTCATCATTAGAACTATCTCTGGGAGCATCTCTAGGAACTGAGGTTTTCTCCTTTGCCGTGTGGAGCAAAAGTCCTCATCGCTTCCATCTCTCCCTGTCCAAACTTCTCATGAAATTACAGCTGCGTCAGCATCTGCCTATCTCAGCGCAGGTGCTTTTGCTTACGAGTTGAACACTCCACCCCCCATATCTTCATGAAATTACAACGGGATACTCTGATATATCATAGCTTCACAACAGAATTTCAGCTTTAAGCATCTCCTCTTTCTCTTCCCTCAGGTTTTCAGCTCTTCACAGCAATTAAGGGGTTAATGTCACCTCGGCCTTGCAGCTGTGTGGCTTATCGCTGTTGGCCACCTCACTTCTGCTGGGCAGCAGTGCAGCTTTAGCTGAAATCTTGGCTGCAGTGGAGGGGGGGGAGCCGAGCCACTCTGGCTGCCCACAGCCCTGCTGGGGGGGTCATCCTGGAGCCGTAGTCCCGCCCGGCCTGGCCCGAGCAGGGCCTGGCCGGGCCCACTGGCCCCCACTTGGGCCCCACAGCCACTTGTCCCAGCACCGGAAACAAGAGAGAGCTTGGGGGGGGAGTTTGTCTATTCTTAAGTGTGGATCACAGAGGCGGTCACAACTTTAAGTGGTTTAAAGAATTGTCCATATTCAAACTGGCCATCTGACAGGTTCTATCAGGTCATAGAGGAAGCTGTAAGGAGAACATCACTTCCGAGACTCATCTTGCTAACCTATGACACCACTCCTATGATGTCATCCAAATATGGGGGTAAATCCTTTTTCAACCCTCTTATATCCTGAGTGGTAAGTGGCACAATTACAAACCCAAATCCCCCACCCTGACCCCCCCAAAGGAACCTGGCATAGGGACATTTGGTGGATCCTTGTCTCCTGTGTCCTAGGGGCTTTTGGCATCTTATACTGGGTTCCCCCTCAAGTTCTGGAGGGGGATATGATATCCTGTCCTTCCTCCTCACTATCACTATCTAAGGTGGGAGCTGTAGGGACAATCTTTCCTTCTTCTCCCTGTCCTGAAAGCCAGGGATACAAAGGACCTGTAGCCTGCCCTGGGTTAGGTTGCAGATTTTGAAGATAAGGTGGAGGAAGGTACTGGAGAACATCCCAATCGTCACTGTTTCTCCTTTCTCTCCTTACCACATAAACTCCTGCTGGTACTTGCCTTAACCATATTCTTCCACATTCCTTTTCAATCAATCCTTTCCCAGTGTCATTTAAATGCAATGACAAATTCTGGCAAAGACTAACATCATCTGTCCCGAAAGGGGGCCATTTAAATCCTCTTGACAGATAGTATTCTGGCCAGATAAAATAAGAGTATTCCACCATTATTTCCTTAGTTACCTCTGAGGGAATGTGTAAACTATCCCAACACCTTGTCATTCTCCCCAAGGGACTATCTGGGGGTATGGCGGGATTGTCATCCATATAGCCGAAGTCCCCTCTCAACTTTCCTTCACTGCCCTCTGTGGGCATCCCATCAACCTTACTCCCCCAAATTCCCATTGCACTCACCGGTGAGATTTTCAAGGGTCCTTCCCTGTGGACCTCTTCACAGACCCTCCCAGTCTGTTACTCATCTGTCTCCGGAAAGTCTTGGGAACCCAATCAATTGTCTGGTGCTGGCCAGCGCTGAAGGGAATTGGTCACCTAAACTGGGTGAGGCACGCCTCCAGCTCCACTTGCTGTGTACCCTTCCCAGATGGTGTAACGATCCCAGATGAGTCCTCGTTTGTGCGGAAAATCCACGCTGTGAAAAACCAGTGTCCACAAAGGAGATAGAGAAGTCCTACAACGTTATTTGAATAAAGGGAAAGAGTTCACTAAAGCATACCCCCTGGGGTCTCTCTCGAGGTCTCAGAGGACACAGCCTCCTTTCATCCTAAACTCCTGGCTGCATGTTGCCCTCTTCCTTTCCCCACTGGCTGAGGTACTAGGAAGAGTGTCTTGGGGTGACGTTATGATGTGTATCCCATATCGCTGCCTATGCCCAGGAATTAATTTTTGTGCCTTTCTGTGCCTCTAGACTGAGCCTGAGAGGGAGAAGAAAAAACTGAGCAAAACTTTCTCAAAGCAGTTTGCAGCTTGTTCAAAGTCACTTAAAGATAGGAGGTTTTTTTTTCTTCCCAGCCGCGGCAGGGGAGTGAGGAAGCACCCGGCTTGCTGTGTTCCAGTCAGCTTTTGGCCAGTTGTTTCAGTTTCTGGTTCTCCGGAGAGAGACTGAGAGTTGGACTTTGCTTTTTTCCCTTCTCTAGAATTCCGGATTTTTCTCCCTTTGCTACTGGACTGCTTTTCAGCCTCAGAGCACATCGGGAGGACTTTTCGTCGGGCACAGAGGGCCTGGCCCTGGGCCAAGCCCCGGCTCCGAGGAGACCAAAGGAAGGACTCTAACGCTTTCCCAGGTTTTTCCTCCACAGCAAAAGATTTTACCATTTAACCTCATTTTCCTTTCCCGTGTGTTTGTTAAATAAATTGTTTTATCTTCTTCACTTTCCTTCGAGGAAAATTTATTTTTTTTCCCCGAACCTGGTGGGGGAGGGGTGGTTGTGCCTTCTCTCAGAGTATATATTTCTAAATTTGGCCAAACCGGTACAAAGAGGTATGGCCTTTCTGAACCCCCTAGGGCATATTCTTCCTCTTGAACCTGTGATTTTCCTCCAAAGTTCAGAAACTCAGGCTTGTGCAGACCCATTTGTCTATTTCTTGAATCAAACTGTCTGGGTTCTGTAACAAACCTGTGTCTTGAAGTTGGTAGAGACATTAAGACCCATTTCGAAGACATTAACACCCATACCCTCACCTATCAAATTGTTTGTAAAGACATTAGCGCCCATCTTTCCTATCACTTGTCATTATATTTAGATAAAGTATAGCTATAATGGGTGCAAGAATCTCTACCTTGCAAGAAGAGGCGATTGTAAAATCTTCACTCTTACGATGTATTCTCCAGTGCTGTAGAAATTTTGGAGGAAATCTCTTTACTCAAAAAAAGCTTATTATTTATTGAAACCAGTGGTGGCCTTTGTATGTATTAGAGCATCAGGGAAAATGGCCTCAGAATGGAACTTTGAACTATAATACTATCCTACAGTTAATGGTATTTTGTTACCAGGAGGGAAAATGGGATGAAGTACTGTACGGTGATGTGTTCTTTGCATTGCTGAATAATTATAAGGCTCATAAAGAATGTGGATTGGTTGCAGTGGATGCTAGCGTGTTGGCATTAGAGAAAGAGAAAAAGAATGTAGGTACAAAAATGCTACTAGCAAGGATTTTCTTGCTATTTTCTAAGTCCGTGAGAGACTTTTCTCTCTCACAGAAGAGGTAGCAGGGAATGTAAACAACCAAGACACCTGCAACCTTGGAAAGTCTTGTTAATGGTATAGTAGAAAAATATTTTGACAATGGATGTTTTAGGATTTTAGCCAATAACCCCCAAGGGGTGGCTGGTCCTTTGTCCAATTAGACTATGAAGAAAAAAGTCTATAAAAGAGTTTGTAAAATAATTAAATAAATCAATCTTGCTGCACAATTCCTGCCTGCTGGATCTTCTCTCCTCCTCCTCCCTATGGCTGAGGGACACGGTGCTATACCGTAGGAACCAGGCTTGCGGTAATAAAAGAAAGTTTAATAAAGCATGTTGTTTGGCATGTAGCTATGGGAAGATATGGAAGAGGGCTTCGGTGGATCGATGCTGCATTTGTCCCTACTGGGTCCCTCGTGGACCACTTAGGCGGCACTCTCCTAGCACCTATGCGTGCACACAATCTCACCTTCTCAGGTGGTCGTGAACAGCCGCTCACACACACAGTATGTACGAACCGGAGACAAAGAGGTGAGAGGGGTTCTCTGCATGCAGTTCCGAGGCTTTTAGTGGCAACACCCCGAAGGGAACAGAGGCAAGAAAAAACAACCAAACCAAAACCCCACACCAGTTTTATCCCGAAAACTCCCAAAGGCAGGCAGAGCATCCAAAACCAATAGTCTGAGGGCTAGGGGGCAGAGGCAAGGTTGAATGACATAACAGGGGCCAATGGGAAAAGGGATGGGAGAGGGGAGAGGGCCAGTGACCAGCAGAATCTAGACAAAGGGAGAACTTTCTAGCACAGTATTGTAAGGAGAGACTACTTTTAAGGCAACTTGGGGGGTGTACTGTGGACTTAGCCACCGCAACAAGAAGAGGTGCAGAAAGTTGGGGAAGACATCTGATGAGGAGGATTTTAGAGGATTTGTGCATGCTTGACAGTGATGACTGGAGTGTGTAGTGTTGTGGCGTTGGTATCTGGGAGTTGCAAGCCCTGTGTAAATTGAATCAGGAGAATTCGTAACAGTAATGCCTTTTGCTGGTCCTAAAATCAAGAGCCAGACACAGTTAGGTGATAAAAGGGGTTACCTTTATAAGGATCCTTAGGTGCACAGTTCGCCAGGTGGAAAATGCCTGTGGGAGGTTAGGATTGTTCTTTGTTTTTATTTTTCTTATTCTCTCATGGAATTTTCTCCCATCTGTTGCTAAAAGACAATTACGACTGGTACTTAAGAGGCAAAAGAAGTGGCCAAGGTGGGGGGAAGGGTTCAGTTGGCTGCATTCTGGTAGCTGAGGGGTATTCTCTTGGGAAGGGCAGAGATACCGCAAGATTTTGGCTGGGGGGTGAGGGGCTGGACTAGGCTTCTCTCTCTCTTGCTCTCGGGATCAGAGGGGAGACAGGCTGCAGTCGCTGTGGCAAGAATTCGCCACCACTGCCGAGTTCTATCTCCTACTATTTTCTCCTACCGTGAGTGAGACTCTGCTCGTAAGAATGGCTGTTGCACTGGGACCTTATTAACACCCTACTTCACTTAAAAGGACCCTCACCATCTACTCGGGTGCCTCAGGGGAAAACCCAGTGAAGAAGGGGCAGTCAATAACTAACTCATGTAAGCACAAGTTAACTATTGGGAGACAGCAAATGTTAGTTCAGACAGAAGATGCTAATTACAAAGCCTGAGAAGCTGAATTCACCCTAATCTTGTCAAGATAGAGGAGACAAGGATCATCTCAGAGACTGCTGAATCATCCCTCAAAGGACTACGCATGCCCAGGGAGAAAGGTGAAAAGTTCACTGCGAGGATGAGTACTGGCCTTCATCAGAAAGACCCCCAAGGAAGAGGAGAGGTCTTCCTCAGCACGACCACCAGGACACACAGCGCATGCGTGGCCCATATGCTAATGACTTCCGAGAAATAATTTGTATAACCACACCTGTCCCAAGGAATGTGATGAATATTCATCATTTAACCCTTAATACTGTGTTGTAGAGAGCACTGGGTGTGTGTGTTTGGAGGAGCGATCCCCACACAACCGGTGCGCCGAATAAAGCAAATACCCGCTTCTCTGACTCTGTCTCTGAAGTGTCTCCTGGCCCGGTTGAGGAACGATTCACCAGGACCCTCCTCCCTCCGAGGGAGCCTCTCCCAGCTGTGTTCGGGAGCCCAGCTGTTGCTGCTGAATCACTCCAAACCAAGCCTAGAGACATTTCAGAGACAGAGTCAGAGAAGTGGGCATTTGCTGTATTCAGCGCTGGGTGCATGGGGGATGGCTCCTCCTAACACGCACACACAGCACTCTACACAGCACAGTATATGGTTACATTCATGAATATTCATTACATTCCTTGGGATAGATGTGGTTATGCAAATTACTTCTTGGAAGTCATTAATATCATTGGCACACATGACAAGCAAGGGCAGTGTACTCTGGTGGTCGCACTGAGGAAGGCTCGGCATCTTCTTTGGGGGTCATTCTGATGAAAGCTAGTAGTCTTCCTTGCAATGCACTTTTCACCTTTCTTTCTGAAGTGTGCACAGTCTTTCATTGGCTGATTCAGCGTTTTCTGAGCTGGTTTCAACAGGCTCTGTTCCTCTTATCTTGACAAGGCTAAGGTGCATCCTGCTTCCTAGGCTTGTGATTAATATTTGCTGTCTCTTAATCGTTAACCCGTGCTTACATGAGTAAACTATTGATCAACTCCTTTCAATCCTCCATTTTATTCTTGATCATTTGTAATTCTTTACAAATCTTGCATGTCTTGAATATAAGTACCCTTCTCTATCTTGCTTCTAAGTTTGTGCTTTTGCCATTGAGCATAAGCATCGCTATTCCAAGTACATAAAATCATACAACAATAACTACTAATGCAAAGTGTAAATAACAATGTAATAACAAAAATAACTATTACAAACAATTGTTTAAGTCAAGATAAGTTGGGTAACCATGCTGTCAGCTTATCCCATATCCCTTTAAACCCCCAAGAAGTGTCATTTAAGGTAATTTGATGCAATGTTTGTGTTTTGTCCCAAATTGTCTGCAAATCTGTTTCTATTCATTTACTTAAATCAACATAACTGCAACATCTTGTATTTATAACTGTACATACTCCTCCTTCTTTGGCATACAGCAAATCTAATGCAAATCTATTTTGTATAGACAACTGTGAGATGCTCTTAATCTTGATTTGTAGCAGGGGGGGTCCTGGGAGAAGGGGAATCCAGCCAGAGTCATGACACGAACACTGATACGATTTGAGCATCGTGCTCCAGTTTTTTATTCGGTTACACCAAGTTATACTTTTTCCAAAGTTCAGGTCCCTTTCCCATGAGAAAGCCTCTAAGCAGCGAGGGAGCTGACCAGTGTATACCTTTTCCCAAGGCTGTTCAAGGCTGACAGCTAGCAGGTGCCTTGCAAGCCTGTTTTCAGCCTGAGGCCCCATCAGGGGTACTTCTGCAACAGCCCTGGGATGCCCAAGCCCTCCTGGGGTATCCTATATTCCACAAGGAATCCCTCTACATTGATTTGCTGTGCTCTTATGGCATCTGCAGTGGCATTCATTATGGTTTCTACAGTAGCAGAAAGATTCACCACTGATTCCTCTAGTTCACTTACTCCGAGGCTGGGTATAAACTGGTAAAAACTGGAAGGCACTCCCGGTTCTAAAGTGATTTCAGCTTTTATTATGTGACCTAAAGCATAGGGGTCCGCAAGTAGAGCGCACGCCGATGGTCCAGGGAAGTAGAGCAGGAGGGCTCCGCTGGATCTTCTTCTTCAGAGCAGGGATGTTTCCAATGTTCAAGGTCGAGTGGCACATCTCACTGACCTGGATGCCCCCTTTTTATACTGTTTTTTGTCCCTTTGGATTGGTCTCTGTTTGGATCCCTCATTTGCATGAAGGTTAAGGCGCTGATTGGTTCTTAAGGGTTTTGTCCAGGCTGGCTCGTTGCTTGGGGGGGATGCACTTTACTTAGGTGTAACACAGTACCCCTTTTATAATATAATAACCAAACCTTTTAACAGTACATGCATTATTAACATAACAATTATTAACTATTTAACAATATTACTATTAACAGTATAACAGTTTCTAACCTATTTTTGACAATTCCCCCCTCTAATTGTTTGATCAGGCTTCTAGCCTGCATCAACCTTTTAAAGTTCAACTTCTACCTTTCTCAGTTTCTCGTACTGTTCAAGCATATCTTTGGCATTTTGATCACTCTGTTCTTTTATTAACATTACTTTTTCACCATTTTTCCCTTCCACCTTACCTTGCAGCATGATGCTGCTTTGGACAATGCTGGTTACTATCTGGACTAGACAGGGAATTACACATGGTAGAAATATTACACTTGCAAGTGCATACACAACAAAGAAGACCAATTTCTTCCACCATTTACCGTTCCAGGTGAACAAGTTGTCCCACCAATCAGAGTTTCCAAACAAGGGGGTCCATTTTTGTGCTCCAACATAGGTTATTTTCTAATATTTTGAGTAATGTTTTTAATTACATGACTATGGTCATCGATCTCTAGGCAGCATACTGAAGTATTAAATTTCCCACAGATCCCTCCTTCCTCTGCGAGGAGGTAGTCCACTGCCAATAGGATCTGGTAAATTACTGATCGTGTTTGTTGTTGCTGCTGGTTTAAGAGATCGATAGTCATAGTTGTCTGATTTGACATTATTTCAAGTACTGCTTGTAGACGGATGATTCGATTGAGCATGTATACTGGGGTTCTGTACCCCCAGGATCCATCCTGGGCCCAGATGGCCGGCCCATAAGTATCGATAATCTTTCTGGGGTCCAAATATCATTGTTTCATTTTTGGGTTCCGCCAATTAAACTCCTTTTCTTTCTGGCCAGATCATCATATACTGGGACTCCCAAGTTTGATTTCACATCCTTAGGCAGTAAGAAAAAGGATGGTTTTATTGCTCCAATTGTGCAACTCCCGGTCCACCCTCCCGGTAACTTCACATATGCCATGTTACCAGAGATCCAGAATAAATTTTTAGGTGCCTCCCAGAAATTAAAATCTCAACTTGTTATATGTTTCCAATATTTGGATATGTTTTTTATAGCCCAGAATGGGTTAATATAATATAAGCATTCAAACATTTTTTCTTTTTCACTGTATACACATCTACTTTCAGTTTTTTTCTATTGACCAACATGAATGGGGGATTTCTGGGATCCATCTGGTGCGTGTCTCATTTGCTGCTAGATATCTTTTACATGGCGTTTCTCCCACCTCTATAGTATAAATTTTCCCTTTTCTTGATAAACACTCTTCCCCTATTATTGTTGATTTTAGCTTCCACTCTCCTTCCCTTCTTTTGAGTACTACCATGCTTTTTCTCAATGTAATCTTCTGCTGCAACGTAGGAGGCAAGAGAACATAAATAACACAATAATAATTACAATGAATACCCACAAAGCTCCCTTAATCAAAGATGCAATCCAGCCCGTTATTCCCCATCGTCCAAAAAGGTCATTGACCCAGTCTAGGTTCTTATCTACTTTTAAGTCTTTTACTAGTTCTTGTAGTTTCTTCATGTTCGCCTGGATGGATGTTGAGTGCAAAGAGAGATTGAAGCAGTACATCACTTCAAAGTCCTGGCAGCCATGTCGGTGGGCAAGCAGTAGGTAGTCTATTGCTGCTCGATTCTGTAGGGTTGCGTGTCTGGTAGTCTCCTCATCTTTTAAAAGATCGCATTGGTCTGCTTGCTTAGACAACACCCTAGGTGATTGATATCCCCAAGGGCTCTGAGTGCAGCTAACCAAGGGGTGAATACTGAAGCTGCGACTTGTCCTGCCTTATTCCAATTGTAGATGTGGCTGTCACAGCTTTTGTCAAACTCAGCAAAGAATCTCTTTTGCCATGTTGATGTGTTTGTTTGTCTCAAATTATGTAACAATGTGATATTTGGGGTGAGGGTAGAAAGCTTGCCAAGGCTACAGGGGCCTCCTTGGAGGCGTGAGGGGATCCCGGCCCATACTCTGTCACCACACAAAAGAAACACTCCCTGGGGTAACACTTTTGGGTGGAGAGTGGACACAGAAAGTACATGACTGGTGTAATTGCACCTATCTTGACTATTATAGGCTTTGTTAAATGGTGAAATGTCTTTTCTGTATGTGTTTTTTGCTTGGTCAATCCCTGGCCAGCATTGGCTTTGCAGTCTAAAATAAAATTTGACACAATATGTTGCTTTAGAGGACCCCAGCAGGTTTAATTCTTGGGGTTCTATTACAGCTGGTGATGGGGTCAGTAGCTCTGACCCAGGAAGAGGTGACCGGTCCGGAGAGATGGTCCCGAAAGGAATCACCTTCCTGAGGCCTGGTGTCTTCCCTCAGCTGCTGGCAGGAGGGCCCTTACAGAGGCTGTCAGCTCTTTAGTGATTGTCAGCTCGTGATTCCAGCTCAGCTCTGCAAGGCAGCCTCCGGGCCAAGCCAGACCAGAGAGAGAGACGAGAGGTTCGTGTGGCTGGTTCCGCACGGAAGGTAGCTTTATTGTTGGTCCGTACTCCAGCGAAGGGGAAAGCCAGGGACGAGAGCTCTCTCTGAGTCCCACAGGGCCAGAGGGCTTGCTTTTATAGGGATACAGGGGATGGGTGAAGGCCAATGGGTTACAAAGGATCTGCATAGGGTCTCCTAAAGGATTGTGGGTCTGTCTTTTCTCACTATGACCAAAGAAGTGGTTGCCTTTCCAGGGAGTCCTGCTGGGCGATTGCGAAATCTTTTATGCCAGCAGAGATCCCTCCAGGGCAGGGGCTGGGCATACCCCACAACTCCCCCTTCTGTATTTATTAAAAAGGCATTCCCAGCAGCTTTTCTGCAGCAATGTAGGAGGCAAGAGAACATAAGTAACACAGTAATAATTACAATGAATACCCACAAAGCTCCCTTAATCAAAGATGCAATCCATCCCGTTATTCCCCATCGTCCAAAAAGGTCATTGACCCAGTCTAGGCTCTTACCTACTTTTAGGTCATCGAGGCAGCAGTGAGGACAGCATCAACGTAGATAAATTTCATCTTTGGACAGGGATGGGGCTTCTGAGAGGGAATATAAGCGAGATTTGTTAGCTTTGTGGTGAGAGGGCAAGTTTTGGGGTTTAAGGAGGTTTGACAAGGGTTGAGGGAAGGGGATATTTTGGGGTAAAAAGGGGTCATAACATATAAACTAAGGATCAGTTTCTCAGGCTGTGTCTGGCCTACAGCTTGACTTTTGCTGTAGCTTCTTGTTCAGCTTTCTGATTCGTCTGCTGCCTTCTGGTGGGACCATCTTTTTCCTGGTTGGTGGGCATTCGGCGATGTTTTTGTCTCCATGCAGAGCTGGTCTGGTTTTGGGGAGGTCCTGTATTTGACTCAGGAGAGTTCTTGTTGGTGTTTGTAGAAGCAGTGTTTCTAGAGCCTAAGTATGGTTTTATACTTTTTCCTGGGAACCACTTCGGGCCAGATGGTAGCTGGACACAGGCGTAGCCTCTCCCCCAGGTAATCAATTTGAAAGGCCCAGAGACCTGGTGTGATTCTGGGTCCTTCACCAGCACTGGTGGTTTCTCCGTGAGCTTAGCTTGAGTTGAATTTGAGAAGTGGCGGAGTACTGGGGGATCAGGCTCTGATGATGTACCATTCAGGAAGTTAATGACATAGAGAGCTATTACCGCAGGCCTGGTTCCTACGGTATAGCACCGTGTCCCGCAGCCATAGGGAGGAGGAGGAGGAGAAGATCCAGCAGGCAGGAGTTGTGCAGCAAGATTGATTTATTTAATTATTTTACAAACTCTTTTATAGACTTCTTTCTTCATAGCCTAATTGGACAAAGGGCCAGCCACCCCTTGGGGGTGATTGGCTAAAATCCTAAAACATCCATTGTCAAAATATTTTTCTACTATACCATAAACAAGACTTTTCAAGGTTGCAGGTGTCTGGGTTGTTTACATTCCCTGCTACCTCTTCTGTGAGAGAGAAAAGTCTCTCATGGACTTAGAAACTAGCAAGAAAATCCTTGCTAGCAGCATTTTTGTATCTACAATTCCCCCTTTTTGTTTTATAAGATAACAACTCTACTATTAATCCTAAATAGAAATCTACATCAGTTATTAATTCTAAATATGTCCTTAAGGCTTTAACTATCTGACTCCATAACAAGAAATTTAAAGTTCCGTCTCTGCTTGTGGAAGGACCATCCCAGTCTCTGCTTGTAGAAGGACCATCTGCCTGATGGTTGACATCCTGGTCATCATCAGAAGAGTCATTAGGCTGATGATCTACATTCTGGTCGCCATTTGGATGATTGGCGTTCTGGTCATCATTTGGAGGTTGCCTGTTCTGCCTCTGGTGCCGTAGGTCAGGGCGAACGCATTTTGAAGGTAGCCACCGTATCCCAGTATCTGTGGAAACGCAAGCATACCCACGACCCCAAACGATAAGCTCATGTGGGCCTTCCCACTGGTTAGTGAGTAAATTCCGCACCCAGACTCTTGCCCGGGGCAGTTGTCTGTCGCCTGCAGACTGCAATGAGAGAAAATGATTCAGAATAACAGGATTATTTGAATTTTGTGGTACTGTAAGGTGATTAATTGTATACAAAGCTTTTGCTAGTCGGCTCTGTGGGGTTTCTCCATGCATTCCCCTTTTCTGTTTGTCCAAAACACGCTTCAAGGTACCATGAGCGCGTTCAACAATGGCTTGGCCAGTAGGAGAATGTGGGATACCAAAGGTATGGTCTACACCCCATAGGTGTAAAAACTGCCGCGTCTTCTCCGAGGCATAGGCAGGACCATTATCGGTTTTCACAGAAGCTGGCACGCCCAGGACTGAGAAAGCCAATTTCCAATGGGCAATGACATCACGGCCCTTCTCTCCAGTGTGAGCAGTAGCCCACATAGCCGAGGAGAAAGTGTCAATAGACACATGCACATATTTCAGCCGACCAAATTCTGGGACGTGAGTTACATCCGTTTGCCAAATCTGCAAGGCTTTTAGCCCTCTGGGGTTTACCCCCGCTGGCAAAGGCGCAGCGAGTCCATGACAGTCAGCACAAGCGCTGACAATGTCGCGCGCCTCGGTTGGCGTTAAATGAAACTGCTTCTGCAGGGTATGTGCACTTTGATGGAAGAAACCGTGCGATGCCTTGGCTTGTGCAATTTTGTCAGGCTGAGGCCCTACCCATGCAGGGTTTGCCAGCATGTCAGCCCTGGCATTGCCTTCCGTTAGAAAACCTGGTAAATTGGTGTGGCTTCGAATGTGCAGAATGTAATACGGATGCACTCGAGCCCGAATTGCAGACCACAAGGTTTGCAACAGCGAAAACAGAGCCGCATTATTCACCTCCTTTAGAAGGGAACAATCTAAGCGTTGGGTGAGATCTGCTACATAAGCAGAGTCAGTAACCAAATTCAAAGGTTCCTGTGAGAATCGCTGAAAAGCCATGGTAACAGCCCTTAATTCAACTAACTGAGCAGAGTCTGACTCAGATTAGTGTGTTAATGAACCACCTCAAAGGCAGTGTAGGATACTGTGCGCCCTTACACACAGTGACCCCTGCTAAAAATTTGTCCCAATCCGTACGCCCCAAACTGCCAACGCATCCCGTCCCCAAAGGTTATGGGAAGTGGTAGCAACATAAGGCCTAATTGTAGCTGTGTGTCCCTCTGAATCCTTCACCACCACAGGCCGTTAGCTTAAATAGCTCTGTGTGGTTCCTCCTAATCCTGCGATGGCCGATCCCACAGGGGCTAAAGGCCATGAGGGAGGCCACGCAGAGAAGGAGATGATAGTTACATCAGCACCCGTATCAATCAAACCTCGAAGCTGAATCCGGGGTGGTCGGGCGCTTGGCAGGACCAGGGTACATGTCATCTGTGGCCTTTGGTCAGAGATGTCTGCAGTCCAGAAGGCCTGTGGAAGTCCCGTAGATCCACTGCCGTTATCTTCCTGAATTTGTTCTACCCTGGGGACACAAGACTTAAAAGGCACTAATTTAGCAAGGCAGGTTTTTCAGGAATAGTTACACGGGGTTTTTGCGTGGAGACCATAGCACAAATCTGGCCTTTAAAGTCAGCATCAATAACTCCTGAGTGCACTAAGATTCCTTGATGGGCAACGTGAGGTTTTCCAACCAGCATCGCACTGGATCCCTGGGCTAAGGGTCCATATGCATCCAAGGGAACCTTATAAATACCGCTAGAGTCTAAGACGACTGCGGCTGCGGTGTGGACGTCAAACCCGTCTGATCCGTGGGGACCGTCTGATCCCTGGGTGCTGTCTCTAGGGTGGCTGGGTAGGCCTGTGCCTGTACCTGTGCCACTCTCTGGGGGAGCGACTGCATCGGAGAGCAATTCCCCCTCCTTGCACCCCGGTGGGAGTTTCCCGACAAAGGCCGACCATCGGCATGAGTCCGGGATCTACAGTAGCCCGTACAATGGCCTGGCCTGCCACACCTCTTGCACTGGGGGATCGGTGTGTTCTCTTTTTGGCTCGGCTTAGGCCGCTTCTGTTTCTTCACCTGTTTTGGTGGCTTTGGTTCATGACCAGATGATGCGTGAACAGGCTGCAGGAACGCAGCCAAGGCAGACCTTTTCTGGTTCCCAGATCCCACCTTAGCACAGGCCTTGACCATGTCTGTTACCTCAGGGTCCCCTGGTAAGGCATCTATGATTTTTCTGCACTCCTCGTTTGCGTTATCTCTCACTAACTGCCTTAACAACATCTGTCTTAACCCGTCATCCTCAACCTGCTTCTCAAGAGAAGCAGCGACTTTCTCGACAAAGGAGAGGAATGACTCTGATTTGCCTTGAACTATTTCAGTATATCGCTTTCTGGGCGCAGACAACTCTATGGTTTTCAACAGGGCAGCCATGCCGACCTGTTGAGCTTGCTGCAGGATGCTAGAGGGCAAGTTACCCTGTAGACTGGGATCAGAGAAGGGACCAGTCCCCATCAAAGCATCCACTCCTGCTGTCTGTCTAGGATCAGCAGCAGGGAGCTGCATATTTGCTAATGCAGTCTTGCCGGCCAGCTTTCTCCAGGTTTTCTCAAAAACTGTAAATTGTACAGGTTCAAATCGAATTTGACCTAAGTGTCTGATATCAAATGGAGAAAGCAAATCCGTATTTATCACCCTTATTATCTGCATAACCTCAGCAGAACCTAGTCCATATTGTGCCACCTTGGATTGGAGGTCCTGGGCAACTTTCCAGGCAATTACCTCATGCTTGTCATGCTCCCCTGAACCTGGGAGAGCCTTATACACTGGGAAAGCTTGGATCTCCCCTTTAGGGGAAGCACTACCATCCTGAACTTCTGGCACCGCCTGTGGATGGAGTGTAACAGCTCCCCGGTTACCCCCAGAATCCTCAGATCTATATGGCATTCCAAGGATTTCTAATGACCTCCAGTCACCCTCCTCCAATGCTCGCATCTTAAGGGACTCTAAGAAGCGATTATAATGCGTCGGACGCACTGTTACTGTGCAGTCCTGAAAGGTCCAGGGGCGAGACCGGCACAGCCTTTTTCTTCGCCGCGCGGCTACAGCCGCCTGACGTCCTGGGGCCAGCACCTCATCTGCCTCACTGCCTGACGAGGAATCATCAGGCAAAGGCAACTTTGGGGTGCTGGGAGTGAACAGAAATGTACGTGGAGGGGCACTTTGGCTAAGTTCGCTAGAGGCAGAACAGACAGGACAGACTGCAGCTGGCTGCGCGGTAGTTTTTACACCAGTTTCTATACGGGAGGCCGTCTCGGCCAGCCCCGACCGAACTGGTACTGGAACCTCTGTCGCCGTCTCTGAGGCTGCAGCTGCTCTCGGCGCCGCCGCCTCTGGCACAGCAGCTGCGTTCGGCGCGGTCGCCGCTGCCGCTGCTGTTTCGCGCTCCCCAGCCGCGCCCGGCGCTGCCGCCGCCGGCCCGTTCTCGGGGGTCGCTCTGGGTGCCGCTGCCCCTGCCCGCTGCTCCGCAGCCGCCGTCTCTGGCCGCGTCTCCGCAGCCGCCGCCGGGTTTTCCCGCGGCTGGGCCGCTTCCGAGTTCGCCGCCGGCCGCGCCGTTTCTCGGCTCGGAGCCGCGTCTCCCGCAGATGGCGGGGGGGCCCGCGCGGCGCGGGCTGCGCTGGTTCGGGCATTCGCCGCTCTAACAGTGTGAGGAGTTCCTCCATCCTTCGGGATAAGTTTGGCAGCTCCATCAGCAAAGGCAAATGCTGCACTAAAAGGTCGATGGCTCGGTTCTGCGACTGCGCAGAACAGTCCAGCGCCAGGGAGGGCAGCGGACCACACCCAGGGAGTCCCGGGGCAGGCACGCCCCGTGCTACGCCGGCTAAGAAGTTAGATCCAGGTCCATACGGAACCGAGCTAGGAGCCTCTCTGGGCATCCAAGTGGCTAAGCCGCTGATCTGCGGCCCTGGATAAGCCATGGCCCCCGCCCAGCCGAAAGGCAAGGCAGGCTGTGCGCCCTCCTGCTGCCTTGACCCCCCCGCCTCTGCCGGCGCGGGGTCCCTGGGGGCTGTGGAGTCCTGCGATTGTGCAGGGTGAGCCTGCGCAGGCTCTGCCTGTGGAGCCGGGGGTTTTTTTCTGAATCCATTATCATTTTCCCCGGAAACCCAGTCAACGGGGCCCCCCTCGGACATTCCTCCGTCACTCATCACCGAGATAGGCAAGCCAGCCCTGCTGTCACAGTCAAGGTCTGTCAGCAGGAAAAATAATGAACGCCAGGTTTTGTATAATTCTAACGCTGCTGAGTCCCCAGTCGGGAGCTCCTGTTGGACAGCGCATCAGAATTCCTGCCATAAGGCAAAGTCCAGGGCACTATCTCTGTCCATGGAAATCCCTTTTAAAGTAGCCCAGTCTAATAATTCCCTAACTGAGTTTTCAGGAATGGAGGTGCGCAATATGCTAAACACACCTTTCCAGATCAGCATCGCAGCTTCGGTTTGTGAGCCGCTGTTTGCCATTTCTCAGTTCTGTCGGACCTCCCGGTCCCGGGGGGCAAAGGGGAGCAGCGTACCTCTAGGGGAATTTGGCTTGGCTCGCAGCAGCAGGACATGTCAGAGAGTGCAGATCACGTCGGGCAGCACCAAATATTACCGCAGGCCTGGTTCCTACGGTATAGCACCGTGTCCCGCAGCCATAGGGAGGAGGAGGAGGAGAAGATCCAGCAGGCAGGAGTTGTGCAGCAAGATTGATTTATTTAATTATTTTACAAACTCTTTTATAGACTTTTTTCTTCATAGCCTAATTGGACAAAGGGCCAGCCACCCCTTGGGGGTGATTGGCTAAAATCCTAAAACATCCATTGTCAAAATATTTTTCTACTATACCATAAACAAGACTTTTCAAGGTTGCAGGTGTCTGGGTTGTTTACATTCCCTGCTACCTCTTCTGTGAGAGAGAAAAGTCTCTCATGGACTTAGAAAATAACAAGAAAATCCTCGCTAGCAGCATTTTTGTATCTACAGAGAGCCTTACAGAGTCTTTCAACAGGAGACAAGATTTCTGTTTCTCTCCATTGCTGGTTGAGGACTGTTTTGAGGGTTTGGTGGGTCCTTTCTACGATGGATTGTCCTGTGGGATTGCTAGGTATGCCTGTCTTGTGTTTTATCCCCCATTGGTTGAAGAAATCTTTTAACTTATGAGAGGTGTAGGCAGGCCCATTATCTGTTTTGATTTCTTCAGGGACTCCCAGGGTGGCGAAGGCAAAGAGAAAATGCTTGATGACGTGGATGGCACTTTCCCCTGCATGGACTGATGCAAACACTGCCCCAGAAAATGTGTCAACTGACACGTGCACGTATTTGGATCTCCCAAAGGATGGAAAGTGGGTTACTTCAGTTTGCCACAATTGGCAGCTGTTCAGACTACAGGGGTTGACTCCAGTACTCATAGATGGTATTTGGTAGTTCTGGCAGTTAGGGCACATTGCAACGATAGCTTTTGCTTGATCTTTTGAAAGCTTGAACATTCTGACGAGGGCAGGAATGTTTTGGTGAAAAAATTCATGTGACAACTTCGCCTGGGCAAAGGTGTCAGGGATGTTTGCAGTCTCTGCTGGCATGGCCAGTGCATCTGCTCTCCTGTTCCCTTCGGCAATGGGACCAAGGAGATCAGTGTGTGACCTCACATGCATAATGTAGTAAGGCTGTTTTCTGTGGGAGATTAAATGAATTAATGTAGAAACCAATTGGTATAATTCTTTGTTGGAGACCTCCTTCAGAAAAGCATGTTCAGCCCTCATAGCTATGCCAGCAACATAAGCCGAATCTGTGACCAAATTAAAAGGTTCATCTTTAAACTTATCAAAGGCTCTGACAACAGCTGCTAACTCAGCAATCTGTGGAGATCCCTCTACTATTTGGATATCAGATTCCCATTTTTGGGTATTGGGTTGCCTCCATGTCATGACAGACCGATGGGATGAACCAGCCCCATCGGTAAAGATGGTCAGAGCTTTGAGAGGTTTTCTACTTTGGATTAATTTTGGAATCAATTTAAAAGCTGCATCACGGTAGAAAAATCTATGTTTTGGCATGTGGATGGAAATTTGGCCTGTGTAGCTATCTAGGGCTAACTGGAGGCTCTCATTGGTCTGGAGCAACAGCTTCAGATCTCCAGTGGTCAATGGCAAGTATATGCATGTGAACTCATACCCTGCAAGAGAGTGGAGACGAGTTCTGGCCTTTTTTATTAAATGTGCCATTACTTCTTGGAAGGTGGTTAATGTCTTTATAGGTTGATTGCTTGTGAAGACCCATTCAAGTATCAGCAAAGGGTCTCTGAGTTGAGGGTCCCATTGGAAGATCAGTCCGTGTAAACGGGGAGCCTTACCCAAAACTGCAAACTGGAAAGGCAGGCTGAGTTCAATGCGATGGGCTTGGCGTGAAGACAGGGCTTCCTGGACTTTGGTGATGGTATCTCGGGCTTCAGGTGTGAGGGCGCGTGGAGAGTCCAAGTCTCCGCTGCCGCGGAGGAGGTTGAAGAGGGGAGTGAGGTCCTCTGTTGTGACTCCAAGTAGGGGGTGTATCCAATTTATGGATCTGCACAGGCTGTGTAAGTCCCTTTGGGCTTTGGGATCCTCTTTGATGGTGAGTTTCTGGGGTATGATGGTTCTCTCATGGATCTGGAGGCCGAGGTAAGTCCATGGGCTGGAGTGCTGCACTTTGCCCTCGCGAATCTCGAACCCTGCTTCTTCTATGGCCTCGATTGTCTTTTTAAGAGTTCTGTCCAAATAAGTTTTTTCTGATGCACAGATTAGTATGTCATCCATATAGTGGTAGATGATTGCTTCCGGGAACAGGCTCCTGATGGGGGACAGAATGTGGGCGACGTACCACTGGCAGATGGTCGGGCTGTTCTTCATGCCTTGTGGGAGGACAAGCCAGTGGTATCTTCTGAGTGGGGCTTGTTCATTAAGAGAGGGGATGGAGAAGGCAAACCGTGGTGCGTCCTGAGGACGGAGCGGGATGCTAAAGAAACAGTCTTATATGTCTATGATGGCAAGCATCCAGTCTTGGCGCAGCATCGATGGTGATGGCAGGACAGGTTGGAGGGGGCCCATGTCTTCAATGACCTCATTGATCTTTCGTAGGTCATGAAGTAGTCTCCATTTGTCCTTGCTGGGCTTTTTCAGCACAAAGACAGGGGAATTCCAAGGGTTTGTGTTTTCCGTGATATGACCTTTGGCGGGTTGCTCTTCCACTAGGGCTTCCAGCGCGCTGAGTTTTTCTTCTTCAAGGGCCCACTGCCTCATCTACTTTGGGTTTTCAGTCTTCCAAGTGAGCAGGGGAGTAGATGGTAGAGCGTGTTTCTCAGTGGCCCCAGTCAGAAATCCTGGCTGGGAATGGTAAGAGTGGCACCCCACTGGGATAGAAGGTCTCTGCCCCATAGGGTGATGGGGACCCTTACCACGAATGGTCGGGTGGTCACTATCTTGCCCTCGGGTCCTTCGATGACGAAATTTCGTTTGCTCCTCATGGATACTGCGACTCCACCAATCCCGGAGATCATACCTGCCACTGGCTCCAGTTCCCAATTCTCTGGCCACTCAGAGCGGGAGATGATGGTTACGTCTGCTCCGGTGTCCAGCATCTCTGGGTGGTAGATCCTCTCTCCTTTACAGAACAAGCTGCATTCGATGGTTGGTTTGTTTGAGTCCACAATCTCTATCCACATTGCTGTAGGATTGAGAGGGAGCTGTTCTGGGCGGTTCTGTGGAAGTAAAAAAGCTTGTGCAATCGGTGTTCCCTATGGGAGAAAGAAAGGTGTGTCCATGCAGCAAAGCTGGACAAGAATCTCCTTTCCAGGGTGCACTGTTTGTATCTCAGGTAATACAAAGAGCTGTTCTGGACCATGGAGGGTATCGCTTAGGATAAGAATGTCCCATGGGCCGTTCTGCGGTCTGTACTTTCCTGCGGGGATACCATAAAAACGCTTGTCAACAAAGTTAAATGGCAGTGATGTTACCAGTTGACATCTGGTTCCCATCGGTAGCCCTCCATGTGTTGGATCCTTCTCATGTGTTCTGGGATCACCTGGGATGATGGTGCCAGGTGAGGTCCAGTTGTCTGCTCTCGGTGTTCCAATGTGGAGTTCGCAGCCGGGGCGGGGTAGTATGGCCTTTGATTTGTTGTCTGAGCATGGGGCCTTGATACCGTGCTCCAATGGAAGTTTTTTGAACGCTGCTGGTGCTGTTGCTGTCTCTGGTGCCTTAGAGACTGCTGCAGCGAATGCACCGGAAACTCCCTCTGTGATGCCTTTTACAACTGCTTGGGTCATTGTGTTCTCTGTGGATGTGTGTCTAGTACAGCTTTCTATCATTTGTTCTATTGTGGGTTCTGTGTCCATGGGTACGGCCCTCAAGATATTCTTACATTGTTCGTTAGCATTTACCATGGCAAGTTTGCCCAAAAGTTCCTTTCATCCATCCGGACTCTCTATCTGTTTCTCTAAGCTAGCTTTTAAACGATCAGCGAACTTAATGAAACTTTCATTTACTGACTGTTTGATGTTAGAGAAATATTGTGTAGGAACAGAATCATCAGGAGTAAGGAGCAGTGATGTCTTAGCTGCAATAGCTATGTCTTGTAATGCTACTTCAGGTAAGGTTGTAGCTTGATCTGAGGGTTTTTGGAGGTCACCTTCTCCAGCCAGTTGTTCTATTGTCCAATCTGTCTGATTTGCATCTTTAGCAGAAGTGTCAGACAATGTTTTTAAATGTCTTTTCCAATGCCTTTCCCATAACATATATTCAGCAGGGGAAAGGATGCAATTAATAATGTTTTTAATATCGTGATACTAATGTATAGGCAGAGAAAGTGGCTTCCAAGAGGTTTCTAAAGAAATGTGACCCTCTCCCATGTTCTTTTGCTGCCTTGCAAAGCTCTTTGACTTCTTTGTATGGGATAGGTTCCCATGTTTTTGTAGTTAAAGGACCACCCCTCCTCCCTTTCCCTATAATGACTGTGAAGGCTGAGATTTTCTGGGCTAACTCCCAATCTCCCTCCTGGTTCACCTCCCTGCGTGTCTGTGCCCATTGGTCCTCAGATTCAGAGTCAGAGCTGCTGCTACTGTCATCTGAAAATGAGGGGTTAGCTGTGGCAGGGCGGGGCTGGGCTACAGGGGGCGTTGGGCGGCATTTTTGAAATGCTGGCTTTGCTTTAGCCAGGGCAGGGGTAGAGGGGGGTTGGGAGTGGTTTGAGGGATGGGAGGGGGGTATATTGCGGCAGCATGGGGGTGGAGAGGTTGTACAGCAGCAGGTCGCTTGGGGGGAGGTCGGGTTGCAGGTGGTGCCGGTTTCACAATTCCGTGTGGAGTCAGCATGGGCTGTAGGAGGGTGTAGGGGGGTGGTGGGCTTTAGGGCAGGAGTGGAGGAGATGGGGATTGCGCAAGAACCCGTGGTAGGGGGAGGGGGGGTGTAGGAAGAGAGGGACTAACAGGGATTGTGCAAGATGCAGCTGGGGGGGGAGAGGGGGGGGTCTGCCGGCGCTTGCCAGGGTGCCAGAGCTATTGGCGGTGGGGGGAGCGGGGAGGGAGATTCTACTCCATGGGCAGCAGCCTGGGGCGGTTGCGCGGATAGCTGCGTCCCGCCAGCGGCGAAAGGGGCAGACGCTGGCGGGGAGCGGGACACTTGTTCCGTGCTCCACAGTGGGTGCGCGGGGCTCTGCAGGACCAGCCCCGTGTTGTACCATGCCTGCTGCGTGGGTGTGGGGGGGGGCAGCGGCGGCGGGGCGGCTTGCTGAGATGGGGCCACCGAGGTCGTGCTGGGGTGGGGGGGGTGGGGGGGGGGGCGACGCCACAGGGAGATGGGATGCGGCAGGGAGCAGGGACGCGTCAGGGGCGGGGAGCAGGGATGCGGCGGGGTGGGGGGGGTCAGAGGTACCGGGAGCCAGTGCGAGAGGGGGAAGGGCGGTGTCGTGCGGGAAGGATTGCGACATACCAGGGGCACGGGGAGATTGGGCTGGGGGGGGGTCAGAGTCGTCCGTCCCGGGGAGGGGGGATGGGTCTGGGGTGGGTCCCGCGCACGCTGCCTGGGGGGTGGCAGCAGGACCGAGGGGGCGAGCAGGGGGATTTGGGCATGGGACAACTGCTGGAAATAAGGGATTGGGGTAGGGAAGTGGGGTGGCCGGCCCCCCAGCTGGGCCAGGGCCGGGGCGGCAGGAGGGGTCCGTGCTCTGGCTGGCCGTTGCCGGAGGCGGAGAGGGGGAGTGGGAGGGGGGAAGGGCAGAGAACAGGTTTGGGTGAGGTGGGTTCGTCGCACAGCACGTTTTAAACATTAAATGAAATAAAGGAATGAATTTGGAAACAGAGAGGTTTCCCGTGGCTTGAGAGGAATAGAGTTTCTTCCCCACTTTGTCCCAGAACGGATCAGAAAGAACAGAGTCTGTGGTAGCATCAGGAAAATTTTGCGATATCCAATTAGTGAAAGATTTGAGATTTTTCTTAGAAAGAACACCTTTAGAGAATTTAAAGTCAGATTTTAAGAGAAGGGTTAGAAGAAAGGGGTATAGGTCTCTCTCAGATTGGGAAAGGCTGGGTTTAGCTTGCCTATGTCCCATCTTAGTTCCTCCCTCAGCAGAAAAAGAGAAAAAAAAAAAACCAAAAAGGGCTTTAAAATTATTGCACGCAAGAAAGGAGGAGAGCCCCAAATTTAAACTTACAAATCCCGTTTTCTGGTGAGGCTGGCTCCTGTTGAAGTCCAGAAAACGTCTGCTGGGGGGGGTGGTCTGGCAGTTCTATCCTCAGAGACTTCTGTCCCAGATGGGGGAGGAGGGTCTCAAATTATCCCCATCCAAAAGGCCTTACTAAAACGTAGGTCTTATCTTCAGAGGATTAGCACAGGAACGGCTGTTTCTGTCTTGGCGTGGTCAAGACGCAGCTCAGGCCAGGAGTCCGAGGTCCGGGGTCCAATGGCTGTTCGGGCGCCAGTTATTACAGCTGCTGATGGGGTCAGTAGCTCTGACTGAGGAAGACTGACCGGTCTGGAGAGATGGTCCCAAAAGGAATCGCCTTCCCGAGGCCCAGTGTCTTCCCTCAGCTGCTAGCTAGGAGGGCCTGTGCAGGGGCTACCAGCTCTTTAGTGATTGTCAGCTCGTGATTTCAGCTCAGCTCTGCGGGGCAGCCTCCGGGCCAAGCCAGACCAGAGAGACACGAGAGGCTCATGTGGCTGGTTCTGCACGAAAGGTAGCTATATTGTTGGTTCCCTCCGGCGAAGGGGAAAGCCAGGGACGAGAGCTCTCTCTTCGCAGGGGCAGAGGGCTGTTACAGTGGGGATACTGCAACACGCCTATATCAAACCAGGAGTCCTGTGGAAAACAAATATATACGGATGGATTCTTTCTAGATGTTTCAGAGATGTTTATTTCCCCAGCCGCATGGCCGGGGCTCTGCCGAGGGACTGCTACAGTCGGACCCAAGCTCCTTTGCCCGCGCAGGGGAACACAAACCAACCAATGGGGAACGAGGCTGACCAGGGGCAGGGAAACCCCGTGTGTCTGTGCCCTCAGGGCTCCCGGGGCTACATGGTGGGGGGAGGAGACCCAGACATTTCACCCGTTTTATTTTAATGAAAGGATAATTAAGACAACTGGATAAACATAACAAGAACAGTTTCAAAACAAAACAAGCCACCCTCCTGAGTCTTTAAATGTCCAAACAGATTCTGTGGAACATCTTAGGGCTGACAGAAGGGAGACAGAACTCTCTGAACATGCTTTGTGGGGAAACTGAGGCAGGAGAAGGTTTAATCTCTTCCCTCCCCCTTTTTCATCCCCCCATCGGCATCGGAGAAGGATTTTTGGGGAAACAATTGGCAAAGGCAGGGTTTTGTGAGGGAAACCATGGATGAAAAAATGGATTGGGAATACACTGGGGGTAATAGGACATAGGGTAAAAGGGAAAGGTGGGATTAGGAAAGGGAGACTGTAGGGGGGGTTTACAATGGAGATATTGTCTAACATGACTACGATTTTTAGCATGTATACTGCCTTTCACAGGAACACCATCAGGCCCAGTGACCTGCGATGCTTGTAACCCTTTTCTACCTTGTATGATTTTGAATTCCACCACCTCTCCATCTCCAAAGCTTGGGATGCATTTTTCAGGGTTATTCTTTTTAATAGCAGTTCTATGCATGAATATGTCTTGCTGGTTATCACACCTTGTTATAAAACCATAATTTTGTTTAACATTATACCATTTCACTGTCCCTAAGATCTTAGCTACTATGGTCTTTTCCTTTTTCTGAGTGGCTGCTGTTTTCTGTCTCGCTGTGTCTTTGCTCTCTCTTTCGGTCGCTCCCGTGTTGGAACTGTGGGGGCTGCTGGTTCCGGCGCGCTTTTCCCGGGGTCGCGTTTGGGGCCGCGCAGGCCGGGCCAGGCCGCGCCGCTCCGTTCTCCTTGCGTCGCCTCCTCTGCTCTCAGCTTTGCTGCCGCTGCCTAGGGCTGCGCCCACGTCTTGGCTGGGCCGCCAAGCGATGACCCCCCCGCGCCCTGCTCCAGCGCGTGTTTCGGCTGGGCACGGCTCCGCTCCGCCGCCAGCCGCCACTCGCGCGCCGCCCCTCTCGTTCGGGCGCTCACAGGGCTCGCTCCACCACGCGCTGCCCGGGGCCGGGCGGGCACTGCCGGGCCGCGCCGCTCCTGCCGCGCCTCGCTCTGCTGCCGACACTGTGGCCCGCGTGGCTCCGCCCACGCACGGGAACCGTCTCGCTGCTGCTCGCAGAGCGCTCGGTGCACGTGGCCTGGGTCGCACGGTCCCTGAGCCAGGCTTCCCTTCACCAGGACACAGCTGACATTGCTCAACAGTCTCGGTTATTAAATAATATTCACGAAAATATTCTTTCATCGGCATATATTTTGATTTAAATATTAACTGGGTCCAAACGGTCTTCCAAAAGCTCTTGGTAAGAATTAAATCCCAAGAAACATAGAAAAAGTCCTTAAACAACCATGCCAGGAAGTGTTTCAGTTCTTTCTGAGCTTGAATCAAGCTAAAATTTACAAATCGTTGTTCAAGAATCATTTTAAGTTTAAGATAAATGTCCATATGTGGCTCTGAAAGCCAAGAGTCTTCCCACGGTTCCTCCATAGTTTAGATATGGAATAGCAAAACAAAACCAAGAAGAGGAATCCAAAGTTTCCAGGGTTTACTCACACAAATCAGTCGCTTAGGGATCGGGGATCGTTCTGCCCGCATTAACCACCATTATGTTACAGTGGGGATACTGCAACACGCCTATATCAAACCAGGAGTCCCCTGGAAAACAAATATATACGGACGGATTCTTGCTAGATGTTTCAGAGATGTTTATTTCCCCAGCCGCATGGCCGGAGCTCTGCCGAGGGACTGCTACAGTCGGACCCAAGCTCCTTTGCCCGCGCAGGGGAACACAAACCAACCAATGGGGAACGAGGCTGACCAGGGGCAGGGAAACCCCGTGTGTCTGTGCCCTCAGGGCTCCCGGGGCTACATGGTGGGGGGAGGAGACCCCGACAGAGGGCTAGCTTTTATAGGGATACAAGGGATGGGTCTCAGAGGGTAAAGGCCAATGGGTTACAAAGGATCTGCATAGGATCTCCCAGATGATTCTGGGTCTGTCTTTTCTTGCCATGAGTAAAAAGGTTAGCTGCCTTCCCAGGGAGTCCTGCTGGGGATTGTGCAATCTCAGCAGACATCCCTCCAGGGCAGTGGCTGGGCATACCCTACAGTAATCCATTTTAAAATGCCTAGGGGACCTAAACTGATACCGTCCCATAGCCAAATTTCACTTAAATGTGTCCACCCGCACACCCAACAATCAGTCAAATTAAATTCTTTTGTAATCTTTTCCATCATATTGATAAAAAGATTCTTTCCATATATTTGTTCCTCTTTATCCTTTTGTCTTTTCACTTGCACTTCTTTCTCTTTGAATGTATCCTCTAAGTTGGTTTCACTTTCTTGTTCAAAACATACCCATCTTTCTTTCATAGGGCACTCTCCTGACATCCTCTGGCTTGGGTTTGCAATGTTTTTAGCTAGCCAATATATTTTATTATCTTCTTTACAGGTTGTTAACTGGGAGTGATCGATACATTTGGGATTCATGTTTGCATGTACTCTGATTAATACACTTACTGTATCTTCTCTATACAAGGGATAGTAACACTTCTCACAAGTGTTTCTTCCACTTCCTTTGAAGTAAGTAGTAGCATTGGTACTAGTGGGAGTCTGGTACGTGCTGGCCTCCTCACCTCTCGATCTACAGGGGTTTTCTCGGTGCCCTAAGAGTTTTTCCCGGAGGGAGTTCCCTATCCAGTCTTGCCTCCCACCTCTGGTTTTCCCTTCTTCTGGAGACACTCTTCCATGACCCTTATCGTACCAAGTCCCTTTCCTCAATTTGGTCCCAATTAGGGTTGCAAGGAGAGTGCTCTATGGAACAGTATCAGAAACTGAGAGGTTATTTTGATTGTCAATTCCTAGCTGTACAAAGCTTGAACTTGTACTATTGTTGGAGAATGGTTAGAGGAGCAGGGACATGGCTCATTGATAGAATTATTGGATCAATAATTCACCTGTACAAGTAAAAAGGCCTGTGTGAGAAAAATTCTACATGAGACAAATCCCTGTGTGAGAAACCAGGCTGGGAACCAGAAGGGAGTTTTGAGAAGGTGCAGCTGTGCTGATAAGATGGACTATCCCTAAGAAGGGAGGAAGATCTTTGATCTCTCAAGGCAAAACATAAATAATAAGAAGCTTGCCAAATGTAGTCTTTTATCTAACCCAATTATGTAGAGGTAAGAATGCGCTTTTGTAAGTTTCAACTAATTAAAGAACTGATAAGCTTGTATTCAATACTCTATATAAGTGCCTTTGTATTGCTAATAAACGGAGCTTGCTTATATCAATCGTATCGGTTGCCTGCAATGTCTCTCCTCACTGAAGTCATCGATCGTTTTGCAACATACTATAACTATAACAAATATTAACAAGCTTTAAGGATATAAGGATAACAATGTGGGTGCTTCCCATGTGGGGGGGTCATGTTCAGAGTCCCGCTTCTTTCGGCATTTTCCTCAGGACCAATTTCAAGTCTTTATCGTTCCTGTTGGCTATAGTCCATTCGCTTGCCTCAGCTGGGGGTTGTACTGGACCCTTCACTCAACTTGCATGAGTCCACCCCCACTCCTTTGTTCTTACTGCGGTGTTTGTTGTAAGCAGCACCTGGAAGGGGCCTTCAAAGCGAGCAGTTAGTGGGAGGTTTTTCCATGATTTAATCAATAGTCTCCCAGGTTAATACTATGTATTTTACAGTTCAATGGGGAAGTTTGGGGGAGGTAGCCCTTTTTCCTTAGTTCTTCTAGGGTTGTTGTTACTGTTTCTATATATTTTTGCATTGTTGTTCCCCCTTCTTGATATTCCCCAATACTGTACAGGGTTAGCAAGAAAGGCAGCCCAAACAACATTTTGTAACGAGAGACCCCTAGATCTGTTCAGGGTCTCGTTCTTATTCGTAATAGGGCTAGTGGAAAACATTTGACCCAGTTCCATTGGGTTTCTAAGACCAATTTTGTTAAGATATTCTTTAAGGTTTGATTCACCCTCTCGACCCTCCCAGAACTCTAAGGGTGCCAAGGGGTGTGTAACTCTCGCTTTATTCCCAGGGCCCTGATGACTTGTTGCAGAACACTGGATGTAAAGTGGGGGCCACGGTCTGAATCAATAATATTTACTAGCCCGTATCTTGGAATAATTTCTTCCAAGAGCACTTTTGTCACAGTTTGGGCTGTCTCCCTTCTCATGGGGAACACTTCAACTCAGTGGGTTAGATGGTCAACTATGACCAATAGGTGTTTATATCCCTGGGCTGGAGTTAATTCAGTAAAATCAACCTGAATACTCTGGAAAGGTCTTATGGCTAATTTCCTCCCTCCCAGAGTGGTTTTTCGCATTACCTTTTTGTTGACTTTTTGGCAGGTTAGACATTCTCCAGTGATGGATCTGGCTATTTCATATATTCCCACTCCCATGTAATATTTCAGGAAATGATCACATATTCCTTGTGTTCCCCAGTGAGTTAATCAGTGGATCTCTTCCATCACTTTCCTGGTTATTATTCGGTTGAATATTTGTTGCCTGTCTGGGGTTCACCACTTTCTGTCCTCTGTTTTTACCCCTCCCATCTGCTCTATTTCTTTTAGCTCTTTGTCATTGAAAATTGGTACCCCTTCTTCCCTTATTCTTCCCCAGTCTTCTTTTGCCATTAGGACTATGACTGGGTCCCCCATTTCTAAGGCTGCTTATTTGGCCGCCAGGTCCGCTAATTTGTTTCCTTGGATTTCAGGGGTATCCCCTTTTTGGTGGCCTTTAATATGGACTATGGCAATTTCTTTTGGTCCTCTGAGGGATTCGAGTACTTCCCTGATCAGATTTTCATGTGCCAGATTTTTCCCTTTTGAGTTAAGGTATCCCCTCTCTTGCCAGATTTTTCCAAAGGTATGAGCTATCCCAAAGGTGTATCGAGAATCTGTGTAGATTGTCCCTATATCATCTACTAATAAATCTAAACCTCTCTTTAGGGCATATATCTCGCAGTTTTGTGCAGACCAATTGGAGGGTAATTTCCCTTTTTCTTTGATTTCCCCTGCCTCAATAATGGCATATCCTGACGCCCTTTTTCCCATTACAATTTGAGAGGCTCCATCTATATACAGGATCCTTCCATATGGTAAGGGGTCTTCTTCTAAGTCTTCTCTTCCTTTTGTTTGTATCTCAGTTAGCTCTATACAATTATGCTCTAAATTTTCCATTGGTTCCCCAGTTAAGAATTGAGCAGGATTTAAACATTTTGAGGTGACAATCTCTAGATTCTCAATATTCATCAGGGTTATTTCATACCTCAGGATTCAGCTGTCTGTTAGCCACTGAGGAGCTTTTTGGCTTAACACTGTCCTCAAGTCATGGGGTGTGTGTACTTGAATCCTCGCATTGAATGTAAGCTTTTGAGTGTCTTCCAATAAGGTAGCTGTGGCTGCCACAGCTTGAATACAGGCTGGCCACCCTCTTGCAACCAGATCCAATAATTTTGACAGATAAGCCACCGGCTTCCTGCTTCATCCCCCAATCTTGGGTTATTACTCCATATGCTATCCCCTCATTAACATTAACAAATAGATCAAATTGTTTTCTTAAATTTGGCAGACTCAAAACTGGGGCTTTTGTCAATCGAGCCTTTAAGTCTTGGAACCATTTGGTATCCTCCAGAGTCCAGGTCACAAGTTCTGTACTTATTAATTTTTCATACAAAAATTTTACAGTTTGTGTATACTGATCAATCCATAATTTACAATAGCCAATTAAATCTAATAGCTTTCTTACATCTCTTTTAGTCTTGGGCAGTGGAATTGACAGAATCCCCACAACTCTTTCAGGACTGAGCTTATTGTACCCTTTTCCAATTAGATGCCCCAGGTACTTTACCTCTTCTTCTACAAATTGGAGTTTTTTCTTTGATACTTTTAATCCTTTTTCTCCCAGAAAATTTAGTAAACTTATACTGGCCTGTTGGACTTGTTCTTGATCTTTGCCTGATATTAGTAGGTCATCCACATATTGTAGAATTTGTATTTCTTCCCCGGATACAAAGGATTTCATAAGATCCTCTAAAGCTTGTCCAAATAGGTTAGGAGACTCTGAATCCCTGTGGGAGGCGGGTCCACCTAAGTTGTTGTTTACGTTTGCAGTCTGGCTCTTCCCATTCGAAGGCAAACCAATTCCTGCTCCCCTCCTCTAACGGACAGGCCCAGAAGGCATCCTTTAAATCTATTACTGAGAACCATGCATGTTTTCATGGAATTTGACTAAGAAGAGTATGTGGATTTGATACTATTGGATATTTGTAAATAGTTCGTTTGTTAATTTCTCTCAAATCTTGCACCAATCTATAGGTTCCATCAGCTTTCTTAACAGCCAGAATTGGTGTATTATGTGGTGACATGCATGGTTCTAGTATGCCTTCTTCCACGAGTCCCTGTATCACAGGTGGTAGTCCTTTCTGGCCTTCAGGGGAGATGGGATATTGTTTTACCCAAACAGGGGGAATTCCTGACTGCATTTCTATCTTAATTGGTGGGATATTTAACAACCTTAGCCCTCCTCCTTCCGCCCAGACTATTGGGTTAATTTCTCCCATATCCCGTTCAGTTAATAACATTATGTGGGCTTCCTTTGGCACTGCTCCAATTCCCAACTTTACTTGCATGTCTCGCCCCAATAAGTTACAACCTAGTTTTGGGATATAAGGGAAATCAGCCCTGCATTCTCTTGAATTGCCTTTTACAATTATGCTCTCTATTACCTGGGCTCCGAACGGTTTCCCTTTTGCTCCCCGCACTTGGCAGATCTTTTTGCTTGGCTGAGCCCCCCTAGGGAGCTTTGTCACACAGGATTGATCAGCACCTGCATCCACTAAAAACTCATATTCTTTGCTCTGGGGGCCAATTTCTAAGTTTACCAGGGGCTCTATCTGGTGTCCGATCTCATCCCCCAGAGCGTAGAGCCCCTGACACCCCTAATCATCATCTCCTCAGAATCTTCTCCAGGGTGTCCTGTTCTCTCTCAATCGCTTCATCAATTTGTAATTTTTTACAGGACCACTTCAAGTGTCCTTTCTCTCCACAATAATAACAATACACATCATCTAATGGTGTTTTTTTCCATTTACCCAGCTTCCCTTTATTTTCTGCTCCCCCTTTTGGCTCCTCTCTTCCCACTCTGCTTTCTCTTGCTACTGCCACCATAATTTTTGCTTTTGTTCGGTTTTTCTCCTCATCTCTCCTTAAATAAATTTTCAGAGCTTCTCTTAACAGGTTGTTAATTCCCCTTTATTTCCAGTCTTCCAATTTTTCTAATTTCCATCTAATGTTAGGCCAAGCTTTGGTAACAAACTGTACTTTTAATAATACTGGGCCCTCTGATCCATCAGGATCAATGGTGGAATGTAACTGAAAATTTTGTTATAATCGATTTAGCCATGCCCCTGGGGACTCATCTTTTTCTTGACTCCCATCAAATGCCAATTTGGTATTGCTGCTTTTGGGTACAGACTCTTTTATGACTCTTATAATTAGAGTCCTGTAGTCTTGCATGTTTGTCCGGCCCCCTTCCTGGTTGGGATCCCAATTTGGGTCCTCTACAGGGAGTTTTTGCTCACCTGGGGGGCCAGTGCAATTTTCCTTCTTCCAGATCTTCATACCTGCTGACCTTATGTCTTGGGGTGACCTTATGATGTGTATTCCATGTCACTGCCCTATGCCCAGAAATTAATTCTTGTGCCTTTCTATGCCTCTAAACTGAGCCTGAGAGGGGGAAGGAAAAACCTGAGCAAAACTTTTTCAAAGCAGTTTTCAGCTTGTTCAAGGTCACACAGAGATAGCAATTGGTTTTCCCCACTGTGGCAGGGGAGGGAGGAAGCACCCGGCTTGCTGCTTTCCAGTCAGATTTTGGCCAGTGGTTCAGTTTCTTTTTCTCTGGAGAGAGACTGAGAGCTGGACTTTTTTCCTTCCCTGGAATTTCAGATTTTCTCCCTTTTCCACTGGACTGTTTCAGTATCAGAGCACATCGGGAGGACTTTCCACTGAGCGCAGAGGACCTGGTCCTGGGCCAAGTCCCAGCTCCGAGGAGACCAAAGGGAGGACTCTAACACTTTCCCAGGTTTTTTCTCCACAGCGAGAGATTTTATTATTTAGCATTATTTTCCTTTTCCCCTGTGTTTGTTAAATAAATAGTTTTTATCTCTTTCACTTTCCTTTGAGGAAAATTTATTTTTTCCCGAACCTGGTGGGGGAGGGGTGGTGAAGTGCCTTCTCTCAGAGGATATATTTCTAAATTTGGCCAAACTGGCACAATTATGTGACCTAAAGCATAGGGGTCTACGAATAGAGCACACGCTGATGGTCCGGGGAAGTAGAGCAGGAGGGCTCCCAGTCAGCGACAAGGGTGGATGCTGCAGAGCTGGCACTGTATCTTCTTCTTCCGAGCAGGGATGTTTCCGGTGTTCAAGGTCGAGTGGCACATCTCACTGACCTGGATGCCCCCTTTTTATACTGTTTTTTGTCCCTTTGGATTGGTCTCTGTTTGTATCCTTCATTTGCATGAAGGTTAAGGCGCTGATTGGTTCTTAAGGGTTTTGTCCAGGCTGGCTCGTTGCTTGGGGGGGATGCACTTTACTTAGGTGTAACACAGTACCCCTTTTATAATATAATAACCAAACCTTTTAACAGTACATGCATTATTAACATAACAATTATTAACTATTTAACAATATTACTATTAACTGTATAACAGTTTCTAACCTATTTTTGACACAGGCATTAATGATGAAAGGAACAGGAAAATCCACATTGTTATTAATGAATGGCTTAAGGGCTGGTGCCATCAGCGGAATTTTGGGCTTTTTGATCATGGGGAAACTTTTATGGTGCCAGACCTGCTTGAGTCAGATAGGCTCCATCTAAAAAGGGCAAAAGGATTCTAGCCCATGAGTTGGCAGGGCTGATTGAGAGGGCTTTAAACTGGGTTTGAAGGGGAAGGGGATAAAACCAGGCTCCCCAGAGATGAGGCCAAGGGTGGTAAGCCAGAGTCAGGGGTGAAATCAGCAGCCTTCTTCTTGCAGCTGGTGAGTGAGACTACCAGTGGTGGAGCTTTGCTAGACCACTGTTTAAAAAGACAGAAGGGCTGTATGGGGAATTATAGGAGGGAACTGGGTTGTGAGCTGTAAAACCTGCCTACAGAGGCACATGGCAGAACAAAGGAGCACATGGCAGCACAGAGAGGCTTGTCAGCGACGGACCCTGGGGGTGGAATATAGCAGAAGTTGAGTGTAATTTTGATAATAATTCTTAGATGTGTCTTCACAGACATCCATCAGCTGGCCAGTTTGAATATGGACAATTCTTTAAGCCACTTAAAGTTGTGACCGCCTCTGTGATCCACACTTAAGAATAGACAAACTCCCACCCCAAGCTCTCTCTCGTTTCCGGCGCTGGGACAGGTGGCTGCAGGCCCCGTGCAGGGGCCAGCAGGCCCGGCCAGGCCCTGCTTGGGCCAGGCCGGGCCGGGCCACAGCCAGCCTGGAGCCATGGGCCTGTTCCAGCCATGGAACCCCCCCCCCCCCCCCCCCCCCCCCACTGCCTTGCCGTGGGCGGCCAGAGCAGCTTGGAACCCCCCCCTCTCCACTGCGGCCAAGATTTCAGCAAAGCAGCACCTCTGTCCGGCAGGGGTCAGGTGACCAACAGCGATAAGCCACATTCCAGCTGCAAGGCCGAGGTGAGATGAACCCTTTTATTGCTGTGAAGAGCTGAAAACCTGAGGGAAGAGAGAGAGGAGATGCTTAAAGCTGAAATTCTGTTGTGAAGCTATGATATATCAGAGTATCCCGTTGTAATTTCATGAAGATATGGGGGGTGGAGTGTTCAACTCGTAAGCAAAAGCACCTGCGCTGAGATAGGCAGATGCTGACGCAGCTGTAATTTCATGAGAAGTTTGGACAGAGAGAGATGAACCAGATGAGGACTTTTGCTCCAAAGAGGAAAGGAGAAAAACCTCAATTCCTAGAGATGCTCCCAGAGATAGTCTTGAAGATAAGAAAGACCCTTTGCTCCCAGGGAAGGAGAAGGGCCTCTGTTTTTTTGTTTCTGAACGGCTCAACCTTAAAATTGTACCCCAAAAAACTTCAAGAGTGGACCCTTGAAAGCAGTTGCGGGAAAAGCTGCAAGTCGGGGGAAGGGACTCACATCGCAAGCAGAGAGACTCCTCTTCCTAAATGGACTGAACAATATTTGGAAGTGGGCGGCTGTCTCATTGTGATACTGTTTTCATAGCACGAGCAAAAAGAGACTTCTCTTTCTAAATGGACTGAACAAGGTTATTATGCATGTGGTAAACAGACTGAACATCTTAAGGGTTGTCTTTTTACATTGTCAGTGGGAGAAGGGAGGAAGGTGGGGGGAGGAGGAGAGTTCTGAAGGTGGTATAATTTTTTTTTTCTTTTCTTCTTTTAGGTCTGTTAATAAACTTCTTTATACTCTTTTCAAGTTGGTGCCTGCTTTGCATTTCTCCTAATTCTTATCTCACAGGAGATAAACAGTAATGAGTATTTTAGACCAAACCAGTACATGGGGGTCAGCGGCTCTGACCCAGGAAGAGATGACCTGTCCGGGGAGATGGTCCTGAAATGAATCGCCTTCCCGAGGTCCAGTGTCTTCCTCTCAGATGCTGGCAGAGGGTCCCTTGCAGCGGCTGTCAGCTCTTTAGTGATTATCAGCTCGTGATTTCAGCTCAGCTCTGCAGGGCAGCCTCTAGGCTAAACCAGACCAGAGAGAGACGAGAAGGCTCTTGTGGCTGGTTCCGCACGAAGGTAGTTTTATTATGGGTCCCCTCCGGCGAAGGGGGAAGCCAGGGGCAGGCTCTTATCTAGAGGGGCTCGAGAGAGCTTGCCTTTATAGGGATACAGGGGATCAGTAGGCGACCAATGGGTTACAGAGGGTCTGGGACAGACCAATGGGTTGCAGAAAGATCTGCATAGTGTCTTCCAAAGGATTGTGGGTCCACCTTTCCTCGCCATGATCCAAGAAGTGGTTGCCTTTCCAGGGAGTCCTGCTGGGCGATTGCGAAATCTCTTGTCTCAGCAGAGATCCCTCCAGGGCAAGGGCTGGGCATACCCCACACCCCAGACCCCAAGGTCCTCTCCAGAACACATTCTGTAAACTAAGATAAGATCTTGTGGGGTATACACAGCCCCTGCCCTGGAGGGACGTCTGCTGAGATAAAGAGAGTGCTTAACCTACCAGCAGAACTCCTCTGGAAAGGCAGCTACTTTTCAGTTACGGCGAGAAGAAGACAAACCCAGAATCCTCTGGGAGACCCTATGCAGATCCTTTGAAACCCATTGGCCCTTACCCTCTGACACCCACCCCCTGTATCCCTAGAAGAGCTAGCCCCCTGCCCCTGCGATGGCAGAGAGAGCTTGTCCCTGGCCTCCCCTTTGCCGGACTAATAAAGCTACCTTGTGGGGAACAGAGATACGGGCCTGTCGTCTCTCTCTCCCTGGTCTGGCTTGGAGGCTGCCCTGCAGAGCTGAGCTGAAATCATGAGCTGACAATCACTAAAGAGCTGACAGCCTTTGCACGGGCCCTCCAGCTAGCAGCTGAGGGAAGACACCCGGCCTCGGGAAGATGATCTCTTTCGAGACCATCTCTCTGGACTGGTCACAGCTCCCTGGGTCAGAGCTACTGACCCCACACCAGCTGCCATAGAACCATCCAGGGGAAGGCTCCTTGGGGAGGGGGACTCACTCGAGCCTCTCATTGGGGAATCTTTGATAGATATGCTAATTAGTAAAACCTATAATGTTATCCCAGATCTTTTGGGGTGCTTTTTTGCGGGGTGCATTTCGGTGCATTTGACCTGGACATGTGCACCTAAGGATCCTTAAAATAAATACCATGGTAAAATCCCTTTTCCCCTTCTAACTGTGTATGACTCTTGATTTTAAGACCAGGAAAAGGCATCACTGCCCCCGTGCAGCAGCCCAGATGGGTTTACCCCTGCGTTGCCAGTCAGTCTTCTTCCATTGCTGTAGCTACCATCCAGGAGTGAGTATAGAGATAGACTACAGGCCACTTTTCTTGTTCAGCAATCTTTGGGGCAAGTTGGATGGCTTTCACTTCTGCAAATTGGCTTGACTTACCTCCTTCAGTGGCCTCAACAACTTCTTGTGTGGTACTTCACACAGCAGCTTTCTACTTCCAATGGTTTCTTATTGGGGCCCTCCCCCGCCATGTGGTCCTGGGAGAGGGGCCCTGGCGGGGAGACACGGGGTTTCCCTGCTCCCTGGTCAGCTTCGTTCCCCATTGGTTGTTTTGTGTTCCCCTGCGTGGGCAAGGACCCTTGGGTCCCGTGATTGCCTCAGTTCCTTGGCAGAGCTCCAGCCATGCGGCTGGAGAAATAAACATCTCTCTGAAACATCTATCAAGAATTGGTCTATATATATTTATTTTCCATGGGCCTCGTTGATTGATACGCATGTTGCAGTTTCCCCACCGTAACAAATGGTGGTAAATGCGGGCAAGACATCGATCCCTAAGGACAGCGACTGATTTGTGAGTAAACTCTAGATTTGTCTTCTTGTTTTCATTTTGCTGTTCCATCTCTAAATTATGGAGGAACCATGGAAAGACTCTTGGCTCTCCGAGCCGCATGTGGACATTTATCTTTAACTTGAAAAGATTCTTGAACAACGATTTGTAAATTTTAGCTTAATTCAAGCTCAAAAGGATCTGAAACAATTCCTGGCATGGTTGTTTAAGAACTTCTTCTACGTTTCTTGGGATTTAATTCTTACCAAAGACTTTTGGAAGACCGTTTGGACACAGTTAATTTCTGAGTCAAAATATATGCCGATGGAAGAATATTTTCGTGAATATTATTTAATTACCGAGACTGTTGAACAATGCCAGTTGTGTCCTTGCGAAGTTAAAACTGCTTCAGGGACCGTGCGACCCAGGCCATGTGGACCGAGCGCTCTGCGAGCAGCAGCGAGGCAATTCCAGCATGCGGGCGGAGCAACGCAAGCTGCAGTGTCAGCAGCAGAGCGGGGTGCGGCCGGAGCGGTGCAACCCGACGATGCCCGCCCCGCCCTGCGCAGCGCATGGTGGAGCGAGCCCCGTGAACGCCCGACTGAGAGGGGCGCTGTGCGGGTGGCGGCTGGCGGCGATGGCAGTGGAGCGGAGCCACGCCTAGCCAAAACATGTGCTGGAGCAGGGCACGGGGGGGTCGTCGCTCTGGGGCCCGGCTGAGACGTGGGTGCGGCCCCAGGCAGTGGCAGTGCAGCTGAGAGCAGAGGCGGCGGCGGGCGGGGAGCTGAGAGGCACGGCCCAGCCTGGCCTGGGCGGCCCCAAATGCAACCCCGGGAAGAGCGCTCAGGCATGAGCAACCCCAACAGCCCCAGCAGCCCTGCCAGCTCCAACGCGGGAGCAACCGAAAGCGAAAGAGAAAGCAAAAATGCAGCGAGACAGAAAACAGCAGCCACTCGGAAAAAGGAAAAAATCACCATAGCTAAGGTTTTAGGAATAGTAAAATGGTATAATATTAAACAAAATTATGGTTTTATAACAAGATGTGACAACCAAGAAGACATATTCGTTCATAGAACTGCTATTAAAAAGAATAACCCTAAAAATTACCTGCAAAGTGTAGGAGATGGGGAAGTTGTACAACTTGATATAGTACAAGGAAAGAAGGGTATACAAGCAGCGAATGTTACTGGGCCTGGAGGTATTCCAGTCAAAGGCAGCCGTTATGCACAAAATTATAAACAATATCCATCCCATCAACTTCCCTACCCACAACCTACTTTCCCCTTTTACCCTATACCCAATATGAACCCTTTCCTAAGTTTACCCCATCCCCAGTTTATTCCTAATCCATTTTTCACCCCATGGCTTCCCTATACAATTCCCTTTCCCTACAACTCCTCTCCGATGCCCAGGGGGGGATGAAAAGGGGGAGGGAAGAAATTAAACCCTCTCCTACCTCAGTTTCCCCACAAAGCATGCTCAGAGAGTCCTGTCTCCCTTCTGTCAGCCTTAAGATGTTCCAAAGAATCTGTTTGGACATTTAAAGACTCAGGAGGGTGGCTTGTTTTGCTTTGAAACTGTTCTTGTTATCTCATGTTTATCCAGTTGTTTTCAATGTTAAGTTTTAAAAATAAACAGGTGAAATGTTGGGGCCCTCCCCCTGCCATGTGGTCCTGGGAGAGGGGCCCTGGTGGGGAGACACGGGGTTTCCCTAGCCCCGGTCATCCTCGTTCCCCATTCGTTGTTTTGTGTTCCCTTGCGTGGGCAAGGACCCTCGGGTCCCGTGATTGCCTCAGTTCCTCGTCAGAGCTCCAGCCATGCGGCTGGAGAAATAAACATCTCTCTGAAACATCTATCAAGAATCGGTCCATATATATTTCTTTTCCACTGGCCTCATTGATTGATATGCATGTTGCAGTAATCCGCACTGTAACAGTTTCTTACCACACAGCAGGATCCATCACTAAACAGAGCATATTGCCTTTCATCTTCTGATAACTCATTGTATCGTGGTGCCTCTTGGGCACAAGCTACCGCCTCAGGCAATGCTCCAAAATCTCTGCCTTCTGGCCAGTTCATGATCTCTTCCAGCATTCCTGGGTGGGTGGGGTTCCCCAGTCAAGCCCAACACGTGATCAAAACTACCCTCTTACTCCATGTAGCACTGGTTGCATAATGTGTAGAGGGGATATTGCCTTTAAACATCCAGCATAGCACAGGCAATCGTGCTGCCAAGAGGAGATATGCTTCTGTATCAACAACTTCTGAAGTAACTTGAACCCCCTCATATGCTGCCAATATCTCTTTTTCAGTTGTAGTGTAGTGGGCTTCTGATACTTAAAATCCCTGGCTCAATAACACTGGTGTGCAAGCAGTAGCCAAAACACTGGTGTGTTATCAACACCTTTCTAGCTACCAATACAAAGCATAGCACTGTAAGGGCTGCTGTGGGGAAAATTACCTCCACCTCAACTAGACCAAATACAATATAGATTTGGTTTTACTAATACTAGCTTTGTAGTAGTCTGTAATAAAGAAATTCTTAGAAACACAGTTCTCCATGTTCTTGTGCATTACAGAATCTTGAGAACCCCACAGTCATGATATCTACACACCTGCAGGACAGGTAACCCTCATACAGTGAGACTGTGACTGCTACACTATCATGGGCAAAACAGACTCTACTTGGAGAAGATTAATTTAATTTACTGACATTTGATAACAGAGTAGGAAAGACAGAAACAAAGACAAAACCTAAGATCACCTGCCGCCCATCCTCCACAGCAAAGCTGAGCATGGGAAGAAGGGGGGTAGAGGTGTTTTTAGTTTTGTTTTTATTTCTCACTATCCTGGTCTCGTATTAAGTGACAAAAAATTAAATTAACTTTCTCTGAGCAGAGTCTGTTTTGCCCGTGATGGTAACTAGTGAGCGATCTCCCTGCCCTTTTCTCAACCCACAAGCTTTTTCATCATATTTTCTACCCCTGTCTTGCTGAGAAGGGGGAGTGAGAATATTTGGTGAGCACCTAGCAGCCAGCCATGGTCAAAACACCCAAGGTAATAAGAAAAGGAAGAAGCCTTATACAAGAATATACAGGGACAAAAACCTGACAAATTATAGGGGACGCAGGCAAAAGAACCACATCTGGTCAGTCACACTAACTGATGAGGGTGTGAGAATGTTTATTCCAGCAAGGTTATCTGGTCAGGAACCTTGTCAATTGGAAATCTATGGTAAAAATGGGGAAACCAAAAACAAAGTATACAGAGACACAGACCTGACAGAACAAACATGGAGACAATGACAAGAAACAAACCTCTCCAGTCACACTAATTAATGGACTATCAAAAAACTACAGCCATCACCTTCAGGAAGATCAGCATGGACTTTGCAACTGATAAGATGTTAAACCAAGGGCAATCCCAGACACCAAACATGGAGGGATGTGAGAACTGATAGAACTATGCAAAATGATGAAGGGACTTGGGAGGGGAAGGAGAAGCAGGGAGAGACAAAGAGGGGGGATAGACAGAAAGGGAGATAAAACACAAAACAGGCCAGTCACAGGTAAAAATGGGCCAGTCTGTATGGTTGTCTGGCTGAGCCCTGTGCCTGATCACTGCAGTCTGTCCTATTTTCTTATATTTTCTTTTTATATACTTTCTTAACTATCGCCCTGCTTAATCTCACTCTCTGTCCTCTGTGTATGTGTTGTGGCTTAACCCCAACTGGCAACAAAATACCACACGCAGCTGCTCGCTCACTTCCCCCCCACCCTCATTGTGATGGGAAGGAGAATCAGGAAAGAAAAGAAAATTAAACTCATGGGTTGAGATAAGAACAGTATAATAATTGAAACAAAGTAAAATATAATAATGATGGTAATATGGTAATACTAATACTACTGCTAATAGTTGTAATAAAAACGAGATGGAGACAGGAAGGTAAAACCCGAGAAAAAAAGTGATGCACTGATGCAGTCCAGTGCCTTAATTGTGTCTCCCCTGAAGGGGGAGGCTTTTTAGAGTCTTTGGCAGGAGTCAGAGACGAACGAGACTTTTAGCCTTCTCTTTCTTCTGTAGTTGTTTATTAAGTCTTACCAGCAAAATACAAGCCACTGTCGTGACTCAGACATAGCATGAAGTAGAGAATGCAAGAAAAGCCAAATTATCAAGATTACACAGTCCTTTTAAAGGTAAATCACCCAATGAAAACTTAAAATGAAAGATATTTTCACTTTTCTACCAATGCCTAATAAATTGTCTGGTCACGCAGAGAGGAACTGTGGAATTCTTTATCCAATCATCCCAGACTACTTCTACCGCAAAATGTGGAGTAGATGAAGAAGAAGGTCTGGAGAAAAACAACAATCCTCCATTTTGACATTTTTTACTTTTATCTACTAACTATATTAATAAACCCAAAACCTCTGAATTTTTCACCCTGTGATAATCTTACATAGTATCCTATCACCTAGTTCACACCAGTGTAGATTCTAATTCTTCCCAGAGGCGAGGGGTGGAGAATGTCATAGGTTAGCAAGCTAAGTCTTGGGAGTGATGTTCTTCTTACAGCTTCCTCTATGACCTGATAGAACCTATCAGCTGGCCAGTTTGAATATGGACAATTCTTTAAGCCACTTAAAGTTGTGACGGCCTCTGTGATACACACTTAAGAATAGTAAACCCTGAGGCAGAGGCTCTCTCTTGTTTCCGGTGCTGGGACAGGTGGCTGTGGGCCCCGTGCAGGGGCCAGCGGACCCGGCCCAGGCCCTGCTCAGGCCAGGCCGGGCCGAGCCACGGCCATCCTGGAGTCGATGGGCCCTGTTCCACCTGCGGAAACTCCCCACAGCCTTGCTGTGGGCAGCCGGAGCAGCTGGGCTCCCTCCTCTCTCCACTGCGATAAGCAACATTCCAGCTGCAAGGCCTAGGTGAGATTAACCCTTTTAGTGCTGTGAAGAGCTGAAAACCTGAGGGAAGAGAAAGAGGAGATGCTTAAAGCTGAAATTCTGTTGTGAAGCTATATGTCAGAGAACCCATTGTAATTTCATGAAGATATGGAGGGTGGAGTGTTCAACTCTTGCTTGTTAGCAAAAGCACCTGCGCTGAGATAGGCAGATGCTGAAGCAGCTGTAATTTCATGAGAAATTTGGACAGGGAGAGATGGAAGCCATGAGGACTTTTGCTCCACATGGGAAAGGAGAAGACCTCAGTTCCTAGAGATGCTTCCAGAGATAGTCCTAAAGATGAAGATGAAGAAGACCCTTTGCTCCCAGGGAAGGAGAAGGGCCTCTGTTCTTAGAGATGAAATGTTCCCAGAGATGGGTAAAGAGAACTTTTTTTTCTGAACGGCTCAACCTTAAAATTTTACCCCAAAAACCTTCAAGAGTGGACCCTCGAAAGCAGTTGTGGGAAAAGCTGCAAGTCGGGGAAAGGGACTCACATGCGAGCAGAGAACCAACCCGGGCGGCTGTCTCGTTGTGATACTGTTTTCATAGCATGAGCAAGAGAGACTCCTCTTCCTAAATGGACTGAACAAGGTTATTATGGAAGTGGCAAACAGACTGAACATCTTAAGGTTTGTCTTTTTACATTGTCACTGGGAGAAGGGAGGAAGGTGGGGGGAGGAGAAGAGTTTTAAAGGTGTGGTATAATTTTTTTTTCCTTCTTTTAGGTCTGTTAATAAACTTCTTTATATTCTTTCGAGTTTGGTGCCTGCTTTGCATTTCTCCTAATTCTTATCTCACAGAAGATAAACAGTAAAGAGTATCTTGGACCAAACCACTACACTAAATTGGTGTTTCCGCCCGGTTGCAAACCCAATCCGCTACAGTAGGCAATTTTCTCCATGGACAAAGGTCAAAAACGTTGTTGTCCAGGGGGGTAGAACCCTTCAAAACAGGCAGGGAAATATTCTCTGCATTCTGGGTTCCCAAAATGCACAATACAAATGCTCACCACCCACTGACCTAGCAGCAATTGCCCCCTTCTGGCTAACTCCCCCCACTTTACTCACTGAGCATGGTGTTCTATAGTACAAAATATCCCTTTGGGCAGTTGTCTTGGTTTGAAAGACACATGCCTGCCAAGAGAGGCGGGAACCTCCCTTGAAATGGAAAATATGACCTCCTTCCCTCCGAATTATTATAACTTTGAAATTAAGGGGATTTCAGACAAAGATATGGGAAAAGGAATAACAGTTCTTTACTAGTATCTATATGGATAACAAGGCAGACAAACAACCACAACGGCAGCAACAACACCAAAACCAGAAACCAAGTAGCAGTCTTCTTTTGGCTGTCAAGCACTTTCCCTTTTGGTGTAGTTACGGTTGCAGCTGGCGTGGGTGCTGTGGCTCCCGGCCAAGCAGGGCAGGTGCGATGATTCTCCCGTGGCTGCAGGGAGCCCTGTGGCGCGAGTTTGGTCGTCTCTCTGCATGCAGAAATGGCGGTGCAGCTGGCAGAAGAGATGGAAAAAATGGCTTCCTTTACAAACCCCCAGGCGCAGTCCATCCTGGTGCCCCTCTGGGTAGCAAAAGGAGCTGTAGCAGGGACCTCGGAAGCAGCAAGCTGGAACAGCAGGGACAAGGAAAATCCCAGAGTGGTAGACAAGATGTATCAGAAACTCCACAGTTGTAGCTGGAACTGCGGGACGTCCTGGCAGGCAGGGGGTGCGGGGGCTACAGTGTAGCAAAAAAAACCAGAGCAGTCGTGGAAAAAATGGCGGGGGCTGGGCAGTGGCAGCCCGGCTCCCGAACGCGGCAGGGAGAGGCTCCCTTGGAGGGGGAAGGGGCAGGCTCGGGATCCCAGGGTTTTCCCTGAGGCACCCGAGCAGATGGAGAAGCGTCCTTTGTTTGGTGAGGTAGGATGTTAATAAGGTCCCAGTACAATGGCCACTCTTACTAGCAGAGCTCCACTCACGGAAGAAGAAAAGCAGCAGGAGATGGAACCCCGCAGTGGTGGCGAATTCTTTCCACAGTGTCATAGGTTAGCAAGCATAGTCCCGGAAGGGATATCCTTGCTAAGGGGTGCTTACAGCTTCCTGTGGGACCCGATAGAACCTATCAGCTGGCCAGTTTGAATATGGACAATTCTTTAAGCCACTTAAAGTTGTGACCGCCTCTGTGATACACACTTAAGAATAGACAAACTCCCACCCCAAGCTCTCTCTCGTTTCCGGCGCTAGGACAGGTGGCTGCAGGCCCCGTGCGGGGGCCAGCGGGCCCGGCCAGGCCCTGCTTGGGCCAGGCCGGGCCGGGCCACGGCCAGCCTGGAGCCATGGGCCTGTTCCAGCCATGGAACCCCCCCCCCCACTGCCTTGCCGTGGGCGGCCAGGGAGGCTCGGAACCCCCCCTCTCCACTGCGGCCAAGATTCAGCAAAGCGGCACCTCTGTCCGGCAGGGGTCAGGTGACCAACAGCGATAAGCCACATTCCAGCTGCAAGGCCGAGGTGAGATGAACCCTTTTAGTGCTGTGAAGAGCTGAAAACCTGAGGGAAGAGAGAGAGGAGATGCTTAAAGCTGAAAGTCTGTTGTGAAGCTATGATATATCAGAGTATCCCGTTGTAATTTCATGAAGATATGGGGGGTGGAGTGTTCAAGTCATAAGCAATAGGCAGATGCTGCCGCAGCTGTAATTTCATGAGAAGTTTGGACAGAGATGAACCAGATGAACCAGATGAGGACTTTTGCTCCAAAGAGGAAAGGAGAAAAACCTCAATTCCTAGAGATGCTCCCAGAGATAGTCTTGAAGATAAGAAAGACCCTTTGCTCCCAGGGAAGGAGAAGGGCCTCTGTTTTGTTTGTTTCTGAATGGCTCAACCTTAAAATTGTACCCCAAAAAACTTCAAGAGTGGACCCTTGAAAGCAGTTGCGGAAAAAGCTGCAAGTCGGGGGAAGGGACTCACATCGCAAGCAGAGAGACTCCTCTTCCTAAATGGACTGAACAATATTTGGAAGTGGGCGGCTGTCTCGTTGTGATACTGTTTTCATAGCACGAGCAAAAAGAGACTTCTCTTTCTAAATGGACTGAACAAGGTTATTATGGAAGTGGTAAACAGACTGAACATCTTAAGGGTTGTCTTTACATTGTCAGTGGGGGAAGGGAGGAAGGTGGGGGGAGGAGGAGAGTTCTGAAGGTGGTATAATTTTTTTTCTTTTTTCCCTTTCTTCTTTTAGGTCTGTTAATAAACTTCTTTATATTCATTCAAGTTTGGTGCCTGCTTTGCATTTCTCCTAATTCTTATCTCACAGAAGATAAATAGTAATGAGTATTTTAGACCAAACCACTACACACAGCAACCGCAGCCTGTTTCCCTTTCGAATGCCGAGAGAGCAAGAAAGCTAGGAGCTGCACCCAACCCCCTTCCCCCAGCCCAAATCTCACAATATTTCCGCCCTTCCCAAAGAAACCTCCAGGTAAAAGAGAGAGTAGCCAGCTGCACCCCTGCCCTGAGTTGACAACTTCTTTTGTCTCTCTTAAGTACCCAGTCATTATTGTCTCCTAGCAACGTATGGGAGAAAATTCCCTGAGAGAAAGAAACAAAAGGAAAAAATCCTAAACCCCAAAAGCAGTTCAAGTCAGCTGTCTGGAGTATGCTCCTCCCAGTTTCTTATGCAGCTCCTCCCTGGCAGAGCATGAGACACTGAAAAGCCCTTGACTCAGGGTAAGCACTGCTCAGCAACTGAATCACCCCAAACCGGGCCAGGAGACACTTCAGAGAAAGTCAGAGAAGCGGGTATTTGCTTTATTCGGCGCGCCGGGTGTGGGGGATTGTTCCTCCGAACACACACACCAGCACTTCCTACAACACAGTATTATGGGTAAAATTCATGAATATTCATCACATTCCTTGGGATAGGAGTGGTTATACAAATTACTTCTCAGAAGTCATTAGCATATATTAGCATATGTGCCAAGCATGCGCTGTGTACCCTGGTGGTCGCACTGAGGAAGGCTCCTCTTCTTCCTCGGGGGTCTTTCTGATAAAGGCTAGTAGTCATCCTCACAATGCACTTTTCACCTTTCTTTCCAGAACATGCGTAGTCCTTCGTCGGATGATTTGGCAGTTTTTTTGTGCTGGTTTCAACAAAATCCTGTTTCTCTTATCTTGACAAGATTAAGGTGAATCCTGCTTCTTAGGCTTGTGATTAACATTTGCTGTCTCTTAATAGTTAACTCGTTCTTACATGAGTTAACTATTGATCATCCTCTCACAACAACCAAAACATCAGTGTGTTATCAGCATTATTCTCATACAGAATCCAAAACACAGCACTGTACCAGCTACTGAGAAGAAAATTAATTCTATCCCAGCGGAAACTAGGACAGTATGTGTGCTGCAAGGAACAGGTGCCAGCTGCTGGTGAGACCCATGTGTGCATGAGTGAAATTTGGTGTCCAGCTACTGGAGTCAAACTGGGGGGTATAGGCACCCTGGGTTTTGGCTACCATCCAGCCCTACCTAAGAAGGCTCAGAGAATGTTCCAGTGTCTCCCCACTGTTATAAATAAAGTATGTAATTCGTGCTATTATATATAAAACTGGAATGTAATCAGACCATGTAGAGACAAAGTTTCAAACCCCCCCCCCCACCACCATCTTGGCTGAGAGAAAAATTTCACAACACCAAAAGAAGTTCCTCACAATAAGTGAGGATTCCACCTAGGTGGGGTTGGATCTTATCACCAGGACATTTGCACTATGACGACTTGATTACCACCTTCTGGTATCTACATCTCATCTGATAAGGAATCGGACATTCCGGGAACTAAAAATAACTGTTCCAGGAACCCAAGATGGCCCATCCATCAGCAGAAATGACCCACTCATCACCCAGGATGGACGATTCATCAGACCCAGGAAAGGCTTTGTGCAGCCCAATTCCGGGACAAGAAAACTTCATGAATACAAGAAGAATAGAATTAATTCGGACTTCACCCAAAAACTGTATAAGAAGGGACCAGTCGAAGCAGCAGTCATGAACTTGGGAGGTTTGGTGCGATAGAGATCAGATCTATGCGTGTTCTCCCAGCTCCGACCCCGGGCTCGGAGCTGCTTTTCTCGATCGTGGCTTTTGAAACCGATATTTCGGTCACATAATAAATGTCATTTCTTTATAAATTTTGATTGGGCAATTTTGTTTATCTCACCACTCTAATTGTAAATAATTTCTTCCTCATGTCCCATCTAAATCTACCCTCTTTCAGTTTAAAACTATTGCCCATTGTCCTGTCACTACAGGCCCTGGTAAAAAGTGTGTTTCCATCTTTCTTAGAGGCCCCCTTTAATACTTGAAAGGCCACAATAAGGTATCCCCTTCTCTTATCCAGGCTGAACACCACCAGCTCTCTCAGCCTTTCCTCATAGGAGTGGTGTTCCAGTCCGAACACCACCAACTCTCTCAGCCTTTCCTCATAGGAGTGGTGTTCCAGTTCTCTGATCATTTTTGTGGCCATCCTCTGGACCTGCTCTAACAGGTCTATGTCTTTCTCATGCTGGGGACCCCAGAGCTGGACACAGTCCTCCAGGTGGGGTCTCATGCAAGCAGAGTAGAGGGGCAGAATCATCTCCCTTTTTTGCAGCCCAGGATACTATTGGCTTTCTGGGCTGCAAGTGCGCATTGCCCCCTTATGTCCAATTTTTCATCCACCAGTATCCCCAAGTCTTTCTCACTCAATCCATTTATCCCCCAGCCTATACTGATATTGGGGTTTGTCCTGACCGAAGTCCAGGACCTTGCACTTGGCCTTGGTGAACTTCATGAGGTTTCCATGAGTCCAATCCTCAAGCCTGTCAGGGTCCCTCTGGATGGCATCCCTTCCTTCCAGTGAATCAACTGCGAATCACTCAGTTTGGTGTAATCTGCAAACCTTCTGAGGGTGCATGCAATCCCACTATCTATGTCATTGATGAAGATATTAAATCATATTGGTCCTGGTATGGACCCTGGAGGGACACCACTCATTACTGGTTTCCCCTTGGACATTGAGCCTTTGACTTACTGCTTTGGATGGGGTCATCCAGCCAGTTCCTTATCCATCGAAGAGTTCATCCATCAAACCCATGTCTCTCCAATTTAGCAGTGAGAATGTTGTGGGGGACCATGTCAGAGGCCTTACAGATCTCCAGGTTGTGAGGAATGAGACAACTCTTACTTAAAAATTAAAACAATTTATTAAAAACGGAAAAGTGAAAAAAAATTAAAAATTTGGGATCCTATGGCTCGGTAGATGGTATGCCCCAGGAGCGCAGGGATTAGAGATCTTCAGGCTTAGACAGCACTGAACCTCTGGTGGAAGAACTTGCAGTGCTGGGCTGACTTTTAGCTAATCCAAAAGTCAAAGGTAAAAATTATTAAAGGTTCCTTAAAAGGAGTAAGGCTTACCCAGCACTGACCTCTACCTCAGCAAAGCTGGAGAGAGAAAAAAAAGGGGCGTGTCTTTCTCTGGCTCGTTGTTTTATAGTGCCTTTGCTCCGCCCACAGCCCACCCCTTAGGTTTAAGGTGATTTGTGTTTTCCCTTTGACAGATTATCTCTGTCCACCAATGGCTCATCCTTGTCATAGGGGTGGTATTAGTTGAGATAAGGGTCATTAAAATTCAGGTTGCCATGGAGCTTACTTACAGGGTAATGGCTGTGGGGGCTGGGCTGTTTGTTGGAACTGGGGTTTTGAAATTTGCCTTGGAACCAAAGTACAAGTAAAAACACCTAAAAAAGTACTAAAATACATCCAACATCTTAAAACACTTTTAAAAGTATACAGTAAACACAGGAAAGATAACTCTTATGGTGTACAAGTGATTAATGGAACTTAATTTTTGGTACCTGGGCTGATGGGTTAATTTTAACATTCAATTTAAAAATATTTAACTCAAAATTAATTAATTAAAGCACTTAATATGCAAGGACCAAGCACAAATAGGGATTTCATGTATGACAAGGTAGATGATCTTCATACTTCTTCCCTTTTCCACTGATGCAGTCAATCAATCATAGAAGGCTACTAGATTAGTCAGGCATGATATAGTCTTCCTGAAGTCATGTTGTCTAATCACTCGATTTACTCATGTCTCCAATCAGTATCTCCTTACTGACACATGCTGGTCTTCTGCCTTCTTTGCCTTATGTCTTACATGTGGGAATTGAGAGCTCTTGTGCTCTAAGAAAAATGTCCTTGGAGAGCTGCTAGCTCTGTTCAGCTCCATCGTACCTGAGGGCAGTTTCTCAGGGGGTCTGTATTGGGTTTGCATGGCCAGATTTTGACCGGGGGGGGGGGTAAAGGGGTGGCTTCCATGAGAAGATGCCAGAAGCTTCCTCCATGTCCAGACAGCTCCAAAGACAGATGTGCCGCTGGTCAAGGCTGGGCCAATCAGAGAAGGTAGTAACAACTCTGTGATAACATATTTAAGAAGAAAAAAAATTATTGAGCAGGTGTAATTGTGCTCAGAGTAGAGAGGAGTGAGATTATGTGAGAGGAACAACTCTGCAGACACCAAGGTCAGTGGAGGGGCAGGAGGTGCACTTCAGGCGACAGAGCTGAGATTCCTCTGCAGCCCATGGTGAAGACCATGGTGAAGCAGATGTGCCCCTGCAGCCCATGGAGGATCATGGGGATGCAGAGATACACCTGCAGCCTGTGGAGGAGACGCATGCTGAAGCAGGTGGAAGCCTGAAAGAAGGTTGTGAACCTGTGGGAAGCCCATGCTGGAGCAGGCTCCTGGCAGGGACCTGCAGACCCATGGAGAGAGGAGCCAATGCTAGAGCAGGTTTCCTGGTAAGACTTGTAACCCCGTGGGGGACCCATGCTGGAGCAGGCTGTTCTTGAAGGACTGCATTCCATGGAAAAGTGGCCCATGTTGGAGCAGTTTGTGAAGAACTGTGGCCCATGGGATGGACTCATGCTGGAGAAATTCATGAAGGACTGTCCTCTGTGGGAGGAACCCCACACTGAAGCAGGGGAAGAACAATGTGTGATGAATTGACTGTAACCCCCCTTCCCTGTTGTAGTGGATTGATCTATGACTTGGGCTCCATTCCATCCGGATGGGTGCTCAGGACAGGAGAAGCAGCACACTTCATCAATGGGCATTGACACCGGCCTGGCTCGGGTCATCATCGCATTCTCCTTGCTATCCCCAAAATTCATTCTTCATTGGTTCATGTCATTCCTGCTACTTTACTTCCTGCAACATACAACTTACACCACAGATTCTTTTTCCCGAAAGGTTAAATCTCCTTGAGGCACACACTGGGTCTCCCCATCTCTCCAGGGTAACCCAAAATGTTATTGTATTCCATATCTATCTATGCCCAAAATTGTTACTGTCTCTTTAAGACCCTGCAGCAGGAAAACAGAACTGCAGAGCAGGGGCTGGGGAGTGCCCCAGGCTTCTTAAATTCGTAGCATGCAGGGAGAGCTCTCTCTCTCTTTCTTTCGCCTCTTGGCTTTTTCTTGCCTCTTGGCTCTACTTGCAACAGTAGCAACTCAAGAAGCTGCATTTCACAATCAAAAACTGTTTCAGAGTGAATTTTGCAACACCTGCCTGCAGCCATGGCATTGCACCAAGATGAGTGGAACAGAGCAAACCCTCTCCATGCAGTCACCCCAGCCTGCCAGCAGCACCCAGTCGAAGCGAGAAAGCACAGTCCGAGTTGCCCCAGCCAGCTGCCTTGCTGTCTTCTGCTGATAGGAAGGTGAAGTCCCTCCACGAGTTCTAGTCCTTGACCGAGTACTAGCTGCCAGAATTCCCCAGCTGCATTTGTCAATGGAGCTGCCACCACTGGAGAGACTGGGGAAGGGGCAGGAAAGGAGGATGGCTGCTGCCATTTTCTCTTTGTCTCTCTACACATGGTCGCCCGTGGCAGGTGCCATCTTGGGGAAGGGGTCACTCTTCCATTTTGCATTTCTCTTTGTTCCTGGGGAGTCCATGAGATTTCGGCAACTTTGTAGTTAGTGAGTATTACTCATATTCTGATTGTTGCTATTTTTAGGTTCGTGGAATACACACAGCTTTTTACCAGCGAGCGCTCGTAGTTTAATGCCTTGGAAAGCCCCGAGCAGCCTAGAGGGGTAGCACGGGCAATCTAGCATTTCAGTAGCTCTGAAAGCGGCAAATGATAGCTGCAAAGCTAATACCACCAGTAGAAGCAAAGAGGGAGAAATATAGCCTTCGGTTTGCCGAATTCCTGCAGTTAGAAGCTTTCAGAGACAGACATGCAGATGTTGCTTGCAGAAGGGATGCAAGCCAAAGAGGGCGGGCCCCCTCTCGGGTCCTTCTTTTCTTTGGAAAATTCTCTTGAGTGTTTGATGGGCACGTTCAACAATGCCTTGTCCAGTTGGGGAGTGAGGAATACCTGTAACATGTTGGACACCCCACTGCTGACGAAAGTTTTTAAACGCCTGACAGGTGTAGGCAGGTCCATTATCAGTTTTTATCTCTTCATGTATACAGAGTACAGCAAAAGCTTGGACAAGATGTTTATCAACATCCTTAGCTATTTCACCTGCATGTGCAGAGGCATACATAGCACCAGAGAAGGTATCAATAGAAACATGAACATATTTTAATCGCCCAAATTCAGGGAAATGTGTGACATCCATCTGCCACACTTCACCGCTATTAATGCCTCTAGGATTGACCCCAATGCCCAGTGATGGAAGCTGTAGCTTCTGGCAGTTGGGACATGTTTCCACTATTGCTTTTGCCTATGTCCGCGACAGGTGGAACATGAGGATAAGAGCAGGAATATTTTGATGATACATGGCATGGCTCAATTTTGCCTGTTCAAAAACCTGGGGGAGCTTTGGTAAGTCAGCTGATAAAACTATGTCTGCTGGCATAGCCAGAGCATCAGCTCTACGATTACCTTCTGCAATAAATCCTGGCAGGTTTGTATGTGACCTTACATGCATGACAAAATAGGGATGCTCTTGGTGGGAAACTAGATATATCAGCTTCGAGAGCAGATCATAAATTTTCTTGTTTGAGACTTCTTTTAGGAGAGCATGCTCAGTTCTAACAGTTACTCCAGCTACATATGCTGAGTCAGTGACCAAATTAAAGGGTTCTTTGAACCTCTCAAATGCTCTAACGATGGCTGCCAGTTCAGCTACTTGTGGTGATCCCTGGATTACCTTGATGTCAGATTCCCACTTTTGCGTCTTTGGATTTTTCCATGTAATCACTGAATTTTTACTCTTTCCTGAAGCATCGGTAAAAATGGTAATCGCATCGAGGGGTTTTCTACTTTGAATCTCTCGAGGGATGAAAGAGAATGCCAGATTAAACATTTCATCTTTTGGGTAGTGATTTGAGATTTGGCCTGAGCAACTATCTAATGAAAATTGTAAGTTCACATTATTTTGAAGCAGGTGATCTAATGTGTCAGTTGTTACAGGTAAGTAGATGCATGCAAAGTCACATCCTGCCAGGGTGCAGAGCCTTGCTCTACCCTTCATGATAATTTTTGCAATCATTTTTTGTGGCTTTGTGATGGTCTTAGGCGGTTGGAGTGGAAGGAACACCCATTCAATTATGATGAGGTGGTCCTTCTGCTCTTTGTCCCACTGAAATATGAGGCCGTGAAAGCGTGGTACCTTCCCTAGAATGACAAGCTTAAAGGGTAGGGAGGGCAGCAGATTGCAGCTTGTTCAAGGTCACACAGAGATAGCATTGTATCTTTTTGAGAGACAGCCTTGTCTCTTCTGTCAGGGATCTAGGGGATGCTGGACCGCCTTCCCCTGACAGCATGTTCATAATAGGAGCTACATCCTCTGTGGTGAGTCCCAACCAGTGTCTTATATAATTCAGTGTCCCACAGAGCTGTTGCATTTCTTCTAATGTTTTTGGGTTATTATTAATGGTGACAGGTGTTGGGGTGATAGAGGTTTCTGTGATTTTGAGTCCGAGGTATTTCCAAGGGCTTGTTCTCTGCATTTTTTTCTGGTTGTAATTCAAAGCCCTTGGCCTCTAGGGCCTCAATCACCATGTTATGTGTCTGCTCGAGATACTGATTATTAGGAGCACATACCAGCACATCATCCATGTAATATAGGATGATGGCTTTCTCTGCTTTGGCACAGATGGCAGATAAAATTTTAGCAATATATTCTTGGCAGAGAGTTGGTGTAGAGGGATTCCTTGTGGAATATAGGATACCCCAGGAGGGCTTGGGCATCCCAGGGCTGTTGCAGAAGTACCCCTGATGGGACCTCAGGCTGAAAATAGGCTTGCAAGGCACCTGCTAGCTGTCAGCCTTGCAAGCCTTGGGAAAAGGTATACACTGGTCAGCTCCCCCGCTGCTTAGAGGCTTTCTCATGGGAAAGGGGCGTTAACTTTGGAAAAAGTATAACTTGGTGCAACCGAATAATAAAACTGGAGCACGATGCTCAAATCGTATTGGTGTTCGTGTCGTGACTCTGGCTGGATTCCCCTGCTCCTGGGACCCCCTCGCTACACGTGGCGCCTGAACGGCAGGGACCCGAGTATGTTTTGCTTCAGGCAGGTTCGCTTCAATGTGGTAAGACTCCGAATTTCATCGTATCGGTGCAGCGGAGCCAGGGGAACCTGAGCGGGTGGCCCCAAAGCCAAGTAAAGCCGGGGGCCCGGTCTCAAAGCAGAATAGAAAGCCAGAGGATAAGTCCCAAAGCTGAGTAAAGCTGGGGGCTAAACCTCAAAGCCAAGTGGCCGGAGACCGTATCTTCCCGCTGCCGAGTGGGTGCCCGCAGCGCGAAAGCTATGGACTACAGAGCGGGGACTCGACTCCTACCTAGCCTCCTCTCTAAGAGAGGTGAGATTGTGAAAGATCGAGATCTAAATGCCCTCATTACGTGGGCCCGGGAACATGGGTGTGTGGAATAAACTTCGCGTTTGTTCTCAGTCTAAGCGTGGGGGGAAGTTGGAAATGAACTGTGGCTGTCCACGATTGAGGGAGGAAAGGAAGCTAAAGAAGGTAAAGCTCTCGGCTTAAGCTGGAGGGCAATAACTAGCACTCTCGCAGAGATGAAAACAGAGAGGACAGTGGCCGCGGCTGCCATAGAGGCTTTAGAGAGTAGCAGCTCTGGGAAACAAACAGACGGGGCTGTTATGGAGCGGCGTCCAGAGATCAGAGCAGAGTCCAGGGTAGCACAGTTCTTCAGGCTGGCTGCGAAAAGACCGATTAAAGGCACAGCAGCACCCGTCCGCTCACTGCGGGAGTTGCTGGACTCAGCAGGGCAGGATGTTATCCCTCTGACAGCCGAGAGAGAAATGGCTGAAAAAGTGGGCCATGGAGACACAGGCAGTCCTGGTGCCCGGCTGAAAGCAGCAGAGCAGACGTGTGGTCCTAAAGCCCAGCCAAAAGCGGCAGAGCGCAACCCCCCTCTGTGAGACAGCAGAGCAGCGTCCAGCAGCGAAGTAGCTTCTGCGGTTTCGTCGCCTGCAGAGCCAGAGCCAGCCAGGGCTGCTGGGGGTCAGCCCCAAGAGGGGGAGAACCACCAAGAAATGATGCAAGAAGTAATCAAGAAACTTGCTGACTTATCTACATGGCAAGATGCGCTAGAGTCCAAAGCTTGTGATATTACACCATCAGCACCGTGGCGTCCCGTGGCCCCACCGGTCAAATTAGCACTCAAACCTCCTATGTTCTCATCGGGAGAATCAGGCACAGTGCCTACAGCCCCTCCCTCCTCGCGAGGGGAGGTGCAGCCGCCATTTCCATCAGCCCCGAGGGAGAGGACTGACCCGTTGTGAAGGAGATGGAATGGAGTTATCTGTGATGCAATCATTGAGGGTGATTGGCAAGCAGTGGATGCCCTCACTTGCCCTGTGCAGATACAAGGGGACACTGCAAAGTGGGAACCCCACGACTGGAAGATCTTGCAGCAAGCCAAGCAGTCACCACGCATGGTTTGCGGTCTGAAGCTACACTAAGCATCCTGCAGTTTATCTTTACAGCACATGTCCTGTGTCCTAATGATTGCATCAGCATCGCACAACTGTTATTAACCCCTTCTCAGTTCCTGCTCTGGGAACGAACATGGAAGCAGCTAGCACAAGAAGAAGCTAGCAAACATCAAGGTGACACACAAGACCCACTGTATGCACTCCAAGCTGACATGCTAACTGGGAGCGGAGCTTACGGGGCGACAGTAACACAGCTGACCATGCCCACAGTCATTCATCAGTTGTCACAGACTCTTGCCCACAAAGCCTTGTTGTCAGTACCTGAAAAGAAGTAGTCTCCCCCGTATGCAGCAGTCCGACAGGGGCTGTCAGAGCCATACGGTCAGTTCATCGACCGTTTGTCAGCAGCCTTAAAGGATGCAACTGAGCTCTCTGAAGAGCTCCAAGAGCAAATGTTCCGAACACTTGCCTTTGAAAATGCTAATAGGCAAACTAAGACAATTCTTGCTACGCTGCCCCAAGGAGCAGGTGTAGACGAGATGCTCGTACGTGCTACCCGTGCAGAACAGTCATCTCAAACAGCTGCTTTTACTGCAAGACTGCAGAATGTCCTGCAAAAACAGGGACAAGTCATCGTCACAGCACTGACGGGAGGTGCGCAAAAGAAAAAGGGGGGGAAAGGCTGCTGGCCGACCTCCTGGTCCTCAGACGGGCAGAGTAACCTGTTTTTGATGCGGTGAAGAGGGGCACCTGAGGTGCACTTGCCAGAAACCGGTGTGGTGCCACAACTGCAGTTCCGGCAACCATGCCACCATGGCATGCCTTCGTGCAGGAAACGGCCAGCGCAGCGCAATGGGGTCTCGCACCAGGACACAAATGAGCACCCCAAAGAGCCACGAGTCGAGTGCAACCCCGGTGGTTTCCTTCACCAGAACCAGCCAGACACCCGAGGGAGCCTTGGAGTGGACCTGGCAACCTCAATAGAAGTCACATTGACGGACCGCCAGGTCACCCTGATCCCGACCACAGCCAAGGGCCCCCTGTCATCAGATGGCCCTCGTTTGGGTGGCCTACTCGTGGGGCAGTCATCAACCAGCCGGCAGGGAGTAGTGGTGCTCCCTGGAGTCATCAATGCCGACTACACCGGTGAAATTAAGATCATGGCCTACGCACTGCAACCACCCGTGACTATCTCGCAGGGCAGTCACATGGCCCAAATCGTCCCCATTCCCCTAATGACCAACGAGGGAACCAGCAACAACAATGTCCGCGGACACCACGGTTTTGGGTCCTCTGGGTTTGATGTGTTTTGGACATTGAACTTGGCCCAGACACCTCAGCGGCAAGTGCTTCTGCCAAGGGAGGCAGAAGCCATCAAAGTACAGCCGCTTTTCGACACAGGTGCTGACGTTACCATAATCAACCAAGCGGTATGGCCACCTGGTTAGGGACTGGAAAAACCAGCAGCCACACTGGTAGGGGTGGGAGGAACAGAAATCCCCCAAGTAAGTGCAACCCCAATTACCCTAGAATTTGAGGACAATCAAACCATTGTGTGTGGCCCCTATGTTATGAAGCTGCCTCACACCCTACAAGGCCTGATCGGACGTGGCATCCTTGCACAGCTAGGCCTTGTGCTCACCACAGACCAGCATTTATGCTGATGGCCGCTGCCGATCAGCCGCCCATACAGGCTCTCACCTGGTTAACAGATGACCCTGTTTGGGTTGAGCAGTGGCCAGTAACAGGCGAAAGGCTGAAGATAGTAGAACAGCTTGTTGCAGACCAGCTAGCAGCAGGACACATCAAGCCTTCGGTCAGCCCATGGAACACCCCAATCTTTGTGATCCCAAAGAAAGCAGGAGAAGTAGCGAGACCCTGGGCGAATGTAACAGCTGCCCTAGGTGGTTGCTAGTGAATTTGTGGTGGGAGTCAGGGAATCCTCTCCAAAGGCAAAACTAAGAAGGGGAGTTGCATACATTTTTGGGTATAGCACCAAACACAAAGGTAGAGTGAGAAATTGTTTTTTTACTGTCTTTAGACAAGATCATTAGTGGCCATTTTCAATCAGCTGTCCGCCCATTTAGACTGAGTGAAGGCAGTCAGTTTGGCTAGCATCTATGTTTTTACCTGGTGCTTCAGCAGCCAGGGCTCACGCTATTTTGCATAAACTTGCTTGCTGGGAGAGGGATAAGTTAAACATAACTTCGCAGATGCTTGATGAGTTAAGCGTAGATGTTACTAGTGTTAGACATACAATATTACAAAATCGAGCAGCCATTGATTTTCTACTACTAGCTCACGGCCACAGCTGTGAAGAGTTCCAGGGTATGTGAGAGATTGGCTTAAGAGTCTGGGTATCACCAGGTGGCTGTGTACCTTGGTAGTAGAAGGTTGCCGATTGCTATTTGTAGTTATATTAGTCTTAATAGTACTTGGGTGTATATATTTTTTTTTTGCCTTAATGCGGGGCTGCAAAAAAATCATCGACCAGACCTGGGTTGCCCAGAAAGAAAATGGGGGATGTGTAGAGGGATTCCCTGTGGAATATAGGATACCCCAGGAGGGCTTGGGCATCCCAGGGCTGTTGCAGAAGTACCCCTGATGGGGCCTCAGGCTGAAAACAGGCTTGCAAGGCACCTGCTAGCTGTCAGCCTTGAACAGCCTTGGGAAAAGGTATACACTGGTCAGCTCCCCCACTGCTTAGAGGCTTTCTCATGGGAAAGGGGCGTGAACTTTGGAAAAAGTATAACTTGGTGCAACCGAATAATAAAACTGGAGCACGATGCTCAAATCGTATTGGTGTTCATGTCGTGACTCTGGCTCGATTCCCCTGCTCCCGGGACCCCCCCCCTACAAGTTGGGGAATTTTTCATACCTTGGGGAAGCACAAGCCAGTGGTAACGTTCCATGGGAGCTTCACTATTAATAGAGGGCACCGAAAATGCAAATCGAGGGGCATCTGCAGGGTGGAGTGGAATATGAAAGAAGCAATCTTTAATATCAAGAACAGCCAAATTCCAATGTTGTGAGAGCATTGAAGGTGATGGCATACCTGGTTGAAGGGGTCCCATGTCTTCAAAAACCTTGTGTATTTCTCTCAGATCTTGGAGGAGCCAATATTTGTTCTTTCCCGGTTTTTGTATTACAAACATCGGTGTATTCCAGGGGCTATTAGTTGGCACGATATTTCCTTTAGCCAATTGTTCAGCTACTAATGTTTTGAGTGCCTCTAAGTTTTCTTCTTTTAGCAACCACTGGTTAACCCACACTGGTTCATCCGTTTTCCAAGTTAGCTTTTGTGGTTGGCACTCAACTCCAGCAGCCGCAAGGGAAAATTTTGATGTCTAGGGGTGATATGAATTTTTGTTCCCCACTGAGACATGGCATCCCTTCCCCGCAGGGTGAATTTGGTGTCTAGGACATATGGACGAAGTGTCGCTATTTGTCCTTCAGGACCTTTGTGATGGGTTAGCAAGCATTGACTCGGAAGTGATGTTCTTGCAAAGGGGTCCTTACAGCTTCCTCTGTGACCTGATAGAACCTATCAGCTGGCCAGTTTGAATATGGACAATTCTTTAAGCCACTTAAAGTTGTGACCGCCTCTGTGATACACACTTAAGAATAGGAAACTCTGAGGCAGAGCCTCTCTGTCTCCTTTCCGGTGTTGGGACAGGTGGCTGCAGGACCCGTGCGGGGGCCAGCAGGCACAGCCAAGGCCCTGCTTGGGCCAGGCCAGGCCGGGCCGGGCCACGGCCATCCTGGAGCTGTGGGCACTGTTCCACCTGTGGAACCCCCCCCCCTCCCCCCCCCCCCCCCCCCCCCCACAGCCCAGAGCCCAGCTGTGGGCAGACAGAGCGGCTGCCCCTTCTCCAGTGCTGCCAAGATTTCAGCTAAAGCTGCACTGCTGCCCAGAAAAGATCATGTGACAAACAGAGATAAGCAACATTCCAGCTGCAAGGCCTAGGTGAGATTAACCCTTTTAGTGCTGTGAAGAGCTGAAAACCTGAGGAAGGAGAAAGAAGAGATGCTTAAAGCTGAAATTCTGTTGTGAAGCTATGATATATCAGAGCACCCGTTGAAATTTCATGAAGGCATGGGGGGTGGAGCGTTCAACTTGTAGTTGTGAGCAAAAACACCTGCGCTGAGATAGGCAGATGCTGAAGCAGCTGTAATTTCATGAGAAGTTTGAACAGGGAGAGATGGAACTGATGAGGACTTTTGCTCCAAATGGGAAAGGAAAAACCGCAGTTCCTAGAGAAGCTCCCAGAGATAGTCCTAAAGATGAAGATGAGGAAGACCCTGTGCTCCCAGGGAAGGAGAAGGGCCTCTGTTCTTAGAGATGAAATGTTCCCAGCGATGGGTAAAGAGAACTTTTTTTTCTGAACAGCTCAACCTTAAAATTTTACCCCAGTAATTTCAAGAGTGGACCCTCGAAAGCAGTTGTGGGAAAAGCTGCAAGTCGCGGGGAAGGGACTCACATGCGAGCAGAGAACCAACCCGGGCGGCTGTCTCATTGTGATAATGTTTCATAGCATGGACAAGAGAGACTGCTTTCTAAATGGACTGAACAAGGTTATTATGGAAGTGGTAAACAGACTGAACATCACAAAGGTTGTCTTTTTACACTGTCACTGGGAGAAGGGAGGAAGGTGGGGGGAGAAGAGTTTTGAAGTTTTGGTATAATTTTTTTTCTTCTTTTAGGTCTGTTAATAAACTTCTTTATATTCTTTCAAGTTTGGTGCCTGCTTTGCATTTCTCCTAATTCTTATCTCATAGAAGATAAACAGTAATGAGTATTTTTGACCAAACCACTACAACCTTCCATTTGAATGGTGTTTTTGGATTGCTTCTCAATTTAGGTACCTCCAATCCCTTGTATGATACCCTGAGATTGCAATTCCCATTGTGCAGGCTACTTATCAAATGGAGTGACAGACACATCAGCACCTGTGTCTATCATTCCCATGATACTGATTTTATGTGATCCGTGACGGAGCTTACATTCTACTACACGTTTATCGTTTCCCAGAACTTCAGTCCAACAGATGGCTGGGATATGACCATCTGTGGGCAGGTATTTGGGCAGTGGAATGGCCTGTGCAATGACTTGACCCTTTGGCATAAAGCACGGTGGATATATACATTGTACCATTTGGTTAGAACACCCGTTCTGATCCACTTTCATGAGTGTGGGTGTAACCTCTATCCCAGCAGGTGTTTCCCAAGTGTCCCCAATAACAAAAACATATGTAAAGTCTGGCATGTGGTCCACATTCTGGCATGAGATGGGTATCACAGTCTGTTTGTTGTTGTTGAAATGGTGTGTTTCATCACAGGTTACCTTAAACCTGAACCCAGAAGGCCAAGTTGCTTTGTCTGCAGCTCTACTTTTGTCGGAACGCGGAACTGTTAGGACGCGTTGAGTCGCGAGTTTCCCTGCTGTTGACCTGGGGAATCAGTCTTTGGAGAGTTTTTATCATCAGCAGTTATAATTGTTCTGCAATTGCAAGCTACATGTCCCTTTTTCTGACAACGATAGCATATAAGGTCACCTTGAGATTGAGTTTCCTCTGTACCCATAGCATTCTCCACAACCTCCCCCACCATCCCCACTTTTTTCAAAAAGGGAACAGCTGTGTTCAGCTGCACCTTCTTTGTACAGACTTCGAGGATGGTTTCAACAGTTGGAGTTAGGCGCAAAGGACGACTAAGGATTACTTGTTTGCATCATTCATATTCACTTGGAGCAGTTCAAGTAGGTGTGCTTGTTGGAGGTCAGGATTAGGGATCTGGGAAAAGATAACTTCAAGCAAACAGTTATAAAAGTGAATAATATTTTTATTTGGCATTTGTTTGATGTTGGTATACTGAGATTCAGGAATCCGAGATGGTAGTAATGTTAAGGCCTTTTCCGCAGCACGTGTGATTTCAATAAGAACTGGACGAGGGATAAGCATTGCTTGTGTTTGGGGATTTGCCATATTATTGTCACCAGATAAAAGGTCTAATGTGATATAATTGTTGTCAAAGTCCAGATAATTGTCTGGAGTTTGCCACAAAATTTTCAATAAATCAGATAAAATTATTTTCCATTGCTGTTTCCACAACACAAAATCACCAGGTGTGAGAAGAGTTTGCATTATTGTAATCAAATCATGAGGTACAAGCGAGTTGCCAAAGTAGCACTTAAAAGGCTCTTAAAATAGTTACTATGCATCCCAAACTCCTTAATTGCCTCGCACAAATCCTTAATATTAGAATAAGGAAAGGGCGTCCAGCCAGGGTTAGCTCCTGTGCTAGTACGAGAGAGTGTAGTAGCAGCAGCTGGAGGTAGTCCCTGGTAACCATGGGTTTCAGGATTTAAGGGGGTAGTCACATGGCTGGGGGAACCTTGTGCGGGACAATGCGAAGCAGGGGCGGGGGGTGGAGGCACAGGGGTGAAGAGTGGAGTGGTGGGGATAGGGCCAGAGGAGGGGAGGGGTTCGGGGCGGGGTTGTGGGAGGCAGGGGCGGTACTTGCATCATGGGCGGGAACAGAGGGAGGGGTGAAACACAATGCTGCAGGGGTGGGGTTAGGGCGGGGTTAGATTTCGATGCAAGAGTGGGAGGGGGTGGGGACAAGAAGGGATTGGTGGGGTGGGGAAAAAGGGATTGTGGGAGGTGTAGTTTGGAGATGAAGAAACGTTGCATCGGCCATTATTGGAGACAAACTCAGAGAAAAGGGGTTGGGGGGAGGGGTTTTTTTACGGGATGCGGGCACATGGCAATGGCTGTCCCTGGGAGCAAAGAGATCAGGGGAGAAGGGGTTTTTACGCGCGCTTAAAACATGAGGGCTAGAAACTGGGGAAAAAGGAGTCGAGAAAAGGTGTTGGAAAGGTCCTGGGATGGGGTCCGGATTCCCGTCAAAGGCAGGGTGCTGAGAAGACATGGCTGAGCCAGGAGGACGATAGCTCTCCCGAGCTAAAAAGCAGTCTGCTCTAGCTGTGTTTTCCAGCGTAGGGGAAGAGTGGTCAGGGACACGGGTTGGAAGAGGGTATAAGGGAATTAACAGGGTGTTTTTGCATTGGCTTTTCATGTACTGCTTTTTTCTCTGGCAAAGTATAACTTAGTAACAGGAGAGGAAAAAATTCTGAAACTGTTTCATCTCCCAATCGTCTGAGAGAAGAGAGTTTTCTCCCCACCTTATCCCAAAATTCAGAAGATCTCATATCCTCGGAGGTCAGATTAGGAAAGTACTGAAAAAGCCATCGCACAAAAGATTGAACTAGATTTTTAGGGTATTTATGCCCAGTACAAGAAAGGTAGCTTTGAACTTGGTAGTATATTTCTCTGTGGTGTGCAGAAACTTCAGATCCCATTATGAAAGCAACAGCACAAACCTCAGCCCCAAATCGCAAAAAAGAGGAAAAAAAAGAGGAAAATTTGCACCGAAACCAGCTTAAGACAGGAGCCCCTAAACCAGCAGGGAAATACTCATCAGAATTCTGGATTCGCCACAGGAAAGCAGGTCCAGAGAAAAAAAATTAGTGAAGTTGGTCTTCCACTTTGCAGCCATTCCCTCGCGACGTGGTGTGGGGAAGGTAAAGGCTGAGGCTCTGGGCTCGCTGTTAAGCAGAAAGTAACAGCTCGCTACACAGAGCTGGCACAGGACGACATGCAGAGCTAACTCCAGCAGACAAGCCGCTACTGGGACACCCTAAAAGTCTCTCAGAACCGAGGTTCAGAGATAGCACACTGAGCGCCAAATGTGTAGTACTCACATCTTTTTACCGGCTAGCGCTCGTAGTTCAATGCCTTAGAAAGCCTCGAGCAGCCTAGAGAGGGAGCACGGGCAATCTAGCATTTCAGTGGCTCTAAAAGCGGCAAATAGCTGCAAAGCTGATACCAGCAGTAGAAGCAAAGTGGGAGAAATATAGCCATTGGTTTGCTTAATTCCTGCAGTTAGAAGCTTTCCAACAGAGACAGACACACAGATGTTCGCAGAAGGGATGCAAGCCAAAGAGGGCGGGCCCCCTCTCGGGTCCTTCTTTTATTTGGAAAAGGGGAAAGGGGAGAACTGGGGGAAGACCCGGGGTGACTGGCCCATCAGACACTGCTAAAGAGTTTGAGTTACATTTGGTTTTGCCCGCACTTGGAACAAAGGAGTTCAGAGCACATGGCAGAGGCAAATCCTGGCTTGTCTTAGGGAGGGGGAAGGGAAGCTCGGAGCAGGCAGCAACACTGGTCAGAGTATTCACTATCTGACCTTTGTGATTCCAGATCAGGTGTCCCCTCACCAGGGTCAAGGGAGGTGCTTTCAATTCTCTCTGGGAGATCGCTGATTGCCTTCTAGTGTCTCTGCAGCAAATACATTAAGAGCCTTCTTGGGTGACCCCTTCTTAACCACTCTCTTCCCTCTCTGTTGAGGCCAACAGCAGGTCTACAGGCTTCACAGACCTTAATTTGGACATGGTTAACTTCTATTTTTGAGAAGAAAAGCAGTTAGGTTTTATCCATGAGAATATGGTATCAACAGAAGCTTGAAAGTTAAACAATAGAACGGAAAAAACAGCAACATATCATCACCTGTTATTTTTCTGAATGCTTGAATGCTTATGCCATAGGTAGCCAATGACTATATGTTTTAGTTAATAGTAGCCAGTAAGTATAATGTAGTAGTTTAGCAGCCAATGAATCTGTAAATGTCATAAGTTAGCAAGCATAGTCCCAGAAAGGATATCCTTGCTGAGGGGTGCTTACAGCTTCCTCTGGGACCTGATAGAACCCATCAGCTGGCCGGTTTGAATATGGACAATTCTTTAAGCCACTTAAAGTTGTGACCGCCTCTGTGATCCACACTTAAGAATAGACAAACTCCCACCCCAAGCTCTCTCTCGTTTCCGGCGCTGGGACAGGTGGCTGCAGGCCCCGTGCAGGGGCCAGCAGGCCCGGCCAGGCCCTGCTTGGGCCAGGCCGGGCCGGGCCACAGCCAGCCTGGAGCCATGGGCCTGTTCCAGCCATGGAACCCCACCCCCCCCCCCCCCACTGCCTTGCCGTAGGCGGCCAGAGCGGCTTGGAACCCCCTCCCTTCTCCAATGTGGCCAAGATTTCAGCAAAGCGGCACTGCTGTCGAGCAGAGGTCAGGTGACCAACAGTGATAAGCCACATTCCAGCTGCAAGGCCGAGGTGAGATGAACCTTTTTATTGCTGTGAAGAGCTGAAAACCTGAGGGAAGAGAGAGAAGAGATGCTTAAAGCTGAAATTCTGTTGTGAAGCTATGATATATCAGAGTATCCCATTGTAATTTCATGAAGATATGGGGGGTGGAGTGTTCAACTCGTAAGCAATAGGCAGATGCTGACGCAGCTGTAATTTCATGAGAAGTTTGGACAGAGAGAGATGAACCAGATGAACCAGATGAGGACTTTTGCTCCAAATGGGAAAGGAGAAAAACCTCAATTCCTAGAGATGCTCCCAGAGATAGTCCTAACGATGAAGATGAGGAAGACCCTTTGCTCCCAGGGAAGGAGAAGGGCCTCTGTTTCTTTGTTTCTGAACGGCTCAACCTTAAAATTGTACCCCAAAAAACTTTCAAGAGTGGACCCTTGAAAGCAGCTGCGGGAAAAGCTGCAAGTCGGGGGAAGGGACTCACATTGCGAGCAGAGAGACTCCTCTTCCTAAATGGACTGAACAATATTTGGAAGTGGGTGGCTGTCTCGGTGTGATACTGTTTTCATAGCACGAGCAAAAAGAGACTTCTCTTTCTAAATTAACTGAACAAGGTTATTATGGAAGTGGTAAACAGACTGAACATCTTAAGGGTTGTCTTTACATTGTCAGTGGGAGACGGGAGGAAGGTGGGGGGAGGAGGAGAGTTCTGAAGGTGGTATAATTTTTTTTTTCTTTTCTTCTTTTAGGTCTGTTAATAAACTTCTTTATACTCTTTCAAGTTTGGTGCCTGCTTTGCATTTCTCCTAATTCTTATCTCACAGAAGATAAACAGTAATGAGTATTTTAGACCAAACCACTACAGTAACACAAATGACAACATACAAAAGGTGTATAAAAGAGGCTGCTTTGTTTAATAAACGGCTTTTTGCACTTTATCTGAGGCACTGTCCGTGTGCGTCGTGACCGCCCCAACAGCAACACCTGGTGTCCCATGTGAGGAACTGCAAGATAATTGACTGCCAGGAGAGAGCGGAGGGGGTGGACACCCTGTAGCTGAAGAGCACGGGGGAGAGGTGCCAAAAGTCCCAGGATGACTAAATATTAAAGGTAGGCTACAGGGGACCATGGGAAATCAAATATCCCAAGAAGAAAAGGCTATAGTAAATGTATGGACGCTTATGCTAAACAAGCGCTGCATTAAGTATGATAAACAATTTCTAAAAACTTTATTGCCGTGGTGTAAGAACCACGGATTTGAAGCCACTTAGTTGGGTGCCTTTAAGGTGGCAACCTGGGAAAAAGCTGAACTGGGATTTCTTGATTTCACTTCCTGGGGTGATGAGACTGCAAAAACTTTGCTTACAACCTGGAGGGCAGTGTAGGATACTTTAAAAGCAGTAGAAAAGGACCGGGACTTAGAACCGCAGGACCCCGTGGATGCGGAAGATAAAGCAAAGAGGAAGGAGGGGACAGGGGAGGCTGGTGGGGGCGATGAGAACCTAGGCACAAAGGCGCTGGCAGAAATCTCCTTTGGGCCTTGTCCTGAGTCATCTAACTGCGTGCCGCTAATGAGTCCTACAATAGACTGCCCCCTGCCCTCAGCCCCTGCCCTGGACCCTGTCCTGGAACCGGCCCACAACAGCGATCAGCCAGGCTGCGCTATCCAGCAACCCCAGCCCGCCGTTCCCGAGCCTCGCACACCCCTGCCCTGAGAGCCACCCACCCTGTCCGTGGTGCCGTCGCTGCCGCTCCCGTACAAGGGTAGCGGCGGTGCAGCGCTGTGCCGTGCCACGCTGGACGCGTCCCATCCCGTCCAGTTGCTTGAACAGCTGCTCCACGCTGGTAATGGTGGCGGAGTGGGGCGGGGTGGGGCCACGCCAGGCGCTACCATTTGCAATAACTCGGTGGGGCGTGACAGCGCCACGCCCTCATTTGGAGCGGCTGAAGGAGGGACGAACCTTGCGGCCAACTGGCCCACTCCCCCCGATCTCACAGCTCTGTTCTATACACCCTTGCCTGATAACCTCTGGTCCGACGGAGAGGACGAGCCGAAGCCAGAGGCTCCCCCTACTGAGGTCCCCTGCGTGGCTCCCCCCGCTTTTCCTCCAATGGATTGGCTCTTGCCCGTGCAGGCACCAGCTGGCTCGGCACCTCCTGCACATGCACTGACTAGTTCAGCCCCTCTCGTGCCTGCACAGAATTGTTCGATACCTCCCGCGCCTGCGCCTATCAGCCTTCAGCCCTTGGCAAAGGCACTCAGCGAACCGATACGGCCAAAACACTTCCAGGAGCCAGCTCTCATAGATCTACGGGACCCCAGCAAGGGAAATATTCCCTCTCACTCACCCACAAACCCTCCAGAACAGGTGCTCACTATGCAACCAGTCTCAGTAACAGTATCTGCTTATGACCCAGAAAGCTTTTGGAACCAGATCAAAGCACTAGCAATTATGAGAGGAGACTTCAAACTGGCAGACTGTATTCCTATGCCTGGGCAACCTTTTGCTCTGAACAATCAAATGACTTCTGAGGGGGAAATAGGAGTGTTCCCTGTCATTAGAAGCGGAGGTCAGAACCAAATCAGTACATTGAGTTTAATTGGCAAGTGCTTTCAGAACTACGCAAAATAGCTACAAAGCATGGTTTGGCATGCCCAGCCGTAGCAAAGATGCTGTCATTTTTAGCTGCACAAGATCTGACTCCCTTTGATATGAAACTAATAGCAAGATTGCTTTGCTGTCCAATTCAATATTTAACATTTGAGTCTGTTTGGTGCCAATTTGCTGAAGCAATGACAATGAACAATTATCAATTATCGCAGGATGATCCTCGTTTCAGAGCAGCTGCCGGGATTCCCTCCTTTGGATAACCCACAGCTACAGGCTCATCTGCATCTTTCTATTTTAGCTCAATCTAGTGATTTGGGTATGCAGGCTCTTATGAAAGTTGCATATATGTCTTCACCTACACAATGATACACCTCGATAAATCAGGGTGTGCATGAGCCATATATGCAATTTTTGGATTGCCTGCAGGATGCCTTAGGAAAACAGTAGATCCAACAAGGGAGCAGATGTTATTGCAGTTGGCAAAGGATAATGCGAACAACGAGTGTCGGAAAGCCATAGATCTCTTGCCAAATGACTCTCCTTCTTTGGATGAGATAATACATGTTTGTTCCAAAGTAGGAACTGCTTCCTACCATGTGGCCATGCTAGCAGACTCTCTTGCAGCTGCAGTGGAGGTACAGCATCATTGCTATAGCTGTGGACAAGGTCACACCGAAGCTCAGTGTCCCCACAGGAACCAATTATCAAGTGTGCCAAAAAACCCGAAAGGAACACCTGGGGTGGAACTTAGTACTAAGTGTGAAAAGCCAGGACATTATGCAAAGCACTGCAAATCTAAATTCCATGCGAATGGGCAACCCTTCACACACCAGGGAAACGGGAAGAAGAGCGCGAAGGGGAAGTGCACGCAGACACAAGCACTTCCCCAGGGGCCACACCCCGTGCAAGCTTATGCGACCACCTCACTGGGTGGACAAGAGGACCCGCTGGCATGGATGTTTCCACTGCCAGCACAGTCATCTTAGACTCTCAGCAGGTATATAAAGTCCCCCTAGCAGCGCATGGACCCATAGGTCAGGGGCTCCGTGCATTGCTAATAGGGAGATCGAGTGTGACAGTGCAAGGTATCTTTGTACATCCAAGCGTTGTGGACGCTGATTACACAGGACAAATATATGCTATGGTTTTGACCCCTAGTCCTCCTGTTACTATACCTGCTAAGACTCGTATTGCTCAGTTTGTGCCTTTTAAGTCTTGTGTCCCAAAATCAGATTCCAGACTACGAGGGGATCAAGGCTTCAGATCAACGGGACTACCTCAAGTGTATTGGACTCAAAACATCTCTGACCAGAGACCACAAATGGTTTGTACTTTGGAAGTGCATGGCATGGCTCCATCTCATATAACCATCAAGGGATTGATAGACACAGGAGCCAAACTCACTATCATATCTGCCACTGCGTGGCCTCCCTTGTGGCCCATAATGCCAGTGGAGTCTGCTGTTGCTGGCCTTGGGGGTCCTACACAAAGCTACTTGAGTACTAAACCTGTGTTGATCACAAATGCAGAAGGACAAACAGCCACCGTCTGTCCCTACATCACTGTAGCATCCCTCAATCTGTGGTGACGAGATGTTCTGGCAGCCTGGGGGGTGAAAGTGGGGACGAATTTTTGACTGGGGCCACTGTGCAGAAGGGCGCAAAATACCCTACACCGCCGCTACGGTGGCTTACAGAACAACCTATCTGGGAACCCCAGTGGCCCCTCACAAAAGAAAAATTAGTTGCCCTTCCCGAATTGGTGCAGGAACAATTAAAACAAGGGCACATTGAACCTTCTATGAGCCCTTGGAATACACCTGTCTTTGTGATCAAAAAGAAATCAGGGAAATGGAGATTGCTCCATGACCTGTGTCAAATTAATGCAGTAATAGAGAGCATGGGTGCTTTACAGCCTGGAATGCCATCTCCCACAATGATACCTGCTAAGTGGGACATATTAATTGTTGATCTGAAGGATTGCTTTTTTTACCATTCCACTGCATTCAAAAGTTAATCCAAAATTTGCATTTACAGTGCCATCTGTTAATCATGCTGTGTTGCTGCCTGCTCAGAGAGAGCTGCCCCTCCCCGAGACTGGTCAAACAGCCATGTGCTCTGAACCTCCTTTGTTCTAAAGTGCGGGCAAAACTGAAAGTAACTCAAACTCTTTGGCAGTGTCTGATTGTCCAGTAACCCCAGGTCCGCCCCTAGCTCTCCCCTTTCCCTTCTCATGAATAAAGGAGAGAGCTCAGAGTGGGCCCGCCCTCTTGCTCTGGCTACCCTTCTGCTAACAGCTTGTGTGTGTCTCTGTCTCGGACTGAGCGTGATCTACTAGCAAGATTAAAGCATAGACCGATGGCTATATTTCTACCTCTTTGCTTCTACTCATGGTATTACCTTTGCAGCTACCATTTGCTGCTTTTAGAGCTACTGAAGTGCCAGATTTCCTGTGCCGTCCCTCTAGACGGCTGTAGGTTTTCTGAGGCACTGAACTGAGAGCTTAGCCGGTTAAATGCTGTGAGTATTTCCACATTTGGTGCACAATGTGCTATCTCTGAACCTCGATTCTTGAGAGACTTTTAGGGTGTTGGAGAATGGTTAGAGGATCAGGGACATGGATCATTGATAAAGACAGATCAATAAAAGAGCTGTACAAGCAAAGGCCTGCATGAGCAAAGGCCTGCATGAGAAAATGCCTCCATGAGAAAATGCCTGCGTGAGAAACAGGCCTGAGAACCAAAAGGGAGTTTTAAGGAGGTACAGTGCTGTGCTGATAAGATGTACTGACCATGAGAAGGGAGGGAGAACTTTGATTTCTCAAGTCAAAACATAAATAAAAGAAGCTTGCCAAATGTAGTCTTTTATCTAACCCAATTATGTAGAAGTAAGAATGTGCTTTCATAAGTTTAAACCAATTAAAGAACTGATAAGCATGTACACTTACACTATATAAGTGCCTCTGTAATGCCAATAAACGAAGCTTGCTTTATCAATCACATTGATTGCCTGCATGTCTTCCCCCACCGAAGTCAGCAAGTTTAGGGTATCCCAGCAGCCACGTGTCTGCTGGAGTTAGCCCTGTACATCCTGCTGTGCCAGCTCTTTTGTAGCCAGCTATCACTTTCTGCGTAACAGAAAGCTCAGAGCTTCAGCCTATCACCTTCCCCACACCACGTGGTGAGGGAACGGCTGGAAAGTAGCAGACCAACTTCACTTATTTTTTTCTCCAGACCTGCTTTCCTGTGGCGAATCCAGAATTCTGATGAGTATTTCCCTGCTGGTTTAGGGGCTCCTGTCTTAAGCTGGTTTCGGTGCAAATTTTTCTCTTTTTTTCCTCTTTTTTTGCGATTTGGGGCTGAGGTTTGTGCTGTTGCTTTCATAATGGGATCTGAAGTTTCTGCACACCACAGAGAAATATACTACCAAGTTCAAAGCTACCTTTCTTGTACTGGGCATAAATACCCTAAAAATATAGTTCAGTCTTTTGTACGCTGGCTTTTTCAGTATTTTCCAAATCTAACCTCCGAGGATATGAGATCTTCTGAATTTTGGGATAAGGTGGGGAGAAAACTCTCCTCTCTCAGAAGATTGGGAGATGAAACAGTTTCAAAATTTTTTCCTCTCCTGTTACTAAGTTATACTTTGCCAGAGAAAAAAGCAGTACATGAAAAGCCAATGCAAAAACACCCTGTTAATTCCCTTATACCCTCTTCCAACCCGTGTCCCTGACCACTCTTCCCCTACGCTGGAAAACACAGCTAGAGCAGACTGCTTTTTAGCTCGGGAGAGCTATCGTCCTCCTGGCTCAGCCATGTCTTCTCAGCACCCTGCCTTTGACGGGAATCCGGACCCCATCCCAGGACCTTTCCAACACCTTTTCTCGACTCCTTTTTCCCCAGTTTCTAGCCCTCATGTTTCAAGCGCGCGTAAAAACCCCTTCTCCCCTGATCTCTTTGTTCCCAGGGACCGCCATTGCCATGTGCCTGCATCCCGTATAACCCCCCTCCCCCCAACCCCTTTTCTCTGAGTTTGTCTCCGATAATGGCGGATACAACGTTTCTTCATCTCCAAACTACACCTCCCACAATCCCTTTTTCCCCATCCCACCAATCCCTTCTTGTCCCCACCCCCTCCCACTCTTGCATCGAAATCTAACCCCGCCCCAACCCCACCCCCACAGTGTTGTTTTTCACCCCTCCCTCTGTTCCTGCCCATGATGCAAGTACCGCCCCTGCCTCCCACAACCCCGCCCCCAACCCCCTCCCTTGCTGCCTCCGTCTCTCCACTCCCCGCCCCTTCCCCTCCACTCTTCACCCCTGCCCCTCCACTCCCTGCCCCTGCTTCCCATTGTCCGGCCCCAGGTTCCCACAATCATGTGACTACCCCTTTACATCCAGGAACCCATGGCTACCAGGAAGTGTCTCCACTTGTTACTATTCCCTGTAACAACACAGGAGTGAACCCTGGCTGGACGCCCTTTCCATGTTCTAATATCAAAGATTTGTGCAAGGCAATTAAGGAGTTTGGGATGCATAGTAACTATTTTAAGAGCCTTTTAAGTGCTACTTTTTCAACACTTTTGCTTGTACCTCATGATTTGATTACAATAATGCAAACTCTTCTCACACCTGGTGAATTTGTGTTGCGGAAACAGCAATGGAAAATAATTTTATCTGATTTATTGAAAATTGTGTGGCAAACTCCAGACAATTATCTGGACTTTGACAACAATTATATCACATTAGACCTTTTATCTGGTGACAATAATATGGCAAATCCTCAAAAACAAGCAATGCTTATTCCTCGTCCAGTTCTTACTGAAATCACACTTGCTGCTGAAAAGGCCTTAACATTACTACCATCTCAAACTCCTAATTCTCATTATACCACCATCAAGCAAATACCAGATAAAAATATTATTCGCTTTTATAACCATTTGCTTGAAGCTATTTTTTCCCAGGTCCCTAATCCTGACCTCCAACAAGCACACCTACTTGAACTGCTCCAGGCAAATACAAATGATGCTTGCAAACAAGTAATCCTGAGTCTTCCCTTGCGTCCACCCCCAACGGTTTAAACCATCCTCGAAGTTTGTACAAAGAAGGTGCAGCTGAACACAGCTGTTCCCTTTTTGAAAAAAGTGGGGATGGTGGGGGAAGTTGTGGAGAAGGCTATGGGTACAGGGGAAACTCAGTCTCGAGGTGACCTTATATGCTATCATTGTCAGAAAAAGGGACATGTAGCTCGCAATTGCAGAGCAATTATAACTGCTGATAAAAACTCTCCAAAGACTGATTCCCCAGGTCAACAGCAGGGAAACTCGCTACTCAACGCGTCCTAACAGTTCCTCGTTCCGACAAAAAGTAGAGCTGCAGACAAAGCAACTTGGACTTCTGGACTCAGGTTTAAGGTAACCTGTGATGAAACACACCATTTCAACAACAACAAACAGACACCCATACCCATCTCATTCCAGAATGTGGACCACATGCCAGACTTTACATATGTTTTTGTTATTGGGGACACTTGGGAAACACCTGCTGGGATAGAGGTTACACCCACACTCATGAAAGTGGATCAGAACGGGTGTTCTAACCAAATGGTACAATGTATATATCCACCATACTTTATGCCAAAGGGTCAAGTCATTGCACAGGCCATTCCACTGCCCAAATACCTGCCCACTGATGGTCATATCCCAGCCATCTGTTGGACTGAAGTTTTGGGAAATGATAAACCTCTAGTGGAATGTAAGCTCTATCACAAATCACATAAAATCAATATCATGGGAATGATAGACACAGGTGCCGATGTGTCTGTCATTCCATTTGATAAGTGGCCTGCACAATGGGAATTGCAATCTCAGGGTATCATACAAGGGATTGGCGGTACCTAAATTGCGAAGCAATCCAAAAACACCATTCAAATTGAAGGTCCTGAAGGACAAATAGCAACACTTCGTCCATATGTCCTAGACACCAAATTCACCCTGTGGGGAAGGGATGCCATGTCTCAATGGGGAACAAAAATTAATATTACTCCTAGACATTAAAATTTTCCCTTGTGGCCACTGGAGCTGAGTGCCAACCACAAAAGCTAACTTGGAAAACGGATGAACCAGTGTGGGTTAACCAGTGGTTGCTAAAAGAAGAAAACTTAGAGGCACTAAATATATTCATAGATGAACAATTGCCTAAAAGGGAACATAGTACTAACTAATAGCCCCTGGAACACGCCCATGGTTGTAATAAAAAAAACGGGAAAGAACAGATGGAGACTTCTCCAAGGCCTTAGAGAAATCAATAAAGTTAATGAAGACATGGGACCCCTTCAACCAGGTATGCCATCACCTTCAATGCTCTCACAACATTGGAATTTGGCTGTTCTTGATATTAAAGATTGCTTCTTTCATATTCCACTCCACCCTGCAGATGCCCCTCGATTTGCATTTTCGGTGCCCTCTATTAATAGTGAAGCTCCCATGGAACGTTACCACTGGCTTGTGCTTCCCCAAGGTATGAAAAATTCCCCAACTTGTAGGGGGGGGGTCCCGGGAGCAGGGGAATCGAGCCAGAGTCACGACATGAACACCAATACGATTTGAGCATCGTGCTCCAGTTTTATTATTCGGTTGCACCAAGTTATACTTTTTCCAAAGTTCATGCCCCTTTCCCATGAGAAAGCCTCTAAGCAGTGGGGGAGCTGACCAGTGTATACCTTTTCCCAAGGCTGTTCAAGGCTGACAGCTAGCAGGTGCCTTGCAAGCCTGTTTTCAGCCTGAGGCCCCATCAGGGGTACTTCTGCAACAGCCCTGGGATGCCCAAGCCCTCCTGGGGTATCCTATATTCCACAGGGAATCCCTCTACACATCCCCCATTTTCTTTCTGGGCAACCCAGGTCTGGTCGATGATTTTTTTGCAGCCCCGCATTAAGGCAAAAAAAAAATATATACACCCAAGTACTATTAAGACTAATATAACTACAAATAGCAATCGGCAACCTTCTACTACCAAGGTACACAGCCACCTGGTGATACCCAGACTCTTAAGCCAATCTCTCACATACCCTGGAACTCTTCACAGCTGTGGCCGTGAGCTAGTAGTAGAAAATCAATGGCTGCTCGATTTTGTAATATTGTATGTCTAACACTAGTAACATCTACGCTTAACTCATCAAGCATCTGCGAAGTTATGTTTAACTTATCCCTCTCCCAGCAAGCAAGTTTATGCAAAATAGCGTGAGCCCTGGCTGCTGAAGCACCAGGTAAAAACATAGATGCTAGCCAAACTGACTGCCTTCACTCAGTCTAAATGGGCGGACAGCTGATTGAAAATGGCCACTAATGATCTTGTCTAAAGACAGTAAAAAAACAATTTCTCACTCTACCTTTGTGTTTGGTGCTATACCCAAAAATGTATGCAACTCCCCTTCTTAGTTTTGCCTTTGGAGAGGATTCCCTGACTCCCACCACAAATTCACTAGCAACCACCTAGGGCAGCTGTTACATTCGCCCAGGGTCTCGCTACTTCTCCTGCTTTCTTTGGGATCACAAAGATTGGGGTGTTCCATGGGCTGACCGAAGGCTTGATGTGTCCTGCTGCTAGCTGGTCTGCAACAAGCTGTTCTACTATCTTCAGCCTTTCGCCTGTTACTGGCCACTGCTCAACCCAAACAGGGTCATCTGTTAACCAGGTGAGAGCCTGTATGGGCGGCTGATCGGCAGCGGCCATCAGCATAAATGCTGGTCTGTGGTGAGCACAAGGCCTAGCTGTGCAAGGATGCCACGTCCGATCAGGCCTTGTAGGGTGTGAGGCAGCTTCATAACATAGGGGCCACACACAATGGTTTGATTGTCCTCAAATTCTAGGGTAATTGGGGTTGCACTTACTTGGGGGATTTCTGTTCCTCCCACCCCTACCAGTGTGGCTGCTGGTTTTTCCAGTCCCTAACCAGGTGGCCATACCGCTTGGTTGATTATGGTAACGTCAGCACCTGTGTCGAAAAGCGGCTGTACTTTGATGGCTTCTGCCTCCCTTGGCAGAAGCACTTGCCGCTGAGGTGTCTGGGCCAAGTTCAATGTCCAAAACACATCAAACCCAGAGGACCCAAAACCGTGGTGTCCGCGGACATTGTTGTTGCTGGTTCCCTCGTTGGTCATTAGGGGAATGGGGACGATTTGGGCCATGTGACTGCCCTGCGAGATAGTCACGGGTGGTTGCAGTGCGTAGGCCATGATCTTAATTTCACCGGTGTAGTCGGCATTGATGACTCCAGGGAGCACCACTACTCCCTGCCGGCTGGTTGATGACTGCCCCACGAGTAGGCCACCCAAACGAGGGCCATCTGATGACAGGGGGCCCTTGGCTGTGGTCGGGATCAGGGTGACCTGGCGGTCCGTCAATGTGACTTCTATTGAGGTTGCCAGGTCCACTCCAAGGCTCCCTCGGGTGTCTGGCTGGTTCTGGTGAAGGAAACCACCGGGGTTGCACTCGACTCGTGGCTCTTTGGGGTGCTCATTTGTGTCCTGGTGCGAGACCCCATTGCGCTGCGCTGGCCGTTTCCTGCACGAAGGCATGCCATGGTGGCATGGTTGCCGGAACTGCAGTTGTGGCACCACACCGGTTTCTGGCAAGTGCACCTCAGGTGCCCCTCTTCACCGCATCAAAAACAGGTTACTCTGCCCGTCTGAGGACCAGGAGGTCGGCCAGCAGCCTTTCCCCCCCTTTTTCTTTTGCGCACCTCCCGTCAGTGCTGTGACGATGACTTGTCCCTGTTTTTGCAGGACATTCTGCAGTCTTGCAGTAAAAGCAGCTGTTTGAGATGACTGTTCTGCACGGGTAGCACGTACGAGCATCTCGTCTACACCTGCTCCTTGGGGCAGCGTAGCAAGAATTGTCTTAGTTTGCCTATTAGCATTTTCAAAGGCAAGTGTTCGGAACATTTGCTCTTGGAGCTCTTCAGAGAGCTCAGTTGCATCCTTTAAGGCTGCTGACAAACGGTCGATGAACTGACCGTATGGCTCTGACAGCCCCTGTCGGACTGCTGCATACGGGGGAGACTACTTCTTTTCAGGTACTGACAACAAGGCTTTGTGGGCAAGAGTCTGTGACAACTGATGAATGACTGTGGGCATGGTCAGCTGTGTTACTGTCGCCCCGTAAGCTCCGCTCCCAGTTAGCATGTCAGCTTGGAGTGCATACAGTGGGTCTTGTGTGTCACCTTGATGTTTGCTAGCTTCTTCTTGTGCTAGCTGCTTCCATGTTCGTTCCCAGAGCAGGAACTGAGAAGGGGTTAATAACAGTTGTGCGATGCTGATGCAATCATTAGGACACAGGACATGTGCTGTAAAGATAAACTGCAGGATGCTTAGTGTAGCTTCAGACCGCAAACCATGCGTGGTGACTGCTTGGCTTGCTGCAAGATCTTCCAGTCGTGGGGTTCCCACTTTGCAGTGTCCCCTTGTATCTGCACAGGGCAAGTGAGGGCATCCACTGCTTGCCAATCACCCTCAATGATTGCATCACAGATAACTCCATTCCATCTCCTTCACAACGGGTCAGTCCTCTCCCTCGGGGCTGATGGAAATGGCGGCTGCACCTCCCCTCGCGAGGAGGGAGGGGCTGTAGGCACTGTGCCTGATTCTCCCGATGAGAACATAGGAGGTTTGAGTGCTAATTTGACCGGTGGGGCCACGGGACGCCACGGTGCTGATGGTGTAATATCACAAGCTTTGGACTCTAGCGCATCTTGCCATGTAGATAAGTCAGCAAGTTTCTTGATTACTTCTTGCATCATTTCTTGGTGGTTCTCCCCCTCTTGGGGCTGACCCCCAGCAGCCCTGGCTGGCTCTGGCTCTGCAGGCGACGAAACCGCAGAAGCTACTTCGCTGCTGGACGCTGCTCTGCTGTCTCACAGAGGGGGGTTGCGCTCTGCCGCTTTTGGCTGGGCTTTAGGACCACACGTCTGCTCTGCTGCTTTCAGCCGGGCACCAGGACTGCCTGTGTCTCCATGGCCCACTTTTTCAGCCATTTCTCTCTCGGCTGTCAGAGGGATAACATCCTGCCCTGCTGAGTCCAGCAACTCCCGCAGTGAGCGGACGGGTGCTGCTGTGCCTTTAATCGGTCTTTTCGCAGCCAGCCTGAAGAACTGTGCTACCCTGGACTCTGCTCTGATCTCTGGACGCCGCTCCATAACAGCCCCGTCTGTTTGTTTCCCAGAGCTGCTACTCTCTAAAGCCTCTATGGCAGCCGCGGCCACTGTCCTCTCTGTTTTCATCTCTGCGAGAGTGCTAGTTATTGCCCTCCAGCTTAAGCCGAGAGCTTTACCTTCTTTAGCTTCCTTTCCTCCCTCAATCGTGGACAGCCACAGTTCATTTCCAACTTCCCCCCACGCTTAGACTGAGAACAAACGCGAAGTTTATTCCACACACCCATGTTCCCGGGCCCACGTAATGAGGGCATTTAGATCTCGATCTTTCACAATCTCACCTCTCTTAGAGAGGAGGCTAGGTAGGAGTCGAGTCCCCGCTCTGTAGTCCATAGCTTTCGCGCTGCGGGCACCCACTCGGCAGCGGGAAGATACGGTCTCCGGCCACTTGGCTTTGAGGTTTAGCCCCCAGCTTTACTCAGCTTTGGGACTTATCCTCTGGCTTTCTATTCTGCTTTGAGACCGGGCCCCCGGCTTTACTTGGCTTTGGGGCCACCCGCTCAGGTTCCCCTGGCTCCGCTGCACCGATACGATGAAATTCGGAGTCTTACCACATTGAAGCGAACCTGCCTGAAGCAAAACATACTCGGGTCCCTGCCGTTCAGGCGCCACGTGTAGCGAGGGGGTCCCAGGAGCAGGGGAATCCAGCCAGAGTCACGACACGAACACCAATACGATTTGAGCATCGTGCTCCAGTTTTATTATTCGGTTGCACCAAGTTATACTTTTTCCAAAGTTAACGCCCCTTTCCCATGAGAAAGCCTCTAAGCAGCGGGGGAGCTGACCAGTGTATACCTTTTCCCAAGGCTTGCAAGGCTGACAGCTAGCAGGTGCCTTGCAAGCCTATTTTCAGCCTGAGGTCCCATCAGGGGTACTTCTGCAACAGCCCTGGGATGCCCAAGCCCTCCTGGGGTATCCTATATTCCACAAGGAATCCCTCTACACCAACTCTCTGCCAAGAATATATTGCTAAAATTTTATCTGCCATCTGTGCCAAAGCAGAGAAAGCCATCATCCTATATTACATGGATGATGTGCTGGTATGTGCTCCTAATAATCAGTATCTCGAGCAGACACATAACATGGTGATTGAGGCCCTAGAGGCCAAGGGCTTTGAATTACAACCAGAAAAAAATGCAGAGAACAAGCCCTTGGAAATACCTCGGACTCAAAATCACAGAAACCTCTATCACCCCAACACCTGTCACCATTAATAATAACCCAAAAACATTAGAAGAAATGCAACAGCTCTGTGGGACACTGAATTATATAAGACACTGGTTGGGACTCACCACAGAGGATGTAGCTCCTATTATGAACATGCTGTCAGGGGAAGGCGGTCCAGCATCCCCTAGATCCCTGACAGAAGAGACAAGGCTGTCTCTCAAAAAGATACAATGCTATCTCTGTGTGACCTTGAACAAGCTGCAATCTGCTGCCCTCCCTACCCTTTAAGCTTGTCATTCTAGGGAAGGTACCACGCTTTCACGGCCTCATATTTCAGTGGGACAAAGAGCAGAAGGACCACCTCATCATAATTGAATGGGTGTTCCTTCCACTCCAACCGCCTAAGACCATCACAAAGCCACAAAAAATGATTGCAAAAATTATCATGAAGGGTAGAGCAAGGCTCTGCACCCTGGCAGGATGTGACTTTGCATGCATCTACTTACCTGTAACAACTGACACATTAGATCACCTGCTTCAAAATAATGTGAACTTACAATTTTCATTAGATAGTTGCTCAGGCCAAATCTCAAATCACTACCCAAAAGATGAAATGTTTAATCTGGCATTCTCTTTCATCCCTCGAGAGATTCAAAGTAGAAAACCCCTCGATGCGATTACCATTTTTACCGATGCTTCAGGAAAGAGTAAAAATTCAGTGATTACATGGAAAAATCCAAAGACGCAAAAGTGGGAATCTGACATCAAGGTAATCCAGGGATCACCACAAGTAGCTGAACTGGCAGCCATCGTTAGAGCATTTGAGAGGTTCAAAGAACCCTTTAATTTGGTCACTGACTCAGCATATGTAGCTGGAGTAACTGTTAGAACTGAGCATGCTCTCCTAAAAGAAGTCTCAAACAAGAAAATTTATGATCTGCTCTCGAAGCTGATATATCTAGTTTCCCACCAAGAGCATCCCTATTTTGTCATGCATGTAAGGTCACATACAAACCTGCCAGGATTTATTGCAGAAGGTAATCGTAGAGCTGATGCTCTGGCTATGCCAGCAGACATAGTTTTATCAGCTGACTTACCAAAGCTCCCCCAGGTTTTTGAACAGGCAAAATTGAGCCATGCCATGTATCATCAAAATATTCCTGCTCTTATCCTCATGTTCCACCTGTCGCGGACATAGGCAAAAGCAATAGTGGAAACATGTCCCAACTGCCAGAAGCTACAGCTTCCATCACTGGGCATTGGGGTCAATCCTAGAGGCATTAATAGCGGTGAAGTGTGGCAGATGGATGTCACACATTTCCCTGAATTTGGGCGATTAAAATATGTTCATGTTTCTATTGATACCTTCTCTGGTGCTATGTATGCCTCTGCACATGCAGGTGAAATAGCTAAGGATGTTGATAAACATCTTGTCCAAGCTTTTGTTGTACTCTGTATACATGAAGAGATAAAAACTGATAATGGACCTGCCTACACCTCTCAGGAGTTTAAAAACTTTCGTCAGCAGTGGGGTGTTCGACATGTTACAGGTATTAATGTGTGTGTGTAGAATTAGAATATATTAGTTTGGGCATTGAGCCAACAATATGGGATAAGGGGTGGAATGCCTTGGGGTGACTTTATGATGTGTATCCCATATCGCTGCCCTATGCCCAAAAATTAATTCTTGTGACTTTCTGTGCTTTTAAACTGAGCCTGAGAGGAGGAAGGAAAAACTGAGCCAAACTTTTTCAAAGCAGTTTGTAGCTTGTTCAAGGTCACACAGAGATAGCAAATTTTTTTTTCCGGCCAGCTTTCAGCCAGTTTTTTCAGTTTCTTTTTCTCCGGAGAGAGTCTGAGAGTTTAAATTTTTTCCTTCCCTGGAATTTTGGATTTTTTCCCCTTTTTCTGTGGACTGCTTCAATATCAGAGCACATCGGGAGGACTTTTCATCGGGCACAGAGGGCCTGGCCCTGGGCCAAGCCCCACCGCGGAGGAGACCAAAGGGAGGACTCTAACGCTTTCCCAGGTTTTTTCTTCACAGCAAAGGATTTTATTATTTAGCATTATATTCCTTCCCCTGTGTGTTTTTTAAATAAATAGTTTTTATCTTCTTCACTTTCCTTCGAGGAAAATTTGTTTTTTCCCGAACCTGGTGGGGGAGGGGTGGTTGTGCCTTCTCTCAGAGGATATATCTCTAAATTTGACCAAACCGGAACACTTGGGGACGTGGGTATGCCAGTGTATCTACCCCTCAATGACTGAGTTGGATCCCAGGGAAATGGGTAAAACCTTATATCACTTCCTCAACAGTCAAGGAGGTTAATACCGCCTCCTGGAGGAGACGCCGTAAAAAGGATCCTGATTTTGCACCCTCATTTAAACCCCTTACACCAGATTTTTATGTTAATCCCTTAAATTACTCTGTTTTGCACTCACATTTTGCACTGTATTTTGTAAATCTTCGTCCTGATACCCCATACCATAGATGTCCTGACTAACCCCCTGAGTTTTAACTGGGGAACTAGTTTAAAGACATCCTAGGTACTGTTGGGTTGTAGGGACGATAGATTCCAATTATGTTTTGCACTGTTGTTTGTTACTGTTCTATGCACTTTAAGTTACTCAAAGTTACAACCCAGCTTTAAAGAAAAAAAATAGGGAATTGTTGCTGCCTGCTCAGAGAGAGCTGCCCCTTACCCTCCCCGAGACTGGTCAAACTGCCATGTGCTCTGAAATCCCTTTGTTCTAAAGCGCAGGCAAAACTGAAAGTAACTCAAACTCTTTAGCAGTGTCTGATTGTCCAGTAACCCCAGGTCCGCCCCTAGCTCTCCCCTTTCCCTTCTCATGAATAAAGGAGAGAGCTTAGAGGGGGCCCGCCCTCTTGCTCTGGCTACCCTTCTGCTAACAGCTTGTGTGTGTCTCTGTCTCGGACTGAGCGTGATCTACTAGCAGGATTAAAGCATAGAGTGAGGGCTATATTTCTACCTCTTTGCTTCTACTCATGGTATTAGCTTCGCAGCTACCATTTGCCACTTTTAGAGCTACTGAAGTGCCAGATTTCCTGTGCCGTCCCTCTAGACGGCTGTAGGTTTTCTGAGGCACTGAACTGAGAGCTTAGCCGGTTAAATGCTGTGAGTATTTCCACAATGCTGAACCTGTGAAACGATATCAATGGAAAGTGTTGCCACAGGGTATGAAAAATAGCCCAACCATTTGTCAATGGTGTGTTGTACAAGCCTTGTCTGGGATTAGGGAACAGTTCCCTGGAGCCTATTGCTATCACTATATAGGTGATATACTCCTAGCAACTCCTACAAAATATGAGCTTTGCAAATCCAACCACATCTGCTCAAAGCACTGCAAAATTATGGCTTGCAGATAGCTCCAGAAAAGGTGCAATGCCTGGCACCTTGGAGATATCTGGGAGTGAAAATACTTGAACAAACAGTACAGCCACAAAATCTTAAATTTGAAAAATCAATTCAGACTTCGAATGATGCACAGAAACTTTTGGGTACTATAAATTGTCTGCGACCCTATTTGGGATTGACCACAGCACAATTATCCCCATTATTTAACATCCTTAAAGGGAACCCAGAGTTAACTTCGCCAAGGAAGTTAACACCGGAAGCAGAATGAGTGCTGGAAGAAGTACAACAAGCTATTTCAAATCATCAGGTCTACTGGGTGGACCTCACCATTGATATCCTTGTGTTTCTTGTCACTCCAGATTTCCTTCCTACAGGCATCATTGCACAATGGAATGATCAATGGCCCGATCCTTTGCACATTTTAGAATGGGTCTTTTTGCCTCACCAACCTAAGAAAACAGCATCTATGCTGTTTGAGCTAATTGCCCAACTGATTATCAAGTGCCGGCAGAGATGCCTGCAGTTGATGGCCAAAGATCCTGCAAAAATTGTAATTCTCATTCAGCAAGAATATTTTGAATGGAGTTCTGCAATTTGTGCTCCCTTACAGAGTGCATTGCAAAACTTTTCTGGGCAGATTGCTTACCATTTGCTCAGCCACAAGTTATTACAATTGGCAAAATCAACCAGTTTGTCCTTGCAGCCAAACAACAGCCGTGCACGGCTGCAAGGACCCACTGTCTTTACTGATGGATCGGGAAGAACAGGAAAGGCCATTGTTACCTGGAAGGATGAATCTGGGTGGCAGATGCTGGAAGGCCACGAGTCAGGCTCTGCCCAGCTTGTTGAATTAAGAGCTGTGTCCATGGCACTCCAGCAATTCTCTCATGTACCACTGAATCTCGTTACTGATTCTGCTTATGTTGCAGACATTACGTAGTGTCTTGATTGCTCTCTTTTGAAGGAAGTTAATAATGTTGTTCTTTTTTCACTGTTGAAAGCTTTGTGGTGTGCAATTCAGAACCGAGTCCACCCCTACTATGTTCTACATATAAGGATCCACACCAGTTTGCCAGGATTTATAGTGGAAGGTAATGCCAGAGCTGATAAATTGGCCAACCCTGCATGGAAGAGGCCTCAACCTGATAAATTAGCACAAGCTAAATCCTCGCATGATTTCTTTCACCAAGGCTCTCGTGCCTTGCAGAAAGAATGTTCATTAACTTCTACTGAGGCTGGTAATATTATCATTTCTTGTCCTGATTGTCAAGGGTTCACCACACCGTTATCGGCAAGTGTTAACCCCAGAGGCCTGTGTCTTGGGGTGACTTGATGTTGTATTCCCTATCGCTGCTCTATGCCCAGAAATTAGTTTTATGCCTTTCTATGCCTTTAAACTGAGCCTGAGAGGGGGGAGAGAAAAAAACCAACAAAACTTTCAAAACAGTTTTGCAGTTTGTCTTCATGTTTTTCAAGGACACAGAGATGGAGACGGCTCTCGGCATTCAGCTGCGGCAGGAGAGTGAGAGCGGAGGGAAGCACTTGGCTTGCTTACTTTCCAGCCAGCTTTTGGCCAGTTTTTCAGCTCCTTTTCCTCCGGAGAGTTGAACTTTGTTTTCCTGGGACTCCAATTTTTTTTTTCCCTTCGTCTCTGCTGGACTGCTTCAATATCAGAACACATCGGGAGGACTTTCCACGGAGCACAGAGGGCCAGGCCCTGGGCCAAGTCCCAGTTCCAAGGAGGAGGGAGACCAAGGGGAGGACTCTAACATTTTCCCAGGTTTTTCTCCATGGTGAGAGATTTTATTATTTAGCATTATTATCCTTTTCTCGTGTGTTTGTTAAATAAATAGCTTTTATTGCTTTCACTTTCCTTCGAGGAAAATTTGTTTTTTTCCTAACCTGGTGGGGGAGGGGTGGTTGTAACCTGCCTTCTCTCAGAGGATATATTCCTAAATTTGGCCAAACCGGCACAGTCTGCAAGCCTTGCAAATTTGGCAGACAGGTATTACCCATATTGCTGAATTCAGTCAATATAAATATGTACATGTTTCTATCGATACCTTTTCCTCTGCCATGTGGGAGTCCGTGCATACAGGAGAAAAGAGTCGTGATGCTTTCCCCCATTGGCAAATGGCTTTTGCTGTTTTGGGCATGCCTTCCTCTGTAAAAACTGACAATGGTTCAGCCTACGTCTCACAGAAGACGAGGAGGTTTTTCCAACAGTGTGGTGTAACCCATAAATTTGGTATTCCCCATTCTCCCCCTGGTCAAGCTATTATTGAATGTGCTTATGGTTCTTTGAAGCGTGTTTTGGAAAAACAAAAAGGGGGAATGACTGGAGAATCCCCACAGAGCCCGTTGGCAAAAGCTTTATACACAATTAATCATCTTACAGTGCCACCAAATTCTGATAATCCTGTTCTTTTGAATCATTTTTTCTCGTTGCAGTCTTCAGGTGAAATGCACCTGCCCCAAGCGAAAGTATGGGTATGAGATTTACTCACTAACAAGTGGGAAGGCCCGTGGGACCTTGTCACTTGGGGGCGTGGGTATGTTTGTGTTTCCACAGATACTGGTGTGTGGTGGGTACCTGCAAGGTGTGTTCGCCCTGATTTGCGACATCAAAAGGACCAACAAACCAATGGGCAACCTTCAGAAGATGACGATGGTGTGGATCATTTGGTGGATGGTTCTGACTCAAGCTGAGACAGAGCAAGGACTTACCATGTTACCCCCCATGCCAGAAAACAATGTGTGGGTGACCCTTGCCCACGCCCTGAATCAATCATCCTTATGCCTGTGTCTTGCAATGCCACAATCACTTTTTCACACGTTTGGTGGGAGTACTGGTCAAACCTTCTTTAATAGTTCAGGAAGCCAGTGGCTGTGCTGCCAAAGCTGCTTGTAGCGGTACCCTACGAAAGTGTCTTAGTGACATTGATGTGTGGGATCACACACTCCCTGTCGCCCTTGAGCCACAAGAAGTATATATTCTGGGGTCAATAAGGGTGCCAGCATGTGTCTTCTTTAATTACACAAGACTTCAGTGCAGGGACAAGTCACATTGTCCCAGTACTCAAGACGTGTCACACGTAAATCCTGTTTTTCAGAATGTTTCAGCTTGGTGCAATTGGACAGTTCCAGATCAAAAAGGTGTTTCATACTACCAATCTGATTTGGACAACTCTCCATGCAAATTACCTCAAGGAGCGTTCCTCATTTGCGGAGATCGATCGTGGCCTGCATTGTCATCACACGCTGTTGGCGGACCATGTACTAATTGGCCGCCTGAAGATGCTTGCTCCAAATTTAACTACGCTTATAAAGCACATGCATGTAACCTGTGACAAGCGGTCCTTGAGACCTTTCTCAAGTAACTGTGATGACACTCTTGATTTCTGGAAGATAGAGAGACGTGTTTTAGCTTCGCTTTTTCTCCCAGTAGTGGTGGCATCAAAGGCATTGGGGTTGTTCAATAAGTTAGGTTGCTGGCTTGCTAAACAGTCTAATTCTACTTCGCTTCCTTTATCAGGATTGTTAACTGACGTAGATTCTGTTAGAGACCCTACTTTGCAAAATCGAGCAGCCATTGACTTTTTGCTATTAGCACGTGGGCATGGTTGTAAGGGCTTTGATGGTATGTGCTGTATGAATCTTTCTGATAATTCTAAATCAGTGTTTGCTAGTATCCAAGAATTACAAATGAGCGTTTCAAAGTTAAGAGAAGAGGATGACCCTGACTGGTTTAATATTCTGTTTGGCAAGTGGCAAATTGCTAAATGGATCAAAAGCCTCCGGAAGTTGGGGTGTTTAATTATAATTGTCATCCTTCTTGTTTTACTACTTGTGCCATTGTCTTGGGGTGACCTTATGATGTGTATCCCATATCGCTGCCTATGCCCAGAAATTAATTCCTATGCCTTTCTATGCCTCTAAACTGAGCCTGAGAGGGGAAAGGAAAAAACTGAGCAAAACTTTTTCAAAGCAGTTTGCAGCTTGTTCAAGGTCACCCAGAGATAGCAATTTGTTTCCCAGCTGAGGCAGGGGAACGAGGAAGCACCCGGCTTGCTGCGCCCAGGACAGCTTTTTTTTTTTGGCCAGTGGTTCAGCTGCTTTGTTCTCCGGAGAGAGACTGAGAGTTGAATTTTTCCTTCCCTGGAATTTTGGATTTTCTCCCTTTTCTACTGGACTGCTTGATTGCTTCAATATCAGAGCACATCGGGAGGACCTTCCACTGGGCACAGAGGGCCTGGCCCTGGCACAAGCCCCAGTCCCGAGGAGACCAAAGGGAGGACTCTAACGCTTTCCCAGGTTTTTCCTCCTCAGCGAAAGATTTTATCATTTAGCATTGTTTTCCTTTCCCGTGTGTTTGTTAAATAAATAGTTTTATCTTCTTCACTTTCCTTCGAGGAAAATTTATTCTTTTTTCCCGAACCTGGTGAGGGAGGGGTGGTTGTGCCTTTTCTCAGAGGATACATCTCTCAATTTGACCAAACCGGAACAAATTTAGTGGCGCCCAACGTGTGGCTCGAAGGAAAGTGGAAAAACTTGTAGTAATTACATTTTGGTTTGAATTTACTTATTCTGTGTTGGGATAAAGTAGTCATCATGTTGGTTGAGTTCATAACATTTCTCTGGCTTGATATATTCATGTATTTCTGGTCCGTAGGCTTGTTTAAGGTACAAGTGCCTTTCTGGTCCCTAGGCTTATTTGCCTATACACAACTTGGTCTGATCTTATCCTTGATAAGGAATTTTTGCAGAGCAGGGACACAAATTTGGATTTCTATTTTGCTGTGCTCAGTGATAATGATTTATAAGAAGTTGACAGAGGTACAGGCAGCTGTCCGAAGTGTGTATGATATATGGTTTCTCCCTCCTAACCCCAGTCCTAGCTTCGGTAGCCTGTTTTGGGAATTTATTAGTAAGTGCACCCAGATTGTTACAGGAGGAAAAGTCGGGGTTTCTCTTCCCTTTAAATTTGATAGGTTATCTTTTGAGAATGTTCAGTTTCCCCTGGATGTTAAAGAGATCACCCTCCTGGTATTTAATCTGGTATTCTTCCTCCATGTAATTCACAGCTTGTCTAGAATAAGAGCTCAGATTTCCAGGGTGACTGCCGAGACACCTGACCCAGAGGTGGAACATCCTGAGTGGTGTGGGGAATGGGAGGATATAGGCCAAATCCTGAAGAAATTCTCTGACCCAATGGTTTGCAACTTCCCCCCGAACAAGTGCAGAAACCAGCTGAGGTGGCAAAATATCTGAAAGAGAAATACAATGACAATTCTAATGAGAACAAGCTCCTTGCAATATGTTGGGCTTTGGCATATGCCTATCGCACACTGCAGCAGGTAAAGGTAGAGGGGCAGGAAGATAAATCAGCAAAGCCTGGAGACACCCCAGTCACTCAGGCTGCAACCAAACCAGACAGCAAGCCCAAACCAGATGGAGAGTCTAAGCCACTGACAGTGGCTCCTGTCACGAGGGAAAAACACACAACCAAAACTGATTGCCCAGTGAAAGATGAGGATAATTCAGGGGAAGGAACCTCAACTGATGCAGGGGAAGGAACCTCAAAACCACCAACGGACTCAGGCACAGAGACCATTACTGAGTCCATGTCCATAAAGGACCTTCACAGCCTAAGAAAGGATTACATGAGACGGTCCAATGAATCCATAATAAGTTGGATGGTCCGTATTTGGGATGCGGCAGGTGATGATGTGATGCTGGACAGTGCTGAAGCGAGGCATTTGGGATCCCTGTCACATGAACCAGTGATCGACCAAGTGATGAAAAGGGACGCTGACTCTACCAGTGTCTGGAGATGAGTTTTGACAGGCGTGATTGAAAGATATATGTGTGGAGATGATCTCTACATGCAGCAAACCCTGTGGAAGACCATAGAATAAGGGATCCAAAGCCGGAGAGAACTAGGGGTGGTAGAGGTTGTCTTCGCAAATGACCAAGGATTGAGGAGTCCAGACCGGGCCAGAGTTATTCCATACATGTGGCGAAAACTCATACAGCTTGGGCCACACGAACACGCTTCTGCTTTAGCAATAATGAAACCAGACTACGGTGCGAATGAGACTGTGAAGGATATGGCAGTGAAGCTCCGAGCATATGCAGACTCTGTGCATGGCCCAACACATGCAAGAATCACACCTGTGGAAAAACGTAAGCAGAAAATGGAAGATGAAATGAAGAAGAATCACCAGGAGATTAAAGAGTGCTTTCTCTGCAGACGTTCCCCAGAGAGAAGGAACATCCCACGAAGTGAGCTGTGGAATTTCCTGCGTGACAGTGGGGAGGACATGAGGAGGTGGGGTGGACAATCCACTTCTGCTCTGGCAGCACGAGTGCTTGAATTGAAGGAGCGCAAGTCTCAGAAAGGAGGATCTACCAAAAAGGAAGTAGCCCCAGTTGCCTGTAGCCAAACTGCCGGAAATGATGGAAAAGGCAATGACATGTCCGATTCCCATGAAGGAACCTCTAAGATACAGGCCCAGGGAAAGAAATATAACCAGGCATAGAGGGGCCCTGCCTCTAGCCAGGTAGAGGTCAGGGAAAACCGTGTTTTTTGGACTGTGTGGATTCGTTGGCCTGGTACATCAGAACCACAAAAATATGATGCCTTGGTTGACACTGGTGCGCAGTGTACAATAATTCCATCGCAGCATGTGGGGGTAGAATCTGTTTCTATTTCTGGTGTAACAGGTGGATCACAAAATTTGACCCTGGTGGAAGCCGAGGTGAGCCTCACTGGAAATGAGTGGAAGAGACATCTCATTGTGACTGGCCCAGAGGCCCCATGCATTTTGGGCATAGACTTCCTCCGGAACGGGTATTTTAGAGACCCAAAGGGACTCAGGTGGGCTTTTGGAATAGCTGCTGTGGAGACAGAGGGCATTAAGCAATTGAACACTTTGCCTGGACTATCAGAGAACCCGTCTGCAGTCAGCCTTCTGAAGGTGGAAGAACAAAGAGTACCAATTGCTACCCTGACAGTGCACCGCCGACAGTACGGGCCAACTCGAGATGCTGTGATCCCCATCCACAAGATGATCCGTGAGCTGAAGAGCCAAGGGGTGGTCAGCAAGACCCACTCACCCTTCAATAGTCCCATTTGGCCTGTGCACAAATCTGAAGGAGAATGGAGATTGACTGTGGACTATCGTGCCTTGAATGATGTGACTCCACCACTGAGCGCTGTGCCCGACATGTTGGAGTTCCAGTATGAGCTGTAGTCCAAAGCAGTGAAGTGGTCTGCCACTATTGACATTGCTAATGCATTTTTCTCCATTCCTCTGGCAGCAGAGTCCAGGCCCCAGTTTGCTTTCACCTGGAGGGGTGAGCAGTACACCTGGAACTGACTGCCCCAGGGGTGGAAGCACAGTCCCACCATCTGCTATGGACTGATCCAGACTGCACTAGGAAAGGATGAGGCTCCAGAACATCTGCAGTACGTTGATGACATCATTGTGTGGGGGAACACCACAACAGAAGTGTTTGAGAAAGGAGAGAGAATAATCCAAATTCTCCTGGAAGCTGGTTTCGCCAACAAGAAGAGCAAAGTCAAGGGACCTGCCCGAGAGATCCAGTTCCTGGGAGTAAAGTGGCAAGATGGACGGCATCAGATTCCCACTGAGGTTATCAATAAGATCGCTGCAATGTCTCCACCAACCAGCAAGAAGGAAACACAAGCTTTCCTAGGCGCCATAGGTTTCTGGAGAATGCACATTCCTGAGTACAGCCAGATTGTGAGTCCTCTCTACCTGGTTACCCACAAGAAGAACGATTTCCACTGGGGCCCCGAACAGCAACAACCTTTCGCTCAGATCAAGCAGGAAATCGCTCACGCCGTAGCCCTTGGCCCAGTTAGGACGGGACCAGAGGTGAAGAACGTGCTCTACTCTGCAGCCAGGAGCCATGGCCTGTCCTGGAGCCTTTGGCAGAAGGTGTCTGGTGAGACTCGAGGTCGACCACTGGGATTTTGGAGCCGAAGCTACAGAGGGTCTGAAGCCAACTACACTCCAACAGAGAAGGAAATCTTGGCAGCCTATGAAGGAATCCAAGCCGCCTCAGTGGTAATTGGCACTGAAGCACAACTCCTCCTGGCACCCCGACTACCGGTGCTGGGGTGGATGTTCAAAGCAGAGGTTCCCTCTACCCACCATGCCACCAATGCCACATGGAGCAAATGGATTGCTCTCATCACACAGCGCGCCCGTATCGGAAAACTGAATGGCCCTGGGATTTTGGAAATAACCACAAACTGGCCTGAAGGTGAAAACTTTGGTCTCACTGATTAAGAAGAACAAGTGACACGTGCTGAAGAAGCTCCACCGTACAACCAACTGCCATCAGAAGACACGCTAAGCTCTTTTCACCTACGGTTCATGTCGGATCATAGGGATGAAACGAAAGTGGAAAGCAGCCGTATGCAGTCCCACACGACAGGTTGCAGAAGCTACTGAAGGAGAAGGTGGATCAAGCCAACTCGCTGAACTCAAAGCTGTTCAACTAGCCCTGGACATTGCTGAAAGAGAGAAGTGGCCAAAGCTCTACCTCTACACTGATTCATGGATGGTAGCCAGTGCTCTGTGGGGATGGTTAGAAAAGTGGGAAAAAGCTAATTGGCAGCGTCGGGGAAAACCAATCTGGGCTGCTGAAGAGTGGAAAAACATCACTGCCCGAGTAAGAAAGCTGGTTGTGAAAGTCCGCCATGTAGATGCCCATGTCCCCAAGAGTAGGGCTAATGAAGAACAGCAAAACAACAAGCAGGTAGATCAGACCGCGAAAATAGAGGTGTCCCAGATGGATTTGAATTGGAAACACAAGGGAGAGTTGTTCCAGCTCGATGGGCTCATGATGCCTCCGGCCATCGGGGCAGAGATGCCACCTATAAGTGGGCACAAGATCGAGGGGTGGATCTGACCATGGACAGTATCTCCCAGGTGATCCATGATTGTGAGACATGCACGGTGATCAAGCAGGCCAAGCGAGTGAAGCCCCTGTGGTATGGTGGGCGATGGTCCAAATACAAGTATGGGGAGGCCTGGCAGATTGATTACATCACACTGCCTCAAACCTGCTAAGGAAGCGCTATGTGCTCACAATGGTAGAAGCCACCACAGGATGGCTGGAGACCTACCCTGTGCCTCATGCTACTGCCCGGAACAGCATCCTGGGCCTTGAAAAGCAAGTCCTTTGGAGGCATGGCACCCCTGAGAGAATTGAATTTGATAATGGGACTCATTTTAAGAACAGCCTTATAAACACCTGGGCTAGAGAACATGGCATTGAGTGGGTGTACCATATCCCTTACCATGCACCAGCTGCAGGCAAAGTGGAACGGTGCAATGGATTGTTGAAAACCACTTTGAAGGCACTAGGTGGGGGAACTTTCAAAAATTGGGAACAGCATCTAGCAAAGGCCACCTGGTTAGTTAACACCCGAGGTTCCACCAATAGAGCTGGTCCAGCCCAATCTGAATCCCTGCATACAACAGATGGAGATAAGGTCCCAGTAGTGCATGTCAGAGGTCTGTTAGGAAAGACTGTGTGGATAAATTCTGCCTCGAGTACAGACAAACCCACCCGTGGGGTTGTCTTTGCTCAGGGACCTGGTTGTACATGGTGGGTAATGCAGAAAGACGGAACAACACGTTGTGTACCGCATGGAGATCTGATTGTTGTGTGAAAACCACCTGTAGTGTGAAATGCTTGCATACCCCTGCTTGCTGATTGTCACTGTCACTGTTCGTATATAGCTGTGTGTATATATATATATATATATATATATATATGTATTAATGTGTGTGTAGAATTAGAATATCTTAGTTTGGGCATTGAGCCACCAATATGGGATAAGGGGTGGAATGTCTTGGGGTGACCTTATGATGTGTATCCCATATCGCTGCCTATGCCCAGAAATTAATTTTTGTGCCTTTCTATGCCTCTAAACTGAGCCTGAGAGGGGGAAGGAAAAAAAACTGAGCAAAACTTTCTCAAAGTAGTTTGCAGCTTGTTCAAGGTCATATAAAGATAGCAGGGGTTTTTTTCCCCAGCTGCGCCAGGGGAGGGAGGAAGCACCCGGCTTGCAGCTTTCCAGTCAGCTTTTGGCCAGTTTTTCCAGTTTCTTGTTCTCTGGAGAGACACTGAGAGTTGAACTTTTCCTTCCCTGGAATTTCAGATTTTCTCCCTTTTCTACTGGACTGCTTGATTGCTTCAACATCAGAGCACATCAGGAGGACTTTCCACTGGGCACAGAGGGCCTGGCCCCAGCCCAAACCCCAGCCCCGAGGAGACCAAAGTGAGGACTCTAACGCTTTCCCAGGTTTTTCCTCCTCAGCGTAAGATTTTACCATTTAACATTATTTTCCTTTCCCATGTGTTTGTTAAATAAATAGTTTTATCTTCTTCACTTTCCTTCGAGGAAAATTTATTTTTTTTCCCCAAACCTGGTGCGGGAGGGGTGGTTGTGCCTTTTCTCAGAGGATATATTTCTAAATTTGGCCAAACCAGAACACTGGCCAATCAGACACTGCTCCAGAGTTTGAGTTACTTTCAGTTTTGCCCTAGCTTTGGAACAAAGGGATTTCAGAGCACATGGCTGTTTGACCAGTCTCGGGGAGGGGGAGGGGCGGCTCTCTCTGAGCAGGCAGCAACATCCTCCCCCAGGCATGACTCCTAAATTCTCATTTGCCTTGGCCAAGTCATTAGTGTGGTATGTAAGAGTGCTCAGCTATGTCTTTTGTTCCTTAATTACCCCTATTTGTTTCCCAGACAATCCCCTCCTCTCACAGGGTCTTTCAGATGGGAAAAAAATTCCCTGAAGAACCCAAACCCACAACAGAATAGTATTCCCCAATTTAGTACTCCTGCTAAAACCACACTGCTGCTAGTTCTCCCTCCCCCTCCAACTGAAAGCACAAAAAGCAGAGATCATGGGTTGATATAAGAACAATTTAGTGGAAACAGCAATGAGATAAGAAAATTAAGAGTAACATAACCGCCAACAATATTAATAACAAAAGGTATAAGACAAAGAAATTCTTTACATGAAAAGTCCACAACAATACTGACTGGCTCTTCCCATCACGCTTTCTCCGGAACAGAAACCACGCCCTTCTTGGAAGAGAGAGTCCCTTTCCCTTGTACCTGGCAATGACGTGAGGTGGTATCAAATAACATTAGGGTCAGGCCATGCCCCCTCAGCCACACCCCCTCTCAGCTATTGCAAAAAATTAACTGTCCTTGGCCAAAACCAGGACAGGTGGGTAGAGCCAGAGTCAACCCACCACAGTCTTTTTGGTGCCCATGATGCTTTTCCTTGGTCTTAAAATCAAGAATCATACACGGTTAGAAGGGGAAAAGGGATTTTACTTCGGTATTTATTTTAAGGATCCTTAGGTGCACACGTCCAGGTCAAATGCACTGAAATGCACCCCGCAAAAATTGCATACCCCCAAAAGATCTAGTATAACGTTATAGGTTTTACTAATTAGCATATATATCAAAAATTCCCCAATGAGAGGCTTGAATGAGCCCCCCTCCCCAAGGAGCCTTCCCCTGGATGGTTCTATCTTAGGTTACAGAATGTGTTCTGGAAAGGACCTTGGGGTCTGGGGCACACTATCCTCTACCTATGAAGCTTCTAAAATGTTTAGTCTCTCAGTTTGACAAGCAAGTCCAAGAATGTAGGCAAAAAGCACTAAGAATACAGAAGTTGTAAAAAGGTATAACAGGGGTATAAAAGAAAAGAAAAAATCTTCATGGCATCACCCAAACCCAAGAATCATGAAGAATTTGAGATAAGGATAGTAACTGAGAGAAGTAACCAGTAAAACATGAACTGAACAATGTTAGAGAGTTGAATGATCATGGGGAAATTTTGTTTTAATTGTGGTGAAGGGACAATAGGTGGATTTTGTGTAAATTGTCCCCTTTTGTTCAGTGTTGTGATGATGTTATTTTGATTTTTGGTTTGGTTTAGTTTGGTTGGTTGTTTTTGTTGATGTGTTGATGTCAGTGAAGGTTGTGTGATGACCTAGATAATCTGTGTTGGTAAACAACAGGTCCAGTAATGCTTCTGTGGTCAGGCTGTCTGTCACCTGGATTAAGGCACATTCCTTAAACAACTGAAAGTTCAGTCTCCTTAAATTCAGGATCCTGACTCTACTTTTAACCTGGCCCATATCCCTCAAGATCATGAGTTCCATCAGTGCATGATCACTTCAGCCCAAGGTGCCACCAATCTTGACATCTCTAATTAGTTCATCTGTTGGTGAGAGACAGGTCCAGTAATGCTGCTCCTCTCATCAGGCTGTCTATCATCTGGATTAAAAAAATATTCTCAGTGCACTCCAAGAGTCTGCTGGCCTCATTACAGCATACTGTGCTGCTTTTCCAGCAAATATCAGTGTGACCGAAGGCCCCCAGGAGGATGAGAGCCTGTGTGTGATGCTTCCTGTAGCTGAAGTAAGAACACTTTGTCAACAGGCTCCCTTTGATCAGGTGGCCTGTAGTAAACACCAACCACAAGGTTTCTTTTGTTGGCTTGGCCTCTAATTTTTACTCGTAAGCTTTCCAGATGTTCACCACTGGTTTTCAAAGACAGCTCTGTGCAGTTAATCCATATTTTTACATGGAAAGGAACCCACTCACACCTCCTTCCTTGCCTATTCTTTCTGAACAGTTTATAACCATCAGTTGCAGTGTTCCAGTTGTGCAGTTTCTCCCACCACATTTAAGAAATAGCAATTAGATCATCGTTTCCTATCTGCACAGTGGCTTCCATCTTTTCCTGTTTGTTACCCATGCTGCATGCATTGCTATAGAGACACTTTAGTGGGCCTATTGACCTCATCACCTTTTTAGAGGAGCACAACCTAATTCCTTCATGGCTTTTCTCAAGTTTTTCCCTCTTGGTTCACAGAATCACAGAATAAATTAGGTTGGAAAAGACCTCTGAGATCATTGGGTCCAACCTATGACCTAACACCACCTTGTCAACTAGACCACGGCACTAAGTGTCACGTCCAGTCTTTCCTTAAACACCTCCAGGGACAGTGACTCCACCACCTCGCCAGGCAGCCCATTCCAATATTTGATCACTCTTTCAGTGAAGAAATTCTTCCTAATGTCCAGCCTAAATTTCCCCTAGCAGAGCTTAAGACTACGTCCTCTTGTCCTATTGCTAATTGCCTGGGAGAAGAGGCTGACGTCCACCTGGCTACAACCTCCTTTCAATTATAGAGAGCAATAAGGTCACCCCTGAGCTTCCTCTTCTCCAGCCTAAACAACCCCAGCTCCCTCAGATGTTCTTCATAGGACATGTGCTCTAGACACTTCACCAGTTTTGTTGCCCTTCTCTGGACCCACTCCAGCACCTCAATGTCCTTCCTGAATTGAGAGGCCCAGAACTGGACACAGTACTCAAGGTGTGGCCTCACCAGTTCCAAGTACAGGAGAAGAATCACTTCCCTAGTCCTGCTGGCCACACTATTCCTGATACAGGCTAGGATGCCATTGGCCACATGGGCACACTGCTAGCTCATGTTCAGCCATGTCTTGGTTTGAAAGACAGGTGTTTGCTAAGGAAGGCAGGAGCCTCCTTGGAATGGAAAATGTAACCCTCCCCTTCCCTCCGAATTATTATAATTTTGAAATTAAGGGGCTTTCAGGCAAAGATATGAGAATAGGAATAACAGTTCTTTACTAGCATGTATAACAAGGAAACAAACAACCATAACTATGGCAGTAACAACAAACAGAACCAGAAACCCAGTAACAGCCTTCTCAGCCGCAGGCACTTTCCCCTTAGGTGTAGCGATGGTTACAGCTGGCAGGGGCACTGGTAGGCTCCCAGTGGGCAGGGCAGATGCAATGATTCCCCTGCGGCTGCAGGGGGCACTCCGGTGTGAGCACAGGGAGCACGCGGTAATGGCGGACTTGACCAAGACAGGAAGGGATGAAAGAAAGGCTTGCTTTACAAACCCCCAGGGGCAGTCAATCCTGGTGTCCCAGCAGGACTCTCGTGAGCAGCAAGCTGGAACAGCAGGAATGAACAAAAATCCTGGGTAGTAGATGAGATATATCAACCTTCACAGCTGTAGCGGGAACCACGAGACCTCTTGGCAGGAAGGGGGTTCTGGGCTACAGTGTAGCGAAGACTCAGAGCAGTGGCAAAGAAGTGGGGGGGGTGGGGCAGTGGCGGCCCAGCTCCGATCAGGGCAGGAAAAGGCGGGCTCGGGATCCTGGGGTTTTTCCCCTGAGTCACCCAAGCAGATGGTGAAAAAGTCCCTTTTAGTGAGTTAGGGTGTTAAATAAAGTCCCAGTGCAACAGCTGCTCTTATGAGCAGAGCTCCCTCCACTCATGGTAGAAGAAAGGCAGCAGGAGACAAAACCCCGCAGTGGTGATGAATTCTCCCCACAGCGACCACAGCCTCTCTCCCCTCTGAATGCCGAGAGAACAAGAGGGCAGGGAGCTGCACCCAACCCCGTTTTCCCAGTCCAAATCTCGGGGTATCTCTTCCGTCCATGAGAAACCTCCAGGTAAAAGAGAGAGTAGCCAGCTGCACCCCTCCCCTGAGCTGACAACTTTTTTTTTCTCTTAAGTATCCAGTTGTTATTGTCTCCTAGCAACACATATGGGGGAAAATTCCTTAAAAGAAAAAAAAAAACCAAAAGGAGAGCTCCTAAAACCCCAAGAAGGAGCTGTATATTAAATTTTCTCATTTCATTTTCCCTGTCTCCGGAGTTCTTTTACTCAGAGTGAGGATTGAAATGCAGGAGACGCCAGGGTTTTCTTTGGACTCAGAGGTTTATTATTTCTTATCTATGGTACAGCTGCACAGAATGTGCCTCTACGTTAACAAGGTGGAAAATGGCCCCTGAGTCCTACATTTCAATGTCTTTTAAAGCCCAATCTATCCAATTATGGAATGCCAACTAATTTATTTTTATTTATAATACAATAAATAATTATTCATGTTCATCACTGGAGGTTTTTAGAACCAATACCAGACCACCCAGATTTGTGAAGAAGAAGGAGGAAAGAACTAACCTACACCCAAAATCCTCCATCTTGTTACATATATATATTACTATATCCTATTAACCTAAATTTTCTACATCTCTACATATTCCACCCAGTGGCATAACAAATTTCTGTGGAGATACAGCTAGAAAGCAGAAGTGAGATCACTGCTAAACTCATGTCAGAAGTGGACGCGCTAACGCTGCTAGGCCACAAACCATGGCAGGCAGTACGGCCTACTACGAAATAGCTACTATAAGGGAACGGCATGCTGATGCCTTGGATCTTGGCCTTTGTGTTTTTCAAATCCTGTACTGCTTAGAGTGTAACTCTGAAGTTTCTTGTGACCTGTTGGTTTCTGCTCTCTCAGGCTGGGTAGACATAACAAAAGCCTCTCTGGGCCTGCACTCCAAGGTCACCCAGACTGTCCTAGGCCCAAAAAGTATAATCCAAAGAGTTTCTAAGGGGGGCAAGTAGAGGGGAAATCACATCATTGAACTAAAGCTTTAATTGGAGAATTAACCCTGATATGCAAATGAACCAAACCTATAAAAGTGTGAAGAACTCGTGACCTGGGGTCCATCTTGGGGTCCATTTTGGCAATAGCCTGTGGCTCCCAGGGTGTACTTTTGAAGGCCTTTCAAATAAATACCTATTTTATTCTTTTACTCCTGTCCAGTCTCTGTGTCTAGGAGGCCTCATAAGGCATCAGTTCTTTGGCGACCCCAGAAAGGACAGCAAGGCTTCAAAAAAATCCTCTGTGACTCAGAAAGATCCAGCTCAGCTCTCCTCTCTTCTGCTGGCACCCAGGGGGAGCAGCTGCTACAGTCCAGGAGGTAGAGAAGTTCCAAGAGCCCAGAAAACTCCGGATCTAGCACAGAGGCACGTGAGTAGTGGAATAATGGTGGTATTCTGTTAAAGAGATCTCTTACAATTTGTTTAGGGACTTGAGGGAGTCCAAGGGGGTTTCCTTTAGTGTTTCCCCTTTCTGTTGGCTTGGCAGCTCGTGAGAGCTTGTCAGGGAACTCGTGTGAGTTCCAGGGATTCCCTCTGTTAGTTTGTTCCTGCCTTGTGAAAAGGTTAGCAGGATTGTAGCTGACACCCTTTAGCACACAGCCTGGTGGCTGTTGTTGGACTGCTTTTATGTGTATGTGGATGTGTATTAGCTCGCCTATTCGTTTGTAAAACGGGGGCGTGTGTGTTGCCGTGTGTTGTCTGAGTGTGTGGTATTGAAGCATTTGTTTGGGGTGGTGCTTGATTGTTGGATTTGGAATCGTGGCTGGGACAACGCCTTCCCCTCAGTGGTTCAGTTTGGATTTATGGGAGTTTATAAATCCAATAAGACACTGGATAGAGAGGAGAGGCGAACAAGTCCCTTTAGAGGGAATATACAGAACCTCTGCAGGAAGATTAGTGGCTCTTGATTGGGAACAACCAGCAGCAGAGAATTTAGAGTTTGAAAGAGTACGTGGAATAGCTTGTTTTTGTGGATGTATCAGAACTTTTTATTCAACGGGAGGGTGGCATGTTGCATGGGTATTAATACAGTGTAAAATTTGTAAGAGGAGGTGGTACTGCTCTTCTGCCAGGTGGCAGAGCCTGTGTTCTCAGTGCTATCAAGGGTACTCTGAAGTTGATTTTGAGCCTGAGATTTTAAAGATTGTGTGTGGAAAATCGCATTTGGTACCTGAGATTTGGGAGGTTTGGGAAGAAAATTGGGAAAGAACTGTGAGAGAGTGTGAAGAAAGATTTGGGTGGAAGTGAGATAAAACTAGGAGACGGAGATAGAAACAACAGCGGCTAAGTGGGGAGGGAGGTTGTTGCCCCCCCCCCCCCCCTCCCTCAGTAGCTATATGGTAAAAGCATAGCCCCGACTCTTTCCGTTCATGTGTCCTATCTGCACGAGTGATAGAAAGGACTCCCTGCTTTGTGTGTGGGTATAAGAAAACTCCAGCCCCACACTGGCTGTGGGTTTTAGCTCAAGTGCGGATTTTGTGGAAGTTGGAGATGTTATAATTCTATTTATTTGGCAAACAGAGATCTGTGCCCAGAGTGTTGGGAAAGCAAGGAACATTTTGTGTTGAAACTTTTGTGTGGCAAGGAGCATCACATTCCTAAAATAGTGTGCTAGAAACAGATTGGGAGGAGATAGTAAAGACTTTTGAAAAAGATTTCAAGTGGCAGCAAAGCAGGCTTGGCAGAAGGCATAGGAGAATTTATAAAGAGTGACTTATACACTATACAGGTGACCTGAAGGGGGTGGCACAGTATTTGAGTAAACTCAAACTCTGAATAGGATGGGAACCAGACAAAGTAAGGAAATCCCCAGAGCAAGCCTGCTCGGCTGTATTTTAGCACATTGGAAAGAGATAGTAGGAGCTGGAGGCACAGAAAATAAAAGAACCCTTATAAAATATTGTACCCAGTGGTGGCCACTGTATAAATTAGAAAATGAAGCCAAATGGCCATCTAATGGAACTTTAGATTATAATACTTTGCTTCAGTTAATGCTGTTTCTGAGACAGGAAGGTAAATGGGAAGAAGTTTCCTACGCTGATGCATTTTTCTCTCTCCGAAAACACCCTGAATGGCAGAGAGATTGTGGAATCAAACCCCTCAGTGATCCTATGGTGTTAGCTCTGGAAAAAGAAAATAAAAAAGGCCGAGGAAGAATTAAGCGGTGTTGTTCGTCGTGCAGTATAGGCCAGAGATGTACAAGGTCAGACAAAGTCTATCAAGCAGCAGCTCAGGGACAAGATGATGATGGATTAACCGATTTGCTTAAGCCTCCCCTTAGGAGACAGGAAGAGGATGCGGACTCGGAAGGAACACCAGCGCCAACCCCCTCTCCCCCGGGCAGTCCTGTCTCGTCCCAAACCAGGAAACAGGTACTGATGGCACCTCTGAGAGAGGCAGAGGCACCTGATGGGAATACAATGTTGATTAGAGTACCTTTCTCTACTGCTGACCTAGATGCATGGTATAACATTGCCAAAAATTACCGAAGTGATCCAGCGGGTACTGCTGAGCGCTTGCGACTAATAATTAAACAGCATAATCCAGATTGGGCTGATATACAATTACTATTGGGTGGACTAACAGAGACAGAAAGACAGTTAGTTTTGAAAACAGCTAGAGACTTGGCAGAGGACTATTACAAAACACAACAATTAGATGTAAAAGATTACTTCCCACTCCAGGAACCACACTGGAGTCCGAATAGAACAGCTGAATTAAAGAAATTAAAAGGTTATCAAGAATGGATAGCAAAACGGGTGGAAAGGGCCATTCCCAAGACTCTAAACTGGTCAGCTTTGTACGCAATAAGACAGGGTCCTTCCGAGTCACCATCTGAATTTCTGGATCGTCTGAGGGATGCAATGCGCTGTAACACATCGCTGGATCCTGAGACCGAGGTAGGGGTACAACAGCTGGTATCTTTGTTTCTAGGACAATCCACAGGAGATATCAGACGTAAATTGCAAAAACTTCAGGGGCCAGAAGGGAGGAACCTGGAAACTCTATTAGATGCAGCTTGGAGGGTATTCAGTAATCGAGAAGAAAGTTACAAGCAAGGGATGAGGAAATTAGTAGCAGTAATAAAAGAAGGGAATAGAGAAAAACTTAGACAAGGACCCCCCAGACGAGGACCTCCCAGACAAGGCCCACCCCGGCTAGGTAGAGACCAATGCGTGATTTGTGGAAGGTCCGGCCATTGGAAAAACGAGTGCCCAGAAAGAAGACAAGAAGACTGCCAGAACAGAGGAAACCAAGGAAGGGGGAGGGTGGTTGCACATGTGAAAGAAGATTGAAGAGGACCGGGGGATTCCACCCTAGCAGATCCACTGGTTATAATGAAGCTAGGGGAAAAGGAAAAAGAAATCGAATTTTTGGTTGATACGGGGGCAGCATACTCAGTTTTAAATAAAGCTTTAATGCCTGTGGGGGATGACTATATTGTGGTGCATGGAGCAACTGGCCAATCTGAAAAAGCTTATTTTTGCAAGCCGTTGAAATATAAAATTGGGAAACAGTGGGGTATTCACAAGTTTTTATATTTACCCAATTCTCCAAAAGCACTCTTGGGAAGAGATTTATTAGGACAATTACAAGCAACCATTATTTTTAGGAATGGGGAAGTTATTCTGGAGGTAAATGACCAACAGTATGTAGAAATACTGAGCCTAGTATTAACAACCAAAGACCCTGCAGAGGAAATTAGGGAAGAGATAATGAGCCAAGTGTTCCCAGGAGTCTGGGCCACAGATGTACCTGGGAGAGCCAAAAATGCAACCCCAATACAGATCAAACTCAAAGAAGGGAGACAACCAGTTAGAATTAAACAGTACCCCCTTAAAAGAGAAGACAGGGAAGGAATCCGCCCAATAATTGAAAAATTCTTACATCTGGGATTGTTAAAAGAGTGCCAGTCCAATTTCAATACTCCTATCCTGCCTGTCCGTAAACCTGATGGATCTTACCGGGTAGTACAGGATTTACAGGCTGTTAACAAGATAAGTGAGGACCTCTATCCTGTGGTAGCCAATCCTTACACTCTGTTAACGTGCTTAACACCAGAGCTAACTTGGTTTACTGTTTTAGATCTAAAGGATGCCTTCTTTTGCCTCCCTCTCCATGAAGTCAGCCAGAAAATTTTTGCATTTGAATGGGAAAGCCCTAAGAGTGGGCGCAAAACCTAGCTCACATGGACGGTGTTGCCTCAGGGATTTAAGAACAGTCCCACCTTGTTTGGAGAACAGCTCGCAAAAGACATAGAGTCCTGGGAAGCCCCACCAGGAGAAGGGAAGCTATTGCAGTATGTGGATGATCTCCTAATAGCTATCCAAACAGAGGAAGCTTGCACAGCCTGGACGGTAAGCCTCTTAAACTTTCTGGGACTCCAAAGGTACAGGGTATCCAAGAAAAAGGCTCAGGTGGTGAAACAGAAAGTGATCTATCTGGGCTATGAAGTCAGTGCCCGGCAACGAACTTTGGGGCAAGATCGCAAAGAAGCCATATGCCAAACCCCAAAACCCCAGACAGTGAAAGAGTTATGGACTTTTCTGGGGATGAGAGGATGGTGCAGACTGTGGATTTACAATTACGGGCTGCTCGTGAAACCACTATATGAGCTTATTACAAGGGAAAGCAGAGATCTCCAGTGGACAAAGGAGGCCACACGGGCCTTCAGCCAGCTAAAGAATGCCCTCATGTCAGCTCCAGCTCTGGGACTTCCAGATGTGAGTAAGCCATTCTTTCTATTTTCCCATGAGAAGCAAGGGATCGCCCTGGGAATACTAGCACAGGACCTGGGCCCATATCGACGGGCAGTTGCCTATTTCTCTAAGCAGCTAGATGCAGCAGCCAAAGGATGGCCTGGGTGCCTCAGAGCCATTGCAGCAGTCGTGCTAAACATCCAGGAAGCACGCAAGTTCACCTTGGGTCAGAAAATGACTGTGCTGGTATCCCACACGGTGTCCGCGGTGCTGGAAGTGAAAGGTGGGCACTGGCTCTCCCCACAAAGGTTCCTGAAAATTCAAGCCATCATGGTAGAACAAGATGATGTAGAAATAGTGGTAACTAACATTGTCAACCCAGCTTCCTTTCTCAGTGGAAATCAAGGGGAACCGGTACGCCATGATTGCCTGGAGACTATCGAAGCCACCTACTCCAGCCGCCCAGATCTAAAGGATACCCCTTTAGACAACACAGAGACCTGGCTTACCAATGGGAGCAGCTACGTCATCAGTGGAAAGCGACATGCTGGG